>NC_084948.1:10324874-11655137 GCF_949316205.1 Platichthys flesus | reverse complement strand
GCTATCACGAGAGTAGGAGTCCGTCTAATCTGCAGAATTGTTTAGCTGCAAGGATTCAAAGCATGAGAACCTGACGTGTCGACAAATCTCAAGCTATAGGGGTCGCGTGTAGGTCAGGTGACCTAATAGAATTTATATTGAAGCAGCTGAAATTGTTTCTCGCTTCACTGGAGAACACAAATGGTGAAAATAAGACTTTATAAAAAAAAAAGATCCACATCCAACCATGAAACATTTTGTTCTGCCAATAACATAATGCATGGGCAAAATAATTTTTGTCACATCACATCTCACATGGCAATTTTGATTAGACACAGCATAAGAAAGAAGTAATGGTTTGCTTTATTCATTGTCTGTATTTCCCTCGAGATCATTTGTGTAGCGGAAAACTGCAAATTTACATTAATATAATTGATTTTTTCAGAAATAGCTGCTTTTAAATTTGCAACAACACAAGTAAAAAAAAAAAACCTGAGCACAAAATAAGGTCCCTTCACATCTGTGGATATAATTAGGTGAATGAAGCTACAGTACCAAGCCCAACCTACAAATGAGGAATCATTTGCATTTATTTAAAACAAACTAAGCACTAAGTGACTCCACTATTTCATGTAAATTAGCAGTAGGCGATACGGTTATGAAATGATCATTATACAGCTCGAATGTGTGTGAAGGTCTTATTTCCTGAGGAGTCTAATTAACGATGATTGAAAAATGAGGTGTATCAAACGCTTGGGGGGACACAGGACTTTTTCACACCGGCCGGTCTCATGAAGTTGCACTGACTTTGTCATTTGTTCATTTCACGTCAATATAATATCCTCTTCATATCCACACTTCAGATGTTATTGGCTGTGGGGGCTGAACGCACATTATGCAGGAGTTGTGCTCCTGCATAATTTAAGTGTTAAATAGTATGCACTGTTTAAATGGTGTAGAGTACGGGGCGTCCTGAAAAGTTGAAAAAAACGCGACGTATATACACAGCCGGTCTTAAAGACGAAAGTGGAAGGTGTTATATTGCATCAATTCGATTAAATGTTTTAATAAATGGAGCCATATAGAATTATCAACCCAGTGGGCCATCCATTTAGTCGTGCTTTAGCGTTCCCATTTATTTTTACAGTCCCCATGTTCAGCCAATGGTTCAGCCACATAGCAGCAGTTACAGTTGTTAACCCCCGTTCACTGACATGATTTCATTTTCGAGTTTTAGCATGTTTTACACCCACATTGCACACACACAAATGAAGAGCTATCATCCTCTCATACTCATTTGGTTTGTGGAAATACAGCACAATGCACATATTTAGGTAGATTTGTATATTCAACATTAAGGAGAAATTCCATTATGTTTTACAACCTAGGCCCAATTTTTGTAAATGGGCCTGCTCGAATGAACTGTCCGGTAGATCGCTTGTTTTGGCAATAACAATTTGAGCCTTTTATTGGTGAAAAACACTTCTAGTCGAAATGTGCTCCATAAAATGACATTGCAGCTACTGTCGCTGTGTCACGGCTGCCAGCAGAGCAGATCTGCTGGACTGATTCCAAATATTTAAACATTTATGGATTCAGGGCCCAGATTGAAAAATATCAGAGTTCCCATTAAATTAGTTTGTATGAAGTTGTTCTGCTCTTCTCTGCTGTTTTACTAGTCAGCTTACTTTTATTTGCATAGCCTGATTTCACCTCTGTTCCTTTTTATGTGCCCAATCCTTATTGCTTGATTCCTTATAAATTATTTATTCAATTGTTTTGGGCAAATAAAGCCCTAATCTTTTTATTCCTTCTATGACTCCTCAAGCCTTCCAGCGTGGTCCCTCACAAGGCCTCTGTTTCATGATCCCTGTACAGCACAGTCATTTTCTTAAACAAGTTAAGCTCTAATCATTCTATCAACTCCTCACCAAAGGCAGCAAATAGGTGTTGAATCATAGATCATAGATTCAACAAGCCAATAACCCAGATACTATAATAAAGCTAATACAAAGGTTATAAAAGAGGTAATAACATTTTATTTAAATGTTGGACTACAGAAGCAGAAATGTGATTTAAAGTCAGTAGAATGATAATGTTGCTACATTTCTGCTGAAATTGTGATAATGTCACTTATGCAAGATCATCATAATGGGACAATGAATGTAAGATTTTGTATGACAGTCAATTCCACTTCACAACTGCATGCAATCACCACTGGGTTTTTTGTATTCAAACTCACCAGTGAAGTCTAAATATAAAGGTGAAGATAGATGAAAGCGTAAAAGATACAACGTTGGAGAAGATGATAGAGATCTGTGGTGTCTCCTAATGAAGCAGCCCTAATTACGCACCTCAGAATGAAACATGCAAACATACATACACACATATGCTAAAAGCTATGTACACATGTGTGCTTCAACGTGGCAGGGGCTGAAGATTAATTAGACGAATGTCTGGCGTGGTTTGAAAAACCTAGAGATACTTTGATGTAGAATTTAAATTTTTCAACACCAGCACAAGCTATAAAGTGAGGTACCTTTTGTATTTATGTTTATGCTTGATATGCATACGCTTGAACTATCTATGACACACAATGGACAGCAGAGGTAGGAGTAGTTCAGAGAAAGCATATGTTTTTTGAGATGAAGAGATCAGTCAACAAAAGAAGGAAGACTTTTTTTTTCTTACCATAAGCAAAAAGACAGTCTGTGATAGAGGAGAGGACATGGAAACAAAGGGAGACAGACAGGCGGGCACAGCATGATACAGAGGGGTCTCTGTTCTGCAGCCAAATCCCCTCGCTTCTAAAGACCAGCCAAACTATCTGTATACATGACTGCCTTTTCTGGCTGGAGCACACACACTTGAAATCACAGACACACACGTGCACACACACACACTTCATCAGATAGAACAGTGGGAAAACCTCTTATAGTGATCAGTGATATAGTAATCAACTGTTTATATGGATCAAAAACCTTGGGACAGAATCGTTCCTGTACAAAGGGTCTTCAACTACTTTGGCTGTAGTGATCAGGTAATCCACCTCTTTTCATACAAGTTGGACCATAAAAAGATATTTTTTTACAGTCTTTACCTGGTGTGTCAGTAATTTACTTCTCCTCTCTGTGTGTGTGTGTGTGTGTGTGTGTGTGTGTGTGTGCACGCACAATGCCACCAGTTTCGGGACTATCAACCAAAGAACACATTTGATATACTAATATTATAAAAGTCTTTTTTAGCATTGATTCCAAAGATGTCATTATCCAAACCATATTACCAGAACAAGTAATAAAGGCTTGATAAAATGCAGCTCAACTTCTTTATACATTACTATAGAAAAGAAATCACAAAATATAAATATATATAGAATAATATATATTGAAATCAAATCAAGACACTAAAAATAAACTTTTGTGTAAAATGTTTTACTTATTTTGCAAATCAAGTTTTAACATAAGCATATATAAACAAGATGAATTGAATTATCCGTTAAAGGAGCGTATCGGCCAACAGATATATTGGTCAGGCTCCAATTATGTGATTACTCTAGTAGTATTATCTCATCAGTTGATACAGTAGAACATAACTTTCCACTCTGTTAATGCTGATAAATGCTGCGGTAAGTGAACTGGGTCTGAGATGAGAATCTCCCACTGACTTCTTCATCTGTAAAAGGCAAAAGTTGGAGAAAGTCCAGACTCAATTCAGAGCTCATGTCTGAAAATGGCTTCAGATTTGATCAGGTTGTTCTGGACTGCAGAGTGGAGAGCAGTTTGATCTCCTTCCCTTTGGTCTTCAAAGCGTTTGATTGTTCTCCTGCACATATGAGACCTTGTACAACACCGATCCGATAGAGAAGTGAGGCTAAAACAAGGCTGTTACCTTGGCATCCCATGTTTATGCTATCTCTGCCGAGTATGGGTAGAAATATAATGTATGTAACAGGGTCAGCCATTAACCCAGGGGAGTTCCACGCAGGACGTGCAAGCTTATGTACTAACTGTGCACACATGAGGTCTGCATGCACAATACCAGGCGCTGTCCATTGCGTGTGTCATTTAGCACACGCAATGTGATTTACAAAGCCTTACAACAAATTTCGTCTATATTTAATACATTTGAAAGGTAGGTGCTAATCGGCACAGCGTTTGGTACACAGGGCTGCAGTTATTGTGGTGAGGGGGAGACGGTATGGAGGAAGACAAAGGTTTTTTCCGATCGAGTTAGCATGTTTGGATCGACCGAGGCAAATAAATAATCCCTCTCAGGTCAGGCCACTGATGGCCAGTTACAGCGCTGACCCGCTGCCTGCTGTGCCCTCTTTGTGATCTATAATGGCCCGAGTGTCGCGTCTGAGCGCTCGTGTCACAGATACTGACCTGCACCTGCTGCTCATTAGGGGTCAGAGGCATCTCCTCCACCGCCCCCCCTACGCCAACCTGTTTTATTTGCAGAGGTTTTATTGTGAGCTACTTAATCTTTTGTTCTTTCTTTTATGTTTTGAAATCTTCTCTTAATTTCATCAGTTATTGTTTTTATTCTTAAGAGGCGGTGGTCTAGTGGCAGAAACTTGGACTATGGGCAGAGAAGGTCTCTGGTTTGTCTCTGGTTCGACTCCACGGAGAGACAACTAAAGACGAACCTGGATTGATCTGTCCAAAAATCCAAGAGTCTCCCTACCCTGTCTAGTGCCCTTGAGAAAGGCACCTTACTCCCCCAACATCTGCTCCCTGAGCGCCGTACATGGTTGCTCACTGCTCTGTGTGTCCTGCACCAGATGGGTCAAAAGCAGAAATTAAATTTCCCTACCTGCATGAGTGTGCCTTTGCATGTCTGTGCATGTGTTTGGGACTGATAAATGCATCTTAATCTTAATTTACCTTTTCGCAGATACTCTCCCATATCGCCTTTCTTTGAGTTATATTAATATTTCTTTGCTGTAGCTCAACATGTTTGTTTGCCTCTTCTACTAACACTTCCAATTTCAAGGCATTGAATTTTGCCTTGCGCTTTATTTCACTCGTCTCTCAGTAACTCTTCATGGTGAAAAAAACTGTGACGCATGCAAAACACGTATGTAAATACTACTGTCTCTACCATGTTTGCACCTGTTATTATTTGCGCAAATTTTGTTTGTATATCCCACGTAAAACGCCCACAATCCAAACCATGGAGTCTGTTTAATGCACACGCAATTTAGCACTCTTTATTTGGGATCTTAGTAGATGTAATGTAATGTAATGTAATCTTAGTAGATCAGGCCCTCAGTGTTAATCTTTACGCATTATCTAATGTTTGAGTGTTAACGGACATCTGGATTTCGTTGTCCCGTGGATGTTGCCATGCACACTCAGACATGCAGAGAGGATACACTTACAGCGACTCTATTACTCATAAAACCGTTTCATGACAGCTCCCACTCGTTTGTGTCGTCTTAATCTGAATTCTCGCCTCGTCCTGGCTGGAGCTGTCCTCCTCCTCCTCCTCTACAAAATCACCTTCTGCTGGACAGATGTTGCGGAGGATGCAGCGCACCCCCCCGTCACCTTAGGGACAAACAAAGGCTGGATCCCCATTAGCCTCAGAGAGATGGATCACTCCACAGATGTGATAAATAATGCTTCTCACTTTGACCTGTGTTGTGACATGCTTCAGCTTATCCTGCTTATTGAAATGCAAGTAAAGAACTTTACCACAGTTCTGGAAGTTAGAAAATGTACAACTACTGCATCTTCTGAGGCTGGATGTGTGTTTATTGATAGAGTTCATACCTCCTACAGGCTGACAGCAGATCAGGTTAGAACCAGATGCTGAAGGTATTTGATTCCTCCTCTTCCCGTAAGAAAGAAACCATCTAGATAAGGTCCATGTTTTTACATAGGAGACCATTAAACCTGGTTAGCAATACAGGAACACACATTTGTAGTGATGGATTTAACACTCAACTTGTTGTTTCTAGTACAGTGGCACTTGATCATTGTTATATTGTTTAGGACAAATGTACCCCTTCCCTCTCTGCTACTGACACTATTCTGTTCTGTCACTCTGCAATTGCCTCTGCTGAATCTGCTGAGGCCTCACTAAAGATATAATAAGAAAGCCGTTCAGGTCCGTCTGACTCTAAAGCACCGGCTGTCAGTGAAGGTGAAGACTCGGGAGTTATTGGAATTCATCATCACTTTTTTCTGGGTAAACTGGTATAAAAAAATATGCTTCGAAATGCATTGGTACAGAAACAGGAAAATAGACCAATGCTGATCAATCTGTCTGAGCTAACTTGTGGGTATACGTTAGAGATCGTAGGGTCCATTTATTATGGAAACTGGAGCTGGGAATCACGTTGCACCAGGGTTGACTCAGAGATTACGACAGCCATCAAGTCCATTGGTGCCTTGAGCATCCATATTGGATTCTGAGGTTGAGGTCAGCATGGCTCCTTAGAGTTTCTGAATTAAAAATGTGATTGCAGGGAGCTGTTCAGACTAACATTTGCTTCTGAGGCTTCACCAGATGTGTGGCTCATCCCCTTTGAAGAAGGTGATGCCATGTGTTGCAAAATAGTTTTGTGGTTCTGCTGCGTTGCTTGTGCTGCGAATGGTAGAAGTTAGGCAAAGCTTTTTCTTCATGTGGAACAGGAGGCACCAGCCGATCAAATAACGTTTGAACAATCACTGAAACGTAAGTGCAAGCGGAGAGAGAAAGACGAGACAGTAGCAGCTGGTTAATCTGGTGTGAGTTCATGTGATAACAATCCTGGTGGCATGACTGTCAACTACTAACACAAGACATATGTGTGAGTCCAGGGTAATTATTTCTCATTTTTTTATAACTTTGCTTGTTTGTTCTTATCCTTAGGAACATGACAGCATTAGTCATTCCTTCAAACTCTAAGTTCACTGTACAGTATGAAAAGAAAACACATGCTGTTGGGAGGCAGACACCTCTAAAGGCTGTGGTTAATAGTCGTTTTTAATCTCTCTGCTCATTAGTTTAGGATAGCCAGTCAAAAGATTGGTGGACAAACTGGTCCCTGCAGCTTCAGTGACAGCATGACCCTTCTAATCGCCAGCCATTCTCTCCCTCTTTCCCTTTCATTCACATTGTTTCTTCCTTCCCCAGTTTGTCCCTGCTGCTCCTGTTTCCTTCTCCATCTGTTCTCCATCTTTTGCTCAGCGCCAGCATGCCAAGGCCCCTGAAATAAGTAGCATGTTAAACTACCTGACTCAATTCAAGGCACACCAGAAATATAATTTCCCGTCTCTTCCTTAATGCCAGATACATTTATCTTTCTTTTTGTCTGTGCACCACAACCACCCACACCCCCACACCTTCCCAAAATCTCTATTCCCCTCGGTGTGTCCTGCTGCCAAAGCCAAGGCCTGCAGCCGCCAAGGCTCAGTTTACACAACAGCAAGGTCCCTCTGTGGAGGCTGATAGACAATCCCTGTCATAAAAGAAAACATGAAAGAGAATCACACTGACATGGTCACACACCACAAACACACACAGGTTAAGCTTGGTGATATTTGTATCTAAATGAGAAAAATAGTAACATTTATTTTAATTATAGTGCAAGAAAAAAAAATTCTCAGTAGAAAATGGCCAATTATCCCATCCTGAGTATTTCGTTGTTGAACAGAGTTTTTTTTTACAGCAGGCAGTATGACTTTTCATAGGGAGAAAAAAACTCTTGCAGGTGTATAACATTAACATTGACTCTGCTCTATTGAAGTCTCCCATTTAACCATGACAGCGTGCCAACGTGCACAATGCCAGGACCCTGAAAGTGAACTTCAAACATAATTCATTTCAATATTTATGCCTGCGCTTTACCTGATGTGACTTCTAAAAGGACTTTATTTACAAAGACCTGGGTAAAGTTCTTCGAAAACGCTCTGTCATAGCTCCACAGAAGATAGAGTTCAATATATTTTTTTATGATTTTGCAGTCAGTAAAACAAAGAAATAAAGGCGGTTGATATGATGAAATTGTTTATACATCCAGCCGTTCCTCTTGGCTCATGCTACTGTATATTTGTCCTCACAGGAAATCTAAAACCTTGTTTATGCAGCATTTCCAGACGAAAAGAGATTTCTTTTCGAACAATGTAACGCCAGTGCCCACGTACTGTACTTCCATGTGTCCTTTATGTTGGCATGGTTGTTAGCAGAAGATCCACTAGAGAGAGTCGAGAGTTTTGGACAATAACAAACATGGCGATCTGAGAGGAGGTTGTGAATATGTAGCTCTTAGGAAAGGTTAAGTGACTTCATTGTAAACAGTGTTTACAGTAACTGTTCCTCACCAACTCTCTTCCGCAAAACGTTCCACCATTGCGCAGGTTCCAAAAAACAAACAAGAAAAAAATAGATCTATATAAAGAATATAGAGGAGAATGATGAGAAGATAGATAGATAGATAGATAGATAGATTACTTTATTCTTCCCCGAATGGAAATTAAGTCGTCATAGCAGTCGATACATTTGAATACAATAAAATACAATACAGTAGAATAAAATAAAAAATATTGAGGTAGAAAGAATAAAAAAACAAAACAGAAACACAAGCAGTTGGATTCCATCTTTGAAGTTGCGTTATTGTGTTTGCTGGCTTTGTTATAAGTACTGCTTTGAATATGCAACTGGTGTTCAATGTGGCCACAATGAGTTCCTGACCACCTCCGGAGGTGATTTGACAGATCTGATCACGATCCATTCTCAATACATTTTAGTAGTATCGTGCGTTCAAGCACTATCCCACTGCAATCTGATCACACTAAAGGTATTTTAAATCCAGGTGTAGATTGGCTTTTATATATGGGTCAGAGCCTTCAATAAACTCTGTAACTTCCACATGGGTTTTTCTTGTGTATCAAACTGTCTGCTGTGAAAAGGTCTCATCTATCATTTGAAATGTGTTGAGAAAAGAGTGTGTTGTTATTGGTACAGCTCAGAACAGCTAACACTCGATTGCACAGCGACTTTTATTACCAGAAAAGTTTCACCTTTAAATGTTGGCACTAACATAAAAGAGCAGGCAAAAGGTGAAATCTAAAAAAAACAGAATGGGTGTTAGTGGGCTGATTACGAACATGCGAGTAGGTTATTATTGAAGAATCAGGTGCCAGAAAAGTGAGAAGGTCTTGGGTTAATGCAAGGTGAGAGGGGGTGGTCTGAAATGACAAGAGAGTTCAAAACATGTCAAGAGCATGCAGAAAGGAATGACAGAACTCTTTCTCATTGTCGGTTTATGTGTCTTCATGCTGAGAAAATGAAGTCTGCTTATAATCTCTTGCAAAGGGTTTCTCTGCAAGTTCTTAAACACCAGATCTGGTGTTATGGATATGCCCCAGGGGGCCAGACCAACTCTTGGAGGTAATTTCAACAGAAATTTGAATACCATAGACTTCATATGAAGATGGACGACACATCTTCACTTTCTCCAGAAATTAAGCCAAAATATTGAAGATTGGAATGCTGCTGTCTTGTGCCAATGAAGTCATCTTGGAGTAGCAAGCTGCCACAGATACACAAGCTCGACCAATCGCGAGTTAGTCTCAGCTGTCAATCACCGTCTCATCCAATTTTTATATAGTAAAATATCTTATTTAAAGCAAACACAAAAGAAAAATTAACACTTGAACGTACAGTATATTAGTGTGATAGGAAATGCTAGGAATCATTTTTGAGGAAAACGTTGACCTTTTAGGTTGTGCCATATACCATCCATTAGCATGGAGGAGTCCGGGTAAATTACCTACATGACAGCCAGACAGCAGGAGATGTTCAAGCTGCTTTGGCTTCACTTCTGGAAAGCTGTCATGTCATCTGTCTTTGTACAGTCTATGGCACAGACACACAGACATCACAGAGTTTTGTATAAGCTACATATGGGCTGGTTGTTATTTCTGCCCACACCTTGAAGTCGCAACACAGTCGTCACAGACGACTGCACCCCCCCCCCCTCCCCGAACAATGCGAAGCCAATGATAGCCCGACAACATTTTGTGATCATGAACAATTTGGCAGACAGTGACGTGTTTTGCTCAGTGTGTGACTAATCCTCATTATTGCGCAATAACATGGTGGCCTACTTTGCGTTGGAGTTTGCGGCTCCTATCACAAAGTGTAGTTTCTGGAGAAACTGCTTTGCTTCAGAGAATGGTTTCTTTTCATTGTGCAATCAGTCCCAGCTTGTGGTCGGGAGTCTCCTCGCACACGAGCTAAGACACAGATAATCGCTGTGTTTAGGGTCTGAGTCAAACTCTCTGTCGATGCGTGACATGGATTACAGTGTTAAAAATAAATTAATCCTGCACTTTGTTTTACACCACTCTCATAGTTTTGCTCCACTTGTTTATTTGTAGTGACATCCTGCTCTCTTTGCATGTGTGATCTTTATTCCATAATACCTCCCTCCTTCTTGTCTTTGAGTCTATCATCTCCAAACTGCCTGCTCTGACTTTCTCTGTTTTGATTTTATGTTGATGTCTTGCCCCTATTCTCTGTGTTATCACCTTCTCAGTACTTTCTCTCCGCTGTATTCTCTCTATTATATCTGTCCTCCCCTGTTATTTTCCCAGTTCATCTTCTGTCCAATTTTAAACTACTTCCGCCGCCGAATATTCTTTTTATTGGCTCGAGCCTTTTGTCCCGTTAACTGCAGCAACAGACCTGTTTTTTTTATATAACGCAGAGACCAAAGGTGTGAGCTAGACATTGATTGTTCTGGTGGTGAGAACAAAATGTTATGGATTTTCACTTGTATTCATAGATGTAATTACAGCAGGGTGGTCGTGTTTTCATTAGGTGAGGACAGGAGGTCATCCATCACAGCACAGCCTGGGAACACCTACCATTACTGTCGCCACACACACACACACACACACACACACACCGAATGTACAGCGACAGAATCACTCATGCTTGGCCATGCATAAAACCCCAAAACGAAATGTCACACTTTTGTGAACCACACCATCTGATTTTCAGATCATTAACTCACGTGAACAAGGTTGACTGTTCTCACAGTGTTTGTCACTGGACCAAACTTAAGTGGCACAAACCTACAACAACTACATGTCAGCTTCTTCTTTTTCTTCACTCTGTTGTGACTGTTGAGCCGCCTCCCATGTGTGTAGGAAATGTTGGCCTAGGTCAGGGGTCGGCAACCTGCTGCTCCAGAGCCGCATGCAGCTCTTCAGCCCCTCTGCAGTGGCTCCCTGTACAGTGTGCATGTTGCGCATATTTAACGGTGAACGCGACCACCGGCCTCGGTAAACTAATCAGGGATAAATCCCCAAAAAGTAAAGTCTGGGAGGAAAATAGGAGTTTAATTCAGATTAATTTGCTTTCACTACCAGCGATGCAGGCTTACCTATGTGGAGAGGAATTAGAAAACAAAAAATAGCATAGTTCTGTGTTTCATTTATTTCAAAGTTGGCCTATATATTTTGTTCTCCTCTTCATAAGAGTTTGGTGTTTTCCTCTTTTGTAACAGGTAAAAATAGCAGTTAAATGTTGTATTGGTGTTCTATAATTGAATTAATGCAACAAACTATAGGTTTTATATATATTGTATAACTCTATATATAACTTTATAACCTGTGTTATCGAATATGTTTTGCGGCTCCAGACAGATTTAATTTAGGGGAAGAGGGGGCAAATGGCTCTTTCGATAGTTGCCTACCCCTGGCCTAGGTGCAGGTGTGTATTATACAAATCAAGGTCATTATAATGTTGCATGACATCGTGATTTAAAAAACAACAAAATAAGCATTAATGTTTTTGTTTTTTTTGTCAATTCAGAAAGACGACACCAGTTGTTAAATATTTGCCATTGCCTGTGATTTTGATTTGACCTTTATTTAACCAGGTCTCATTGAGATAACATATCTGATATCTAAGGAGTCCTGGTTAATATGGGCAGCAAGTCAAAGTGAAAAAAAGGAAATATTTAGACGGACAGAAACATCATTGTCTAAAAAAAAACGTTATTACTCAAACTTATATGAATACATACTTTATTCCTTTTGGTCCGTTTTTTAGAATTAAAATATACTCATAATTTTGATGAAATATACCATTTTGTTCAATGAAGTAACAAAAAGCAATAGCAATATATGGCTATTTAAGACAAAGGGGAAAGCAGTTTGCATCAGAGAACATGTAAACTTATTTATTCACCTTCAGATTAGCTTTAAAAATCATGATGGCTTATCTCTATATCACAGGTGTTTCCCCATGTCAGTTCCAAGTCCACGCACATAACAGGAATGTCTACACACACATACTCTGTATTAGGAGAAGGGAGCTAATGTCCCAAATTCTATAAAGCCAACCAAATGCTTCTTGCCAAAATATATAAACTGCAGCCAAGATTTCCTCAGCACCATTAAATAGGTTGTGTTTCAGTTTCAGATGTACATAAATGCAAATGAACAACAATGGCAAATGGATCTTGCAGCAAACCAGATTTGAATGAATCAGTATCGTTTTGTTTTAACAGTATTAACATTGAATAAAATGTCTGTGTGTAATGTGGCAGATTTATGGCTTGTTTATGATGCCGAATATGTTGTTTTATGTGGGCTGCGAATGTAATAAGGTAATAGTAGTAACAAGTTTATACAATACTCAATAGCTTGTTCAGCAGTTGTTTGACCCATAGTGGGCAAAGGTTTAAAAAGGTCAAAATCAAGGAAGCAGAATGATAAATGATTTATTCGACAGCATCATTCAGGCTCCAAAGATGAGGGAATCCATATTTTTTAATCGACCCTCCATGCCTTGTAAACATCCACATCTTGCCGATCAGAAAATATGATACCCCACCTAAATACTGCTGTGACAACAAAAGTAACTTTCACACTCTATAATGGTGAATGTCAGACTTGTTATAAATGGCTGTTTGTTTGTTTTTCTCCCACATTCACACAGCGTTCAGCCTCTGTCAAGGTCCAACAGTCTATACAGCCACACCAAGCTACCAACACTCATAGATACCAGTCCCTTAAAATGTGTCTGATTTATTTGATCAAGAGCTTTGCATTGTTCCTTTAGAAATTCACAAATAGTTGAAAAACAACTTGTGACATGATGTGAAGTCTGGTGATTTTTGTGTATTCTTGCCTGCAAACAAACATTAAAAGTGAACAACAAATGTAGATACATTTTTTTGTATGTGATGACATTCCATCCAATTTCAATGCGCACAGACACACATTTTGTGTGACTCATATCGGGTAAAACAAATGAGCAAGTCGTCAAACTGTCCACTGAACAGCCTCGGGTAGCGCTGGAAACAGCAGTCCTCCAGACGCAGCTCCTGTGCTCCTGGAGAAGACGCGTGTGTGTGTTTCTCCAGAAGGTCTCCTATATGACGCGCAGCCTTTCCATCATGATGAAATCCCAGTAGGATCTGAGGGATAAGACTAATTTATATAACATCAGTTTCTCCTCCTGCTGTGCGTGGCAATACTGTTTGTTTAGCTGTATATTTAAGTCACTACTGATTGAAATGTGTTTACCTTCAGAGAGCCAGCACTAGTGTGTCCGGGTAATTGTGTAACGCTGTGGGAACGTGTGTGTACTTGGGTAACATTTTGATCCCTAATAATTAAACTGGATCTCACACACACACAGACACGAACACACACACCAAGACGAAACATGGAACCTTTTAGGTGGGATCTTCATACGCTTACCTCGTCTATCAAACAAACAAGCTAAGAGAGAACGCACAAGGCGAAAGAAGAGGGGGTAAGAGAGATGATAGGTAGGAGGAGAAGGGGAGGACCATGGGGAAAGTCCATTGAGGTTGAATTAAAAGGGGGGGGGGGGTAAAGCTGAAGATGGGTAGCAAGAGAGAGTTTACATGAACGAAAGAGGAGGAGAAGAGACAGAGTGAGCAGGTGCTCTGTTCCAGCTCAGTCGCTTCTCTCCTCTGTGCTCGCTTTCGTTTCCAACTTTGTTCCCAACTGTTCCTGCCTCCTTTATTATCATCTCTGTTTCCCTCCTCCATCCTGCTGCTGTCCCCCTCTCTCTCTCCATCGCTGCACCTGTGGTCGGTAAACATAAATCTACTCCTTGCCTTCTCTCTCGGCGCCGCATCATCTGATTAGATATCATTACAGCTAACACCCCGACTGTCCTGAGACGGTCATTCACTCTGGCCCAGCCAACCTCCTCCACGTCCTCCTCCTCCTCCTCCTCCTCTTTTCTCCCTGCCCCACCTTCTCCCTCATGCTTCACTCGTCAGTACCAGAACGGGGAGGAAAACCATGTCAAGCAAGATGGGATTTAGATCCAGGGTCTCCTTTCTTCTTTTCTATCTCTCCTCATGCTCTTTTCTGAAGCTTAGTCCAGTAATACAACCTTTTATTACATTCTAGTCCCAGAGTGGCTTCCTCTATGAGGATAACCAGGTTTCATACACCTGCGTATACCATGTTTTCTTCTCAGAATAACCAAAATGTCTGTGGCCAATCGGGGAGCCTATTGACTACTGACAACGAATTAGCCTCTGGGGGCAATGGCCAATACGTTGTGGCTTCCTGTGTAAACAAGGTTTATCCGGTCAAAGACTTGTCACAAATCATACTTGTCACAAATCATACATACAATCATCATCGTCTGAATCGTCACCTTTTCCTCAACACAAAACACAATACTCTTTCTAGGTGTTTAAAGTTCCAACAGTGTTTTGGCTTATCTCTATTTACAGCTATATGCACGTGAATGCGGATACAATGTGTCTTTTGCTCTCATCAAAAACCTTGTTCCGGCTCAAACATGACTTGGTCAAACTAGAAACGGAAAATCTGTAGTCTGTGAATATCTGTTATGTTTTTCCTCTATGATTTAATTACAGTTTTTATAGCTATTATTTGATTCTTAAGCCACTTGGGACCAGAAAACAACAAGCTTACAACAAGCTGACAAACCCAGTGGCACATTAGTGCCTTCTTACATTGTGCTGGCTTGTGAATAAGCAATCAATCGTCTACAGACATGAGTGTTAATTTGCTGCATGTTTCTCATAACCTGGTGAATCTACAACATCGTCTTCACTGGCCAGTCACTGTCTGTGTCCACCTGCCAGTCGAACCAAACCCCTCGATTCTGCCTCTATTTTACCATGTGACTACCCAGTAATTCTGCTGCTACAACTTCTCATTATACAGATTTTGACGATTCTGCTTTACGGTTACTTAACAATTTGTTCATATTTCTACGTAATTTAAGATCTGTAAATTAAAGGCTTACCGACATTTGTTTCATTTTCCTCACGTACCAGGTGTTACCAGGTCTCTTTTTTTTCCTCCTGATCTAAATTTGTTCCTGTGCATTGCAACCTTGACTGACATACACTTGTGCTGACATGTACTTAAAGAGAGAGTAATTCGGGAATGCATCATACTGCAATCTACCCCTTGATTATGCATCATATCTGACATACCCTCTCTGCTCATTACAAACTCAGCCAGATTGTGCTCATTACAAACTGGGAAACAGAGAGCTGAGATACCTCTATCACACCAGCTGACACAGCACCTGTCGCCAGGAATTAAAGAGCGAGAGTTACCTGGAGTAACATTGGACAGATGTCAGTAGCGCGAGCCAGCTTGGGACGTGAGCCCAGCGATTGAGGTCCAATCCCTATCATAACAATCGGGGCCACAGTGAAAGAGTCGGCTCATTTCCATGATTTGTTGGCACTCGGGTTGTGCGTTCCCATTTCCTATGATAATCATTTAGAAGCTCACTCACATAAGTCACATGACAGGATACATCTTGTGTATAGAAACAAATGTGCCACTTTTGGGACGAGAACTATTCATTTTTTTTGAATGTGCAATGCTCTCAGCTCCAAGCACGTTTTCTCCGGTGTATCAGATTCTCTGTTTAATGGAACAAAGTGTTTGTGCCAGTTCCTGTATCTCTTCGCTGTTTATTTGTGTCTGCACATTCTTTTTTTGACAACAGGAAATCGTTCACAGGATACCGACAGCACAGCAGTTTCCTGTCTGTGGGGGCAAATATGTTGAAGCCACAATATTGTTAAACAAAGGACGCCGCTCACTGATTCAATTGCATCTGATCTCATCTGCAAGAAAAAAAAAGAAGCTGAAAGTGCTATTCATCAACATCGCTTCCTTTAAAACCATCCATCCATAATCAATCCGCTTGTTAAGTGTGACGATGTCTTCTTATCCGAGTTCAAACCTGCTTTTCGCAAACGAACAAACAATAACAGAACCTGTGAATTTTTTCACCATCATGCATATTTGAGTAAGGTGTCAATTTTGATTTAAAAAGTGACCGAATTCAAGTCTTAGCAACATTATAATACATCACAAAAATACTTACATTGTAATTTAATCTATTCCATGATTTAAGCTCCACAGGTTCAACACTGCAGTATTTTGAAAAATACCTGAGCTTGCACCTGGAAACAAATATCCCATCTCACAACTTGACAACCGAACACTGCTCATTGGGTCGTAGAGGGGCTGGAGCCAATCCCAGCAGACATTAAGATACGATAAGATACAGATAAGATACATTTATTGATCCCAAACACATGCACAATCACACAACATGCAGAGTAGGGGAATTTGTCTTCTGCTTTAGTCCCATCTGTTGAACATCACAGGACACACAGAGCAGTGGGCAGCCACGCACAGCGCCCAGGGAGCAGATGTATGGGGAGTGAGGTGCCTTGCTCAGGGGCACTTAGACAGTGGGGGTAGGGAGAGTGCTCTCATTGGGTGAGAGGCGGGGTTCACCCTTGGACTAGTGAATTGTAGGGTCAACATATATGGAATCAAACAACCATTTAAACTCACATTAATACATTGAATAAATGTTTTGTTTACTGTCAACCTAGTGTCTTTCGACTTTGAGGACCAATTAAAGCTCCTTGAGAAAACTTATGCGGATACAGGGAGAGCATGCAACGCCACACGGAAAGACCAAACTGAAGCAGGATTCTAACCAAGAACCTTCTTGCAGTGTGGGGACACTTTTAACAATTTCAAACCAATTTGAAATTGCCATTAACTCACCCAGAAGATTACCGTTTCAGTCTGTTATGACATAAAAACAGTTCCCTAATGAATGCCATAATGCGTCATCATCTACCAGGGTTCTTGCTGTCTATATATATGTTTTCCTTTAACACATTAATGATCTTTTGTATTGAGAATTTAGTCCTTATATGGACAGAAGCAGTTTTTTTAAGAAATAAAGAGTTTGGAATAACATATATAATATAAGGGCTCAGGGGCTACCTCACACTGACATTTAAATACAAAAATGATAGGAAAAAAGAACATGCAGGGACTTTAGCATGTCGCCCCTGATATGAGATAAAGTGATTTAAGGCATAAGAGCGCTTGGACTACTCATTCCTGATATTAAAATTGTCTCCTAGGGCGGAGAATATAAGAGCAGAAGGAGCTATGAGCTGGGCTGTAAGTGCTCTGAGGCCTCTCAGTGGCTCTCTGCTCTCAGTATCAATCTCTAGCGTATGGCGTCTTAAACTCTGTTTCCTCTCCTATCTATCTTCCTCTCTCCACTGCTCAGTCAGGTGTTTTTGTGTTTCTTCTGACGGTCGTCATATTTCTCTGAAACTTTCTCCCCTTTGATTACTCCCTCTGCCTGTACTCATATATACATACATTCTCCATCGCTGTCTACATGATTACCCTAGACTTTGGTCAGGTTGACATCAGCTCTGAGTGAAGAAAATGCAGCGCCGTCATTCATGCTGACACATGGCAGGGTGTCCCAGATGTAAAACAGAAAGAATAAATAAAAAAAAACACTGACCTTCCAGAAAAAAGGTTCAACATGGCCCAGCCATTAGCACAATGCAGCATCAACTATCTACTGGCTTTATATCGACACTAAAGCAGTTTTGAATTTACACAAATTAAACTGAACTATAGTGTCTGGTCCTGTCTGTCCTGCCGTTACTACAAACATGTCTTGTCAGTGTTTTATGAGGAGCAGGTGGACCCTAGATGCAGAGACAGAAATGTTGAACAAAAAGTGTCCCTTTTATTTGAACAATCACATAACAGAAAAAAACAACTAGAAAAGGATCTCCAAAGCCGAATCTGAAAAACATAGATCCCAATGGGGAGAACACTTTGGAACTAACAAGAGAAGGAGAGAAGGTGATGACGCCGAGGAATGACGACCATGGACGAGGACGAACCAACAAGGACAAAGGGAAGCACAGACCTATATACACAGGGAAGGCAGGGGCAGTTGAACAGAGGTGGAACACATGAGGACTGGTGCTGACATTCACAAGGGCGGGAGTCAGGACAAAGGCAGGAAGTCCAGATGTAAAACACAAGAAGCAGAAACTACAAAATAAAACAGGAAACAGAACACAGAGAGAGAAAACATAAATCTAAACACAGAAAGAACCCAGAGTTGGACAACATGAAACACAGGTACGGGTCGAATACAAACGTAAACACAGGGATAAACACGAAACACAAGGAGCTCACAATCAGAACTCAAACAATCTTCTTTAAAGCGGCGAGAATATATAGTCCAGAGTCATAACCATGACATGTCCGACCAGGCTGCAGCTCCACAACTCACACATACATCCTCTTTTGAGCTGTGAAGTTTAACTCATGTACGCTCAGGGCATATGGGAAATAATGTCGATTTCAAGGTCACTAAATAAGTAAATATTGAATGAACAGCAAAGTTAGATCATTTAGAAATATACATATTTTAACATTTGAGGTGAACTACATGGAACTTCTGCAATATTCTTTCTTACTAGTTACAAATGTCAATGGGATTTTCGATAGGATTTTCTTATTTATTGATCAGAACCATGCTGTTCTGTTTTTACTTTAGCTATCTTTGGCCGACAGCATAACAAACATATATATTTGTGTTTTAGTTCCCAAACATTAAGCCTTACTACATGTTGTTTGCTAAAATCCCTCCCTAAACTTAACCATACCTTAACTTCTTGGCACATATTTAAAAAAAATGTAAGTGTCCAAACATTTGCCATCTGGTAGTTTGATCCGAATTCAGATGTTCTGTTCGTTGGAGGATGTCCCTGTTTTGTGTCACCAACTTGTCACCCCCTGATTGCTGTCATTTTGCCACAGAGCTGCAGTTGAACTCGATAAGTACGATCTAATGCCCCCTGGTTTTTTAACGTGTACCATTAGCTGTTTGGATGAGTTGAAACCTGATTCTTTTAAAAAGTGTAAGAATCAAAAGCTTTGGTTTCACGGTATTGCGCTGCCATCATCTCTTTGAAAAACAGATTGTCAAAGGACAAAAAATCCTGGGATAGGGACGCATTTGGAGGAAGTTTTGAAATGGAACGGTCTGGTTGTGCAAAATCAGTCATCAAATTCCGCGTCTGAATCGAGACACAGCTCTAATCTCTGTATGTAATCCGAAATTTTGCTAAATTGTCCCACTAACTTTCTTACAAATCTCTGTGGTTACTTTGTATACTGTGCAGTGCTTTGGCCTATGTTTAAGCTTCAAAACCATGGATCTATTATTCAAAACGACCTTCTTGGATCATGTTTCATCATCTCACTGGCACCCGGAGCAACTCCCAAACCACTGTGGCTGCTGTCTGCCTGCATCAAGCTGCTCCTGTAAAAAGCACAGTGCATTGAAAAGTGCATACACATATGAGGAAATTATTAAATGAATATATAAAAAATATAAAAAATTGAACTCAGATTCACACACACACACACAAACACACACACACACACCAGTTTTAAGAAGTTTTTGGTTGTGACCCGTCATACCAGTGTTTTAAACAGATTTTGTCTGCTTGCAGCAATGTGGCATCAAAGCGCTCTCTCTCTCTCTCGCTCTCTCTCTCTCTCACTCTCTCTCTCTCTCACTCTCTCTCTCTCTCGTCACTAAACCAGACACACTTATCTCTTTTTCTCGCTCTCTATTTCACAGTCAGACAGATTTTAAGCACAAAGGAAATCTTCCCTGCAGCTTTTCCTTTTCCGTCCAAGCTTGAGACATGTGCTAATTCGAAATACATTTTAAAACAGTTTTTTTTTTTTACTTGATTCCTTTTGACTGTTTTATTCAATTATTTTCTTTTGGCATGTTTTTGTCTTAGCAGCATGTTCCTCGTAGGCACAGACAGAGACTCACACATCGTCACCACGACTCAGAATTCAGAGACTTCGCAGTGGCATCAACGTGAATGTGCTGCAACGGCTGTGCTAAAAATATTTTAAGCACGGAGTGATTGTTTTATTCATCCATCAAATTATTTCATTGTATTTTAAATATTGTTTTTGATCCTGCTCTTGCATTTTTAAACCATGTAAAGCCTTGATTTCAATAGTCCCAATGTTGAAGGCTTTGCTTGCATTCAATATTGTCAAACCTGTTTATGTGGCATATTTCTTGATTAACAGTTAGGTTGATTTCCTCTACAGCACCTGTATGTGGGAATCAATGCAGTGCACTCAGGTGAGGTGTGTTGTCAAAGTGCAGTTAGGTGACGAACACTAGACTCACACAAATGTATTGAGTTGATGTTAAAGAGAAGTTCACAAGAACTAAAATCCACGACCAGATAAACACACTCTGCCTCCTTCTCAGTTTAAACGAAAGCACAACGTCACCCTATTCAATGAATGAGGTGCTTTGTGGTTGAAGCTGCCGATAAATATGTGTAAATCCTATGAAATCAATACACTGATGATTAAGTCTTCTAAAAACCATCTTCAGGCATTGGAACTGTGCCTTTGTTGTAATCTGGTTGGTCACGACTCAACATTCCACCTAAAGTATGCAGCGCTGTTGAACAGAGTTTGAAAATAAGTGGACACAATCAGTTCCATGAACAATGTTACATTTAGAAACCCATTTAAAACGTCTGTCTCCCCTCTGCATCTTTAGGACTAACTTCCACCAGTTACCTCTCTGTGTACTGGCACATCTTTTCTGTTGCAGCTATAGCAGTGCCTCTGACCTGAATCTACAGCGGCTACATGTAGCAGATGGGAGTGGCAGGAATACTGTCGTTTTGAGGCACAAGAACAAGTGAGGCACCGATGTAGAATTTGGTAAAAAACCTAAAGCATGATGATGGAAGCAGATAAAAGCCTGATGCTGATGAATCAGAGAGTGATCAAAAATCCAGGAGAGCGACGCGTCCACTTTGATCTCTGGTAGAAGAGGTGTGTGTGTGTTTTAATGTGTTATTGAAAGCCCTCATCATTGAAACACTATGACACACTACATTAGCATTGAGCTGAATTTCTATGATATTCTTCTTAGGGGAGACATTATGCTGAACCCAATTGGTGATGTCAGTTAAATACAGTTGGTTGCTATTAAGTATAATCATAATAATTTACTGAGACTCGGCTCTAGGTTTTCTAATTTCAGCCTGTTTTTATTTTTATATATTTTGGACTACAGACTTCAAAAAATCAAACTACACGTCCAATTTAGGTTCCTCAAAGATGGTTTCTATCATTTTAGGTACTTCTTATCCATGTAAGTTGTTTACCAGTGTGTTTGGTTTTAATTAGTTATTTGATGCTATAAAAACGGCGAATCATCTTGATTGACATCTGACTCGCAAATGAAATATATAATTGATTGAAATACATTAGGTCCACCTTTTAGGCATAAATAGTTTTGAGTGTACCATGCAAAATTATTTTCTAACCAATAGTTTTCACTTGTTAAATTACTCTCTAGTTAAACACTATGGCTGGTGTCGAAAACACCCAACTGTTTCGAGATATTGTAAAAAAAAGCGAGGCTGCTGCTCTGGAGAGAGTGAGGCTAATGCTGCGAAGATGTTAATGATTCTAAAACAATGGCAATGATGTAATGTTTTAAAATTGTGATTTGGGGTCTTTCTCCTTGCATCGTCAGGGTCACCCGGTTTGTGTGATACAGTGAGATAGGGGGGGGGGGGGGGGGGGCGTGTGTAAGACTACAAGACAAAGCACAATGCAAGCACCTGTCTCTATATATCCCTTATTCATCTAACTCTCACAAAGACACTGTCACGTGCTTTCCTTCATTTTCCTCCTCTCCTCTCCTCCTTGCTTTCCCTTCTTTTCCTTTACTCCCCACTCCTCTCTCGTCCTCTGCTTTGCTCTCCGCTCTTCTCCTTCACTTTCCTCTCTCTCGCTCGCTATCTCTCTCTCTCTCTTTTTCCCTCACACACACACACACACACACACACACAGTCACTCTTACAGCTACACATGGAGAGGGATCCATCACTTCATGGTAACCATGTTACCATGGTGCCTCAGGTAATAAAAAACTAAGATGAAGTCAGTTGAGGAGGCTGAACTGTGACAGAATACACAAACGTACCTGTGTATATTTTTAGGACCAACGAGCTGCTTCACCATTTATGTACTGTCCTGAATTTGTAGTGCTGCATATTCTGCAGAGTTATGAAGCAATCGACGCACAGATGTGATTCATTTCAGTACGGCAGCACCCTACAGTATCTCTGTGTGCTTCTTTTCCTTTTCTGTTTGGACGTGCAAAAGAAAAAAGTTGTGTTCTCTGAGGTGTCAGTATGCATAGAGGTGTTCATTTTGGAGCATACCGTGAATAACCTGGTAGACAGATTGACGGATAGAAACATAGATGGCATGAGAGCTTGTGTATTCGCGTGGGAGGTATGAGCTGTATTAAGGTGTGTGTTCATCTTACATACCATGGAGAATCATTTGAACCTGCAGTCACAGGATTAAAGGATAAAGATAGAAAGAGAGAGAAGAAAACACATGCAAGTCTAGACACCAGGTTTGTGGTATTAACTTTGCTTTTCCTTAACATTTACATTTCTCTATATTTTTTACTCTATTGTTTAAGTGTACATATATGGTGCTCTCGTATATCTTAGCTGTGCTGCTTCCACCCTCAGCTTTCCGAGCACTGATTCAAGGTCTCTACGACTTTGTATTGAGTACGTCTAATTACACACAACAGGGAAAATGTGAACAGGATGGGAAACGGGCAGTGTGGGAGCGAGAAAGACAAAACCTTGGCGAGGATAATTCTGCTTAAGTCTGTGAAACGCACTTTAGAAGTCTTGTGGGACATTCCGGCATAAGGCTCCCTTTATAGCCTCATACAAACATATACAGACTAACACCACATGGTATTATACACACTGAACATAAATCCATAAAGCAGCATGGAAAATTACACAGGCGTTATCCTATAGTCACACTAGGTAAGTTCTCACATATATACTCTCTGAGCTATAGGGCGTCCCCTTAAATTCCATCAAACTGCAGCAAATTTCACACAGATAGCGAGAACTCATAGTTTCAACTGCATCTGTGTGCGTTCCCCTAAATTCAGGGGTATACAACACAGTTCTCTCAAGAACTTCTCTTTTACTCTCTAGTCTGTGTCCTACACATGAAAATGAAATATGATGATGAATATTAACTTGTAATTCTCTCTCAAGGGAGCGACATGGTGATGCAGTGGTTACCACTGTCGCCTCTTACAATTTCTCACTGTGAGTGGGATTACTCCAGGTTCTCCAACTTCTACCCACAATCAAACACATTCAGAGTGGGGTTAAGGTTAATTAGGGACTCTAAATTGTATGTAGGTGCGAATGGTTGTTACTTTCTGTATGTTAGCCCTGCTATATGCTAACGACCTGTCCAGAGATATCCTCGCCTCTTGTCCAATGGGATTGGCTACTGCCCCCTGCAACCTATTAAAAGGCTAAGTAGTGTAGATGATGGATGGATTGTCTCGAGTTGTTACAACTTTTTATTTTTATTTTATGTTTGTTGTTCCAAAACACAAAATCACAAGCAATACTCTGATTCTGCCTCTGACAATCCGTGCATGTTTTCATTAGTTTCTGTTATTAGAGTATTACAGAGTAGGTGGACCCTGATGGATCATGACAATGGAGTCTGGATTATGGTAGCAGCTGATTACAACAAGACTGCTTGATTTAAAATATGCCACATACTCTATTGTTCTCCATTACACATGGCATATATGCACTTCAGTCCATCCTCTTCATCCATATTAGGGATCCCTCACATTTTTTCAAAAATGTTTGTTTTTGTTTTTCCTTAATCTAATTGAGGGTGAACGGGGAGAGGATGACACACCTTGTTAAGCCCTGAGAGACAAATTGTGATTTGTGAATATGGGCTATACTAATTAAATTTGATTGATTGATTGTTTAATAGGCCATAATGTCCCTGACTGCTGGGACACCTTTTTGTCGTCATGTTTTCGAGCTCTGCGTCTGAAGGGGAGGCATGTTTCCTGAGTTGCAGCACGACAGCGTGGCTTTGTCTACGTGACAAGGAACCGCAGCAGGTGGTGTGATGCTATTACTTATTCTAAAAATCTGTTTCCTCCAACCGTTTCTTTCTCCAGAGCCACCTGTAACGTTTCTTCCTCATAAACCCACCTGATCATTACATATACAAACCCTTAATCCATCCAGACAGAAGTTCAAAAACGTAAATATTATTTAAATATTTACGTTTTAATCCATACCGGACAACTGTGAAGTTACTGCTGTAGCCAATGTTCAAGCCCTGTGTGCATTTGTTCTACGTGCTATTGAAATACTGTTGTTTCAGCCTGATGAGGATGGTTGATGCAATGTTTAAACTATGTGTGTGAGGCTTATGCAATGCCAGTGCTGAATACAGGGTCATTCCTTTCGCATATTGATGGTGCAGATTTGGTGGTAACTGTTCTTTTTTGCTGCGACAGCCATTGTCTAGCATTCACACAGATTTAAAAACATTAACATTAAATATATTTGTTTTCTTTGTCGCTATCTCTGCTTTAACGATACTAGGGTGCATTTGTCATGATGATGTATTCCGCCTGTACCTAGAAGAACAATTTAATCATAAAAGAAGGAAAACTGGTTTATTTGCATTGTAATGCCTCCAAAATATAAGCAATACTACAGAGTTCAGAGGTGCATCAAAAGAGAATAATAACTGGCGCTGTTTAAGCAATCCTGAAAATACACACACACCCACACACAAATACACAGATCATTTATCTAAAGCATTGGAATTTCCTACCCCTATGCCGGAGTTAACTTCATTTTGAAATAAACAGTAACTGCTAATGTTGCCACCTGGGATTACACACAATGCAGAACAAATTAATACACTACCTTAATCACTGCAGGTCATTATGATGAACACGTACAGGAGCGTACTAAAACAGAAGATCCATAATAAACATATGGAGACAAGCTCATACGCCAGAAAGTGTCAGATTGTGAAAAATGCGAATGCCTCTTTCCATTAAGATATGAATGTATAATGCAGTAGTCAATTTACAGCCGTATTGTCTCTTTCCTATTAAGTCACTGTTGTCAATCACACAAAGCCATTTCAAAATGGGGTCTTTAGAAAAAACGATTTCCTCAGAACATCAATTACACTTATATGGAGCAGCCAGTTAAAAAATTCCTGTGCAGCAATCCATGACCATAACAATGACTTTCCCAAACAAATTCAACCTGCGGGGACACGATACACAAGTTTATTCAATTCAACTTAATCCTTCCTCTGTTTTTCCTTTCTTATTTATTCCCCTCAACGTTCTCTCTTTCCCTTCTCTGTATGCCGCACCGTGGTCAGCTTAAAACATTGTTCTTATTAAAGGTGAGGGTATTTGTTTGCTCCAATTATTCCCCCCCCCCCCCTCACTTGGTTTGTTTGCTATCTGGAAGGCTCAATAAAACAACATCTGATCGATACGAGACCCGGCTGCCACCGCTGAATCTCTCTCTTGCCTCTCTCTCTCCCTCTCTCCCTCTCTCCCTCTGGAACCTTGAATTCATCCCTGACCCTGCACCAAAACCACTGCAATAAACCTACACACACACACACACACACACATTGAAATGCAATCACTCAGTTTCCCACACAAACACACACACACTGGCCTGCTCTAGTTGACACACGGCGATGATACGCCAACTGGCTGATAACCGACAGGACCCTCTGTGCAATTATTTACCAGTTCCCTGAATAACTGACAAAATAAAACATAAGCAGGGAATAAATTAAAGCGAGGGAAAATAGGGATTTCCACCTGAGACAGAATAGATATCTACCAGTAGTATATATATCTTAATAAGAGGAGAGCCAAAGCGTAAAAAGAGAAGATGAACAAGTACTGAGAAGTGAGAAAGAGGGAGAGGGGCGCCAACATGGACAGGGGGACAGGGGAAAAGGAGGGAAGTGAGCAGATGAAGATGGAAAGCTAAGACAAATCCCTTCTTAACGTGCTAAGCTCCTCTCCATTAGGGAACTGCAACTGCATTTGGGGGGGAAACCAAAAAAACATCTTGATGTTTTGCGCAATTTAGGTCAACTGCCTCCAGAGTGTTTCCTTCAAGTCACTAAACAAGTTAATACGACGATATGTTGTAACATTGAGAAGCATCAATCTATATATCTATATATATATATATATATATATATATATATATATATATATATATATATATATATATATATATATATCCATATCAGAAGCCAGAGTCAAGGGCAACTGCCATGAGGGACGTGAAGGAGAACGGAGAAAAACAAAGACGTTGATGTGATCACAGGGGTAAACACGGCGTGTGACAGGGTAATGCTGCAGCGGAGAGGCTGACACGGTGAGACAGGTTGACATTTGAGCAGGGCGGCATGAGAAGAGGGGAGGTTCACCTGAAACAATCGGATTGTAAGGAGAATCGCGTCGTGCAGTAAGTCGCACCGTCTCAGGTGAAGTTTAAAACAAAACAATCGGCTGTTAACAGGTAAAAGAAAAGAAAGTGGTGACTGATTAAGAAAGAAGTAAGGGACACTAAGGTTCTGGAAGCCAGAGCATAAACTCATGAGTTAAGGTGTAATGTAAGGTGAGTTTTTGTACTAACGCTGTACCACTACAGTGCGTACAATTACTTATATGTAGGTACTGGAAAAATAAGATTAGGAGTGATAGAAACAATTCAGGATCTTACAAAGAACTTACTGTCCGCTATTAAAAACTAAATTTTCCTAAAGACTAGAACTAGGTTCTTCACTCACCTGCTGCTCTGTCATATTTTGAATGATTCATCAGAGTGAAGGAGGATAAGCATCATCTAAGAGAGATCCAAAGGTGCTCTGCTATTTTTATGTCAAAATTGACATTAGGTATCCACTGACTTCTTGAACCAAGCTGCTCAGACTGTACACGTCTCAGACAGCTGCTATTTTGGTCACTTGAACTGGTGAAGGCCCTTCCTAAAGGCATCAATCAGTATACTCCAACCAAAGAGGGTGGCCGAACTGCATCTGAAATCCAGCACCCCAACCCTCTCCTGAGAAAGAAATAATAGGGGTTTGTGTAACTTTCTGAAAATGCTAATTCCTGTCTACTTCATGGAGTGATGGTCGAGAGTGGGGAGATGAGAAAACAGACAGGGTTTCAACCTCTGTCTCGAACTCTCTATTTTAGTCTTCACACAACTAGTGCAACAACACAATGAATGCCTTCCAGGAAGGATTGTCAGGTGTGGCCAGTCGCAACAGCCACACTTATTCATTCTGGTGCCTCTAATGTGGTTGGACAACACGTTAGAACTTGTTTGTTCGGTGCATACCACCTTACAAATCATACAAGAAATATATTAATATATATAAGATATATTTTCTTACTCTTCCAGACAACCAGAGTAGAGGCTACTGTGATATCCAACTATTACTAATCACCATAAAATGGTCGTCTTTCACAAGTACAAAGACTCATGAGCCCACAGGCAGACGAGTGGGGTAATTCCTTGTTTTATATTCACGGATCTGCATTTTCAAAAAAACTAAGTTTGACTGTGTGGAATCTTCATTAAAGTCTATTCAACCATTACAAATTATGAAAAACAATTCATGTATTAAGCAGCTGAACATTCATTGGTGGTTATTTGGTATAGATCTATTTCAAGGAGCAGCCTTTACAATACAAAATGGCTGAAATATGATAAAAAGCCAATGAAAACCAAATATTGATTTTGGTGACCCTGCACCTACCCCCGTGCAATACAATTAGGGCAACCCTTCAGTTTTTCAGTTGTCTAAATAAATTTCAATATTTCCATTAATGCTCCGAATAGACAGAATTGTATTGATGTCAGTGACCCTATGATTTATACTCCAGTGCCCATCCAGCCACACACCACCCTGGTGTGTGGCTGGATGTAACCATTACAGTCCAGTAAAATGTTAATGAGAAACTAGGGAGACAAGCTCATGAAAGAGGTCTGCACCATTTCAATTGCTTTACTAACAAACTGCACATAGACTGAACATCACGCCGCGATCCACCAAGTGGCTGCTCCCCCAACGTTTGCAGTTCAGCACGGTGCAGAGCAGTGCATTACATGTGGGGTCTGCAAAAGAGCAGCAGACTTAAACCGTGTTGCTACCAATTCACGTTAGATCAACACGAGAGCATGAGAAAGCAGAATTTTGGTGTAAGTTCGGATGGGAAGGCGGATTCTTGAATTTTTTTGCATTTCTTTTAACAAAGCACTTTTTGATGATTTCACTGATTTGACAGGAAATAATTCCTTGGCGTGGTGAGCTATAATAGTTTATAATGTATTGTGTTCTTTACAGTTGCAGCTAGTGAGTCTGTTTGAGCTAACAATCAATCAATCAATCAATCAATCAAATTTTATTTGTATAGCCCATATTCACAAATTACAATTCATCTCATAGGGCTTTAACAGGGTGTGACATCCTCTGTCCTTAACCCTCAGCAAGAGTAAGGAAAAACTACAAAAAACACTTTTAACAGGGTAAAAATATGTAGAAACCTCAGAGAGAGCCACATGTGAGGGATCCCTCTCCCAGGACGGACAGAAGTGCAATAGATGCCACGTGCAGGAGAACATCATCAATAATCAAAGTCTCTAGCAGCATTGATGAAGCACAGTCCATGCTCAGCAACCATCTAGACCACGATCCACCATCCAGACCAGACGCCACTTCAGTCCTCAGTCACCGTCCACCGCCGCCCACCAGGAGGACCCATCACAAGCCACCACTGCGGTCCTGGTCCACCACCCGTGCCCAATGCCAACGCGACACAGGGTCCGCCACCAGCACCACGATCAGCTCACATGACTCAGAATCCGCCACACTGGATCCAACACCGCGACCCCCGGTGCGCGATCCACAAACCGTAATCCATGGTGCGGCCACAGAGGCCCTGGATCTGCGGGTGATAAAGCAAAGGGATTCCGGGGAAGGGGGATAGGGATGGAGAAGAGGAAGGAGAAGCTGGAAAGAGAAGCTCCGTGTGTCATGTGTCATAAAATAGAACAAGTAACGTTCTGGCGCACTAATTAGCTCTAACTATAAGCTTTATCAAAAAGGAAGGTTTTGAGCCTACTTTTAAACGAACAGATGGTGACTGCCTCCCGAACTGAAAGTGGTAGATTATTCCACAGCCGAGGGGCTTGATGGCTAAAAGCTCTGGCTCCTACTCTACTTTTAGAGAATTTAGGGACGACAAGTAGGCTTGAATTCTGGGAGCGGAGTGCTCTAGTGGGTTTATAAGGTATTAACAGCTCTTTAAGGTATAAAGGCGCTATATTATTAAGGGCCTTGAAGGTGAGGAGGAGAATTTTAAATTCTATTCTAGATTTAACTGGAAGCCAGTGTAGCGATGCTAATATTGGAGAAATGTGCTCTCTTCTCTTTGTTCTCGTCAGGACACGTGCTGCAGCATTTTGGACAAGCTGTAGAGTCTTTAACGACTTCCTGCTGGAGCCTGATAATAATGAATTACAATAGTCCAGTCTCGATGTAACAAAGGCGTGGACTAGTTTTTCTGCATCTTTTTGTGAAAGGACATGTCTAATTTTTGAAATATTACCAGGTGGAAAAAAGCGGTCCTAGAAATTTGTTTTAAGTGACTATTAAAGGATAAATCAGGATCGAAGATCACTCCCAAGTTCCTGACTGTTTCATTGGAAGCAAGGGCAATGTCGTCTAGCGCAGCTATATCATTAGATAATGCATCTCTAAGGTGTTTGGGGCCAAGTATTATAACCTCTGTTTTGTCTGAGTTTAATAAGAGAAAATTGCGGGTCATCCAGGTTTTTATGTCCTTGAGACATGTTCGAAGTTTAGTTAATTGATTACTTTGTTCAGGTTTTATTGACAAATATAACTGGGTGTCATCCGCATAGCAGTGGAAATTTACCGAGTGTGTCCTGATAATGTTTCCTAGTGGAAGCATATATAATGAGAATAAAATTGGGCCGAGCACAGAGCCCTGTGGAACACCATGATTAACTTTGGTGCGCACAGATGACTCATCATTAATTTGCACAAATTGGGAGCGATCAGAAAAATACGATTTAAACCAGTTAAGGGCGGTTCCATTAATGTTAATTAACTGTTTTAGTCTTTGTAATAAAATTTGATGGTCAATTGTGTCGAATGCTGCACTGAGATCTAACAGAACGAGGACAGACACAAGTCCCTGATCTGAGGCTATTAAAAGGTCATTAGTGACTTTTGCCAAGGCTGTCTCTGTACTGTGATTGGCTCTAAACCCCGATTGAAAGTCTTCATATATATTATTTTCCTGGAGAAACTCACACAGCTGATTGGCTACCACTTTTTCTAAGATTTTAGAAATGAAGGAGAGGTTAGATATTGGTCTGTAATTGGCTAAAACCTCTGGGTCTAGGGTGGGTTTTTTGAGTAGGGGTTTGATGACAGCTATTTTAAAAGACTGTGGTACATAACCTGATGATAATGACAGATTGATAATGTTAAGTAACGAACTATCAATTAGGGGCAGAATGTCTTTAAGTAAGTTGGTAGGAATGGGATCTAAGATACAGGTTGTTGGTTTAGAACCTGAGATTAATTTGGTAAACTGATCACGGGTGATCAGAGAGAAGCTGTCTAAGTAATGGGTAGGATTCTCAGCCGTTTCTGAGATCTCTGTTGTTGGGAGGGTATTAGTGCCAATTGAGGGCAGGAGATGGTTGATTTTATTTCTAATAGTTTGAATTTTATCATTAAAAAAGGTCATAAAGATGCAGTACATTGTAGTGTCTACATTTACATTTAATTCTGATATGCACGCTTTATGCTTAAATATCCAATAGGATGCGAACAACTACATGTAATATAGAGAGTGACAGGAATTATAGCCTTAGATGTGCTTTTGGAATGGGTGAAGAAGGGTGAGAGAGATGTACTGGGATGCTTCGTGAGACATCTTCAGACTTGGGGCTGACAATTACTCATGTTACTCTGTTGGCGTTTGTATATTGTTACACCTTCTGGTCTCCTTGATGCATCAAGTCTACATTAAACTCTTCTGCATAAGACATCAGCTTCTGCTGCCTGAGTTCTCCTTTTACCAGATCCCAGTAAACTTCTGTCACAAAATATTCATCACAAGCTATAAGTGTAAATTCTTGGATGCTGCAAAATAGACACGATATATATAGACTTTACTGTGAAGCTTCCTGTACCATATCAGATCTTTTTGATTATGTCATCGCTAATGCAGTAACAATGCATCATTTCCAAAACAATGATAACAAAAAACACCACCTTTCAAAAATGTGCTATAAGTGATTGGAGAAAACGATTCAAACTCATTCCCATTCATGTTAGTTGAAGCATAAAAAGAAGGTTCCATGCAGACGAAGTTGAGGAATTATTCCATCACCGTCTCTGACCCATTAGCAGAAACACGATCCAGTCAGTAAGTGACAGACAGCTCTTGGGCCAAATTTGCTGGATGATACATTGTTGGGGCTCTGTTATAATACAGAACTATTTACATCCTGTTATTTGCATGTAAATGTAGTACTGTTGGCTCAGCTCTGGTCGCTGTGTCTTGAGTGTGTGGTGGCATTTCAGGCCAAGTTCAGACCTAATATTAACACCCACATCCATGTTCAGATCTCAAGCAGACAGCTCTAAGTACAGAGGCTGACGCACTGAAGACGCAATAAGGGAGCAATGGAGACCCATCTGCAGGAACTCGGCTGGACTAAAACAATTATGAATTCTAATGGCAGTGAGAACTGACTTACTTACAGTTGTCCTCTTGTGATCCTATCTCTCAAGATGGATGTTAATTCCATCTCATAAAATGGCCTAAGTGATACTAATTTGTCCTTCTCCATTGGTCAGTATGGTACAAAGGGTAATAAGGTTAAACCAATGATTTTCAACCAGTGTGCCGCTGCACACTAGTGTGCGTCAGGTGTGCCGTGGGAAATTATCTAATATCTAGTGTTGCACCGAAGTATCGGCCGAACATCGGTAGCCGATATTCGCATCGTTTACTGACATCGCCACATCGGTAATAATCTTGACTTTCACGATATCATTGGCCGATGTTCATTGGTATTTGTGGTTAAACCGCTGGGTACGTGCCGCGGCTGGGGGAGCAGTCGGCCCCCTCTCCATGCCGCCGGAGGCTCGGTGTGCGGCACGCCTTGAGGTTTTTTGGGGGGGAAGGTCCTTTTCCGAAGCACCTCACGGCGTTGCTTGATTGTTTCAGAAATCTGATCAATTTGTGCTCATTAAAAGATAAGAATAATAAAGGGCTGAAATAATTTAAAATAGTGCTTTTTAATACATTTAGAAACTATATTAAAATCTGCCGTGGCTCAAAAAAGGTTGAAAATTACTGGGTTAATAAAATATTAACCCAGTAATTATTTACTATTTACAAGTACCTAGTGGCTGTTTCTGGTATTATACGTTGTTTGGATAATTGTAGGCTAGAAGAAGGGGTCTCAGACAGGAAGCCCCTGCTATTCAACAGAAAATCAGCAGAGGGATCACTTGCTTTCAGAAGCAATTTTATCCTCAGCCATCCTTTGGTTTCCAGACCAGTGAATGGAATTATGAGTAAGTTTATAGTTAATCATTTCTATATTAATGTCAAGGATCATTCATTTTCTGTAATATGATCAAATTTATAACATGCTTTTTGCTTGACCTGGACATACCACATGTACCTAATGCATCTACCGGCTTATTCCCTAGCAGTAGTGTACGCTGCCGGTATTTTTCTAGTGTTTAATATTCTATTCTCAATTTCTCTAACAGTGATGGTCTGGTTTTGTGTGCCTTATTAAGTCTTACTGTTGAGCATTGAAACAATACAATAATTTTAAACTCCAGCCAATTGGAGTTCATGGGTCATTGAAAGTCAAAACTGTTTTTCAAGATAAATGTTGAAAGCCACAAGTCCAGGATGTTGGGTCATCCATGAAAACAACATTAAGATATAAAGAGTAATCATCATATTTATTTATTTTTTACATTTTTCACAAAGTTATATTTAAAAAATCGCTCTATTTACCAAATGTTCAAGAGATGAGTAGAATAAATATTTATAGACCCAACAGAACCATAAACTTGAGCAAATACTGCATAATGAGCATAATCCACTCTGGATCTGGTCCTGCTCAGCAGCAGAGACATCACAACATCAGGTTATTCAAGGACAAGTAGTTGGCCAGGCAACATCTTCAGAAATGCAGAAATGTCAGACACTAGACTGTAGGAATCCCTACATGATACAAATATATCTCCACGTGTGATCTAAGCCTTCAGGTTCCCAGCCTCACCTCCCACACAGTGTGGTAGTGGTTAGTAGGGATACCGGTTCACAGGTCTGCACACATTGGTATTCCACCTGTTCTCTCTCATCTAACCACTGTGTAGGAAACAAGTTTTCAATGTGAAACTTTGTGTAAAGAAAAGCAGACATATTTTCTTCGCTTATGAGATCCATCCAGGATTAAACCAAGACATCTTGATCATGGGGTTATGTCTTTATGTCTTGTTTAAGATTAGAAGTCTTGTCTTAAATGCCTGCATGCCTATACATACATATAATGCCTTATATGTATTTAAATGGACTGAAGAATACTGGAAATCTTATCACCGCGACATCACAAGCCCTTTTTCAACATTGTCAGTGAAACTGAAGCTCATTTTTTCATCACAAAGATTTGTTTTTTTCTATCTAGAACTTCTTTAACTTGACTCTAGAGTCAAGTTAAAGACTTCTGATTTTATTCAAATGAGCATGCATTTTAGGGATATCTACCAGTTTTATCTGAACCCACAGGCTATAACTATGTGGTTAAGCAAGTCAACTCAGGGTAGTCTTTGTAAAATATCCCTTTTAATACAAAGTATCCTGTTTCTTTTTTCCAATATCATGGGAGCTTGAGTGTAATATGAATCATAAAAGCTGTTTTCTCCATAAAAAAAAGTAGGAATTATGAAAAATGACTGTTGTCGAAAAATAATGATGATATTGAACCTATAAATGATCAACCAGGTCCCAGCACCACACGAAAACTCACGTCCATCCTGCCCGGACCTACGACTGTCTGAACAAGACGGATGTAGAGTGATCAATAAATGTGATCAGCAGGGTGAATTGCTCGTTGAGCGGACCATTTCAGGCTCCATTAACTTCTGTGATGGGGTGAAAGAGGCCAAGATGAGGTTTGTCTGCAAACAAATCTCTGGGCACTCACATTTTCCAGCAATCCATCCACATCCTTGTACCTTATTTACTTGTGAAGCCTGCTGAGCCTCTCTAAGTCATGCCATACTTCCAGGTCATATTTTTATATTTTGTAGTGGGATTACTCTTTATGAGTCATCGGAGTTAATTACTTTATTTTATATGGATATTGGGGATAAAAACTGTTTCTGTTGGACAAATGTCAAACTTTTGATTAAACCCTAACCCATTTTGAGAAAAAAAAACACATTTCCCCGTTTCCTTTGCATTTCCTTCATTTTGCTTTTTGTTCAAGGTCAGTAGTGAGGGAAACAAAGATTGCAAGAGAACAAGGTGTTAAATATAGTTTTGAATTGCTCAACTGAGAAAACCATTGAATGGCTATTGCAGAAATAAAAAATACAAACCATAAATACAGTAGTAATACAATTGGTTTCTGAATTCATCCAAAAACTTAATGCATGTATGTGTCTGTTTGAATTTATTCTGTATGCTGTTATTTTACATACGTGGATTTTCTCACAATATGTTTACCTTGAATGATTAATGTGGTGAATGTACATGATTTCATTAAAATAGTTGATAAATAAAGTAAAACATTTTTACAGCAATGTTTTTTTGATAAATAATTAGATGTATTTCTTTCAGTGTAAATACTGAATCTCTATTGAATTAGCCTCTCATGTTACTATAACAGTGAAAATTGAAGCCCAATGTAACCCACTCTATAGTGCTGCTTTTTAAGTCTGTGTTTCTTAATGAGGCAGCCACAATTTCCAAGATCTTTGAATTTGTATTTGTTCTCAATATCTTGAACACTGAGTGAAGTACTCGCCTAATGGAGTGCTTTGTAGTCATAGTTATGTTCTGTTACTCTGGTCATAGAGCAAATTAGCTGTCTCTGTAGAAAATAACTGACCCTGCTTCTAAATACCTCTTCGAAATCAGGTTTATACTAACGTCACGGGGAAAGTGCACGTCAATGGCACTGTACGGACTTGCTGAGCACAAAGAGGATGTGGCTCTCTCACCTCATCGACAGGTATTGTAAACTGTAAAGTGTTTGTCCAGTAATTGCCCACAGTTGGAAGCCATTATTTTAATAGTCCATTGTTGGTTGAATTGGCACAGTCGCCTCAGCTGAGTAGCTCCATTGACCCTGGAGTGTTCTCGAAAAAATGATTACTGATGTGGCAGCTAACTGATCTTTAAGTAGGTCAAAGGTTAAGCATTTCCCAATCTGACTGAAAAACAGGGTGAAAAGAACAGACAGATGTGTTAGGAAAGAAAGACGAGGGAACGAAAGGGTTATGGGAAGAAAGAGCAAATTACTAGGAGGAAGGAAACAAGTGTAGTGGGGTTGCCAACATGTTCAAAATAAAAGCCGGGAGACATTGTTTGGTTATGATTCAAATTTATATTTCATATTTTTATGTTTCATTAATTTCCCAGTTATGTTTCGTTGTCATGTTTGATGAAAAATCGCCAATCGGACATGGGGAGTGGGGGGAATCATTTAGGGAGACAGTAGCAGCTCTCTCTCTCTCCCTCTTCCTCACTGCCGTTCCTGTAAGAAAGAGTGTTACGGGCGCTTCAGGCAGGATTATTCACTGTCACTGTTGGTTTTTTTTTTTCACATTAAGGTTTGGTCTAGATAATTTGGGCCTCCTGTTTAGAATTTGTTTTTTTCTGGTTTCTATGTTTTTATTTTATTTTGTACTTTGTTAAAGGGGCAATGTGCAGTAATGGTGATGGGTACTGTTCAACCATGGTGTAATGATTTAAATATCTGTGCGTGTGCAGTGATTCTTTTTTAACATTGTTGATTGGGTCCTAAGCCTTTAACTTTTCCCACTTTTGACATTGGCTAGTTATATCAACTTAGTTGTCAGTACCCTTTATTTTAAAGACAAGTGGTATTATCCTCTCTGTCATTTAAGCCATTTTCGGACATGATCTCCTGAAACCTGCTATGTTCTCACTAACAGCCACCGTGAAGAATGTCAGGAGATTGTCTGGAGTTCAATGCATGTCTGAACGCAGCCTGAGAGCCTCTTAAAGAAGCCTCACTTGTGGCCTAAAACCAAATGTGTAGTAGTCCCTGTATTATCGTCAGATTCCCAAATCTGTGTACACAAAGTGTTCACGAAGAAAATTCTCTGTGATACATTTTTTACAAACATCTGCTCTTTCTACATTTCCATTTCTGTATTTGAAACGCTATAAGGGAAAAAGATAAACTCGACTCTAAACGTTCTTTCACTTTCTTGGTAATGCAGTTGACAGCTGACTTATTCACGTTCTACTGGGAAGCCCCACATTCTGAGATGTGAGTGTTGGCTGCCAGAAAGCACAGCATTCACAACTAAATTGTCAGAAAATCAAACCCTAAAGGCTCCCAGTACAGTCTGAGTAGTGCACAACAGTTGCGGGGGGACTCAGTGGCGCACACGTCAAACCAGTGTTTGACGTGTACGTGTGCGCCTTCAATTGCACATCTACAAATTAACTAAATCAGTAGATGTGCAATTGAAGCATAGTTAGCAAGAAGGGGTGTTGAACGGTTTACTGTTAAATAGTCAAACTCAAATGCGACTTTGGTGTAATCACCTCTTTTGAGAATTGGTCTATTAAGCTGCAATCCTCCTGCTTAACGTGACCCTTAAGACAGACCCTTTGTTTAGTGAGCTGGAGAGAGCAGCACATTTAGTAGAGATTAAAATTGGTTTTAAGATAGCCCTCTTACATTTCTTAAATAATAACACTTGTTGGAACAGAAGTTGGATGATTTGATTCCCGAAACAAAAAAATTGGGAAATGTTTCGACAGAAATATCCATAATAGAATGTTTTCTTTTCAGTTTTATATCATTTTGACCTTCTGTTTGTTTTGCTCCTTTTGTATTTAATTTTGAACTCTTCCACAATAAACTGATTCCTTGCCTGACTGATAAAGTGCTATTAGAGGAATACATTTAAGGGAATTGGGTTTAACATGTACAGGCGTGATTAGTAGATGGAAAAGTCAGTTTTTTTCTACAGGTAGATGGTTGAATTGGACTGAAATAAGAAGTGAGTTTTTCCGATATGTCACATACAGTATAAATCGAAATTGAGGATGCACTGTAATTTGTCAGACACTAATAATGTTCACAAGAAGTTTTGTTGGCCAGTCATGTATAATATACCTATAAAGCAGTACAAAATGGTGAGAACCATGAGTTCATCGGAAAGCAGAGGTAGTAAAGCCAACATGTGAAGTGAGTCATTTGTAGGTTATTCATTAGACTATGACTTTACTTTACTTTAAAGAATGTTGATTTTACTTTACAATTCCACTGGTAACACAAATTAATCAAAATCCTGCCTTTCACTGACAAAACAAATACATAAGATTATAAAATCTTCAATAGCTCTTCAACCGATGATTACAAAAATTCTATTGATTTCATTGTTACCAATAGAGAATCAGGCTTTATTTGAGCCAGACCAGATGAACTTTGAAAGAAAAAACTGTTTGAAGTTTAAAAATAAGAGCTGTTGCATTTACTCAAACCTTGAACCAACTGAGCCTCCAGCTTATCCACAATTTGGGACAAAGACGACAAGAAAATGTCTTCACAGATAAAATCTACATCATCTGTTGGTGGGATGTAAAATGACAGGTAAGATGCTTTTCTTATTTTTTATTTCTTTGTGTTGTGTGTGAATTTTTAACAAACCATGAAAGGTAAATATTAGTGTGTGTGCCCATGCGTGTTGACATGTCAACAGCATACTGTGTGTCTATGCTAATGTGCTGCTTATCTTCTTGTGTCTTGCAATGTCCCCCTCTGACCCGTATCTCTAAACCACAGCAGTTGAACTTCTGCCTCCCTTCTCATCTCACACTGCCTTGCACTGTTTGCCCTCATCTGTAGGCAGGGGCTTGTCTACTGGTGCTGACAAGGTAATGGAGAGGTGGGATGTGCAGTGACTACTGAACAAGTGCCTACGCCTGCAAGTGCAGACTCTAATGATGAAAAAGAGGAGAAATAAAGAATTTTTGTAGTATAAAAAAGGAAGTGTAATTCAGAGAAAAGCAGCAAAGAGGAAACAGCAGCTCAGACATGGAATGAATCGGAGACTCTCTGGGGATGACAGACAGGGAACACCAACAAGGACAATTCCAGAATCGATGGCAGAAAACACTTGAAGAAAGCGGTCCTGCTGAGAGAGTCGGGTTGTTGATGGTGCTAATTGCTTATTTTCAGGTTTGCTGCTTAAGCATCTGCATTTCAATACAAAGTGAGTGACATGATGCAAAGCCAATGGGCTGAAAACAAGTAACGATTTCTCCTCATGGCGATCCGTCGCTGTGTGTGTGTGATGAAGTTGAAACTGTGAATAATTTATTCGATTTGATGGATGCTTCTGTGCACGTGCATTCCAGGGTGGTCACAAACCTTAATCGCCAGCTTCTATTAGCTGCCAGCAGGTGTTAGACAATGCAATCATCCAATGAAATAATGATTGGCTTTGCAATCGATAAAATATGCTCTGATGCCTGTGTTACTTACAGCCGGGTGCAATACACACCTGGAAGATCTGTAGGAAAAACAATCTGCGTTTCACACACACAAATATATCATGTCTATTTGTAATGCTTAGTATGACAAATACAATTAACAATAGACACAATGTCTGGTTTATAAGATAAGTTGATAAATGTGTACTTGTTGTATTTGTATTTTTCATTTGTACTTCAAATGTGAGTATTACAAAAAAAATGTACAGTGTGTTATGGTGCGTTCACGCCAAATGGGAAGTTTTCACAGAGTTGAGATGCTCTATACAAATCTAGCCTGATCTCAGTACATGTCCTTAAATATGACATATCTACTTAAATATGTATAGACATATATTTACATGATATTATATTACATTTCATTTAGTTGATGCTTTTATTCAAAGCGACTCACAACAAAACCTTACATAAAATCCATGTGGCATCTGAACCATTTGCTTTACAGTCATTCTAAATGCATTTTATCAATTTTAGCTCTATTCTACTGTGTGTTAACACTGGTTGTCATAGTGTCAAGTTATTGAAATACTGTAGCTGGCTAATGTTTTATTCGTTTTGTGCGTTCCTTGGTTCACCTGGGGGTCAGTCACTACCTGTGTTTGGGTTTGAAAATAGGACATTCCTGACAAATGGTACACCTAGAGAAAATTCAATGGAATTTACTGTAGAATGCATTGAAATGTGCACAAGCATATCACGCAATCCTATTTGCACCTGCCGGCATCGCCGCAATGTGGCACATCAGCAGGGTCACCACATACTATATACCTTTTATGTGATGTAAATGTGGAATGCTGCCATGGATTCTGCAGATTTGCTTTGCTATATGACTTGATTCCTCACCAGCCAATGTCTTTTAAAATAACTCACTAGTGTGAGTCCTCTCATCTAAACAGTGAGTTTTCCTGCCTCTAATCATGACAGCTACCAGAGTGCTAGAGCTGACATGCTATCACCTGGTGAGAGCAGGAGTCATGGTCCAATAACTGGGAAGTGGCAAGTGAGGAAGCAGATCTCAACAGAGCGCTGCTATTACTGCATATAGCTGCTGTCGTGGTGCAGTCAGAGGGCACTGGTTTGGTGTGGACTGTAGAATGAATAAAGCTTTTGCTCATATCTGAAAACTTGCTGCCGGTTGGCAAAAGTATTTGTGTGAGAGGGAATATTGTAAAGAGTGGGTTATTGAATACCTGCATAAATCTAGATACATCTCCAATTATGGTCGATTAGATGTTTCAGAAATGCTTATCTTATTTGTTGAAATCCTCTTCATGTCCTCATAGCCGTCATAAATAACAATAAGGGCTGAGGCAGATTTGATAGCCAAAAGTTAAAAAGGGAGTCACCGACAAGTCGGCTTCTCGCAGTGGTCAGGCAGTGCACGTTCATGTGTTTTGGGACGTAGCTTTGAAGAAAGGGTCGATGGGAGCGGGTTGGATGTATCAGGTGGATATTTTCAAAGTGAAGCCTGCTCTTGCTAGTTTTTCCAGGGTTGCCAACCTTAGCTTTGAGTAAAGGACAGATGATGGAAATTACCCATTAAAAAAAGCTCCCTTCGGTCATCTGACTTGACCTCACACTCGCTTCTCTCCATCCTAATCCTTCTCGATCAGACTTCTGCTGGTCTTCAATCCTGTTGGGTCGCAACTTGCATTCACCTTGTGTCCCAGGTGTGACTCTCCTCCAGAATTGATGAGCACAGAATACCAAAGTGCGTAGACTGCCCCTGACAACCAGAATTAAAAACCACTGAACTAGAACTTCATGGAGCCCGTTACCTGGAACTCACCAGAGACAAATGGCTGCAACTCTCACTGCTGGATCGGTACAAATACTTCATGCCGCCTTATGACATAATGAAATTACTTGATTTGTCACAAGACTTACTCTGGAGCCTTGCCTCAACAAAGACATTATGAGTTGAACTATGGGAGCAGCAAACTGTGTCGCAGCCTGCCACTGCAGAATGGGAAAATACGAGTGCTGCACACAGTGTTTGGGCCTTTACCTTTAAAAAAAAAAAATTATACACATAAAACAGAATTGAATGGGCTATTTACTTGATATTAAAAATAATTATAAGGACACACTAAATGCATCATGGGTTTTTATGCATGCAGTGTAAATTAATACAGGGTGTTATCAAAATCTCCTACTGAACTAACCAATGATCATTGGTGCACATGCACCAGTGACAACAATGAAAAGAATACAAGCATAAAACCTCTTGATGTTCATTATACAAATCCAATTCACAGACAAACTATCAGTGTTGACACTGCTGTGTTTGCCTTACAAGTTACATCAAATAATTTCAAAATCACAATACTAACAGAAATCGATGTCTTCGGCCCAAACTGCACACTAGCAAATCCAACAAGGGTAACAGAGCACAAAAGCAGTATCAAGAAACAAGTGCAGCCATGGAGAGTATCCAACCTCCAGTTAAAGGTGATAAATCTACCTCTCACTATAAGGAAGAGCTGAGGTCCATTGGAATTACATTTTTTAGAAGGATCCTACTGGGGTGTTATGCTGTTTTCAAGCCTTTCCATGAAAAACGGTGTATTTTTATATTTTGCACATGACTAACAACATTCCTGCATATTGGTGCATCACTTATTCTCATGTCTTTAACATGAGGTACCCAAACCATTTACTTTATATTTGATGCTGCCTTGATTTTTAGGCATAAGATAATACATATTACACAGCGTATGAAGGTTCTTTATCCTAAAAGCACAACGGAGCCAGTGCAACATGCACAGATTATTGTGGATCAGGTGTAGTGGCTCATTTAAATATCCACATTCAGCTTCATTGCTGCATTGTCTCTGGTTTTCACCTACGGAAGTGTTCCACCACTTTAATGATCTTCCTTTTTCCCCAGGATGAGGCTCTTTTACCACAGGTGGGTTGTTGAGTGTGTTGTCCACACTCCCGTTATTGTTCTCTGTTCCACAGAGATAAGAGGACCCAACACTAATGGGTTGTCTGTCTATTACAAATTTATTGTTTCCTCTATTAGCTCTCCGTGGTGTTGTTAATACAGTATGTTAATACAGTGTGGTTATGCTGTTGGAAAGGCTAAATTGGTCATTGCTTGCACATTTACAGTATATTGTACCTAATGTATGTAGGATATGAAAAGGAAGATCTATCAAGATAATTCGAGAAATCTCTGTCTGTGGCTCACATATCTTAAAAGCCGTTCATCTCATCAAATTCACACTTGGCATGTGTATTGTTAAGGTCGAAAAGAAGGGGAGTGTTGACTTTGGTATGACTTGGCCACAGGGTATGGGGGCAGTGCTCTGTAGCAGGAGTGGCTGGGCTTCATCAATGCAAGTGACGTTTTTTCAAGTACTGCTTTTCACTATTACAGGCCAAGCTGGCATGTTTAGAACAGACACCTCACTCATATTCTAAAACTAGTAAGGTAAGTTTTAGTCTCTATACCAGAGCAAATATTTGGAAGGCACTGATCCCCTTTCATTTGAAATGTCCGAACAGATGTTTAGAATTCTGTGGTGCCAGGATTTCCTGTGTTCAGTCTCCAAATCATAAACTGTGTAGTTTCGGATTACACACTCACGTTGTCAGCACAGCCAAGTCGCCATGTAACATCATGCTGAGCTCACTTTGTTCTCTTCATTTGTATCCTTTTCTACTTGGATTCGTTCGAGCCGACTGAATTATTTTAATTAGCTCACACCTGTCATCTCTTTATATTGGTTGTGGGGATGACTTGAGGAGCATGTCTGTGGCTGCGCTTTACTATTTTGATGGCTTTTCTTCATATGCAGCATCATGTATATTTCAACTTGATTAAAGCGAGGAGGAACGCACTCTCCTCCAGGGCTGTGCCCTCTCTCTGACATTAAAGACGACTATTAGTGGGAAATGCATAGAAGAAGTCACAGTAGCACAGTAACCTGGGCGTTTGGAGATAAATGGTTTAGCTGTGACTGTCAGTAATGAAGACAAGCTCATTTGAAGTCAAATTATCAACGCCTCTCAAAGCTTGAGAGCTGTTTTGTTTTGTTTTGTTGTTCTGTCGGTGTGTGTGTGTGTGTGTGTCTTGTCAATGATGAGAGGAGAGACATTTGCACAAATGTTTGGGAATCTTGGTGTTGTAAACTATTGCAAGTATTGGCAATTTATGGTTTAATTCAGAGTTCAGAGTTCATAATGCCACCCAGTGTCTCAAACGATCATGGACCTTTCAGGACCAATAATATTGTAACATGTGAGTGAGCATGGGAAAAGCCAGCCTCCTCTACAGGGATTTTTATGAATGAGGGCACTTCAGCCAAAACGTAATGGTGAAGTCACACTTTAATTATATTGTAAACTAAATAATTTTACATCCATCAAACTGAACACATAAAATGAGTAACCAAATTATTTCTCCTCTAGAGTAGAAAGGGTCATTCATTTTTTATTACCTTATTGCCATAATAGTGAAGTGCACTCTGGACGCAAATAAATCAAGTGGTCGAGTTCAACAGTTTTACTGGATTACAACAAGTTATGTGATAAAATGCAGAGGGCCTTGATTCAGATGGCTCCCTGTCATCTTCCAGGGGGACAGAACAAGAAATGGGACATTGTTGATAGAGGTCAGAGAAGCTCTAGAGGGGGATAGTGTTTTCTATCACTGCTCTTACCAAAGTACCACTACACGGCTCAATCCTTTCACCCTGATTTGTCGGAGCTCTAACCAGAGTCACAGTCACCTGTGTTCATGCATTCCTCTGTTCAGTCCTCCTATACTGTCTTTATATTCGCTGTTAACTCCAGACATCTCCTTGAAGGTGATTACAATAAGACAATTATATTTAACATGCAAATTAGGTTTAATAAATGACTTATAAATGATGCTGCGATTTAAGTAAATGTTATTCTAAATTAGAACAATGGATGGAGCCAGATTCCAAATTCTTACATTTTGCAGACGTGTATGAGAGGTTTTGGATCAGGGGACTTTGAATATCTCTTTTTTTTATCACTCTATAAATCAGGAAATCCTGGAAAAACATCCATAAAAAAATCCATTCCACCAACATGTTTATAAATAAATTGTTCTATAAATCAGTCTATGAAGGATATATGAAGAAACCTCTCACACACACCTTGGGGATAAAACTGGAGATGTTTGGTGTATGTCGTGGAGGTTTCTACCTCAGAGTTTGAGAAAAAGCTTTTAAGGCTTTAAACAGCCTTAAAAGATACCAGAATGGAAATCTAACAGACTAAGTGAAGTAGAAAAAACTCCTGAATGTATTTTTGGATAGTCTGAACATGGCCTGGAATGAAAATAGCCCCAAAAGACTAAAGCCTATTGTGTCCTTCAATTGTCCAGGAACAACTGGAATTTTTGGGGCCAAAAATTCTTGGACATTAATGTCTGAGATAAGATTCAATCCAAAAAAAAAAATCTTTCATCACTCTGTAATTTCATTTATTTCACTTTATTGAATTGGTTCATTTTTTCTTTCTTTTGTAAGGATAAAAAGAGAAGATATCGGCTAAAGAGGAAATTAGAGTAAATATACCTTAATTTACAAGCCTGGATTTTCTACAGTTGGACCTCTGCAAAGACTTTTCAGCATTTATATTTGCATGAAAACCGTGTTTTTAAATGTACCATCAATTTTCTTTAATGTTTTTTCACTCTGAATCTTGACTACTTCTGAGCACTTTGCCTGTTAAGTGCTTATTTAAGTGAAGTCCCTTAGACCAGTAATGGCCATAAATAGATTAAATCCACCATTTAAAATTAACCAATTTCTTAACTTTACCCTCAACTTTTCCACCAAACTGGTTCGCAGATAAGAGACCATCTTACAGTGCACACAGGTGAGTCAGTGTCTGTCCAGACGGACGCCCTGCAGAATTTCTTATGATTTCCCAGACCAGCACATATGATGCCATTGACCCACTGTCGATCTCTTTATCTTACTTGTGATTCAGGCCAGCTGCTTGTGGTCCCGAACTGGCTGCCTTTAAACCCCGATGTTCCTCTGTTCAAGCTTAGCATCCATACTCTGTCATGCTGGTCCAACTGTGGATGTTTTGAAGTCCACATTTGTTTACCACTGTTAAAAAATACTTCAATTGCTAACACAAAAAATGATTAATAAAATTCAATTCAAGTTAATAAATGATTAGAATTAGAAAAATAGGGTCCATGCCAGTGTTCGTGCCCTAAAAACTTAGTGAAGTTGGGTATAATTAATACAGTTTATGTCATGTATCCATTTGTATGCCTTTATTGGATTTGTAGAGAAGGAGATTCCAGAAAAAAGGATTTGGGCCACTTCAGGCAATAATCCAGCACTTCTGCTTTCTTGTGGCCCAGACAAAATGAATGTGAGCGTAAGGCTGCCCACTTACCTAAAGTGGCCCATATGGTGAATATGGCAGAAATAGCACAAAACAAATTCAGCCCACCTTTGGCACCTGAGGTTGACATGCGGTTTTGCTAGGTCTGTGACGGTGAGGATTTTCTCTCACCGCGGTGATAAAGCAACATATTACCGCGGTTAGAGTCATGGTTGGCTCACACAGTTTGACACAAACACACACACACACACACCATATGCCCTCCTATAAAAAGAGATTTGCAGTAATGACGGTAATTAGCTCAATCCTGCGGTAAGCATCAGATGAATTGCTAGGGCTTAATTGTTGCCCAGATCCGGCAAAAAGGAACAGGCTGCACCAAGTGATTCCATGTCGTATGAGGGGCAGATGACAGTGTAACAGTCTGACAGTGTGGGCCAAACAAATATGCTATCTGGTTAGGGAAAATGGGATATGGGAATGACACACAGTAAATGGATAGATTCAGCCATGTGGAATGTGTCCTACGGCCACCGGGTCATCCCATCATAATTTCAGAAATGTAAAAATGCCCTTATTGTTGTTACATCAGGACTGCTATTTTCCACAAACTATTACAGAAATATGTGTATCCAAATTGATAGTCTTATGGTGTATTACAAGGTAATAATACATGTTTTCATGTGCAGAGAGGCTTGCAAATTATTTCTGTTGCATGTGGAGTGGAGGGTATGAGGAAGATTCAGCTAGACTGTTAAACATGCCAGGAGTTTGTACTGAACCTTCAACAAGCCGCCAGCATAAAAGTAGCTGTCCGAGCAAATTTTGAAGACAAGAATACTGATGGTTTTCCTCAAGTAATGTTCAATCCACACATCTAAAGGTGTTTAAGTTACTCTAATTTGAGCTAAATAAGGTCAAATCTTCTAAAAGCCATCTGATTCCAAAGGGAAAGCAGAGTAGCTGAAATTGCAGCAGCAGCAACGTTGCAACTTTCTCCATGACATTGTGACATCTTACTTTTCAGAAGAGGGTAGGTCCGAAATTAGCTAAATTAATTGTATGTAATTGTATGGGGAGAGCGTGGCCTAGGGGATAGAGCGGGTGCTCTGCAACAAGAAGGTCGCCGGTTCGAATCCCACTCTATCCCATCTGCATGCCTAAGTGTCCTTGGCAAGATACTGAACCCCTAGATGGCCCCTCATAAAATGATGAGTGTTCTAAAAATGTAAGTCGCTTTGGATAAAAGCGTCAGCTAAATGACATGTAATGTATGTGGTAATACTACAATGCCATTAGTTTATGGATGTGTCACAGTCCTCTCCCCTGGGACATCTGCATGCACATCTAAACTTAATGCTGATGGTAGTGGGCCTCCTGGGCTAACATTTTTACTACACTTTGCACACAGCAAGTCCACTGGTGAATTTTAAACCCATTCGTAAAAAGGACATCTCATCTCTTAATCTGTCTACCAACTGCTTGGTGGCCGGTGGATGATAACAGGCTCCCAAAGCAGCTGTCTATACAGAAACTCTTCCCCACAAATAAAAAGTCACTTCATGCTCTCTGGGCCATTTCGTGCTGCTAAAAGCCACAAATAGCAAACCGATGGCTGAGAGGGAGATATTTTTCTTTATAAAACCTTTCTTATAAGTCGCTGTGGTAGCATACTCATGGTAACCTAGTACAGGAGCAGATATGGTATTGGATAGTGATGATAAAAAACTGAGATGCCTGCAAAATGAAAAAAATCTAAAACTATTTACTGCATTTTCTTTACTCCCTACACCTGCCACATCTCCGCAAGAAATCTAAGCTTTGTTCAACTTCTGAACCTCATCAGTCAGTGGAAACACTTTCTCTGTTGTGCCAGATCTGCACTTCACAACAATGGCATGCTTACAAAGCCAATAATCTGTGAAGTACAACTTGAGAAATGTCATTGTTAGGAACAGGATGTTTGTATATACTGTCGATAGTAGACTCTGGATTTATCTGCTTAAGACAGAGAAGATAGTAATTACTGCCTCTTTTGTTGTGATACAGTATGTTACTGCATATTGCAACATATTCAATACAGTACAGATTTGAACAGCATGGTTTTTCATCAGCGTGAAAGCCTGCATGATGCAAGGGCATCATCCAAAAGTGGCTCGGCGGGCAGCAGCTGCAGCTGTGTGGTCTGGACGCATCCATCTGTCAGTGAGAGCAAGTTGATGCAGAGGGGAGGTGGGAATGTGCAAACCTGCTGACTAAGAGCTCCAAAGCTTTTCACATTGATCTAGGGAACCTAACTAAATAGTTAAAGAGTTGATTGATTGTGTTAGAGGAGCTGAGTGCTCTTCCTTGAGACTTGTTGAACCGAGGAGATAACACAGATATAAATGAAAGACATTGTTAAGACAATTGCTGGGGCATTAAGTGGAAAGAGGATAAAACCATGTAGAAAGAGTGTGTTGGTTTTCCTCAGCTGGCTGCTGCTGATTGTGGGTCTTTACAAAGCAAACAAAATAAACTTTGCTAAACTATTGAGCAGAATGTGATTAGCTTAATGAAGGAGAGGCATTAGTAGAGGCTAATTTATGCTGCCTTTACGTACGAAAAGAGATACTTCTGCTTCGAACGATGTAACCATCACTGCCCACGAACTTCCATGCATCTCTGACGTTGGCATGGTTGTTAGACAACACATCTAGCTGGATGGTGGAGGTAGTTGTGACAATGTATTCTTAAGAATGGCTGAATGCACTAATTGTGAGTGGCTTTGGTCAAAAGTGTCCGCTTAATTTAATGGTAAGAGAGAGGTCAAAGCGTCCTAGGCAAAGTAACTTCATGTAGACGCCTGTAGTTTCTTACCAAAGATTTTTCCAAAAACCTTCTTGAAATGTCTTCCTTGTATCCTATAGTTGTCTTGCTTTATTTTTTGGTCACACTGCCCCCCACAAATTGTCGGTACTTATCTGTTTTTTATGTTTCATTGGTATCCATGAGCTTTCAGACAGAAAGAGGTCTGACTATCCAAATGACTTCTTGAAAAGTTGTTGAACAGTGGCTCGGGACCTATGATTAACCAGACCAATCTTGCATTTGTGACTCAAAATTCCTGTGGTGTTCAGTTAATTCCTTTGAGATGACAGTAAAATGTTCAATCTGCCACATACAGGAACAACATCCAAAATAACTTCTGCGCCTATCTTCAATATAAGTACAGGTAAATAACAATGATCACAATAGGCCGTCTCGAACCTCTTCCACTGACTGCAGATCATATCCATTGAAAACCTACACCTTGATTATCAGACAAGAAGATTCATATATGTTGAACAGAGACAGCTTGTTTGGTTAGCTTCCAGAGGGAAAAGCCTGGTGCCATCACAAGTGGGCAGTACAGGAGGAGTGCAAACAGAAAATATCAGTATGTAGCCTTGACTGATCAAGCACTGCTTGCTTTGCTTTTCCATAATATCATTTGAAACAAGGGCCTTGCCAGGATCACAGGGAACCACTGAAATGATTGAAATTACGATGCCTCTGTTTCTGATGCCTGCCACCGTCTGTAATGAGAGGATATTCCTAACTTCTCTGATTTTGTATTTGCATTTGCAGATATCAATTTATAGAATAGAAAACATGAAAATGGAACAGTCGCAAGGAATGGTGCTAGTCTATTTAATGTAACAGACTGCTGCAGTATTAGTTTGTTTGTGTCCATAAAAAATCATGCGGCTCAGATCTGGCTCAGAGCCTCATATGATAATATAAAATGGGCCTTAGCCGATGCCAACTGCGTAAAGTCCAATGCAATCCCCTTTATTTTTTTGTCGTTTGTAAAAACCATTACACCAGCAATTACACTGCCCTCTCTGTCCGGCACATAGCCTGTACTTGGTCCGCATCTGGAACAAGACAGTAAAATTGATATTACTGCAACGGGATTTGAAGGCTGATCCTAAGCAAAATACTATCTTAGTTCTGTCAAAGGTTATCTTGCTCTGTTTCAACAAGCTCTAGCAAGCTCAACTGTCACACCCAGAACAAAAACATGCATGTTTTCTCAGTGGGAGCAATACCAGAGAGGATGTTGAGCTCCACTCAGCATTAGCCATAGGCCAAGGCAATCATCTATATGTATATGATGAAAAAAATCCATCTTCTTTCTTATCTCTTCTGAAGAGAGGCTAGACCACTAGAATCTGAATGTGGGTCACTGGGGGGGGTTATCTCTGCAGTGAACTTTATTGTATTAACCTCATCCATTTTATCCTGTGATTGCTAATGTTTTCAGTAAAATGTTTCCTGCTCAGATTAATGCAGTAGTCTGCCTCTCAAACAGACAGATCTTAAGATTTCAGACTCATGGGGAGTGTGTAGCATTGAAGCTGGCAATAAAACATACATCTCTGTTGGAGGAGAAGCTACATTCAGTCTTCTCTGCTCACTAATCCAGTGATTTTCAACCGTTTTTGAGCCGCGGCACATTTTTTACATTTGGAAAATCCTGGGGCACACCACCAACCAAAATGACACAAAATGACACTCTATGGCCTAACACAGCACATATAATATATATGGTTAGTAATATAGTTTCTTAATGTATTAAAAAGCACTATTTAAAATTATTTCAGCCCTTTATTACTCTTATCTTTTAATGAGCACAAATTGCATCAGATTTATGAAACAATCTTTGATTTAACTAAACTTTATTTAACGGAGACATATTATACCCAGTTTATCACAGTTGATATGGTTCCTTGGGGTCTTAATGAAATATCTGTAACATATTTTGGTCAAAATACCACAAGGATAATTTAAAACATGACCTTTTAACCCTGTCTAAAACAGTGTGACCTGTTTTGAGTGCCAATAGTTACTCCCGCCGTTTACCCCCGCTTCATTGAATTTCTTACTTTGACATTCAGAGCACTGGGCAGAAATCACATCGCGTAAACACCCACCGTGGGCCTTCACGATGCTTTGTTTTAATTAAACAGTCGGATTCTCCTGGTCCGCACCAGTTCTAAGTCAGCTGCTAGGCGGAGCCCCCCCACGCGCGAACGGAGGGTTCCCCCAGCGGGCGCCTTAGCTGAGTTGATCCGCGAGAAGGGCCGACACGCGTCCAGAGTCGCCACTGACGCTGTGACGCACCGCAGAAGAGGACCTCCCCCCAAAAAAAAACGTAGAGGCGTGCCGCACGCCAGGTCTCCGGCGGCGTGGAGAGGAGGGTTACGGGGTGACTGCTTCCCCAGCCACGGCACGTGCCCAGCGGTTTAACCACAAATACCAATGATATCGGTGAAAGTCAAGTTTATTACCGATGTGCAGATGTCGTAAACGAGGCGAATATCGGCTGCTACCAATGTTCGGCCAATACTTCGGTGCAACACTAGATATTAGATAATTTCCCACGGCACACCTGACGATCACTCACGGCACACTAGTGTGCCGCGGCACACTGGTTGAAAATCACTGCACTAATCTACTGTGGTTCAAATGCTGCTGAGGTAAGCAGGAGTAAGCAGACATTGTTTGTGCACCATTGGTGTTTCTCAGGAGGGTTTCAAGGAACTTTGGAGGCCCAAGGCAAAATGGGAACTAGAAAGCCCTACATTTAACTGAATTGAAACTAATTTAAATAATAGCAATGTTAATAAGTTTAAGTACAAAGACAAAAACCCATTCCTGACACATCATACATACAAATGTAGACATTCTAGTCTTTATCCAATATATTTATATATTGGATAAATATGAGGCTTCTGCCTGAAGCTGCCTTCGCTTTGACCCCCTGTCTTTATGCTAAGCTAGGCTAATTGGCTGCTGGCTATAGCTTTGTATTTAACTGCTGAACTCGTTTTCCTTTTAGCTGTCAGATTGTCTCTTCTTATTGTTTTTGCAGGATCTATTTGGCATGAGGACTCATTAGCAGGTATCCATCCGTGTTGTCGTTGCAGTGTCCTGAACTTAGCTGATTATAGAATTTAAAGATGTTCACACAAAATTATTGTTTCTTTGGACTAACGTAATGTGCTACCCTCGGGACCATAGCTTTCGCTTAACTTTTACACCTGGTTGTTACCATATTTGACCTCTTCTGAAAATGTACAGAGCTAGGTTTCACTTCCGTGTTTGGTTTCATGATGATTATCCATAGATGTTGTGATGATGAATGATTTTATTCTCTATTGTTTAGCCTGACTGCTGCCCCACCTTGCATTAATGTGCTGTCGGGTGGCTGGGTTTAGATTTAGGGTTAGGGTGAGGATCCCCGGAGGGAGCTTTGAGTAGAACCACTGGTCCCTCATGTTGAAAAGGGACAGATGAGGTGGTTCGGGCTTCAAGTCAGGATGCCTCCTGGGTGCCTTCCATTAGAGGTTTACCTGGCATGCCCAAATAGAGTTAGACCTTAGGGAAGACCCAATCGTCGCTGGAGGGATTACATCCCATCAAGTCTGTGAACACCTCTATAACTCTCACCAGAGACTTTTTCTCAATGCACGCTTTTTCTCAAATCATAAAATGAGCATTGCAGATGGACTCACTTATCACAAATCCCTGTATTTAGGTGAAAATAATTACCATTTGTGTTATTTTTGCTCGCATTGCATATATATAATTGTCTTACAACCAGCATTTAGGTGGATGTTTAATTTTGGTACAAACCTCTGTGTATTCACTGTCTGCTCTGAAGGCTGATATTCACATTAAGTGCCCCTCAATTGTGAGTATGAGGAACATGCATGTCAGAGGCATACCCTAAATTCATATAAAGAAAACTCCCCTGGATTATGCTCAAGACTTCAAGCTCAAGGATTTCCTCTATGCACTTGCCAAACCAGCCTACTCACCTCAAAATGACACACACTTTATGTCAGTGTATGTGTTGTATGTACTATACCCTGCAGCATGAGTCAGAGTTGGCTGTATATTTCACAACTTGAGTACAATCTTACACACATTGTTCGAGCGCAGATCTAACCACGAGGTTTGTTCAACTACATATTTAATTGACCATCTTATTAGCTCCACCAATTTGTCATCCTTTCAGTTCTCAAATGGCTAAAATGTACTTTACATTGCAACGTAATTAATTGTTGGTTTTACACTGCAAGTAGGGTTTCTCTGATAATAGCAGAATATTCAGACTCGGATGCAGAGAACACACTGGAGACCAAAAACAAATAAAGACCGGAAACTATCAGAGGAAAGGTGTGCACTTGCAAATTAAATGGGAACCGCAGGACTAGGAGAGGCAGGGAATATTACAATTATCACAACAAGAAAGGAAATGAAAGATGATGCCCAAAACTAATGGGAGGTTATTGGGTTTGCACTCGCCTTGATATCAATGTTTATTTTGAATTTGAGCACTTGACTGGTAATGCGGTAAATTCGAAAGGTCATGAAAAGATTTTATGCTTGGCTGAGGTAAAAACCTTTGAGGTGCATCAATGGAAGAGAAATATGACAAAGTAAACCAGAAGCGGCACTGGTTCATGAGGGAGCCACACAAATATCCACTTAAGCTTCTCCTCGACTGAAGAGAAATATGAAAACAGCACACCAAAACATCCGAAGTATGTGGTTATAAATGAACAAACTTAATTTTTTTTTACATTTCATTTGACCATTGAGGTTCAAGTGGCTCTCTTAATTACATCATCTTTTTCTGTTATGATTTTAATGGCATTTAACTCAAGAGCTACCTCATACAGCTGTTCATCTTGATGAGCCAGTTGCTTATTATCATGTAAGATGTAGTGTATGGAAATGTGCACGATGTCTTATTTTCATTATGCATCTTCTTTAAAGCAACTTGTTTATTTTCTCCTGAGCATTTGGATACTAGGGATGAGCGAGTACAGCTTTATCTGTATCTGTATCTGTTAACCATATGAATTATCTGTATCCGTACTCGGAGTGAGCGGGGCCTAACCCGGAAGTGGGTGTGGTTTACCCCGGGAGTGTGTGTTTGAGTGAGTAAGAGAGACAGAGAGAGAGAGGGGGAGTGTGTGTGTGTGTGTGTAGCTTAATTTGTAATAATTTTTATACCACTACTACCCAGAATGTGTCAGACACTCAGTGCGTGAAGTAAAATAAAACTGGTTAGAGCCAACTGACCGTTTAAAAAAAAAAAAAAAAATCCAATGACCGGCAGAGAGAGGGAGAGAGAGAGAGACAGAGAGAGAGAGAGAGTGAGAGAGAGTAGCCAGACGCTAGAGAGTAGTCAGACACTCAATGCGTGAAGTAAAAAAAAAAACTGTTTAAAAAAAAAAACGCGAGTCGCTTTCTACCAGCACCACGTCTGAACGAACCCATGTTTAACAGAACTCTACTGGTTAATAAGTAAGTACAAACTGAAATAAAAACTGATTTCAAGCTGAAGAAACCCTTAACGTTAACAGAAAAGACCCGCAAACCTGAGTGACTGAGAGACAGAGAGCTGTTCTGTGAGTGAGTGAGCAGAGCGGTGTGTGAAGGGGAGGAGCGATGTGACGCTGTGTGAGGATTTTCATTCAGTCCGAGCACAGATAATGACTTGTATTACTCGTATAATACTCGTGCTCTGCAAAAGTGCTTTATCCGTACCGGATACTCGTTTCAGCCGAGTGTAGCCGCCAGTCAAACAAGACACAGTGTTCAAAAACCAAGTTGAAAAGAAAGTACGATGAATGTAATTGTTGCCACTATATTACTGTAATATGTTGTAAAGGTTTCCAAATGTATATTTTGTATTTGTATATAGCATCACTGTGTAATTAGAGTTAAGACTTTTATTTTGAAGCCTCCGCTGAGCTTCTTGTTTGAGAAGAAACATGAAAGAAGAAACACAGAGAGGATTCCTTTTCAGAGCATGCAGCCAACGAGGTATTTTGTCTGTTTGTTATGTACTTTAACTTTGATTGTAACTATTGATACTGTGTTTGCTAACTAGCTAACGTTATATGTTATGTCTTTGTTACCGTGTTTAACTTAGTTTTCACGGTTTGATGTGGAGAACAAGACTTCATTAAAAACCCGTGGAGGAAACCATTTGCTGTCTGTATGTGCTTCGGAGGGAGTCACAATGAAGCCTTTCTTGCTCTTGGGTTCACAGTGAATGAAGGAGGACATGAGGAGAGACTACTGTGAAATTTAGGTCTGAAAACTCTGGCAGCTGACAGTATCAGACCCAACAAATTAAGAAGACACTTAGAAACATTACATTCCAGTCACATGTATGTGTTATTTTTGGTTGAGCTTTATCATTGTTTTAAAAAGTGATAATAATTTAATAAATTTTTTCTCTATTTTTTAAAAAGTACAGACTGATGGAGGAATGTAGTGATAAATGTCACCAAAAGTACTTCAATTAAGTTCGGGGGGGGGGGGGGGGTGTAGCATCAGCAGTTGTGTGATTGTCTGACCTACTTGAAGACCTACTATTTTGAGTTTGCAGGTAAAATAGAGCTTTGCCTTTAGTTCAGTATTAGCCACTTAGCTTAACAAGAGTGGTGGAAGCTGAGTTCTGTACCATTTAAAGTCACGGAAATCTTTGTTTCGAGATATTGCAACAAGATAGGATGGACGTCTAATCGCCACTTCCTGTCTCTGATATGATGTGCAGCTGGCTACTGACAGTGAACAACTTGTTGGCATGAGAGTCTGAAACTCCAGTTTAACCTTATAGCAAAAATGCCTAGAAATATCCGACCAATCAGAATGAGCAGAACACTTCTAGGCACTTATTATTGAGGTAAATTTAATTGAAATGTCTCACTCTTGGTGTTAGGGAAATACAATCCGTGGGACATTTGTAGGCACTTTACAATAAAGAAAAGTAACTCGAAATGTCCCATACTAGTAGTAACGGAAGTGCAATACTTGGGACACTTCTAGGCACTTTACATTATAGCAAAATGTCTAGAATTGTCCCAACCAATCAGAATGAGCCGGACACTTCTAGACACATATCACTGAGGCAAAAATGCCTAGAAATGTCCCACACTTGTGATTCTGAAATACTTGGGACACTTATTTCAGAATGTCCAGCAAATGCCTAGAAATGTCCTGACCAATCAGAATGAGCCGGACACTTCTAGGCACTTATCATTGAGGCAAAATGCCTAGAAATGTCTCACTCTTGTGGTTAGGGATCTGCAATTATTGGGACACTTGTAGGAACTTATCATTATAGCTAAATGCCTTCAATTGGCCCACACTTGTGGTTAGAGATGTACAATACGTGGGACAATGGTAGGCACTTAATCAAGTGTACTCCTCAGTGTTTAAGTATGTGCCTTAAATGGAAGGGACACCACTTATCTTGTGTTTGAACAGTGTTACATTTCAGAAATAAGGACATCTGTGTTAAGATCCCGGGCAATCTAAGACATTTTCCCTTGTGCCTCCTGCTTGTGTTTTGTTATGTCATATGTTTCCCCCTGTTTATTTATGTTGTCAGACCATGTGTATTCTGTTATTGTCCGGAGACTCCGCCCTCTGCTGCTTCCCACTCTTTTTCTCCCTCACCTGTTCCCTATCGTCACCCTGAGTGTTTGCCTGATTAGTTCACCTGTGTCTTGTCTTTGTTCCCCCTGCTATATAAGCCAAGTAGTTGTCCCCTGTCGGATTGTTATTGTTTGTTTGTGAGAAGCTACGTAAAGATTATTCAGTTTTTGAGCCCTGTTTTACCTGGGATGGTATTAGACTCTGATTTTTGATCCTCTGTGTTTTTTCCTTTTGGAATTCTGTTTTTGAATTGGACTCTGTTTTTTGCATTTGAGTTTTTTGCCTAATTCTGTTTTTGAATTGGACTCTGTTTTTTGCCTTTTTGGATCCTTGTTTTTTCTATTTTTGTATTTTCTGGCATCTTGGTCTGCGATTGAGTCCTTGCTCTGAGATAGCCTAACAATCTGTGTGAACTCTTGTGATCTGCCTGAAGGATTGATATTTACATGTTTGAGTTTAAATCTTAACTGCACTCATAGGCCTTTAAATATCTTTTATAAATGCAGCTTGAACGATTAAGACCCACTAACCGTGTCTTAATCATGTGCTTGGCTTGAAGTAAGCATAAACAAATGTGTCGTGATTCTGTATTGAGGTTAATAAGCATGTAAAGATTCGTAATTTATTTATTAGTCATCTAAACCTTGAAAATGGACTAATTCGTCAAACCATCTTTGCCAATGAAAAGGGAAGAAATGTTATTTTAGACATAAAGTTACAAATCTATTGTCGCTGGGGGGGGGGATGGCCAGTTACCACACACTGGATTAAAACTCCCCGAACATTCAAGCAACCTTCATTCTATCAGGCACCAAAGTAGGTTAAGATCATATTATACAGCATATATTGCTGTTTTTAAACAGCAGCTTGTTCTCAGAAAGGTACGTGAGATAGAGCAATAGAATAACGCCCACATCGAGGCACATGTATGCAGCATTTACTAAGCTACTAAGAAGCCCCATGAAATTTGCTTTTATGGTTTATATCAACCAATGACACTTAATGCAAAAACACACTTCGTACTCTAAACAATATAAATATAACATTATTGGCTCAAACAGCACTTGTAGATTTTGACATTTCTCCAGCCACGTATAATCCAATAATACAGGCAGAAGCATGAGTCAATGAGTTTCATAAACAATTTGAATAAGAGACAGAAAAAAGAAAACCGAAGCAGTGACGTGGAATAAAATCACAATAAGGTTTGAGAAACGGATTGTCAAATATGTCCTGTACGAATAATTTCAAGTGCAGGGAAGTGATTTCAAGGATCAGAGCCGGAGATAAAATACAGTTTAGCCAATAGTTCACAAGGACAACCAGATTCATCATGATTGAAATTGTTAATTTACTTGTTTTGTATTATGTTTACACTAAACATTAATTCAGTATTCCAATTGAGAGCCCCCCCCCCCCTTGCATTCTTTAAATAAGCTCCCCCACACTGCCCCTACTGTTAATGTGCATATTGTATCTTGCAGGGGCATGGCATTAATTTCTGTGGATGAACATTACTAGTCTACCAAACGGACACAGGTTGCGTGCAGCAGCCACAGTGTTAAGGCCTTAGTTAGTTAATTTTGGGCTTGTACTGTTGGGGAGGTGGCTCAGCGTGGTGGTAAAATATATAGGGTGCGGGTGATCCTGCAGCAAACAAGAAAGGGTTGGGGCATAGGCATAAAATCAATGTTAAAAGTCACAGGTTATCAAGAGCAGAGGTTGGACAAAGGCAAAGTGCAGCAACATGCCTGACGTGTTAGCAAAGGAGATGGTGTATGAGCTGGTGCTTATGGACCCCACTTATACTCATCACGTTTGTACAGGCTGAGTCCATCACCTAAAATAATTGACTACGATAACCGAATCGCATCGCTTCTATGGTCCCGAAACTTAAGGGAAAGGTAACAGGGTTTTTGAGATAACAACGATATCACCTTGAACACTCGCGTATTCACTCACACACTTTGACTCTGCTGCTTACTTATCTCTCTCTCACTCTCTTTCTTGTGCTGACTTGCGAACACACACACACACACATTGACACACTTATTAGCAGACGTCTCTGACCTGTTACAGTTTAAATGTTGATTTGTTTTAAATGATTTCACAATATCAACACTGATCATTACATGATTGATACTTTTCTTAAATGAGTAAAATCTTTATAGCTGCGGACATTCAGCTCGTCTCACGCTGACCCACTCACACACATATACAGTGTCATTGTACACGTCTGTAAACTCAGATAAATACAACACTTTTTATTTAACAATGTATGGCGCAGGGTCGCATTCAGGTTGGCTCAATTCAGTTGGCAGTGCGCTGCACTCATGATAGAGACGGGAAAAACCTGTAAAAAATAACCTTTTCCGGTCTAAACATGTATGAAAACACCCTAAATGAACACTGTAGGCTGACTAATTGAACACTATAACGGAATTATTTAAATAGCACTTTGTATACGATTCTGTCCCAATCTTTTTATCATATAGTCCAGGCAAAGTAGCGTTTTACGACAGACTAATTGTAAAAAAAATTTTCAGCATAAATAATTTCTATGAGGTGTCGAGAACAACATACTAAAAGCCCGAAGAAATCCTAGTTGAGGAAATATGTTTAATTCCCATCAATCCGGAATGTGTGCCAATAAGGCGATGCAACAATACATCCCAATGGGGCTATTTTTTTCCTTTACTCCTATCAAAATGAAACTTTACACAATGAAAGTACCCATGACAAGTACAAATTTGTGTATTACAAGTTTCTTTGAAATTGTATTAGAATATTCAAATCAGCCATACACACATTGAATATGCCCAAAATACATTCAAATAGGCTTAATTTTTTCCTTTGCTCGTACCACAATAAAACTTTAATTGGTAAAAGTATACATGAAAAGTAACTTTTTTTGTATTACAATTTAATTTTGAAATGAATTTGAATATGCACATGAGCTACACACTTATTGAATATGTCCTAATTTGCATGGGTAGAAACACCATTCATATGTATGACAAATAATCTTCATCCAATCATCCTACTGCCAATGGGTGATGTCAAAGTTGCTTTTAGACTGGCCTCTAACCTGAAAACTGCCTGGCTTGGTAGTACCTGCCAGGGGTATAACCCTTATATAACCCGGTATAGTCTTCAGGGTCACGGAAGCCTCCCCACCACGAAAGTTTGAGGAAAATTTAACATATTTCCTCAATGAGGATTTCTTAGGACTTTTAGTATGTTTTTCTGGACACCCCCTATATCAGTTCCTGGTTTGTTCTTTGCTTAGTTCTTCCCCTCTGGGTCATATTCATCTGACAAATCAGGCAACTGTGAGTTTGTGCAGCTAGTACCACGACATTCTCCGCAAATGGCAGTCCAAGGGAGTCCATGTTTTTTGCATGTGCATTTCTTTGTGCTGCCATCTTTCTTGCAACTACAGCAGACTACATCTAATATTTCTGGTGGTGCCGCAGGCTAATCGGTCATTATTGGCATAAATCTCCCATCCAAAAACATGCCACTCAGTCTTTTGGGTCCAAACATTCACTTCCCCCTTTCCACTGCATCATTTGGTAAAAGACCCGAAGACTATTGGACTTTGCAGCTGCTGTCGTTGGAGGGAGAGTTTAAGGTTCCACTGGAGATGATTTCTGAATTACTTTAGCAAAGAATCGCCTGTATCTCAGCATATCCAGTGATTCATCTTTTTTGTCCCCATACGGTGATACTACAGCTTTTTCACCTGCTGAAATGATGATGCCTTTTCTCACATTTTCCTGTGACTGGCTGAACACCTTAGCTTGTTCGAGAAAGCTAGTGTCATTCTTTACTTCTTTCAGTGCCATTCCCATTCCTATGCCAGATAGACGAGACATAGAATCACAGCCTATTAGCATGGATAAAGAGGATATTGTCACACACCTTGGGACCAAGTAACTCCTTAGTCTGCTTTATGCCCCATATCCTTCTTGTTTTTGGTGCTTTCTTTGATTCTGGTGCCAGAAACAGCTCCCACTGCATTCAGATCAGCATGATGCAGCAAGAGTACTAACAAGTCTATGTCATCACTTACTAAGACTGTGTCTTTTGTTCTGGCAGAGGCAATGGCAGTTTGGACAATGAGCACATCTGCATTGTGCTTTGCATGGTCTGTGATACACTCAGACCTCTCAAGTTTATCACTGAGATAAACCAAGAACTGTTGTTTGTTTTTCTTATTGTTTAGGAAGTGGTCCTTTTTGGATTGGATGATCATGTCACGAGAGAAGTGTACAGTCATACGGGAGTAACACCTGTTCGACGCAGTTGTTGAGTGGCGTCTTTTATTGTTGGTTCTTCTTTGTAGCCATCAAAGACTATGACAGTAGCCCTACCATATTTCTTTGTGACATATCTGACAGACATTTCACACACACCGTCATAGGATGTCCACAAGGTTCAGGACACCACATAGCAATGATCTATTTTTCATTTTCATAAATTTTTTCTTTTTACAATTACTTATATTTTTGCCTCCAAAGTAGCATTTAACAACCGACTTATTGTAAAAAAAAAAGAAATTCAGCATAGATCATTTCTATGAGGTGTCCAGAAAAACATACCAAAAGTCCTAAGAAATCCTCATTGAGGAAATATGTTAAATTTTCCTCAACCTTTCGTGGTGGGGAGGCTTGTGTGCCTCCGTGACCCTGAAGACTATACCGGCGGGGGTTATACCCCTGGCAGGTACTACCAAGCCAGGCAGTTTTCAGGTTAGAGGCCAGTCTAAAAGCAGCTTTGACATCACCCATTGGCAGTAGGACACTTGGATGAAGATTATTTGTCAAACATATGAATGGTGTTTCTACCCATGCAAATTAGGACATATTCAATAAGTGTGTAGCTCATGTGCATATTAAAATTTATTTCAAAAGAAACTTGTAATACAAAAAAAGTTACTTTTCATGGATACTTTTACCATGTAAAGTTTTATTGTGGTACGAGCAAAGGAAAAAATTAAGCCTATTTTAGTGCATTTTGGGAATATTCAATGTGTGTATAGCTCATTTGCATAATGAAATTCCTTTTCAAAGAAACATGTAATACAAAAAATATAACTTGTCATGGGTACTTTCATTGTGTAAAGTTTAGTGTACATACAAGGGAGATTGCAGGATGAAGGTCGGCAGTGCACGTGAACTGGCACTGGAGACAGGACCACAGAACAAACCAAGAAGCACACACATGTAGTCATGGATAATGGGGACAGCAATTATAGGATAACAATTGATAAGGTTCTTGGAAACTAGTTTGTTTACGTGTGTTGTCGACAATATAATGCCACTACTCATGGGTGTAAAATACAATACAAAGAGCAATATAAACAAGAGTACTCTGTTGAATGGAGACCTAAGGCTGCCAGTATTTGTCAGGAACTGTTTGCTCCTTTAGTGACACAGGGCACAACAAAGACAAACTATTGGATGGATTCTATAAATATTGAGTGTAATTCTTCAGAGACCTTTGATATTATTCCAAAAAGCTCTTTTAAGATCTTCTATCCCATTTGCCAATTCCATGTATGTGCAATTTATCTCTGCAAATGGCTCAAACGTCCCAGTGACACGACTCAGTGACGTGACTGAAAATGAAGCTGGGTCAGCCAGTGAGAAGTAAAGATATCTTAACTGCAGATGAAAGACAGGATACTGTCAAGATAACCACACGTAGGCTTAAGTGGAAATCAGAAGTAACATCCACAGGTGTGATGTGAATGTGGTAGACCTCAGACAGTTCAACATGTTTTACTGCACTGTGTGATATATAACAAGGAAAGTGAGAAATTATTTAAAGAGAGCTCTGACTATGAGTGTGCTCTTTCAACTTTGCTGAGCCCAAAGAAAAGAGCATTGGATAATAGAAAGTACGGCCCTCCGACTATGCATGCTCCAGTCATTTTCATTTTCTTCAGTACGGAATCAGTTATTTGATTTTTGCGGTGGATATTGTTTTACATAAAATGTAGTTTCTCAAATGTGTCAAACTGTTTTGAAGAAACAATTTTTAATCAGGGTTCATTTTTTATTCCTCCGAGCCGTCAACCACATCCTGTGGTCCTTCGTCAGGTGGAGTTTGGCTTTCACGGAAGTGGCTTACTTGCTTGCTCAGATACATTTCCTATTCTGTATCAATAATAATCTATTGAAGCCACATTATCAACTAAATACAACCAAAACCTTTACTAACCAGTTTTCCCATCATTATATTTCAAACACTTTGAGAAATATATTCTGGAAAGCACCTTGTATCATATTTGTTGTGTATTGTTTACGGGATGCAGGTGATTAAAAGATTTAGAAAATTGGATATATCCCAACTGTACAGCATTTTTTTGTTATTCTGCATTTGCATCAGAATTTTGGTTGTAGTCATAGATAGAAAGATAAAGCGATGGTCCAATCCCCTGCACCTCCGCAAGATACTGGACCCTAGATTACCCTTAACAGCTGTGAGAATGTGTGATAGAAGTGGAAAAGTGCAGCAGATAGTCGCGCTATACTGTATGAATGTGTGAATGTGGCTTGTATTCCAGAGTGCTTCGACTGGTACATAAGACTAGAAAAACACTATATAAATACAGCCCATTTCCATATGCACTGAACTCCTGTTGTGTATGGGGCCCCTCTCCATTTTACACTCCCTTAATTGGATTGTTTTTTCACCTCCACTAAGGAGGTTATGTTTTCATCTGAGCTTGTTTGTTCTTTTGTCTGCAGGATTACACACAATCTACCAAACCTATTTCCATGAAATGTTGTGGAGGGGTGGGCATAATAGGATGTCAGCTTTGGCGGATATGTGTGCTCTCTGACAGCCCCTCTAGTTTAAATGTTTATTTACATTTTCAGGGCGACATTAGATTTTATTCCAGCATTATTCCTGGTTCCCTCTCTAAAGGAAAGAAACTACAGAGTCCTTTGCTTGTACGTCCACAAAGTTTACTTTCAAACAAAAAGCTTATAACTGGATGTGTTAAACTACTGAAACCCATGGTAGCCTAATGCACTGCACATTTACTATTTCTCCACCAACTTTGCGTTGGATCTTCTTTTTACCATTCACATTTAAATATCCCCATATAAGCAACTGTTGTAATGACAAGGGTTTACTTGCGATTCCGCTCCTAAGGAATGTCTGAGCTCCTCAATATTCTTTACTTGAGTATACTTTTTTTTCATTTTCTGTCTTAAACCGTATTTCCTCTCCATTCCTCTTCCCATGCTTTCTCTCCCAGTCTTATCCACCTTCTCTGCCTCCTTCACCCATCCTTTAATCCTTCTGTTTGCTCTTCATCTTCCTCATTTAAATGTCACACTTTCATTTTAAGTTGGATCATTTTCCCTGCCAGAGGGAGAAGAGGAGGACGGAGGGAGACGGGCATGAAAGGAGAAGGCGAGGCAGAACAGAGCGGCTGTAAATGTGGGAGTTCACACCTAAATTACAGGGGGAACGGGGAGAGGGGGATGAGAGAGGGAGAGAGATTCTACGCTGTAAGTGAGCCACATTAGAGAAGAAGGCATGACTCCAGTAAGAAGCCTCACAGCCGCCCCCTTATCTCTTCAGAGACAATGCTGAAGCCGTACCTAACAAACAGGAAACTAGGATAGAGGTTCATACATAGTCCAGCACATTTGTGACTAAGTTTTTTAAATGTGTTTATGATACGTGCTGGAACATTGAGCACAGGGACAGCTGCAGCTTAACCACTTGCTATTTTTCTATTCTAAGCATTCCCTAAATTTAGCTCTATGTTTCAACATAAATCTTTAATGATCCACGAGGGAAGTTTAGTCATTGCAGAAGCAACAAAAATCAAATATACAGCATTGTCTATAAGAGCTCTAGCAATACAACATACAGGCGACAGTGCTCAGGAGTGTTGTTACATTTTTTATAAAATGCAGGGTTGAGCAACAACATGAGAAATTCATGAGACCTTGGGTATGAGTAAGACGACCCATCCTGTCGCTTTATTTGAATACGTTTAAATCCAGCAAGTTAAAAAAATAAGGGACATTTTGATATTAGATTGATACATCAGAGATTGTGCATTAAAGCTGCATTAACAGATTTTTGGCCACTTGGGGCAAAGCAGATGCCAGTGCTATCTCACTGTTTTTAAGTGTAATTGTGTGTGTGTGTGTGTGCTGGCATGTAAGCACTCAGAAGCTGTATGCCGCTTCCCCCAAGCTCCTGATGGCACTGGCCACTGGGTAAGCACTAGATTGCTTGGCTGTGAGTGCGTTTGTGCCCGCATGTGTGTGTGTTTGTGAAGACAGAGAGAACTAAAGCTATACCACCATCACCACAAGATGCTGAAGGAATAATTGCGCCTGTTTGCTCACTTTACCTGTCTGCATATCTGCCTTTTCATTTCAGAGTTTACTTGTCTGTCTATTTGTTTGTGTGCCCACCCAGAAGCCTATATTTGCTAGAGAAGTTTGAGGTTTGCAAACCTCAAACTTCTCTATACTGTTTTCCATTCCTGTCCCTCTCCCAAAAACTTGCTATCTGTCTTCTTGAGCATCTGCTTACTTTATTGCCAATTTGAATACAGTATGGCAGCTGTCCACATGTCTTTCACCTTTACGCCTTCCTATCAATTTGTACATTTAAACACTTTATCTTGGAAATGCGTCCCCCAGTTAAGGCTTTTAATGCAGTCACAGTAATTCTGAGTGTCTCAGCTATGTCCCTAAAATGTAAAATATATATTAAAAAGGGTTCTCTTAAATTGTTCTGTCCTGCATCCTGTATGTGATGTATCTTTGTCTGTTGTGTTTCTGTATCTACTTCCATCCTCTGAAACTGTTTTTAGACATGCACTGAAATACCAAAGAGGCTGTATGTGAGAAACAAATGTCAGAGTCAGATGCTCTAGACATTCTCCAGAGGTTTTCTTGCCGGCTCCTTAGAAAAAAGGCTGGAGAATGTCAGATTAAGTCCATGAGAGAATACAACAAGTATGAATACAAGTAACAGGACATCAAGACATCTACAAAAAAATGAGATTCTAGGGGGCTTTCGGTTATAAGAGCTGTCAGCGGTGTTGGTTTGCTCTAGACAAAAAACGATTGTTTATCACGCCTCTACCCAGGTGCCCCCCCCCCCCAACACACACACCTGAATGCTCCAGACATTTTCCTGTTGCTGTGAATGTGTCTGAAGAATATCCAGCATATCTGAAACTGAGAGAAATCAATATCTTAAATGCAAAACTGTAAATGTAAATCTGTGCCCATACCGTCTATATAACTGCTTATTGCGTTACTGACCTGTAGCCGTCTCAGTCTTACTTTCACTGACACCTTGTCTGCACCCACTTTTGTTGATCCTCGAAATCCGGTCAGTTTACTAGTCAACTTCCTTCTCAGCATCTGCACAGCTTGATTTTTTTTTTTTTCCCATCTGTTCCTCTGCTCTACCTCTGTCAGTTAATTACTGACAGTTTCCTGTCCCTTGCCAGCTCCCAGGTCAGCTGTTACTTAACAGGATGATTTTTCACACTGCAGCAGAGGGGAAATGAAAGGAAAAAGGTGGAGAAGACGAGCAGCTGCTAATCAGCAAGCATTGGTGCAAAGGATGATCGACAGATAGGAGCTGGAAAACAAGTGTGGACGTTTCACCTGAAACAGGGAGCAACGGATTGAAGAGAGACGGGGAGGAAAGAGAGCTGGACTGGGGAGACTAAGTGGATTCAAATAAAGGATAGAAGGGAAGAGTAGAAGAGGGAAACATCAAAGCTGCGGAGGGGAAATTTGTGTCTGGCATAGGACAGAGGGAGAGGGAGACGGAGAGAGGCTAAAAAATAACTCAGGGTACTATTACTTATCAAAAAGCTGACAGCAGGCTTAAGTTAACCGTCTGAGAGTCCTACATAGAGACCTGAACCTAACATCAGTCCCTGTGGTCTCTCATAAAACTCCTTAATAATAAGACAGTGCATGCGTTTCATCATTAGTTTGATTTTAGGGAAACGGTGCTTGCACATGGCTTAGTATCGTGGGTTCATGCGTGTGCCATGAATCACTTTCTGCAATCTTTATTTTCAGCATGCTGGAACTATTTCTCATGCGTACTTCGAATGCCCTCTATTAGTCACTGCCAAAGAGTGGCGTTGAGAAAGGGGGGGGTTGGCTTTGCAATCTCTTTGCAAGATAATAGACCACAAGGGTTTGTATTGGCTGAGAATTCGCTCAAGCCAGTATTACTTTGGCACCGGCACCAAGCTTCTTTAATGTTAGACCAGATATCCTGGTTTTTCTCTTGAACAAAAAATTGTATCAAGCTTTTCGTTAAAAGAAGTTATATTGGGGAAGTTGTTGTGCTATGGTGGTGCAGTGGTTAGCAGGATATGGAGTTCAGTGCAAACAAAATTTGATTGATTTATTTATTTGATCCTTAAAGGATAATGAATTGATATTGTGCCTAAGACCTTTTTAAAAAAAAATGATTTTTATTGAACTTAACCAGAGTGGCTTCTTGGGAAAAGAAAACAGGAAAAATACATGTGGTCTGATTATGATAAAAGATGAAGTGCAGCTTTTCGAGATATGACTTCTTTTGATGGTTTTCTTCACGCTCAAGCTGGCAGTCTACATGGAAGAATGTGAAAAGGTGAATAAAAATACACAGAAAAAAGTTGTTCAATTCGTTTTTGTTTTTTCTGTAATATCATTACAATATTACTAAATGAACATTCTCGTCAATCAAACATCATATTGTTTGAGGCAAAGACTGCAGGATTCCTGGGAGCCTGTGCAACTCGGTTCCTGTAGAGACCAGTAAGGCTTCCACTTATTTTTCTTCAATTCAAAAAACATGTTTTCACACTGCAAACAAAAACATCTGATAGTACATGCACTTAACCAAAATACACCCACAAGTTCTTGCTTCCTGTATAAATTATCTCATAACTTTTGCCTTGACAGTGTACAGGAAAGTTGTTTCATTCTTTTAGTGAATAGTAGTCCGAGGTTAACAGCATATTTCTGTGCTCTTGTCCTACTTTCACTGCCCAGCTCCATCATAGCTTACGGTTCACCTGTTTGCCCCTTGATGATGCAGATGTCCTCCCAGCAGGACTGGAATTAGCCTTCCTCTTACTATTTCAGCAACATCACTGTGCACTAACTCAGCAGCACCACAGCCTCTGACATCATTCTGTCAGTTTCTTCTTTCTCCATCTCTCTCTGAATCTTCTACCTAATCCCCCACCAGAAGTTGTGTTAGGAGTGTGCGTGGTCTTCCAAGTAAGAGGCATGGGGAGTAGCTTGTGGCCTCATTAGCTGAGCGATTATTGGCACACGTGACCTTTGGGGGCACCGGGGGGAGTTTTCAAATCCCATTTCCACTCATCAGTAAGTGTTCTTAACATTACGAGAACAACTCCATTAAACCTCTCCCTTGAAAGTGATACTGGCAGGTCTAAGACCCGTGGCCACTTAAGAATACTCAGTCACATCTCAAGTGACTCAAAGTACATGATAGCACACTTACATCTATGTCGTCTCATGCACATTGCATCCTCTAACACGCACAAAGTCAAGTGAGACCAGGTGGAATGGTTGAGTGGTTTCTTATTTGCCATCTGATGGGACTTGTCTGCCTGTTTTCTTTCAGTACATAAGATATTTGCACACATTTTGTTAAAAGAAAATGATGCATCTCTCTTTTGCATTTGCGGTCAATGGTCCCTAATCAACTTGAATGACCTGGCTGTTGCCCACGTGTATACAGCTGATTTAGAACAGAACACACCATCATTTGGTTTGATTCTCCCTGTGCGTGGCTCTTTTGTGCTCCTCACTCTGTGCGTGGTCAGCTTCCTCACCACCACCTCTCTCCCCTTTCACTGTGTGTGCAGCAGGTCTCTTATTTCTCATTCAGTAGTCAAAAATTGTACAGGTCACAGGACGTCTTTGTTGTGCTGCCTGCATCTCGTCTTTGAAAAGAGGCTGAACTGTGGCGAGCTTACCCTTTGTTTATCCGTGTTCCGGGAATTCACAAGTGGATGCTTTACAGACGTGTCCCCTGTTTAGTATAAATCAAATAAAGATGCTTATCAGGAATCTTCGTTTGAAACCACTACGTAATCAATATATTCTAAAAACTAGGTCAACTAGATTTTTTTAATATAAATAATGGATTCTTAAAGTCTGTTAGAGATGCACTGTGAGATTGAGTTAAGGTGAGGAGACCGTTGAGTCACTAATATATAGGTCACACTGATATTCGTAATAAGCTGTTTACTTTTGCCTCGCCTGTCTGACATTTAACTAACCCATAACCCATCTAGCTTTTAACTGCACAGCTGTCGGTTTATACTGTGTGTGGGCAGATTCTGCATAGCTTTGCAAAATAAGGAGCAAGGTAAGGTATCTGTAGTATTCGCAGGCTGTCTCATTATCAAAAGCTTTAGCTGACCTCAGTTCCGGGATTGAATCCATCCATCCATTAGCTATACCGGCTATCCTCTGAGGGTCACAGGGGGACTGGAGCCAATCCCGGTTGATATTGTGAAAAAGACAAGATACACTGACGTGGGCAGCTGACTCTTAAGCCGTTTTTAGCCTTTCACATGTGAAGTCAGCTACAAGAGACTGTGTTAGCCCTTATCAAAAGCTCTCGAATCTCAATGGTTTTCCAAGCTAACATCTTCATTGACATGGATACATGTATGGCACCTCTTTGTCATCCTGAGGTACATATATGTATTTCTCCGGTTTCGCTTCTGTTGCGTGTTAGAAACGTCATCAACCTGCCCACTCACTCCCTCACTGTGAATTTTTTAGGAAATGTTTGTGCCGTATTCTCACATGCGGGCACACACTGGCAGGGAAAGGACAGACATTGCACGGAGCAGCTGACTCAGACATTTGTGTTCTCACATATTTTCTCTCTCTTGCCCTCTCATATCTCCTCTAGGTGGGAGCCTCAGAAGCACCTCCACTGGCACAGCTGAGGCCACTCTGTCATCAGGGTGTGGCAGATAAAGACCCTCAGCTGTGTCAGAGAGAGACAGGGAGAGGCAGGAGTTCAGGAGCCAGTGGGTTGGTGAGCTGTGTCAGTGAGCGAGGCGGCCGTGCGGGATCAGACATGGAGAGGACATGGGCTACACTGTTGTGCTGTGTGCTTGTTGCTGTGTGCTATTTGCTGTGTACTGTAATATAGTATTGGTTGTTGTTTGGTTCTTAGTTTTCCCCTTCCTGTGGAGGAAGGGTGTTAACGCGGTTATCCAATAAATCCTTATTTACTTATTAACTTATTGGCTTAGTTGTTTAGTTCCCGGTTTTATTTTTCTAATTGTTCGTCCCTCTCCCTAGACAGCTTGGGGGACGTAACACTCAATGTGGCCTTTTCAGAGACAGTTCTATCTGTTGCATCAGGTTGGAGCAAGAGGTCTTGTCACATTGTCCTCTTTAAGCTACGACCACAGACATAGAACTTCCTCAGATTATTCACTTCAGGCCTCTTTACTGGGGAAAGGTCCTTGGTGGGATTTACTGTGGAAGAATCTGAATCATTCAGTCTGTCACTCAAGAGCTTAGATCTCCTCCTCTAAAGGTCTGCGGGGCTGCGGCAGCTCAGCCGAATACTTTCATCTGTATTATGTATATTTGTTCTTGTTTCGCTCCCAAACAGCTTCCCATTGCTGTGCATTCTGTGAAGGACAACTGCTCTTGAACTGTCACGTTAATGATGGCGTTGTCCTCTCTCTGCATTCGGATATCTGGAGATCTCTTCATCTGATTCCAGTGTGTGGTAGAGTCGTAAGTAGTGGTGATTTGAGGAAAATGAATGGGACCAGGATTCTGTCAGTTGTGACTTTTTCAGTCTGTGCGAGCCCCGCGCTGGCTCACCAAAATATGTCACTGGCAGGGACACAGAGAGACATGAGGGCTTCATTTATCTTGAGGAGTGAGCTGCTGCTTCTCTGTTGCTATAAAAAGGCTGCAAGCCAGAATCATTAATCCAAGAGAGAGGTCTTGTTGCTCCCGAGTATCGAGCGCAGACTGGTCATCTAAATGAAGCTAAGCGGAAGTTCAGTCAGGAACACTGTCTTCATGTGCATGCCTCTTAAGTCGCATGCACAGTTCCCGATATCTCTAAGCTCCACCAGCTCATTCTCTTTTCACTCTAGTCATCCAATCACAGCATGGCAGGCTCGCCTTGAGCCAATCACCAATAAGCTGTCAAAGCAGATGGAAGTATCTAGAAACCAGAGCAGAGAGAAAAACTAACTTTGAAACTTAATTATACAAATGAAGTTTTTACTTAGTCACCAGTAATATATGTATGTGTAAGCCCACTTTGGCTTTATAACAATAAAATGAGGTAAACCCATTTACTGTGGAGATCCTAACTGACGCACAGTGATTAACCCATCTACTGCGATGATGGTGTCAGGGTGAAGTCTGTAAATCCAAACCTCGCCTTTTGGTATCTCCTTGGGTCAGTCATAAATCCAGAGTAGAGGTCTCCTGGGTTGCAAATCTTCTGGTATTTTAGAATGAGTCTAAAGCAATCAAACTCGAGCCCTTCCATATCAGTATTACTGAACGATCAATTTGAGATTAGGAAAAACACCTCAAGGGCTGTGAGGGAGTTCATTACTAGTCAGACCGCTTAGGTACTACATCAATCAAATTCCAGTTTGATATTTTTCCGACCTAGTTTCCACCAACCACCTTAAAACTACATGTGGTGTGTTAATGAACAAACCCCATGTAATGCTTGTTAAGTCAGAAATCAACACTTCTTAATACGTGTAAACTTGCAGACAATGTTGACATTAGAAAGGTTTAATTAAGAAACCACCCGAGCGTATTAACCAGAGAGCGAACAAGACGGGGAAGAGAAGGGCAGCTGGGAGGGATAAGGCAGGGCAAAGCAGATAATCATGTGTTTGACATTTTCAGTGTTTGGTGAAAGTGAGAGGATGGGAGAAAAGAAGATGAATAGACAAGGGATTATGGGTCTGAAAAGACCGACAGCTTGCCTTAAGATGCTTTCTGTCTTAAATGCAAGTGGGAGGAAGTGAGAGGAGGGCCAGTGGTCAAAAAGAAAGACAGAGACAGTCATAAAGAAAACATGTGATAGGAGAAAAGACAGGAAAAGTGAGAGAACCCTTCCACACTAACCAGTCTGTTATTTCTAATCTGCCCTCCAGGCTGTCAGGAAGGGGTGACGCATGTCTGGCTACCGTGTATTTACTCGTTTTATGACACAGCCACAGAGGTAAACACACATCATCCATTTTTTGTCACTTCCGAAAATGAATTGAATTAACTCCCACTGCAGGCTGTCTATTTAAATACAAACTGTATGTACTGTATAAACAGCACAGATTAACAGTCAATATAAAAAGACTTTACATTTTTATCTTCATTTAGAGCATCATCGTCGCCTTAAAAAACTTTTTTTTGTTTATATTTCTGTTCCCATTTCCTAAAAAAAGCACAGAACAGAAAATAAGCATAACGTATCCCCTTATCAGATTTCATTAGAATTGCTTAATCTTTTCCATAATCTTGTAGTTGGGACTCGGCCAGGTGGGGAGATGTGAAAGCCTGATCATGACACAATGAGTCTGAACGAAAGGACAAGAGAATCGAGATCTTCATGCTCTTTTCAAATCCTGTTGGAGAGATTTGGAATTCTAAAGTGAGTTTGGTATTTGTTCTTTTTCTCTCTGCTGCTGTCTCACATTTTTAACTCTGTAAAGTCGTTTACAGACATCACCTGCGGAGACCAGAACCAATTTCCGGACTCCGGAAAGTATCACACAGAGGCAGGTTCTCTGCGCTGACGCATTCACAGCACGGTTAAATTAATACATATTAGTATCTGCCGTTCCTAAATATTATTATGATTCATAGGTTTGCCCATTTCTGGCCTTGACTTGAACTGACAAGCAAAAATGTGCAACTTTTGAGCCTTTGTATTTTCTTTATTCTTTTGTTCAAGGGTCAACATAAGGGGTCATCAGGTACTGCAGACATGTCTATCCACTATCTCCAAGCACCAGGCCATCAAAATGCCCTTTACATGATAGACAGATCGTCACAACACAGCATGATGTGTGGAATAGGCTGCTGGGTGTCACTTTGCTGTTCCTGAAAAATGTGTCAGTCATGGTACAGCTAGAGAGAGTAGACTTACCGCACCTGATAAACAAAGACAGTCAAGCCAACATGACCCAAGTTTTTCTCTGAACTCGGCTCAACCCTTGGGTCAACACAGTAGACCTCGCTCTTAGGTTGGTCACCATTAAATAGTGGACACATGACAGAGGAGTTTAGGTTGTTCTAATGTATCCTTTATTGCCCTGAATATACATAATATATAATAAATAGAACTTTCATTTGACTACATTATCATCAAATACCTAAACATTTATAATGTGAAATGGAGAATCTGCAATTGTTAGACCTTTTCTTGGGAATTTTTGTGCTGCTATTATATAAACCCTTTTTTTTTTTTTTTTACGGTAATGCGCAGGGACCTTGCAAAGTCTATCCAGCTGTTAAGTGAGATAAAGTAACATCCGTCTTTCGTTCTATGGGTTAATTGGGAAGTTACACCTGATGCCACAAAGTTAGTCCTGAAGTTAATCTGACAAACCAGTGTCCTTGGTTTGCAGAGCTATGTCTCAGGTGGGCCACAGACGTCACTCCGCCACACCCACTTCCAGGTCCTCCAACGTAAGCAGTCACACAAAGGATGTAACAGGCTGACAGGGTCATCACATCCTTAAATTCAGAGAATTCACTGTAACCTCTGCACTTAATTTACTTCTGAACATCAGGATTCATGGCGAGTGAAGCTCCACCACATCAAAATCACAGAAGGCCATTATAGAACATTGTCAATATTGTCAATATCAGCTGTCCTCTCATTAGTTCAAACAGATGGTTGCATGTATTTTACCCTTGAGCATTAACTTCCCTAATTAAATGTTTTACTTTAGTGTGAGTTTCTCCTCTGCAACCTGTGCCAATGTTTGGGTGGATCGAGCTGAAGTGGAGGTGACAGGTGCTGTAAGCTGAAGGACGACTAAACCACTCCTCACGATTTTTTATGCGAGTTGTTTCTTCTGTCCAGCTCAGCCAACACTCTGTGAATCGCAAGTGTGAAACCAGTGGGGGGAACTTCAACTGGGCCCGACAGCTAACTCTCAAATTCCAGACACTCGCTTTTTGTCTTGTCACTCACTGTGTGTCTCCTTTATTGAACTCACAACCTAATGGAGACGTCATCCTTGCTCTTGCTTTAAAACTGTCAAAATTGACCTCAGAGGCCCCTCACATATTTGTAGGGCAGTAGTCTGTCAAATTTGGAGAAAGGATTTCCACAAGCTGTAGAGAAAGGTGTTTTGAAAATTGCTCATTGTTGCGTTTGAAGTCTGTTCTTCATTATAGAACAGAATAGACACGATTTGGCTAAGGACAAAATAAATGCTGATTATTGGCATCGAGCAGAGGGAGGGTGCTTTTGTATGTGCTGACAATCTTGTGTCATGTGGAGCCATTTCTATCTGGTCCCATTAAGCCTTAAGCAACTGTATGCCAGCAAGAAATAGGCCAAAAAAGTGATTGGAGAATGTTCAAAAACCAAACGTTTCTCTTGCCAGCAGTTAACAGTTCTAATCCCAACCACCTGAAGAGAATGGACGGCACAGTTAGCTGGCTAACTTTAGTTGGAATCTTGACACAAATCATAGTATCATTCAAGCAGGGCTTGATTAATGGTTAAAATTCAAAATTCTAGTATAAAGTTCTTGTTCCAGTGAAGTGACTATTTTACAAAATTGAATTACAACAATAAAGAAGTGCTTACTGATAATTGACAATAAGAGGGGAAGACAGTCAATAGCAGAGGTTACTAACAGGTGGGCCGCAGTATCGATCCAGACCCGCATGCCATCCAATGTGGACCCAGACTTGAATCTCATAAATCATTGAGATTGTCACAATTCTTTTTGCAGGTCTTCTGACCTTGATTGCATTACACCATAGAGATGTTCCTACTATTGTATATGTGTCAGTGGCTTTATGTCTCAGCACCTGAGGTTATCAGTGAGATTTAGAGAGAGTCAGGGAGAGCAAATCAGTGGAGGAGCAATACCTGTCACTAAGGTAGGTGTAATAAGTCTCTGCAGTGTGTAGCAGTGTGTGTAAACCCGGGTGTTACTGTGTGTGTGTACGCACACACTCTACAGTAATAAGCTTGTTGTGGTCTCCAGCTCATTTATCTGCACAGTGACCTTCAGTTACTTGGCCTTCACTCAAACACTCTCTACGCTAATGCACAGACACACTGATACACTCTCTCTCTCTCTCTCTCTCTCTCTCTCTCTCTCTCTCTCTCTCTCTCTCTCTCTCTCTCTCTCTCTCTCTCTCTCTCTCTCTCTCTCTCTCTCTCTCTCTCTCTCTCTCTCTGGAGACAGACAAACCGGTTGATAGACACATGTAAAGAAGAACATGCAGACACAGACATGCAAGCACTCCTCATCTCAGCTATAACAAACAAATTCACTAACATGTAAAGAATAAATGTGTATCTAATTACATGGCACTACTATGACCTGTTTTCGGGATGAAACATGATCAGAGCTGTGAGACCTGATTCATGAACTTTGCTTGGTTGCAAAATTAAATCACAAGATTCAGAGCTTTAGCACCAAATATTCACACTTTCAGCTGAAATATAGAGTTTTTTTTAATCACTTTTGCACCTTTTTACCTGGCATCCAACCTTGAGGTTTTGGAGCCCCTAACATGGAGACTTTTGGAAAGACTTCTGACCCTGTTCGTGTTCGGGAATCCTGAGATGTATTGGACAGAAGCTGAGACGGTTGGCCCCAATGCAAACATCCACATTCCTCGTTGGATCTTATCTGTCATTTCTTGACTATCTGTGGTCAATGCAACAAACCTATAACCACGTTGGTCTGACGATGATTCATACTGATGTCCTCAAAGTTTAATTTTACTCGTCCCTCCTATCCTCATTTGACACCATGAAAACTTCAAGAAAACTTTAAGCCTTAAGCATTAGAGACTCACCCCAATCACTTCAAGACAGTTAAGTGCAGAGGCGGCTCTATGCATGGGAACACTGAGAGCCTGCTAAGGGCCCTTAACACCACTAGAGGGTCCCCAGGAGTCTTCAAAATCTCTCTTGAGAGAGCTTAAAGTGGATTTCTGATATATTATGTCACTTATTATCATAAAAAAAAAACTGTATAGCCGACTTGTTATGTGATCAAACATAATGAGCTGACTAATGCTACTGCTATAATCAATCCCACTGCAGAGCAACAGCCGTAACTAATAAAAATGGGTATGATAGCATCGGTAATATTCAACAATGTTGGTGGTATTTAGGTCATTGAAGCCTCAAAATCAAATCCTGGATCCTTGAAGTTTTGGGCTGGTCGTGGTTATGCCAATAGATTTTGGACAGATTAAGTCAACAGATTAAGGCACTAGAAGAGAGATACTGGGACTTGTGCATTTCCACGGATGACAGGTTTCTTTAGTGTGTTCTCTTGTTATATAGTCGCACACTCTCCTGTCAAGCTCTCAGACGTGGGTCATTTCAGGACCACAGAAGAAAAAACATATTCTGTCTTCAGCTATGTTTATTCATTCCATCAGCAAGACATTTCCGTGACCCAATATTTCTTGGGTGCTTGACAGACAACTCCGGCCCTTTTTTTACAGTAAAGATGCTTTCTGCTGCCTTGGAATTTATTTACTCTTTGGAAGTGTCGACTAATTAAAGCCAGCAGATTAAACTGGGTTCACTGGGAAGTTTTGCAGAGACACTCAGGCAGATAGAAAAGTCTTCAGACTAGTCAATGTCCAAATGAGAATAAGGAGAGGTGAAGAGAGTGATATTGTTTTCTGAGTTGCCTAAACACTAAACTCCATTCTCTAAACTAAAACTGTTAACCGGCAAAACGTTATCCAATCAATCACCTAGTTGGCAAAACTGTAAACACTGGTAATCTGGTTTGACACACTTTGCGCATCTTAATCCCCAATTGGGTAAAACTTTAAGCACATTCTCATCTCACAAAATGTGGTGCACTTTAACCCAGACTGACACACACAGGCCCCAAAGGTTAAACCCAACTAACCTGTTGTCATCATTAACACACAACCACTAAAACTTTAACAGACTTGTAACATCATGTTTCTTCAAGACCATGCAACACTAAACCTCATCAATATTTCTAAAGGTCTACGGGATGATTTGCTCAGACATGAGAAGAGAGGTCATGAACAAGCAGATCTTCCCTTTTGTTTTGTCATTTGGGACAATGTGTGATTTCACTGTGGCGAAAGAAAACGTGAATGGTACAGCAATAACCAGCCTTCTCTAATTGTCTGCCTTCGGTCATAATCTCCCCTCCCAAACCCTAAATGGGAATTTTTCTCAGCATATGACTGAAAAAATCTTCTCCTGTTAGTGGTGTGATGATGTTATTGCAACGCATATTTTAATAAAAAGGTTACATTTACAAAGAAGAGCCCAGAGACGCTCCAAAAGGTGGGGGTTTTCTATAGTTTGGGTATAGATCTGTGAGCCTCATACTACTGAGCCCCTCCATATACCCGGTGGTAACTAGAGCAGATGATTTGAGAAGTCAGTCATCGCATCTTTAGTATCTGGACATGAACATGGCATTTACAGGAAGACTAAAATAGCATTTTTCTGCTCTTCATTCCTGCACTGTTTTTAATACTATGCTTTACCTTGTGGTTTATATTCTATCCGCTTACCTCATTCATCTCTTTGTCATCTCTCCTCCGCCCTCCTTCTCCTCATTTACCCTCTGTCATTCTCTTTATTTGTCTCTTTCCTTTCCAGATTTGACCCCTCCCTCGCTCTCTCTTTCTCTCTGATTTCATGGCTTTATTGTCTGTTGTACGAAACTGTTTCTTTAGAGATTTCTGTGTGAACATTTAATCTAAATTAGTCACCATATCGATTCTGTTACTTCTATTTATTGGAACAACACTGAGTTTAACACAATAAGTCCTCTGATGCTGACTTTCACAGAGGTATACAGTCATTGAGAATTCAATTCCAAGCGTCGTCCGTTTTCCCTGAGTAACAACTGCAGCCAGCAGAGCTTCATCCGTGCTTGACTTAATGCTGATTAGGGACTTCAAATAGTGAAAGGACGTTCCCCGTGGACACGTAATAGAAACAGCCTGCTCCCTATATATCTGTGGATCAATTTCTACAACTAGCAACTTGTTCTGGAAATCTGTTCATCTGTAACAGGATTCCAAACACATTTATCTATTAAGCTATTAAGTCAATTTGGGAACATTTACAAGAGACAGATTAAGAAATATGCCCTCAATTGAAGCAGTATAACTCAGTAATAAACAGTTCTATTCCCTTGTTTGGGTCCAAAATCACTTAAATTCTGCAAATTGCAACATTCCACTTTCTTTTTTTCACACATATGCATGCATTAAGTTTACTGTAAACATATTTCTGCTATTAAAGGCTTTGACAACATTATTTTTTTATGCATATGCACTCTGCACTTACTGAGAGAAAGTAGTTATCTGGTTTACAAAGATTTAGAGCACAACTCTCTCAGCACACTCAAAATAACCTTGAGTTAAGCTTTGAGCAAATGTATTAATAATTGTGACATTTCAAGAGCTTCAATAGAAGGTACACCTTGTGTCATTTGAATAAGTTTACTTCATAATCCAGCATCTTTGATTTTGAGAGATTTCAAGTTGCAAAGATCTATTTAATGAGAGACATATTACCATGGGATTACACTCTTTTAAAATGTCGGACTACAACCCATGCCGGTGAAAACTGCAGGGGAAAGAAAAAGACTAGAATGTGACCTAAGACCTGAGAAAGCGGCGGTGCTGAAAAGACGGTTCAGACAGTGATGGAAACTCTTGGGCGACTCTCGGGGGATGATACAAAGAGCGTATCGCGGCGGGGATCGGGGACGTGTTGAGCCGTGCGGCCCTCGGCCTAAAAGACAAGAGTGACAGATTCCGCAATGACATTTAAAGTTCAACATCCACCAGCTTGATTAATTCGTTGATCGCAAGAAGAAAGTTGATTTTTAAGATACGACAACGTCAAGAATTTGTGAACATGAAACTTTGAAAGGAAATACATGAATAGGGGTTAGACAGTTTCATACATGTAATAGCAAGATAATGTGAAATGTACATTAGATAAAGTCACAAATTGATGATCGTATAAAAAAACATTAGTATGGCATAAAAACATATTTAAAACAATGGTTGGCAGGCACTTTTGAAGACCTGAATTGAACTCACTGTGTAAAAAGCTTGGTACTAATTGCTGCTCTTCATAGATCTATCAACTTTATAATGCTGTAATAAATATGGAAAATGATTCAAAGCCATCTATAACTTAGAGACTACTTTCTAAAAGGTCAATCTGGATTCTCAGAGGTGACTAACCGAGGCTACCTGCAGTCACTATCAAAAGACCCCCGGGTTTTTTGATAGTGTGTAGTAACGGCACTGTGCTCTTTAACATTTCCCATAAACCACTGTGGGGACTCACACCTTGTCTTCTGCTTTCTCCATAAAATATTAAATTGTATATCATTTAACTAAACCTTTTAGTTTCCTAGTGTTCCTGTTCAGCCAGTTGCAGGCACAGTTCTTTGTCACAGTGGTTACTCAAAGAAAAAGTTGGCCACTTTTGTGCAAATTTCAAGGGTGGAGAACTTGAGCACACAAGGTAACATTTCTGATATTTAGTCTCCATCAACTGATGACCTAACCTGAATTGACCTAAGTGTTACCTCATACAGCTTATTTAGTTTCCAGCTGTGATTAGTGACAGTTATGGAAGAACAGAAAAAATTCAAAATCAAATCAGAAAATCCAATGTGTTTTCTTTGGCTTTAATTTGATGAACTTGTTTGCACTGTGTTAGAGGAAGTTCTGAATGTGTACCCTGCTTATTCAAGTCATCAAGCAAGTCAAGTTTCTAAAATAGTCTGTGGGTTCCTGGAAATATTTCTGCAGGTGAAATAGGCTTTGAAATCCAAACACATTTGGTGACCTCTTAACCTGACACGCCAGATGGTTTGTTACACAGAACCATCTGGGAAGGCTGCGATGGAGAGGGGCAGGCGCTCTCAAGAATATACTTGGCAGGTGATTGGAGGAACCATCTGTCTATTACGTACTATCAGAGTGGAGCAAAAACAACTTATGCATCGAGAATCCTTCAGGGCCTCGGCTTTCTCTTCTTTAAGGGAAGAAGTACTCCTCAGTATTAGTATAACTGATCCATCAGCAGCATTCAACATTCCCTGTGTTATTGTGGAATCAACAACCTTATTGTTTGTCACCTGTATTATTATTATAGCCTTGTTTTCCCCTTTCAGTTGCCAGAACTTTATATTGAATTATTACCTGCATTCATTGTGTTGGATTTTTTGACCATTTGTTTAATTTTGTATGTCTCTGTGCTTCCCTATTAGACTCATTTGCCTTTCTGGAATTATCCCTCTGGTTTTGACAATATACTCTAATAAAGATGGATGACACGATAGCCCCCAAACAGTGAAGCCAACGCACCCCTATGACCCCCCTGGTGGCTGGCTGCAGTATAGGTCATAAATCCGACCTCTTCCATGAAATTGGATGGGACATAGAACAAATAAGTCAAACGCGTATTAAGTAAAATTTCAGCACAGATAGCTTCTGTCATTTAAGGTAGTTCTTTTCAAACCGATGTTTGTTAAAGTCTTCTTTTTTCCTGTAAGTTTGGTTCAGTTAGTTATTTGATGCCATAAAAAAATAATGATTGACAGCTGAGACTGACTCTCGATTGATCGAGCTTCTCCGTCGTGTCTGTGTAGTGGGAGGAAGCTGAGACATTTTGTCCATCTTTATTTACAGTCTCTGACCCTTTTAAGTCCAATGTCTCTACGAATGAGTTCGGGTCCTTTTCCCTGTGTGTTTGTGGTGTCTATTGGTGTTACTGTTAGCTCCTTCCTTTCTAATACACAAGTGAACAATCTGTTGCTTTCCTACGTTAGTGTCCTACTTTTGAAGATAAGTGAGAACAGTTTACTGCTTGATAAACAGTAATATTGTTTTTCTTGCGAAATTAGTGTGTATGCGTTGTATATTAGAACTGTGTTGTATGTTCCCTTCACAAGCCTGTAGTCTGTATCATATGTTGGATGAAAGCAACGTTTTTTAATAGATGAGTTGATAGGTAACAATTTAATTTACTCCATTTTAAAATGTCCCATTACCTAAATTTCCATTTTCCTCTAAATATAGCATACATGGAGGAATTTATCTGGTGAATACAACAGATGGTTTCAGTAGTGTATGCTACATCCAGTGTGGTGCAATGCATTAAATAACCAGTGACTCGATGAACTGAACCAAAAGAGATCCCACCTGCACCAAGGTTACACATCTACCATTGCCTCCCATACAAACATGGAAACTCTACAAACACAATTTAAGGGAACAGAGTCCAAAAAATACCTTTAAAAAGATGTGGAAGAAAGGAACGCATTAAAAATGCAAAAGAGACAGAGAGGGCAAGAAATAAAAAAGCAAAGTTGGTGCAGACGGACGGATTGGAGCAGGGTCGAGTGGAAGAAGAGGAAGATGATAAGAATGTAAGAACGAAGACAGGACGAGGGCTGAGGGACTCGGAGGCATTGGAAATGAGGAATAGAAGGAACACATATCAAGGGGAGGTTAAAAATGAAGGAAGAGAAAGTTAAAATGGCTTCAATATCTACAAGAAAATCTTAGTTCACTCTAACCTGACTTAATGAGACACGCATATTATCCATATGCATGCCGCTGTGTATCTACATAAGTATTGTTACATGCTGAGTTTCAGTAGAGGCGATTGTGCCGGTTATCCAGTTCAGTGTCTGATCAATTGTGTCGCAGCTTCTCATTTCATGCGTTTTTCTTGGTTGTGTTGCCAGGTTCCTGGAACAATGACCAGGGCCCTTATGGTGAACACTGCAAGGGTTTTATGCAGTGTTCAAATTCTACCACCCTGCAGGAATGACAACACATACTATAGGGATTAGGGATCCCTCTAAAACTCTTTTCTCCTTCTCGCTCTCTGTTTTTCTCCATATCTTTCTTCCTCCTCTGTCGTGATTTCTCTGTTTCCGTCTGATTTAATAAGAGCGGCAGAATAAAGGGTTTACACTCAAAGGGGAATCATTCTGGGAGCCAGGGAAATAGAAAGAGCCTGTCTTAATCACTGCATGCACACTCGCAATCACACACACACAGACGCATGCGCAGTTCTAGAAGCACCCACACAGAGGCGCATACTCCATATATCATTATCACGGGGTTCCAGGCAGCAGATAATCCAGTAAGAGTTGACATTTAGCAGCCTGTTGTTCGCACAGGCACATTCAGTAGAAGCCCTGATTAACACTGGGCATTAACACGTTTTATGAAGACAAGATTAACACCAACTAGCAGGAGATACATGCCCTCCAAAGCTGCAATAACACAACAAAACAATAGTGTCTCTCTTTGTTTGCTTTACATTATTTTGAAAGTACAGTTTATATTATAGTATAATAAAGAACGAGTTGCCTGTAAAAGAAAAATTGATAGAATCAGTGATTGAGAACAGATGTCTCACAAAGTTAAAGTTTACATTTTATAAAAACTTTAACATGTTCAATTTATCTACACTTTTCTCTTCCAAAACATAAACCGCAATAGTTGTCTGCAGACAGATTTTGTCACAGCGCCACAATTTTGCAACATGCAGTCACGAATGTTGGCATTATTGTGCAGTCATGCTGGAATAATTGGAAAAATCATCAGCAACTGAGAAATTTAGCATAAACTCTGTTCCAAGTCGGAACAACATCTCAGAAGGTCTGCACACATTTTGGTACACAAAGTTGCTGAGTTGTGGACAATAAACCTAATTTTACAATCATCTGTAAATTGTAGCTTCTAATGAGAACTGTCACAACTGATCCTTGTTTTTTCATTATTAAAATATTGGACAGACGATGCTGTTTAAACGCTCTGAACACATAAATACAACACATGTTCTTTACAGGGTCCATGTTTTTTCACATTCCGACTTCACAACTCTGGAAATGGGACATTCCGAGAATGCTCAGTTACGCTTGCAGTTAGCGAAAAGATGGCGAAAATATGGGGATAGGAGAGAAAGAAGTTGAAAGTTGCTTGCTAATTTAGATCATTGACCCACACCTTAAGTCGTGAATCGCTGCCTTCCAGTTCCAATCATTCCTATCCATTCGAGACATCAGGTTAAAGAAGAGACAACCCTGCAATCAGATCCCAGCAGCTGTACGGCCCATCAGCTGATTTTTTTTTTAATATATAGTCAAGGTCGGTGCATGAAGTATAATTCCTCTGCAGCACATTAAGTTGGGCGAAAACAGTCAGAAATACAACAGTTAATATATTCGTTATTAAGACTATTGATCTATTTGTTTAGTTTAACTCTCCTTAAATTTACAGAAGCAGCCATAACTGCTCACAACCCCAGACTTTTATTTTGAAGGACAGCTGCCTCTATTTATTTTTCTCAAGTTCTTTTTTCGATATAATTTCTCAGGTTTGATTAAAAAATATTTTGACTCAATGTGGAGCTGAATTACATTTTGCCTCCTTATTCAATGTGACAACAGGGCATGCAAACAGTAACAACATTTGGACAACATTGGGAATCAAATAATTAGATCACACCCAGCAACAATTTGCATATGCTCACAAAAAAGACAATGAAATTAGGCAATACCTCCCTAAAGGGATATTTTTCAATATAAAACATTAACAACTGGAGATGAGTTTGATTTCATGCACTCACCCACACAGGCCTGTATTTATTTTTAGACATTCCTGAAATTTTACCTGATTAACTCCATCTGCCTTCATAGATATATTCAGCTGGGTGTCATCAGCATAATAAAGAGCATTTTGTGGTGCTTTGTGATTATCTTGCCAAAAGGATGCACATTTAATGGCAAAAGTATTGGTCTCAGCACAGAATCATTTTGAATAAAGACGGAGAAAACAGTGTAATTAGTTTATGTATGTAGGAGAATAATCGTGGTATCAAACAGGATCTTGTACATTGCAGGGGACAGTAAATTTGGCAAGTAGTAATAGGAAACCAAATTGGCTCTACACTCATCAGGACTCCCATACTGCTCATTAGCTGTTCATTCCACATGTTGATTTTCTTCAAGATTCCTCAAATCCAGTCTGAAGTGTGTGATGGCCTGTGAGTCCATGTTCCCCGGTGTCAGCACAACAGCTTGGGGGCAGATTGGTCTGCCAATAGAAATAGATGAGTCCAGTCTAATTGCACAGCTTTAAAAGTAAGACCGAAAATTGAGATGGAACAGACAGCATAGCCCGGAGAGACAGAAGGAAAAAGAGCAAACAGAATCACGCATGTACTTATCCTGTTGATTTGGCGTACGGACATTGTAACTCAGACAGCGAGAGGAAGAAAAAGAGACTTGACATGGAAAGTCATTACTGTACTCAAACGTCCTGTGTTCTGCCACGATAGGATCTTCCGTGGTCTGATTAGTCCTTCACACACACAGGCGCTCTTGAGCACAGATCCTGATTCCCGGGAACAAGAGCGCATGCAACCCAACCTCTATCATACACACGCCCCTTCACGGTCATATGCACCCACACCTGCACGAATGCACAAGAATCCTCCCACACACAGTAATTCTCTGGTTTTGTCGTAAACATTTTTGGCTCAGCCATTTGGCACTCAAAGAAGGCAATTAGGTAGAACATATATATAGGGGAAATGAAACAAACAACAAGAATGAAATGAATACATTGGCAGAGGAATCCTTTCAGATGGAGGAGGGAGACTGAAGAGGAACAAAAACCCTGAAAGGTTTTACAGATATTGTTTTTCTCATATCCGCAGAATGAGGATGTTTGTCTTTCCTGTAATATATTCTAATGATTCATCTTCTTCTGTTATCCTGATACTCTGTCTCCATGCAACATTCCATGTATCTGATTTTATTCTCACCCAACTCTTTCAGACCAAGATGTGGAAAGTCCTTCTCTCACATCATATTCTCTGTATTCTTGCAAACGATGATGTAGTGATATTTAAGTGCTACATTTGTTGGTTTATGACCTTTGAGTGTGGGTTTGATAGAGCTAGTCATTTTTTCTTTTTAACATTTTAAAGAATATTTTAAAGACACAGTGAGCTATGTTTCAGAGCAAATGTTTTGCATTTATTTGGGTTATTCAAATGATAAGTTGTGCACTTTGGAAAATATGTTTAGATATACTGATAGCAGTAGCTTTTAGAATAAACTCTGAAAATAAAAAGGAGCTGCAGCTTGAATAAACAGATATAAGAGTTGTACCTATTTCTAGCGCGAGACAAGTAAGGGAAGAAGCCTGTGTCCAAAAATATATATATTCAATAGTTACCATTCTGATTATGTTTAACATGTCTGTAAATACATTTTTTGTCTATGTGAAGATTCTACAAAGTTAGAAAGCCCCACGTTCACAGTATAGGTAACACAATACTTGGCATGCCAAAACGTTAGCATCGTTGTGATGTCATGTGACATATTTACATATTTACCCCATACTCACATAATGCATGACGTGTGGCTACCCTCCACCATCCAGGTTAAGCGAGAGCGGAGATTGACATTTCCTACCTACACTGAAAGTCGTCAACCAGTAACAAAAGAGCAGGCCACTTGGTCAGTCCGAGCAAACTTGGCTTAAAAGTGTTTCTGACTTTAAAGAGGAGATGCAGCACTGAACAGTTTGTTGTAAGTAATAACCCAAATTAAAACTATGAACGTGAATATAATAAAATAATACATTCCCTTTAATCTTGGACTGTACACACACACAAACACACACATGCATACAACCAATACTCCCAATTGTAACAGGTCACTGTCTGTGTGGTCATAAAAAACAAGGTCGCTCCCCACATCTCGGGCATCCCAACCCCACGGTCATCTGCAAGGTTATTAAACGGACCATCTGTCACGACACACCCACACACACACGCACACACACACACACACACCTCCTGGCACGCTCACACGTAACATATGCATAAAGGAGCATGTGTGTGCTGACATGTCCATGGGCCCGAAAACAAATGCACATCATGATATGGACACGCAGACAAATTAGTGCACAAAGAACCACATCAGGAAGTTATTCATTGGGTTCTTCAGGGTTCTGTGTATTTCTTTTTTCCCTCCCTTCTGCAGAAGTTAATATGGACATGCATGTAGAACACATGCAACATAAGTGCATAGAGATTCAAAGAACCACATCAGGAAGTTATTCATTGGGTTCTTCAGGGTTCTGTGTATTTCTTTTTTCCCTCCCTCCTGCAGAAGTTAATATGGACATGCATGTAGAACACATGCAACACAAATGCATAGAGATTCAGTCTTACAGTATGACACACCTGATCCAAACATATATGATGCTGCACTTTGCCCAGTACACGCAAACGTATGTGCATTGCAGGAAAAAAACGATTTATTACTCAGTGTTTATGCAGTTGCATGTTGCATGAGAGTCATCCTATGATGGGCTACTGTTTGTCAAGTTAGCTGTTCCTTGCAACACTGATGGACAGAATGCTCTAATGATAATATGTGAATGGTACATAAGAGTGTAGGAGTAAACACTATAGCTAAAAAAGGCAGGATTAGGGGATCTCTTTGGAGCTAATTAAGCTAGCATGCTAACTCTCCATGAGAAGGCTTTCTATTCATGTCCAGGCTGTAGTTAGCATGGTTTAACCACTTTATTCCACTCTGTTAAAGTAACAATAATTGTCAACGTTGACATCCACGTGTTTCTGTTAAATGAACAATATACATGAGTAATAAAGAATCAGACAGTCCTAAGAATCACAGATGGAGTCATTCTCCCTCTCGAAATATCTGTTAATACATCAATGCAATCATGTTGAATTAACCTGCCAGATAATTACACCACTAAAATCCCTGAGGCTGAATTAATTTCAGAGTTAAAATTATTCTGCTTCCTTCTTTTCATCAGCTTCAAGGCAATTCAGGAGATAATCTTTGCAAAATAAGAAGATTAAAGTCAGCCTTCGTTTAAATCTGCATGTTATATTTAACCTATGATTGGGACCTTTATGCCCTATTATTATTTCCATGTAGGACTTAGTCACTCAGATCTCGCCTGAATCTGGTTTCAAACGCAGCAGTGAGACTCCTGACTGTTACATCACCTCTGGGCTGGCCTCGTTTCACTAGTTTACAGAGTCTTTCTTTTTAAAACATTACATGGACTGCCACCAGTAAATATCTCTGAGCTGCCGCCTCAGTAACTGCTGACCAATCACTGCCCTCCATTCCGTATACCACATTAAAAACCAAAGACAATCAAGTATATTAATTTGCTTTCTGCAATGTAGGTCAGAAACCCTGCCTCCTCCATGTTAGCAGATGGCCAAACTAAAAAGTCAAAGTAGACGTTAAATACATTTTTATTGAATATAGTTTCATTATAGGTAGATCACATCACATTCATGTTTGTTCAAGTTCAGAGTTCCCTGGTAGGTTTGGCTTTAATTAGTTAATTAGTTCAGTGACACTAACTTGTGATTGGTCAAGTGCGTCTGTTTGTAAGACCTCGATACCACAGCCTCACACCGTGATCAATTCTGCCCAGCCTCTGTCTCCACATGAAATCATCAGGGTAAGATGGCAGCACCCATACCAAGGATATTTGGGCTTCATTTTTGTAGAGTGGGAGGAGGTGGGGATGCATCATCCATCTTAATTTTCAGTCTATGACATAAACTGACTTGACCTGACAAAGAGCTATAGCTGAATGTTCTAATTAAAAACCACAATCAACAGTTAAATGAATCAGGTTAAAGCTTGATGCCTATCAGTGCCACCTTGTTATTTAAAGTTCACTTTGATTATCACATCAGATGTAATTATGTAATAAATGCATCTTTTATATCCTTTGTTCCTCATTGCAACACACATGCAACACAGATCATCATGTTTTTCCTAATACATTCTTTATTTCCCCCCAAACTTTTCTTTACCACAGATCTGATACTATTTCATCAAAAATTACGTAGATATGTAGATGAGTGCTGGAAGTGGGAAAATACAGAAAGGGAAGATCTTCACTTGATCAGTTTTCAAGCTTGATCAGAAAGCTGTCTGGCTGCGACTCAGAAACTGGCCGGAGTGCAAAGCCTTTCTTTCTGCCAGCCTTGGATCCGAGCCTCGCAACCGCGTCTCTCCTCAGCAGCAGTTTTTCCCCTACAGTAATGTCGCTGGTGGATTTTTTGTTTCATGCTGTTTTGTCTCTTTTCCTCCGTCATGGATGGTGATGAACTGTAAGCATTGGGATCATTTTGAAGAGGCTAGAAAAGCTGCTTGGATCCCGACAGCTGCGGGCGTCTCAGCTGACTTTCAGCAGAAGCCTCCCCCGAATCCTAGTTGGAGGAATTGCGGGATTTCTCGATTGAAAATATCCAAGAGATCTGACGACGATGTTTGGAAAGAACAGAAGGATGCTGACTATCATCAGACTGAGGGCTTGTTCTGGTTAGGGGAGGATAATGCAGCAAAAATAATGTAGCTAAAGACTTGCCAACATTCGGCAGCTTAATCTTAGTGACTGGTTTTAGGGGATTAGCTTGGTTAGACTTATGAAGATTCAGCATGGCTCGTCTATGAGCCCATATTGAGTCAAGGAAAATGCTGTGAGACTTTTAGCTTGACGCGTGTTCTCAAGGACTGAGATGCACGTTACCTTTTGTTTCTTTTAAATAAATTATATTCATTTTGTCTGACATAAAGTGCAGTCGAAGATGAATCCGCAAACAATAATCTTTTTTTTTTTTATTCAACAAAACATTCGGTACACAAGACACTGATGTTCGACACATGAAACAGTCTTTGGAAATCCTGTAATACAGAACATCTTGGATCGGATGTTGAGGGAAATTTCGGTTCTGCTTACGTCTTTGACAGGTCCCTCTCTATTCTTCCGGGAATAGCTCAAATCCTTGGAATACACTCCAAACACCGACTGCTACATGCATCCACTCTGCAAATCTTCAGTGCGTCTCCAAAATCAATGCCAGTGGTGCCCAAACAAGATGGGACAAAGGCTTTCACCAGTTTGGCTGAGGCTTTTCTCTGGTACGTGTCCAAATAAGGTTTCCTATGACGGATGTGGACTCTCAGGTAAAAGACAAGTGTCCTGTTTGTGGCCCACCCTCGACATGGTAGTTTCTTTTCTGGACTTTGAAACAAATGTTATCGCAAGTGCTAAACATCTCGACCTCTTCACAACCCCAGAAATATGCCACGTCCTTTGCCACAAATGAGTTCAAGACCTGGTGATGACTTCCCCCTGGCAGCTCTTAATATTATCTGCCATCTCTTTCCTCTCCAGAGACTCGTGTTGCTTTGCTTTGCTGAACCATTTGCTTTTGCTTGACCTGAAGACTCTTGAATGCAAGAAACAAACACAAGAAGGAGAAAAACAACTGCTGGTGAAAAAAGTTCAGCACAGTCAGCTCAGGCTCGAGCAGCAAATGGCTTTCTACAAGCTATCGGAAACCTTATAGCTAATTAACTGTGGTTATCTGTCTATTCAGCCTTTTTCAATCTGACTCTGAATGTGTTTATACCAGCGGTGGAGAGGACATTTAGTCAAGTACTGACGATTATACCTCCACTACAACCCAGAGAGAGACATTTGAATTTTTAACTCCTCTACATTTATATCTATGGTAAGGTATTTGTTACTTTGCCAGTAAGATTATACCATAAAAACTGTCCTCACCTGATAAAACACCATATGGCAAGCAGCTTTATTACACTTTATTCAAAGGGTATTATATGGTGGTTATGTCAACAATACAAATGACCTGTTACAAGAAGCTGCTCTTCGTTTCCTGTTTCAAACCATAGACGGTAAAAAAAGAAGGATTTCATGACAACTCCCCAAAGGTGAAGCCAGATCGTCTTGATTGGCCCCCTGGTGGCTAATTGCAGAATAGGATATAAACACCTCCTCAATTTTAGTGGATGTGGCATGGATCAAATTATTATGTAAGATATATGTTCTGTTCTCTAAGATGGTTTCTGTTGTTTAAGGTACTTCTTATTACACTTATGGTTCTTCAAGTGTTTCTTAAATTCAGTTTGAATTGGTTATTTGATGGTAAAAAAAAACAGGGCAAAATGTCATGATGTCATGATGACAGTTGAGACTGACTTGTGATTGGGCAACTGTGTGTATCAGCTGGACGTCCACACTCCAAAATATCCACTGCGCAGACTCTGGCTCCGAATGACGACAAAATATCAAGGGGGTGGCACCTGCCTCCGGGATGTTTTAGCCCCATTTTCCTGAAATTAGGAGGATTTGGAGATGCTGCCAGTCTTCATCTAGTTTATATGTTTCAAACAAATCATCAGTTTATTTTATTCGTAACTCTTATTCTTGTTTATTGCCTTAAACACATGTTTATTACAATAACCATTATGAAAAATAATCCAAATCAGGATTATTTCCTATCACAAATTAATTTATGAGTTTAAACATAACCTGCTACTCGCTCTCGCTTAATCCAGAATCTACAGATATGGGGGTGGAGTTGAACTTTACATTTTTCTCATCCTCGCTTATAACAAATTTTTTTTTAACGTTTTTGCATTACTACTTCAAGTCAAGAGAGTTTCATAAATTGTATTCCCATCACTTTTGTGATGTAGGCTTTTTTTTTTTTTTGCATCTGTCTAACAGATGGATTACACAGCCATTTTCTTTTGTTACAACTGCCAGGCCTGTCCTATCTTCTCAGCCAAACCATGAACCAACGTTTCATCTCATTTTCATTTCACGATTATCATAAAATGCACGCCCATGCTCACACTTGCATGGACACACACAAACACTGCTGGTCTGCAGCCTTCATTGTGACCCCTGATGTGTCCAACAGCTGCTCTGTCCCTACCTGACACAAAACAATGCAGACGTCTCCTCAGCTCTTCCTGTCGACTTTCTCTCCGTGGTTTTTCTTTCATCCTCCCTTTCACCACATTCATGCATTCTTCAAAAATATCAGGCAGCTCTCACTTATGCATTTTATCAAAAGCCCTTGCAACATTGTTCTGTAAATTGTAAATTAAATCTACTCCAGTTATGTGACTTTTCTTAGACTCCACTAACACTATTAAATCCTAGAGAGGTATTATGAAGACTGATCACCCTGTGTCCTCTTCACTTCCTTATTATTTCACCTTAAACCTTCCTCTAGTCTTAATGCGTTTTCCCCTCCAGTCCCTCAACATTCTGTTATATCTGCCTTTTCTCCATGCCACCTTTTTACTCCTTCAGTCCAGTTCTTTAAATGTAGATAGGTGGCTAACAGCAGGGGGCACTGCTGTTCCTCAAATGTCAGACCATAATGACAGTAATTCATGAATCAATAGGGGTCTGTTTTTTTATACAGTTGTGTATTAGAGGTCTTTTTGAGATTGCAGCAGGATGTCAATTTAATCATTTTACAGGTTAAAAAAGACCAGGATGTATTCAAATCAGAACAGCAGCTGTGAGGAGATTTAAGGACACGAGGAAAGCAGCGAATATGGGAGCAGCTGTAAGTCTGTGTAAAATTTAATTAAAATGTAGGGACAATATAGGGATTTTCATCAGCTCACTTCACACAGGGCTTTAAGGGATAGGAGTGGAATAGAATACGAAAAAGAGCGTGTTTGAGTTTAGGTGCACCTTATCTATATACTGTATATATGTGATAAATATGATTACTGTAATAATTAAGAAGATGCATGTAAAGATCTGTTCATAAAGTCAGGAGAAACGATGACATATTTTGATCCTTATCTCCTTGTGACTTCCTACTGTTAACTGACTGTTCAGGATGCTGCAAGTTCACAAGGAAAATCCATCATCTGAAAGCAACAACAGAAATATTCCTATCTCAGGTAAATTGCAATTACAGGAAATCTGTAAAGACCATGCGTTTGTGTTTTGTTTGTTTGTATGTGTATGTGTGTGTGTGTGTGTGTGTGTGTGTGTGTGTGTGTGTGTGTGTGTGTGTGTGTGTGTGTGTGTGTGTGTGTGTGTGTGTGTGTGTGTGTGTGTGTGTGTGTGTGAGGTCCAACTATTACCCACGGGCCATGTTGTGGAGACCAAACCAGATTCAGGATACAATAAGGTCTGTGTTGTGTTTGGGAATTGCACCAGTTTCGTTTGAAAGTATAAGAGAGGCTACCCTTGATATGCTCTATCTCCCTGGTTACCATGCACATTACGACCATGCTCGTCATACTGGGCAGAATGTTCACCCATTATCCTCCAAAAATATCATTATTATACATTAGTGTCTTGATTGATACCAGAGTTTGGGCTGGAGAAAAAATTGGAAAAAGCTATAAATATAGTTTTAATATATATATATATATCAGTCTATCATGATGTGTATATATATATACATCATGATAGACTTTAATGGTTTATATATGTATCTATTTATTGTTGAACCTATGACTGTTTTCACCTGTATTTATTGAACCAAAAAGAACGACTCAACTCTCCGTCTGTGTTTGTGTGTGTGCGCGTATGTGTGCGTGTTTTCTACTCTGGTGTCCGACAGCCCTGAAAGCACCGTTTGACAGTTTCCCAGAATCCTCTGCACCAGGAAGTGTTTTGCCGGGGACGTCTTATGCAGCTTTGTTGTGACGATGATGGAGGAGGAAGAATTTGAGTTGGCGGAGGATTTGGAGTCGATTCTGCATCTCACCCCGGAGGTGCAGCTCGCCATTGAGCAGGTAGGTGTTACATTCACTTACTGGTGTTCTTAAACATCGCTGCTGGTCTTTGTAACACACACACACACAGCTGTTAGCAAGCTATCACACCCTGCTGCTGCTCTCTGGGTGTTACGGTGTTATTACGACCATCAGCTATAATATATATATATATATATAGAGAGAACAGTTTTATGGTAACGTTAGCTGGGAATAATAAGATATCTGATAACACAGCATCTGGAATCTCACTGGTTTACTCATCTAATAGGTTGTCACTCTATCAGTACATCTGAGAATCACCTTACAAGGCTTCACCTTAATGCACATTGAAGTCATCCTCAGATATATAGTGAGACAGACAGCCATGACTTTCTAACTAAAGTGTTTTGTGTGTCTTTGTTTTCAAGGTTTTTCCCAGTCAGGACCCTCTGGACAGAGCAGACTTCAATGCTGTGGAGTACATCAACACACTGTTCCCCACTGAGCAGGTGATTGTCCACTGTCGCACACACAACTGCAGCTACACACTAACACTGATCATTGTTTCTAACATGAGACCGACAGTTTTTTGTCTTTGTTTAGTTGAGAACAATTTGTCTTTCTTATTCAAATAATGGGTCTTTAACACAGCATACGTTAATATAAGTTGATAGACATAATTATCATAATAACTGTGGTATTATTTTTGTATTTACATTATTACAACATTTGATAAGCAACACATACGTTTACAAATCTGATGCCGATCAATTATGTGTTATGATTCCTCACTGTGCTGATAATATGCATAAGTATTACACCCATTGTTTTGGATTATGTTATATTGCAATGATTGATACTGTTTTATTTACAATCCCTACCAACATGCACAAAAAAGACCCAGAGGCTGAAGCAGCTAATTTAAACTTTTCCTCTGTGAAATATTTTAACATCCATATTGTTATAGGCCCATTCATTCATAAATTGGAACTTTCTCTAGGCATGAATACAAATGTAATTCATCCATATCTCACTTTATATATCCTATTTGTATTAAATAGATTGTTGCACTTTATCTCAGAGAAACAATGCACTATGCAGTATCAATAAACAATACACATATGTGTATCTATACTGTCTCTCCATGAGGGGTCACTGTAATCCTATAGTTTGTACTTATATACTGTGTAAAGCTGGATATATTTTCACCTACTTGTTTTGTTTGTATTCAACAAGGAATGTTACTAAATACAAGTTGTCAATATTATAGACCAGATATAAATATTGTTATGATAGTTTGTACACATGCATGCTAGATGATTGGTACTTCTGTTTAGAGATGGTTCTTGTGTAAGAGCAGCAGCACGACTCAAATAAGATTAGGTACTAAAGTGGTATAATAAGGGTTATTAGCCATAGAAAACATGGTAAAATATTTCTTTGTTTTTCTGACTTCTTGTCTTAATGTTCTCTCTCAGTCCCTGGCCAACATTGATGATGTGGTTAACAAGATTCGTCTCAAGATTCGGTGAGTTAATGCAATTTATATAATGATGCGTGTCATCTTTTTTGATTTATTATTTTCATCTTTGTTGACTGACATTTTGCATTGCATTTCCCAGGCATCTGGACGACAACATACGAACGGTGGTGAGAGGACAGACCAACGTTGGCCAGGATGGCAGACAGGTGAGTTGAGCTGAAAGTCACGAGGAAACATAAATCAACTTTGAATTTTTAGCACTGTAATAACACAGCAGGATGACCATGTAGGGGGAGATAAAAAAATCACATCTGCATATTTTAAACTCTCAACACTGTGCCTGTTCATCACATGTTTTTTTTAAATAGTGTCCCCCCTAAAGTTAGATGTTGCCATCGGTTGCTCTCAACCCAGACAAACATGTTCCTCCCCCTCTCCTGAGCTTTTCTTTCTCCACACTGCTTCCATGGAAAAGGGCAAGATGACTCAGATCCATTCCCGCTGCTTAAACTACCTCTCTTTACGGAAAACATGTCTGGGAAATGGATTCCCATATGTAAATACTTAGATTTCTTTTAAACCCAGGCTTTTTGAGTCCTTGCCTTTTCTTGTGGGAGCATGATGGAAAAGAGCAGCCCCTTCTGATTTAATCCAGGTCCTCGCTCTGTCAAGGAGTTGTGGCTAAAGAGGAACGTGACACCTGACAGGCAACCCGCGTATGTTCTGACCAACTGACATGATTAGGTGTGCGTTGTCGTCAGGGTGTCTGGCTCGGTGGCCCTGTCTTTCCCAGTCAGCTACCGTTGCAGTAGCAGAAACGCTCTAAATCCCATCCAGACCAATAACATTATACAGTCACACACAATAATTTGAGTTTATTTTTCCAGCCCCACAGAGCCATTCCAACATTTCCAGAGGGAAAATTTGTTCTGCAGATGGAAAGGCGGAGAGGTGTTCATTTCAAGATGGTGATGGAGGCATAAAGGCAGCAATAGAATAAAAGCAACAGGATCAGCAGTTTAATCTTTTTTCCTATTTACTGAACTCATTCACTGAGCTCATTGCGATCCCCAGTTTTGAAACCCAAGATGGTACCATTTGTAGTGAAGGAGGTAGAGAGCAAAGATAAAAGGAGATAATAAACTAGAGGAGGTCAGGGGAATGATTTTCCTTGTGTTTTTTTATGTCAAGAGTTGGTCAATTTAATGAGAGTGTGGAAATGAGACTGTCCCTGGCAGCTAATAGATCTGGTATTTAGTGTGTCAGTGGCTGTTTAACACTTCCCATGTTTTTTTTCCTGTTCACATTCTATTGGATTTATTGCACATGAACCTTGAATGTGTCGTAGCAGCTGGTGATGTAAAAAATCTCTGTTGAGGGACAGAACCCACCGTGTTATTTGAAATCTATAAATGAATTGATACAGTGAGGTGACAAATGATGGTATGGTGAATTGGGCCCTTTTTCATAAGACACTTGTATATGCCAGCTGAGTTTACTGCTACACACAGCTGCCATTGTACGATGCTCTCTTTGTGCCAAAGTTCCCACAAATATGTTGCACTTGTTGATTCATTTGTTTTTTAGCTGTACTACTCTTCCTTTGAGGAGTTGGGAGGGCGTCAGCCAATCCCAGCTGACTGGGGGACAGATGGGGGCACACCGTGGAAAAATCATTAACATATAGTAATAAACAACCTTGCTTGCTTTCACACCTACAGGTGGTTTAGAGTTGCCAATACAGCTAACATGTGGGAGGAAGCCTAATCAGTACAGGAAGAACATGCCAGCTCAATAGTACCGTCCCACCAGTTCATCTTAATCTGCTTATTTTTCATCATTATCCTTCTATCATTTGAACTCACTGTCTTGTCCTTACCTTATATTACCTTAAATGTTTTGGTTATTGTTTTGTTGTATAAGATGAACCCCTGACCAACCAGCCCAATCTCCCTTGGCACTGACCTTTTTCTCATATTTAGTGTGCAGTAACAAAGTTAGGTGCAACATTTTTTTATAGACAAAGGGCTTGTAAGTCATCAACAAAAGTTGGTGCACCTGTAGACATAGTTTTCATGACGTTTCAAGGCTCCATTTACATCTGTTGCGGCAGGAAACTGTTATTAATCCACCTAATTAATTCCTGCGAAAGATCTATGGAACTGCAATTTAAAGTTATTTACTGCAAATAAAATCTGGATAGTTGTGGTTGTTCTAAAATCCTTGGCATCTTTCTGTGCGTTAATTTTTAACATGCGTTCTTTCTATAAGTCTATTGTGGTATCAAGGAAGCTGCATTTAAAGATACAGTTCTGGGTGGTCGTCCTATAGAATAGACTTAAATGTAAATGTTTAATGTTGATCCAGAAAAGGCTGTACACAGCTTAATTTATTTAGTTAACATCCTTTTAACTCCTCAGAGCTCTGTCTAATACCACTTCACTGTACTTTATTACTCTAAACTGCTGCGGTCTTGGTCTCTCTCTAATTTACAGTTTTGAAGTGTTTCGGTTGTCTGTCTTCTTCAGTTGTAAAACTCAGTTTGTTCCTCAACTTTTTTAAGTCAGTGAAACAACAGTAGCTGTTTTTAACAAAACCCAGAAGAGATCATTTAAATCCTTTTCTTAGCTTTTCTCATCCCTGTCAGGTAAAACATTAAAAATGTTTACATGAAGTGTTGCACCCAGGCAGTGGTCCAACTGTTAAATGGGGTGGTCGGATGTACCATGTAGTATACCCTCTACTTTAGAAAGTCAAACTGATGTCTGTCTGAGGAATGATTGCAGTGTGTTTCGCTCCTGTTTAGGTAGGAAAGAAGCTCCCCTTTCCTTCTTTCTAACTCTATAATACCACGTAATGTGTGCCACGGAACACATGCTCCTTATTGCATGTTAGAGATACACTGGTGTGCATATGTGCATGTTCGTGTGGGAGCAGATAACATCTTGGGCACGGAGGCGCCTGCTGGGCAGTGGTCTTTCTCTCCGCTTTCCTCAAGGCTAAATACAGGAAATGAGCGCTAGGAAGCGAGCCAGATTGACTGAACCGAGTGTGCATGAGTGACAATTGTAGCCTTGGAGGTTCTGGTCTCTTTTGCGTGCAGTTTGCTCTAAGAAAGCTCTTCAAAGATTTAGTGCCACTCCCTTCCTCCTCACTCTCAGATCAAAGAATAATCACATAACCTGCCTATTTATTTTTTCAATCACCAAACAACCAAAGGGTTTTATGAGGCATGAAAAGAAAGAGTTACATTCAACCTGAAGGCAGCTTGTGATCATCTTAACTGGAGAATAGAAAGACCACCTCGTTTGTTTCAATGCTACATCCCCACGACTATTTTTCATTTTTAAAACACATCAACGCTGCTTTTAGAGCTGCTCACAGTGAGAAGTTTGAAAAATATTCTAGAGTGTCTTGACTCTTTGCTCATTTGAGTCTAGACAGGTTGAGACTGTTTAGAAACAATGAGATGGATCCTCCCAATTGCTCGCTAATTGGGCCTTTCGGGCCACTCCTATCACAGGACCCTCTTCCGGACTAAAGCAACCAGCAGTAGTTGTTGACCCTTTTGTCTTTGCTAACATCTGTTGCGCAGTTAAATTCTGCCACGTTACAACTGTTTACATGCGTTGCAGACAAACTTTTATACATATGCATTTTTAGGACAGGGATTAAACCTGATAAAGATCCAAAATGCACAGAGATTGTTTTAGTTTGAAAATGCTGCAAAAGATCTGTCAGGTTTATTTCCTTTATAGGATTAAATGGCAGAATGGATTTGTTGTGACCTGGTTATATATGGGGTCGTCTTAACTTTGACTCCAACACACTGTCACTGGATATTATTCTGTGACATGACACAGGATGGAAAATAAATCCACTGCTGTCACTGCAAGGTTTGTGTGTCTGCGTGTGTGTTCCTGCATGCGTTTGTGCATGCGTGCGTTCGTGCGTGTGTGTGTTTGTGGGTGTGTGAGCGAGATTGTTTGAATGCACGTACACTGTTTTTCCCTTTGCTCACTCGCTGCTCACTTGTCTCCGAGAGGTGCTTGTAAAAGTAGTAAATTCCTTGCACAGCTGGTGCCGGCTGTTAGCATTCCTCGTGTGTGTGTGTGTGTGAGTCTGAAGTTGTGTCTGCAGTGCCGCCACAGCACCGGGCCAAGTGAAGCCAATTACCTTGGCATCAGATGTCGGAGCGAAATCTCTGTTTAGGACCATCAAAGGGCAGCTGCCATGTCAGACGATGGGGAAATAGTAGAATAGCATCTCAGCCGTCGTACAGTTGTATGTGTCAAATGTTGTCCAACTCGGTCTGGCTTTATAGGCTCTTAAAACTGCTAATGACCTCTTTAGCCTTTTAAAGAGACAGCCTTTATGCAGAGCTTAGCCGTATGTCCTGTATGCCAGTTTAAAACCCATCTATCTATGTCAGGTATCTCGATAGCTTGTCAATTAGTCCAATTAGTCTGTTTGACTTCGGTCCCATTGTAGAGCCTGGACTGGACTCAACATTTTCCCATGGACCAAAGCCAGTGGTGGAAAAAAATATCCCTTGGAAATTTGACAAAGACTGGCACACCACAACTGACACACAGATGTTCACTCTGCCCTGATTCTCACATTATTATAGGCTAAGTGTGGTCGGCAAGTAAATTGACATTGACAGTTGTTTTAATATATATATATACATTGGGTGATGGATTTATTAAAAGCTTAATCAGGAATTATTTGGGTATGTTAACTGCTGACAGGGTTTCAAAATTCTCTGCCCAAGAATTTGTGCATAAAAAAAAATCAAGACTATTGTACCACGTGTTTCATTTTTTTGGTTTTTCCACAGATACCACAAGGCAGCTTAATGTGCATTTTATAGACTGAGTCATTCACAATTAATACACAGGACACTAGAGTTTGTCAGCTCAGTGCATAGAGGTACAAGGAGACAGTTCCGGGTGAGGGATGGAGGTGGAAGATGACAATATTATGAAACAAACTTCTGTGTTGCATCTCATGTGGCCCAATAGTCCCATTAAATTCAATTAAGCCGCACCAAGTGCAAACACTCAAATATGCAAATCCATAACTTATTTTCTGAGAAATCAAAGACAATGTTGAAAAATGCCTGAATTACCAATGTTAAGCAAGGGAAAAATATTCAGGATCCGCCCCTGATCTGCGACTACAATTTTCTTTCCTTTCCTTTTCCATATGGCATCCTTCCACCAAGTTTCGTCGTAATCCATTTAGTAGTTTTTATGTAATCTTGATCACAGACAAACAAACAGATCAGTGTAAACATTCCCCCCTCGATGTTGCTATATGCCAAACAGCAGAGAAGATCTTGTTTATTCACAGCGATACAGTTGGACCCATCATATCTCTTTTGACTAGATGTCCACTCAGTATGTAAACTTCATCATCTCTCTGTTAAAATCAAGGCTTTGGCTTTTTTATACTCCTTCACCACTTCCTGTTGCTGTTTCTGCTTTTATTGGTATTTTGGCATCTAACATGGATGTGCTAAGCAAGACCACTGTTTTGTAGTGTTACACACACACACACACACACACACACACACACACACGCACACACACAAAACATTATTGGTGGTTCATACACAGTAGTTAAAATGTGTCCTCTTTGTACTTTTGTTTTATTTATTTTTATTGCTCTGTTTGCTTTGTGCAGGCTTTGGAGGAGGCCCAGATTGCCATCCAACAATTGTTTGGCAAAATCAAAGACATCAAGGACAAGGCAGAGAAGTCTGAACAAATGGTATGTACACACACAAACACACACACACACACACACACACACACACAGTGGCTTGTTGAGGCTTATCAGGGACATGAGACATTGGAGATACAATGTATCATGTATTGGAGATACAACCTGGATCCTCCTGGTGCTACAATATAGGACAGTAAGGAGAGTTATTTAAAGTTAAGGTAATGCACCTTCCATGTGAGACTATGTGTGTGTGTTAGTGAGAGTCAGGCCGTTGGGCTGAGTGAGGAACTTTCCCTGTTATTATTTAACCTGCTCTGATTGTTTATTTCTTCACCAAATTTATACTATTATCGCTGCCCCCCCCCCCATGCTTGTTTCTCCTTCTTCGTGTTTCTCTCTGTTTGTCTGACTTGTTCCTCTCCCTGCACAGGTTAAGGAGATTACGAGGGACATAAAGCAGTTGGACCATGCCAAGCGCCACCTAACTACATCCATCACCACCCTCAACCACCTGCACATGTTAGCGGGGGGTGTGGACTCTTTAGAGTGGGTATAATCACATTTTGCACCAAAAGACTCTTTTTTTTTTTTTTTTTAGGTTTAAGTTTTAGTTGCTGCCAGTACAAGACAGATCTTGTTTTAGTATGTAAAGTGCCTTGAGATAATTTCTGTTGTGATTTGGGACTATCCAAATAAAAACTGAAATGAATCAAACCTTTACAATAAAACTCATCCTCATAATTAAGCTGGTGATTTGTATGTTATGTAGTCTTATCGCAGACTGTTCATAAAGACAGACAACATCACGGCTGCCTAGAAGCGAAGCCCAAGAGTCTCAATGGCTAGCTGCAGTAGAGGTCATATGGCTCCAAAGTACGTCATAGATGGAAGATGGCAACATTACTATCCATAATATTTTGTTTCATTTCTTGACAGTGGGAGGATTGAGGACAAGTTGTCAATCTTTATACAAAGTCTATGTCTGATCATTTTCAGTGATGTTGATAGAATCAGTGGCCTACCGATAAAAGCTGCAGGAGAATATCTTGTGTAGATGGAGAGAAACAGAACTTGTGCAGATCCCACAAGGGCCTTAAGCATCTTGTTATCTCGGATTCATGTTCTTCTGTACATTTTTATATGAGGCCAGTTTTAGATTTAGGAAGATACAGTTAGATGGATATTAGACCGTCCAGTCCAGTCAGATTCATTTATATAGCAAAATAAAAACAGGAGTTGAGCCAAAGTAAAGCAACAATAGTATAGATTAAAAAACAATGTAATATGTTAGGAGTATAATATGTGTTTGGGGGGTAAATGTCCAGAGAATATGAGTATCACTGCTTTTTCTTTTATAAAAAAAATGGATTTAATTGACATGTGTGTTTTGTCCCAGAGCCATGACCAGAAAGAGGCAGTATGGTGAAGTTGCCAACTTGCTGCAGGGAGTGGTCAATGTGCTGGAACATTTCCACAAGTACATGGGCATTACCCAGATCAGACAGCTTTCTGAGAGGTAACACACACACGTGCGCGCACACACACACACACACACACACACACACACACACACACACACACACACACACACACACACACACACACACACACACACCAGTGATTGATGTGCTCACAAGGTTATTCCTTCTCATTTTTTCCTCCACTATACTTCCTTTGCGCATATCAGTTGCATTACAGCTATTCTTGGGTTTAGTGCCTTGCTCAAGCTGACTAATAGGAGCTCGTTCTCAGTAGCCAGTTCAGTTCTGGAACTCCCCATACAGCTGTAATATTCCACAACTCTTCAGCTGAACTGTTGAGAAGTGGTTACAGTATTTTGCTGGAGGTATTTTGCGTATTACATCCTGTTTATGCAGATACTCACACGCATGCACGCACAGTCCCACACATACAGGAACACAAAGGAAGGAAACACACTGAATAGGGTTGTGTTATGCCAGCGTTTCTTCCATAGGCAGAGATTAGAGGCATAGTTTCTGAGGGTGTGTCTGCATCTCAGTGTTTGTGCTTCTACTGGTGCATATGGAAGATGCTTTTATTAACCTATGCACTTGAGATTGCTGTGCATGATAAATGGTCGATATATATAAACAGTATATTTAGGTAACACACACAAACAACAATGTACATTATTTTATATTAATTCTAGTCTTTTTTATTCTCCAAGACCACCAAAATCGGTTTGGGGCTTGTTGGTCAACTTGCTCTTCAAGTTCAAAGTGGTGTTGGTCATCTAAAGCAAGAAGGGATCGACCCTCTGTTCTGTTTTGACTGAGGTGTGGCAGACAGAGTTCATACCAAATAACAGCTGCATGGAAGAAGTGACTCTGCTGGAGAAACAGATGATAGGAGTGACACGGGGAAGGGAAAGATATGAAGGCAGGGCAGACAGCTGGACACAAACCGTTAATAGAAAAAACGAACTACTTCTCTGTGAGAGACCTGGACTGACCTGACTCATCAGAGTAAGACACATATGATCAGATGAGACAAATGCAAAGACGAGCACTAGATCACACAATAATGGATATGAATGAGCTGGAAAAACAGGAGCTGCAGGGCTGGGGATGTGGGATAAGATATGCATATCCAGTAGTTCACAGTGAGAAGTGGATAGTTGGGTATTTAGTCCACAGTGAGTGTTTGTAATGACTGCTCTAAGCTCAGGTGGTATCCATCAGTGATACTATTCCTCCACCCTCGCCTGTTTATTCTGGACGACTGGAAGGACTTTTGGTGTTGTGTGTGTTTAACCCATCCCACACGCCTGAGAGTGAACAAACTATCTGAGGACTGGATTCACTGTCATTCACTTACATGTTGAACACTATGAACACTTTGAGCTCACTGGTGTTGCATGAATCCTTATAGTAGTTCTCCCAAATCAAACACGGCTGTTGCCCGCTCAACGTCCACGGTGATCGCAACATGTGACCCCAAATCGTTGGCTGCCAAAATATCGCCCGACAAAAGTCACAGGGCCTAGCTAGCAATAAATAGGAAACAATTTTAAGTTCAGAGTTTTTATCTTTGTCCCTTTTCAGAGTGAAAGCAGCACAGAGTGAGTTGGGGACTCAGATCCTGGCAGATTTTGAAGAAGCCTTCCCCTCTCAGGGCTCCAAGGTACATAAATGTGTTGAATAAAAATCTAGATTTTCTTAAATTTTTTGTATTTGTTTTCTTGACAAATTCTTTCCTTTGTCCTGTTTATCTTTCAACTTTAAATCCCAATCACATCCATCCAGAGAACAGGTGGTCCCAGTAACGTGCTGAGAGACGCCTGCCTGGTGGCCAACGTGCTGGACCCACGTATCAAACAAGAGATCATCAAAAAGTTCATCCGGCAGCACCTCTCAGAGTACCTGGTGCTCTTCCAGGAAAACCAAGATGTGAGTTAGAAATTTAAATCCATAAATTAGGAGAGGATATTAGTTGCAGTAAATAAAAAGTTTAATTTGAAAAGGAGGTATCTAGATATTTATGATAATGGATCATTGGTTGCTCAGGTTGCTTGGCTGGACAAGATCGATCGCCGCTATGCCTGGATCAAACGGCAGCTGGTGGACTATGAGGAGAAATATGGACGCATGTTTCCTGAAGAATGGTGCATGACTGAGAGGATTGCTGTGGAGTTCTGCCACATCACCAGGTAAACACATCTACAACATATAGGTTTAGGCTTTGAATAATATGCTAGATGATTTATCTTTTTTAATGAATATTGTAAGGTTATTTCTGAAATTAAATTAAACAGACAGGATCTGAGAAATTGGTCTTTTCTGAATCCTGAAGTAAACCACACTGGTAAAATATGAGGTGATTGGCATGACTCAGTGATTTGGTGCCACTTTCTGTGTAATTAACGTAGGTGGGCTACAGGAGCAGTGACCTAGTGTCCACATTTCTCAATCCTTTTCCCGCAGCTTCATGAGAAAAGAAAGTAGATTTGCATTTGCATAATTCTCCAGGCAGCAACTATCAAGGAAAAACATCCAGTCGATTGTTCTGCACTTGGAGCCAGTCTGACAAGACATGTTTTTGCCTAAAGAAAACTATACTATTTATAATTATGTGGACAAGTTGGATGAGAAAGGGTAAAAATTGAAATGTGATAAGGTCAAACTGTCCATATTTATGTGTGTGTTTGTGTGTTCTTAAGGGTGGAGCTAGCCAAAGTGATGCGAACCCGAGCAAAGGAGATTGAGGTGAAACTGCTTCTTTTTGCCATTCAGAGAACCACCAACTTCGAGGGTTTACTGGCCAAACGCTTCCCAGGATCCACCTTGACTGACGTACCTGGAGTGAGAAATGCACACACACACAAAACAACAATAGATCTATTTACTCCCCAATTTTTGTTCAGGGTATCCGGATGATTCATTTTGGTTGCTTTTTATTTGTGTCATATTTGCTTTACCCGTGGCTTTGTCCATCCCTACTATAACTATGGGGATAGTTAACATGTTACAAGGGAAACACACCCTGGTAGCCAGTCCGCTGTTTTTTCCTTCTACTGTTTGTATCGAATGGTCATCGTAATGGATCATGATTATTCTTTGTTCGTTTGCTGAATTTAACATGAATAAAACTTTAACATGTTACCTCATCCGTGAACATGATTTGCTGCAGGTAGATTTTCATCGTCAAAGATGGAGAAGACTGCAACTCAACTCCCCCGCTCTGCTTCAGGACATAGTCAAACTAGGTCTTAAATTATCGTTTTGATTGAGAGATCTGTAGCCTAACTTACATATTGTAACTTCCCTGCCAGCTGGAGTTACAGCCCCCTCCCCCCCCAAAAATCCTGTCATATGGTTAAAGTTAAAGTAGGTTTTTGTGAGTGTATAATCTACATCTTCCTTTCCTCATCAAATTACATTCAGTTTTGCTTTGTGCTTTTAATTGTACTACAATGACACTTACACAAAACTGCTGATTTGTAAGTGACGCTCACACAGGCTACTCTGGTGTCATAGCCTGAAGAAACCTTTCCATCCCAATCATTTTGGCATGTGTAGGTGGAAGCGATTCCCACAGGATGGACAGATGATCCGTTTTGTTGAGGCACATTCTAGGCCAATCATGTTTGGAAATTATAATATTTTGGCCAGACAGAGGCTCTTTTGTGTTGAGTTCAGTTTACACCCATGCCTGCTGGCCTCTGTAATTCAATCAGGGATTTGGTTGAGTGGAATTTTATAACTGGAGTAGCAGGTTCATCCAAGGTGATCATGAAATGGTCTACAAAAACATGGAAAGATGGAGATGAATCGATGTTGAACATTGTTGATAATGTTAGAAAAATTCTTAGTCACAATCAGGAGTATTGTTACCATGGGATTTCTAAATTGCAGTTTGGCTCATTTCAATTGAGCATTTCTGTGTTGTATTTTTTTACAGAAAAAGAGATCAGAAAGCCCTCTCGAACCTACCAACCCCTTCCTGGAGGAGGAGCCAGGTGAGGATGTGGATCTAGCCAAGGTAAGATGATCTGGACTGAACCAACCTGACCTTTTTGCAGTATAGAGACCATCAGTCCTTGTTGGCACTTTCTTAAGGGCAGTTTAAATTTAAAGCAACGTGTCTCCCACACTGCTTTGTCTTGATGTTGACCTTTTGCTCACAGAATAGAAAGCAAAACATTAACCCACTGTTAATGATTTAAACTCATCAGCTACAACTAGACCCTGTTGTTTTCACTAACAGCCCATTTTTTTCTGCTCTCTCAGCCCAGGAAGCCCAAAGCCCCTGACAACCCTTTCCACGGCATTGTCTCCAAGTGTTTCGAACCTCATCTATATGTCTACATAGAGTCCCAGGACAAGTGAGCAACAAACTCATACAACCAAACTAGTCCCGAGTAGGGTTGTCGCACACAGACACAGAATCAGGAGCAGGTTGTGCGTTAACCTGGCACATACATTCCTTTTCCTTTTCCATTTCCTGCTCATCAATCAGATCCTCCTCCTCTGATTCTACTTCACTGCCTCCGCTGTCTTTCCATCTCTTGTTCCTGCACATGCCTCTGTCTCCACTGTGGCAGAAATGTTTCCCATTAGCTGTACGACCACAGACACTGAGAGAGAGAGGGGAAGGATAAAGATTAAGGTCTGCCGTTGCAGATCTGCCTTCCTTCATTCTCACCTCCTGAATTCTTTTTTTTTGTATCCCTCTTTGGTCTCTTTCTTACAGTAAAATATTTGTTTCGTTCCTCCTCTCCATCTCCAATCTTTTCCTCCCTCTTTTTCCATTTTCTTCCTGCCTAATCTTTCACTTCTTCATCCTCTCATCTTCAACCACCTTCCTTCGCCTCCCCTCCATCAGTCCCTCCCCTCCTACAGTCATGTTGATCATTCCTGAAACTGTACCCAGTCCTGGTTCTGCTCTCTGCTGTGCTTGCATGCATCCCCCCCCAGCCCAGCTCTTGGCTCGCTGGTGCGTAGAACACTGTTTGTTCGTCCAAGTGAACAGGATTGACCTATTCTACAGCTACAACGTCATTTCAGTTCTGTCCAAAGGCCTGAAACAGGCAAGGCCAGATCAGCTCGTCCCTAGTGGGATCTAGCAGGAGAGAACAGTGGCCTGCTTGTTTTGTGTTTGGCTTCAGTTGCAATATTGAGTTGGCTCGGACCACACAAACTAACCATGGACCTGTTGAATGTAGTACTGAGGATTTTGATATGCTTGAAATAGTTCCTCCTGTTTATCCATCTGGTTCAGTGTCTGCCTGTGTGTTATTTTATCCTTTCATGTATTTATTGGGATTACACAGCAATCATGTGTTTTTAATGTTTAAATGTTTTGATTTCATTCATGTGCCCCTGATCCAACCATCCGTGTGTGTGCATGTGCGTGTGAACCTGTGTGGGTTTGGCTGTACATTTTACGGGCATCTGCAGGAACCTAGGCGAGCTGATCGACCGGTTTGTGGCCGACTTCCGAGCACAAGGCCCACCCAAGGTGGGCACGGAGGAAGGCGGAGCGGTCCTGCCCAGCTGTGCTGACCTCTTTGTCTATTACAAGAAGTGCATGGTGCAGTGCTCACAGCTGAGCACAGGAGAACCAATGATCGCCCTCACAACAATCTTCCAGAAATTCCTGAGGGAGTACGCCTGGAAGATCCTCTCTGGAAACCTTCCAAAGTAAGACCAATTCGGGATTGGTTATTTATACAAAAAGAATTGTAATAGAATTCTCATGTAAGGGAAGTTGTACTCTTAATGTCGGGGAACTAGGGGAAAACAATGGTTTTTACTTATTTTTAGTTCTTCAATCCAACAGTCCCCTTCAACTCAGTCAAGCTGCTCCAATTTGCACACACTCACTCTTGCAATGTTAGAGAAAGTGAGAAACATTTCCCTTTGTCCATATCTGTGCCAAACTGAAATGGGTTCTTTCTTGGCCCATTTCCCATCCATCGACCAAGTTTCTTGCAAATCTGTCTCGTAGTTTTTGCATCATCCTGCTAACTCACAAAAAAAAAAACAAAAAAAAAAAATGGACAGGGGCGAGAACATAACTTCCTTGGCGGAGGGAATATAAGGTAAGCATTAGCATGACAGTGCTACAAGGTGCTGCATCAGTATTTACCCACTCCCATAATTGCTTCCAATGCTGCTATGTTAGCTATGTTAAACCAGTGTGGAGTCGAAGTTCAAATTTTCAACCGATACTGTGATAAAGCTAAAAAATGTATAATAAATCGACTCTTCCAACACTAGTATTTCCTGATGCCATAGACCTCCATTTCTTCCTGTAAAGTATTGAATCAGTCCAATAAAGATTGTGCAGCTGAAACAAATTCTCCCTAGCATTCACCTGCTAGAATTTCTAGTTTTTTGATATTTCCCATCAGAGTGAATCATTAGATTTTCCGGTAACACAAACACAGATTTATTTAAGACCAACTTTTCAAAAACAAGCATGTCACACCCTTATTTGTTCTTTCCCCTGCTCTGGTAATGGGGCTGTTGAGGAGTTTCGTTTGAGACATAATGTCTTTAGTGCTGCTGGGTTTGATGGATTGGGATGGCACGAAACGAGGGATCTGGAGCTGGTTATGTTGTGGCCAAGCCTAATAGGCTACCAGCAAAAATATCTCTGGCTCATTGGCCACATTAGAACTCATCACTGGCTGTGAGACAGAGGCGTGCTCTGTTTCTGTGTCAGATATGCATGCATGCTAATGACACACTTGCGTTCACTGACTAATGTATACCACATTTTGAGATGTAAACAGACACTCAGTCGAAGATTTAGTGCAATACATTGCAACTACTTACACTTACAAACGCATGTGAACCTGCTTATTCAATGTTGAGCGCTTGTGACCTGGGTGTGTGAGGTTTTGAAAGAGGCCCCTAGAAGCAGCTTTTGGTTTAACCACGTCTCTGTTATGATGTTTAATTAATGACTGGGTCGTCACTGAAACCTAAACGGTTCAGCACCCTGATACTCGCATTCGCTGGTGTATCGCTTTCTAAAATGTTTTTCCTCATCTGTGGTTTAATGAATTTTGTTAATGCTTACAACAAAGGGGGTCCACATCAGCCAGTCTTGGGAATAACAACACAACATTGTGTAATTGATCTCAGCTGAGGGTGGTGATTGCAGGGTAATGATACCATTCTACTTACAATGCACTGCCCACAATAACAATAATATCTCAATACAGCAATTCTCTGATAATCTATATAATTGCAGTTATATGACAATACATCAGGACATTTGTCTAACTGAAGAAGAATACAAAATGCCCCCTTAAGATAGCAGACTCTGATTATTTCCTTTTTGATCAAGTCAGATACATATAGAGACACATTTATGTATCGAGATACATACATTTGTTTGTTTTAATATCCATGTAAAATATGTTGGCATAATTTACAGATCTGTTCGTATAATTTATTTATTACACAGCAAAAGGCTGGGTTGGAACTGAACTTGAGCCCTTCTGCAGCAGCTGCAGCATCTGACCTTTTTTTCTTTCTGTTTATGGAACATGTTTCTTTCACTTAACCACAGCTCATGTTCTCATTCTCTTGTTGCTCCAGGTCCAGCAGTAGCAGTGGGGGTCTCACTATCAGCAGTCTGCTGAAGGAGAAAGAATTCTCAGATGCTTCAAAGTTCACCGTAGATGAGCTCTGTCTCATCTGTAGCATCCTCAGCACTGCAGAGTACTGTTTGGCTACCACACAACAGGCATGTACACATACTCACACACACGCACACGCACACACACAGATCGTAAATTTTGGTCTATAATTTATTCTAATGGCAGTGACAATATACGTTTGGGAATGTAAGAGGTAATATCATGATAGCAGTAATAGACTTCTGACTTATGTTTCAGTGTTTTAAGGAATTAACTGTGACAAGTACAATTACAATTTTAAGTCAGTGTTTTGAAAATGGATCAACACTTGTACAAAATAATTCATATATGTTTGTTTGTTTTCCAGTTGGAAGAGAAGCTAAAGGAAAAGGTAGATAAAGTCCTGGTGGAGAGAATTAACTTGACTGGAGAGATGGATACATTCAGCACGTGAGTGACACTTACAGACAGCTACTTTTTTCTCCCTCTATTATGTCAAGAGTATGTGGTAATTGTGTCAGGTATGTTTTTCAGTGTGATCTCAAACAGTATTCAGCTGATAGTTCAAGATTTGGACTCTGCCTGTGACCCTGCTCTCACTGCTATGAGCAAGGTGAGACACAGTCACACACTCTTCTTCTTCACGTTCTTAAGATGTTGGAATCTAAGGCTGGGCCTGAGGCAACATGTTTTTGGTTCAAACTATACTCAAAAGTCAGAAGGGCTGGAAACCACCAAGAAGATGTCATAACGCTGCTTTTCTGTCAGTCATCGTTAAGAAACCTGAGAATTTCCACATCAAACATGTCTTTGTTTTTAATGGATTGACACATAAGCCTGATGATAAACAATAGCATGTTATCTCTGGTGCTAAAGCTTTGCTGTCCTTCATCTCTCCGCTCAGATGCCGTGGCAGAGTGTGGAGCACGTGGGTGACCAGAGTCCTTATGTGACGTCAATCATCATGCACATTAAACAAAATGTGCCAATCATCAGAGACAATCTGGCCTCCACCCGCAAATACTTCACACAGTTCTGCATCAAGTTCACAAAGTACTACACATTTATATACACACTTTTTATACTGGCATACTCTTGAAAACTGTATTTAAAAGGTTCCTGAATTTGATATGTGTCACTTATTCCTCTCTTTAGTTCTTTCATTCCCAAATTCATCAACCACCTGTTTAGATGTAAGCCTATCAGCATGGTGGGAGCTGAGCAAGTAAGTTGAATTTAGCTCAAGCAGAAAATCCATGCATTCCATTTGATACGTGCATTGCTATGCATGTTAAAATCTTGAATTTTGTTCCCCGCACCACCAGCTCCTCCTCGACACCCACTCCCTGAAGACTGTTCTGTTGGATCTTCCCTCCATAGGCTCCCAGGTGCTCCGCAAGGCACCCGCCAGCTACACCAAGATAGTGGTGAAAGGAATGACCAGAGCAGAGATGATACTGAAGGTGAGAGGAGGACAGCAGAGACTATTTCAAACCGTTTACCTTTTACAGTATAAACACTGAAGGAACTTGCATCTTAAACTGAGGGATTTTAAAGAGAAAGTAAGTTCAAGTGTAAATACAAACTAGTTCAACTTAAACACATTATCAGAACCACTCCATCTTTACGGGGCACTTCAGATTTGATGACACTTAACTTGGGCCATTTTTACAACCAGTGTTTCATTCTCTGACCTTTAAAGGATCGGAGTTTTAAATAAACCCTTTTGTGTGAGAGAGTTTCCTTTATCTCTTTTTTGCCATTAACAGATTGGATGTATAAACTCTGACATATGCAGTAAAACTTGAGCTCTGCTGTTGATGCTAACGCTTCACAAAGAATAATGTGGTGCAATCTGCGGCTACCTGCTTTTTCCACTGATTAAGGCTCCACAGTAAGACGCAGCAACATTTTTCCTCCAGTGTTTGTGGCTGGTTGTAAATTCTTTGCCTTGACTCATTCAAGCAGATTATCTACCTCGATTTTATTTGTAGGCAGAATAACCCTTTAATTGCCTCTTCAGCCCCCTCTCGGAATAGCACTTTATGAGCTTGTTTCCACAAAATAACCCACCTCACATGAGGTCGCAATGGGAATAGAGCTCACAGACCACAACTGGTTTAATGAGTAAACACAACGTACACAATCATGTTGTATTTTGGATGTTGTGTTCGGTGCAGAGGGAAAACACAGGATTCAGCCAGTAACCTCAGAATTATCTCACACGATGCTGGGGGACACTGGTATGTGGATGCCATGTATTAACCCCACGCTTATTAACTGTCCCAGGAGTGAAGAGAAATGCACACATGCCTGCCTGTCCCTTGATTTCCCGTAGGATCCTGGGAGGACTTGTTTCCTTCCTGTAGTTACACCGGTTTGGACTGTCTTGATGTTTACAGCTGTCAGTTTGACCTTTATTCTTGGAGCCTTTCCTGCCTATAATCTGAAAAACAGTGCATCATTGGCAGAGAGTAAAATACTTTGGATGAATGTAATTGAATACGTTACCACACTACATCCATACTAAAGAAAAACTGTTTTCAAACTAAAAGGATCTCTGTCCACACAAGTGTTTTGGCTCCGTATCAGTTTTAATCCATGTCCATACCCACACACCTGAAAATGTATATCTCGTGACCTCTCACGTTCACTGGGTGTCTGCTGCTGGTGTAAACAGGAAGGCATGCTAGATTGCAAACGAGAAACAGCAATGGCAAAAAGAGAAGTGTTGAATTTAGCTGCACAACAGCTGTTGGCAAAGACAACAGGGTCAGTAACGCTTGTAATTCATTGTTCCTGTTGCTTTCTGCACTGGTAGTGGATTGGTTTCTTCCGTAACGGGGCCAGGTGATAGAAGCCCAATGAATCAGTGAAGAATACGTTGTGATGTAAAGACCCAATCAAAAAAAAGTGATGAGTGTCTCATCATTGTTTCAAATTTTCTGCACGTTCCAGACTTTAACGGGCTCCGGAGTTTTCAAACTTCTCTGTTTTAGCAACTCTAGTAGTAGTGTGTATGCCTGGCGTAACCATAGCCGGTTTGGTTCGTGTTCAAATGAAAATGTAGGAATGTGGATGTAGCCTTAGATCAGGTTCTACAGTCTTTGTCTGAAAAGCTGTGTAAAACATTTTGCGTCAGACAAAACCTTTTCACCTTTTCTTATTACTTACTGCTGGGATGCACTGTCTCACACACACAGCCTGTATAAGGCGTGTCTTTGTTCCGATGGAAAAATGCCCTGAATGTATACACATACATTTCCACTCATCTGCCAAACATTAAAGCGGGTTTCACATTATAGAATTATAGAATGCGTTCACATCAGCCCTCGACTGTCTGCTTTTTTCTGAATCTGACTGCCAGCTGGGGCCCTTCAGCTGGAATGTGATCTATAAGGTTTAGACTAATGCAAGAAGGCCTTTGAGTGATTCACGTGCATTACTGTGACAATGGAGGACATAAGCATCATTGTAAGGACTGGTAATCTTATACTAGAAGTAATATCAAAATAAAAAGCCTGATTATCAACAGAAGGAAAATTGTAAGTGACGTTTAAAAAGACAGATATTACGGTTCAAGCTAAATTTAACGGGAGCAAAAGTGCTGCACACGACAAGAGAAATATAAAAATGTTCACCTTGTAGCAGCAAATACTTTTTATCCCTCTTTCAGAAAAACTACTTCGAATGAGCCATATATATCTCTGAATGTCATTGGCCACTGTTGATGAAAAGCCCACACGAGTGGAGAGAAGCTTTTATACTGCAGCCAGCGATTTAGCCTTGGACTTTGTGCAACATGGAGGTTACTTGCAGGTAATTGCTTCCACCTTGGGCTGAGACTGAAGCAGCTGAAAGACAAACCCAGCGAATGAAGGTCAATACAGGAATTCCTCTGCCAAGTCTCAACAATAGTCTTAAATTACACTCAGTGATGATGCGACTTCAGATTAGATCTAGCTCCGCCGCTTCAAGAAGCTGCTGCAGTTCTTTAGGACAAATGAAGGAGCACTTTAAACCTTCAAAGCTCGCTTTGAGATTTAAACACACAGACCACTGTTGGATCCCTGAACATTTCAAAGTATGGACATCAATTTTTTGGGGATATAAGTATGTATTTGTACTCTTAAGATTTTAATAATAGTCCAGACAGATGAACTGAGAAAGACAGATTGTTAACCATGTTAAAAGCTGCATGATTTACTTATTGTGTTACCAATCTCACACAAATGGAAACTTACCTGTTAGTGTTTCAAACAGATGTGATGTAACTCAGACTTCATTTATTTAGTTACAATGTGTTGTGTGCTACTCATGAGCCAAACAAATATGTTAACACAATATTCACATATCATCTTATGAGCGAACATTTGCCTAGATTCAGGATTCAGGATGATTATTGTAACTTTTTTTTTAAATACAAACAAGTGACATTTTTTACAGGAAACGTCCATTAGTTAACAATGGGTAGGGTATCAAGTAATTAATAAATAAAGATATACAATCTTTTTTTTTTTTCATCAAGATCCATAAATATTGTTATCCAGAGCTGCAACAGAATCTAATTGGTTCTTCTTTAAGTCTTGCCACAGCCCTACGCAAAATTTCATGGGAATCAAACAAGTACTTTTTGTGTAATCCTGTAACTAACAAACCCTTGCCCAAGCTACTAATAGAGTAAGAATACTGTATGGACAGAACAAAGATCATGGTAGCGATACATACATCTAGTGCTAACATTAGCTTTAATTTAGAGTTTTCCATGTTGAATCCTGAAGGAAAAGTCTTCACTTCCGCTGCTCAATGCTCCAGTGTTCTACAACTTGGTGCTTGTTGTCTCTCTGCTGTTGAGTGCTTGACAGGAAGTGAACGCTGGGTTTATTATCCAAAAAAGCTGTAACATTAAACCTAATATTCTAACGTTTAACAAAACAAGAAGCTAAATAAGCTTGAATGGTCTGTAAGGTTTGGGAAACTGCGCCATGGGGTGCGTTTGTCACTTTGTGAGTAATTTAACTTTACACATAGTCTCTTGGTCTGTCGTTTTGAATAGTCAGTTTATTTTTCAGGTTTCCACGTATCAAGATCTTGTCAGATTATCTTCAGTAGAGATGAATGCAGTTGAGTCGCCCATTATGTTGGACAGTGCTGAGTTGTGTTCAAAGCACGTAGGATTCTTTATGTCCGTCTGTCTCGGCGTCTCCTGGCTGCTGCGATGCCTTTGAGACGTGGTTGTTTTCCACGCTCTTCCATCCCTACCCACCACCACAGCTCCAGCTCCCCCCCCCATCCCCTACCTTGTTCAGCCTGAATGCCCCTTCCTCTCCTTCTTCACTTTCTTTCTCTCTCTCTCTCTTTAAATGCCAGTTTTCATTCTAAATCCCCCCCCCTTTTTTATAAGGTCGCTGCAGGCCTTTGCCTTGGCCCGGCTCCAAGACAGTTGCTAAGTAAATCACTCAGTCAGCAGGGCGAGTAAGGAAAGTAAAGAATTCCACACAATCTCTAGTCTGTCATGCCTGCACTTCCCCTCTCTTTCTCCCCTGCTTCTCATCTCTCCTCTCTCCCCTTATCTGTGCAGCTCACCTTCTCGTCTACTTTACCTTTGCTTGGGGAAAAAAAGAGAGCAGTGTAGCTTTAAGCGCAGATTGGCTCTTTTTGAAGTGAAGGAGAGGATAAACGTTTAGCGCGAGGGTCCCTGTGCCCACGCATATTCTTGAGATAGGAGACGGGGGTCTGTCCGCCATGTGTTGGTCCGCCTGCTTGGCCTCGGCTTTAAGAAACGCTATCTGATCCTCGTTTCTCCACACATTCTCGTTTGTTGGGAGGGGGCAACAACAGAGAGAATCCGATCCAGAGAGACTTTATCTCCGTTGAACTTTTTTTCTGTCTGCCTTTGACAAATGCAGATTTTGGCCCAGACTCATTATAACCCCCCCCCCCAAAAAAAAAAAAAAGAATTACTGCTGGAGCTAATTCTTGCCCACTCATGCGTGGAGTAATTGGTGTGTAAAAGAGTGGGCTTCTAAATATAGCACCATAGTCTCAACTTTGTTTGCAGCCAGAACAACTTTGTCTCTGTCAGTTATAGCCCCCCCCCACCACCACCATAACCCCCCTTCCCCCTCACTCTGGGCCACAGCCGCCCCATGTGGGATCATTTAAAGACCTCCCGGGTCATCCTGTGATGGTGCACAGGAAAAGAGGGGAGGGGGTGAATGCAACACTAAACTCGCCTCTTTCCTGCAGGTGGTGATGGCCCCACATGAACCACCAGTGGTGTTCGTTGACAACTACATCAAGCTCCTGGCTGACGGCAACCCAGAGACCTTCCAGAAGATTCTGGACATGAAGGTGAGTGGGTTGGACCAGAAGTAATAGTTCAGAATTTAAGGAGATGTGCTCATTTTCTGTCCTGCTGAGGCTTGCATGAGAAGAAACCTCTTATATCTACATCTTCTACATAAACACTTATTTTTGTATGGTTTAGTGACTTTATAGGTTCTGCTTCGTAGATTTTGTTACCTTTGGACAGAGGGTGTCTGTTCCCCTCAGATTCCAGTCTTTAAGTCAAGCAAAGATGCAGCTGGCTCCAGCTTCATACTGAACATAGAGATGTAAGGGTGGTATTAATCTTCTCATGCAAGAAAACAAACATGTACTTCCCACCATCGTAGCTTTGCATCTCCCATCATGTTTTCCCATAATTTCCAATGTGTTATTTAACCTGTTCTAGTGAAGCAGAAAAAGAGACACATTTACATGGACCTCCATGTTATTCTAAGATTAACCTGAGTAAGCTGATGGTCTGAGTGATATACTGTAATGTAAACAGCATTATCTGACGACCTTTACCTGAAAAAGGTCAAACGAACAAATGAGCATTTTAGTGTTTTCTTTCAATATTTAGCATCCGTTCTTCATCAAGCAGCTGGTTAACATATGTTGATGTTTCAAAATGCTGTGCAAACTCCAACAGGGGGTTATATTGCAATCAAGAAGTTTACCTGTCTACATAATGAGAATACACATGTCTTAATCTGACTAGGATTGAAGTAGTGTGTGTGTGTGTGTGTGTGTGTGTGTGTGTGTGTGTGTGTGTGTGTGTGTGTGTGTGTGTGTGTGTGTGTGTGTGTGTGTGTGTGTGTGTGTGTGTGTGTGTGTGTGTGTGTGTGTGTGTGTGTGTGTGTGTGTGTGTGTGTGTGTGTGTGTGTGTGTGTGTGTGTGTGTGTGTGTGTAGGGTCTGAAGCGCAGTGAGCAAAGCAGCATGCTGGAGCTGTTCAGGCAGAGGTTACCCACTCCACCCTCCGGGGCTGACGGAGGCCCCACCCTGTCCTTCAGTGCCGCCACCCCTGAGCAGGAGTCGTCCCGCATCCGTAAACTGGAGAAACTCATCAAGAAGAGACTGTGATCAGACACATTGATGGTAAAAGAGGCGGCAGGATGAGACTTCTTGCCCTCACTCTTCTCACAAACTTTAATCATCAAGGAGAATCAAAGAAAAAGCAAAGATCGGACTGAATTTTCTTACGCTGGATAATGAAGAAACTGCTACCTGTTGCTACATCTGTCATGTTGCTTCTGTAACTTCCTCTTTCTTCTCATGACACTAATGCCTGAGCTTTGTAACATCCGCACATTGTCAGCTCAGAGAGCCGCTGGCTGCCTCTCTGGTACACGTCTAATCCCTGATGATCACCAGCAGGCTGATCATAATTAAAGTTGATGTTTTCTGAATATAATGTTCTTCAAGGATAACTATGGCTTTCCTCAATCATTTTTAATTTAAAGTGTGTGTGCGTCATAGGTGTCGGGATTGTTTGTGTGAGCGGCGACCTAAAACAAATCCCTGAGTGTGGAACAAAGAGGATCTTTGAATTTCCTGTGTTGTCGCTGAGCCATCTTTGTCTTGGCATTTAAAATCTCTCGTGGTTGATTTGGAAACCATCTAACTGAAGACTTGGCTTGGGCCTTTGCCTGGAATGGGGGGGGCAATTAATGGGGTATATACTGTCTATGTAAACATTAAGTACACGTGTGCGGTCGCAGCTGCGCTTTTAAAGTCCAAACAACTTTAATAATTTAATCCTCTGTCTCTTTTTGCATTGACATAAAAGCTCATGTTTGTTTAAGCAGGAGTCTATTTATTCTTCCATTCGGCTGCACTGTACTTTCAGGCCAAATTACTTAAGGTTTGGAAAATATTATTTTTGTCATAAAAGATACAAAACAAGCTGGATTTGTCTCTGCACTTTTGCCATGTACAGTACTCTGAGTCTCTGAAGCCTCATGTGATGTCACGGCCTGTGGAGGAAAATCCAAACTTCTCTGCAGTCTGGTTTCCATGGTAGCTGATTTTGATGCCAGGGCCTCTCAGTGTCTCAAGGCTTTATATATATATAAAGCCATATATATGTCATGTAAGTGCATATTTTAAACATTTGATTTTAAATTGGCTCCCCATTAGGATATATTTTAAGATTGATAACTTCCCATCGGCTCATGGTGATGGCAGCGTGTTTGCCATCAGGGCTGTGAAGTGATTCCCGGAGGAAATAGGGCTGTCTGAGACAGTGTCGACTTCAAATGGACTTTCTCCATAAGGCATATTCCTGAATTTCCATAAGTTGCCGGACACAAATCTCTCTTTTTAAATATATTTATGTGCTCCTCTGTGTTTTCTAACCATTTGTTCTCTTGTTTAGTAGCACTGTGTGTAGAAATTTGCTCTATAAATAAAGTTATTATAAATCTACCGACCGGTGTGCTACACGGGCGACACTCACGTATGCACACTGCCGTCAAGCCAGCCGACACTTTGAATCTCTGTGGTAAAATCAACCGACACAGAAATTATACTGCATTCATATACTGACACTTATGGTAAACGCATCCAAAGCGCCAAGAAGAGGGACGGCAACGGAGTACTCGAAGTTAGAAGAAGAACACGTGGGCCTACGTCCGGTTTTCAAAATAAGCTGTTGACATGGAGCCACAAAGTGCATAGTGGAAAAATAATTTCTGGGATAAATTCACAAGAAGTATATATTGTCTTACCTGTGTCATTTTTATGAATAGCATTTTGACAATATAAATTGAGATTTTACAGAATAAAATCACATTTTTAGCTTGAAGTAGGTAATTTCTGGATACTTTAAAGTACTGTAAAAACACTTTGCTCAATAAGTTCAGAGTGATATGCCTATGTTCGGGACCTCTCTGACTACCTACATAATGAATATCAAACATTTTTACTGTATAGATTTGGAGATTTTTCAAAGTAAAATCCAACATATGTACGATAAAATCAGTTCATTTCTTGATATTTCAAAGTTCTATTAACACACTTTGCTCAATAAGTTGAGAGTGAGACTGATGTGCCTGTGTTCGGGACCTCTCTGACTACCTACATAATGAATATCAAACATTTTTACTGTATAGATTTGGAGATTTTTCAAACTAAAATCCAACATGTGTACAATCATATCAGTTCCCTTCTGGATATTTCAAAGTTTTGGCGGGCCGTACTTTGCCCAAGTCTGATCCAATCCATTTCCTTTTAAATGATGCTCCATGTCAACAGTTTATTTTGAAAAAAACGCTTTGAATGCGTTTACCTTAAATGTCAGTAGATGCGCGCAGTAGAATTTCTATGTCGGCTGATTTGACCAAAGAGACGCGAGTGTCGGCTGGCTTGACCGCAGTGCATGCACGCTGCTTTAATTCGCATGGTTTTGCACAATGGCAGAAAAACACATCAACCTGCTTCTCTTTGTTTTAAACAGAGTTTCATCTTTGAAGTGTTCCAATGACTGGCCTCGTCTCTGGTTGCCGCTCAGTCTGGCATCCAATCAGGATCCAGAGAAAGTTTGGGAAGTTGTTTCCTCTGCTGCGTGTTGCATGTAGATGTGTGTGAGCGTGTGTGAGCAGATGTGAGTGTGTGTGTCTGGCTGCAGCCGAGGTTTGAAGAGGAGCCGCGGGCAGACCGACTCATTCACACACACACACGTCCCCTCTCTGGACCCTCTAATACGCAAGATTTCAACTTTTTCACGCACGATCACCTGGAGCTGGAGCGTGTGTTCATTACGTTTTAAAGCCAGAGTGAATTCTCCTTTTTAAGTTTCTTGTTTTTAAGAGGTTTGGAGGTTTCCTTGGGACGCAGCGGTCTCTTGATGGTGTCTCATGCGGGAAACCGTGCATGCTGCCCGGGCAAAAGTTAGCAGAAAACGACTCGGTGGAAAAAAAACAAACGGAACAAATCGACCAAAAGGAAGTCAAATTTGGAAACTTAGATTGTCGTCACCCGCTGGAGTTTAGTAACCGTGTCCCGGAGATGGTCGGCAGGTTGAACTTGCCCCATGTGTGCGAGGCCGAGCCGCTGGACATGAGCTGCAGGGCGGAGAGAGGACTCGACAGCCCGGACTCGGGTCTGCCCCCGAGCCCGAGCCCCGGAGCCTGGCTGCTGCCTGTGTGCGCGGAGAAAGCCGGGGGAGTGAGCCCGGTGTCGGAGGACGAGGGACGGGGCTCTCTGGTAGGTAGCAACCCCCCTCCACACACACACCCCAACCTTCACACCACATTATACTCTAATCGAGTAAACTAAGCATACTACCACAATCTGCTGCAGATCGATGCTTTTAATACATTTTATAATATGTAACTTGATTTGGAAAACTCTTGTTGCAGGCTTAGTTTCCACAGGTGCACGATGAGTAAACATGTGTTAGTGCCGTTCCTCTAATAAATTGCATTAGCTTACACGTTGCACACACTTCTTCCTGTCTGCAACTTTGCCACCAATGCAATTTGAAACTTCCTGACTAGGAGACTGTTTTAGTTGACTATACACAATATATCAGAATGTTCTTTGTAAATAAGACTGAACAGTTGAATTTGCTGCATGTTCTGGCTAACTTAAGAAAAGTGGGTCACTGAATGAGTCAGTGAGAACCTGCAGGATTGCCTTTGCATGTGTGAAGTGTGTGGTTGATTTGTTCTCCTTTGCATTGCAGGTTCCAGTTGAACCAACTGGCTCTTTCCCACAGCTACATCCGCTGTCTTTTGGAGAAGGCATAGCCCTCGACCCGTTACCGGCAAAGGAAATAAGGTGGGTTAATGTTTATGTGACCTGTTCTGTGCGGGATTACACCTGGTGGAGGTGTGCAGATGTCAGTGCAGAGTTTGATATGTAATGGACCAAAGTGGCTGGAGACTGTCAAGTCTCAATGTGAGCAACAGGACTTGCATCATGGTGGGATAGCTGGCACAGACCGGTTTACACTTTTTTATTTCACACCAAATAAAACCAGAAGATGAGAAATGTCCACACATCAGTGGACGCTCCAGCAAACTGTTATGTTACCTTCCACGCAGGAAACGTTTTCTTCAGATGAAACCAGGAGGTTACGACCCCTGAGTTTGTGGGAGCATCACCTTGTGTGCGGACATTTCTCCCACTTAGTGTTGGGTTTGGATGCGTGTGCTTTTGTATCCTTACCCATTCCAACCAAGACACTCTCCCTCTCCTCCTCCACAGATACGTCTCCTCCCTGCACTACAACTCGGACCGTCACTTCATCCAGGACGTGGCCCTGCAGCCGTCGGGCCAGGGCCTTGAACACTGCGTGCAGACTATCATGGCGGTTCCCCACAGCACCTGGCGCCACTACAAAACGCAGCTGGAGTTCCAGCCTCGCCACCGGCTGCAGCGCGTCAGGAGCACCACCATCATCTACCCCAAGAAAACCAGCGCTGTTTTCACCACGGAGCTGAGCTACGACTGCCACCGGCTGTCCAGGCGCTTCCTGTCCAGCGTGGAGCTGGAGGCGGGCGTCCACAGGATGATACCTCAGTGAGGTGGAGGGGTGGCCGGGGACACAAATGTGGTCCTTCCCATGGGCCGCTGTTCCGTGGTTCCCCTGAGGCGGGCTGACCTGCTGTGTTGTGTTTTTTTAAAGATGTGGAGCTTGTTATCTTTTTTAAGTAGCTATGCCAAGCTGTGGACAGGAAGCATCTGTGCTGTTACAGATAGCAGAAGTGTTGTATGTATGATATGTGTATATCACTGCCGGTGAAAGAGCCTTCTCATAGGCAACAAGCGCTTCAGTTTTTAACTTGTGACAGCTTCCAGTCGCATCAACGTTTTCGATTTATTGGCTGTAGAAGTGACCTGAGCTGTTTTCAGACGTGAGCTCCGGAGGAGAGTTTGCCTCTCAGCAGGAGATTCTCCGCTCAGTTCACAACAACGCAAACATCTCCAGAGCGCCCGGGTGAGGGGGGGTGCAGCAGGCAGAGGCCGGAAGTAGCCTATTCATTCTGCTGCAGGGTTTTTGTTTGGCATGTTCGTCTGTGTCCTCTGTGTGTGTGGCACCACTGTTTCATCCCTAGATATTTGTGTTCTTTGTGTGTTTTTTATTTTTGTTGCCTGTTAGAAATGTCACCGACACACCCACTTGCTCGCTGAGCATCCTGTGGAGGATCTCCTGCGGTTTTCTCACAGCGGCTCCTTTTACTAGGGGGCTGGCTTGACAATCTCAAACATACAGCCCCTCCTGAGAAAGTCTGGGAGTTCTCTGAAGTTCAGTGCAGGTCTGGAAGCAGCTTTAAATGGGCGGAGTACAGAGGTCGCTGACTTGACCTCCGAAAATCCCTTTTCATGAAGAGTGATTGGTTTTAAATGGGAACTCCGAAGCCTGTTTCACTTCATAGAATCTGTTTAAAGGAATCTAAGAGAAAAGAGTATATTTTTTAACTCAGCAAGCGACTATTGTGTACAGCAGAGAGAAAGTGAACAAATGTGTTGCTGGAGTTTGGATGCATGCTCAGAAATCACTAACTTATCCACAATGTACAGAGGATGTGGTGAAATTAACTTTACACACGTGTGTTGTGTTTCCTCACAGGGTATCGTGTGTGTGTGTGGGGGGGAGTGTTTTCTGCACAAAGGAGCACAAGCTGAGCTCTTCCCAAGCCTTTTCTCCAGCCACTGTTTATGACTGAGATTTTAATGTAGGATGTAAAAGTTGCTCGATCAAAGGGAATTTATCTGTTCATATTGTGACGTGCAAGCTAAAATTGATTAAGAACGTATTATAGATGGATCGTGGATCATATTTTTGATATCGCTCAACGTCACTATTGAGACTAACAAGCTGCATTCCACTGCTATCACTTTCGTTTGGGCTCGACTTGGATTGAAATTGTATTTATTCTGTTCTAGGATCTGCGATTGTTTTCAGCTGATTAACGGGACTGTGTGTCGACGCTTCTTTTTGATATTCGTCACTTGCTCAGTGCCAGTTTGAAATAAAGTGTTCATTAGGTCATCAATTGTCTGAGTTGGTATTTTTGGTCCTTTTGAAAAGATGATGGCAGTATCTGAAGTAATAAACGCAATAACAAACCTCAAGCACATGAATGTATAAATCCTTAAAATGGCTGATAGAGACTTGATTGTCTCCCTCACTCAGACAGAGGCAGGCACTCTGAACAAAAACGCTCTATAACCCTCAGCTAATCCCACTGAAGCATCCTGCCTACATGTCTTTACGATCCACATGTTGATGTGGGAAAAGATGCTTATATTTAGGTTGAACTGTCCCTTTAAGACTCCACACGTTGAGGTGTCTTCAGAAAACTCTGCTGCTCCACTGCCCTCTTGTGGCGCAAGGAGATAAGTACTGCCTATGTTTGATTTCAGATGATCAAGATTGATCCTGTTTTAAATCAAATTCCAACATAATAGATCTTAAGATAGATCTTAATTTTAATTTATATAAAAAAAAATGTTTAGACTTGACGTTTGCACAGTGGAGAAGCTGAATGACAGTGATAGCTTAGATAACATGCAACTCTTGTTAGTTTAAAAATTATGCAATATGTAATCATTACATAGTAGAGTGGGTGATATTTGTCATTTACTAAAGTGACGAACTGGCAAAGAAAACATGGGCATGAAGTTTGTACATTTGCTTTTTAAATTATTCCACAAATTACAAGTTGCTCAATGAACTTACAACAGAGAATGTAAAAAGTGAGTTTAGCATCAGGGCCCCTTCCATTAATTCAATGTTTCTGGAGTGTTTATGTGATACAGATTTCTTCCAAAGATGCTTCCACCACCGTCAGTCTGGACCTGATTCAAGCAGAGAAATCTGAGGATTTCATTAACATCTCTCACCTTTTGTCTTTTCATTACACATAATCTGACCCAGGTCTTTGCAGCCCTGACTGTAGTCGCACCGGGGGAGTAACTTTTCACAGCTTGTCAGTGTCAAACTGATGAGATAAAATAAACAGTTAAGTTTTGCACCGATTTTCTTTTCTTTCTCTCTTCATCTCACCATCTCTTAGTAACTTATAGTTAGCATACATAAATACCTTGTTATAATATGTTTATTTACTAATGTGTGTTATTTACTTCCAACCAGCAGCTCTTTTTTTGAGGACAATGAAAGCAATCCTAAATGTGTCTGTTTGTGAGACTTTTCAGCAAGTTATTATAATTCCACAAACTGAATGTAGTTATTTTATAAAAAAAATCTCAGCAAACAACCCACTTTTCCAGGGGCCCATTCCTCTATGTCCCTTGGAATAGAGAAAATGTCTTGTATATAAGACATATATTAAAATAGTGTCATCATGTAAACACAGCATACTACAGAGCCGCTGCTGGAGTCTCAAAAGATTTATTTTTTTATCTTGTTTATCTTTTATCTTGGGGCATCAGGGGCTCCGTAGAATACTCATTAATCTGGAAACTTTTAACTTTGAGAACCACATGGTTTTAGTGACGCTAAAGTTCGAGAGCTGTCTTTGCCTATAGAACGTGAACGCAGCATTTCCTGGAACGGCGGTGACGTAACAATCACTGTGACATCGAACCTTTTATAATATATAAATATAGAATTTGAAATAAACGATTCCATCTCAAACGTAGAGCGATCCGACTGGAATCAGTATGTTACATAGTGTTATAAAAAAAAAGATCAGAATAAAAAAATACACAAGCACACGTTGGGTCTTCTGACGTCATGAGTTCAGAGGTCAGTTTCCGCATGGAGGAGGAAACCTGTAGTTTAATGGTTCCTACGGTAAACTCTGTAGTTGAATCGGTTCCGGGGTAAACTCTGTTGTTTCTGGGCACCCTCGTAGTTTGTGTAGCCTGTTTGTTTTCTAGCCCGACCATGAAATATATCTAAGACTCTGTTCTTCAGTATTTAGCCAGTTAGCTTGTAGCGTTAGCCCGCTAACGGTGCCGCTGGAGAGAGAATGAAGACTTGTAATGGAAACAGCAGCATCATGGACATGTTCGAAAAGGGAAAGGTCCTGAAGATCTGTGCGCCCATGGTTCGATACTCAAAGTAAGTCCCACTTCAAACGTGTGTCCCGAAACAAACTCTAAACACTGTTAAACTGCATCAGGGACAGTTACTGTAAGATTCTCTCCCTTGTATTTTGTATGTATGTATTTATTTATACCTGTTACTTGCGGTCCTTTGCACTTGTGTCATGTATTCACTTTTGCTGTATGTAGGAGAATTTTTACTGATGTGGATAATACAGTTGATCTATCGATCCATCTATCTATTCATCTCCACCTATCTATCTATCTATCTATCTATCTATCTATCTATCTATCTATCTATCTATCTATCTATCTATCTATCCATATATATATATATATATATCTGTCTATCCATCAATCTTGTCTGTTGCACACTACAATTTATTAATATTATAATTATAATTGTTGTTGTTGTTATGATCAGTGAAGTCATTTGTTTCCACAGGCTTGCGTTCAGATCGTTGGTGAGGAAATACGACTGTGACATCTGCTTCACTCCGATGATCGTAGCTGCTGACTTCATACGATCTGTCAAAGCCAGAGACAGTGAATTCACCACCAACGAGCGTGAGTAGTAACGTTATAATTTTATAGACCTTCTTCACAGCAGCCATTTTGACATGAATTAGTGGGCAAGTAGGTTGTGCTCTATTTAGGTACAGAGCCTTAATTCATCAGTAAGACCTGTGTTTACTGACACTTTCATGTTTTATCAGGCACAATTAGAAGTGTAATTGTTATTTTTTTAGTAATAATGTAATATTTAAATCGTTAATAAATATATTAAGTCACTTTTATTTGGATTTTTAGTCTGAGCTGCAACAAATTATCCAAAGCCATAGATACCCACCTCTTAAGTATGCCTTATGTCATCAAAATCCTTGAATTACATATAGTGAAAATGAAAACAAATAAAAATGCTTAATCTGGCAATATTAGAAGAAGTGGAATAAAATTATTCTTGATCCTTCCCCTGTCCTTCCCTGACTCAGACACATCCTTCCACAAAGTTTCATGACAATCTGTCCAGTAGAAACAAACTAACCAACAAATATATGGAATGGGTTTGAAACCATTCTCCTCAGTGCCAAAGTAATAATGTACTTTTAATGCACTGTATCTAAATACAAAGATTTCCATCTTTCCACATGTTTTAATATCACCAGGGTGTTTATCATCATTGTTTGTTTCTCCCTGTCGTCCTCAGGTGACCGGCCCCTGATCGTTCAGTTTGCTGCCCACGACGCTCAGACTCTGACTGACGCAGCCTGTGTAGTTGCACCTTTCTCAGATGGAGTTGACCTCAACTGTGGCTGTCCTCAGAGGTGCAGCTACTGACCACAGGCCCTGAGACATTTTGGCCTCCACTCCTTTTTTATCGCTCTGCAATTGAAATCATATTAGTCTCTTTCAGTGACTTTCTCTCATAGAATTGTTTTGATATTACAAAAGATCAGAAGCTCACAGTTTGTTTGACTGGTTGATTCTGGTTGTTATGTTTTCATTCATGTTACGATTCATTCATCCAGCATAGACAGAATTTTAAATTCATGTTGTTTGATTAGCTCTGTTGTTGTGTTTTCAGGTGGGCTATGTCAGCTGGGTATGGTGCGTGTCTCATCAACAAGCCTGAGCTCGTGAAAGACATGGTCAGACATGTCCGAAACCAGGTGGAGAATCCAAACTATACCACATCAATCAAAATAAGGTATGAAAACCTAGACCAGTTTAATAATAGACTATTTTAGAGATATCAATATTTGTCAGCCGATAATCAAGATGGCACTAAACAGTTGGGAATCATAACACTAGGTTTTAGGTCATTTAGAGACACCATTACACAGTTTTTGTTCCAGAAAGAAGTGACACGATTAGAATGTCCTCTGTGTATTCTTATTAAAACATTATCTTTTTAATTGCTTAATTTTTGACTAGGTGAAACAATAATAATTCACATCCTCAGAATTCACAAGGACCTGAGGCGGACAGTGGATCTTTGCCAAAAGGCAGAATCAGCTGGTGTGTCGTGGATAACAGTCCACGGACGTACAGCTGAAGAACGCCACCAGGCTGTTCATTATGATGCAATAAAGACAATCAAAGACAGCATATCTGTACCAGTCATTGCCAATGGAGACATAAAGTACCTCCGTGATGTGGAGTCCACTCACCAGCTCACTGGTGTCGATGGTAGGTTTGTTTTCAGCCAAAGTGCACTCGTGAAAACCTACAGTTATAATGACGGATACGTAAATGACATTTCTCTGTAATTTCTCAACCTTTTGTGTTTGAATGTCGTTATTAGGTGTGATGGCTGCACGGGGGCTGCTCACTAACCCTGCCATGTTCGCTGGCTATGAGGATACTCCTTTGGAGTGTATATGGGACTGGGTGGACATCGCTATCGAGCAGGGCACTCCCTTCACCTGCTTCCACCACCATCTAACCTACATGCTGGAGAGGGTTAGCTCCCAGCCTGAGAGAAAAGTGTTCAATTCTCTATCCAGTACCTCAGCTGTAATAGATTACCTCCAGAACACATATGGGTCAGTACAAGACATGGCAACATCAGTTCATTGATATGTGATATATTTGATTTTAAATGTTTTCCTTTTTTAATGCCAAATAAAATGTCAAAGCTATAGTTGCATAAATGATGTCCGTCTTCTTACTCAAGCCTTAACTACACAGTAACCATATCGATTATTTAAGATAATTATTAGTTGTTGTCAATGCCTGTCTTATTCAGGGAGATTATTTCGCTACTCGAGGATTATTTAGAATGCGCTCAGTCACGGTTTGATCTGAAGGATATTGACAGTAATTTCCATATAGTTGGGAAACAACAGGAAAATGAGAAGCCTTTAATATGATGCTGTTACAATCATGCATTTCCTGGACGTCTTGCTGTTTGGAAAATAATTAGTATAGCTTTATTGATGATGATGAATTTGCTGTTTGTCACAGTTTTGCTGCATGAATATACACTCACGTGTCAGTTCATTAGAAAACTGATGCAACAATCCTGAAATAAATCCACTCTTCATGAAAATAAACATCTTCAGGTGAAACAAGGGAATTACAGGGGTTTGGTCTTCAGAATAAACTCAGAATGTCTGTCCTCAATCTATATAGAAAGGAAAAAGTGTCTAATCAAATGTAAAATAAATAGACAGTGATGTTTTAAATGTTGATAATCAACTATTAAACTGACAATGGTGCGTTTCCCATCCATATGTATGCCTTACATCAACACGTTAATGTATTACTTTGAAAAATTAGTGCGGAAGTGAGTTCTGACTGAGGAGCTGTCAGGAACAGGAAGTGGAGCAGTCGAGCAAACTTTGCTGTGCTTGATCTCTCAAGTGAAGAAAAGTTGTTTCTCATTCTCGTTTCCACAGTTTGTTGGTAAGTTGTGTTTATTTACTTCCTGAGTTGTGATATGAACTCAGTCACTTTCCTTTTGGTCTTCTTAAATGTTTCACTGGCTCGTTGTTGAAGGCGGCTACATTAGGCTAACGCTAGCTTGTGGTTCAGGCAGTAGCTTAGGTTTTATGGGTTTATTGTTTCAAACAATGACAGTAGATACAAGAGAAAATATTTCCAAAAGCCCAAGTGTTGATGTGTATTTTGAGTCTTTAATAAGCACATAGTCACTGCGTTAGGTCTCATTACTTGTGTTAGCACTGTAACTACAGTAAATACACTAAACCTCTCTGCTAGTTTACTTTAAGTTATGTGGATAAGAAGCTTAACGTATCATTTCTTCTTAACAGAAGCTCTATTGTTGAACAAGTGGAAGAAAAAACCTGTACACGATAACTTACTAGCTTAATCTCCCAACTACACTCATTCAGCTCACTGTACTTTAGAGGTCCTGTGTGTAAGATTTAGGTGAAAGGGATCTATTGGCACAAACTGAACATGAAATAATCCCAGGGTTGTTTTCACTGGTTAATCAGTGATCATCTCAATTGTAGGAATTGTTATCTCATCCTGAGTTACCCTCTCTTATTCAGGGTCCCTGACCAGAGATGACGTTGCAATGGACAGTTGTGGCCCTCTTTCTCTATGTGGAGATTGGAGTCCTTGTCCTCCTCTCTATACCATTCATCTCTGCCAGGAGGTGAGTAATGAAGTGTGTTAGGTTTGTATAACCACCAGCGCTGCCTATGTATTAACCTGTTACATCCTGCCCTGTATGTAAATGCTTGTGCCTGTGTGTGTTTGCAGGTGGCAGAGTATTTTCCAGCTGAGGATCTGGGGCTTCATGAAAAGGTTCTGGTACAGAGTTTTTATCACGATGATCATAATACTTATCGTTCTCTTCCTCGGTAAGTGTAACATCAACTTTGTCAATGTTTTTAATACAGATCTGTAGATGGGTCACGACTCGAAAGAGCAAATTCGTTGTTTCCGCGTCCGCCATTCTGCTTGGGTCCGCTATGATCCTTGTGGCATCAATTGAGCCCCATGCGGCTGCAACCTTTTGTTACTGTAAGCATCAAATACTCTTGCTTCAATTACAATATATCCACCCACTGAAATGGAATGTAGGATAAGCATGCGTTGTGCGAAACCGATGTGGACCATCATTTTAGTATGAATGAAACAGGAACGTACTTCCTGACAGCTTCCTCCCAGCACACACCATGCTATCAGGGTACTGTAATGGCAATTGTGTAATAAACAATTAAAATTTGAAGCTACTGTAAACCATGTTACAGGAGTTACATCGTTTACAACTGAAAGTGTTGGAACAGAAGACGATTCTAAGATTTAACTTGTGACGGGCTTCTTTTTCTTCAGATGCTGTCCGTGAAGTGAGAAAGTATTCATCTAAAGAACATGGCACAGATGCCAAGCTGCAACCAAACATGTATGACCACCTGCACATGAAGCTTTTCAGAGCCCAGAGGAACCTCTACATCTCCGGCTTCGCTGTCTTGCTCTGGCTGTGAGTCTCTCCTTTTTAAAGTAATACACAATTGACAAATTACATATTAATCTAAAATGAAAATTCTTGCTGCCTCAAGTCTTTACCTTGAACCGGTTATTTTTGCAGGGTTATGAAGCGAGTGATCACCCTGATTAACCAGCTGGCAACAGTGTCTGGGGCGACGGCTGCTCTTCAGGCGCAGGCCGACAACGCTAACCGGGCTGCCAAGAAATACACGGAGGACAATGAGCTGCTAAAGAAGGTAGGCTCCACACTGCTTGGGTTGAAGATATCTCTTGGATAACTCTAGACGAGAACACGAGACTAATGCTTTAGAGTTACAATTATAGATAGACATTTATTTCTTGTTCTTTGCATTACTTTTACTTATTTTAGACTCTGATGGAAGGAAAGAGTGATGAGGCTAGTTCAGCGGGCGTGGAGCTGTTGAAAAAGGAGCTTGAGAAACTGAAAGAGGAATTGAAGACCACAGGAGATGGTAAGTATTCATGTTCTCTTAGATATGTTTGTTTATGCATGTGCCAATACCATGTATGTATTCTTATTTGGATCCCGTTTCTTAATGTGTGATTGTTTCCTCTCCAGCTCTGAATAAGTCCCAGTCAGAGTCTGAGGTAATGAAGAAACAAACGGACGGGCTGGCCAGGGAGTACGAGCGACTGTTGAAGGAACATCAGGAGCTCCAGGTAAAGCTTAGCTTTAAACACATCACAATAATTACTTGTTGTATCATTCACTATTAAGACACAGTTAGTCTACTACAAAAGTACAGATATTTCGATATAATTCTTTTTAACTTCCTGATTTCAATACCTGGAAGCAGAGAAGGCATCCGATAACAGCTCTGGCTAAGGCTACTCAACCAAAAATCATTTCTTCTTCTGTGCTGTTCTAAAACATTTTCTGATATTTACTTTTCATTTCTTTGTTCTTTCAGAATCTTCAAGATAGTGGAAACAAGAAGGATGACTAGTTCTTTTTCAAGGTTTAAGCATCACTTTAGCTGAGACACGAGTGATCCCCTGCAGCACATGCTTTACATTCATACAACACATTGTGTCACAATGCACATCACAGAAACAGGTTTTGCTCCTTGTAAGTACGGACGCTTGGCAGATATCAGTAATGGTTTTAAAGCATGAAAGCAAATGCTTTTTAGGGCACCAGGCTGGCTTCAAAGTTGATTAGTAATATTGAATGGCTTCCTGTGTGACTAAGAGAATTGCTTCTTGTCACCTTCGCACTCAAAATAATAAGGCAAGGTAATTGGAAAGAATCAAGTGAGTAACTGACCCAGGTCTGATGATCACTGGTGTGTTTTACCTAGGGTAAGTTTCGTTTCAAGGCTTGTGTTGTTTGTGTCAGGCCAGTACACAGTGCAGAGTGCAAGATCTGTCAGTAGCTTTATATTCTTACTGGTAAAAATATTACTGGTAAACCACTATGATTGTATTTTGATACTTAGAATTTGCTTCCTTATTTCTGTGTGTAGAGTCCTCCTGCATCCACTTTGAGCTTAAACACAGTAAGTTCTGTCTGTTGCTGTGCAAATGTAATTTGAATGCAGAGGTGGGTTTAGTAAGAGCAACATGACATGTTTATGTGTGCTTTTTTTAACATGTGGGGTCTGGTCTGTTTCGGATTCTTCGTTCATTTTACTTTGGGTGTTGAGGATAATTTTGTGTGAGTCACCTGCAGATGTACATGAAACATGATTTCTGCAGGAGCACAAAGTAATTTGAATTTAGATTTAACCATTTGTGATCTCATTTTAGTCTCAAACCAAATATATTCATGTTTCTGGGCTCTAGGGGGTCCAGAGACGTATAATTGCTGCACTGTGTTTCAAGTGTTTATGTTTCAGTTAAGGGCACCAGTTGTACCGAGAGTCGCCATGTATGGTTTTCCTTGTATTTCCGTTATCCATACAGTGTCATGTGACTGTGAAGAAGGATCTGAGATGGTTATCACAGGCTGTGTCCATGTTTCCCACGTTTTTCATGCTAAAGCGATTATTGAGGTTTTTCACGTTTACTTTTCCACTTGTGAAACTGCAAACATGCATCTGGAAGTGATGTTCTGGTATATTTGTTGAAGACATGAATTGGAATGAAGTGCCTTGCAGGTGGATGCAATACATTGTGTTAAATAAAGATCTGTTTCTTTATCCTCTGTGTTTTATAAGGCAGCTTGAAAAAATAACACAAACATCTTTGATTGTATATGAATAGTTTTTAGTGTTACATTTAAGATATTATTTGAAATTTTACAAAATATAATCAAATGAAATTATGTACATTCTGATTAAATGCAAGGAGATGTCTCACATCACTGAGATAATGACTTTTCTTCCTCTATAGCTCTCACTACTCCTCCGAGTCTGCACGTGTGGCTAAAACTTGTGCCTAAAAACTGAACCTGAATTCAAAGAACAATACAGTCACTACAAACTTGACAAAATGGACAAATTCTTGCAGAGTGGGGATGTTATACATTTACAGAAGCAAAATAATTTGTTGAGGAAATTATTATCATTGGGATGGGTTCCGACTCGGGGATGAAGCTGTTGAAATAACACCTGAGAATAAACTGATGTTTCTATTTGGGAAATTTGGCACCCCCCCCCCCCCCCCCCCAAAAAAAAATAAAATAAACCAATGTAAAGTAAAAACACTGACCAGTGAAACATATCCAGCTGCGGCTGGAGACGCAGAAGCCAAGCTTAAACAAATTAGCAACACAAAGGCCGACTTTAAGCAGATTGTGTTTTCTAAAATTGTTTCCTTATTACAACCATTCACAGAAAGTTATGGTACTGCCTCCTTGTGGCAGCCTTCGATAGTGAAATCAGACTGGTCCCCAAACTGGTCCCCATTACCATTTTCAGCGTGTACAAAGAAACAAAGTCAAATCCCGAAATTGCACAGCACAAAACTGCACAAGACTTTTGTCTCAAAAGTACAAGACAAAAGTTTTGGATCAGAACTGAAACTTTCCTAAACGAGTGCAAAAACAGTTTAAATTAAAATTTGGATTAGTTAGTAAAATAACATTTTCAGATGTGACAGAAAATTGCTGCTCTCTACAATCAGCAAGAAGGATTCCGAGGTAAATTGTCGAGTGAATGAGACACAGACGTCCAAATAACAGCCGAGCCGTCTGAGTTCCTGATATACATGTTCCGACACATATTTCTACAACACCCTGCTCTTTTAAAAGTAAAAAAAAAATTTCCTCCCCACCTGTCTTTACGAAGGCCTTTTTTTTCCATAATGAATTGTATGAATTCATGATCACAATTAGAGTCTGCCTCGGTTTTTTAAGGCCACTTCTTTTCTGACTTCATTCATCTGAAAGGAAACAAAAATCCAAAAGGCTACTTAGTAAATGCTGGTGTTCGGAATGAATGCACGAATCACATTCCTCATCTAATCTCTTGTGCTGCCAGTGTTTCGAAATATTATAATTACAAAGGACTAAAAATAACAGCATGTACATTCAAGAAATATTTCATTTATATCAAATTTCTGTCAAATTCAGAAAACCTCCAAAGGTCCAGTAGTACAAATATAGAATTTTGCTCTATATGAGATAAATGGTTAAAAGGTGTAATTCCCTGCAAATCTCAATGTGCAAGTGTGTTTGTGTGTGTGCGTGTACAGTATCACTGTGGATAGGTATATATATATATATATATATGTGTGTATATATATATATATATATATATATATAAATATGTATGTGTGGTTGGTTGTATTTGTTCATCTGTGGTATGTGTGTGTGTGTATTAGTGTGTGTGAAGGGGACAAAGGAGTAACTTCTGTGGGGTCGGTCACAGCCGTGTCTCCCTGTCTGTGCTGTTATCTGACAATTGCTGTAACTGGTCAGAATTAGAAATGGTGAGCTCCTCCTTCCTGAGCGCCTCCAGCTCCGTGCTGCCATTGGCCAGAGCTGCGTTGACGGCGTTTCTCTCCTCCCTCTTCAGCTGTCGACTGAGCAGAATGAAGCCTGGGATGCAGATGAGGAAGGAGGCGGTCCGCAGGCTCATTGTCAGGCCCAGGTACGCAATCCTGAGGAGGGGGGGCATAAAATAAATTCTATCTTTATTTGACCTTAAAGTATGCTGAATTACCTCCAAGCGGTTGCTGTTTGTATAGATGTATCTATCACTTGTGAGAAATAACTTTTTTTGTCTGTGGTTTCTAGACAGATTTCTGGATGTTTATTTGCAATGAAAGACTTCACATAGTGCGGTGGTGAGCACTTGTTGCCTAGCAGCAAGAGGGTTACGAGTTTGAATCCCAGTTTGGCCAGGGATCTTTCTGCGGGTAATTTCCATGTTCTCCCCGTTTCTGTGTTGACTTTCACTTGGAAATAAATTGACCGTAGCTGTGAATGTTTGTATGTTTGCCCTGCAGTATGCCTGACCCTCCTATGACCCTTACAGGATCAGTAGTCCAGATAATGAATGAATGGATGGATGGACCCCACAATGACTGAATTCCAACATATGTGTGTCATGTGGGTTCAGATTGGAAAGAGTGGCTTTCAAGGACATTGCAGTAATCAGGTGAAAATGGTTTAAAATGTTTATTGAGAGCCTATTCTCTATATTCATTTCAAATCTCATATTAGCTCAAATGCCAAATAATGAAGTATTCCTAATAAAACATACCAAATATAACAGAGAAGCATCAAATATGTAGCGACCCTAAAATTCAGTTAAAATCTTAACTGAATAAAAGGAGATACGATCCCTAACATGAAGGGAGTACCTGTATGCGGTGGTGTTGTAGATTCTACAGGCTCCTATGCCCCCACACCTCTTCTGACCCCACTTTAGACATGTGGTGTCAATGATCGCCCCGAAGTAGATGGGTGCTGGGATCCCCGCTGTGGATCACAAATGTATTTCTTTATTATCACATCCTGGTGGAAACAGCAGAGTATGCCAACACTGTCCACACTAATTCAAATAAACTCACACTCATAATAAGCCTCAAACATTAAATATTATGTTGGAGAGTGTATCGATGATTAGATCCGAACCAGAATGACATTTTCATGGTTGCCTTTTTAGCCCTGAGCCACTCATGTTTGAATAGTGGATGATAATCTAATTCTTTTTCAAGGAGATTTACCGAGGGTACGTGTTGCCAGAGCGTGGAAACCCAAGGCCAGAGACTTCAGCTGTGGTTTTATGCACCTGCAGAAAGAAAAGAAATGTAGATTTTCAGGATAAATCAGAAGCTGGTTGGAAACTCTCAGCCACAAAAAAGAGAAAACAAAGTCAAGGTCAGGTAGAAATCTCTTTGTTAGAACCTATGGAAACATGGAAACAGGAAACTTGGGCAGCACGTAGAACACTTTCTGTCCAGTCATAATTTCCACAAACAGCTTTTCTCAACTGACTTAATTTACACCAATAAAGCCCAAGGAAGAGGAAGAACTGGATTTATTGACCAATGAGGTTCTATGATCACGGAGCAAAACCTGCCACAAGCGCTCCTTAGATATTTGGTGCAAAAGTGAGAGAGAAGAGGAACAACAAAACTGCGTCTGAGTCTCATAGCGGCAGACTCAAGCAGTGGAAGTTGTGTGTACTCTTGTTTGTGAGAAAAAGAGAAGTTTGTTCAACTGTCATTCTATGAAGTGATGTGCACACTTTGTCCACGACTTCACATTCTTTGTAACAGGGGTGTGAACGTGTTTTGCAGCAATCGTAGCAAAAAAAATGTGAGAGCAGAAGTTTCTTTTAGTTTTACAATTCCTCAAACATTTTCCGTGGTGACTTCAAATGCACTGAAATACTTCCTTTCTACAAGTTCAAAGTGCATGGTCACAGCATTTCTGATCTCAGGACTAACATCGCTGAAAATCCGAGGAAAGAAGAAACACTTATGCTGACATAAAAATTAAAAAGTACGAGAACATCAGATTACAGAAAGTAATTTCATTACTGCAAGGTCATTGCATGTAAACAGGATCGGCTGGTAAGGCTTGATGTGAACCCAAGTCTGTCTCTTTTTATTTTTCCTTTTTACCTTTACATAGGCAGAAAAAAAGCAAGGAATGTTAGTGTGATTAAAGATGTTTAGCGTAGTGTCCGCCAGCAGAGGACGCTGCTGTGCAGAAGAATCTATTGCTGGTTCATAAAATAAAAAGACACACACACACCTTAACCTAAACTTGAACTTAGTCGTATCCTAACGCTACAATTAAACGTTTAACATTATGGGTACTTGCTTTTTGTCCCCGTCATTTAGATTCCCACACCATCAGTAATACATTGACCATACACACACACTCTCAAAATGTCCACATTTTAATCTCCTTACTGAAACCTTCCCGTGAGTGAATTAACAAAATAGTGTCTCTTCAAACTTCAGTCACATGGATCATTAAACATTTATTTACTGCTCGGTCGGACAATGTTCCCTTTGAGCAAATAACGTCATTGATGAGTACAGAGATAACACAATTGAATTATAATCACACCGACACAGAGCAGCCAGTCTATGCTCTCCGACCCAAATGTTTATTCATCGCAGCTGTTGATTATCCATATCTCAGAGCGTTTGATGCATGGGCGCTGACCCACATACAACATATCACAAATACTGCGCGCAAAAACGCTGCATCCCTGTCATACTAATCTTTCTTTCACTTGGCCCCTCAGCAGTGCAGTTGCATTGAGACCGCACAATCTCCCTGAAACACTAGAGTAGGAGGGATGCAGCACAGGCTGTCATGTCCCATTCTTTTCTGTATCAGAGATGGTCATCACAGTAAATTTAAAAAAGGATACCTTGACTGTTGACATCAGCCATCAGTCCCTCTTAAGACGATGTTTGAATCAGTTTAGACAAATGTAGCTTATTCTGCAGCAGCTTCTCACAGCTTCAGGATTTATAAGTTTGAAAACATCTACAAATAGAGGCATGGTGGTGCATCGGTTAGCTTAAGCAAACAAGTTGGGCCGGGGTCTTTCTGTGTGGAGTTTGCATGTTCTTTTAAACATCTGAATCAGCTCACATGAGTCCTAGTCAGCCGCAAGTTGTTTAATTTGACAAACCTACGACCCATCCTTTGATCCCTTAACTTACGCTCAAATGTCTGTCCCTACCGACATGGAACTAGCTCGAATCACAGAAAGCATAAGCGCATTGTTGTTAAGATTCTGCTCCTCAGCTTTAAGGCCATCGATAACCTCACTCCTCTATACCTTTCTGAACTCCTGCACATCTACACACCCTCCCTCAGGTCTTCTTCTACTATCCACCTCACTGTACCACCTGCCCGCTTGACCACCGTGGGATCTAGAGCCTTTAGCCGCTCCGCTCCCCGCCTCTTGAACTCCCTCACACCAGACATCCGCAACATTGACTCTCTCTCCATTTTCAAATCCCGTCTCAAAACCCATCTTTTTAAACTGCCATATTCAGTTTGATTGTTTTCTATTTTGCCAAACTAATAATGTTTTATTCACTGTTCATCGATTGATCTTTTTGATACATTTTTGCCTTTCAGTTTCTGTCTGTGCCTTGTAAGGTGACCTTGAGTGCTGTGAAAGGCGCCTATAAATAAAATGTATTATTATTATAAAGCTGAGCTGAGCTCATCTGTGAGTGAGAGATCAGATACTAGCCCTCAGGATTTGGATTGACTCTCAACCGACCATCACACTGAGGGATTTAAACCTGAAGAAATCAAAGACGAATGGACTATTTTTAACGCGGTTGTTTGACAAAGCCACTTGTTTACAAACAGAGACACAAAGACACACTAACAAAACATGGAGCCAAGGCCAGTAACAGAAATAACCCAAATCATTGTCTCTGGACTCTTTGAACCATAAAAAGCTAAATGAAAATAAACACCTCCTATGACTCCTGCAGGTCAGGCAGGAGGTATGTTAACAATCCAGTGCTAACTTTTGTAAAACATTGTTTTCCAAATAGTTAAATGAAAGTAGCATGATTACATGAAAAATGTAATTGAATCTCACTGAGGGACAGTGGCTCAATAGACATCGGGAAGAGGTAGAGATTGACTTCACTCATATTTTGTAGAATGTCGGAGTCTTTCAGAAACGAAAGTATCAATCAAATTTGATATCCCGATGTCAATGAAATGTTGAAATCACATTATTACTTCCCCAAAATAGGTTACGTTTTCGTCTGTGTTTGTTGGTCTGTATGTTAGTTAGTGGTATACATCAGGGAAGAGCCCAATAAATCTTCGTACGGATCTGGATCAGGGGGCAGATCCAGTTCTTCAATATCCTGATATGAGGCGTTTTTACAAAGTTTTCAATGGTATCTCAGAGAAATAGTGCAGTGCTTGATTTAAACCTGCCTATTTGAAATTAACTGTTTGTTTGGCCTTTGATAAATCTCTGGAGAATTATCCCTTGTCATTTGAGATTCCTCCTCAAACTGTTTTCTATTGCTTGTCCTCTGGACGTTGTGTCCACAGTTTAAATCTGCAGTGAAGATTTTAAAGTCAATGTTTATCATAAAATGAAACAGAATTTGCTTCATTACTGTTCATGTTTGTGGCTCATATACATTTTAACAATTGACTTAACTCAATTAACATTGCATGACAGATATTTCAGAGATCTGTTAAGCAGTCGACACAATCTTCAGACTATAACTCTTGACTTTTCAAAATAAAAACTTTGTAACTCAGCTTGAAATAAAGCAACAACAAAACGGATCGTGTGCTTTTACTTCAAAGACAAATTTCCAAACAGGAGTGAGATTAGCACCTGTGGTGCGTGTCTGTGAAATAAACATAATCAGATTATCAGAAAGGTCTAATGCCTTCTAGTTTTTTTTATATATTTTTTACTTAAGTCTGACCTGATGAGAATCATGTAGCCTGGTGTCCCACCAAGGGAGATGATGAAGGAAGTGATGACAGAGAGAGCCAGGAAGTACGGGAACATCCCGTCGCAGTCGTCCTTGTCTAGGCACTGACCTGTAGTGGCCGTAAAGTTACCAGCCACACCGATACAGCTACAGTTAGAGAAGACCTGGAGAGACACGCATAGTCGCACACGAGTGACAATGTATAGCAGGACACAGACATATATATTATATATATATTTATATATACATATATATACAGTAATATATACTTACATACAAACATATAAGCAGAAATGGTTGAAAAGGTGTTTTCAGTGTTTAAGGACCCACTCTGGTGAAAATATTTTTTTCAAACAAAACCCCATTGTCCCTTTAATATGATAAAAGTATGAATTTCCTATTTAAAAAAATAAAACGACTGCCAGTTCAAACACCCAGGGTTTGAACTGGTGAATTTGTGGGTGGAGCTCAGCAGCTGGAAAGGGGGATTTGACTTGGAGACTGGGAGACTGTTATATACAGCTAGACCTTGAGACAAAGTTTTGAGACTGTTGAAGTTCAGCCGCTGCCTACACATTAGCAAGGTATTTACCACGTTAATGAATTTTCCATGTGTCTTTTTTATAGTATGAGTACCTTGTCAACTTACAGTGTTTCTCCCTGAGCCAGCAGAAGTGGAGCAGCCAGCGAGGCAGGGAGAAACATATGTGATGCCGTTCTCACCACAGACCGGGTCCCAGTCGCTCGCTGAACACAAGCAGTCTGAGTTACAGGCTGTGACCACTGGATGTTTATCATAAGATATCCTGTCCATGCTGGAAGAAGAGAGCAAGAGTAACCTTATAAATACATGTTATTATTAAACAATTACTTAAACAATCAACATGGTTGCTGGCGGGTTGTTAGGATGATGGAATTCATGGATGAATGAACAGATTGCCGCTCACCCATCTGTGAGAGTAAATAGAGAGTTAATGAGCATTAGGGGATTGACTATAAGTATATATAGGTATATATACACTGTATATAAGCACAATGAGTAGTATTGTGTCAGCACATTGGCAACAGCCTTTTCATAACATGTATGTGTTTTCCCTCATATCCCTGAACCCTGTATGTTTAGTGAAACAGTTCTTTGATGAGATGTGAAAAGCTTTGAGAACGGTTGTCGCTCACTGAAGCTACGAGAAGAAAAAAGTGTCAGACTTTTGTAACGGTTGTGTTTGTATTGCTGCATCTCTGCAGCCACTGGCAGATCACATCGGCAAATCAGGCCAGATACAGTCAGACCGAGTCCAACTCGACCACAGCTACTGTGACAAATCTGGGTTTCGGCGCAGGAATTTACTGCACGTTGTTTTGGTTTGGATTTTTGCCTAAATATCCCCCTTTCGTAATTTTGATAAAGTCTGTAAGTAACAAAAAAAATAAAATCACTGAGGTCTGTTAAGCATCGACACAATCTTCAGACCCAAGTTGGTCATTCTGCTCGGTGTGAAGCTTTACAGCACAGTTACAAACGTTGTGCTTTCACTCGTAAACATCTGTCAGTCCAATATGGTGAATACAAAATAATGTGATTATCAAAATGATCTTGCAGGTCATGTTATTTTCCTCGGGCTGCAAGTTAGCAGCTGTTGCTGTAGTTTATGTGAGGACATAGAAGAAGAGATGTTCAACTCAATTCACAGGCTAAAGGCAAACAAACCCACTGACTGCTGCAGAGGGCTGGTCGCCTGTTTATTCTGCTCTTATTCATCTTGCTTATCTAAATCGCACCAAAGACGGCAACGGTTCACGAGACATGTGTACCACATAGAGATGGACAAATAGATGTTTCTCAAATTAGTATAGGTAGTTCTTAATATCTTGCATTTTCACATATTTTGTGTTGGGTGTTCAATTGGAAAATTGTCATTCAACGTTAACGGTTTGCATTTTATTTATATATATCATATATGTAGAAACTCTGGAGGCTCTAACTTGGACATTTGCAATCATGCATGCACCTCCTCCGGAGAAACTGCGGAGAAGCTCTGGAGTTCAGTGCATGTCTGAAACCAGCTATATACATTTGAAAGGGAGCCTGTCACAATATCTGATGACAATGTTGTGTGCGTGTATATTTGGTGTGTGTTAGCGAGAGAGGTCAGAGGAAGCCCTTCACATGTGTCTTAGATCACCTCCGAATATAGTGATCAGGTCCCAGTGAACGTTGGGCACATAGTTGTTGCCATTCACACCTGTACTTTGTGTACCTGTGACTGGATCACACAGGACAGATGCTAATACCAGGTCTGAATGGGGTCATAGAGACAAACAATCATGTTTATGGACAGTGTGTTCCTGTGTTTTCATCGAATCCTAAATAACAAACACCTACACCAACATGCTCAGTGATTACTCCTGACCCACCTGTCGTACGAAAGCGTCACTCCGGCTATCTTGGCGTTCTCACAGCTCATCGCAAAGAAGAACAACGAAAGGAAGTAGCCAATCAGAGATGTGCCGAATGCGAACCTGGCTGCTCCCATGAGATTAAGCTTGAGCCTCTTCATCAGCAGACCTCCTGAAAACATCCCCAGTGCCACCGCGGGGATATTTATCACACCTTGGATTAAGAGAAGCCAGATCAATACATACTGTTATTACTTGTTGCACTGAAGGATCTTTATGGAATTGAAAAATGGACAAAGACAGGATTTCATACTCTCCTTGTCTATCACTTCCCTGACCCTTACTGATAACACATGAAAGTTAACGGCTGAGCCCCTTCCAGAAGAAGAATAAAGCTTCACAACCTTCAAGTCTTCTTGATGAAAAACAGATCCCTGCTTTTAATGTCTTCTCTTATACCGTCATTTACCCTCAGGGTGAAGACTTTTATCTACACCCATGTCCTTAACTCTGGTCACTAACATTGCATTCTCTTCGATAGGCAGCCAGTCTGCTCAGCGCAGGCATCTCGTCTGATTAGACCATGTGAACCTCTTACTTTCATCCTATATTATCACACTCATATTTTAGTTAATTATCACAAATCCAGCATCTCTGCAGCCGTGGTGGTTATTGGGATAAATAGTGGGAGCACAGTCCTCCCTGTCTTTGATGAAATCCTCCCTCTATTTGTTTGTGAAGCATTCAGCAAATGCAAAAATAACATAAATTAACAGAAAAAAACAGTTGACTAGTTTATGTATAGAAACTCTGCATTTGGAATTGTAAACATTGTTTAGTTTAGTAATGTGCGCTCTGACACAAGACTTAACTTGAGTAAACTGGACCATGAGCTCGTTCTGCCACACAACGCAAACCAAGCAGATACACCTCCCCCCTTTTTTCCAGGTTGTATGTAACCCACGAATAATTCATGTGGTGCATGCAGTATTGATGGAGAGCTTAGCACACCCATCAGGAAGTTGGCCTTTGAGGCAGACTGCCTGAAGTGCTGCTCGATGAACTTGGGCTTGTAGGTGACCATGCCGATGAGCGAGTTCAGCTGGATGACTGTCACACACAGGTAGATCAGATACACCGGGTGTCCCAGCAGTGTGCGCAGGGATGGAATAAAGTCTGTAGAGGGAAAAACAAATAAATAATTGTGAGCTGGAACAAACACCTGCCTGCAAAAGTTAAATATTAAGATATTAGAATGACATTTTCAGTTTTACATGTACTAAATACTTCATATTTACATCTGGAGTGGGTCCTCTCTATGGGACAAATGAAACACCTTTTGAGTTTTTATGAAAACTGAAGGCTACCACAGGTTCTCTTTCATGTTTGGAAGGGGAGGGTGAGGTAAGGGGTGTTTAGCTACAACATGCAACTTCACCACTAGATGTCACTAAATTCCACACACTGAACCTCTAAGATGTTCTCAACATATTACATTCATAATAATATGAGGTCAACTTGACCTTTGACCACTGAGATCAGTAAATCAGTAACTTTTTTTTAGTCCAAGCGGATGCATTAAGTTTCCGGCAGATATAATGCCAAGAAGAGCCAGGTAATGGTCTGTAGGACTAAGGATGACATGGATATTAAGTTTCCTGCCTTTCATCTCTCTGGGCAAACTCTGGGGGTGTCCAATAGTACCAAATACTTAGGGCACATTATTACAGACAGGTTAGAGGATGATGCCGACATGTTTAGACAGAGGAGATTGCTCTGTGTCCAAGCTAACATGTTGTTTAGAAAATTCCACCACTGTACAGTTGATGTAAAGATTAATTTGTTTAGAGCCTACTGCACCCCTCTCTATACAGCTCCACTCTTGGGGAATTACAAGAAGGAGAGCTTGCGTAAGCTTAAAGTAGCCTATAATGACTGTCTTAGATTACTCCTGCATAAACCCAGGAGTCAGGGCCGGTCTTTCCTACAAGCGACATAGGCGTTTGCCTAGGGCGCCACTCCGAGGGGGGCGCCAAAAACTGTGCCGAGCAAAAATGAAAATAAAATAAAATATTTTTTTTTTTTTGCTAGGCAGAGTTTTTTGCGCCCCCTTCTCTATGTGGTATGGCCAAAACTATTGTATTTAATTACTCTGACAGTAATTTAAGTAGGTTCATTGGAAAATCAGTAAATGACAGCAGCACTCAAGTGGAACGTTTGGCACCGGAGCAGTTGCACCCCGTACTGTCAGGTGCAGTCTGGATGAGGAACTGAATGCTGCGTGTCGTTCATTAGGTCTATATTGTAAATGTTTATATTTCTTTATGAGTGATGATGTATATTAAGAGGTTTGGAGGAAAGAGACACCATAATAATTGAACGTGTGTTTTATGCAATTTAAAATGCAGTTACACTCAAAGAAATGCTTGTAGTTGAAATTGTGTTTAATTTGAATAAGATGCAGTCTGGATGTGGAACTGAATGCTCCGTGTCGTTACTGCTGCTGCATTCATGCTGTATTCTACAGATATACTTTGTTGCTGTGGTATCAATTTTTGGACCCATAACATACATCTCCAACCAATACTTGACATTAACATTTTTTATCTAACATTAGCGTAAAATGAGGCAAAAATTGAGGTACGAACCTCCTTGGTGTTGTCAGAGCATGCTAGCACATTGAGGCTTATGGTTAGAGTGTGTGTGTCCAAGCAACTTCAACGAAGAAATAAATAATTTTATAATAAGTTTTCGTGTGTGGGGGGGGCGCCAGTAGTGAAGCTTGCCTAGAGCGCCAAATGTGCTAGGGCCGGCCCTGCCAGGAGTACTAGAGCCAGTGCGCTGTTCTGTAATATGGGTCTAACCACCTTCATGGCCTTGCTGAGGAACCTCATTTTAAAGTGTATGAGTCGGTTGGACCGCTCAACAAATTCTATAATTGATCTGATGACAGACCCTGTCTGGGAACACTGGCATGAGTGCCTTTTTTAGCCCTTCTTTCCTTGTATATTTCTGTGTAATGTATTGTTTGTATGTTTTTTTTTTTATACTGCGGGCCTTGAGCCTGTAATAAAGTTTAATAATATCATAGATGCAGAGGCCTCATGAAAGTTAAACAAAATTGACACCAATGCATTTTATAGCCCGAACATTTTCTACACACAGCATAAAGTCAGTAAACTTTATACTAATACACATTAAAATGTATATATATCACCAACAACCACCTCCATCCTCACCTTTGGCCATCTCTATAAAACTGGTATGTTCATCTGCTGGATACTTGTGGTTCATTGGGGGTGGGGTTTTGATGAAGCTCGTCTGCTCTGATGTGCACTTCTCTGGTCCCCGGGGCCCAGACATGTGCAGAGAGCGGGGGAGAAACCAGAATGGAATAGCAGAGAGCAGGGTGATGACCCCTGCTATGAGGTAGCCCAGCCACCAGGCCCCCACCCAGCGGGCATCTGCAGGGGTGATGGTGATAGTTTCTGTTTTGGGGGAAACAGAGGGTAAGAGGTAATCAATGGTCAAATAATGCTCAAGCTTTCTTGAAATAGGATGCAAATATTCTCCCCTGACGTCATAGTCGGGGGAGAATAGTTTCTGGACGTTTTCCAGCTGGATTCTCATTTGGGCTCCTTCTGATATTTTAAAAACATTTTACAAGGAGGCGGAAAATCTCACATGCAGCTCCCCTGAATCATTTCAGGAAAATGTCCGGACTTCAGTGCATGTCAGAAATACTCAGTTAATTACTTCCCCGTCATTCATTGTGTCTCACACATTTGGAGCTCACTTTAAATTAGGGAAAAACAAGCAAATCGAAGGTGTCAAAAGCAAACCTGGCGGCACCCTCGAAATCCACTCACATATCTAATATATATATATATATTCATTTTTTTGCTCTCCCTATTTCTATTTCTCCCTCGGTCTTTACTCAGTCTTTCCCTCCCTCACTCTGCAGTAGAGTAATTTAGAGGGATTTGTATTTCCTCTCCCTCACCTGGCCTCGTTCATTAGGTATTGATGCTAATCTCGTAGTCATTGTGAAACACACACACACACACACACACACACACACACACACACACACACACACACACGCACACGCACACGCACACGCACACGGCCAGTGTTCCTGTGTTGTTGTATCTGATAACATCATGCTTCAGTTTTATGAATGACAAGAGTTTTTTCAGAGAAGAGCATTTTGACCTGTAATGACATCGAAAGTAATAGTGTTACTCATCACATTGACAATGGCCTTGTTGTATTCAGGAGCTGTTGGGTTTTCTCTACAAGCTTAAGGTCTCCACCTTATTATGTCATGATTTGGCTCTTAAAGTAGACTGAACAGAATATCTTTTATTTTATTGTCTATAGAATGAAGGGTCAATGATAGCAGCTTTGCATATTTACATAAGGGTCCTAATTTAAAACAAAAAGTGTGCTTGTGTTTATACTCACCCATTTTTACAAATCCAATGTCCACATAGATTTTGGCACACAGGGAGCCTAACAGGTATCCAAACACTGGTCCAACCACCGAAATGGTCTGCACACAGCCTGGGATGATGATGAACAAAACAAACTGGTTAGTTAAGAATTGAGATCCTGCAGAGCACTACACAGACAAATTACATCGGTTTTATCATCTTATCATTTGCTTAGAACTTACTGCCTTGGTTGTTTTTGAGCCAAACAACGCTGTGGATCGTCAACAAATCTGGTTTCATTTTGTTTGTTGCTTCTTTTGGGGGCTTTGATTGTGTTGATGTGACTGTATTTGTTGAGACTTCACCTGTTATATCTCCTGAACAGTTTTAACTATCAGATCAGTACAAAAAAGCTTTGTGGTAAAATATCTTGGTCATCGTTTTATATAACTGAACAGATAATCGTATGTACACTGAATTATTCTGTTCATGTAAGTGTTCAACTGACGTCTGTAGAGGACCCCTGTCTGTGTACTGCTTGCCTATGGTGCAGCTATTAACATCAGTGCCTTGAGGAAGTTACTGTGTGTGTCCATTTTGACTGTTAAGTTGAGAGGAGCACTGATGCTCTTGTATTGAAGTGTATCTCTACCTCTGGGCGGTGCTTTTCTTACCCACATATAGAGCAGCATTCTCCTCGGTAGCAAAATCATCTATGTAAGAGATCCCCAGAGGCTGAACCGGCGTCTCTCCGATCCCTCGCAGGACATTTCCCAGGAGCACATAGATCCACATTGACAGGTTGGACTCACTTTCACAACCTGGAAAAACGCAGTGTGATCACACATCTTCACTTAGTGTGTGTGTACGCATGAGAACGATTGTATGACTGTATTTAAGATGGGCGAAATGACAAATCCGCAAAAGTGAAGCCAAAGCATCTTCATTGTCCCCCCGATTCGACATAGGGTTGTATATACCTTTAAGATGGGATGCGACTGTGTATGTCTCATTCACAGCTGAACCATCGCGGGATTGGCAAAATGCATGGTAGGAAATGTAGTTTAATTGTTTGTTAGTACTCATTGCCTGCAAACAAGTTTTTGAGGTAGCACCTGAGACAATGGCTGACAATGTGTGTCACATCATGTGTCTGTTGAACCACTGACCAAGGTTCAGTCAGCAAAAGACATGTTTAAGGGGGAGGAGGAAGAATATGGAGTTTGACGGATTTCTTTAAGTCATGTCTCTATTTGCTTCAGAGACAGATACATTTAAAGCTCTGGCTCCTAATGACGTCATCGAGGAAAAATTATTGTGTTGGTACCCGGGATATTTTGCCTTAATTTATAAGGTCCAATATTTTGGACATCTTCTTATATAACCGAATAGATAATGTAAAGACGTGTCATTCGTCTTTATATACAGTCTGTAGTGTAAACACTCACCCTTGGCTGGCACTTCCGGCAGTTTACCATCTCGGGTCAGGTCAGCTGCTGCACCCACCGGACATGGAGATGGATTAAGTGTTGAGTTTGTTACCCACCGCACCGAGGTTTCAAACTCATAGCTGAACACAAAACACAGAGGGAACTGACGTGAAATACAAAAAATACTGCCAGTAGATTTAATAAGTTACAAGCAACAAGGGAGAATTCCTTTTGGGAAAAGTGAAAATCCTCCAGAAGCAGCTTCAGTCAAGACTCAGTGAAGCATCAAAGTGGTTGGAGTGCTGTAGGTTGACCTAGTTACAGTTCTAAACCACGTACAGTAAGACATGATTTGTGTGTGTTATCTCAGACTATATACGTGGATGGTAAAAAGTAAAATAAGTTAAGAGATGAGATTTCCTGCGGTATTGATTCAAACATCCTGTCACAGAATCTGACTTTGGTCTTCAATGCGAATGTTTTCTTTTTGAAACTTTACTTAAATGATTGATGATACAGTGTGTAAAAAAATGTGTTGAAATGCTTGGATAACAGACCCATTATTGTTTGCCACAGCTTGTCAAAGGAATGAGATGCACATGTAAACAACAATTTGTCTGTCTTGACAATCTGTCTTGCCCAAAGCGTTTTTTTTTATTTTATTTTTAATCTCTGCTTCCATTAAACAGACACACATTTTGTGCTGCACATGTCCTGTGCAGCTGTTACTGATACAATGCAACAGGAAGTATAAATTGTTTTGTTTCTCAGTGCATTCAAATGTTTTCTTAAATGCATTGAAAAATAAGTTAGATAGCACAGTTATAGATTTGGCTCCTCTTACTCACCGTCCGATGATGAAGTGAGGCAGAGCGATGATGAAGGTGCCGATGGACATCAGCACACATCCCACTGCAATGATCTTTGGCCGATGGAGCTTTGCCCCAAAGTAGCTGACGAAGGCTATCACCAGCAGGTTACCTGATAGGAAGGAGTCGAGGGCAGAAGTAATTTGGAATTGAAATTACTGTTGTTTACCCCTAATGCTGAAGATGCAGCAGGAGTTAAGCAGTATGATACGTATACGGTACAGAGCTGGATGAGTCTCTGTACAGTTCACTGGCCGAGTGCTCCTCACTTATATCTGTGCACAATTACATCATCAGATTTCACAATAAGTGAAGTGGTGGAGCTCTTGCTTCAAGATTTGAAATAATCAAATGAACTCAACAGAATGGCACTCGGTAGGGTTCAAACCTCTGTCAAGGCCGACCAGTCTCCTTATGTATAACAACACTCAAATTCTCTAGATCAAGATTTGGCACACACTCATAAACATCATCACATTCCAGGAAATATTCTATAAGAAATAAAGGAAAATGTTGAAAGAGGCCATATTTCACCGTATTAAAGAAAGTGAAACAAATTCCTGGATCTGCCCCCTGATCCGGATCTGCAACTAAATTGAATGGGTTTTTCCCTGACATATACCAAATTCAATAAGTCAATTTATATGCAACAAAAAATACAATGGAAAAGCAAAACTAAAGTCTAAAGAACCATCTCTTAAATTTCACACTATACTCAAATATTTAATAATTCCTGCCCCTGGATGTACTTTGACTTCTGCATTGAATTGTCCTGAGAAAGGTATCACATGGAAAACCTTGTGCTATACACATTTGGACATTAACACTCTATTGTCACATTTAAGTGCCAGTGTGACCAGTGACACGAAAAACTCATGTCGTATTGCCACGACCCTTTTATAACTGTAAAGATTGGTTTGAGGAGATGACGTCAATCTCTTGAACGATCCTTCAGCTGCTGTCACAATGGAACTGTGTGTGTGTGTGTGAGAGAGAGAGAGAGAGAGAGAGAGATAGAGAGAGAGAGAGAGAGAGAAAGAGAGAGAAAGAGACCATCAAGTGTCATGTAATCACAGTAGAAGGACGTGTGGAACCTTTAAGTGAAGAAGAAATTCTTAGACGTCATTAAGTCTTCCCTTGTGTACATGGTAATTACAGTGACTCTTGTACATTGGAGCTGTGTACAGTGAAGGAGTTGGAACATGTAACTGTAAAAATCTGGAACATACCAAGAATTATTCACGCAGCATTTGTATAACTCTGCATGAACGTCAGCAGGGTCCTACAGAGGTCAAGTTTCTAATGGGTTCTACATTTCATTCTCCCCATTATTATCATTATTACTCTATTGTTTCCTTCCCATTCCTCCTCTGCCCCTTTGTTTTCCCTCCACTCTGTTCTCTTTCGCACTTCCCCTCCATTTTTCTTTCCTCTTCACGGTGCCCTGCTCTGCCTCTTTGTTGCCGGGGCAACGATCTTATAGAAAAAGCCTGTTGCCTAGCCACATGTTCTCCACGGGAGACGGAGAAATGGAGAGGTATCCAGGGTGTTCAGACCCTGGCTGTGTGAGAGGTGTCGTCATCACCTCATGTCTCCTCTGGCAGATACACATAACCTTAATCAGAGCATCGGCAGGTCACACACACGTTTGTTATGAAGGAAAATGTGAATTATTCGTTGTTAATCCTATGATGTCAATGTGGGCTCAAACAACCTGCCTGACAGTTAAGGAGCAAGGTGGTATGAGAATCCCTGTGGGTCTTTCGCTCTGTTACCTATATAACCTGAACTTCCTGTTTGTCATGTGGAGGCTGCCCTTAGGCAAAGTGATTGACAACCGAGGGATGACAAAAAGCTCCAGTAAAATAGAAGAGCTTGAACTAAGCAAAAATGCTACATCTGTTCATTAGGAGAGGAGGTAAAGGAGATCAGGTCGGGGGGTCCCCTGCAAATGCACAGTAGAAGTGCTAGCGAGGCATTTGTGGAGAGGAGGTGCTCTCAGAAGAGATGAATCTGCAAGAGGTGTAGATAGAGAGGGACGCCCCTGCTCCGATAGCACTTCCCTGCTCATTCCAGCATCAGTGGTCCAGCCGGCAGAGGCACGATGTAATGTACTAATTCCGCTTTGCAGATCACATGATTTTGTTAACGGCACATTAGCAACAGTGTTCACCAAAAACTCTCGACATCTTTGTCGCTGTCTTCTACGTGTAAGGCTCTGTTTTTTCATCAGGAGATATTTGTTATCTTTTTAATTTGGGCATATTTTTCACTCGGTCGCAGTGAATCCAGCAGAGGATTTCCTGCCGTGTTCTCACATTGGCTCCTGTGGGCTTGCAGACTCTCAGGGGCCAGGAGGGAAGAGGCTGCAGAAAGTCGTTCACACATGCACATCCTGTGGAGAAACTGCAGAGGACCTCCACAGCTCAGTGCATGTTGGTAAGCAGCTTATGTGTCAGAGACATGGAGAGATTCATGCTGAGACTGGGGTCATCTGGTGGTTCTAACAGTTACACCGAGAGGAGGAGTTTATACACAAGACGCTGCCACTGATTGGTCTGTACTGCAGCAGTAAGCCAGATCTACTATCTAGCTGCACATTTTCACAAATTAAATCTGTGGTTGGATCAAGAATTTATTCAATGAAATCATCTGACTACCTGCTTTATGCACAATAGCCCCTCTTTTCTCTGCTTATATTGATTTAACCAGTGCTGCTCTGTTTACGTGAGGCAACGTTTTATGAGAATGAAAAGCATCCACAAAATGTCTGACCTCTGAAACTTGGACCCTGCGGTGGATTGGGCATCTTCACAGGCTGTCACCATCACCTCTTGTCCAATGTGATCATGTGAGCAGGGATTGGCTCGAGAACCCGACAATAACGTATAGGATTAGTGACTTAAAACAAAATTGATGACTGGATTAAATCTTTCTCTACTTTTAGATACAAAGATGATAATAAAGAGTGATAACAGTAAGGGAAACAGCTTTTTGGGGCCTTTTTAAACCTTCTATTTAAACAATGAAGTGTCCTTAAGATATAACACATTACCAGTGGGAAAAGCAGTATTGCTCATTCAATGCAAGCAAAGGTTTTGTGTGATATTTGATAAATGTCAACACAGAAATAGGGAGTTTGTGTCTGGATTACACAACAAATGATTTCAAACATTCCTGCAGGGACCATCTTCTCGTAACTGATTCACATGTCAGATAAAAGCTTGTAAATTGCCAATAATTCTCATGTTTATCGCTAAAAAACATAGATTAAATGAAACAGTATAGAGAAACTATAATAGCATCACAATGTCTTCAGAATTCTAACTCTATACAGCAAAGGGACAGCTTGGAGCCTTTTTTGTGTCCCTGGTTGACACTATGACTCACCAAACACACGCACGCACACACACGCACACACACACACACACACACACATACACGCACACACACACACACGTACACCCTCACACACACACCTGTCCTCTTCTCTGTATCCTGATGAATCCTTTATCCACAGCGTGAATATCTCAGTGACCCATTCATATTTCTGTCCCAAAGACAGAAAGGGAGGAGGGAGGGGAGCCTATGACACACAGGCGGTAAACAGAAACAAGAGAATAAGAGCAGTGACTGGCAGGCCGACTCACCTATCTCGAAGCTCCCATCAATGACACCTATTAGGTAACTGGGGATGTCAAAGCGTCTCTCCAGCTGAGTTATTGTGCTCTTCATGTAGCTCCCCGACAGGGCCTTTGCAAAATAGGCAAAGGACAGAGCCACCAGAAACATCTTGGAAAAGAGCGAGATGAAAAAAAAGAACAAAACAAAAAAAGGGTTAATATGCACAGCAGCGTTAAAACAACACACACATTGTTTGTATGCCATTATCACTTATCCACTTGATTGTGGGATGTGTTTTTATCCTCAAAGAGCAGAGAGATGAGGAAGCACTTGTGTGATTTCGCTGCGGTCGCCCCTGTGCATGAACTCCCTTCATTAACCTTCTTCCAGAGGTCCAACATCCAGTCACTAAGAAAAGTCAGCGTCGTAGCAATAATGAGGTTCAGATGAAGGAAAGGGCTTCAGAGTGGGCGGAGAGAGACGGAGATGAACACAGTGTGGGTTGGAGAGTGTGAACTGAGAGCGACTGCGGACAAATGAATTTACTGATAAAAGAGGCAAAGTATTCCACATGCGATAGCCATAATAAAAATTATAAATTATATATACCTATAAATAGATGGTGATAACTATAGCTAAGATAAAGAAAGGAATCCCCTGTGTATTATCATGTTGATTGTTTTAATTTGCTTTATAATGAGACAGCAGAAAACTGAGGTCAACTCCCACAGTCATGACTAAATGCCATCTAATAAACACATCCACTCAAAATGTCATTATCAACATCAAAACGGGCCTTAAACCTGCTCAAAGCACAATAAGGGGTTGAATACGATCTGTAGAGGTTTTTACATTAAAAAATTGACTCAATTAACAGTCTGCATTACTTGCACCTTCCTCACCACTTCCAACACAAGCAGGACAGAAATATCTCCACATCATCAGAGCAAAGCCATTTTCATATATAAACTGTGGTTTGGCGAAAATTTAGTCAAGAGGTCCTCTGGATTTTTACCTTTCCCGTATGAAGAGCGCAGCAGGATATTTTCCGGAACCGGGACAGAAAGTGTTCACAATCACAACAGAAAAATGTTCCCAGGTAGAGAATGAAGTAAGGACATGATGACATATAGATACTCTGCTTATATCATATATTATTTTAATCTTCTAAGTGAATAGCACCTCTCTTTCATCATGAGATATTTTTATTCTGCTAGTTTTACATCCACCATGGGTTAAAAATGTCGTCACCCGCTGTGAATTGTTTAGGATATTTTCCTGGTGCATTCTCACATGGACCCACTCAGACATGTTCCGGACATTTAACTGGCGAGCTGGCAGGAAATATACAGAAAATGTCTGAAGCAACTGACTTGACATTTTCACTACTCCACATGCCAAATGTGATAAAGAATTAAATATCTCCTACCTTCAGAATTTTATGAGTTAATGTTGCATTTTTTCACTTTGGGATATTCAGATTTTTGTATGAAGTGACAAATGATGGTGAAACCTGCCACTCGCTGTGTTAAACCAGGCTTCCTGTTAGAAATGAAAAGAAATTGGCGTTCAGCATGGTCGACCGTTTTAATCTTATCTACTGTCACATGTTTGCATATGAAAGCAAAACCTCCCATATGGTTTGGATTCTCTCTCTCCCTCTGACTATTTCACCTGTGACGTCTGAAGCATGAAAATAAATCTCTACAGAACGAGGTCCTCTCTGTCTGATTCCACTACACAGTATTTCAACAAGAAATGTGTTGCTGATTTCTGATTGTATATTTAGTAGAGATCATTCTAGGAATAAAGCATGCATTATTATCTGTAACTTTCTAATAAAACCTGACAAATTATTGTACACATTTTTTATCCACGGTTTTCAGAAATATCTCCCTGTCAAGCAAAATATAAATGCGCTAACTTTAGATCATGGGTGAAGGAAAGATTCAATTTCAATAATTACACTTGATAAGTGTCATGGTACTAACTCTTCAAAAAGCGTTAAAATGAATACTTTGTGGTGTGGATCCTTTGAAAGAGTCAACTCTGAGTTATTGTGGATATGCCGATTTTGCTGTAAGGTCTGTGTTTTTTCCTTAGTCAGCAGGATCACGCAAACAATTCCATAAGCGATTTCCATGAAATTCTGTGTGTGGCCTGAACCAAGAAAGCACTCATTAATTGACGGTGTGTATCCAGATGAGGGAGTGGATCCAGGATTCTTTTTTTTTTTAACTCTCTTGCACATTGTGAGGTAGGACGAATTTCCACATTATCACTGATCTTAAACAGCATAATTCCTGGATCTTGATAAAGCAACATAACAGTTGTTTAGGGAACTGTTTCTAGTTAGTCTAGCTATGTGTGTTTGTGTGTTTGTGTGTGTGTGTGTGTGTGTGTGTGTGTGTGTGTGTGTGTGTGTGTGTGTGTGTGTGTGTGTGAGTGTGTGTGTATGTATGTGTGCAAGAAAACCCCATTTAAGAACACCACGTCTTCTTAAATCTCTCTTTTTCCTATTGGGTGTCTTTATTTTTCTCGTCATCCTTCCTCCATATTCACTTCTAATCTCATAGAAAGAACAAAACATCTTTAACGTGCACACTAAACAAACAGGGTATATCCTGTAGATAGAAATTAGCATCGAGGACACAGTTTGACCTTTGGACCATTTCGTGGCAGCGTAATAAGAAGCAGCTGACTGTACCACCGGTACTGGTGAAACCACGTTAAGAGAGTTAGAGAGGAAGTCTGTACAACTATTTTCAGCATGTACAAAAACAATAGTGTGATAATCAGGAGTTTGAGAAACAGTTCCCTGCTCCTCTCCTCGTTCAGAAACCTCCATTTGTGATGTGTGAGCGGCTGTCAATGCAAACAGACTTCTTTTGAGATCATGCTGACCACTATGACATGCTGCAGGGCATTTATCAAAAGTTCATCACATGTGCATTTCCTGGGGAGGGGAGCTTCACTCGCACGCAAGCCTGCATACATGTATATTTCCCTCCAAAGCAAGGACAAGGCTTTCATAACTACAACTCCAGGCTATCCTCATTCATTCTAGCAGTGGGATCTGGGATACTCAAGGTGGTCTTGATGTGAAACTTGTTAATAATTGAAGTTATCCTCATTGTGTGCAGCAGCAATAATAATTGAGTCAACATCAGTGTAGCATTTTTCCTTTTTCTTTTGTGCTCGAGCTAACTCAAGCTTTTTCACCAGAGTCAGTTTTGGTGGTCATAAGTAGATTAGTGGCAGATTGGTTCCATTTGTGCCACTTCAGTTATTTAGTTGCTCACAAACACATGGTTTGTACCAGAATGGGTTTGCTGAGTGGAATACAGGCATGTCTGTCTGTGTTCTCATATAGGAAAATCCTTAAATGTATTGCTTTTTAAGAAGAAGGGAACTAGAAACTGATTAAAAAGGCTGAAGCATGTTTGCCCGTAGCACAACCACAATTCGGATTTACGGGTATTGGTATTTGCTCTCTAGGGTTTTGTACTGTTTTTTTTTTATACAATACTGGTGTTAGATTGATACTTTTGAAATTGTACTGATGCCTTAACAGTGCCAGAACTGGACTTTTTTTTTTTTTTTTTAAATCCTTTTACTACCTATACATATTATTATATAATAATAATAACATTAATAATATTACATTATTAATGTTCATTTCTGTACAGAAATCGTAACAAATTGATATCACAAAATAACAAAATTGTTCAAACCTAACCCGACTACACTAATTCAAAACGAAACAATAGTTTCAGTGCTTAATACAGGAAAACACTTCTGCTACAAACCTATTGTCTCCCCACCTCTCGGGCAGACGACAGGTGCTTCAATCATTTTGTCGTCTTCCTCCCTTTACACAGAATTGTTTTCAAACCTTTGCTGCACGTCCTGACCTCAGAAACCTTTAACCTGATAAAAAGCAATTATAAGTTTGTAAGTATAATGTTATCTAGACACGTGCGGTGATATGTACGTTAAGCAGGGAAACTATTTCACTCAGACCATGGAAACTGAACTGAAGCAAAGAAATCTGATTAAAGTGTTGTAGAAGCCAATTTTTGTAAGAGTGGACCGAAATCATTTTCTCGAACAATTAAAGGCTTTTAGAACAATACCAGCTGCACTACTGAAACGACTAATCCCATTATATCTAAGTAAAGTCACTCTTTTGTTGATGGTCTTTGAGAGCTTAGTCTTAGTGGAAGACGGAAGAAGATTTATGCGGCAATATAATGTACTATTATTTAATATTCTATAATTACAATGCAGACACTATCCCAGTGAAAATTGCTTTAATTGCACTGTGTATACAATTTCATCACGCCTACACTCCGGTATCTAGAGTCAAAACCTGGGCAATTAGGAACTCCCAAGGAAAATTATTTTGCCTGGTTTCCGCCTGCGCTCAGAACGTACTTCTGTGAGTAGGGGGGGATTTTGTTACCTTTGAACAGAGCCAGACTAGCTGTGTTTCTAGTGTTTGTGCTACGATAAGTTAACCCGCAGCTGGCTTTAGTTTCATGTTTAGCAAACACATGTGAGAGTGGATTCAAGCCTCTCATCTTACTCTCTGCGAGAAACAAACCTGTGTTTTCCTAAATGTCAAACCCCTGTTTTAAATTACAAATTGTCCAGGACAAGCTGGAGTTGCAGCGTCATGCAAAGGTAAGATTATCCCCGTAAAACATGTCAAGGTCATTGTCACATGCCAGCAGCGAAATCAGAATATAATCTGTCAGACACCACCCCTCTATTAAAACCTTGTTCTGTTACAAATAAAAGAGACAATGGACACTGGTACAATAAATAAATTATCTCATTCAATGACTTTTGTAAAGGACTGGAACTACTGTACACACTGAATATGTGCCACACACACACACACACAGCCACACACAGACACACACACAAACACACACACACACACACACACACACACACACACACACACACACACAATCATAGTAATACACCTAATCCTTACCCCTTTAACCTTATCCTAAATTAAACCTAATCTAACCCGAGCACCAACCATTAAAGGACCCATTGTAAGCCCATTTTACCACAGTTGATATGGTTCCTTGGGGTCTTAATGAAATGTCTGTAACATATTTTGTCAAAATAACACAAGGATCATTTAAAACAGCACCCTTTTTACCCTGTCTAAAACAACCCTCCTCAGATTGACTTGTTTTGAGTGCCCCGCTCCCAGTGAGCAGCCCCTCGCAGCTCACTGGGAGCATTGGAGACTTCCCTGTGGTGTAGCCGGCTCAAGGTTAGCAGCGAGTTAACACGCTGCAAAAGTGACGGGGAAGCGGCGGTGACACGTGCGATACTGAGACGTCCGAGGTAGTGGCGTATCTGCTGATGCGATGACATAACGGCTGGGATCAGCTTACGTCGGCGCCTCGGTCAGCCCGGGTCGCACCGTGTTACCGCCCCTCCCTCCGGCGTCTCCCCGGTGAGAGGGCGAGCTAACGCTAGCCGGTGAGATGATGGTGGGGGGTGGTCCAAGGCCATGTAGCGAGACTATGACATATTTTTCTGGCGTAATCCAATTCTACCCCATCTAGCGTATCGTTTCTGACATAGAGGAACCACAACAAATCGCGGGAGTTGTTTATTTCCAGAGTTTTTTGGGACGGTAGACATGCCAGATACCCAAATTAACGTGTAGAAGCACGACAAAACTGAAATTTTCAGAATATTTCCCCTTTAAACAATCTCAAACTGACCGAAATGTCCACTCTCCGATTTGTCTATCTCCAAAACAGTAGAAGAAAAGGTACAATACATAATACTTTAATAAGAAATGAATGATCATTGTTGCACCCAAGTTCTAGTCTTATTGACGGAATTAACATAAAGCAACGGATAAGAGTTGAAACAGGCTGTGTCAAGGCCCACCCAGCCGGTCAGGGAACCAAATAATTCTGAGAAGAAAGAAAAGTCTGACCTGCCACTGCAGTCTGTATTATGATAAGCTGCTTAAGCACCATTGTCTAATGTCACTTTCATGTGGACAAAGGCAACAATGGTGTCTGATCTCATTTAGGGCTTTGCAAACTTTTATGTTTTTGGCAGAGGAAATGGTTGCAGCTGGTTTACTCTCACGTCCAATGTTGAGTCACAACCGTGATTAGGCTTGCAAGATGCCAGAGGTCACTTGCGTCACATGTTCCGGTACCACATTCTCTAGCAGCTGCCTAAAGCTATCACTTTAGAAAGGTGCTCCTATCAATCAGTTAATGATTCGATAAATGTATCAAACAATTTAGTTGGATGAGTTAGTTTTGCACCGTTTGAGCTGAAACATGTACATAACTGGACAAAAGTTTAGAACAACTCATTGTTATCTTGTTTAAGTGAAATTCAAGCTGTTAGAGTTCAGTGAATAGTGTTACATGGGTTAGAGTTAGTAAATTCTTGCCAAAAAAATTGACAAATTATATTGCTAATGTATCTCTAAATGCTCATTGTAGTCCTTCTTGTTCTGTCATTTCAATCCTGGAGCCTAATTGTGGTGTATTCTGCTATGTTCTCTTACTGCTGTGATTTACATCCAAATTACTAATGACACCTTCGCATCACTTCCTGTATGGGTTTCACGCTTCATGTCTTTTAATCTGAAGGGACCTAGGGAAATCAGGTTGACAAAAATGGGTGAGGAGAAGAGAGGGAGAGACCAGGAAGAGCTGTGCAAATTTAAAGTGATAATAATAATTTCAGTAATAATTATACACATGTTACATGATAGAGAGCTGCAGAGCAGCCATGCAACTACCTTAAATTTCATTGACTTGTAAATAAACTCCCTCTGCCTTGTAAGATCATGTGACGCCCCTGACAGCAACTATTGCTCACTTTGAGGTAAGATTGAGTTGTCTACAGGCATTTCTTGAAATCAATATGAACTTTGAAATCAGATTTTATTGACTTTGTCAGCGAACAACATGGGGTCTTGATCAGCTGTGTTTTGTTTGTGACCAAAAGGAAGGAAGGAAGCGTTAGCACCGTGCGAACTGACAAATTCCAGGAAAAGGTGAGGCTTATACTTAAAAGCAGTACCCTTTTATGATGATGAGTGTGTGTAGACTGGCTACCTGATATATCCTGTCCTGAACTCATGAACTAAAGGAGCTGACATAACTGCCATGTGAAGTTTAATTGATGGGATAAATAGAAGTACAGAAGCAGGATTCAGTTAGTCTGGCTATGGACTAATGGCTTTACATTAAGACCAAGAGGTCATGGGTATAAGAAGTACACTGTCCCTCATAGACACAAACACAGTCCAATTGTTGACTTGCAGGGCTGTTGCTGTAATCTTGTTATTTAGTTAGTTCTGATCTATACACACACATCTATTTTCACTTCAGCAGACAAACTTATTTGGTATATGACTCCCCGGGAGTTACCTGCTTAGCAGTGCTTGCTCACTACTTTTTTATCAGTCATAAATAACACAATGTTCCTAGTTGTTGTTATGTGTTCAAGCAACTAAATTTGCCGTGAGTTGTTTTTTTCGAAAGATTTATTTAGTTGTTGTTAACTTTAATCAAGATTGATAATGTGGGACAGCATTTAAGGTCTCTAAATGGGGGAAATATGCATTGAGTGACTCCCTGAACCAACACAAAGATAAACAAAAAAGAAGAAGCATATGATCTGCAGTTGTAAGACAAGAGTTAATGGCAAAAAATACAGAATGTCCCTGTCTGCTTAAACTGATTGTCTTGTTGGCTAACTAGCAGATCATCAGTTTGATCTCTAGGACAGAGATGATCCACAAAGCACAGAACAGTCCCTGCATAATTCATTTGCGTAATTCACACTATTCTACACTTATCTGACACATCGCCTAACAACGGACAGTAAAGTAAGAGTATGACAGACTCTGGAGGTCGAGATTTCCTACACATGCTGGTAGTGGTTGACCAGTCACAACAAAATGGGCCATCTGGCCAATCAGAGCGGACTGGGCTTTGGTTGGAGAGGGGCCTTAAAGAGACAGGAGCTAAAACCAAGCATTTCAGGCAGAGGCTGAAAAGAGGAGCTGCAGCAGTGGACAGTCTGAGGAAAGTGATGCGTTTTCAGAACATCACAGCAGCTGTTGTTTGTCTTATCAATTTCAATTCAATGTTTAATATGAGGCTCTTTAGACAAGGTTTGTTTTATGGGGAAATGTTTGAAAATGTTGCTATAAGACTTGTGTGTCTGATACACTTTGCATGGATTCATCTTTTGCTGAACATGTTTATTATATGAAAAAAAAAGTACTTGAACAACAAAAATAAACAAAAGTAAAATATACAGAGTCGAAACTGTCACAACATGTTGGAGTGTGTACCTTCAGGCTGTTGCAGGCAGAGGAACGGGGTTCTCTGGCCGCCCCGTCACCGCGTCCATTCTCCTGCGTGTGCCCTTGCTCAGCTCTCTCCTCCATCCTCCAGAAATGTCTCTGTGTCTCCTTAACAGAAGTCTCCCACGTAATGTAATTTCTTGGCGCTGATGCATGCAACCCTGCAAGTGGATAATTCAAGCATGTGACTCACTTCTCATCTTCGGCACAAAAACAGAAACATGTCTACAGCAGTCGGAAGAGGAGAGACAAAAACACACAAACAATGTGTCCCTGTATTTGTTCTGGAGATCTTTAATCTCAAGTCACAACTAAACAGTCAACATGGAAGTGACGCATGCTATTTTTGCTCTTTTTTCAGAACAACAGATGGTTGTTTTCAGTTAACCATTTAAAAACCAGTGTCATAAACTAAACATTCCTACTTATCAGCACTACATTGTTCAGCCAGTAACTGGCATCATGTGACCAAATTGAATAAGGCATAAACTGTGGATGTGAAGCGTTGTACACCCTTAAGCTTTTGAACCTCAATGCTGTATATTTATTCATATACATGAACCACTGAACTCTCATTGCTACTCTTGGTCAGTGTAGGAAACGTTGTATGAAACAAAGACCAATCATTTAATTTGGACCAAAATAAAATGACTGGCTGGTGTACCTGTCTGTAACGAAGCAACCAGCCTGCTCGCACCCAGCCCGAGCTCTCACTGCACATGACTTGAGACTTCAGCAGGGAAGACATACACCGCTCAGGCAGAGACGAAAGTCAGAAGTTAGCTAGCGATTTACAGAAGCGATGGCTTCTAGCTGCTGTCAAGCAGTGCACGTTCATGTGTTCTGGGTTTGTAACTTTGATGAGAGGGTTGATGGGAGGGAAGTGCATGTACCGTAGACTGTGTATAAAGATAGATGACGTGACTGCTCCCCAAAAATGAAGCCAACGACAACTAGAGGAAGAGGAGACGCGTTGTCCATCGTTATATACATCTTCACTTCAGTTTTGTGCAAAACTGATCAAACATGCATTGGCAGCAGCACATTCCTGAGCCAAACTATGCCGTATCCGTGCGGTGCTTGTGAGCAAGCCCCAAGCATGGCTGTACCACCCTCGGCTGAGCTCTCTTGGCATCTTGGTCAACTGAGTGGATTGAACAAAGAAAAGAATGGCTGCATGAACAACTCACATATGCCAACCATTCACTGGTTTTATAGCTCCTGTGTAAAGTTTGAGCTGTTGCTGTTTGAATTCATCGTAGGAAAAAGAAGCCTGGGAGGTTTCTTATCTGATTCCTTTTGTTGCTGCTTATCTTGATGGATGATGCACAAGCAACACATCTAGTGAATAGTTTTTTTATATATATATATATATATATATACGCATTAAATCCACGTGGTTTACTCATTAGAAAGGTGTAAAAAAAATCAAATGTAAATTGCTGTGACACAAATCTTGGAGTATAACTGATTACAATTTAATATCCACCAGAAAAGCTGCAGGGAGGTTTTAGTTAGTCCCTGCTGTCTGCCACTGACGGCTGATCATTTGCAGTCGTGGTAAATTTAGATTTTGACATTTTTGTATGGAAAGAACTGTTTGAACTCCTACATTGTGCATGATCAGTATTGGTCCGGTCAATTGTAGATAAAGCAGGGAAAAAAAAATTCTTATACCAGCAGATTTGACCTCCTTATTACGTTTTCTTCCATCTCGTCAATTTTTTTCTTCCATAATGACCCTGTTCTTTCCCTGTCTTTATAGGTCCACACATTTGTCTTGCTTATTTCACGTACTGCCCTCTCCTCCCCCCTTGGTCCATTTCCAGCGGTCATGTGAAACAGTGAATGTAATTGCTCCAGGGGAGCCACTTATTGTTTGCTTCGCAGCAAAGAACACTGTCAGAATACCGTCACCATATCTAACAGTGAAAATGCCACTGTAATGTTAACAAACGTGTTTGCAATCATTTTGCTTGCATGATTTTCTGAGTTCAGGACCAGAGCAGGAACAGGTTCGACCTACATTCCAGGAATTTGACAGATAGCAGCTCTAAGAAGACCAATATAAAGCAGTAGTGTACAGAGGCAGCAGGTTTTAAAATATGACACATCAGTCCTCCCTTCATGGTTAAATTGTTTCCAAAGAATAAATAGCTGATCACAAGCATTCACTTATCTTTGCTCCCTTCATTATTATGAAATCATCATTTTAAGAATTGCGATAAAGCAGGTCTTAGTAAGTTACTGTCTGAAGATGACGAAAGCTTCTGCGAATCCGACCCAAATTGCACACTTTTTAAGATCATAATGAATGAAATTGAATATCTATGTCAAGTAAGACGAAACTTCAGTGTCCCAGAAATACTTCATCGTAATTGAAGATGAGGTGAATGAGCCTAGTAGAAAATAATCCCAGCAATAGTATGTTATCTCACAGGCAGAGACTGTAGTTATCTAAAGTCTTTCCCACAATTTATCTTAGCTGTGCTGATATAAATTCAGTTGAGTCCAGAGTTGTTATCAGTTATCAGTCCAACACTGGTTTTCTCAATATATAGTATATATCAACAAAACAAAAAGCCACAAGTATATAGGCCACCTTACAAACCAAAGGTCTTATTTGTAGATTTATCACATTATGCTAATATCAAATATGTGGAGAAGGAGCTACAACATATGGAGACTATGCATGCCAATTGAAGCGTGATGAAAAAGGGCAGAATAATTTCCCACATAATATTTTGATGTATTTAAGACTTTTCAAGGACTTAAATTCTATCGATGGAATATTGACGTTTTTTTGACTTTTTAAGACCCTACAGAAACTATACTAACACAGAGCAAGTTTGTTATGATTATTGAAAAATTAACTCAGAAAAAAAGACTCAGCTTTAAGGGGCAGCAGCCTTAAAGGCCACTTGTAAACATATTTGCATATTAGAGAAAGGTGCCGGATATTGCCACCATATTAATCTCTTTTCTCTATAAAGAAAGACGGGAAATAGCATTAGATACTATTTTAAAATCAGCATCATCATATCAAGTATTTCCAGACCTTAAATCCCTCAGAGATTCAAGTGATTGATGAGCTAAGTGTTTGTACTTCACCAGCCCAGCCTCCTTTCTCATGCTTATAAAATGAATATACATAAAATATAGTTGTTCTCTCTTTCTATACTATTATCAATCACGCTACATTGTATATTGTCTGTAGATTGCTGTAGTGTATGCATTTGGAGCTGTGGATATTACTCCCTGCTGAATCTGTAGGATGGCAAGAAGAAGCTGTACATGTTCATGATCTTGAGTGTTGCCAATTGGATTTAATGAGAAATAAGAGGTGCAAACCAGAGAAAACATTTTAGCCTTAAGTTTGGTTACATAAGCTCCACCAGCTTGGCTATGGTTGGAACACCACATCAGTGATATCTCAGTGCTGCTGTTGGTTGAGGTACAGCTGAGGTCTGCTTTAAAACTTGTCATGCTTCACTGGAGGCACCTGCCAATCAAACAACCAAGCTCCTCGCCAACCAAGCTGTGTTAAAACAAAAGAGGCAGGTAGCGAATCTGGTGTGTGTTCATTTGGTTGTGGATTTTATTTCCTGTGGACTTCTCCTAAGCACAACATTGATAGCTAGCATGGCACATTAGCTTTAAGGCTATGTTGTGTGTCCAAAGGATGAAACTGTGATTGTTGTCGTTCCAACGATTGTTCCAGCACCAAGCGTTGGGCACACCAGCCATCAAGTGTCAATGCGACGCATAGGCGTGAGTCAAGCATAAGAGATCAATCCTTTAGTCTGACATATAGTGACTATTACACTATGAGTTAGTTAGTTAATTTGATACTTAGTTTTATTGTTTTTTGAAGAGGAACTTCAGTTCCCTCTCATTGACCGATCACCTTCACAAATTAGTCTAAGGTCCCATTGAACAGACAACTTAATAACACAGCAACAATATAGATTCACAGCATTGATTAAGATTAAGATGCATTTATTAGTCCCAAACACATGCACAGACATGCACAGGCACACTCATGCAGGTAGGGAAATTTAACCTCTGCTTTTGACCCATCTGGTGCGACCATGTTCGGCGTCCGGGGAGCAGATGTTGGGGGAGTAAGGTGCCTTGCTCAGGGGCACTAGACAAGGTAGGAAGAATCCTCTTGGATTTTTGGACAGATCAATCCAGGTTCGTCTTTTGTTGTTTCTCTGTGGAGTCGAACCAGAGACGAACCAGAGACCTTTTCTGCCCATAGTCCAAGTTTCTGCCACTAGACCACCGCCTCTCCTAGATGGACTAGTGGACATAAAAGCTTCCAGGCAAAAGCAGCCAGACTTTGCAATGACTAACTATTGAGGTCTGGTTTTGTCAACACTGACCATGAAGGTGTCAAGACCAAAGTGTTCAAGGTGGGAACTGGCAAATATCCCTGTATGTGCATTTTGTGGGAACAGATGGAAAACAAAGAGTGGTTGATGGTTATTTAATAAGACCTTTCTTGGCACTTCTACGGGCCAGAATTTGATGGCAAATATAAAACCATGTCGTGAAGGTTTAAGAACAGGCGCAACAAATTCCCTCCGACATCGTATAATCTCTCCAATAAACAAGGAGTTTCACACTTCATGGAACTGCACTGGTGACATTCATTGGAACACAGAAAAAACGGCCTTTTGAAAGAGGACTATCTTATCAACTAAACCAAAAATAAATGCAACAATAGTGATCCAGGAACAGCGGACTGCTTGAATCGCTGAGTCATAGAGCTGGAGTAATTACCCACCAGGATGTGTGGCTGGTAATTGAACAACCCAACTTACCTCACTGTCCCGTCTAACATCCACCGCGATTACTGGAAAGTCCGGGGGGGGGGGACAGCCAATCGGGAAAAGCAGGTGGAACCTCCGGTCAGCTGGCCGCGGTCAAGCCTCTGACGCGGATGGAAGAGGAGGAGAAGCGCCGTGTCTTAACGCGAATGCTCTGACAGCGACTTGCAGCTTCAGAGTTCATTTCCAGCGCACTCCACGCGTCACCCCGAGGCGGTCCGGAGCGGATCACACCGGGATCTCCCGAGACAGCATGTCGGGGGGTGGGGGGTGTGTGCGTAAAGACACCTCTCCGCAGCCGCCGCGCAAACACTCCGCAGATGGACAGACTTCAGTAAAACACTGAAGCACAGAAAGCGAGGGAGAGAGAAGCTCGTCTTCACTCTGCTTGTCTCTCTGTCTGTCTCCTCAACCTCTGTCTCCCAGCCTCCCTCCCTCTCGCTCTCTCTCTCTCTCCCTCTCTCTCTCTCCCCAGCCCCTCTATACCTCCCTCTCTCCTCCTCCCTCCAATTTTTACTATTCAAATGAGCTTAATATGGATCATACATACAGCCATGCGTTCATAATGGCTGCTGTGTTGTCACTGATCAGCTTTACAGAGGGGATTCATTCTCCTGCAAGATCAGGAAACAAGGATGTAACATCAAAACTGTGAAAGCAACTTTCATCAGATATCTGTTCCCATGCTTGGTTTGTTTTGATAACGGATCTTCTGCTGTGTATCCACGTCTTAATCTGGGCTCTTCTTTCATGACAGCAAAGTCTCACATTGAAGTCCTTCCCTGCAACTTTCTGTAATAAAATGTCCACACATGCCAAATTTAGAACAAGCACATGGTGGTGTTATATCATGACGTTCTGCATTACACAAGGATGTTCCAGTTTTTTGTAATTCTTGTTTACTCTAGATTGAAAATTAACCCTATAAACTAGGTTGGTGTTTGATTGGTTACAGCTTTGTTAACAGTGCCAACAAACCAAGAACTGAAATAATAATCGGATTATCAGACACAAATATGCAAGGGGAGTTTAAACACTGATTTCCAACATGGTCCTTAAATGTTAAAATGACAACAAAACTTGACTTTACTTAAACATAACCTTATCTGCCAGATGACACGAAAGGTCATAGAAAGAAAGATGGTTTTCATCCTAAACTCCCCCTTTACATAGTCCCTCCAATCAATGGACCCTCAATTCAGGAAGAACCATATCTCTCAGGGGTGTGTGACTCTCTAAACTAAAACAGACAAATCTTTATTGTGTCGCCAGGTCAAAAAATGCAACGAAAGCAAAACTTCGCCTCAAGGAAACTTATTTCATTTTGTAAATAAGTATCATAATCTAACCCTAATCATATTAACATATTATACAAAAGACAGCCAACTCATTAATGGTTTAACCCAAGGCATCATCAATGATGTCAGCAACTAGGAAGGGTTTAGTCATAACTCACTTTATCCCCATGGTGCAGCATGGTGTTCAGTTGAGTGAATATTAAGAAAACAAATGACTCGTCATGAAATTCTAATTTGAACAGTATTTGGCTGAGGTTTGTTTTCAACTGCAACTAAATATTGTATTAGAACTAAATTAACCTAGGATAATATGAGCTAGTATTATGTAGATGTTGTACTGGCTGACGAATGATGTTGTTTTGTCTGCTTTGTTCATCTTAATAACGCCCTGAGGACCAGCTTCCATATGTGTCTATGGAAATTGACTGGAGGGATGAACAACATTTTTCTAATAAAAAGTTTTTTGGTTTCAACGATTCTGGCAGAAAGCTCTGAAAAACACCCGTTCCAAGGTATTCAGTTAAGTCTGCTGATTTAGGACATCTTATAGGACTTTCCAACATACCTACAGTATAATTTGGGGGCTCTCGGGTTATTTTCTGGTGTCGTCTGTGCTGCACAACTGTTGGTCGAGATCCCTGGCTTTCAACTGGATTTTGAAGGGGGTTTAAGTTTAGGGGATTTCCTAATTTAGTTGTTTTAGTTTTTCTCCTGACCCCTCTACAGTGTGATCTTTTTTTTTTATTTTTATTATGGGATATAGGAGCCTCCTGTTATGTCTGCTGTGGCTTTCTCAGTCTTTGCATTGAGGCACTCAGGGCCGCGATATTTCCGACATTATTTTGGCTTTTTGGGAACTTGCAAAATATTTTGTAGCACAGCTATGTACCACCACTTTTCCCTGTTAGGTGCTCAGGTTTGCTCACCGCTCAGTTAATCTGAGGCAGCAGTGCAGACCTTAACGTCTTCCTGTAGATCAGATTGCAGCTGGAGGTCAGATCAATATTAGGTAAGCATGTGGTAGCAGAAGGTGACTGGTAACATACTTCCACCTGTCCTGCCATGCTGTATCAGATTCTACTGGCAGTCCCAGCTGTCAGATATATAAATAGCATACTGTAGCTATATAGACATACTCGGGTCCTTCAATTTTCTAAAGGTTTCACATAGAACCTGCTGATTCAAGTAGTTTTTTATAACATGCAGTTCAATGAAGCTATGAGAATGTCGACCCTGTTTTGTATCTCTCTAAAGTTTGATTTAAAACATTACATACATACACAAGTATTTTACATAGATTGACATGATAAGACATCACCTAATGAACATAGACTGTACATAAGGACAGATGACTCATCTCCACTTCCTCCCACCACGGTAGCGAGGTCCTGTCGACACAAGCACTCGACCAATCAGTAGTCATTCTCAGCTCTCATTCATTTTTATAATATCAAATAACTAATTAAAATGTATAACGTACTGGAATGTGAGAAGAGCTTTGAGAATGTACTTTTCCCATCCACTAACATGGAGGAGGCATATCTATTTTCACATCTTTATATATTTATACTTCCAGAGGAAGGTGATTTAGGGGATCTAATGTGGGACACTAGTCCTGCTTTGTTTCAATACAGTAATACAGGGTGGCCAAGCAGGGGGCGTACTTCAGAAATTTGGGAGGTGACGAGACCCTCTCTCAAAACATGAACTCGAGGAGGGAGCTAATTTTCTGTACCTTCACCTTTTGTCTTTGCCTAGCAGTCATTTCTACCCCATCCCAGAATGCACACACCCCAAGCTGTAATCCTTTGATCCTGCCTGACTTGCCACTCCAAACATATAAAGATTAAAGAAGAAGAGGAAGAAAATACTGTTTTATGTTTTAAGCAATCTTATATAGACTCTAGTGGATGCTGACCTCTTCTTGGTCGAAACTCGACTGTTTTGAATTTATTCACTTGGCGAAGATGAGCAGTCTCAGGCTGCAGACAATTCCTCCTGGTCTAACTTCAACGAGGAAGCTTGGATAACTTTGAAGTTAGTCTGCTGCTTTAAGGCTCTTGAGGATTTCAACAAACGGAGATCCTACTTGATGCCACTAATTAGTGGCATCAAGTGTGAGTTCATTCATTTTGTCAGATCCAAATGGGTTACTATTGATAAAGTTAAATCAACACGATGGAACTTTTTATGCTTCAAATAGTAGCTTCAAAATGAGTGTGATGGTTCCCTTACTTGAAATGGGCCTCTTTCATTCACGCTCGTCCCCCTGAGCGCCTGTTCTTGCTCTTTGTCACTTTGGTGAGTGAGTACAAACTCAGAGTTTGGTGCATTTGTTACAGCGTCAGCTCCTCTTGTTCAGGCAGTTGGGATCATGGGTAATATCCACCGTTCTGCTGTGTTTCAGTTCAGAGAGTGGGAAGACGCAGTCATACAGTAGGGATATTTTGGCTTCATTTAGTGATAGTTGCAGGAAGTGGACATGCCTTGTCCATTTTTATTTACAGTCGGTGCTATATACTCTTTACCAGTAGTTTTCAAGTTGTTTTGTTTTTAATTATTGTTAAGTTAGTAGAGTGGAATCCGATTATAGTGATCACGTTTGTCCGGGCCAAATTGATAACTCCCTCACTTCTCTCTCTATGTCTCTCTTATCAACACCGACTCAGCTGACCCGCTAGAGTTTTAACGTTGATTTGTTTGAAATGAGGCCACAAATCAACACTGATCACCACGTTATGATCAATACTTTTCTTAAATGAGTAAAATCTTTATTCATAGCTGCGCGCATTCATTCATTCATTCATTCAGGTCGTCCTGACTCTGCTCGCTCTCTTCCTCTCTCTTGCAGGCACAAGCACTCACACCCACAAACGGTGTCATCAGACACATGTGTATCCTCAGACTGGGTAACAGCAACAAAATTTCTAAACTTAGACAATGTGTGGAGAGCTGGAGTAAATGGTGGGTTTTGCTCATTCTGGCTCATTACGGTTGGCAGAGCGCAGCGCGAATGATAGAGACACAGAGAGGAGAAGTAAATTACTGACAGGTAAAAACTGTAAAAAAAAAAATAATACAGGAAGACCCAGTCAGAGCTCTACTCAACATGTTGGTAGACTGTTTTTTCGTGATCTATCAAAGCAAAAAGAAGATCTTGTTGGGCGGATTATTTGTGCTTAATCAGAGCGATAAAACTAATAGTTTCCTGGAGTTTTCCTTTTAATAAGAGATAAAAACACGAATACCAGGCAAGAGTTGGTCACATGATATATTTTGATATCAGAGTTGTACAGTGTTGTGCAAATGCATCCTCCTCGTCTGTTAACTGATGCTGATTTCAGCATCAAAAATGAGAACTGACAAAGAAAAAAAAGAATAGTATTTCATCAATGTGATCTGCATTGTAAACAGTTATGTTCACAGTGAATAGTAAGCTATAATTAGTGGCAAATTAACAATGAGAATAGAGATGTTATATATCTTATCACCTCTTCATATCACACCTAAATAGTGTGTGAAATAGTGTAAGTCTGTGAATGTTACAGATTGTATGTGTGTGACTGTTGTTGAACAGCTTTATTGTTTTTATTGATTGACTTTTTGTCTGAAACCTGGCCTGTGTCGTATGTGGCTGTCAGTGACTGAGAAAAGATCAAGGCGATTATGCCTGAACTGCTGTTGCAATTCTTCTGAGGAATTCTGTTGAGTGACCATGGCTTTGACCTGTAAGTAACAATGTCATGTGATTAGATACAGATTGAAACTAATTTGTGATATATGACAAACAGACTGGTTTACACACATGTGTGTAGTCATGTAGTCACACACCGGATAGTTCAAGTGTCTTCACAGCCTGAGGAGTGAACAGCCCATTGATCATATGCTGAACAACTGATATGAAACATATCCACCAAACACAACCATGTTATGTCTGTCTTAGCAAGTCAAGAATCCTGTATCACAGCAAACTAGTCCTGTATATACTTGTGTGAATTTGTTTCCATATTTGGTGTTGTTTATGTGTTAATGTAGCGAGCATGTATCGACTTCCCTGTGTTTATTTCTCAGTTCTTGGCCTTGTCGCTATTGTGGAATAATTGAATTATACTCTTCATGCAACTTGTTAACTATTTGATCCTCTGTCACTTACGAATGAACCACTTGATGCTTGATAATTCAACATCTTGTAAGTGTTGACAGCCTCAAATTTAGTTATAAAGGTGTTATAAAAGGGCTTAAGGGATCTCCATCAAACCAAATCTCTGGCTTTGTATCAAGCCGTGTTAGCAGCAGCAGCTCAATGGAAGACAATGATGTTTGGTTGGTCAGTTCATTCACCACTTTGCTCTCGACTGAAAGAACTCTGTTGTTATCTCTTCACTTTTCTATCTGCAACACCAGCACGTCAAATTTTTTCCCCATACGGTAAAATATTTATCTCTCACCTACAAAATGGAAAAATTAATTTACTAGAGACCTGTTGGTGGGCTGATATTAGCACCCCTAGATGTCAATCAGAGATGGACGACATTACAGCTCCCTGCAAGTGTTTTGAAAACCCCCTGGTGGCTGGCTGCAGTACAGGTTATAAACCCTGCACAACACAAGATGCCAGTGTTCGTCTCTTGGATATTTTGGCCTCATTTTCTGATAGTGGGATGAAGTGGAGACCCATGTCTACAATTCACTGCATCTCTCCTCCATCTTTACTTCTGGACTTCAAATGATCGGTGTGTGGTCAGACCTGTGGGAGGTCAGAGGGCTCTGGCTTGAAATGGCTAACTTCCTTCTTTCATTCCCTGGTGAGAATTTAGGGATTACAGAACTGGGGGTAATTAGGTCATGGTCAAACTGTGGTTGCTAAAGCTGAAAATACCATTTACTATGTAAATGTGAAAACTATACTGGCACTCAGTGGAGCCCATACATCCACAGGGGCTAAATAATCCTTAATACATCTGATTAACATTAAATCCTGAGAAACTGACCAAAGGGTCAAACCATTCTTGTAATGTTAGGGATTTGATTTAGTGAAGTGATTTAAGAATTCCTGAATCTGCCCCTATTAACCCGATCAACAAGTAAATAAAATGGTTTTGCCGTGACATATGACCTATCCATTCAAGTCTTGAGCAAATCAAACGAGTAGTTTTATCATAATCCTGCACATACAATACAACATGCATAGTGGAGTTAATTACTTGGATGTCAAATTGATATTTCCAAGCAGTCTTTGTAGACTTCTTTCAACTGAGATCTTTAAAAACAGAAACAGAAAAAATCTAATTTGTTTGTCTACCTATCCTCTGGTAAATAACAAAATTGGGTGTTGAGTTTTAGGATTTGGTGATAGGACCCTTACTCTCTTCCCTTATTTTCATGAAGAATCTAGGAGAGCGATATTTTTTTTGATTTACACCTGCTTAGAAAAATGGAAGGGAATAGGTCGTGTGGATCTATGTGCTGATGGTTCCGGTGGTGAGTGCCGATCGCTTGTCATGTCTGACTAGGCTTTATTCTAATGCATGCTCATATTCCACATACTTCTCATGTTGGACCTAAGATTGATACAGATTGAGAGAGAAAGAGGAGTGAGGGAGAAGTTGAAGAGGTGAAGAGCTGAGAAAGTTGAAAAGATCATGACAGAGAGCACAAAATAAGCATAAACATGTGACAACATGGATGATATAATAATAGATATCATATCTCCACTCTAGGGCAATATGTAGATATCAGTGTATGAATCCAGCACCCACTTATCCTGTACTTCCCCCAGGGGTTGGAGGAAAAATGACGTCTTCTGGTATTCAACACACCCACATGGTAAAATCCAAATGCTGTGGCAAAACAGATCAGACAAGGAGAGCTTCAAAGAAAAGGCAGCTTCAATGAAACAAGATTAGCAGAGGATTACTCTCAATCTATGTAGAACAAAGTCAGTCAGTTAAATCCTCTGCAGATGAATTATTGAGGACAAAATACTTCAAAAATCTCAAATTTTTAACTAGATGTTGTATTTCTGAGTGTAAAAATATTATCAATAAAGACTCACACCTCCAGCGGACAATCTTTGTAAACATTAATACTCACCCTATACCTGGCTCAGGATGAAAAGCAAAGAGAAGCAGGAGACATGTAATGATATAATTTAGTTAACATAAAACATTTAAGGCATTCTTGCTACAATTTGCAATATTTCTTTAATGTTCGTATATAATAGACTGGATGTAAAGATGGATGTATGTCCACCTCATCCTTAATAGCAATGACATCATTTGGAGACAGCGTCTTTAAAGTAACAATCGGGGGATGAGGCCGAGCATAAAGGTCCTGCCATTATATGCCCTCAAACAAACCTAAGTCAGTCTACACAGTCAAAAATGTTGTTTCACTCTTTTTTTATAGCATCAAATAACCTGTGATAAGAACTACCCCATCTCCAGAAACTATCTTTTAGAAAATTTGGTTTGGTGTGCCTTTTGAGATTTAAATTTGACCCATGTCCCATCCCCAACTAACATTAAAGAGGCAGGGTTTATGACCTGCACTGCAGGCTGCCACTAGTGGGCGATTGAGACACTATGGCTTCACTTTTAGGGAGCTTTCATGTCATGTGTATATATAACCTATGGTGCAAACGTGTAACATATGGTGCGTGACAAAGAACCAAAGAAAATGTAATTGTAGATCAACACAATCTGTTTTTAAGTCTAATCGTGTAATAAAAAGTAATTTATCCATCACTGCACCTAAAATAAGACGTACAGTTTTTGCGCTCCCATCTGTCTTTCCTAACTAAACCTGTAAAAACACATTTGCTCTTGAAGTCACAAAGGCTCAGTGGTGGCAGCAGCAGGTTCATAGATGGTTCTGTCTGTGGCAAGTTTATTTATTCTCTCTATGTTGTGGTTTTCCTTTGAAATGCTAGTTTTCTGGATGAGATGATAAATTCTCAATGTTCATTCATATGTCTGCTCCTTCCGTGACTGTGAGTAGAAAGTGGTACGTGGTCTGTTTTGTTTGGCACCCAACACTCTCTTAACAGTATGTAGAATGGTGTTACTTCATTTTTTTTGGCAACAAGTATTGTGTGAAGGTTATATGTAACTACAGGATTCAGGCAGGCAGAAAATACAAGGAATAGTATTATTATATTATTGCAAAGCCATCAGCACATATGGTCCGAACCACAATAAGTGTGACTAATGGCATAGAGCCGGTCTGTAGCTTAGGATTGACTTTATTTTTCAAGTGTACCCATGAGACTGGAAGAGATACTTAAGGAAAGCAAGTATAGAGAGTGCATGCGACTCATTACCAGCTGACAATATGCATCAGTGTGATTGGAACAATTGGTGCCATAGAGATTTAAAAGAGATGGACAATATGATGCCAAAGTGAAGCCAAAGCGCCTTGATTGCCCTCTGGTGGCTGACTGCAGTATAGGTAATAAACCCTACCTCCACTATGTTAGTGGATGGGATACTGGTTCCGATACCTGGTGTTTGCTAGTCGACCAATATCCTTTGAAACACAAATATATACAGAGAATGAATGACATGGACCTTATTTTATTATCTATTTGACAGTCAGATGATAGCTTGAAAATGGTGTGTCGCATGTCGTTCACTCTACTATTTTACTTGTGGTACTATCCAGTGTCAAATCTATCTGTAAAGCCTCCCATGTGGAGAGATATCTGAAGAAGTAGACGGACACATGGGGCATTTATAAATCTTATTATTCAACAATATTCACATTACAACATCAACACTGCTCTGCTAGTGACAGGTTCTAATATTCCCAATATATTGTATAGTTACGTTGTAATACATTGTCGAGAGGCACTTCCAGTAAGTCTGGCAATAGAGGAGCTACAGTTTTGTGTCTAAATTACAAAACGGTAAAAATAAATATTTTCTAAAAGTTTTTTGTTATAATATACTTTTTTGAATCTGTACAGCTTATATTGTTGTTTTATACAAAGTCAAACAATATCTAGAAACAAAATGTCATATATTCCACTTAAACAAATACTGGTGAAACACACAATTTCCCCATCCTGTAAGTATTGCTACATGTGTTAAGTGCAAGATATTGAAGAGAAGAAAATAATTGAGTGTGTGAAGCGCCTGCTATAGTAGATAAAAACATACCAGCCTTATTTGTCTCAGCCTTAAAGGTGGTGAACATTTTTTTGTTTTGGTTTCCATTGTGACAAACAAGAAAAGCTGATGTATATCTCATTCAAACAATGTATAGGTACATACATATATGTGGAAATGTTATGGCACAGATGCATACCTCCCTTTTCAAATGGATGGAACAACAAACAATACAAAAAAGAAATGTTTTGGGTTCAAATCATCAAAAAGAAAGTACAAGGGCTCCAGTCTGAGAACGGACCGTTTGGTCAGTCCCATTGTAGTGCTACTGCCGCCTATTGACACGGCATTAAAACAACACACAGTGAAGACGTGGACAACCCATGAGCTCCGGTCTGTTAGATGAACCTTAACATGAATCTTGTGTTGCTTTGTCTTTGCACGAGAACAAAGTGTATTCATATACAGACCCTCACCAGATTCTGGATGACACTGAAAACAAAAAGAAAGTTGCATGAAACATGCTCCTTTTATTAGGGCTCGTTTTGTGCAAATCACAAAAAAAACACAGAGCTCAAAATGTTTCTTTGGTTTGCACAAGTTAATCCAGTGTGCAGCAATCCCCTTCTTCTCGATCTTTACTTGAAAGCATTGATACTGGCTTTAATCAGAGCGGAAGTTGTGAAGGCTGGACTTTCAGGCCGGGTTTCATAAAGCAAGAGAAAGTTGCTTATGATTCATAAAAAAAACTAAACATAAGCCAGTGTACTTGAGGCGACAAAGACCAAAAAAGCCAACATATGATGTGAGTTTTTATGCAATTTTGAGTCTCGATCTAATCTACATTATTTGGATTTAAAAAAAATATTTTATGGGTCTCAGCTCATTTATTACAAATCAGTTGCTGTTTACTGTAACACGTCTAACCACGTGTTTAGACACGTGGTTAGACGTGTTACAGTAAACAGCGGGTCTGCATCATTTTACTGACTGAACCAACAAACCTTTTGTGGGAATGCTAATAACTTTCCACACTGTACAGATATCTTACAAAACCAATGGATGGCTTTAACATCTAAAGCAGATCAGCCTGCATTTAAAAATGGCCAGCAATTATGTAAAACCTACAGTATATGTAGTTATGAAGCCCAAAACTGCAAAGCACTGCAAGGGTAATAACCTGAAACCTGTTCCTTATGGATTGAAAGTATCCGTTTACCACTCCCCTACAATTTACTTAAATCTCTCTAAATGACTTCGCACGAAACCTCCAATATTTTCCATCGATTATGACAAAAAAAAGCCACTTCGAAATTCTATCACAGCTTTGATTAAGTCTCTTTGACTGCTGCACTGTAGTGTAGAAACCTATCGAGGCAGGGCTCTGAGTGGAGATCAGAGGCAGGAAGCGTTTTTTCTTCAGACTTGATCCCCTGTGAGCTTTATTTTCTCTGATCACAGAACTCATGCAAGAGAGCTGAGGGGAGTCTGAGAACAAATGTCCAAACAAAGAGGTGGAGCATGTGACAGTTCATGTGTTAGACGTGAGAAAGAAAATCCATTGCATAAGTATGCACACTGAGTGAGGCAACGATATACTGTATTTACAGTTCATGGAGCTCAGGCTCTTTCACGTCAGCTCAGATGCCTTTTAGAGGCAGGAGGTTTAGAAAGATTTTTTTTTTGAGTTACTGAATTTTAAAAGCTGTGTTGCTTAAAAGAGCTTAAAAAATGCTCAGGTAAAATGTCCTACATGACCCGGAGCCATGTGGTTCTGTCGCGTCTCGGCTGATGTTTACTGCTACATGTGCACTTGTCATGACAGGCCAACGCAAGGGGAAGCTACTGGAAGACATCCGGTCAACGAGGGGAGTTGTAGATCCAAGTGTGAATTATTGCATACGCAACAAATGCAAATGTTTTATCGGCAGGTAAGATACGCTTTGTCTCAGGAGTCATACATCACTTTTGGATTCCCTTTCTTTTGTTACCAAGCAACTTTCAACAAGGCCTTGCTGTCTGATTCACATCAACACTGGAGGTCCTTTTACTTTTAATTGTGTATTATGCTGGATTACAGTTTCCTTTGTCGTCTGCAATAGCGCCTTTAATTAAAATGAACCAATAAACCGACTCTCAACACCTATTAAGAGGTCTCAACACGAGACTGAAACAGCTCAGGATTTGGTCAGCACTGGTTTTCTTTTTCCTAGCAGTAAAAACATGCTGAACCACTGCCCCTTTCCAGGGAATAAGCAGTCAAGGGCATTATGTTGCACAGTTTAACCCTCCTTTTGCACAATGGGCATTTTGATAACAGTGCAATGGATACAGCTGAGGATTTAGACAGTATTAACGTTAGCAAAACTCTAATTGAGTTAAGAAATTGGGTCACAGCAGGAACAGTTCAGCCAGTATAAACAGTCTCTGCAATCACCTGCTTAATAGATTGCTTAGTCTGCTTTTACTTTTTGACTGATCACAGCTACTTAAATGCCTCTGACAACTGGTACTCCTGCGGATTCAACCACCCTTTCTGCTTTACTCATCCACCTCAGCTCTTCTGTGAGACTTTGGCAGCCTCTCTGGTACACGCTGTCCAAGAAACTCTTTCAATTGTATTAACACGTGTCTTTGTTCGCTTTGTGGTTTTGATAAAAAGAATCCGGAAATCTTTGGCTCTACATCCATAAAGTGCCACTGTTGCTCAAAGTTGTCAAATCAAATATACAGCGCTGCAGGTCCCTGTAATACATTTTCTCCAACTTGGTAACAAAGATCATCGCATGATACTGAATCCGACTAAACTGGCTCGTCTTCAAAGAGTCACACCTCGAGGAATCTGCTGAAAAGATATAAGAACCCTCTGACTTCTCATAAGCAGCTACACATCAAGCTAAAAGGCCTCTTCTTCCTCTCCTCCTCTTATGTTGCTAAGCCTCATTTGACAGGCTGCTCTCCTGGTTTACACTTCTCCTCCATCACCACCAATCGGAATATCTGAACACATCATAGCGGAGGGTGACACCACCTGTTAAGCCGTGTCATCAGTGAGGCAGAGAAACGTCCACAGGTGTACAGTGCAGACGTCATTGTCAATTGTGCAATTCTCAATTCTCTGTTTCTGCCTTTGTTACCTAACTCTTTTCATTTGACTTTTTGTGCAACTAACAACTGAAAGATTGAATTATTTGGATTTGATTGCTTTACTCCGGTGCCAACTCTAGCCTGAATGTTGCTGAAGTACCTGTTGCCTTGTTCTTAATATGTAGAAGGCAAACTCTCAACTATGTGGACATTTTCCAGAGATAATGACCGCAAATGGTTTATATGTGCCTGTGGGTGTGTCATCATGGCAAAATGTGGTCCTGGAGACCGATAAGTAGCAGGAGCTACCACAGAGGTGGGTTTGAGCACTTTGGCACGTATTTATATGTCGGTCTGTCTGTGGACGGATTCAGAAAAAGTGTCACAACTATGGAAGACACTATCAGGTGTGTAGTTATGTTCAAACAGAAGGCCAAGTTCCAAGATCAGTGTTGTCCAATTCATGGGCAGTGAGGTCACATAACTGCTGAGTAATAAACACTGAGAAGTTATGGGTCATAAGTGTCAACATGTTGACAATCGTCGTTCCTGGTGTGACGGCTAGATGTTGAGTTTTTTTGTCTTGATGTAAATCCTCTCGAGTAATTTTGAGCTGTGAGTCAGCGCTGGCCTGGCCCACTATGGCTTACTGGATTACTCACTTTTTGAAGCATTTGGCCTAAATACCAGATTAGAAATTATAAAGAATTCTTCTCCAGCAGTGCGGACATTAGTTTAAGCAAACTTGTAAAGTGACATAAAACAAAAAAAAACATTACTCTAATGTACCTACAATTATTTATTGTATATTTTAGTGTGATTAACAGCATAAGCTGCCCTGTTATAGTTTGTGGAAAATATGAAATACATATTTTAAAGTGTAATCTATTTAGGGACATCGGTAAAATGGATTGCGCTTCAAACTGCACAGAAAGAAAATCTTAAAGCAGTCACAAGTAAATGAGGAGGACGCTATAAGTCCCCCTTTGTTTTTTGTTTTTTTTCTCTACAGGTCTCTTCCTTCCTGAGTTGTGTGTCCTGGAAACATGTAGGTGTACTCGACCGACTTTGATTAACACAGAGAGAAAACATGCAACCGAGAACAAACATTGCTGGACATGAACAAAACATTGTTTTCAATGTTTTCCCTTGAGCGAAAATAAAGCTTTTAGAGCAATAGGGTTCTTTGTTAAGCTTCCCATCGGTTCTGTGTGTGGATTGTGTTACTAGTGCAGCATTGTGTGTGTCTGTGAAACTCGTGTGGGTGTATGTCTGCGTACACAATGCACTACAGCCGCCTCTTCTTTTTCCCGTCTGCCTCTGAAGCTTTTTTCCTCTGGCTTTCATCCCATTGTCCTCAAGGAGAAGGGGCTTGTTACACATCCTCATCTAGATGGCATTAGACATGGGCTACACAGTGTGCTGATAGCGGGAGAGCAACAAGAAGGGTGGGATTGGCGAGTGGGAGGGGGGTGCAGCTTGGTGACAGTGTTGTACTAACTGGTGGAGTGAAGGAGTGAATCAGCATGGTTGGCTCATAGTGCAGGATGGGCAGCCTGGGCGAGGGCAGGGCACCAGATCCAGACTAAAACAAACACGACAACAAATGTGAATACAGTCCCAATCATTCTCTTTTTTTCTTTTTCAACTTATTTGCCTCTCAATCATATCCTTGAACCCTGTGTTTGTTAGGCACATATTACCCAAAACATCTTCTACAGTGTTGTGTCAAAGTGATGTGCTGGCTACCATATCAAGAGTTTAGTTACGTAAGAAACATTTTTTTTTAGACAATGTTCAGATTCCTGGTTTAAGAGGAGGTCTAAGTCTGTAATATCACTCCGGTTCTTCCTCTTTTTCCCCTGAAGTCTTTGATTGCTGAAGGATTTCCTCTTCGTCCAAAGCCTGGACCTCTTCCCTTTCATCAAGGCTGTCTGTTGACTCCTCCTCTTTGCTTGCTTGCTCTTCCTCTTCCTCATGAATGGCTGTGATTGGAACGGCGGGGCAGCGGTTTGGGTCCTCTTTCTGTGCCTCCTCCTGGGCCTCTGCAGAAATCACCTTCTTCCACATTTCGTGGTTTTCCAAAAGATGCTGTGTGATCTGGCAAAACACATTCCTCCTCTTCATCTTTTTGTTTTCTTGTTGCTCTGTTGAAAACAAAACCAACAGCATTATACAAAGAACGATCTTGTTTGCTTTATTACAGTTCGATAAAATTATACCACTCTGTCTGTACATTAACTTATTTCGCCAACAGGAAATAGCTAGTCTATAAATTACGCAAAAGCATAAAAAGGTTAAAATTGTGGTGGTGTAGGTTATATGCTATTCATTGGCTGGGCCAGTGACATGACTGCTGAAATATTGCAAGAATTGGAGGTTGCTGTTTTTGCATTAAGCTTGAATTTTTTGCAAAACCCTCAAAAAACAGGAACTGTTTCCCCTCAGTTTTCACTCTTTGTGCTAAGCTAACTGTCTTGTAGTTACAGCTCCACAATGTGTGGACTGTAGATAGTATAAAGATGGACGACATGATGGCACAGTCAAGTCAGTATTTTGGCTATTAAGTCTGACAAGAAGCAGGGCCCTGCGAATTGTATCGAAAGCATGTTCCTACAAAGACAGCTAACCCTAACCCTAACCCACTAATCTGTTTTACCATTTGAAGCAGGTATGAAACGATTTCGTGATACATATCGACTGATGAGAATTTTTTTTATCATGATATGAATTTTTCCGTATTGCCAACCACCAACTGCGTAAAGTCTGGTCCAAATGATGTCAACAGTGCAAGATGGCAGCTTATCTTGGATATTTTGGCCTCATTTCTGGATAGAGGGAGGATGTGGAAACATGTCTTCAATCTTCATATACAGATACTTGTGTACCACAGATTGATATGAGAGTGGAATCATTCATCTCGTTCAACTCTCAGGAAGAAAATGATTGATAATGAAATGACAAACGTCATCTTTAAATAGGCCCCTCTGTATCTGAGCAACTTAACGATCAATGCATCTATGTCGGTAGCTTTTCCAAATGTAACGCAGCTGAACATTGTGACTTCGGCAGCTGGCCTCGGATGATGAACCAGTTAGAGCGATACACAATGTACTGCATCATGAATAATGATTGTGTGGATATCGGCTCTCTCCTGCACATGTATGCTTTGAAACCACCTTTTCATATTCAATAAGTAACAAAACACCCTTATGTTCCATTTAGAAATTAATTGTGGTTCTCATGGTGAATAAAGCAGAGGTCAAACGGGGCAATTCCTGGAAATGGCTCTACAGGGACAGGGACCCTAAGAAACCTAAGAAAGAGAGTCAACAACAATGGTGATTTTGAGCCATTAATTGACATTAATTTTACCCCAAAAGACAACGAAAACAAAAACTCTCCAGGTCTGCTCAAATCTACCTAGGTCTCATCAAACAACAGTGATGTAGTCTAAATAAATTCTCACTTATTGCACATGCAACTCAACATAGTCAGTTAAATATTTTCTGCAACGTGTAAACTTAAGAGGGTGACATACGGGATATGTCCAATCCTGATGCGTCCTCGTCTGCCGTATCTTCCTCGTCTTCCTCTGTATCTTGTTCTTCCTTCACCTCCTCCTCCTCCTCCTCCGGTCCCTCAGGTGGGTCGACCCAACGTCCCGGCATGAGAGCAGCAGAGTGGTAGGAAGAGCACAGAGGTCCAACTATGTGAGTGATGAAGGACTCCTGTAGTTTAGCGAGCTGCGGAGCCGAATGGTCCATGAATGGGCTGATGGGAAGACCCAAGCTCGCTTCTTCATCACCCTAGAATTGTACAACATGAAAAATGTCATTCAGTATGAATTGAAAAATTGTTCCTTGTTCAAGCAGATTGTGTATTTCAAATAAAGATTAGAAAATAAAAATGATCACATGTATTACTAGTGAATGACTACTTAGACCACTGATGGTTTGGAGGCACTTCGGGGGGAAAGCAGATAACCAGTGCCCCCCTGGCCCCAGCCCTGGTTCTGCCCTTGGTTCCTTAATAATTTTAATGTTGTTCTTTTATCTGTTTTCTTCATTAAATCATTGACTATGATCTGGCTTTTCTCTGATTTGCTATCTGCACTCATCTCTTTTTTCGTGTGAATCATCTTGTAACCCTGGCTTTGAAAGGCAACACTGTGATTATTTGTATTATTTCGCGCAACCCATCTTTTTTAGCCTTCTGTTTCAACCCAGTTAAAGGGCACTGCAAGAAACCTAAATCCCATTGGATCTTGTATGATTTTTTTCAATTACTTTTATTTGTTTTTCCTGATAATGGAACTTTTAAATCTTTCATGAACAATATGACAAATACATGTGTACACTCAAGTAGTTTTAATGCAGATATACAGTTTGTCCCATGTTACAACTGCTCTGGCAGGCACAGAAAGTCCAACATCCTCTGTTTCTGAGCGCAGCCTCCTCCTGAAAGTAGGTCAGGACGACTACAAATAGAAAATAACTGCAGATATCCATCACATAATTCAGACTGTCTGCAGAGATTTGTTACTGTGTCTTGATATGAATCTCATTATCTGCAACCAAAAGGTCACCACTAAAAAACGCAGGGGCACATTCTGATTAATTGTCTTTTACCACCACGTAACAGACCCACCACAATATATCTGAGGTTTGTAATGGAGGCAAAAATAGAATTGGGTTATTTGTGATTCATTCTTTTAGCCTTGTTTTCTATTTAAAGCTAAAGCTATGATGAGCACATTTTAAAACCGCCAAGATTATTGGAACCTTATCTTTGGGTTTATTCTACATGCTAAAACCTGGGAACATTTATTTAAGCCTGAATTTCGGGGCAGCGTGTGTGCCTGTGTATACTGACAATCCCCAGTAACATCTTTGTGATTTCCCTCTGTGTGACTGTGAATGAACGCTGTCTCGGACGACCTATTTAGGTCAGCCACTTTCCCTCTGAAGAGGCCAACATATACATGCAATCTTTCACGCCTCCCTCCCTCCTTCACTCCTGCTCATAGGATAGACTGTACATACTTCTCAAAGCTATTATGCTGAGTAGAATGCTAAGTAACTTATGCTGCAGTCCTTACATCTATGCACAAATACAACTTTAAAGATTGAATAACAATGAGGAAAAAAGAAATACGTATGGGTTTCAATTATGGCTGAAAAGTCTCAAATTAGTGCTATTCATCATTTAACATGTGGTTGCTAGGCGAGTAATCATATCTCTGTGCCGAATCAGATCTTATCTTTATCGACTGAATGAGCTGACCAGTCAGAGGCATTGTTAGTTCGGAGCAGGATTTGTTGCCAGGCATCGGTCTGCGATAGTTTTTAACAAACTAATGAACCCTTAGCTAAGTGTTTTGACCATTCTCTTCCTGCATAACACCCGACTGATTGGTCCTTGGTCAAGAAATGAATGGCCATTTTGCAGCCATGCTGCCATCCAGGTTACTGTAGCCTATGACCCCTGTAGAAGGAGGAAGGCATTTGTCTTCTATCTATCTCTCTGTCTCTTTATCTATCCTCATCGGACTGTTGTATTAGACTGCATTTGTTTGAACTGTATCCAATAAACTTTCAAATTATCACAATCTTCTGCTGTGAATGTATCTAATTTCTAAAGTGTTAAGTCCAACGAACTCTAAACTATTCATTATGTTCTGTCTGTCTACATGTTCCAAAGTTTAAATGTGATGATTTATTACACCCATAAACTATTATTTTATATGAAATTACTGTTATTTTTATGACTTACTTGTTCGTAGAACTCGTTGACGATCCCCTCTGTCCACTGCAGGTGCAGGTCCTTACACTTCAGTGGTCCATTCACATCAGCCAGCTTGATGCACATCTGGCACACCAGCAATCGATCGTTCTCGTTGGTCCAGTCGATGCAAGACACGCCTTCATCACCCACCTGATGGTGCACGTATGTGTAAAAAAATAAATACAAAATTGGTTGTTTCTTTCCTCTAAATATTACACAGGAAAACAGGCTGCGATATCAAATGAAACTACGAAAGTGGGATGATGGATGGATATATTTGAATCAGTACCTTAGCATTGAACTCTGCGAGGAAGTCAAAATGCTTTTTGAGGTCAGTGGCCAGGATGGCTTCAATGACGAGGAAGCGGAAGCGCTTGAACTCCACGTGTTCGAGGTTGATGAGGAAGTTGTACTCGGGTCGAGACATGAACAGGTTCCAAGCTGAAGCTGCATGATGGTTTTCCAAGACCGATCGGTCGTTGTATAGAAGAGCCTGCAGGAGAGAGGAGAAATTACCATTCTTTTATGTTGGAAGTGTGATTTCACATGAAAGAGGAGGGAAAAAAAAGATTTAAACCACAGTGTGGAAGCTTTAAACGACTCTCCTGCTGCTCTGATTGTGTGTGGAATGGTTCTCTTACCCTGACCATAAGGCTGTATAATTGTATGCTGCCTTAATTTGGCCTTTGCACATGATACAACTCTGCCTCATTCACCTGTGCCCATACGTGTGATATATATTTAGAAAATAATTACAATGTGTTCCACTTATCCTTCTGCGACTCACAGGTACAGACACGCACATAGCTCGAATCAGGGAACAAAGGAGGTCTGTTGCTTAGCAATGCAACCGGACATTTAATAACAGAAATTGTATTTTTCAAGAGCTTAACCTGTTTAAATGAATATTTATTTGATGCAGAGCTGAAGCTTGATGTCTCTGTCTGCTGATGCATATCAGGCAGAGTTTGGATGTATCTATTTAATGCACCCATTACATAAGATAAATATTTTCTGCAATCAAGTCAGGTTGGCGTGTTTATTGGGTTTGAGTCACTCGTTGGTGGAAGTTTATATCCAGGATTACTCAAAACCTAATGGACGGATTAGTATGACACTTTGTGGAACTGTGTGTTATGGGTCAGGGGGGAACCCATTAAAGTCCGTTATGGATCTTGACCAAGTCGGTATAAATTCATGCTGATCACAAAAAACTGGATCTAATGGCTGCAAATGTGGTTTTACAGGGTCCTAGGATCCTTTTCAGCCGCTGTACAGTAACTAACAGAGCAAGAAACCTTAAACCACCACCCATGTGTAAACGGTTATGTAATGTGTGCTCTGCTATAAGGCTTGTTTTGATTTAAGGAGACTGTGGGGCCTTAAGATATTTGCTCTACTAAGTGCAATTCTAGTTCATGTCTGAGATTGTGCAAAGTGGCTATACGTTCACTTAATTCACGCGATACACAGATTTATTGTCTATTGACTGAAGTTGCAGCCGGTTAATTAAACTTGACATAAAATGTAATGGATTTTTCATTCAGTTCATCAGTCAGACTGCACTGTTTTATGTTTATTTACCTGTGGTGCACTGGTAGCAACTAGAAAAGCGTTGGTTCTCCCAGGATGGTCGTAGTCGTGCATGGCAGCAGCTACATACAGGGCCATGAGCTCCAGGCCGGGGATGAGGCCCGACAGGGAGCCGCAGCCTTCCTCCGGCTGAGGGTTCATCTTGGACACCAGGAAGCCTGTGCTCCCAGGTCTAAGGCCGTTGTCTGAGTCTTGGGACAGAGAGACAACACAAACCAATCCTGAGTCATGAATGGGGCTCTCTGCGTAGACGCTGCCACTTTGTTATTTACAAACTAGAGTAAAAGTGCCACTAGTCTATTTTATTCAGGAAGGACCGGTCAGCACTTTCACTTGTTTCACCTGGTCAGAAGTTTTTCATCACTAGTTTATTGTCTGTAAAATGTGTCACCATAATATTGAATGGCAACAGGACCGAACATTTCTGCAGTTATGATGTAAGAGTGTGTTTAGCAGGACAGTTTGCTGTTACACTGGTAAAATACATATAAATTAGAAACATTGACAAGGTTCTGGGCCAGGAACCAAGAGGACGACTAAATGTAACCTTTAACAATTCAACTGTTGGGGACCATTGTGTGATCTCTTCTACTACTCACGTTTATTTACTATTTTCTCCACCTTGTTTTTGTGACACTGTTGAAATATGATATGATTATACTATGCTCTACTATATGTTTTTTCCAGCACTTGTATTATCTCGCAACTGAACTTCCGCACTCCATGAATTTAGTACGAAAAAAGACCAGAAAACGACAGTCATTTGACAAATCAACTTCAAACATGAGCTTTGATTTGTTTTTATACTTTTTTCTTTTGGGACGTCTTTTGACTATATTTCGAAATTGAAACAAGAGAAGCATGACAGGAAACGTTAAAGGGGATAATAAATAAAGGTTCCTTGCTAAATCTGACCTTTTGTGGTCCACGGTTGGCATCTTTACCCCTAGTCCACTGGGGTGCACTGAGGTTGCGTTTGTTACGGCAGGAAACCGTGATTACAAAACAAACTGATTCATGGTCTTACAAAACTACAATTAATGAAATGCTGTGCTAGAATCTAACAGAATGGAAGAAAAAAAATGTAAACGAGGGATCAACTTGGATGATTAGTCATGAACAGCCTCAGGGTGGATAAAATCCTCACCAGTGTGGATCCCATTCTCAGTGAGCAGGGTGGGCAGGCCCGGCACAGCCTGAGTGGTGAGGTACCAAACAGCATGCAGCACATCAGTGGCATGAATCCTGTTGTGATCTGGGGAGGGTAAAATACATGTTCATTTAAAGCACTAGAGACCATAAGACCACTGAGATGAAATATATAATGCCACCACTGATGAAGTTGTAAAAGCTCTGAGTGAAAGTAGTAAACAGAATCTAACTATAGGATTCTTAGTACAGGAGACTGGTAAAAATAAACATGAAGAAAAAAATTGTTTCAGGAATATAGTTGCTTTCCCAAAATGGTCAATACTATAAAACTGGCTATAACAGCTACAGTATGGGGGAAAAAAATTATTATTGTTATACAAAGTGACTTTAATATGAAACAAGGTTTTGCATGATGTAAAAGCTGCATTTAACATTTAACCATCAGGATACTTTACATCCCTGTCAAGCTGTTGTAAGGCTTATTCCAGTTCGTGCTGCTTTATTTCATTGACGAAGCAACACGTCCACCTTGTGGCAGGTGAGGATAATGCAGTGCATCAATATTTCACTTGAACATCGGACAAGCCGGTGGCTCCTCTACTCACAGGGGATGTCCCTGTAGCCGTTCTCCAGAGCGTGGAAGTAGTTCATGAACTCTTTTATAGGGATCCTGAAGGTCTCAAACAGACCTGTGTCCTCAAACAGCCGATAGGAAACCTGAGACATAAGAGAGAACCGTCATCACTACTGAGAGTAAAAAAACACCAATTTATTTAAGTAGTTGCACAAACTATATTTACCTTAATTCAGATACATATGTGATTATAAGTGATTCAACATTAAGTTAAGAAACATGTAGGTTTCAATAACGGATTAAGGTCTGTTGAATAAACCAGATTGAAACATGCAAAATTTACAGAGGGTCAAAATCCATTTTTATATGTAGTGTTATTGGAGTACTGAGCAGTACTCGCATGACTGCTCAGAAGTCCAGTACATGTATGACTGCTCCGTAGCCCAGTACATGTATGACAGCTCAGTCTGCTAATATTTATGACTTTTCTTTATGGTCTTGAGCAGGGCCTGTCTGTGGATTTCTCGACACTCAGTCCCTATTGCAGTTTTTATGGCTTCAGAGGGTAGTGATCACTATCTCTTTTTCTATTCTCTGGGGCTGTTGCAACTCTCTCTACTGCCTGCATTGATGGGTTGTATCTCTGCAACCTTAAACCGCTAAATACGCGGATGAGACAGATTTGTGTAAGTGTTGTTTTTTCTGTATTGACTCTGTATTGATATGTTTCCATTAAAGAGAGGTCATTGGGGTTGTGACATCCCTAAATGTCCTCTACCTGACTGAGGATGCAGCCTGTCTTGCCGTGCGTCTTCTCCACCAGACTGAAAATTGGAAAGTTCCAGTTGTTGAGTTGACTATTCAGAGACTCAAGACCCGGCATCACCAGAGTCTCCAGTGCCAGGATGGGCTTGTCCTGTCCAGTAAAGGCAGGAGGTGTAGAGGAGAGAGGTCAGAGAGGTACAGGATATTATCTGCAGGTGCAATAAGAGAAACTTAACTAAAATCATGATTTTCAGTCACCGCAAATGCACTTTAATCCTTGGTCTCTAACAGTAAGGAAAAGCACAGCAATAATGTTTTAATTGATTATCCAAAGAAATATAACATAAGATATATAGTAAACATCACTGTAAAATGTCCTAATTCACTCCTATTGAGAAGGAAACACTTCTTTCTGCGAAATCTCTTTGTGGATCTATGGAGGGACTTGCAGCAAATTAAAGCTCATAATAGAAAACAAAGACTTCAATTCTCTGAACCGAATTAAGCCCGTTTGTATCATTGTCTACCCCTGGTGACGGCAGGAGTGGATGGAGAACTACGCCCTCTGCTGGATACTCTCTGCATCCTTCCCTTGCTTCTGGCAGCTTCTTCCTTCCTTCTCCCTCCTCTTCGTTCTGTGCAAAGTCGCTGCTGTCACTGTGGTTGGTCTCGTAGGTGCTGTCATAGGTGCTGTCGTAGTCGGATGACGCTACTGCACGCTCATCTGGGGAAAACGTTACACGTGTTGGACATTTGCAATTTAATGTAACTGTATTTGTGATCATGCAAAATCACTACGAGGATCAAGATGAGTGAATCCAACTATAACATGATCAAACTAAAAGATTGGGATATTCTAAAAAAAATGTCCAACACTGTTTACCCCTGAAGCTCTAAAAGGGATTTGTGGACTTATACACTTCACTCACCCCTCCATTGATATAGTGGCGAGTAGATAAAGAGTGAATGTTACTGTTTGGCTGAACTATCCCTCTATCAGATTAGAATGGGTGCTTTTTGACATTTCACTGATTTCACATTGGAAAAAAATTTGCCATGTTTAGATTACTGATATTTATGAGTGTGTGTAATTTGGTGAGATCCAAATAAAAATCCAGATTTAGTGAATTTAGATATAGTTTAATAGTGGAACTGTTGGGCCTTGGTGGATGTATGAACTCTACTGAAGTTATCATTACATTTTGCAGCTGAAATCATCAAATGTGTAATAATGACTATACGCATTGAGCTTGCAGGTTGCCCTCTGCTGTTTACCTGGATGAGGTATTCTGTCCCCTTTGTCGACTGAATCGACCCTGTGGTTTAAGCGATTGTTGAACGGCCTGCCACAGCTGCTGGAAACAGAGCAGAGAATCACTGACACATTCAGACTTCAAATTCTGACCAATTTCTCTAATCTGACAATTCAAACAGCTCCTGTCCTCACAAACCAGACACTGAAGTGACTCACACATGTACAAACGGATGCTTTAAAAGCCATGCTAGTGAATTTAATATTGAAGATGTTCTAGTGTGACTTCATGTAGTACGTTACCTGCCGCAGAGTGATGGAGGCCGCCAGTGAGGTGTGGTGGAGTCTGGGGCGCTCTGGCTGTGAGTTAAGGCTCTGTGATGGCTCTTGGGGGCCACAGGGCCAGGGGGGCACTCAGTTAGCGGGCCAGCCAGCTCAGGAAGCTGCACTGAACATGTCTTTATCGTAGGACTGGAGACGGGCGTGCCCTGGACGGGAGGAGACGGGCATGGAGAGCCCAGAGGTGATACGTTGGAGGGAGGGAAACCTGAAAAAAGAGTTTCCAATTTACAAAATAAAAATGTAATAATCCTTATACCTTACTCAATACCCACTTTTACTTAGTGTGTGAATTAGGTATGCACACACACCGGGTCTTCCCATTGATTTGCTGAAAAGGTGGTTGGAGGTGACGGAGGCAGCACAGGAGGCCGACATGGAGCGGCTCTTTGAGATGGTCATCATCACTGAGTTGTTCCATGATTCACTGGTTGGATGTAAAAGATAAATAAAGGTGATTGCATTGGTCTTGTTGCAGTAAATGTGTGTGTATCAGTCAGTCTGTGTCGTTACCTGTCTGTGGTGTGTTTGATGCTGGCTGAGCGGTCTCGGCGTACAGGGCCCGGCTCGATGGTGGGCAGCCCTGTGGCTGAGGTGGTTGTGGTCCACGTTGATGAGATTCTCCTTAGCAAGCCTGGGGGCAGACTCCGCCTGAGACGCTGGAATGCAGATGCACAAAGAACATGTGTATACACATTCACAAGTGTCTCAGACATAGACGCGGCAAGAGGACCACTATGACTGTGCATCGGCACTCGACAGAATCCTAGACTTCAGGACATTTTTGATACAAAGTGACAAACCGTTGTGCGACAGAGTATTATGGCCACTGAAAGGGCAAATACACCCGACTTTACAAAAAAAAGTCATCATTTTAGTCTACGTGTCCTGTTAGATGGGGAATATCAGAAGCCTGTGTTCAAATGAGAAATATGGAACATCTTGTTAAGTTATAGTTTAGAATTTGTTTCACAAATATCTAAACACTTGTGGAGGAGGAAATGATTATGACTGTAAAGCTGTTGACATCTGTGCGACACTTATTTCATATTTTTCAAGACAGTTGAGAAACTTCAAATATAGGACCCTGTCTCAGTTTTTGCAAATGTTCTTCTTCTAAATCCAACCAATACCAGGCACACTGTTTGCATGTCTTCATACTAATAGCATGTGATTAAAAATAAAAAATGAGCATATAACGTCGGTTGAATTTTCTAAAAGGGAAAGACACACACACACACCCCCATACACATCACAGGGAGAGAGTAGAATGTAGAGGGCAGCAGAGGATTAAATATCACACACTGCAGAATGAAAAATGATTGCGCCATCGTTCTTTCTCTATTTACTTTTTGAGCGTACATACACACGTGACCCCACATGGGCTTTGCTCGTGCAGTGAAGCAAATCAAATCAAACGTCTCTAATAGTGAATGTAAGAATGACAGGAGAGAGGGAGAGGGAGAGAGAGAGGGAGAGAGAGGGAGAGACTGGCAGGGCACATGGTGGTGATCAATCACTGTGAACATCTTCTGCCATTCTGAATTCAATTATGGTGCGCTAATGCACTTTAAAGTGCAGATCTAAACCACTGCACTGCATCATTATGCAACAATAAAGTAGCTGACAAAAATAAAAGCAGCCCTGATGTTCACTATGATGGATGGCTGCATGTTAATCTCAGCTGCTTTATTCCCTTAATATGATGAAATGAATATCTTATGACATTTGTGGAGAATTTGTGGCAGTTATATGAAATAATATAAGCCTGTGCAGCAGAGGGTGGTCGCATGTTGGTTGCCACCTCAGCTAAATGTAATGTAATGCAATGTAAATGTATATGAACTAGAGAAATAGACAGCAGTGGTGGAGGAAGTACTGAAACATTTTACACTTTACATTAAGAAAAAGTACAAATAAACTGGAAATCAAATTTAGTAAAAATAGATACATTTTAGTAAAAGTACCACATTCACTTCTGCCTGACTAAAAGTAAAAGGAGGCGGGGTCTAATGATACCTGCCCTCTAATGCACCAATTCCCCTCATTATTGATTTCTTACAGGGATATAAAGAAATAATGTGACAGAAAGCCTTGTAAGAATGTAAAGGAGAGAGTACAGATATTTGCTGATATATCGGAGGGAAAGTGAAAAGTACCTGAAAATAAATCGACTTAAGTTTAGAACAAATACATGATGATATTAAAATCTATTAACTATAACAAGTTACCTAGTGCTTCACAAATCAAATACACATAAGTAAAAACACAAAAAAACAAGATAAAAAATAATAAAACCTGCAACATGTGATGGAAATTCAAGCTAGACTCCCATTCCAATAATACAATTTATAATTGGTTAACATCAGAAAGTGACGTATGACATAGTATGTTTATGCTTTGATTCATAGGAAGCTACTGTCGTATTTCCTCAGGCAAGGTGTTTCAGGGCCTCTAAACTCTTCTTTCAAAAAGCTCTTCTTTTTCTATTTAGGCCTGTAATATGAGATAAAAGCATAGAAAAAAGTCCCTGTATCGTTAAAATTTTATATCGGACAAATGTAAAAAATGATGGGAAAAGACACGTGAAAGCCAAATGATACTGCTGACAGGAACTACAAGCCACAGAAAGTGTTCTCTGGTATCTTTTATCAAGAAATGAAATGAAATGCTTTGCTGTCCTGCAAAGCTCAATTGACATCTGCTATTTCTGAAATTCGGCAGCGTCTCATCGAGTTCCACTACATGGGCCGAGCGTTCAGGCAGCGTTAAAGCTGCTAGTCACTTTTCCTGGTAGACTATCCTGCATTGCATCACACGCTTTATTTAGTTTCCTTGCTGCCTTAAGTGCCTGCATACATTTTGAAGCAGCAGCCTTGTTAAACATTCAAAGCCCTCTGGAAGCCAGTGCGTCATTGTTAGCTACGTTAGAGCCACACACGAAGTTAGCTGTGTGTATGCAGGAAGAGGTATACCTGTGTAGGTTTGTGTGTGTGTTTGGGCATATATTGAATTATACAACAAAACTAAAACCTAACGTTATATTACGTCATTTATTCAGAATATTTTCAATTACTGTTTAAGTAAAATAGAACTTCCTACCTGGAATCATTCTTTAACTTTAAAGGGCCACTCCATTGACTCTATATAGACATGAACGACATGTCAGCTCCCAAAAGTGAAGCTAAATCATCTTGATCGCCCCCTGGTGGTTGGCTGCAGTATGGGTCTACAACCTTGCCTCCTCTATGTGAGTGGATGGAACATTGATCAAACCAAAAAGTCAATGTATACATTAAAAAAGTTTCAGTTGCTGTTTGTTCAGGTTTTCTGTAAAGTTTGGTTTTAATCATTTATTTCATGCTATAAATAAAACGGGGTGTAAACATCATGATTGACAACTGAGACTGACCAGAGATTAGTTGAGTCTCTGGCTCCACATGGCATCAGAAGCACAAAATTGCCGTGCCTGTGTCCTGGATATCTTTTAGCTTTGTTTTTGTGCAGCAGGAAGAAGTTAATTTTACGGATTAAAGATTAAAGACAAAAATGTTTTACAGGACTTGGGGAATACAACTGCATATGTGAAACAAAAGGTTGACTAAAGCTTTTGGGACTCTAGGGGGAGCTGTGTGAAGTGAGATGAATTGCACTGGTTACGCTACAAGTTTGAAATGAAAAATAAGGAGAGTTTTACAGAGAAGCGAGTTTAGCAATGTAACTCCTCATCTCTGTTTCAGACTATCTGCGCGACAGGTCGTAGCCGCATCTAGCATAACACATCCATATCTCTGACTCTCAGTGATCAAGTTGCACTCTGGGTAATGTAGGCACCAGGATTTATGAAGGCAGAAAGCAGCCACTCTTTCTGTAAATAAATGCTTCCTGTTAGCTGGTGAATGAACTTATAGTTTACATCCTTTGTCTTTGGAATTTGAAATTGTTGTTCAGCACATGTAAAGTATTTCAAACCTATAAAAGAAATGGTAAAAAACAAATATTTACCTTTGGGATGGCCAGTCTCTCTGCTTTGTCGGGCCCCTCCTCCGAGTCGGAGCAGCCTTGTGTGTCGCCAGGGATGCGAGGCTGGTGCAGCGGCTGGAGGCTGATCTGGGTGCTAAGGAGGTTGCTGACGGCCTTCAGAGAGATGCAGGTGTTGGGGGGCAGTGAGGGGTCGGCCAGCAGGTCTGAGATCAAACCGTGGGCCTCCCCCATCACGGCGATGTCCACTACCACACTGGTGCCCGACGACTAGGGATGGGGGGGAAGAGAAGGACACTGAGTTAATTTTATATGATGTCTTGCGATGATGACGCAGTAAACCTACCTCACACTACCACGCACACGTGAATGAGCAAGAGGACGTTGTACTGGAGACGTTTGTGTGTGCGTGTGTGTGTTGAATAAGGAGTAGTGAAAGTGTTATATATATATTAAACATTGCTCATATATATGCTACTATATCATATAAGAAAATTGTCAAAGATCCATCATATCGACTGTGAATTCCAGAGGCCTGTCCACGTCAAAGGTCAACGCTGTTTGGTTGATGTTGATGTTAATGTCAACATGTGCTTATCATCAGCTCCTTAAGCTTCTTATCAATTACAACACTCTGTGAGAAACATGTACCCGCCTCCAATGCAATCATCAAATACTATACACACAAACACACACACACATGGACACGAACACACAATGAACGTTTAATCATCAGCTGGGCTACATTTAGTTAAATAAACGTTAAAAACAGTTTGCATATCACATTGTGCGGATCATCTTTGCAGATCATCTATAAGTTGTGTATGTTAGGAAGATTTGATTGTGAACATATCAGAATTGCTCAAAATGTTCACTCTAATAATTTATTTAAACTCTAATATATATTGCGAATATTACCTTTTATGTTAGAATGAATTACGGCTAATAAGACCCCCAGGTAGAGTTTACTCAGTGCACTGTGGCTTATTTAATCTAGAGATAACATGAAGATCCCTCCTGATCGATCGATCAATTTGCTCGAGGTTCATTTCCAGTCGACCAAGGTTTTCTGTATACAGAAAACCTTGGTTGAGTTGACAGTTGACTTTAGCTCTATTTTAAAATGTCAGTAATGTGGAAATGTCATGAATGGTCACAGACTGACCCACTGTGGTTCAACACATGAAGCTGAGAGCAGACCAGAATATCACTGTAACTACAAAGAGAACGGAGTAAAGCTGGATTCAGTGAACTACACACTAGTGTCTAACTATGTTGCTATAGTAACAATGATTTAGGGTGTGGACAAACCCCCAAAATCCCCAAAAAATACTCATGTGGGACTAAACTGGCTGAATTAATACATTTACACAATTTCCACTTCTCTGCAGCAAAGTCTGTGGAAATGGTGAAAGAGTTCTCCAGTGAACGTTGTATAAACTGCTAAAAAGTATTAATATAAAACTCACTAAATCTCACTCACTAACCCTAACCCTGGAGCAAGACCTTAGGCGAGGGACCATATAACACATGTGTTGTGCTCTCTCCAATGGCTTCCTTTCAGTGTCAATCTCTCAATTGACTGGCACCACCTGTAGCTGAACTTCTTCATGCTCACACTCCAGCTAGAGAGCTAAAGGTAAGCCACTCAGCTGCTCCTAGATCTGCCTGAAACTAGGTTCATTACCAGATTGAGCCTTTGCAGTCGCCGCCCCAAACTTGTGGAACAGCTTACAGTTCCATATCCAACCCCCCCCCCCACACACACACACACACACTCACACACACTATCCAAACAAAGTGACAGATGACTCTCATGATATTCTCCCCTTAACAGATTGTATTAGCTCTTCAAACATGTCGGGGCTCACGGCTGTGATGTGATGAGTAAATGCATCAAGCGCATTGGACGACAGCTTCCTGGAAGTGTGCACGTACGAGTGTGCATGTGTCACCTCAACCTGAACAAAACCCATTAGACCACTCCAGAGCTTTATGACATCCTGCTATTGTGACATTTACCCATTACCTGGCAGTAATGGACTCTGTTCAGCTAATGTCAGGGAGAGACTGAGATAAAGGGAGCGTGTGTGTGTGAGAGAGATTTTGTGTGTTGCAGTAGTTTTTATGTCAATTTTCTCTGTAAGAATACTTTGCAGATTTAGCATTTTACTTTAAAACAACCTGCAGTACGTGTGTGCATTTGCAAGTGCGCTCAGTGCAACGTGCATAAGCATTTCAGCTGATAAAGTGCTCCACAGTGCTGCTCTAGTGGAGACACAGCGGAGAGGCAAGGCGAGGGAGAAGGTTATCGATTCCTCCCAGCATAAAGGCCCAAAGGAGACGGAAGGGTGAGCGATGGTCAATGAGTGAATCAACAGCGGGCACACGCAGATATGTGTTCACACACATACATGCACACACACACACCGGCATGCATGCATGCATGTAGCAGCATCGCCCCTTGGGATCAGTCTGTGAGGCTTTCAGGATAATACAGTACACGCTGCACAGAGAACACAGAGTCATATTCCCATAACAAATGCAATGCACTGTAACAGAAGACATTATTAAACTGTTGTCTGTGATGATGTGCACAGATAAGTAAAATCAGATTCATCAAGCTCCTAAGAATAGAACCACTGATAGGATCAGTATCCAGGCCACATTATCATCCATGTTAAAAGGTAAACGGAAATTCATTCAGAGAAAGGACATTTACTTGGTAACCAACTTCAACATTTCAGATCCACAGTACATTCAGAATGATCATACTGTTCTGTTGAAATACCAGAGCGGCTTTGTGTGAGGGGATTGATTGTGATTTATTGAATTAGAAAACTTGATATTGTTTTAGTGGCCAAGAAACCTAAACTAAAGGGAATTCCCTTTATTTTGTTTCAATTTAGTTTATATTCTATTATTTAAATGGGCAATATAGCTGTTGTCAGACGTGACCTCCGGCTAAAATCTGTAGAATTAGCGTCGTGTACCAAGAGGTTGTTTTTCACACGTGCACAACACAGTGTAGGTTCTCGGCAACGAAACGTTGACAACAGCATCTAATCCACCACATTCACAGGTGGAGCAGCCTAGTGCAGCAGACGCAGGAATTGACGTATTAGCTGACCTCCTAAGATCACGTGATTTTGTTTACAGCCCGACACCATCATCAGCTCTTATCACCACAAAATTGTCTTGACATCTTCGTCTGTGTCTTCTAAATGTATGTCACTGCTTTTTTCACTGCAAGATATATATATATTTTACAAGACTTTATACCAGGAGGCCAGGTAGATAAAGTCTGCAGAAGCTGCGGAGCGGCTCGCTCGGACCTTTGCGTTCACACATGCGGAAAAAGACGGAGGGACTACGGAGTCCCAGTGCATGTCTGTGGGCAGCTTATGTAACTTCATCCATCAGGGGTCTCTCAGTCAAAATAACAACAAATGACCTAGTTTGATGACATTTTGAAGCAGCGTGGGATCATGGGAGTTGTTGTCTTTACCATCGTTGCAGACGTCATCTATTAAACTTCTATTCATGACCCCTTGCAATCGGCAGTGAATAATCGTGATCTGTTATGAGTGACCGATACAAACAGTGGAAGGAAGAATCAGCTAACTGGCTAGCAGTGTGTTTTTCCTTCATCCTAAGCTGTTATTATAGAAGAGACGGGCAAAGTCACAGCTAAGGAGGATAGATTTCTCTAAGTTCGATACATTGTCTGAAGCATGTGGGATTATGTAAGTGCACATATCACATACGTAAAGTTGTTTTTAAGCATTTGAATGAATTAAGTTTGTTTTTTTTAAGGGTAAGGAGCTTGAATAAGTAATTTCTGGACAGATGTTTTTGTAGCATGCATTTAAACTGCTTTTGATGTCAGCTACATAATCTACACCGTACACACTGTGTGACTATTCCCTTATGGGAGTGTACACTATCACCAAACTCAATTTCAAAGCTAATGCCACAGAAATGTCATCTTCTTTCCCCTTTTCCCTCCTGTAGCATCGCTGCTATTTCCCACTGGACCCCCATCCCCCACCCCCCTCCTGAGAGCGAGTCGGGAGATATGTAGGCAGATCAGGCAGAAAGGCAGATGGTGAAAAGAGAGGGGGAGTGAGATAAAGAGAAAAAGAGTGATGGACACAGTGCAAAAGAGGAGCTGAGTCCACAGGCAGGCCATGGCCAGTCAAGTAAGAAAGAGCAGAGCTCAATGTGTCAGGCCAGCTGAGCTCCTCTGCGGTCTTACTCTACAACAACTGTAAATACAGCACTACAGCGAGGGAACTGACCACTACACCAACAGTACAGAGACACTGTCAAACATACAGAATACCTCCACACCACTCCTATAGGCTTAGCAGGAGGATGCAGCCGAGCACGAGCTCAGAGCCACAGGGGCCAACTTCATGTTCTGGATAGAGGAGGGTGGAAGCAGAATTGTAAACAGTTGCAGGATTGCAGAGCAGCGTTGCCTCAAAGTTGCAAGGCTATTAATCCTTAACAAACTCTATAGATTTGTTAATGATGATGCATATGTTTGTAACTGTCGGTTTGCAATACATTTACCTTTTCCTCAATATTCTTAATGTGTTTAACTGATGCAAAATTCAATAGATTCTGATGCTAAAGTTTTAGATGGGAAAAAACAGTGTCTTGTGATACTACAAGGCAGCCACATCCATCCTAACACAACAACAACACACAGTACCTAGTATAAGAACAATAGTGACAGTAAATCCCTCAGCAGGGGCTTCACTCTGGGAGCAGCAGCCTCCTCTCACATGTGTAACTGACCTGAAAACTCGACTGTATCAAGAAGCTTAATTTAGACATTGCTTCAAGTTGTCCTATTTAAACCATCTCATCATTACTGATTAAATGGGTTTCCTTTTTCTGCACATACATGCACGCACACACACACACACACACACACACACACACAAATGCACACACGCACACACACACACACATATACACACACACATACATGAATGCACACACCAAAGAAACTCCAATTAAACCAATACTGAACCTGTTTAGGAGGATGTGTATTGTCTTGATGGCGTCCCATGATAGTTGCCGAGTGTCTCCTCTGCATCGTTCGTGCTCAGTATCTCTTTCAACCGTAGTACAAGTGTCCTTCAGAGTCTCAATCCAGAGCAACTGACATTTCAGTAATGTAGCCCACAGACACTTCCTCACACTCTCTTCCTCGCCTCGGCTCTTCTCCTCTCTGCTGTTTCATGAAACTCCCTCCGTTCCTCTCACCCGCCCCTGCCTGCGCTTCTCTGCCAATTGCAAATGTTCACAGACGGCCCTGTGATAAGGAGGAGACCTGCGGTACATAGAAATCGGTTGTATTGAAAATACCTGGTTGCTAGGTTACGTCAGGACAAAGATCAAAGTGACTTGTCCGCGACCATAAAATAGTTGTTCGGGGCTCAATTGGTCCCAGTTACACTACGCCCACTACTCATCTGGCGTTTCCTGTGACAGCAGGTGATGCATGACAACCGAGCCGCGAGAGTTGTGCATTATCACAACGGAGGCTTTCTGCATCAGGAAACTGAGGCGCACATTGATTAATAAAAGTCAATTTCAAAACGATAGGTGTGTTGTTGGATGAAATCTGGATGACCAGTGAGGAAACAATACTATATGATGATTGTCTAAAAGGGCAAGTGGTTCTTAAAACATTGCTGACATTCCCCCTGTGGAAATATAATGTTTTTACTGACATGGAGATGAGCTGGATGGTTTGAGTTAGTTTTGTGGAAATGAAAAATGTTTCTGAGACACCAGGCTTTCCTTGTATTAGTGACAGTGAAACCTAGTCCTGATGTGGCCCTAAGGAGCATCACCTGTTTTTGATTTTCTTTTCAGTCCATGTCGTAAATTAACAGGTCATTCTTCTGTCTGAATAAATCCTCAGTGATTGTATAGTTAATCTACGTAGTAAAATGCATCCTTTTGGATTAAACGCACAATGGTAATAGTAGCCTCTGCCCCTAGGGGTCTCTCAATCAAAACAATAATAATAAAAGACGTGGTTTAATGACGTCGTTAAGCAGCGTGCCATCATGGGAGTTGTTGTCTACACCATCATTACTGAGGATCAACCTGACGAGAATCAGGGGTAAATCAAATTAGTTGCTGAGGTCATGTATACGAAAATCATTCTCCCCGGAAGTTATAGCAGAGACGGGCAAAGCCAAGGGTAAAGCATGTGATGCACTTAAAAGGCGACCAAAATAAAACATCCCTTCACCTTCAATAAAATTGAGATGTATCTCCGGGTTAGAACATCATTGAAAACATTTTGGATAATGTAAGAACACAAATAAATCATATCAATTTTAGACATTTTAATATAGAATTGTTACAAATTGTGTATTTTATTAATCTAAATTCATTAGATAAGTCAATATTTTCTGTAATGCGTCTCAACTCATTATCTCAAAAACTAAATAGAATTAATAAAACTTTTTAAGTAAGAGCTATTCTAATTCAAGCTGAGTAAGACGATAATCTCACACACATCACGCTCATCCTTACTCCTCTCCTTCTCTCTCTCTCCTGGCTGCACTGACCTGGGATCTGCTCAGAACTCTCTTGTTGTCCCATTCTGGTTGGCACATAATCAAGAGCTGGAGAATTTAGGCTAAATGTCAGAAAGCCTGCCCGCTCCGAGACACGACCGAGTGCTGTCTGAGGACAGAACGTCTTCTACTGTCCCTCCTTCACTCACCCCTCCCTACGTCCCTCTCTTCGTCATCCCGTCTAAAAATGAAACAAGAGCAGGTGCTGGTGATGAGAGAAAAAAAAAAGAAAGAGAGTAAAACACGCATCACGCTAAATGCTGGAGGGCTGATCTACATATGGCTCTACCCCTCACCCACCACCATGGCTCTCCTCTCGCTGCACTGATTTTTCAGATTTCTTCAATGTGAGAAAAGTGTCATTTAATTTCATAGACGTGCGATGAGTTTCCCTAAGTGTGGCAGCTTTGAAGTCGATGGATGGCACATTTAACAGTGCCAGTCTCTTTGTTGAGCAGAAACTGAACACAACACAGTCCAAACACAACATGTGCACTGGACACACAAAGATAAAACTGATAATCTTGACTGACAAGATGGTCAGCACCTCTTGCATTCACCACAATAGTGAAGGGTTTATTTAAAGTTGCAATAAAAAACTAGTAAACTCAAGTGGCAGTAAGAATTCTATTTGAATTCAGACATTTGAGGACTGAAATAAATGATAATGAATAAATAGTGCACTCCTCTGACCTACTTTAATGTTACCAACAGCTGGTGAAGTGAGGATGGAGAGTCAAGTTTAGACTAAAGAGAGATACTACTCTGTCTGAGGAGGTTGCGCATTTCTTGCGCATTTGATGTATAGTGTCATTTATAAACAGCGGATTTTTTTGCAGGTAAACAACATCTGAACGATTTTGTACAGGGAGCACAACGGTGATAGACCAACTATTTTATACTTAGTTGCATTATTACATTTTCACCGGTAGATGTCTTGATCGCATTATAACCTCCTATTGACAATCAAACTACTTGTAACATGTAGACAGGGTTTGGGTTTAGGTTTGGCTTGTCCTTTGAAAAGCAAAATACACAATTCTCATTTATAATATCAAATAAGAGTTTGACTAGCTTCTCTAAATTCACCAGAGAACAGCAAAGTAACTTGGACCATCAGGAATAGGCTAGTTAGCTTCGGCTGTCATTTCCGGACATACAAGTAAAGACTGCCCTCTTCACTTACATGGAATTTGGTTACAAACACACTAAAAGTATTTTTGAACAAACAAAATGTAATTTATGTGAAGGTAAGCTTGACCCATTAACTGTTAATGCTTAGACATGTTGGGCCTTCTCCAACTCGTTGTTCAGAATGTTTTTAGTGCAAAAAACAAACATTGTAACGATAGCTAATGCTAATTATCAATAGATCTAATGATAAATATTTGATTATTCGTCCCAGGACTAGTTTGCATGTCCGTGTGTAGCGTCTGTGGACTGCCCTAGCTGTCATAGTTTGTAGGCTGATGTCATAAAACGAGATGACCTCACAACCCAACAAGAGATGACTTTGCAGTTTGAATGACAGATGAAATAATCTGACTAATACAGCGGATTCATGTTTTATGTGAGCCCCTCAGGATGAGAGGGAGGATGGAAGAGTTGTTTGTCTGCAATGCTGAATCGCACTGAGCTCCTGCAGATCATGTAAAGTATATACTGTATATAGGAGTCAGACTAGAGAAGAAACTAATGAGACGCTCTATCACAGTCTACACACACATTTCAGCTTCTTTTGTTTCTATGCTCCTCTATGCTCCTCTGTGCTCTGCCGTCCCTTGATGGCGTCCATTACGGTTCAAATGCAGTTCGCACATCAAGTGTATAGGAGGCTGAGAAATCGCACAGACCTAATGCAGTCCTGAACCACATAATCTTTGATGGCTCCCTCCTTCAGTGGCAAGTAGACTGCTTCTTATTTCACTCGTGCAACTGCAACACAAAGCTCTAAAGGTGAATGATACAATTTTAACTTGTAGATATCACCAGGACCCGTCTTTAGTGTTTATATTGTGCAAATGAGACATTATCTTTTTTCCCTACATTTTCCAGACACCAGGTTCAACATTTTTGTTCTATTTGTTGATTTACTAGATGTTTTTAGAGGTTGGTTATGGTCTTACTGAGGGGATTTGGGGTATCCCTCCATAAGTCAGAAAACCCTGTCCTTAGCCTTAAAAATAATCAATTTTCACCAGGTCTTTGGAATAAAAAGTTCTCTAAAAGCTATGAATCATAAATGAACAAACCCCTGAGCAAAATCCTTTTCAGAACATTGACAGGAATAAAACTGCAAAGTTTGGTGAATGTTAGACATACTGAGTGAAGGCAAAATAGCCCCAAATCTCTAAATTCACCAGTGATGGAGAATTGTTTTTCCCTTTAGTGTCTCACCGTGAATATGTTTTATCGTTTATCCTGTACAAGTATGTTTCATCTAGCACACACAGCTATATGGGTGGAATAGCCAACACATGAATACACACTGCACACTGCAGGGGGAGCACTGTGCTCTGTGTGTTAAAGCAAACAAATTAGCAGTAACATAATAACTCAGAGCCAAACAACACCACATAAGCTTAATTTCATACAATAACAATTGTCTCAAATTTATCTCATATATATATATATATGTGTATATATATACATATATGTATATATATATATATATATCATATATCATATATGCTCTATTTTATTTATATATATATATATATATATATATATATATATATATATATATAATATCTAATACCAATGCGCTATTGGAGAGAAATCCCATCTGAGTTCATAACAGGTACCACCCTGTTCACACCGTGTGACCAGTTAGCAGTGTGTGTGTAGCTTTGAGTGTTATGACATCCTAAAGTCATGTAAGGACTAAAGGGACTAAAGGCTGGTTGAATGTGTGTGGGTCTGTCTTTACACCTGCACACACGCAAAGACACAAGCACACACGTATACAAATGCAATAACACACAAACACTCACACAGTGGCACGATTCAGACAAGCCACCCAGCTGTCCAGACCCAAACCCCCACTGGGCCGTGACTGCTCTTACTGGATTCGAGTTAAGACAGAAAAATGAAGAGCGGGGAGACGGGAGAGACATGTGAAATATATGGGGAGAGACAGAGAAAAAAATACCATGAATTTAAAAAACTAGAATCTACTGTAAAAGAACAGAAATTACTATCTTTGTAGTAGCATATAATGTATCAGCGGATGCATCTAATTTCTTCATCTCTTCCTCTTCCTCTTTTTTTATATTCAGAATAATTCAATTGCATTAGAAAGATTTGCTAACAATCATTCATCTGGACTACAGAATTAAAAATGTCTAATTATATCACAGTCAATTTGCTAATTTAGTTATTGCCCAGTAATAAGATAATCTGAGGATCTGAGGGAATGGTGCAGCACATACGGTTTTACAAACAAACTGATTCATATTGACTGCAAGAGTCACTGTTTACTCACACAACACAGCGAGTGCAGATTGGGCAAAGCTTGGATTTGTGTGTGTGTGTGTGTGTGTGAGCATGTGTGTGTGTGCGTGCCAGAGATGGGACTCCTGGGCAGGATGATGACGGTGACTCATCCACCCACACACACACACACACACACACACACACACACAAACACACACACACACGTGTATTTAGACATGCACTCATCATCAACATCACTCAAAATCACGTTAGCGCTGCTCACTGATGCTAATTGTTCCCAAGCAGCGTATCAGGGCTCCTGTCGATGCCCAGTGAAACCAGACCACACTAGTGATTGCTTATTGATCTCATTACACGCTCACGTCACTCCGTCAAGCAAAGCGTTTGTGCGTGTGATGTACTGACTGACACATCCATCTGATCTCTGCAGCTACTAAAATGTAATGAGTAGTAAATACATGTATGTGAGAAAAAAAAGAACTAATGCTGAGTGAGAATATGGAAGAATTAGGATTTGAATTGTAGTAAAAGATCGTAATTCTTTTATCATTTCATTTTTTGTATCTCTGCAATGTTGTATCCCATGTGAAATGATCGTGCTGATGACACCCAGTAACACAGACTCAGGCAAGTGTATGTGTGTGTGTGTGTGTGTGTGTGTGTTTCACAGTGGAGTTGCATGTACTGTCACGCAAACGCATGCATGCATCTGTCTTCAACTTTAGATCATTCCATCTCATCTTCACATTCTCCTTTTCATGTTTGACGCATGAACTGTAGCATGTGATCATCTGTCCTGTAGCATGATGCCCTCGGCACATTGATGTATTTAATGCTTAATATGACTGCAGCCTGACTCATGTGAGACAACATGCTCTACAGCACGGGACATTAAAATGGCTCGTTCCCTGCAAAGAAAATGTCACAAAAGACAGCTGTGTGATTTATTACTGTATAATGTTGAAGGGATGTGTGGTGGCAGCGACAGAGCTGGTGGATGCATATACAACAGTATTCACTGCACAACAGATTCACTGAAAAGCTACATTATGCTTTTAAGATTTAAATATTGACAGCAAGGTGCTTTGCTGCCTGGAAAATACTATAATCCATCATCTTAAAGGCAAATTGTGTGTGACAGCAGATACTGTGTCTCATCAGTAGTCTGAGTTTCCATGTACTAGATGCCTACTTTGCAGGGCTGTTACTTTCCCCCCAAAATGTAAACGATCATCCATCTATTCAAGTGGGGAAAAGTTGTTTTGATAGTCATACACATCCTTACACTAAATTCACCACATTCAATACAAATTCATGAATTGTGTTGTTCATGGTGTGCTTAGGTGTGACCACTGTGGGCACCTGAAAAGAAAGCTATTCATACCACTATTTAGCAAAACATGAAGGAGTGAGTGAAGGTATGCATGAATCATGAATGAATAACCACAAATACAACAATGAAGAGATAAGGGTAAAAATGACAAAATGTAACTCCTTCATTAAGAACGTATCTACTTGTTATCCCTACTTCACTGAAGAAGCTGCATCACATGCGAACGGGTTCTCATGCATGCACAAGACTCACACACACACATCATTTCATCCCACTCTCCTCCTCCCTCCAAGGCTCCATGGCTAAGTTGAGTGCTTTTCCCTCGTGTTGTTGTACCCATGTTAGGCCACTGACGCCAGCCTCACCACATCTCTCTGTCAGCTTCCTGCTTTGGCTGATTGACACTGACGTTGCCGGGCGTTAGTATTCCCACAGGAACAACGTGATCGTCCAGACACCGGTCTTCCATTTGGAGATGCATGCCTAATGACTTGCATCCCATTTTGTGTCTGTGCCTCTTGCAGTTTTGCTCTTTAATGTTTTCCCTTTTGAAATCTTCCAGATGACACTTTTTTAAAGAGGATAACTGATATCAGACATCTCTACCGGAGCAAAACACTTTCTGCCACACTTCACATTTAGACTTGTGGTGCAAATAGTTCTATGAGATCCCATTGCATTTAATAAGAAACAAATAGAGCTCCCGTCTGGAAACCATGACTTAATATCTCATACAAATTATCTTGTAATTAAAGGTTATGATAATTGTCAAGCATCTATGTAAGACAGAGGCATTGTAACGCTGCCTGATTGAATGAGTTTTTACATTTTCTCCTTGATTTGAGACAGTGAAGGATGGCAGTTCATGTTACACAGATGATTGATTTATAATAGAAGAGATTTTAGTTACCTCTGGCGTGAAGGTTATGTTTTTACCCCTATCTTTTTGTTGGTTGGTCATTTTGCTTGAATTTCAGCAGGATCACCCAAAACCTGCTGAATGGATATCCATAAAATTTGGTGGATGGATGAGACATGGTCCAAAAAGGACTCCAATCTATTTTGGCTTGGATTCAAATAAAAGGGCAAATCCAGAAATGTCTTAAATTAGAGGGTATTATGCGACATCTTCACCAATTTCCCTGGTTGTATTTCATGGATCTTGATTTAAGACATCAGGCTTATATGTGGGACTGTTGGGCCTAGGCAGAGGTGGACGCATTACTTCTAATTTCTTTATGTCTCCTTTATATCTTTATACTTAATCAATATCAATATTCTTCATTATAAACTTGAATAGTCTTAAATTGTTTGGGCAGACCTAAGAGTTGTGAATGGATTATGTGAGCTATACTGTGAGCTGACGTCAATATTAAAACTATATAAACTAGAATCCTATGCAACAACAAAAACACAACTACTTTTAGACTCTTAGGCTACATTGCCATTTGTAAAACCCACAGACAAAATCCTCTTTATGGTTGTTTATCTGAACGATTTCTCCAGGGAAACATAAACACAGACCTTGGATTAGAAGCCTGCCAATACAAAATGTACACTAAATTACATTTGACATGATTATTTAGCTACATCATTTCTGTCTGTCTCAGCCTGGGATACATACAGACTCTACTGAAGAGGTTGAATAAAACCTATGATACGTGACAATGTGTGTGTATGTGTTGTGTGTACACAGTAAAGGTAACACACTGGTCTGAGGGATCAACAACAGACAGGAAGACACCAAGTTGTAAATTTGAAGAAGAACAAGAAAGAAGTGTCTCTTCTGGGTAACCTTGTCTTCAGGCTAAGCCAAAGATACTCAGCTTCATCCAATAAGGGTCTACTCATTGAATTCCTTGTTGAAAGAGATCGGAGAGAGAGAGAGGGAATGAAAAAAGTGGGAGGAGAATAAAGGCAGTGATAGACGATGAGAGAAAATAAGCTCAATGAAAGAATAGAACACGTTGACATTAGCACAAGATGCAGCTTGTGCTAATGTCAAGCCTGAAGAAACCGCAGGCCGCACACACATGTACGTCTGTGTTTGTATGTATGTGTGGTGGATCATGAGTGAGCCATCGAGACGGGCAGAGAGGGAGAGATTGTGTGTGGTGTGTGTTGTGTGTGTACCATCCTGTACACACATCACAGCCCAAGGCTCCCGACTCCTTCATCTGCTCCTCAGATGAGAACCAAGTGCTCGCTTTGTGATGCTTTAGCACAGATCAGAGAAAACAGGGTGCCATTTTTAGAATGGATCCAATTATTTCTGAATATCTGAAAACTTGACCTGAAGTAAACCTGTCCCCCATATCTAGTCTGAAAGTCCTGAGAGGGAGCAATCCACTGGGAGAAAGACAGATATGGTTGATGATGTAGGTACATCACATTACAGCCATAGCCTGTCAATAAAGAAATCTCCACTTCCTCCCACTATCCAGAAATGAAGCCGAAAATATCCTGGATATGGACACTGCCATATTTGAAAGAGATGGAGCCCGCATGGTAGTGATTTGAGAATGGTTGTGAGGTCACGCCAATAAACATGCTCGACTAATCGCTACTCTCTGAGATCTTTGAGAACAACCTATTTCATGTGTATTTTGAATTTGGTCCTTGTCACATTCACTAACGTGGACGAGGTTGGATTTATGTACTATATTGCAGGCAGCCTCCAGGTGGCCATCAAGACACTTTGGCATCACTTTTGTCTACGGTTCCCATGCACATTCTACCTGCAGGGTGACGATAACAATTTGGTTGTATATCGGTAGTCAGTTTTATTTTGTGTTTTGAGACAAAGACCAAAAAAAATTGTGTCTCCCTCAAGTTTCGGAAGAGCGGAAAAAAAAAGTCGAACATTTTTGCCTGATTTCAAGTATCCTGAAATCAGGCTCAAATTCTTGAGCAAAACAAATTAGAGAAATTAACCTGAGATCTATTTAATTGTTATAATTGTATGGAGTTACACGATGACAGTTGCGACACATCAATAACTACAATATTGAGAACTTGTTACTCTATGCACTCCATTGTCACTTCATGCACCTTTCATGGGATCTGAAATCACAGAGTTGTGATGACAGTTTTTACATTGCTTGATGACAGCTCGGGAATTTTTGCATTGATCTGCAAGAGAATATCGTCTTTTTTACCAATCAATTCTAGGCTGGATATTAACTTGTGAATAATGGATGAATGTTTACATTTTCAGAATAAAGTAACAGCCCTGCATAGTCTTTTGCCAAATAAGCACCAGATTCTCTGTACTCTCGTCATGGTCCCGCTCCTTATTATTCTATAGATCATAGATTTAAAACGCAGTGTGGCCGTAGCTGAAGAGGTCAAGTTTGAAACAGATCCCACATCTGGAGTGGTAACCGGTCTGGCCTCAGCTTGGATACGCTGGGATGATTGAGAATTCAGAGAAGGCATATCATGACTGGAGCCAGGCACATACACACACACACAAACATATCCACACACACATGCGTGCATGCATCAGTAGTGTCTTACATAACACAGTGAGTGATGGCAGCTGAGGACACAATAATACAGCCTTTGGCATTTGTCATGTGAATGTTGGACGGAGAGGAAATCGGGTGAGTGGGAAAGACAACAGAGAAGGACAGCCAGGCAGAAAAATTGACAAAAAAGCAAGAGAGAGAGAGAGACATAGCGAGAGAGAGAGAGAGAGAAAGTGGCAGAGAACGACTGATGGAAACGGATACAAAGAACGTTTTTTCTTTTCTTTTTTGACTACAGATACCCATGAGCCTGAGGCAAAATGCCTCGAGGGAAAATATTACCCGAGGTTAAAGCTGCAGTCATTTCCATGTCTTCCCAGTTTTCTGTCTTATCAAGAGAAGCTAAATCTCCCCCCTCAGTATGTGGTATATGGCTCTGATGCACCAAAGCAGTTTTTACATGACTGTATTTCATGCACCATCAAAGATTAAAGCAAGTTCTGCTCGGATACAAACTAAGTAACATCTGAGGCGAGTATATTCTTATCCAGAAGATTCAACGATCAGGCATCAGGCCTGTGTGTAAATACTTTTTGACCACACATACAGTACGCGTGGGGAACCGACTGCGCGATTATTGTTCACATATTTGCAATAAGGCAATGCACGTGTAGCAGTAGAGGGCACACCCCACAACTAAAGACTGACTCAGACCAATCTGTCTGAGTTTGCGTGTGGTAAACATAAACAAAGATGAGCACACTCGAGGAGATCAACATTCGGCTAATGTTACTACCAAGACGACAATGATACAAATGTGGGTCATTTCATCCTGGTCACACATCTTGTCTTAAAAATTCTCTGCTGCTTCTTGCTACTGCCCTGACCTATTATGTGGGAATTGAACCTTGTGTATGCATCGCCTTAATTTCTGAGGACATGCACAACCTATGCACCAAACAGATGAAGGATATGCATACGAGCCATCTTTTGTAGGCGTAGTTAACAGCTACATTGTGTCTAAATGGTATATACCCATAGCAAATATCATATACACTATGTTTGATCAAACTCATGATCGGTTTCAAGTCAATAAGAAATCTTACATAAACAAGAATTGTTCAAACATTGCAGAACGAATTCCCACGATATTTGATTAGAGGATTGGACATGGGTAAAAAGGAAACCCCTAAAATGTTGGGGCATATCCAGGAGTATTATTTCACTTTGTTCGGCATTACATTTTTCATTTGAATCTTAGATTCAATTTCAGAGTTATAGCACAGGATGGATCTGGATGTAAAAAAAGTTTGAAGCATTGAAATGTATGTGTGTGTGTGCAATTTAGTGGAGATAAAAATCCAGATCAGGTGGATTTAATAATTTAATAAGGCGAGAGTTTGGCCTAAGAGGAGATATGCACACTCCTGTGCCTTTACTCTTTATATGAGATGAGAATACCTTTTTTAAAGTTGTATCAGTCTAATATACTTCGAAGCTAATTGAATTATATGGAAAAATTGGTAAAAACTGGTGAATTAGAACAAAGTAAGAAAATTTGCCTGTTTTGGAAAAGAGGTTTCATTTCATTAAACCCATCAGAAGCAAAGTAACATTTTGTTATCTTATCCATCATTTCATCGTCCACTCCCTCATCATTATAACGTCTTCAGACCCAGTTTCAGAGGAACAGGTTCACCACAGTCTCTCTGGTGAAATAGTTTCTGCTCCCAGTGATTCTCAACAGATAACAGCAGGTAAAGACACTTTTTATATTTTTATATCCAGATGAGACCATGAGTGAATTTATTGTCTCTAAACACAGGCGACCCCCTGGCAATTAGCCGCTCCATGTACGTCATCAATGTGTGTCTGCAGCACGTGTGTGTGTGTGTGTGTGTGTGTGTGTGTGACGTGTATGTGTGCATTATGAGGGATAATGGAAGGGAAAAACACTCCCAGATGCATGTGATGCAATTATACCCTTGATTATCTGATTGGGTAATCTACAGGCAGGCTGGAAGCGTCCAAGACAAACACACTGTCGGCAGACTGTTGACCGAGTGTAAACCACTAACTAGGACACACAGACACACAGACACACACACACACTGCTGTATTTGAGTTTGCTCAACGATGCATAGATATAGCGAACATCAAACAGAAATTCTGTGAGAAGACCAGCAGTTATTTGAACTCATCACAATTATTTATTTTTTCCGGACATGTACTCAAATAAATATTATATAATGTATTAAATTATGTGTGTGAATGTGTGAGAACAATGATGCTTGATTGGGGCAGTGATCTAATCCACAATGACATCCCAACACGATCTGAATAGAGGTTCCACTTTATGGGGACACAGCTCGTCTGGGAGATTCTCCAAGGTCAGGCTCACGGTGTGTGTGCATGTGCGTGCATGTGTGTGTGTATGAGTGTGTCTGTTTGTGTGTGTGTGTGTCCTCACATCAATGAGTAAAGAAAAGGGAAGTGGCTCAGTATTAATCTCACCAGAGAGACATTTGAGGCAAAGAATTGGTAAATAAAAATAAATAAAATTGAAGATCAGTTGAAAATCCCTATTTATGACGAGCACAGCAGAGTAGAAGTTAAATATCTTTTTTAATTCTCTTTGAAAAGACATCAAATTATCTTAAAATAAACTTTTGATGCTTTTACACATTTATCTATGATCACATGAGACTTGTAAAATGAGCTGGGTGTGAATATTTTTATGAAATACTGACAGCTGTGGGTCATATCAGATGTACTGTTTGGTGGGAAGTGTTTATAGCTGCACTCCCAAACTAAATATACTGTCATATATTGCTCTTATTTTGACAGTCCATTTTAGCAAATAGCCCCTTTGAATCCAAGTCATTTGTCTCAGCTTTGCAGCTTAATGACACTTACAATTCTCACTTCACTGAGCCGAGGTGAATGATATTCAAAAAATAACATTGTGACAGATTCTGCAATAATAAAAATAATCATATTTTACTAACAGCCTGACCATCGGTTGGCTGATAAAATTGGGCGATATGAGCCTACCACAGACATATCAGTATCTGTTAATGTTTGCTGATATGAAAACTTGTATTTTCTTAATTCATGGTCTATATATATGGTTGTATTTATGTGATACCTTTAGAATTAACCTATAAAATATCAAACCTCAATTACATGTATTTGTCATATGGGTTTGATAACGACATCCTATTTTTTTTTTGCCTCTAACATCAATACCAAACCAGCATCTTTAAATAATCTCTGTTTCACCACTCTGTTTATATTGGCATGTTGTGAAATATTTGATATTTTTCAAATAATTGCAGCTGTGTACTCTACTTGGGCACATTGTGATTTTCATGTGTTGTGAATCAATAACATCACTTATCTATTCGGAGGATGTGTGGAAAAATGATTGAAACAGAACTCAAGAGCTAAATTCAGAATTAATAAGAACAGTAACGGTCAGAGGATCACACTGCGACACTGTGGAGCAGCTCTCAGGTATGTCAGGTCAGTGGGTAGGAACTAAGTCTACAGACACAGCTGGGGAATGCCAGGTCACTCCTGCATAAAATACAGTTTAAAAATATTTCCTCTTATTCCAAACAGCACATGCTCCACAACAGACGACAGCAAAGTTGGGGAATCCCTATTTTCAATTTCCCATAAAACCTTGAATTCACAAATAAAGGCAGTCCGAGCAGCACCGTTTATAACTCTCCTGTGCTGATAGTCCATCACATTGGTGAGAGTGTTTACTGTGGTGAGAGAGGAGCAGACAGACAGACCTATGGACACATCCAGATTCTGCTCGTCCATGCTGCCCCTTGCCCAGCCCAACCGGCCCCTCTCCCCTCCCGCTTCTCACCAGGCATATTTTGGAGCTAAAACACGCCATTGACTCCAGTAACAAGGCGTTCCTTGTCCAAGGCCACCAAACCTCATGTGGACAGCTCGCAGAGACGCCACTGTGTGTGTGTCGGCGTGAGTGTCCAGGTATTCCTTGTGTTGTGGGGGACTTAAATCTGTCCACATAGTCACATTATGGGGACTTGTCTTCTTCATGGGGATAAGGTGAAGATGTTTTAAGGTTAGGGTGAGATGATTGTGAGGAAAGGTTTAGATGCATATGCCTCAAGGAAATGAATTCCAGTCAATGTAATGTCCTCTCAAGTCATGGAAACATGACTGTTGGTGTGTGTGAGTATATGAGCACGTGTATACAGTAGTGGCCCAGTCCAGGTTCAAAGGATTTGCTGTTGCCTTTCAGCAGCAGCCATGACGATTACTCTCACACACACTTCCTTTTTTTCCTTTCCCCGGGCCTCTCTACTCTCTCTGTGGGAGCATATGGCAAAAAGCCATATTCACATTATGAGGACACCAACACACACAAATACACAAACACACACACACTTTCTGTCGCACAAACCATATGCGATCGACACACACTTGCTTCCACAGTGTGCGGGTCCATGTGTGAGCTGGGAGCGATGGTTAGTTGGAGGCTGAACACAGGGAGCAGATAGTTGTCCTTTCACCATCAACACTTCTGCTGTGCTTGGCAGCAAACCTCCTCTAACTCCCCGTCTCTTCCTCACCCTCCCCAACAAATCGTTCAGCACTCTCTTATCCCCCTCCTCCTCTCTCTCCCTCCCTCTCTTTCATGCAGTAGCTACTGCAATAGGTCCCCTCGAGCTACATAGCCCCCCCCCCCCCCCCCCTTCTCTCCTTCTCTCACACACAAGCATTTGGCTATCTGACTGCAGCTTTGGGACTGGATGCAGCCTGTGCTAATGTCAGTGTGTTCTTTTCTTTCAATAACTTTTTAAAGACCCATCTTTCCTCATCTCAGCGTCTGTCACTCCGTCTTCTACCTTTGCTGTTTCTTCTCCTTCTCCCTCTGGATGAAACGATCCATTCATAAAAGGCTACAGCTGCACATGTGGTGACGCACATCCAAATTCCAACCTCGTTCTCCTTTTTCTGTGCTCCACATTACCCGTCACTTTATCTATTTCTAAATATTAATCATTTTATTATCTTTCTCAAGCTATAAACAATCAAGACTCCCTGAGAGCAGGACAACTGATATTTGATCCGATTAAGCTCTGCTGCTTTTGCCCTATGATTGAATTTGCATTCAATGTATTTACATTTACATTGAATGAACTTATAATCCCTTTAAGTCCTTACTTCTCTGAGTGGAGTGTATATATAATGTGCAGTACATTATACTTACCTGCTATTTGTTATATATTTGGTTAAGTTTAGTTCCTTATGCCTACTTTGAACTAGAGATGTTTACATACCGATACTGAATCAGAAATACCTCTGACACTGCAGAAAATTGTTAAATTACATGATTTAAGAAAATACAGAAATTATCTAATCTAGTGTTTGATGGTAAAATATATATATATATATGCAATACAATATTATAAATAATGTTAACTTCTCTGTCTAACTGATTTGTCTAACATAACCGTACTTTACTTGCACTGATAGATTTATATTTAGTTGTCGAGTATATGCGGGTTTGCGCCATCCAGTATATCACAAACCTTTCTGGTAAAACGTTGTAAAAACCTGATATTATTATCTATTTTCCAAACATATTAACAATATTCTCCATCATCTCCGTGCAGGTATAATAACCCTGGAGGCCGCTCGGAGTCAGATCCTGTAACTCTGGCACAGGGAACAGGTTGTGTGTCTCCCAGGGAATGAATGTGCGTCAATGGAAGAATGTGGGCCTTCCCTCAAATAGATTCCAGAGCACATGTTTCTGCTTTAAAACCGGCCTCGCTCCCTCCTTCTCACCTCCCGCCTGACACAGATACTGTATATGATGATGAGGTGGTAGAGGTTACGCAACACGGTGTTCAAGGTCTGACCTCCATTTTCCAAACGAGAAGAGGAAACAAACTTGTGTCACATCACTCAGGCTGGTGCGTCAACGTGGTGCGATGTAGTGCACACTATCTATTTTGTCGGTCTTGTAGTGGCAGTTGTGTCTTGAACGATTTGCACTGTGTGTTAGGGTGGAAGAGAAAGCTGCATGGTGTAACGTCCTACAACAAATCGCTTTCCGATTTTTTTTTTAGACGTTCTATTTATGGACGTCGTTATCTCGGAGCGAGTGCTTTTCAATTGCATGTGACCCCGAAAAAAACAAAACATGAGCAGAGGCCTCCCCCCCCAAACTCTCCATCCCTCAAAGACCCCGGCTGAAAGACAAACAACTTCTGTCACAACACAAGGCCTCTGTGTGGAGTCAGGCCAAGCAAGTGAAATTCAGGTCCAAATCCTTGAATATTAACACTCAAGACAATATGTTAGTGAGGAAACTTTTGTTAATTCAACAACAGCTCATTTGTTCTACACAATATCACAGCAGCAAAACACTAATTCCCATTCACCTTCAGAAAGAGAAGGAACAAAATAAAAGCATGCAGAGAAGCCAGTGATATGTTCCAGCTTACAGTTCAGCAGAGTGCCTGTCTTGCCTCTGGCACTGGAGGCTGCACCAGCCTGCTTCATAAATACTGCACACACTGACGCCTGATGAAAACCCCCCACTCCTCTCAGGTACAACTGCACTCTGGAGAGCGTCTTTATCGACAGTATGGATCAACAGTACCTGTACAAAGTGTCCATGTTTGTGTCAGGGAGACACTTTGCGAGAGAGACGAGGTGAAGGAGGGACAGAGAGAGAGAGAGACAATGTGAGTAATTGATTTGACTAATTTGTTAAATGCCTTGAAATGTCTGCGCTGTGGTACCTAATGAGAATAGAGAAAGGTCAGGTTCCAAAATAGTATATTACAGTTTCGGACTCCGCTGAAAAAGAGTGAGTGTGTGTTCATTCAAAGGTAGACTCTGCAGCCGTAGTAGGAGGAACAAGGAAAATGTTCAATATATCATTTCATACTGGATTTATTGACTTTGAGCACCTGATCAATGCAGACTGGGGCTGTGTCCCAGTTTGTCACTGACAAGCAGGTGAAGTGTTTTATAACTTTATTTCCCACAATAAGTAAAAGCAAAGAAATGCATGGGCCAAAGTAATGTACACATTCAATTATGCAATTTCCTAATAGCAATACGTAGTGAACTAGAGTAGCACTCAGTAGAGGGCATACCTCTGCCAGGGCCCAACACTCCACATCGCTCACACACACATTCCAGTCCCCTGATTATTTTCATCACGATCCAGGAGGACTTCTTTTTGTGACAATCATGTGCAGGACTTTGGCAGAGCTCTGACCAGTGAGTGCCATTCTAGTTACTAATATAATTATTAGACTCCATTGTTTATTATTTGCATTACTGTTATCATGATCAGAATTACTATGGTAGGTATAACAACCAGTCAGACTTTGCTTATCAGTATCCCAACTGTGTCTGCGGTTACTCTCCTTTATCTCTCCCCATTTCTCTCGTCTCTCCCTCAACCCTATTATAAGGTCTAGACCGAGATATGTACGTCGTGATTTGGCACAATACAAATAAAAAAGAACTGAAAAAGTGAAAATGTTGCACGCATCCATTTCCAAACAGAGATTTATCTCTGAACAGCTTTTTAGCATCATTTTAATGTTTGCTTCTTCTTGTGTCCTTTCAGACTTTTATTGTTTTGGCTCCTGCCCACCACTGTTGTCAACTCTGTGCAGCTGCAGCAGGCAACAGCTTTCAACACACAGGCTCTGACAAAGTACAGTATATTATGATGCACCGACAGGAAATGAAAGGACAGAACTTACGGCAAAAAACTACGATCACCCATTATTTTGCATATCAGCACACTTTGTTAATGTATATACTATGAACGTCTTTATACTTATAACTACACTCAATAATAGAAGGACATCTATAAATTGGGTAGAAGTTGTAGTGTTTGTTTATGTTATAGTAGCACTTTTTTGGCTCCAAAAGTAAAATCCATTTGTTTGTATTTCTACTTCCCTCCTACTGGTCCCAGAGATCACACAGCAACGCCACAGGAGGACACGCTGTCCTCAGCATCTGGTCAACTGTGAGATTCTTTTAATGTTAAATTTCTCATCACTGCTGTTCCACACATGACAGGGTGGAATGGCTAATGGAGCCATTCTAACAGTTCAGTTCACCCACTAACTCAGCGTTCCCTAGATACCAGTTAGCAATGACCAACCAGGCATGGAGGGTTGGATGTGGGTTCGGCTTGAGTTTCCAAATGAGGGACTTAAATTTGTGAGACGGGACAAAATGTGTGGTTCCACATCGGGGCACTTGATGGGGCCCTCGCTGGCTCAGAGTCAGAACAATCTCAGGTAAACTGTGGTTCTAATGGGAACACTCATTTCAGGCTTACAGAGCAGAATCGATGGGAATGGCTATTGGTATAATCAATGAGAATGATTATACCTTAAATAGAATCATTCTAAGAGTGACTTTATTTAAAGAGTTAAGTGGAAGGGGACACATTTATGTTACAACACAAAAAATATATTTAAATCACATCTTTTTCTAAGCTGCACTACATGAGTTTGGTAGTTTTGGTAGTGTTGAGCCAAATACTAATCTGGATCTAGTGAATAAAGTTTTATTTTATAAGGGATCTGTTGGGCCTTGGTGAAGGTATCTGCTCTACACCCCGAAAAATAAAAAATTACAAAAACATAAATTAAATCTTAAGTAAAACATTTTAGGAACAATAAATTGCTTTGTGTGAAGGCTAGTGTGCAAGTACACAAGGTTGTGTGAGGTGTCTGTACCTCTGAGTGTTTTTCCTGTCAACTACAGTTACTCCACAAATCACAAGGAGAGAAGTTATGAGCCATTTAATTACTGCTATTCAGGTTTTCTTTTTTCTGTTTTCCAGGGTTGGCGTTTTTATTATTACATGTCATTTAGCTGACACTTTTATCTTTTAACTTACATACATTTTTTTTTAGAACACTCATCATTTTTATGAGGGGCCATCTAGGGGTTCAGTATCTTGCCAAGGACACTTAGGCATGCAGATGGGATAGAGTGGGATTCGAACCGGCAACCTTCTTGTTGCAAAGCACCCGCTCTATCCCCTAGGCCACGCTCTCCCCACGTTAGCGTTCCAGCTAAGACATATTGTACATGACCATGACTCACCCACTATGATTACCATTAATCTCCACTGCACATACATATGTATACATCCCCAAACATTGGCTCTCATGTGGCAGTAACATCAGCAGCTTTTCTATAACTCCCCCAACGTCTCGTGGTTTTATCTCCGGCTGTCGCTAGAGGGCATGAGCAGAGTTTGGGGCAAGAGAACAACCTTCAGCAGAGGAGACGTCCATGGACATGAAGGGATGAGTTTCAACCGTCAAAACTCAGACCTTAAATCATTTCTGAAAAAATATGTTGATAATGACATGCTAGCTGCCAGGACCGCAGTGAGAGAGAGAAAAGAAACCTGCCCTGGAAAAAATCCCAGTGGTTGGTTCATATCATTTATAATTTGAATTACCAAATAAAACTTTAAGTAACTGCATTTTGGTTAATACTATTGAGCATTACTATACAGCATTAACCCAAGTTAGCAACAGTCTCCCACTACAGGAGCAGCGTGCAACATAGCTTTTGTTTGCTTCAATGAAAACATGGCAGAAGACAGCGACCGTGTTCCAGAGATTTTTCAGTCCTTCTAAACAGAGTTTAGTCTGAAGTGTGGTCGTATTTTGGATTTATAAGACAGCTCAGGGAAACTGGACCAATGTCACCCTGTCTACAGCACATACAGACAGAGAATTACTGCGAAAGGGGGTAACACTTACGGGCATAAATAAAAAAGCTCAACGCACGGTGCCCCATTGATTCAGGTTTGGAGAAAACATTATGATTTATATGTCTAACTTCCTAATAGCTCATAGTAAAATAATAAACTATAAACTAAAGCTAACAGTGTTAGCTCATGTTAAAACACAACACGTTGTGCTGCTGTAGTTGCCTATTGCACACGTCACATAGTTCAGTCAACCAAACAACATGTTTTGTTTATTTAAATCTGACAGTTGTTGAAATATTTGTGCATGTGCTCCACTGTGTTATCACTCTTTGTGTGTCTGCGAGTTGTACATGAGGTGATTTAATCCACACAAATGCAATGAGTGGATGTAAAATAATAATCATAATTTTTACAGCATCTATCAATAACAATATTGTGATGATACTGATAACCATCATTAGTAGTTGTGTAATTCAATACATGCGAAAAACACACATTCCACTCTCTGTGATAATAACAAGATTATTAACGTTATCTTCTTTGTTTCTTTTCCGGCTTCATCTGATGCATTATAACGTGTTCTTGATTCTGCATTTGTTGTGCATATAATAAAAAAATGTTTATTGAACACTATTCATTAAACAAACCGATATATGTTTGGCGTGCCGTTAAACGATCACGAATGAAACACAGTGAAAAGCATTTGACAGGTGGATGCTTTAATATGCACACTCTCACAGTTACATTTTTGAGTCAGAACATGAAGGAAATAATGTAGATTCCGAAATAATCCTGAACAGTGTAATGTTTAAAGTGTGTAATAGTGTGTTAAAAGGCTGAAATCAGTACCTATTTCGTAAAGTCCCACCAATATATTGTTTGGCCAATATCAACAACCGATATTGGCATAGCCATGGGTATCTGTATATAAACGCAAATATGAAACTTTTTTTAAATATATATATATATGTATATATATAAAGATGCTTAGGATAATTTTTAAATTGTGAAATTACATAATACATTGAGCTCAAACAGAAGAGAAAAGATGCTTTGTAACAAATTTGGTGACTAAATCAAATTTACATTTGTTAGGGGCATAAACTACCATCTCCGCTACAAATGGATCAATATAGCCAGCAAGAGTAAACATACCCTTTATTTATTTATAAAGAATTGATGTTTTGACATTGGATTCTAAGGCTGGAGTCTGCATTAGCCCCGATAATCCAGTATAGTTTGGATTATATTGGGATGTGAACATCTGAAGTCTGTTAAAAAGCAAAGATGTGCCTCAAGCTCCAAAAGGACCCATTCAACCCATAAACGAGGAACACCATCCACCTCATGCACACATGTAGGGTCACATCCAGCTAAAAGTCCTCTCATTCTATGGTGTCTAAATATATATATATACATTTCCACAGTAGAGCAACAACAGAGAGATATATGCAACATAATTATTCACACCCCCTCTTTCCACTGCAGTGATCTTTAAGCTCAACACGCCATGAGGTTATTATAAATACGGTCACAGTTGAATATAATGTGGCTCCATTATATGTAAGTTTGGGAACACGTGCGCCACGCCACTGGCCAGCACCCTGATAAACACAGAGGCTTTCAAAATATTTAGATCTGACCTCACACCGTTGCAGACACACACACACACACACACACTTAGGCGATCACGGGACACACTGTAACTTGGCATGCTAAGTGCACCTTCCATTTGCTTATCAGCAGCACAAACACAGCGCACGGCACGGTGGTGATGACCAAACCAACAGCAGTGTTTGCACGGAGCGCATGTTGCAATACTGGACCAGTGCTGGGTCCAAGAGGCTGTAGAAGTGGGCCTGTAGCGCAAACAAACCATTACCATCATCACAATAAAGCGTGATGGCTACCAGCTCTATTAGAACATCAGGAGTCGACGCGCGTAAAGCTGCCACACATGCCATCAGACACGGAGGAACCCAGAGGCCCGCAGTGTGTAGAAAGGTCACAATCACAGCTGTAACGGAACCTTCCCCGTGTCCAGATGTGCAAACTTGGACATATCTTACCTGGTCCCGCGGAATGCATGGCAGCGAAGTCCTGCGGTGGGACTTGCTGTTGTTGTGACCATGAGCAATCATTTCCGAGGCCGCTATGGAGCTGGACCTCCGTCTCCTTTTGAAGACAGGGATGTCCTCCTCCTTCGCCCCGGTCACAGAGCCACAGCACCCCGTCCCGCTGGTCCCTGGGGCCGGCAGAAGCCGGTCAGCATACCGCGCAAGCAAAAACCCCAGCAGCCCCAGCAGGTAGGCCAGGTAGGGTCTCCAGCTGGCCCGGACCCTGCTCAGAGAGACGAGGGACACGGCCCGGATGACGCTGACGAAGACGAGGATCGACACTCCCTGACCCAGCCGGACGACCAGCAGAGCCCCGCTGCCCAGGCAGCCGAGGACTACCAGGGTCGCGGGGAGGGACAGCAGCTTCTCTTCGGCGCCGCGCAGGAGCGACTGCGCCGCTGCTTCGCCCAAGTGGCACAGCGCTAACAAGAAGAGCGCGGTGCGGACCAGCACGCCGCAGCGGATCAGACACAGTCCGACCCAGAAAAAGGCACATACGAGGCTGAAAACCGGGGAGACGCAGTGACACACAGTCAACAGCAGCTCCAGTGCGCAGCCCGCCGCGGAGTGAAGACCGGAGCCGGAGCCGCTGCTATTTCCTCTGCTGCTGCTGCTGCTGCTGCTGCTGCTGCCTGCATCCCAGTCGACCAATGTGAGCAGCAGAGCGAGAATAACGGAGACTGAGGCGACGCACGCCGCAGACGACAATCTTCTTCTGCAAGTCCATGCCACGGCGAGTCTCAGCCACGACTGGCTCCCTGCGTCCTGCTGCAGCGAGGTGACACATGTCCTCACGTAGCCGTTGCGCTCCAACGCCGCCCGGGGATATTTTTCATGTGCGCTCCTTGATGAACCTCTGTGGCCGTCCGCCTCCAAGGCCATGGCTGTGTCACTCAGGTGGAACTTAGCGCTGACCGTCCCGGGGAAACAATGGGCTACAGTTTCTGAGTGGATGTCTACCTGTTCCACCTGTATTTTCCCATGTTGGTGCGTGTGTCCGTGCGCCACTTGCACAAAAATACCCCCCAAGTGATGCTCAGCCTGCAGAACACGACCTGAAGAAGTGTTAACACTGCTAAATGAGGTGGTTCACAACTTTTCTTGAAGTTCTGTTTCTCAGAACTTCTCCATCACATTCGGTCAGAGATTGAAAAAGTCAACCAGTGAACCAAAAAAAAAACAACCCCTGGCGTTTCAAACATCTAGGCCACTGCCTGCACTCTCTCTCACCCTCTCTCACTCTCTCACTCTCTCTCCCCTCCCACCATAGACACCATGGTTCCTTCCTCCCTCACGTTTCAGCTCTTCCCCGTGTCTCTGTGTTCATTCGAAGCCTGGATGTGACTCAGTTCTCGGTGGATGGATGCCCATGTTTATATGAACCTTTCCTGGCTTGTGCTGGAAGACAGAGCAGCCTTATTAACTGCAGTAATCCTGTCATACACAGCTCTGTGTAAATATTACCATGGGCTTAAAATGGAATAACCTGTCAAACAACTTTTAAACAATATCATTTATCAGTCTTGAGTGCACATGTTAAGGACACGTTAAGGGGACATGAATGGATTTTTTATTTAGGCCCGTGCATAACATATTCAATGCCAAGGTGAGGTTAGGAGACTTCAGTCACTTTCCTGCCTGCATAGAAAAAAAGAAAATTGTTGGAGAAACAAAAAATAAGTTGGTATAACACACAAATCAGTTTTTTCAAGTTATAGCTAATATTTGTGTAAATATAACCAATTCACTTTAAAGCTTCAGTGTGTAGAATTTAGAGACATCTAGTGGCGAAGTTGCACATTGCAGCTGAATACCCCTCACCTCACCCTCCCCTTCCAAACATGAAAAATAACCTGTGGCAGCCTTCAGTTCTCATAAAAACTCAAAAGGTGTTCAGTTTTTCCAGTTTGGGCTTCTGTAAAAAAACATGGCAGCCTCCATAGAAAGAACCAGCATCTGATGTAAATATAAAGTATTTAAATATAAAGGGCCCATTCTAGGGTAAAGAAAGCAAAAATGCGTACAATTTGGAAGAAACCCACTAGTGAAAACATCACTGGGATTATTATATAATCAATGTCAATAGATCCTTATTACCTAAATCTTACACACTGCGCCTTTGCAGTGCACTCAAGATTCTTCATTGTCATATGCACATAAACAGGTGTCGCGTCATACAGTCAAATGATTACCCTTGCTTCCTAATATAATATATTCAAATATTCATATATACACAAATTATCATTTATATATTCAAAAAACAACAGCACTTATTTTGTGCAAAGAGCAGCCGCATCAGACTTGTACAGTAGCAGCAGGATCGTGAGGATAACATTTTTGATCATGAATTTTTAATATGCCCTTCCAAAACAAACAAAGGCAGAAACGAACAAACAACAAAAAGCTGAATTTAGCTCTGGCAATAATCATCTCGCTACTCATAATTTTTTTATTTCCTGGATTAAAATCCTTAAATCACATCATCCTCTTCCACCCATGTGGCAGATTGCACGGTCGAGGACCAGTTAGCAGCCTTCACCTGCTTGCCCTAGATTTTATGAGAGGATTTCAAAAAGGACGCGACTCGGTCACATAAAGCCATTTCAAGTCCTTCATCTAATTCAACTAAATTATATAAATTGGTTCTCTGAAAAGAAGCAAAGTATTCAAGAGCTTTGCTCTGTCTGAATCTGAAAACAATCTGTCTAAACATCTGTCCAATAGATCAGCCACAGTTTGTTTCGTTTATATGCATCAGACTTTTATGAGGTGTCTTCTCTCCCCCCATTATCAATTTGAGTTATGATATAACATAAGAGCTGTGTTTTATTACAGTGGTGTTACCCAACATGGGTAGTGCAATCAGGGCGTAAATCTCATATTTCAGTCATCCCATCAAAATGGACAGTGGAAATGTGCCAGTAAATGATTTCTACATTTATATTTAATCTGCCGTTTGGATGTCAGAGGGGCTGACGGTGGACATCGCTTTTACTTCATGTTATTTGATTACTTCCTATGTAGTCAAGTAAATAGATACAATAATAGAATAGAGTCAATGACCAACTGTACATCTATCACTTGGCTGTGATGTGGTCCAATATGGCGACCCGCAGGCGCACTATAAGGGAACGGCTTCAGTCTGTGGCCAGCAGGGTTCAGTCCTGTCATGGCTGTACATCACCCTATAAACACCCTATAAATCACATCTGGCAAAGGTAGCCGTGATAATAGCATTCTTTGCCCTTTGCCCTTGGAGACGTTGTCCAGGCACACTCCTCCAGTTGTTATGAGGAAGTGTTGTAACAGTGTCATCTATCATTGTGAAGTTGTTGAAGAGAACTGGATGTTTGTGTGTGTGTCACGGTTGGCTCTCATCAGGTTATCTGTTAGAGGCTGCTTACACAACCACTCTTGAACATCCTGACTGTATACATATACTGTCGTTCTGCTTTATGTTCTGACGTGTCGGGGGGGACGACGGGCCTTCTTCACAACGTGTTCCTGTATAGGCCTGTGTCACGTCTGTCGCATATTACAGATCATACTGTAATGCTGTGTAATCTGATGCTGTTTTGTTCATGTACAAATTGTTATGAATAAATGTCGAAAGCCATTCAACCCATATCACTTTATACCGAGTACTAATCCTGTGCCTCTGAGTCAATTGTTCATTTATCATGGTTAATATTTGTCAGAAATCACATATTTTAGTATTTTCTCTTCCTCTGAAGTAGTTTAGATGCATATAAATAAACCATATATTTTACTGTAGAGGCAGCACTGTGTGTTTGGACCAAAGAGAGGAAGATCTGAGCAGGTAGAGAACAACTTAACAGCAACTGAAAATAAAAAAGATATGACAATTTATATTTTGTTGCAAGTCTTCATTCAAATGTCTAAAAACACTGAGACCTAGGTTATTTTGTTAACTTGTGTCCAAGGTGTTTCCAACAATGTTCAAATTCCAAATTTGTTTCATTTTTCATTTTCTCTGCGCAATGTCAGTATATCCACTGGTTAACCTGTCCCTTTCTGCTGTAACTTCCAAGGCAAAAGATGTATAATGAAGGAAAACACACTGTTAGCCAGTTAGCTAGTCAGCAGTTCTCCCCTTCCTCTGTATGTATCAGTCACTCATTATGGATCAGTGTGACTCATTGCCCATTTGCTGCATAATGTGGCACAATTTGAATACATGAACACATCAGTGAACCTGATTTGTGCCTGAGTCGTGTCAGGTAGCTTTTCATCAGCTAATGGTGGTGAAGACAACAACTCCCATGATTCCATGCTGCTTCACGGGATCATCACACAGGTCTTTGGTTGTAAACATTTATTTTATGCCTGGTTTTAATTAAGTCTTCATCTCACAGTTAGTGTTTGTGTATTACAATTACAATAGGTACAATGAAGAGCACAAAACATTATAAAACAGCCAGTATTTTCAAAACACTGCCAGGGGTGACTCATGATAATGGCTTTTTTTGTTTTTGTTGTGGAGGACTAATTAGCTTTGTCGTGGTTTACTAAGACCTCAGGGCTCTGAAGGTTCAGCACGCACAGAGAGGTGCGAGAGACGAAGCACGATTTAAGACCTGAAAAATAACATCCACAGCACAGAGGTCTCCTCCTCTCCTCTCATCTCCTTTCTTTCTCCTCTTCCTCATTCTCCTCTCATCTCCGCCATTTAAATTTATGAGGAACAGTAAAAAGTTGTAAAGGACAAATCATGTCAATTCAAGCAAACATCCGTTTTCAATGAGTCAGAAATTACCAGCTGTCTCTCACACTTACACACTCGAACATACCCATGTAGGATTTATTGTCATACACTCCACTGACACCTCTCAGTGTTTTATTTCTTGTAGGTGAAAATGTAAACAGAGCATGTCAACGCTTTTGGTTCATTGCCAAGTCGCACACAAGAGTACAGTTTGCACCCTCATCCTGCTCTAAGTGTTCTTGAGTAAACTTCTGCTTTTCAGACATCATGGGATGTGTTTCTGTTGTCATAACCTTTTTGGATAATGGCAATTTCAACTATCCATCATGTTCTGACACACCGAGAGACGTCATTGCCTCGTTGTTTGGCAGCCAGAGACAACAGACTGCCCGTGCTTGTGCCTATTAAAGGAGAACACAGGCTGCTGCCCTGTGTGTGTTTGCGCACGCACACACTCTGTATGTATATCGGTGCCACAGTGTGTGAATGTGAGGAGAGAGGAAGGACTGTGGAGCAGCGAGGTGACTGTTCTTCCCTCTGCCGCTCCGTGTTTTTTGCCAAACACCAGAAATGTTATTTGAAGGTGCTCCAGCTCAGAGGGGGGAAACTCTTTACGTTCTCCCGTAGCTTTCTCCTGTTTTAGTTGCAGCAGCATATTCACACTGAGGAGAGCCTGTACTCCAAGGACAAATGACTCACCGCTCGAAACAATGCATACCGAATTAGTGATGTCCGTGGATGTCACATAAACAGCTAAATTTGATCAAATGAAGGGCTCAGAAGGCTTGTAAAACCTTCCAAGAGGAAAAAAAAGTATGAGTGTTCAGTATTTGTTTTTGTGTGTGTGGAGCATAGAATCTCCAATACCCCCAAAGATCCATTTCTTGAAGCATCTCTGGCAGAGAGAGCCCAAAATCAAGATCATGAATATATAATTGATAAACAGTAGCATGTGTGATGACAAGGGTAAAAGTCAAGGATTTTTACAGTCAGCCACAATGATGCAATAATATTATGGTTGCAATCGTCATTACATTAAACTCTTACCAATTTATGTTTTAAAGCAGGAAAATGAAATTATCACTGAATCTTAACGACATTCTAAATAAACCCCCAAAGTAATTTCAGAGGATTGACGATAAAAAGTAATCTGGCAGTGAGATAATTTTAAGAAATTTGATTTAACAAGTTGTTTATTATTATTAATGAGTTACTTACATTGACTGATTTGCAAATTATGTGGGAACCATTGGAATGCCTCAGAGTTAGCTCATTAGTATTACCTGAGATCTGTTACACAAAAGCAAAATTCATTGATACATAACATGTCTACAAGAGTAAATGGCGATAAATAATTTCAGAGGGACATCAAGAGGGAAAAGTTACATTTATTTACATAAATATTATATTTTAGATATTCAGATACTGTATGCACATTGTTATGTCCACCAGAGGTCATGTCGTATAAATCTTAATATTTTCATTTCCAGCCATAACCCTAGGACCATATTGGAAATAAATGTTTTTCACTTAAACATCTCGTCCCTTTCATTTTCCAGCCAACCAACCGACCCAGCGACCGACCAACCAACCAACCAGCCGACAGACCGACCGACCCACCGACCGACCAACACACCCACCCACCAATTCACTAACCAACCCATCAACATTTAATCTGATGGACATGCTTAGCTAAACAAGAAAATATAATTATTACAAAACACCTTTTTTAACCGTGTCTCTCATATGATGGCTGGCAAAGACTGCACCAGATCCTGTTTGTTTCTACCCATCTAGGTTAAATCTTCAACATCCACTTATCAGTACAATGATATGGATCATATAGCTCAAATACTCTTATCTTTATTTGTGTGTGTGTGTGTGTGTGTGTGTGTGTGTGTGTGTGTGTGTGTGTGTGTGTGTGTGTGTGTGTGTGTGTGTGTGTGTGTGTGTGTGTGTGTGTGTGTGTGTGTGTGTGTGCGCGCGTGCGTGCGTGTGTGTGTATGATAGATGGGAAGAACAAAATTATATTGTGATCGTAAAATATGCACTTAAATGTTCCTGTATCCTGCTCCCCAGTTTTACAAGGAGGAAAAACTCTTGGCATAAAATCTGTGACATGAGTAGAAAAGCTGCAGCATCGTCTGCTCAATCACTTCTTTCAAACTGAAAGAGGCGTCCAGTCTGATACAAGTGTGGGTCCTAGATTTCATCAGAGCAGATCAGGAAATTCAACCAAACCAAAGTCAGTCCATGTTGGTCGAACTTGAAAGAGTCTCTTTACTTGGAACCAGGATGGCTTTACGTCAGCAGCATGATAAGCTGTCTGCTAACCCTTGAGGAATCTATGGATAAAAATCCTGCTAATCAGGAGCTGAGATAGCGGCCTGCGTGTGTGTGTGTGTGCGTGTGCGCGTGCGCATGCGTGTGTGTGTCACTTTAACTCAGGTAGTCAAAAGGCCTGGGAACAGGAAAGGGCCAGCCTGTGAAAAATGTTGTGCACTTCCATGTTTGCCATTGTAAATTATAGTAGCTATGTGTGCCTGTAGGTATATAGCATGTTTTATGCAGTGTTATACGCACATGTGTAATATATAAATAGGATATAAAGGATGTGGTTACAGTATGAGTAATAACCGGCTCCTTTACTTGTATAATACCATGAGACCTCACAGGGACAGAAAATAAGAAAGTTGTGCACCTGTGCTTCACCACCGGCCTGAGTCCAATTTATTTGCACGCGTTTTCTCCGTCCTTGTGCGTCCCCCATTTCACATCTGACACCTCTGAATGACCCTCTCGCTGTATGTGTGTCCAACCATCTGCAAACCACTCATGAAAGCAAAGAAGTGGCTACGCATTCTTCTGTGCTTCACGAATCCCACAACAAACAGAGCAAAGATTAGGCCTAACCTGGTGTAACTGCTTCAGTGGTTTTATATGAAGAGATACAAGGTGCTGTCTACGGAAAAATACCAGTACATTATATAGAAAGGCCTGATTTTATGAATATTTGATATTGTCTGCCAGCTAATATGTAAAGTGCAAGACAGTTGATGAGGCTGCTGAGGAGTCAGTCGTTTTGTGTGGGAGTAGCAGACTGTTTAAAATTTGTTGATATTTGAATTAGTTTACTAAATGAATGTTGTAGTGGGTTATGAGCAGAGTCTTACTTGAATCTGTAAAACACATGAATTTAAGATGTTTTGAAGTCAGATTAAAGTCAGATCCAAGTAAGTAGTTGATGTTAAAATGACAAATACTCTTAATTGTCTATCCAGCTAGAAAAGCTTTTGAGCCTTAATGTAGTTGTTGCATTGCATGTAAAATTAGAGTAGCTATATTTAGCGTTTTCAGATTTCCTTCTCTCATTAATGTTGTATAAAGGTTTTTTCTGTGTGTAAAGGTCTGCAAAAGTGACATCAAAATGTCCCATAATTGCACAAGCACAGCCTTGCACGTGCTCTAAGCCATGCAGCTAAAGTGAGAGCGAAGGCTGACAATTCCTACGTGCTCTAGAAGCAGTTAACCAATCACAACAGAGTGCGTCAGCGAGCCAATCAGAGCAAACTGGGCTTTATCGGAAGGAAGGGCTTAAAGAGACAGGGGATAAAAGTGCTGTACTGAAAAGAGGAGCTGCGGAAATGAACAGTATGAGGAAAGACATTGTCTCCTTTTGCAAGAAAACGTATTTTTAAGATGCCTTTGAGTGACATGGGTTTTTATTTCACTGAAGTTTGGTATCATGAGAGCAGAGCTGCTGGTGTGCATGGGTTCTGTACATGTACATGCTTTGTGTGTTCATCCGTAGACACACACAGCTGTTTATGAGTCCACCTCATAGTGGGCAGGATGATACATTTCTTTCATGATTTGATCAGACAGAACAGGGCAGCACCAGAGCGCCTGCTTGTACCACAAGTACTTCATATAAATTAAATGTATGGCCATGCAAGCATGTAAGCATATGTCAAAGCCACTTATGTGCTAATCCTGCTTACACACACGCATACACTCACACACACCTGGAATTGACGTCATAACAAAGAGCAGTCAGCCGCGCATCCCTACATAATTCATTATTATTACAAAATCAGATATGAGCAATACATTGCATTGCCTCCATTAATATGTTAATTGGATACTTTTGCATTTGTGTGTTCGAGCCCAATATAAAAAATCTCAATTTTGGTTAATGTGTGCTTGGATGGAGACGAGACAGGAAGGAGAGAGGAAGAGAGGAGGAGGAGGAGGGACAGTATTCACAGGCCATTTGTGTTTGTGTGTATTTATGTGTGCAACTCCAAGAGCCTCTTGTTGTCCTTCAGACAAGTGTCCCATCCAGTGTGAGTCGTTCTTTGCTTTTGAACCTTATGCTAATACTCTATTTATACCTTTCTGCTATTCACAATAATGTTTTGTTTGTTGTTTGTCTCACTACAACACATGTCACTGTGTGTGGGCAGATGATTATTGTCAGTACTTACCTAATCTGTAGTTTCAACGTACTTTGTGCGTCACAGTAACATTAGGAAACATAGAGTCTTTGCAGTTATTATAGAGGTAAAAGTTCCCAAGGACAAGCTGATTGAAACAAGTCAATGTCCTGACAACACAAGTCAAAAATAGGTCATAAAATGGTTGTGACTAGGGTTTGGTACAACTACATAGAGTACGGCTATAGGTCAAATCAAACCAGTGAAGCAACGCATGAATTGTTAAAGCTGAAATATTCATCAATACGATCATACCTACTTGGAAATTAAATCTCTCCTTACATCTGGTCTCAGGAGTTCTGTCCCATAAAGGATCTGATTTTGCGTGTTCAAATCCATCCTTTCTATATCTGTACCACGTACATGTTGAGGGACATGGGGAGGCACACCCTGGACACACCTACACTCAATTCAAAGTCTACATTTACCCTTATCTCCATCTGCACGCCTTTGAACTGTGGGTGGAAGCCAGAGTAGCCAGAGAAAACTCAAGTGGAACCAATATTTCTAATTTACTGTCCACTCGTTGGGACAGCAGGGCATTTTTTAATTAAGCTAGCTTGACTAATAGCTAATACCCATTGTATCTTACATTTTTGTGTGTGCGACTTTTTCTCATTGACAAAATGTGGGGGGGTTTCAAGTAGAGGAGAGAGCGGAACTAATAATAATAATAATCAGGATCTAACCTAGAATCTTTGCTCACTACAGACGGAGTGTCCATCCTGACTACTCATTTACCTTCATGTGTTCGGGATATAATGGTTCCTCTGCAGCTACTGCATTGGATATATAGGTGTGCATACTATGTTAGCAGGTTACCAGGCACCTCAATATCAAACCTTGCATTCCAGATGCTAAAGACATCCTTGATAGTATCAGTGAGCAGCTTTTTGTTCTCATTGCAGAACTGGCTGTACCAGCTTCATTCCAGTTGCCTTATTGAAATTATCCTTTCATCTGTTTTTTGTTTTTCATTATTACATTTTAAGGGGTTTTCTTACGACTCGATACAGTGTCATTATATTGCACGGAAGCCCAAAGAGCCGTGTAAACATTTGACCCATGAGCGTCGAGCTGGTTGACAGAGAAGGTGGAAGGAAGCAGGTGCAAGACATTCAAAGAAGGAGAGAGAGCCTGTGGGGCCAGTGAAGGTAATGTAATCGTGCCAAGCTTGATAATCGTCAAACCAGCTCTCTATCCCTGACAGCCTCCCTTACACAGAGCTCAAGCACTGACACATATATACTCATACGCACAGTGATAATTACTACCACTGATCACCTCATCTTAAATACAATATTCATCCAGTCTTGAAGTGGGGCAAGTGGATGGTAATATATTCTAATTACCAATGGCTGACTTGTTCAGTCATGAAGAGCAATACAGTAGATTCTCCAAATGAATTGTTCCCCCATCTTGTAAATAAGGTGTCTACTGAAAATAACATGACGAAAACACAGCATGCAGCCGCATCCTCACCGCGCAAAGACCAAGTGCTGAAATGAAGATGTACTTGGAAAGACATGCAAAGACACTTGTACATGACACATGTATGCATGGGTGCACCTGCTCGTACAGAAACGCCAGATCAAAAAAAACATACAGCCAGCAACAACACACACAAACGCGTGCACACACTCAGCGGAAACTGGAGATGCAGAATTAATACAAACAGCTCCTGCTCCAGGATCAGAATCAGCCGAGGGCGTAGATGCTAAACGTCTGACTTTCTGTAACAATTATCCTTACAGGGAGTGACGGCATGTGTGTATTATTTTGTGTAAATGTACTCAAGTCGGGTGGGTGGGGATTATATTTTCATGCAACATTCATCCTCGCTCAAAAGGCCCAGACCTCACATCCCTGCTGATCTGACCATTACTGACGGAGCCAGTCCATTTCGCACAGTCCTCCCATCAACCTCACATTGTGCCCTCCCTTTTTGCTGCTGTCCCTGGTTGAACTGAGATCAGAGCAGAGACCAAATCCTCCTGTCCATCGTTATTATGCTGAACCTTGATGACCTTTTTAGGTCCTTTGCCTTACTAAGTTCAGCATCGTTTTTTACATATTGTTACCAGACTACCATATTGTTGCTCTATTGCACCACACACACACACACACATACACACACACTAACTTACAGACACACACACACACACACCCACACAGGGTAAAAAATGCTAAAAAAAACAAACAATGATAATGACTGTTAATTCACAACACAACAATGGTTAAATGGCTACACTCCTTGATGCAGACAGTTTCTCTGTAAATACAGAGGTTCAGATGTGTGACCGGCCTCCTTACATGTTGCACATGTTGTCTAGACTCATGGGTGTCGCTAAGCTTGGACAGAAATGTTCAGGAGTTCTTCCCTATGCAACTACAGTAAACATTGATCAGCGGTGAATGTGCATGGTCACACTGGCTGTGATAGCAGTGCAGCTCAGGCGCTTCACTGATATTGTTGTGAACGTGTCTTAGCACGAGTGTCGCGGCGATTGAGCTAATAGCCAAGAGGCTGAGACCTCATTTAAAAGGACAATTTGTGAAAGTGTGCTTTGTTACAGTTGTGGAGCAGCTTGCACCTGGCAAAGTAAACTTGCACATTTTGTGCAAACACTGCTTTTTCCTGCTCTGCAAGAACGTAACGTCTGAATATGCAAACCTCCCAAAGGACTTTTGGTGAGACGCTTCGGGACATGAAAAGTCAACAACAGGAACTGAGCATATTTGTTTAGCTGATGAGTCTGAAAACCTACAACACAAAAATACAAAGCCTCATCGATCACAATGCCACTGACAACTTCCCTCTGCCCGAGTTCTGTATCCTGATTTTGTTGGGAATGCATCCCTCTTTGATAAAATCTCATGGTGTTTGCAGCCCTTTTGAAAACTCGTGCCAAGACCAGATACCCCTCTGGACCTACTGACCCACACCTGAAACACCAGCCTCACGTGTCATCACCTCTACCGTCGAACATCACACTTGCCAAAGAGAAGCAGTTCCAGCTTTCTTTTAAGAGACATTAATATAATGTGTCCGATAATTTACCATGGCCTTCAAAGGATGTTTGAAGCCCCCCCCCCAACTTGGATTTGCCCAATCTCTGCACATATAAATTGATGCACTATAAAGACAGAAAAAGCAAGAAAGTGGAGGAGAGTCATGAGGGAATAGCCCGCTCCATTAAGTCATCATCCTTATGGGCTTATTGCACAGCAAGAGAGCCATTATTGGCCCATTGTACCAGTGTCACACCGGCTCCCAGAGAGCAGGCGTTCCCGGAAGCACGTGTAATTGGCTTTATCTGTGAAGCCATAAACCCAGCAGTGTGCACCCAGAGAGATGAGGAGAGAGGCCCTGGAAAGTGATTTTGAGTTTAGATGTTTCATCCTCTACCAAGATGTAATGGAAGGAGGGCACATACAGCACAATGATACAGACAAAAACCACAGTTCACCATCATTAAAGAAGTCATTTGGAAAAATTGCGACACAAACACGGATACGTTTTCTGTACGCCACAGTTTGGAGCTAAGCCCGGTCTCTAACATATGTGTCTTTTTTAATAAAAGACAGAATGAAGTAAGACGTAAGAAAACATCCAACTCCCTCTCTCTCTTACACACACACACACACAAACACACACACACACACAAACTCACACACAGGGCTGCTCTTTTCCAGAAAGTTGCGGCCTTGAATCTTCAGAACAGCAGCCGAAATATACAGAGGAGAAAGTCAATGAACAAAAAGTTCCCTCTGCTACGATGGCACTGACTCAATGGTCTCTTTAATGTTGTTTCTTTAGAATTTGCATTCAGTCTCTCGGCAGAACACCATACCAAAGTTCCCACCTGGTGTTCTGGCTCTCAGAAGCTAGATGCTACATTCCCCTCGGTGTATTTAACAATTTACTTATTTGTGCTTTGTGTAACTGTGCGTATTCACATGCATGTGGACTTCCTCCAAACTAAGATTTGCCTGACAAACATCAGGGAATCCAAAATGGAAAGAGAATAAAGCACCAGTCACAGCTGTAAAGGCCCCCCCACCGTTCTGCAGCACCCCCCCAACCCCCCCCCCCCCTCTCCTTTCCTGCCTCTCCCTGCTTTCCAGACTGTGTGTTTCTTATCGTCCCAACACCTTCCCATAGGAGCTGTGGGCTCTCAGCAGCAGACGGTGGGAGTGATGGTGAGAAAGAAAGAAAGTAGATGGAAATGTAGATTAATGTACAGTAAAATCCCAGGGGTCTCCTCCATAGAGAGGGTATTTCCCTGCCATAAACATAGCAATGTAAATAAGTGACCATGGAAAATTCACATTATTATTCTGGTTGGTGTGAACCTAATGCACATTGTGTTTTTAGCAGTGCAAGTGCAGACAGATGTGTTATTGGTCCCCAACACTTCAGATTCATGTTTTCAAACCTATTAAAAAACATTTTCCTCCTTTATATGCTGAGGCCTTTTCTTCATATTGTTGTTGTTCACAGTGTACACGGACAGTGGTGGTCTTCATAAGTTGTTTCATATGTTACAGAGCTTTTTTTTGTCTCATATCTTTCCAAAGAAAAATTGCAGAAAAAGAATTGTTTATCACTTCAACAATGTGGGAACAAACTGGGCGAGTTGGCAGGCTCCTCCGATCAGCCACTTCCCGGCCTCATTCTCTAAGTGTCCTAAGAGACAAATGGCCGGTTCGCAGCAGTCAACCGTGACGTCATCAATTTCCCACAGTTCCCAGAGGTGGTGCTCAACTAAGTTTTTGAGATTCTCTCACTGTTGAGTCACACTGAGCCTGCAGTTGTGTTGTTGTCGAGCCATGAACACTAAGAAGTAATAATGACGATTATTAGCTTTATTATTGTGGACAAATCTGATAATTGATTGAACGTATTCAGTCTATTCAGTGGTGCAGCTTTTTAGACAATCTTTGCCAATAATGGAAAAACATTTCTGATGTCTTCTTGTTGAAGTTAGTTGTGGAGTGAGCCCGAAGAAAGAAATGCATTAGCAGAATTCACACGTGTGGCTTTTTATGACTCAAGTGTCAGGCAACATTTCTGTGGAACGCCTCATGCTAATTTAGGGTGTGTTTACAGGTTGCATGATGGGACTGGGATCGGAATCACTTTGGATAAGTCAAAGTTGCAGTTTTAAACATGTCGGTGTTAAAGTTGATATGGTATTTAAATCATAAACAGCTGTCAACTCACCTCACTAGGCAGATCAATAAATGTTTCTTAAATCTAGCGCTAAAAACCTCCAATGTGCCTCCGACAAGCCCCAGAAGTGTTAAGGCCTGGTAACAAATATGCAAATGTTGAGCGCATATCGCAGTTCAAAGTTCTCCAAAGTTGAATTCTAAGCGAAGCCACCCTGCGATTTACCTCGCCACAGGAAGGGAAAGCTCAGATACACTCGCGTATGTGTGACCACCATAACACTGGACTCACACTTAGTGCATTCTGTGAATGCTTGATGGTGGGAGTGCCGGACGCTTGTGCCTCTGCCTCCTCTTTCACATCAATGTAATTTGATTGTCAAGTGCCTGAGTGTCTGTCTGCACATGGTTTGATTGGCTCGTGCTTCCATTTCCATATAAAAAGTAGTGCATGAAAACTGAAGCAATGGAGCCACACTGCAGTTTGGCAACGCATGACGTCACCCCATCCGATGATTGAATGAATAGAGTTCCGGTTTGACGTGTCCACCACAAATACGTGTGAGTCCAGTGATGGATGTGTGTATTGTGTCTGTTCATACAGTAAAGCATCTATGCTTGAGTTTAGCCACTGCCAGTACTCCAGGGATTAATGCTGCTGCTCTCTGCATAATAGGTACGATTTAAAAGTCATTACAAGTTGTCATTGATTTCCATCTATTTAAACGTGAAGGTCAATCAAAAAGGTGTGCATGTGTAACAGTATGATTGTGTGCGTGTGTGTGTGTGTGTGTGTGTATAAAGTAAATGGGAGCATGTCTCCCTACGCTCCTCTCTCTGGGATCAATACAGTTTTACCATCACCATTGTTGAAGCTATTGATTCCCCTACCACAGAAGTGTGTGTGTTCACGTCCTTTGATATTCATGAATGATGTATGTGCACACATTCATGCTTTCAGATTTGCATTGCAAACATACATGCATACATACCTGGAGCTCAGGGGTCATTAAGGGGGGTGGAACCCTCCCTATAGACATGTATGTTCCCCCTCCGCTAGAGTGAGATTTCAAATGTCAGAATAAATCAGGAAATCTGTATTTTCTCATGTTGACAGTTAACTGGGAATTAGCATAGTGATGTGTTAGTGAACGATGTAGAAAGTTTTTCTTATCTTATTTTATTTAATTTTGTTACACATTTTGAGTACTGCATTTCAACAGGAGAAGCAGATACCTAAATATTAAAATGTAAGGAAATGCTTTAAAATAAAATTCAAGTTTCAATTAATTTGTATTAATGAAATAATAGCCTATCAATAATAAATAATAACATAAAAATAATGCAGGAGTGTGAGACTGTCACAAAAATACTTGAGAAAAATGTACATGCTTTTGCTTTTTACTATATTGAACATTATAGGCACAGCAAGTTTATTTGGATAGCACATTTCAAGTGTAGTATGAAGTATCCAAATGGGTAACAACATTTGCACAATATGAGCGTTCCATGTGTTACATATAAAAGGACAACCCTTTGTAATTATCCTCAATTCTACATTCAATCTTTCATATGCAAAACAGCTGCATGCACGTGTGTGAATGAAAAAAGAAGAAGGCACCGAACATGGATTAGAAAGCAGCGAGCAGATGATGGGTTGTGTTTTTGTATTGCTGATAATTGAAGTATCAGTGTCTGCAGCTCACGCCGTCTGTCTACTCATTGGAGAGCTCCCTCATGCAGGCAACTCTCATGCCATGCCAGCGATGATGTCACGAGTGGCCCCATTTCTCCTCCTCTCATTGGCCCATCCGGTGTGACACAGCTCTCCTGTTTGACGTACAGTTAACAAATTCACGTCACTGTAGTAAGTGGTCTGATCTCTCTCGCTCCCACACACACACCTTTCAGCATCTCTTTTTTTCCTTTCTAGTCTGCCCCCTTCTTCTTCTGCCCTCACGCTGCAGTAAAAGGAAACACCCAGTGAGCCAGTTGCTGATTGGCTCAGAGAAAACCTGGCCAGTGATGCGTGTAGCCGTCAGAAACAGGAATAGACCTCTACACAGCTGAACCCACGTGTGTATATATGTGTGCATGTGTGTATGTAGTATTGTTTAATATACAGTACTTTATAGTATGTGTGAAGCATATATATCATACACCACAATGATACATTCTTGCTTCACTCTTCTATTTCTGCTTCTACATCCACCAGATCAATCTCATATTTATTATTTTACTGCAAAGGTTGAGAAGATCTTCATGGTTGTCTATAGTTCATTACTTCTTATTTTTTTGAATATTCTAACTGTGTGAGGCAACATTAGCGGAAAAACAACGCGTTTTATGAAAACAATCTGTCCAATTGTGGTGCATGTACCGGAGTTTGTCTCTGTAAAATCTCTAAGCAGTTCAATTAATAGTCATGTCATTTAATCAATTGAATATGATAACTAAAATCCTACTAAATGTAACCACTAGACCGATCTAATATGATTCAAACAAAGAAATAAAAACAAAGATAGAATTACATGACTGAATGTTGAAAATGGGAGGCTACCTGAGACCACGCTCAGAGAAAGACGTTTTGCAATCTTAAAAGATGCTTCCAAGTCAAATGCATCGGTCGGAATATTGGTACAAATCTCTTAACAGATATATTAGCAGTTATACAGTACAATCATATAATACATAATGTACAGTATGTGGGTTCAAAGGGACCTTAAATCAAGTCTACAGTGCATATATTCATATTGTCTCGTAGTGTAGGCTGTGGCTCAGGTGCAAGAGTGGGTCGTCCACTAACCAGAAGGTTGGAAGTCTGTATTCTGAATTGTCCTTGGGCAAGACACTGAACCCCACATATAGGAGCATTAGAACAAAGTACGCGTGAATGAGACTTTTACTGTAAAGCCCTTTACATATAATAAATAGACTCCATTTACCATATTGGATCCAACAAGTGAAGTTAGTGTACAGTTGGAAAACCGGCTGATCTTTCATCCTCTCCTTTAAAACATTCAGAGCAGAATCTCTTTCACAGGGAGTCATTGACAACGTGTGTCTTAAGTTTAACATATTTGTCAATGAAAATGTTTGATTCCATTTATAAAATAATCATGTTCTATTAAACACTTTTTTTTACACAGCTGTAGCTAAGGGGAGTTGTCCTCTGAACTGAACATGGCGGTACATCCCAGAATTCTCCACCAGCATGCCGAAGTGTCCTTGGGCAAGACACTGAACCCTGAATTGTCCCTCATAGAATAAAGCTGCCCATAGATATATAGTATGAATATGTGTGTTAATGGCAATGAACTGTTCTAGAAAGCGCTTTTAGTGGTCATCAAGACTAGTAAAGCTCTATATAAATACAGACAGATTTACCATTTACATGTATAGACAGGGTTGAAATAGATTGTAGTTGTGCACAGTTAAACTGGACAATAAAATAAGCATTTAGTGGCTTCTTTGAATGGGATGTGGACTGTCGTGGTTGCTGCCAGGGGTTTTAGTGCCACTTCAGGAACTGCAGTTCACTTTTCCCTTATGTCTCAGAAATGGCCAATCATCCAGCTGACAGGAGATTAACAAGAGGCCCGCAGGAAGCAAAATATTGATCATGACAGACGGACCGTGTGAGCGTCTGAATCCTCAATGCTACAGGACAACGTCAACGCCAATCAAATGTATCGCCGCTTGTCTCCATTAATCTGTAGATGCATCTTCAGTCGATGGTGGGGATTAGGTATTTGTAAGATGGTTTGTACCCAGCTTCTAATTTCATAGGTTAATATTATCCTGGTTACATGTATTCCTATCATATGGTCTGACTCAGTGTCCTATTTCCTTTCGAATGGTGATGAGGAAGAGCACATTATTTTGCTTCAGCGGACATGAAGCTGGTGCATTTGTGTGCGTGGGAACGTTGAATACTTACACGAGAGGTCCATGGCATGTTGGTCTGTTTTAGCAGTCATGCATATGTGAATAAATGTTTGCATGGCAAAAGATGAGGGCACGCATGAGGAAGCTCAAGCTCGCTTATGTATTGCTGCGCATGCTTATCAGGGATTGTGTGCTGTTTCTCAAACAGGTCTAGTTATTTCAGAGGGCAGATACTAGAGAGTAAATATAGGTGGAGGTTACCTTTATGTAATGCAATTTCTATCATCATGTATTTAAACAGACTGAACATCAGTGAACCAGGAATAAATGAAGGCAGCTGTGCATCTAAGTAAAGTATCATGTATGTATTCGTAGAATCAGGTAACATCCTGGTAACTTTGGTTTATATTTCATACAGTACAAACTTCATTGGTTATAACGAATGCAAAGGGATAACTCCATGAAGGTGGTGGAGATTCAGTGGTGGAGGAAGTACTCAAATATCTTACTTAATTAAAAGAAAAATAATTATACTTAAATATACCCAAGTTAAAGTAAAATTATGAATACCTAGAGAGTAAAAGTGAGTACTTGCTATTAAAGTACCAAAAGTAAAGCATTTGCCCTAACCATAATGCAATGTTCCACATCATTACTGTGCATTCAGTATATTTTGATTAACAATAGAAGAGTACATACTCTTGTCATATTAGTAAAGAAGATAGACGAAAGTGTGACTGTTAACACTTGCATTGTGATATCAATTAATAACTTATTTTTTTTAAAGGGCCCATATTTTGGAAAATAAATTGAATCGGCTTTCACTATCCGGAATTACATGAAGGGGGTCAGTGAGAACCCTCAAATTTGTGAAAACAGTCACTCAATATAAGTGAATTCACTAAAGAAATTAATTGAATTCAACGGAATTTACTGCGTAACTTGGTAAAAACTTGGTTGAATTTTACTAAATTAAATTAATAATACAATGACATTTATTGTATTTGTTGTTAAGTATACATTAATGAAAGTATTCTTATCTACTGTAACGGAATAAATGTAATTGGTCAGATCCCATCACATGGAGAATGCTCCCATGGAGCAGCACATTGGAAAACCTCTATAACTGTCCACATGATGGCACCATTGGTGTCCCTGTCTAACATTTGTGAGTCATAATTTCTTTATTTCCGATTTTTTTTTTGTTGATAAAACTACATTAAAAAGGTATATGTTTAGAAACCACAACACATGGTTAAATGTGGATATACAAGCAGTACGCTGCTTGAAGAATAAGAGGAGAGAACCCTGTGTGCACACGTAAATACACAATGTGTTACAATAGATCTCCTTCATGCAGAGGTAAGCATTCTTATGTCTATCCATTCCTTGTTACTCTAATTTGTTTGTTTTTCACATGAACATCTAGGAGCTGCCTCAGACACAGTAATGAGGCGCCTCGGGGCAACTCACTGCTGGAGAGGGGGGGATAGTATGATGTAGTATGGTTCCCTCTAATGGCAAAATGAAACAAAAAGCAAATATTTTCAATCTACTGTAGTCGAGAATTGGTCACTAATAGTATTAGCATATAAATACTGAAAACATAGTAGCCTACAATTAGTTTTCAAAAAGAAAGAATCCTCAAAAATAATTAAGACAGTGTGTGTGTGTGTGTGTGTGTGTGTGTGTGTGTGTGTGTGTGTGTGTGTGTGAGTCAATCTTTGACTCTTCCCTCTCAGTTGATCTTTTTTTATTTCTGTGCTACAGTCACTCAGGTATTCTGTGATATTTTCTTGGGTCAGAGTTCACCAAAATGTCACTGCATTAATCTGTCACTCTCGTCAAAACACACAATCAATTCACATAGAAAAGCTCTAATGCAGTTAATGACCAATCACAGTGTCCTGTCAGCCTAAATGGCTTGTGTTTACTGAATTATTATTAATAAACCTTTAGACCTTTTCACAAAAACTGGACAAATTACCTGTTTGCATATATGCAGTACAAGATGAAGACTGTTAACATTGAGCAAAAATAGTGCCATAAACCTGTTTGAGTCTTGTTTTTGTTTTAAGATTTCTATCATGTTTCTGGGCACTATCATACATATCTGTGTGATTTAAATGATTTAATATCTAATACTTTACTTTAGGAACAGAACTACAGTGAGCCACTAGATGATGCTACAGGGCAAAGCACACAATGAGCGGTGCCTCTACACAAACCAAGCATTTCACACTTTTCTAAAGATATTTTGAAAATACTAATAGTTAAACATTCAAATCAAGCCAAGCGCCTGGTTTGGACTGAAATGCAAATTGTCGGATTACTGAAAAACATTGCACCGGGAGAGCGTGGCCTAGGGGATAGAGCGGGTGCTCTGCAACAAGAAGGTTGCCGGTTCGAATCCCACTCTATCCCATCTGCATGCCTAAGTGTCCTTGGCAAGATACTGAACCCCTAGATGGCCCCTCATAAAATGATGAGTGTTCTAAAAATGTAAGTCGCTTTGGATAAAAGCGTCTGCTAAATGACATGTAATGTAATGTAATGTTCAAAAACATGACCTTACACTTTCTGATTACCTGCAGTGCTCATGGTTTTCACGTGTTTCCTTTAGTTTTCTACACAGCATGCTAACATGCTGCACTCAGCAGATATCCATAACACTGACTGCCCACAGTTTCGCGTCCCTGCCAGTAAATATAATGTCACTTTTTAGATTTGAAAGTAAAATTTGCATTTAATTGGCACATTTTTCTGCACATAATTTTGAAATACTTAGGGCTTTGACTTTTCTGTGTCAAAAGGCAGCGCAGCAGCAGAGCAGAGCAGATACACTGATGGTGCTGTGTCACATCAACAGAGGCACACAGGAATGATGGTGGACTGGACACTGTGTGACAGTGGACCTGATCTCAGAGCAGCTAACCTCCTCTGATTCCTCTGGAGCTCTGTCTCCACTCTGCCTGGGAGGCCCAGTCAGAGCCTCTCTATGCACAAGCTGCAGCTGCTTCTGCCTATGTAGATGTTTCAGGACACAGCTCAGCCTCCATCCACATACACTGTCCTCTTCACACTCACTTCTACAATGATCACTTCTTCAATCTGTTGATAGAAGAACACATCAGTTTTTACAGAGACTCACTTCATCAGCTGTAAGTCAGTAATGCAGCACATCCAGTATAAAGAGCAGTAGGGACTTCAGTCCTGTTCAGAGGATGCACTTCAGGACCCTGAGTGCATTTGGTATTTTGGTGACTGGATGAGTCTGGTGAGATTGAGACTAAACCTGAAGTTAACCTGATAACCACAAATCCTGTTCCGTAGTACAGACCCTGAATCTTTACTGTGAAACTGACCGTGTATATTAAAAAACAGATGAAAGTGGTGTGGCCTGACTCACCTCACAGTCTCCAGTGAACTGTCTGAAGGCTGCTTTAGATTAAGCAGCTCTTTCACTCCTGAGTCCTGCAGGTCGTTAAGTCTTAGATCCAGTTCTCTCAGATGAGAGGGGTTTGACCTCAGAGCTGAAGCCAGAGAAGAACGGCTTATCTCTGACAGACTGGCGCCCTTCAACCTGGATAAATGTTTATTTGTTAAAATATCGTAAGAATATTCATGTCAGTACCGACTCATAAAATGGAAGGTAAATATGGAATCAGGATTAAAACGAGTGCTGATTCAGTAAAAATACATTATTTGGACCCGGTCTCTGTCCTGCGATCAGTTTAGGAAATCCAAAACTAAACACATATGTGTTTTAACAAGTAGCTGACAATTTAGAATTGAAATGGATAAATTGGGTGTAAATGCTGTGTTAAAGATATGAGATCTACAAAATTCGGTCGGTGAACTGACCTCAGACTCTCCAGGCGACAGGTTGGACTCTCTACAAAACCACAGAGCTCCTTCACTCCTGAGTCCTGTAGGTTGTTTCTATTCAGATTCAGTTTTCTCAGATGAGAGGGGTTTGACCTCAGAGCTGAAGCCAGATAAGAACCGCTGATCTCTGACAGACCGCAGCCCTCCAACCTGAATAAAGGATGGTGATAATAATGTAAAATTATGTATATAGTACTTTTTAAAAACAGAGTTTAGAAAAGGCTTTGACAGCAAGCAAGAAAAGTAAATAAAAACTTGAATACATAAAAGCAGTAATATGACAGTAGAGATAAATGAACAAGAAAATGAAAGTTGAAAATTATAAAAAAAGAGTAAACACACAACATCACATAAAAGCTATAAAATTGGTTTTAAGAAGTGGTATAAAAGAAGTAACTGACTCTGCCTTTTCTCCTCAGGTAGGCCCTGACGGTAAAAGCACAGTCGGTTCAGTTTTCAACCTCGACTTTGGAACAGCCAGTAGGATCCGCATGAGGATCCTACTGGCTGATGCAGGCACATAGGGGGTCAATAATTCTGTAATGTAGCTTTGGGCCAGAATCTTAAAAAGTGATCAGAAAAATATTAAAATCAATCCTTATACAGACAAGGAGCCAACGGAGAGAAGCAAGGATCGGGGTGATGTGATGTTGCCATTTAATACCAGTGAGAAGCCGAGCTGCTCTGTTCTGAACTAGTTGGAGGTGGGACTTTTGGATGATGCCCGAGAGGATTGAGTTACAGTAGTACAGTCTAGAGAAGAATAGTATAAAGTATGAAGGATTAAACTTAACTCTGTTGATAAGGGCCAATGCTGGTGTGGATGGGCTGCAAACAAAAACACTGATCTTTCCATTCCAATTTATACGCCAAGTCCGGCCTCCTGCTACTCGACATGTTCTCCATATGTGAAAGTCAAACTCCAGAAAATATCCAGACACTATTTTACAGAGTTCATGACTGAAAACAGCTTCAAACTGTAAGTGTTCAGTTGTTGTAGTGATAATATGTAACTTCAACACTAGATGTCTCTAAATATATTGCTGGACATCTTCAGGAGTCTAGATGTGAACAAGTGGACTTTGTTCACATGTACTACACCTGGTGATGTCAGTAAATCTTTCACAGTGAATCTGTAACATAAGATAACTCAATGTAACACAGATTATCATGGAGATATGTGTTTTGGCTCAACCCCTCGTCTGAATGATCCCACATTTTCCTGTTGCTGTGAACAAGTTTGATCCAGTCAATATCTTGCTGCTTCTTCAACTTCAGAAATGATCTGCACCCAATTTTCTGAGCATTTTCCACGGTTTATATTTGAAAAGGGGCAGATGTTTGGGGAGTAAGGTGCCTTGCTCAGGGGCACTAGACAGGGTAGGGAGACTCTTGGATTTTTGGACAGATCAACCCAGGTTCGTCTTTTTGTTGTCTCTCCGTGGAGTCGAAACAGAGACGAACCAGGGACCTTCTCTGCCCATAGTCCAAGTTTCTGCCACTAGACCACCGCCTCTCCATGATCATGGTTTCTTGAAGGGGCGATGATCTAAGCAGCAGTTTCTAGTGTTGAAAAGATAAAAGGAATGGACGACCCTGTGTAAGTCCACAGGAAGGATTTCATGTTGGAAATGAGCCAAGTCCGAGAACACGAACGCAGCCCACTATCATCTTATATCCTGTCAGTCCACAGGACCACCAGGACAAATCTTAGTTAGCTTACAAAGAAACATTACATGTACACATTGTCCAGCATTGGATTTTGTATCCCTCTGTAAAACTTCAGTCACATTTTACTCGGCCCTCAACGCTCATTCTACAATCTCTCAGCTCAGTACCAGTGTTCACTGTGAGGAACAGATGTTCTGCACTATGAACTTAAACCTCTAGTTTGTAAGTTTTAGGTGAAAAGATCTATTTTGAGAAATTAAATATAAAATAGTAGTGATGTTTTAATTGCTTTATCTAAATTGTACAAATGTTTGTATATACAGATAAAGCAAAATTTAGTTTACTAAACTAAACTTTTGAGTTTCTATGATGACTGAAGCTACCACTGTTCTCTTTCATGTTTGGAAGGGGAGGGTGAGGTGATGGGTATTCAGCTGCAACAAGTTGTCACTAAAGTGTACACACTGAACCTTTAACATTAACACAAGATGGCTGACCTCAGAATCTCCAGTTCACAGGTTGGACTCTCTAGAAAACCACAAAGCTCCTTCACTCCTGAGTCCTTCAGGTCGTTGTAGCTTAGATCCAGTTCTCTCAGATGAGAGGGGTTTGACCTTAGAGCTGAAGCCAGAGAAGAACAGCTGATCGTTGATAGATAACAGCCCTTCAACCTGGATAAAGAAATATGAATATTTGAATTGTCCTCCTGTTATTGTGAATTGTCAGAATGTCAACACAGACTCTCAACATGCTGCTGACCTCAGTCAAGTCTCTGACCTGAAGATAAATATCAAATCAACAAGTTTGACCATTATCTATTTTATCACATGACATGACCTTCTTCTATATGTGATTGGTCACTGAGTAGGTTTTCTGAATTAAACACTGTTTAAAGTAGGAATGGCTCCTGACAGTCACTTCCTGTTTGTTTCTATATTTATCAACTGTCCAACGTGTTTTAATATGAATGTGTCTTATTTTTGGAAACTTGAGGAGAACGACTGCTCGGCCTCAGTCCACATTATTTACTGATACTTTATTACTGATCAGGAGAAGGTGTGTGCAGGTGAATGGAGTTGGGCTGATGAGGTGGACGTGACTGACAGGCTGAGTGAGTGACATATGACTGCAGGACAGTGAGCAGACTGGAGCAGAAATAATGACGAAATAAGAAAAAAGTTTGAAAAATGAACATTCAAGGTTTCAAGAACCTGACCTCAGAGTCTCCAGTCGACAGTTTGGACTCTCCAGTCCAGCAAACAACAGCTTCCCTCCTGAATCCTGCAGGCTGTTTCCACTCAGATTCAGTTCTTTCAGATGTGAGGGGTTTGACTTCAGAGCTGAGGCCACGACTTCACAGTGAGTCTCTGAGAGTTCACAATTAACGAGTCTGTAATTAGAGAAAATGTAAAACCTTTGTGAATAAAATCTGAAAACACAACATTCATACATAACATGATTGAGCCTCCACATGGTATATCCCAGTGGTTCTCAAATGGGGGTACGCGTAAGTGAGTTTTTTTTTTATATATTTCAAATTAGCATCCATTCAAACATCCTTTAAAATTTGTAATTTAATAAATATTAAATAAAATATAAGTTTAAGTTCATGAAATGAATTTTATATTCAGTAGGCTATTCTATTTCATTATCCTAAAAGCCCAGAGTCTCCCCCATACCGATGGCTTGACCCAAAGGGGGTACATCACTGAAAAAAGGTTGATAACCACTGGTATATCCCCTTTTTGCCTCATGAACATGTTATCTTAAAAACACCTTAAGATAATCCTTTCAAATTTGGTGCAAGCATTCTTTTAGATTAACAGAAGAACTCATGAGATTCAGGTGGTCAAAGGTCAAAGGTTACAGTGACCTCATCTTATTGTGAATGCAATATGTCAGGGACCTGGAATGACTGACACTGAACTAGTTTGCAGTGGTGTACCAACGCAGGGTAATAATTCTAGTTATTCCAGGTCTGGAATAAATGATATTTCCAGTCCTGTTTCTTCAGGGATTGTCTCTTCAAACTGTGATAAGTGTTCTAAGTGTGCTAAGTCAGAAAAAAACGTTCCACCCTCATAGAAAGGCTGCACTAACAGTGTTGACCACTGCAAAACCATGCTGCCCAAAAAATTAGAACAATTTAATGCAGTGGGTATTTGACAAACGACTAAACTACACTGATCAAATGTGTTATTGATATTTTCTGAACTCACAGAGCTTTCCTGCAGTTCCTCACAGCTGGGATCAGTCTCTGTCGACCCTGGTCTGATGTGTTGAACTTCTTCAGGTCCAACTCATCAATAACATCCTCTGACATCTGCAGCATGTAGGCCAGAGCTGAGCAGTGGATCTCAGAGAGTTTCTCCTTTGATTTGTTCTTTAACGTCATTAACTGTGTCATCTCCTGATTTACTGAGTGGTCATTCATCTCAGTCAGACAGTGAAAGATGTTGATGCTTCTGTCAGGAGAAATGTCATCACTCTGCATCTCCTTCAGGTTGTTGATGACTCTCTGGATGAATTTTGGATAGTTCCCTGTCCAACTCAGCCGGCCTCCTAAGGCTCTCTGGATGATCTTTGGATTGTTCTCTTTCCAACCTAGCAGGCCTCCTAAGAGTTTCTGGTTAGACTTTAGACTGAGGCCGTGAAGGAAGCGAACAAATAGGTCCAGATGACCATTTTCACTGGTAAGGGATTTCTCAATGGTTCTCTTCAGGAGGTCATCCAGAGAGAAGGTATCTTGTGTGTTCCCATATGTTCCCAAGAAGTTTTTGAGTTCTTCTGTGTTCCTCTTGGTGTAACAGTGGAACATGTAGACTGCAGCCAGAAACTCCTGAACGCTCAGATGAACAAAGCAGTAGACGGATTTCTGGAAGATCACACACTCTGTGAAGATCTCAGTACAAACTCCAGAGTACACTGAGGCCTCTTTGACATTAAGACCACACCACTCCAGGTCTTCTTGATAGAACATGATGATTCCTTCCCTCAGATGTTTAAGCGCCAGCTTCCCCAGCTTCAGAAGAAAGTCCCTGTCCCTGTCAGGAGTCGTCTCATGTCCCTCATTGTACTTATTTTTCTTCCTCTTTGTCTGAACCATCAGAAAGTGTGAGTACAAGTCAGTCATGGTCTTGGGCAGCTCTCCACTCTGGTCTTTGGTCAACATCTGCTCCAGAACTGTAGCACTGATCCAGCAGAAGACCGGGATTTGACACATGATGTGGAGACTTCTGCACATCTTGATGTGTGAGATTATTCTGCTGCACAGCTCGTCATTACTGAACCTGTTCCTGAAGTATTTGTCCTTCTGTGCGTCAGTGAAGCCTCGTACTTCTGTGACCCTGTCAACACATGTAGAAGGGATCTGATTGGCTGCCGCAGGTCTGGAGGTCATCCAGACAAGAGCAGAGGAAAGCAGATTCCCCAGGATGAGGCTTGTCAGCAGTGTGTTGACTGATGACCTCTGTGTGACATCAGTAACAACCTTCCTGTGGTTGAAGTCCAGAGAAAGTCTGCTTTCATCAAGTCCGTCAAAGATGAACAAAAGTTTACAGAGAGCGAGCATCTCTGCCGTGATCTTCTGTAATGTTGGATGGAAAACACGGATCAGCGTGAGAAGACTGTGCTGCTGGTCTTTCACCAGGTTCAGCTCTCTGAACGAAAGCACTATCAGCAGGCTGACATCTTGGTTTTCTAAACCCTCAGCCCAGTCCAGAGTGAACTTCTGCACCGAGAAGCTTTTTCCAATGCCAGCGACGCCGTTGGTCAGGACGACTCTGATGCTGCTCTGCTGGTCAGTTACGGCTTTAAAGATGTCATGGCACTTGATCGGAGTGTCGTGGATAGACTTCCTCTTGGAAGTCGTCTCAAGCTGCCTCACTTCGTGTTGAGTATTAATCTCTTCACTCTGTCCCTCTGTGATGTAGAGCTCAGTGTAGATCCTGTTTAGGAGGGTTCTACTTTCTTTTTCATCAGTTCCTTCAGTCACATGTGTACATGTCCTCTTCAGACTGATCTTATGTTCATTTAAAACCTTCTGCAGATCTTCTGAAAGACAAGAAACAATGTCAGACTAAAGACAGAGAATCGGAAATTCCTCAGATACAGAGAAACTACAGAAAATAAAAGCTTTTTAACTTTGTGGTTTTATTAAGATGTTAAATGTTAATGCTGTATGAGGGAACCACATAGAACAATATGTGCCGCAGACAGATGCTGCTCTGACCGGCTGTCTGGAGTCCAGGTCCTTTTCTTGGTCTTTGTCCACAGTTGGCACTGCATGAAAAGGAGAATTTGTGTCAGTTAGTATCGCTGCAAATTTCGGGGAAATTTCAGGTTAACGGCTGTTCACAGCAGTCTGCAGGCAGCACAGAAAACTGCCAGGAACTGCCGGGAAGTGATGCAGGGTTCCAGTTTCTGGCAGTTTTACAAGCCTGAGAATATTGGCAGGTGACATCCCTGCTCCTAGGCCTAGGTGAGGCTGTCACATGTAGAGGACAATGCTGTGAGCTTTACAAATGCAAATCATAATGGTTTAACTCAGGGGTGCAGAGGTAACTCCTTTTTCTAAAAGGTACTAACTAAGGCATCAACTAAAATATCTGCCGTGAGTACACCGGGCTTAAAAAAAATATAAAAAATCTGAATTTGTAGCTTATATAGATTTAATTTATGTAAGTAGGTGTGCTATAATGAATTACATTGTATACCATGAGCAAAGGTCAATGTTATTATTTATTTTTTAAACAGTGCAGTTTATTTCAACATTTGCCTGTCAAGCTCATCCACGATAATATGTTGGAATGGTTCTTAAGTTGCTGTGCGTTGAGCTCAATTTCAATGAAGCTGTGTCCTAATGCAGGGGCCACACTAAAGGAAACTAAATCCTCTTCCTATCAGTTCACAGTAAAAACAATTTCTTACTCTGCGTGTGAGGGTCCAGGTTCATTTCTGAAGTCTACGAATGCTCCTTTGGAGGTGTTACTCTCCGCGCTGTACTCCACTCTCTCTTCATAACCACTCATCTTCAGTCTGAGAGGAAAAACAATGAAACTGACTGTTAGCTCATACACACACTATGTAACCAGGTACCTAAATTCAGTGTGATTGACAGAAGTTCATCCTTGATCTTGTCCTCCCGACAGTTCACTTGTAGAAAAACTGACTCAGAGACTCCGACAGTAAAATAATATTAATGTTAATATACAGTATAAATCTACCTATGTACTTGGCACTGCAGGTCGATGTTTCTCACACAACCTCAGCCAGTGAGTCCAGAGCTTTATGGCGATCGATAGTGAACGCTGTTGACGAATTGGTGACCACTGCTGTAATGTTGGATTCTGAAAACAGCATTCTGTTTTTAAACACTTGATTAACAGATGTAACCACGATAAAAAATGAAATTGTGAGTTAACTCTGTTAATTAGTCATTTGAAGGCACTTTCTTCCACACCTGGGGCCTCATGTACTAAGGTTGCGTACGCAGAAAAACGTGGCGTACGTCCTTTTCCACGCTCACGTTCAGATGTACAAAATGTGAAATGACCGTAAAAATGTGCGGTCCCCACGCCAGCTCCAGAGCTGTCGTACTCACGTTTCTACAGCTATTGTTCCTTTGGCGACACTAAGAGGTGACGCTGGGAAACTGGGAAAAAAGGTGAAAACAATGACTCATCAGAGTGATTTGAAAATCAGAGACACACTAATGAACAATTAACACACCTTGCAATTATATGGGTGGCTATAAAAGCATGTGCAATGGATGAAGAAAATTGTTTTAACAATGGCTGTGTTAGCGTTGTTAGAGGACATCGCAAATGGTCACATCCGAAGGGAACGTATATTTAGGGAACGCGAGGACTTACTCGCAAATTATGACGATTGGCTCATGAGCCGATTTCGCTTCCCCAGGCCAGTATTACTGGAGCTGTGCGCAGAGCTGCGGCCAGCCCTAGAGCACCACACAGCCAGGAGCCAGGGGTTGTCCGTGCCCACACAGGTGCTGACCACGCTGGGGTTCCTGGCAACAGGGGCCTCCCAGCGGGAGCTGGCCGATCGGTCAGGAGTGTGCCAGTCCACCCTGAGCCGAGCCATGCCAGCTGTGTGGGACGGAATCATCCGAATGTCATCCAGGTACATCAAATTCCCATACAATGCTGTTGAACAGGCCTGGATCCATGCGTTCGCACACTTTGATACATCTGAATTTATTTGTGCGTAAGACAGTTTCTGGGTTTTGGCGTACGCAAAGTTTCGGTATTAAATCCACGTAAGTCTTAGTACATGAGGCCCCTGGTGTTCACATCTGTCCCTGGTGAGCCGGTCAAGTTGAAACTATGTCTGTCACCAGGTGTGAACTGACAAACTTAGAGCCGTGTGAACCACAGACAGATGTTAATACCAGGTGTAAGAGGGTCACAGTAAAACTTTCATAAATGTGTGTTAACACTCACCCTCTCACTTTTCTTCCGTCTGCTCATCCAAGTGAAAATGGAGTCTGACACTTCCCTGTTCTCATGTTACTTGTCAGTGTTGAGCCAGTTCACACTTGAAAAGAACAGGTTCAAAGTTCAGTTCATATAAATGATAAGGAACTAATTTCTGTTGACAGCTCATTTGTTTATTGGCAAGATTATGATAGATGATAATTTTATGATCATATATTTAATTATTAATCGATGGTGTCGGATCATGAATCCAGATCCTCTGCTCACTTCAACACTGAGGCCTGACTGTGTGCGCCACGTGTTGTAAGGAGCAATAAAATGTTGGCAGGTCATTCTTCATGATGTCTAAATGCAGCCTCATAAACTCTGGAGTGAATCAAACAAACTCTGAGTAACTACATGTACTGATCAGGTCCCCGACCACTTGTGACTGAAGGCTGCTTTCTATGTACAGTAGTCATTTAAATCCAAATAGTATGAAATAGAGCAGGGGGCAAATTATAATATATATCGTAATCATGATGTTTATTTTATATTTGTAAGTATTTACTTTCATTTGGTCATACAAAAACCTATATAAGTGTAGCATTGTTAAAACCTCTATAGCAGGGGTGTCCAAACTTTTTATCCCGAGGGCGAATACAGAAAAAAATACGAAGGTCTGGGCCACTCACGCCGCCACGCCCCCCTGCCATGGAGCGGACTGTTGACAGTGCCTTCATGTACTGATCAGGTCCTGATAACTCGTGATGAGCGTTTATTAGTTAATGTGAGAGCAGAGCGGAGGAGGAAACAGAAACTCCAGCTCGGTACAAACCAGCATTATAATCATTGAGCAGCTGTGGATGGGAGAAAAACTGAAACAGACTGTGCTCCTCTTATCTTGTCTCAATATGTGAGTCACTGTGTGAGTGAGTGAGGGCGGGGCCTGTGTGTGTGTAAACTCCTTCTCGCTCTCAGTGTGAGAAGTCTGGGAGCACACACACACACACCCACACACACCCACACCCACACACACACACACATACACACACACACACACACACACACACACACACACACACACACACACACACACACATACACACAGTCCTAGATAGATAGATGGCTCTGATTAGACTTCTTAATTACACAGCAGTCTTCATCCACATATTGTTGTTTGTGGCAGAGGCAGTGGCGGAGACTCTGTGTTATCTTATTGCCTGTTTGGCTGCAGATGGGATCTTCCCTCCTCCCTCGAGTCACTCAGTTCTCTCCACCTGCTCTCACTGCGGCCCAGGGTCTCCAATGAAGTTACGCCACCCCTCATTCAGGCTTTTAAAAGCTCCCGCTATCGCCCTGATGGCAGGTCAGAGTTCTCCGCAGTGCCTTCCCTTTGCCCTCCTACGCCACACTAAACAATCTGTCGCTTCACATCAGCCAGCAGATTAACAGCTGCTGTGTTTGTCCACAACTCATGAACAAAGCTCTTTCTGTCCAATGCATTTTTTCATAGATCATGTAGTTCCTCTGTTCCCTTCTCTTATTCCATGCATCTATTATACTAGTCGGTGTAGGGGCTGCTTGATTTCCTCACCTCCTTCTAAATGGTGTATCAGTAAGGCAAGAGTTTCTTTAAAACCATATGACATTAGTTAACCGCAGACACCTCAGATACTGTTTGAGTGAGTTAAGGGAACAAGATCGAATGTCCATTTATACAACAGCAGATTCCAGCATAGGAAATGTTCTCAGCCGATATATATTCTGCGGACATATTGACTATATTCATTACCCAGTGCACAAAGAGGGATGTTGGAATTATTTCTGGCACTGCTGACTACTTCACCTTTCTTGCATTAGGGGCATTACACCTCGTATGATAATCACTTGGTTGTCAGCTATAGGAGAGCACTGTCCAACACAGCTGTTCTTACTAGATATTCATAGATACACTCCTGATCAAAATCAGTTAAAAAATTGCATGAATTTGCATTTTGCACTGTTGAATCTTAGGAAGGTTCTAAGTAGAGTTTCAAAATGCAAGAAGAAGAAATGGGAACGAGAGCCCAAAAGTTGTGAGTAGGCAATGTATTGAAAACAACAATTTAACTGAAGTAGGCTGTTCATCAGCTGATCAACAGTTTAAGACCACAGCCTTTAAAAGCCAAAATCTGTGCAAAAAGTTGGATTCCATGTCATTTCCTGTCAAGTAATCACTAAGATCCAACAGTGCAAAATGCAAATTCATGCAATTTTTAACTTGTTTTAAGATTTTGATCAGGAGTGTATATAGTCCTCTTAATATGCAGTTTTTTTCTCCAATAAAGAGCCATGAATTATTCCCTGGGAAAATGTTATCTCCCAAATTAAATAAAGTTAAGTAAAACGGAAATAAACGTGTTGAAAAACTGACTCAGATTCTCCGACATTAAAATAGTATTAATTAATAATAGTAATCATGATATATATCTACCTATGTACCTGGCTCTGCAGATTGATGTTTCTCACACAACCTCAGCCAGTGAGTCCAGAGCTTTACGGGGATCGACAGTGAACGCTGTCGACGAGTTGGTGACCACTGCTGTAATGTTTGAGTCTGAAAACACCTGTCGTTTTTTTCAAACACTTGATTAACAGATGTGACGAAGATAAAAAACAAAATTGTGAGTTACCTCTGTTAATTAGTCATTTGAAGGAACTTTCTTCCACACCAGGTGTTCACATCTGCCCCTGGTGATCCGGTCAAGTTGACGGATGTTAACACAAGGTGTGAGAGTGTGACAGTAAAACTTTCATAAATGTGTGTTAAAACTCACCTTCTCCCTTTTCTTCCGTCTGCTCATCCAAGTGAAAATTGAGCCTGACACTTCCCTTTTCTCATTTTACTCGTCAGTGTTGAGCCAGTTAACACTTGAAAAGAACAGGTTCAAAGTTCAGTTCATATAAATTATAAGGAACTAGTTTTCGTTGACATTTCATTTTTTATTGGGATGACGATAGATAATAAACTTATGATCATGTATTTAATTATTAATCAATGGTGTCGGATCATGAATCCAGATCCTCTGCTCACTTCAACACCGAGTCCAGACTTTGTGCGCCGAGTGTTGTAAGGAGCAATAAAATGTTGGCAGGTCATTTTTCATGATGTCTAAATGCAGCCTCATAAACTCTGGAGTGAATCAAACAAACTCTGAGTAACTTTATGTACTGATCAGTTCCCTGACCAATTGTGACTGAAGGCTGCTTATATACAGTAGTCATTTAAATCCAAATAGTATGAAATAGAGCAGGGGGGCAAATTATAATGTATATCGTAACCATGATGTGTATTTTATATTTGTATTTGCTTTCATTTGGTCATAAAAATACATGTAAGTGTAGCATTGTTTAAATGTCTTTAGATATAAAATAAATTCTTATTAAAATTGAAAATGCACTTAAAATATCTGCAGTTCAGTTGAAACATGCAACCTTGGATATTAGACTCAAATTTAATATTCCTACCATGTCTAGAAATTACCAGGAGGTATAGTATTCAGATTAGCCCCAGTTTCTTAATGGTCTATAACAGTTGTTCTCAACCTTTTTTCAGTGACGTACCCCCTTCGAAGAAAAAATTCTGCAGAGTACCCCCTAACCAGCGCAAAGCATTTTTGGTTGAAAGAAAGATGTGATGTGATTTATTAAGCCTTGTAACTAGACACATTCAAATTTAAAACTCCATCAATGTCCATAACATTGCTCATTTGTAGTGGTCTCTCTTGAACTATTTCGAAATAAAAAGATATAAAAATAACTTATAATAAAGACTTTTATTATTATCTCAATATAAATAAAGATTTGTGCACCTCAAAATAATTATCAACTTAAAGTGACCTCTTTTGGGATCATAATAAAGATATGTTGTCAAACTGAACTCATGAACTTTATTATAGCTAAACACTTCTTCCCAAAAAATAAATCATTAACTTAGTTTTAAATAAAAGATTACCTCAAAACATTTTTTTTAATATTCATCATCTCAAAATATCTTCTTTAAGAATCGAAAAGAATACTGACAGGTAGCTTGTTTCCGTTTGCTTTGGGGAGGCTTTTCGCATCGTGTCTTGAGATGACCTGAATTCAGAAAGTTTCCTCTTAAAAAACTCAGGTGGCTTACCAACATGACTTTCATGTTTTGTCTGGAGATACCGCTGAAGATGTGGTGGCTTAATGCCACTGCTGGCTAATCTCTCCCCACAGAAAAAACATAAAGTGTAAATAACTCAATCTATGTTATTGTTAATATTATTGGTGTCTTTCTGTTATTTTATTGTGACATATTTGCTCGCTTTAAGGTCATACAATTTCATTTCCGCTTTTGTATTACATGCTTTTATTTTGAAAGGGTACCGGTAGAGACACGGACTTCTTGTTATGAATCATTAACTTCACAACAGAAAACTTTTCCATTTTAGCGCCCCTCCGAAGAGGCACAAGCTCTCACGGTGTTGTTTAGGGAAGGCTCTCTGCTCTGGTTTCGCCTTCTTTGGTACTTGTCCCTCCGTGTTTCAGCAGCATTGCTGCTGCACTTCAACTCGACTCCATTGTTGAAGTTTTCAAGGCAGGTGATGACAGGTGATGACAGGTGGCGTGTGCCAGGTTGGGTCAAACCATCGGTATGGGGGAGACTCTGTTTTTTTAGGATAATTAAATTGAAAAGCCTACTGAATATAAAATTTAGTTCATGAACTTACACTAACAAATATTTTATTGAATATTTGTTAAATTGCAATTTTTCAAAGATGTTTGAATGGATGCTAATTTTAAATATATCAAAAAAAAATCTCAAGTACCCCCAGGGGTACGTGTACCCCCATTTGAGAATCACTGGTCTATAACATTGAAAGCATATAGTCTACAGCTCTTGGATATCAATTCTTCAGGTGAAACAGTCGAACCACTAAATCACATATTTACAGCCATTTATTTATTGAACTTGTTACGGATAATTTTGACGTCTCAAATAACAGGTTCAATATTCGGACTCAATGTCAGTGTTGTTCATGTAAACACGGCGACCTATATAAAGACAGGAGAGTGTGTTTTTCCTATACTGTAAAAAAACAGCCACCCTCAGAAAGCCTGTTAATGGACATCAGTGATGTGAGTCCATTCGTTTTTACAATCTATAACCCATACTGTGACTATCTGTCTTCCTAATTACGGAGCCCTTATCTTGCTGTTTGGATACGCTGCAGGAGAGAGGATGTCTGGGCCATTGACCACCCTGAACAGAGCTCTAAGTGAACCATGGTCTCATTCCAGTTCATTACCATGACCTCTGCAGCTCAAACCAACAACAGGTTTGAGTCAGCAGCATTAGCCCAGAGAGGAAGACTGTGAAAGAATCATACTGAGACCTTTTCATTGATATAAGCAACATAGTATTGACTGTGTGAGATGGAGATAAACAAAATACTGAATTAATACCACTAGCTACCACTAACCACTTTCAGAAGAGATATTATTATCTCGAACAAAGATTATAGCCTTCATACCCACATGCCATTCTCAATTACATCTCTGTCTCTCAGCTTTTACAAAGAGAAAGAAAACATCGTAGATAAAGATTGTAATATAATTGATGTGGGTTTATGGTGTTTCCATTATGACAAAAACACCTTCTCCGATGTAAATCAACAGCAATGTGAATAAATAAAACGAAAATAATGCAGAGTTGGATTTCAATGCACCGGAACTGACTTTTCGCATTAAAGCTACGGTTGGTGATCCTGGAAACGAGAGCAGGCTGGGCTTTGAAAAAACTACACTGATACACCTCACCCTCTCCCATCAGCCCTCTGGTCAAAGCTAATTCCACAAAACACTAAACCAGACCCACCTTTAGGTATGATGGGGTTAAGTTAGAAAGATATAGGGATACAAAAAATTGTGCCTCAGATAAAGATGTTAACAACAGCAAGTAATGATGATCGGCTGCTTTTAACTAATAAAAAAAAAATTGTGTGTTTGTAGCCATGAATGTGTTTTTTCTGCACCACACTTTGTGTGAAGACACCTACCTTCCCATATTATGATTTTCGAACAGTTCTTTTAACAAGAGTATAGTATATGAGCTAACCCCACGATGTGGCAATGAAACTTCTGAAATCTATAATATCTCACAGGTAATATCTCAAATGATTTTGGTTGAACATGAATCTCGAGCTGCTCCAGTGACGCTGTCACTGGGCCAAAAAATCTTTCCTTGATTAATTCCCATAGGCAGAGAGAGAGAACTGGCAACAGCAGTTAGCTTTCTGGCAGCAAGAGAAAAACTGTAAGAGTCCAAAAAATATTTGGAAAAAAGCTTATATTTCATAGTTTAGTCCTGCGTCTTATAATTTACAGTCTAATAAATGTGTGTGTGTGTATGTTGTGATCTAATGAACACCTGTTTCTGCATCACATCCAAACATTGGGAACAGCAGAGCATGAATATTCTTTTTTTATTCATCAGGTTGTGGTGAATAAGGTATCCAGTGTCCATGACTTTTAATGTGGGTAAATGTTCTGTCTGTCGCTCATGAGCTCAGAGTCTATATTTTTCACTCTGTCTCTCAAACTTACACACACACTTACACACACACACACACACACACACACACTGCAGCTGAGTCCATTTTCTATTTTGGGAAAGCTGATCTTGTCAGCCCCAGCTCAGTCTCTCTAAGATTGTATAAAATGCATTAGTCTGATGTAGAAGTCCTTCAATATCCTTCATTATGGAGCATACTGAAAAAGAGGGCTGCACACTATTGCATCAAATCGAGACCATGTAGTGTTCTTACATCATCTTACAGATAAAAAGATAATTTCATAACAGTAGCTAATATAGAAAAGGAAAGATCACTTCTTTTAAAATAGGATCACTTTAAAGATTTTCTGAATTTTGAGTACTTGAGTGCTCCGAGTGATCTCTTCAATTATTTTTCACTGAGGTTCATCCAAACCTCAGGTTTATGTTAACCTAATGTTAAACGATGTGAATGAACCAGTTTTCCTCTTAACTGTGTCACATGTTCAACTAAAAATGACAAAAAGTAAACTCCTGGCTAACTCTTGCACATTCACGTAAATTGTTTTCATCTTATTTGTCCCTGCTAAATAAATCAACCGATTATAAATAATAAATCCTGTATTTTGAAGCAGATACATATTTTTGTAATATCTTTTGGGGCTTCTCTCAGAGCACTGAATTAAACATCAGGTTCCACATGTGACAGTTGTTTCCAGAGGTTCATTATTCATAGTAGTCTCATGGGGGATATATAGTGCAGCCTCCCTCAGCAGAACAATGGCAGCTGAGCAGCAGCATAATCCTGCATTGTGATTCCCTGTTTCTCTGTTTCACCCTCGAGGTCAGACAACTTAACCTTGTAATTGTGAGTAAAACATTGACCTGACATTGTATCACAAACACAGTTCTTCTTCTTTCTTTTTTTCTTTTCAGCCTGAGCATCTCTGTGAAACGGGCACACTGTGTCCATCTATGTGTCCATCTGCTGTAGCTGACCTAATTTTTTGTAAAACCTGGATATGTCCTTTTTTCCAACCAAGCTAAATAAAAGAAATACAGAAAAGTGGACGGTAGTATTAACATTGTTATAGCCCATAGTTTGCAAATAGTTTGAACCATAATATAATGTACTGTAGTGTGATGTAATGTTAGGTTGTGCAATGTAATGTAAATATAATATAGCACACACAATATGATTATCCTCTCATTGTAAGACTGTGTGTGTGGTCTGTTACATAGAGAGCTGCATTACATGGGGCTCATATCTGCACTTGAGCAGTATTTATCCCTCTGGAAAAAAACAAACCATCTCATTATCAAGAGGAGCTCTTTATTCCCACTCTGAGTTGGTGCAGATTCATGTGATCTGTGTGTTTATGCTCAGATTACAACAGGCTAAAGTTAAGATAGGTGCTAAATAATATAAACACTGCATCAGTGTGTGTGTGTGTGTGTGTGTGTGTGTAAGTGAGAGAGAGAGCATTGTAGAGTTACCGGGATATATAGTTTACTGAGGCATCATGCCAACAATGGCCGTGTCAACCTTCGTATCTGTTGCAGTGGAGTTGGTGTGTGTTTGTGTTTCGTATCCACAACTACACAGAGACTCAGTGCTGTATTTTTAGATGATATGAAAAAGAAAACAGAAAGCAGACTGCCTCACTTGTAACTGAATGATTTGTTTTGTTGAATCTTGTTTGAAAATCCATAAACTTGAAGTCAGGCCCTTTTGGGAAGTTTGACTGTGTTAACTGCAAATAGAAAGAAAACTAATCTCATAAAAGCTAGAAAGTAATGTCCAAGAGGTTAGAGGTTTTGTTTTATCTTAAAATGTAATAAAATTATGGGGGAAATCAGTGACCTTATGTCCAGTAGTTATGTTCTCACACTCTTCGTGGCATGTCAGGGTTATGAGGGAACATCTCAGAGGATTGTATTTGTCCAGTGAGATCAAATGAAACCACCAACTGAACATAAAGGTCCTTTAAAAGGTTTTTTTTCTTCTTGTTTCTTAAATCTCCACAGTGAATCAGGTCAGCTCTGGAGTTTGGTGGGTTCTCTTCCATTGGCTGTAAAGTGGCCCTGCAGGGCTTTTATTGTTGTTTTCCTGCATGCAATGGCGGTGCCATGTGATGGGCTTGTGTGGCTCCATTGTTGTCCGAGGCTCTGTTAAAGGCCATTTTCTACATTCAAAGATGCCTTCGTGCTGAGACTTCCTTCCTGCCATTCAGTGACGATGTCACTGGAGCTATTTCAAGAGCACATCACGAAACTGTTGTGAAAAAAACTAATGTTTGGTGATGTGCATGGGAGGGTTGAAACTGAGGCGGGTGTGTGCAGATATTAGATAAAGCAAAGTGAAATCTGCGGGAAGAAGAAGAAAACAATGAGCCACAATCCACATGCCACTCTAAATACAGTATTCACAATAATGTGAAACAAAAACATCACCAACTTTTCCTCCAGCTTTTGGAAAACTGAGAATTAACAGGTGACCTGAAATATATCTGAGCACAATAGCATCTCTGAAACCTCTTTGTTGTTCAAAATTATAGGCAAACATCAGGTTATGTAAAGGTTTGCTAGAAAGCTACCTGAGCTCTTATCATGCCCTTTAGTCACCATCAGATTCTGCCAACATTCTGTTATCGGGGCACCATGTCTGCACAGGCAACTGTGATCAAATCATAACATGATAACAATTAAATGATTAATTGGTGAAAGTCACAGGACAAGTTTCGTATTCTAATGTGAGGTAGTTAAAGTTTCTCTTTTTTTCTTTTAATAAACAAGAATTGGCATAAACCTACTGAGCTGATGACGGAGTTCTGGGTTGGGGAAGCACTAATTACATGGTGGTGTGGATCCAGGATCTCTTTTATTACTTTACTGAGATTGCGATATAGGGCATTTTCTAAATTTTCAAAAAATTCGACACAATTAGGGAACTGATATCTATTAGTGTGTACCATCTGGTACAGCTTGATTGAATTTAAGTGGACTGTTAGGCCTTGCTGGAGGTAAGTGCTCTACGTAGTGTCATTCTAGTTGTGATTTATTTTGTCCGCAGGATACATCAGAAAATTCAGACATTCTTCAATGTGGGGCTTCTTCAGTCACAGCAGTGGGGCTGAGGGGCCATGTACACACACACACACACACACACACAGAACCCGCAAGTAGAAGCTGCTCAGTTATGCGGCTCAGAGAGACTGACCATCCATGGAGCAGATAAACAGAGCAGCACAGATTTACCGAAGCGCCTCAGCTGTAATTGGATGAGATCCAGTATAAAGATATAGGATTGGCTTTCATCTTGTTAGTTGCATATGGATCATGACATTGATAACCTATAGACCTGAAATCATAAATCATTATTTTTTTTAAGAAGTCGAGAGGTATGGTCTACTACAATGCTTCACTGTGGGATTAGTGCAGGAGCTGCATTTTTAACATGGCTTTCCAGTGTAGGGTATGTGGTACATCGCCATGGTAACCTGCACATTGAGATCTGCATGTCAAATCCAAATGCCCCCTCATTAAACAGCACCATGTAAAAATGGCCTTTCCAGAGGATCACGTGGTCTTAAAATAACCTTTAATGGAACCGATCTCATGAGGAGACCAGAAAATGTGACAGTATGAGACAAACACTAAGAAGAAGTGCAGAGAGGAAGTAACAGATGGTGCATGCCTGCTGGACTGTTGAGGCAGAAATCTGAATATTTATACAGTGTCAGTGTCATGACTCTATTGTATCTATAAAACATCTATTAACGCTATAAAAGTCAGTAAACACCCACATGCTGTGCAAAATCCGCGCCCCATTTACTAACATGTTAGTGTCGGCAAGTTCCTTTAATAGTAAATGTAATCATTCATATTTAATCTAAATATTTTGGGATTTAAACTGTATCTGATATGAATCGCTTAAAATCAACTTGAACAAAAACATGACATTTTCATTAAACATTTGAACTCTTGTATTTCAACGGAAGCTCAAAATTGATTTGGAGCTTTATTATAAAAATTCCTTTTTGATATGATCTAAATTTTCTTTTTAATATTATTAGTCCCACAACAGGGGAAGAAAATCTAACACTTAATGTTTTTGTGGCTAAGTTTTATTTTTGTAAAAAGAGAACAAGTCAAAACATGTCAAGCTCCATCTTGCAGCAGAACCGAGTTTTCTCACAAATGTTGATCGATTGATAATTATTGGATAAATGTATTTCTACCCAGCTTGCTAAACTGATAAGATGGTTCTTAATTGCAAACAGGTGGTGGATTAATAGCAACAATAAACAATGTGTTCTGAGGAGGGAGAACATTGTTACTGACTCATTAGTTCACATAACTCACTGACTTAAATTCAGCTCCATTATGGTTATTTTAACTTTTAGTTCACCACTTTCTTTCGCATCTGCATTATGATCGTTTACAAATGATGGCCAGTGCGCTGTGACCCACTGGATTTCTCACGTGTTTTAAAACCGTTCTTACAGTAGAGTTGGAGAACAGCCGGCTCAGGGTTTTGTGTTTTCTCATTGACCTGAGGATGCCGTCAGTTCAGAATTCAAAGTCTAGAAGAAATTGTTTGAACACCTGGAAAAGAGCCGTCAGTGAAGCGGATGATGCACAATCCCATGTCAGCTCAGGTGAGACGTAATGAGGCAGTGAGCCAGATAATCATTCAGGCCGAAATACGCTGTGACAGCTTCTGTCCAATGATCTTTGATTCTGCCTTTCTCTCATGCATCAAACTACCTTGAAATATTATGAAATTTATGTTGAATTATCCTTGTGTTGAATTATCCTTCTGTGTTTCCTATGCGTTTCTGTTGCCTGAATCAAAACCTCCCATCAGTAAGTCACTAACTCGCTCATGGATCTTTTACGTGAGGACAGTCTCATAAGCTATTGATGCCTCATTCACCCGCATGACGAACCAATGCGACCATAGAGGATTAAGCCAGAGATCCAACTGTGACCATTTGCTGTGTTTTTTGTCCTCGTCCAGATCTCCACCAAAGTCGAATGGGTTATTTTTTGGTCCGTGTCCTGTCCCTCCTCCAGCCTAAGTGAAAATCTGTTTAGTTTTTGCTTAATACTGCTGACAAACCAACCGACAAGAAAAAAAATGCAGGGATGGACACATAACCTCCTGGGTGGAGGTAACAGTTAAAGCTAAATATGGAGGAAAGGTAATCATTGGTTTTTATGCACATAGGATTTAAAGGCCCTGGAGTTGATGATACTAAATGAACAACACCATCAATTTAACAATGAGTTTAATCAGAAATACTTACTACAATACTTACCATACTAACCCACTTCACAATATCAACCTGTTATCAGTACTAATTTCACATACGTTACTTTTATTTTGGGGTCAAAATCACTCTGTTTCTGATTGATTCAAATGATGCTCAGTGATGAAATGAAATGTGTGATATCACTTTTTTCAAAGCTCAAACCAAGAAGACAAGAGCCAAGACAAAACACATACTTAATTAAAAGAAAATAAGCAAAACTGTTGAACTCCAAAACTATACAGAAGGTTATGTTTTTCAATCATCACTCAATAGGAGCTGACTGAGAATATGAGCTGATAACCTTTTCAGAAAGGTATGTAAAGCTTCACTCCCTCAGTGTACCATTGGGATTAACTTGTGCGTCTACATTTAATGCCTGAGAACACTTTGTCATATGCACTCAGTATGTGACCTGAAATGCCCTCCCGATGGTTTAGCTGGGAGAAAGAGACCAGGAGAAATGACCTGTTGTACTTACACCGAGACTCGCTAATCTCCATCTAATCTGTTTTCCAAGCGGCAACTCATTCAGCTCAGCACAGAAGGTCAAGAGGCCCTAAAAAGCACATCTGCATAATTCTCTGATATTTTTGACCCTGTCATTAGTAATGCCTCAGCAACTATTTTTATATTCTTTCCTTCTCTTTCAGTATCTATTTTTTCCATTTTTCATTTTATCTTCTTGACAATGCTACATGGATTTAAATCCCTTGACAAAAAGCTTTTTTCATTTTTTACAATGGCTTTGGAACTATTGCAGGAAATAATCTCAGTAACAAACACACATTTATTATACTCACATATTTTTTACAATAAGATAATCCTCACAAATGAACACCACTTTTGTGATTTGTGAAACTGAAGTAAAAAGCTCATGTTTTAAACAAGAGGCTGTATATCCCACTACACAGAAATAATATCGTGGATGTGTGAGCCAGAGTCTTCTAGATCCAGCCGATGCACGCACTCAACCAATCATGAGTCAGTCTCAGCTGTCAATCATGATGTGTCACCCTGTTTTGTAGCATCAAGTAAGGACTTAAAATCAAACTTAAAATCATAAAATTTTACATAATTACCGAAGATGACAGAAACCATCTTTGAGAAAAAATGATTTGACAATGTTAACTCTTGTTTGATCCACGTCCCATCCACTAATATGGAGGAGGAAAGGTTTATACTAGTACTGCAGCCAGCCACCAGGTGGTGATAATGCCGCTTTGACCTATCTTTTGTGGACCTGACATCTTAATTTAAAGTATACCTTATAAAAAAAAAAAATACAACTCTGTTTCATCCTCCACATAACATCATTATCTTTTTTGCAAAAGCCTTTTTTCCTGTAAAGATAGTAGCAGTCTGTAAGAAGACAAACACAGTGAGTTCATGTTGTTTGTGTTAAGTATCATGACTAAAGCCCCTTAAGCCACTAGTTAGTAATACATACAAACTTGAACAAATCACGAGTGGTGTATTAACTGCTGTATTTTGAGTCACAGAATAAATGATTAAAAATGTGTTGACCACCGACTTTATTTCATGACTTATGCCATAAAGGAAAGTTAAAGATTAAAATTTCGATTTGCAGTTTTCTATCCCTGAGTGGCTTCTACAAGATCTGATTTACAGTTCAATCTTAACCTTGATGGCTCAGCCTGCCATGTCCCTCCACACACCATTAGGTTATAAGTAGCAGGCTTTTTATGCCTCTGCATGAAATGCTAATTTTTATGTCGCAGGAAGTGTAAATGGTGCAGGAAGGCCACCCCTGAGGATGTGGTCATGTACTGATCTGTGTCAGAGGCCGGGGATAAAACGTTGCGGCTGGATGTGGCTGCTCGTGAATTTGGAAAGCTGCAGCTAAGTTGATATACTGTATTTTTCTCTGCAGGACACTTCAGGAGGACAATGTTTATGCACTGTATTCATATATGATTTATATTACTGAAGCAAGTTAGTGAAACCGGAGACGTGTGTTTGGACTTGTCTCTATTTGTCCAGAAGACTGAAGTGGACACATCTGTTTGATCATGGTTCAGACTCTTTCAACTCTGGGCCTACGTCACAGTCCAGGTTCAAAGGGAGGACATGTACTGTAACATAAATAAAGTTTGATGTTTTGACGCCAACTTAAACATGGATTCTGCTCATGGTTGCACTTAGAGAAAGGGAGGGGACCAGCTGTTTAATTCACCCATAGGTGAGACGTTGTAGTTTTCATTTACGATAAGCTTGGCCGTAAAACAATCAAACATCAGTCCTGAGAAAAGCTAAACCAGGTCTGTGCCAACTGAATAACAGTAATCTGTGGGGAGCTGTAAGGCAGATTCTGTTTGTTTCGATGTTAGAGGTTGTGGCTGTGCCATGGTGACAGGACGAGAGGAGCCCACAGAGGAGGGGGGGGGGACAGGGGCGAGGTAGGATCATAAGGCTGCATCGAATGCTGTCTCTCTCCTCTCCTCCTTGATGACGTCCCTGTTTCACTCCTCTTCTCTCCTGCTCACTGCTGTGCTCTTAGTAACTTGAATTGTCTTAGATTGTCATTTTCATGTGATGACGGACATGCTTAAGTTTTCTTTAAAGATGTCAAACGTTCACTGAGTTACAGGTCACCAGGTTAGAGGCTGAAATTCTACTGTTGCTATCATTCTCAAAAAACACAATAAATCAGGCAATGACACACGACATTTTGGAAAATGTGCGCAGAGTAGCTTTGTGTGTGTGTGTGTGTGTGTGTGTGTGTGTGTTTGTGTGTGTGTGTGTGTGTGTGTGTGTGTGTGTGTGTGTGTGTGTGTGTGTGTGTGTGTCTGAGTGTGTGCCTTTGTTATCTGGGGTTATTGAACTCCTGAAGTAACTGGGTTCAGTCTTTCTTATCTTACTGCCACGAATGGAATAGTCTTTTGCATCTGCTTGCATTAATTGAACACAGACAAGTGATAATTAAATATAAATTAACCTGCCTCAAGGTAATTGAGTCAAATTCAGCCTGTGTTGTCTCCACCATCTATCTCGTCCCATCCAACTCTTTGTTTCCCTTCTCAGTTGTCAATAAATAGAAGGATGAGGGTCAGGGTTTTCAAACACAGGACAGCAGTGACTGTTTGTTTTGAGAAATCATGTGTGACATTTCCCTGTGGCCTTTCACTCTGACAAGGATCTCTGACTGCTCTGCTATCTGGTCCAAAAGTTAATGTTGATTTAGTGACCTTTTTTTTCTTCCTCTTCGTCTCTTCCTGTCAGTGCAAAACATGGTATTGTTTCTCACGTTTCTCGATCTCCTGTTGCCTTTTTGAAATCATATATGGTTTGAACAGAGACTGCATGTGAGCAACTTGAACAGTTTTCCAGGATTAAACATCAAATATGTTTTCTTTCCAGGGAAATGCCGAGAATAACATTGAGAATAACATGCCTCTTACTTTGGCTTTTGACTTTGGCACAAAGATGAGGGAAAGCAAGAAATGGAATCTTTATAGGAGGGATTGAAAACAAGTCATCACAAATTAGATCAGTAACAGGACATTTGACTGCAGTCAGTGTGGAGCCCCACAACCTTGCATTCACGTCAGAACATATGATACAGAATGTGATATCAAAGGTTATAGGGCTGGGGCGATCAATACGTTGATCTGCATAGCGTGCCTTGACTCGTCATATGGAAGTTGGCCTGGCCTTTTCAGAGCAAGCTTAAGCAAGTGTTTCTTATTTTAACCTACGCAGCTTCTTTTTTTTCTTTACGGTAGTGAATCCTGGCAGCACAGTGTACTTCTCTCAGTGAACAAGAAAAAGTGGGGAGAAAGAGAAAAAAAGGAGTGTTAAAGGTTTTTAGTTGAGTAAGGGAAAAGGGAAACTCAAACTACAGCTTAATTTTTCTTCTTTATTTCAAGATGCCTTTTTCAAAAGCTCTTTATTTTGTTTTTAAATGCAAACCTTAATTTACTTGAAGCGAGAAAAAAGCATTTATTTTATTATAATTTTATTATTAAATTCCTCTTCATTTCAATGTGAAAATCTATGATAAACATTGTTGAAATACAATCGAGTTGATATGGTCAGTCTTTCTTTATTTTAGTGAGTCAGTTTTTTACTTCATTTATACATTGAAACATCTACTAGGCTACATCAAAATATACAGTATGCCACCGAATCATAACACAGGTTAGACATGATGATGTTTCGGATCAATTCTTGAGAAAATTCTCTGTAACTTTACCTCAAAGGTCAAAGATCAATGTCACATTGACCTTATGTTCTCAGGAATGTGATATATCAGGGACAACCAGCAAAGGGAATTTATTCACATTTTGCACAAACATTCACTTAGACTCAAAGATGACCTGATTAGAAATTGGAGGTCAAAGGGCGAGGTCAGCAAACTCTTGTTAGAATCCTTTCAAATTTGGAAGCATTTATTCACTTAAACCAACATATTAACTGATTAGATTTCGGTACTCAAAGATCAAATTCACTGTGTTCAGTGGTTAAAGGTCAAAGGTCACAGTGACATCAAATGAGGCTGTAAAAGAGGTTGCGTCGTCTGAAACTGCACTGGTTGGCGGACACATATAGCATGATGATATAAGTAATTTATATGATTAGCTACTCGACAGACTTGTCATTTTTGCATAAAAAAAGCTTTATTCTATATTTACTTATTTATTTCCCAAAGAATATACAACCATAAGTATGTTTTACACCCACATATGAGATGATTTTGTCGAAGACTTCCAGCAGGATATGTCTCTCCTTGGTCACCTGGTGGCTCTCAGTCATTTAACTCTGGCTTTGGCTATAATTGCATTATGTCAAGGTCTATATGACAATTAAAGAAAAGAAAATCCAGCTCCCGCAGTTCTCAGACAAACTGTAGCCTCTGAAAACGTCTGTCTATCCTGGAAGAGAAGCCTCGTGATTTGTTCTTGCTCATCTTTTCCTCTTTTTAACACCACATGTCTCCGTCAGGTACATTTTACATTGTTCTACTTTGGGCAAAACATTTTATTGTTTCCTGGAAGCTTGAAGAGCATTACATTTGTGTTATTCAAATAACATTTCTAGGAATTAAACATTTCTCATTAACGTTAATGATCAAACTGTGTTAAAGACCACCGCAGAACCTCTTTGATTACACAGTGAGAGATTATCTTTCCCTGTGCCCTGTACACTGGTTAAATTAACAAAACACATCTTCTCCCCAGTGGCTCTGTAAACTGCTCTGCTGCCTCTCTGAGGTGACGCTAACGTCCTTCAGCCACTCGTTTGTCTCCATTCTCTGCTCGCTCTTGGCATCTCCCACTTGTTTACAATTTCTACTGGCTAATCCACTGGAGCAGAGTGGCATCGAAAACTGGAGCAAACAGATGATGATGTACTGTCTTGTTATTTTTCCATTAGGGTTTGTTTCCTCTCTCTTGCTCACCACCGGTGCACACTGCCATCAATTTACACTCGGCGTGATGCTGCGCTTTGCTTTGCTGTCAGAGTCCAAGACAACATGCTCCTGACATGCAGATGATAAAGCTCACTTTCCATGAATTCATCAACCTTACTATAGCAGTACCACTAAAGTCTGTTTGTGACTGACTGAGATGGTGGCGGAAAATCGCTGCGTCCTTGAGTCATGCACAATAACAGCTATGGGGTTTAATCAAAATGTGAAACTTACAATAATGCGACTAAGTCATAGGAAATGTTATTTTAACCTGTTGCTCAAAGGCCCTACACACAAGCCCGTTTCAGACATGAACTCCAGAGAATATCCGCACCATGGGGTCCCGACATTCTCTGGAAGTTGCCTTTCGAACATAAACAATGCAGCAGGAGATTCTCCACTCAGGGGCGTTCACGATAATACAGAAATCTCTGGTTTATTGCAAAAGTAGAACAGGTGAGTGTTTGGCATCTTGACTCCGACTTAATCACTTTATCTCCCCCCAGATACGATTACAAAGATGATGTGAGTGATGAGCAAATACTTGTAAACCCCCGTCAGAGCCTACATATGGATGCTGGGCTGTTTGAGGGTCTGAAGCAACTGGCTCTTGTTTGCAAGATCTGAGCCACATTAGGCGCAGATCCGGCCAAAGTTGCCAGAGGTGGACTGACTTTGTTTTGTGCAATTTGGGCCATAATCACCAATTGCTACATGTGCCACTTTGTGTTCTGTTACAGATTACCATAGTCCAAGACCACTTTTTAAATCCAAACTTAAGCCGAGATCTACATTTCATTTAGCTGATTTAGCCCAGAACAACAAGAATCAAGAAAGAACAATTTCTCCAAGAAAGCCAAACTACAAATTGCTATAAGTATGTGCCATTTAAGTGCTACTAAATTGTTAGTTTAAACTTTTATTCAAGGTATAGTCGAAAGAGGTTTGTTATTGGTTTGCGGTGGACTATGTGTAGACTTTCTGCTGTCCTGATGTCCTTGGGGAGCTCATTCCACCATTTAGGAGCCAGGACAGCAAACAGTTGTGTTGTTGTTGATATCTTCCACAAAAAAACACTTCATACTTACTATTTCTTCTAATTTCGGTTAAAGACTGAATGGACAACAAATAAATATACACAAAGAAGGGCAGTTGCAAATGTTTCCATTCAATGCACAATATTCAAACTAATACAAATTAATATTTACAATGCAAAATATGTAGCTTGTAAGTGCCACAACATGTTGTGAAGAGGAGCTGCTACTGCAGCACAATGTTTTTACATATAGGCTTTAATAAACCCAAATAAATACCAGCACTACACAGTATGAAGCCGTGCATCTCCTGCTCCTGCGAATATTTCACAACAATAAACCCTTTTTAAACAAGGGAATGGATTCCATCAACAGTGCTTTTATTTTGAAAAGCGTACAGAAAGTGTTGCAACCATTTTTTTGTGTCATTAATTCATCAGATAAAGACCAAAAATCAGGTGAAAGACCATCTTCTCTGTTTATTCTGCTGTGAACCACAATGTTGAATGAGAGAGAGAGAGAGAGAGAGAGAGAGATAGAGAGAGAGAGAGAGAGAGAGAGAGAGAGAGAGAGAGAGAGAGAGAGAGAGAGAGAGACACTTGAAGTGAAATAATGAATGGAGAGGGAGTCCCCGCATAAAAACACACCAGATGAAGTTGCCTTCTTGCATGGTTCATATTGGAAGTATTTACTCTTTTTAAAAGGGTTATTAACAGCAGGGATTCTCTCTTGCACGCGGCACCTGCTCTCTCACGGGGGGGTGGACGGGGTGGGAGGCGGCTCCAGTCACGGCCGTGGGTCGCTCCTACTCATTTCTTGCGCTCCCAGCTGTTGGTGTGGAAGCAGCGGTGGAGCGCACACACACACACACACAGTCGGGAACTAAGCTAAACTATGAGAGACTCGCATCCTTTATTTTAAGAAAGATGGAACAATGACGTCGAATACGGAGCGACCTGGAAACGCAGAGTAGAACGCACGCCGGTGACGACGAGGAACTGGTGCGTCTTTGGCTCCGGAGGCACCAAACTTCAGTAAGGAGCTGATCAATTTAGATATATAAAAAGAAGCACCTTCTCTGCAAGACTGAGCATTTCCCCACTGACTGTTTCCTCTCGTGCAAATCTTTGATTACATTGTGCTCTGAAGTGTGGGAAACGTGCGTGTTGCGCTCATCACCCCCTTTAACCGTGCAAATGCTGGGATGGCTCGTGGCTCTGTGCATTGTGGTCCTGGTGGTCCTGATATGGCCGGGCTCCAAATATTTTGGCACCGAGAGCCCCCCGGATGATCTGCTCCAAGGACTGGGGGTTCCACTGCAGGAGGCGAGGGACAAGACCGGGAGGTGCGTCTCGGAGCGGGAGGAGAGGGACGGCGCCCGGGCCGATGAGAACGCGCGCACCGTGGCACTGGTCTGCAAACCGTCCGCGCTGGCCAACTACCTCTTGAAACACTGCAGGACTTTCAGCCATTACTCGCCGTGCGTCGGCTGGACGTGGCGGGCCAGCGCCTTCCTCCAGAGCGCGTACGAGGCGTGCTGGCCCTACGACTGTCCGGTCCAGTTCGTGCGGGACAACCTGCAGCTGAGCGATGACGGGCTGGTGGCCCTGGACTGGGCTGTGCCATCCTACCAGAAGCGACGCAGAACTTCCAGCCACTCCACCAGTCCGATTCTCCTCATCATCCCGAACTCCTTTGGGAAAATCACTAGAAACGTGTTGAAGGTAAATCCATGCGTCTCACTCATGGACTCCACTGCATTTACTTTATTACAGAGATGAACTTACTACCAGAAATAACCAGAGCTAATCAAATTGGGCACCTTATTCATCTTCAAACTGGTATCTCATCCATCTGCAGACTCTAGCGTCATGATGCTGCTAACAAAAAGCCATTTGTGTCCACGTCATTGATAAAAATCAAGATCCCCTCACTAGATGACTTAGTAGCTGCTCATGTGTCTTGAATCTATTATGACATCAACAAGATTAACATTGATGGCTGTTTTTTTTTTTTTTTTAATCAAGGTCCATGAATTAGTCTCCGAGAAATAATTGAAAACTTAGAAGAATAAAATCTCACACTGTTAAAGAAAGAGATAAAAAAAATTACCTGATCCCTGATAAAAGAGCAAACTGATTTCAAGTGAATAAATATAGAAACCATGAAATACATGATACACACGTATTTTAAGAAGGAAACCAATCAAAAGAGATGTAAGAATCATTTAAAGAAGTATTGGGAAGATGCTTGTGCAAATCAACAATGGCCATGGGTCAAAGGAAATCACCTGACTTTTAGCAATGGTACACTCAGTCTGAAGAAAAAGGGCAGAGTGGTAAAAAAAAGAAAGAAAAGAGAAGCAGAAGCATTACGAGTCTTTCAACTGGTCTTTGAATGCCCTGACTGAGGTAATCGAGTGAGGGATTACAAAGCATCCCTTGACTCGAGGGGCCAGTGGGAGTGCAGTGCTGCTCCACATGAGTGCCTGTTGGCTCTCACATCACTCTGGGCACCTGGCGTCGCGCTAGCTAGCTCATTTCATCTGGAACTGTAAACTCTGTGTGCAAATTAGTCATCGGCTTCCTGTCAGCTCCGTGTCAGAACTAACAAGTGGGCAACAACTGGATTGTCCCAACACAACATAATGAGTTTGATAAAAGCCTGGAGTTAATTACATCTTATATTAATAGGGGAAGGCAGGAAAGATGAGGAAACGTGATGAGGCAAAAATAACAGTATTATGACAATGTAAACATGTGGTCACTTAAATATGCACCCAGGAAAATGATAAAGAGATGATGAGTAGCTCACGTTCAGACGGATTTGTGCCTCTTTTTTGGGCCATCATCAAGGTAGAGAGCATTTGTGATGGAGACATCCAGTTACGCTTCGGAGGACAGGAAGCAGAGGCACCACAAGGGATGTTCACCAATTAAGATTTTCTTCTGTCACTGGGGATTTTCACTGCATAAAGCAGTCAGCGTGTGCGTGGCAGACAGAGATAAAAAAGAGGTCATGTTTGCATGGGCATACACACACGAGTCTCTATCTGTGACACAGAGAGGAGACAGAAGAGGAAATGTCTCCTTTTCACAGCACTCTGCAGGAACTGATGTCATTTATAAATTAAGCATTTCCTCTTAAATCATTCATATTTTTACACTTGGTTTGTCGTTTGCTTCTTATTTAGTCTACTGCGGTGCACGTTGGACAGTTTGAAATGTGCAAAGACGATACTTTACATTGAATTTACACTGGTCTCTCTGTCTAGTTTCTTCTGCTCCATCTCTGTCCTTCATCATTATATATCCCTAACACTAACCCTTTTTTTTTTACATTTCTTAAAGTGGTCACTGAACATTAAGCCAAAATTGGTCTTATGCTTTCTTGCTGAGGGTTAGACGAGAAGATTGATATATCACGAGCATATCTTTGTGGTAGATATGAAGCTACAACCAGCAGCTGCCTTGCTTAGCTTAGCATAAAGACTGGAAACAGAGGGAAACAGCTCGCCTGGCTAAATCCGTAGGTAACACAAACCTCCATCTAGCCACAGCTCTAAAACTCATCAAGGGAAATGTTAGGTAATGATCTTATTTGTTTAATCCTACTTTAGTGTCGTTTAGAGCAACATGCTGAAAAGTCATATATGTTCACATAAGCAGAAATCCAGCTGTGTCAGATGTTGTGCGTTACGGCCATCGTAGTTTCCTGAAAGAGCAGGTAGGAAGGAGCACTTCATGAGTTCTGAGGGAAGAGTTTTGGAATTCCCAAAATTCCATGTGGGAAGTGATAATAGCTTCAGAAGTGTGCAGTAAAAGTTTTTACATTTACAGCCTGGAATGGATCAGCGAGGGAAGTAATACATCATCAAACCTAGTTTGGGAAATATCTTTATTGCGTAAATATCACCAAGGACAAAAGACAGGTGATCCATTTCAGACAAGGCCTGAATGTCTCAGGTTATCAAGCGTCTGTTCATGTCAGAGTTTAACCCGGGCAAAGAAACAGGGATTAGATCAGTGCAATGTCTTCTTCTCATCTCTTACGGAATTTGACAGCTTGGTGTCGTTGCACTGAGGCTAATCTGTTCATTAAGAGCAGCGATACTTACTCAGTGATGACAGTGATCAATAAGCACAAAGCTGAATTTAGTCTGAAGCTGTTTACACACATCTTTGGTGAACACTGTGGAAGCTATCTGCCATAGGTGCCCTCTTGTACTATTCAACAATAGCTGGGAGCTTGTCCAGTGGACACGGGGGACACTGAAGACATTTTCCCCACACGCTCAGCAAAATGCAAATTTGTCTCCCCACTTTTTCCTACATCAGTGTCTGGCCCTACATCGGGTTTTGGCAGCAATTCTGTCAATGACTTATTGGATATGTTTTTGCTTTTTTTTTCAGCTAGAAAGAAAAGGTATTGACATTTTACCAACCACTATATTCGTATTCATCTTGGAAAACACTAATTCAGCAAACCGTCTGTGACAAAATACAGTTTTATGGAGGCTGGTATAACAGGAGCTACCTTGAACATGTTTGGTGCTCCTTGGTGTTTTTAATTGTGGTGATGTTGTCTTCAATTATTCATAGCTCCTCTCCACTTCGAATGTGTGTCTGTGATACTTTTCATCTTCATACTGTATAGTGCCTATACAGTATGAAGTTTCTGAGAGTTTCTTAGAGCAAAACAAATATTCAACAAAATAGATTTTCAGCAAAGATCGCCATAATTCCTCTCAAATGTCTGCACTGATTGCCCTGTTCTGAACTCATTGCAGTAAATCCATGTCTGGCCCTTGTCACAGGCCTGTTGAAGAGTATTTAGGCAAACTATTGACCTGGATAGAAGATGGAGCACTGTAGTGAGATACTGTGTTGCTTTTAATCAAATAACATCCTTAAATCAACTTGATTTGTGCCAAAGTTAGTTTGACAGAAGTGGTGGTCTCACAGAAACAGATCTGAGAGGAATATTGTTGAACTTTTCAGGGGCCCTCTTTTATTTATGTTTGTCATTGTTTCAGTGGAAGGGGATAAGAGAAAGAAATGCGGTGCTCCGTGTGTGTGTGTGTGTGTGTGTTTGTGTGTGTGTGTGTGAGGGAGGGACAGCCCTGGCATGTTGTGCAGCGTCTGGAGTCCCTACTGAAGGAATTTATCACTGCACTGACACTGCACAGTTTATCAGCTCAACAAAACTAAATGCACAGCTCAAAATGACACATGGCCTGAAACCTTCTGTCTGCAAATCTGAGTTTAGAGCAAAGCTGAAGTTGCTCTTTTTTCAGTAATGTACACAACTTTTAAAACAACATTTCATGATCGGTAACGAGTGTTTAGCAGCATGTGTCATGTGCACATCACAGGTTGTATGAAAACATCAGTTTTATAATTGATCCATCCTTCTATTCTCCAACATTGAAAGTCACGGTGGACTGGAGCCAATCCCAGCTGACATCAGGTACATCCTGAACAGTTCACCATCATATCACAGGGCCATTGTATACCTCTTTTACACACAAGTATATTAAACATGAATAAACCAGACAAATAATTGTGATTAACTCCTTTCATTGCCAGTTGAGGAGTTTGCCTTTTATTTCCCCGTGGGAGTAATAACGTCACGAATATGCCAGAAACCAACACGTCAGAAACCTTTCATCTTGCATGGTACAAAAAACATTGTTGCACGTTGTTACCAAGACGTAAAATACAATAAATACACAAATGTTTGTGGCTGTTTATGCAACAATGTCCGAAAGTGCAGTGGACATCATAACGACACGCAGCAAAAGAAATTAAAGCGTTAATCCTGGTGTCACGTTAAATCCGACATCTACTGCAGAGCCATCAGAGCAGGGAGTTAATGGTGATTGTTTTCATTCCCATCGCAGAGATAAGTCCGATCTTACACCTATTTTACAACAAATATAGTGGGTATACGCAGATTTTTCATACGCAGGTAAACCAGCTCAAAGCAGGCGATTGACAGCGATTAAAACCCCTTTTCTACTGCAGAGTCATTAGAGCTGGGAGTGAGCGCTGATTGTATCCAGTCCCACTGCAGACCAAAGCCAGATGTTAGTGGGTTTTTGGAGCAGTAGAAAAGGGGCTTTAGAAAATCCACGCAGACACAGAGATGCAAACACGACACTGAAAGAAGCAGGTTGGTCTTGCTGTGAGGCGACAGTGCCATAACCACTGCCTTCACAGTTAATCAAATCTTAAAAATGAGTCCTCCTTGGTCATGAGTCATTGCCTCACCTCCAGCAAAAAACTTTCAGTGACACACAATATAACAGATTTAGCCGTTGGAATATCCTTGGATGTGGTCACTTCTCCCCGATCACTTTCCTCTTGTGTTCGATCTGCTCTGTGTTTAGTAGTTAACGCAGTGCAGTACCTCCTCATCGCTCAGTGAGCCTGGGTGAGTCACACAGTGCATCACCACACTGTGGGATGGTGGTTTACACCGTGCAGCTGTAGCTTACTAATACTGGAGCATGCAGACATAACCGGGGCAACGTAACTTCACCTGATGCAATCTAAGACACAACATTCGTCACTCGGCTGCAGCTCATTTGAAATGTTAAATCTCTCAATACCTTTGGGAAGGAAAGTGAACTGAAGTGATTCAGACTCATTTAGAGCTGCTCTCCACTCCCCCTCACATGTTCCTCTTGAATCTCAGTGATCTAATGTTATCTTTGGAAGAGGCTGGTGAATGAATGAGGTTCCAGTGTTTTAGATCTTACTCACGCTGCCTGTATCTGGCTGAGTAAATCCTCTTTTTATATAGAAAGGGGCAAAAATGCGACTGCAGTGTCTCTGAGCTGTTAAATATTTAATGCCGTGATTCTGCAGCTGCACCTGAAGTATTCTGTGGTTTCTGTAAATCTAAAGCAAAAATTAAACTCAGTTCAAATCTGACATTTTATGTGCACCAAACCTCTGAGAAAAAGAAGAAGGGTTAGGGTTACTTTTCTCTGTGGTGAGATGAAGCAGATTGACGCTGCTCATTTACAGGAGAGACAAGTTGCCTGCATTAGTTACCAGACACTGCCGTGAAATATGTATTCCAAAGGTACATTTCTGAGGCTCGTCTGGAATAATCATCAATTCTTCTCTGCAGGGAGAGCGTCTCAATTTAAACATGGGGGATGTAATTTCTGCTCAAATCAAAACGTTGAAGCTCTGCTAGATTTATTTCTCCCAGCTCGTGCAGTTTTAAGCTGTAGTCTTATAAAGATATTTGTATTATTGGTAAATGAACTGTATTTATAAAGCACCGTATCTAGTCTTATCGTCTGCTCAAGGCTCATTACACCCGAGTCGACCATTTACCCGTTCATACACACATTCATACAGTGCTACTATGTGCTGGACTTTTTCAATCAAACACTATTCAAAGACAGCAAGATGGGGTTGAGCCTCTTGCTCAGGGACAAGTGGACTGGAGGAGATAGGGATTGAACCGCCGACCTCTGCAAAGTACAAGCCGCTGTACCTCCAGAGCGGATTTATGTTACTAACACTTAAAAACACTGTCTTTATCAAGATCAAGAATTTAGTGAATGACGTAGAGTAAGCTAAGTTGCAACCCAATGTGACAAGAGGCTCCATGAAACCTGACCATCATGTTTCATGGAGCCTCTGAGGCTCTGCTGTTTCCTCTGAGGATACATCATTCTCCTACAGCCTCCAAAGATTTCAACCATCGTAAAACTTTTATTTATTCGCTGAATAGAACGATAGAAAGAATGTTGCATCAATTCCACATTTGTGCACACATTTTAATTGGTATTGATTCAGTTGTAAAGAATTCAGATTTTTGTCCGGCCCCAATGACTTTATACAGCCCAGATATCTCATGTTGTCACATTCATGCAGCAGAAACAGTGAGTAGTGATATTTCTCGCCGGTGAAAGTGAATTCTTACTGCCAGAGAAATGAGATCACAGGTTTCCACACTCGAGTCCTTTCTGCTCTCCTGCTGCCAACACAGCTCAAAGTCCTTTTCAGGGAACGCTGCACCGTGCAGGTTGAGGCTTTTCTCGACTGTGGGCTGAATGGGCATCATCCAAGCAAATGACATTGTTCATAATAGCTTTCATAATTCCCCCACTGTGTTTGAAAATTGCCTCTATAATGCCTGTACATCTTAGCCTTGCCTAGTGCATGGCACCACCCTGATTTATTGATGGAGATGAGTCTATATATATACATGTATATATGTACATGTTTATATATGTTTAACAACAGTGGGTTCCATGTTATGTATGCCAAACATGTTTACTGTGTCAGTAAAGTGATTGCACTGTATCCAGTTCATGTTGAATGACTGTGTACACCTCAAGCATGGGTAAACAACTCAGTGAAAGGGAGCAACACTTAACCCTGCCAGCAAATGGTTATTTATTTTCCCATGCAATAAAAAGCACTACCATGCATGTGCAGGCAGCTAAGACATTTCAGGGAGCAAAATGGAAGACTGACTTCCAAAAGGAAGCATTGTTGAATTCGGAGATATAACAACGTTACATGACTAGGACACATAAAATCAACCATTGGGCAAAAAAAGGGAACAAATAACACCCTCTTCTACAGTCGGAAAACCAACTAACACAATCTAACATCTGGCTTTTGTCTGCAATGGGAATGGACACAAACAGTGATGGATGGCCAGAAAGCGAGGTGAGAGAGCGTCTCAGTTTTTGATGCATTTGAGACATCCAACATGAAGAATCAGAAAACCAATTCCTCTTTCATTTACCCGTGTTTAAAAATCTGCATATATGTGCTAATTTTGGTATAAGAGATGTATGTAAGATGTAACAGGATTTAAATTAGTTTTTTTTAAAGAGTAAGCTCCCCAGCAGGTCCTTCCACTCCGCGACACATTTTACACACGTGATCAATCTTGCAAGTTGATAAATCATAAATAAAGTATGTGGATGTAATAGAATAAATTGTTAAGACCAGTCCACTGGGGCTGGTCGGAGCTGTCTGAGATGGATGTGTGGAGAGCCATTTGTTCCAAGGCACATTAGTTTGCATTGCTGTGCAGAGCTGGAGATAGAAAAATAAAGGTGTGCCAGGTAGATTCAAATGTTTCTGGATATCGTGAATTGCTTGGAGGCTGACAGGTACTAAGGAAGTAAACTGGTTGGCCTCCCCATTGGAGGTTGTTGTCATGAAAAATATGAGAGTGAAGACAGTTACCAACAAAAATTTGCAATGCGGCAAAAGACCAGTTAGAGCTTTCTTAAGTCGTTATTGAGCAAAATGTCCTTCCTGATTTTTGAACCAGTGAAATGTTGAAGTAGATCACATATTGTAACATGTGAAGGGGACTTGCTCCAGGACACACAAGGAGCAGGATTTAACCATTTGGAGACAAATTATATCACAGGAAGATATGTATCCAAGATTACTTTGGACTTTTTGTGTTTGGAGAGTCGACCATTTCAGTCTTATATTCCCCCAATATAAATCCTGATGTTGAAGGAAGGCATCGTTGAGCTGACACATTTTTGGAGACACATGTTCATCCTTTTATCCATTTTTCTATCCCCTCTCTCCAGTTGTGTGAAGCGGCACTGTCCCACGGCTACCTGCCTGCCATCTTCAACCGCCGCAGCCACAACAGCACCCCGCTCACCACCCTCAAGCTGCAGCAGTTTGGAGACCCGGCGGACCTGCGCGAGGCCGTGCGCTACATTCGCCACAGGCAGCCGGCGGGGAGACTGTACGCAGTGAGCGAGAGCAGCGGGTCGGGCCTCCTCCTCTCGTACCTGGGGGAGTGCGGATCGTCCAGTTATCTGACGGCAGCCGTCTGCCTGTCGCCCATGTTCCGCTGCCAGAGCTGGTTTGAGAACGGGCTGTGCTGGCCCCTGCAGTGGGCACTGGTGCTCTACCAGAAGATTTCTCTCAGCAGGTATTGAGATAAAGATGATGCTGTTAATCAGTAAGATAATGAGAAATGGGTAGAAAACATGGTCCTAAAAGCTCGGAGTAAAGTGTGTATGTAAGATTGATCTACTTTGTTTTCTATTAAAGTTGCAGTGGGTAGAATTTAGTCACATAAAGTGGTGAAGTTGCATGTGGCAGATGAATACCCCTTACCTCAGCCTCCCCTTCCAAACATGAAAGAGAACCTGTAGTAACCTATAGTTTTCATAAAAACTCAATGGGTGTTTAGTTTGTCCAGTCTGGGCTACTACAAGAAACATGGCGGCCTCCATTGAGAGGACACCCCTGATGTAAATATAAAGTATTTCAATATAAAAGGCCCATTCTAATATAAATAAATAAAATTGTTTTAGATGAAACACACTCTTGAAAACATCACTGGATATATTTTATATTAAATTTCTGTCAATAGATTCCTTTCACCTAAATCTTACAAACTAGACCTTTAAAGAGTAGATCTAGATCATTACTGCTTGGATTTTATTGAATTGATTTGGCCATCAATTCTATTACATTTTGTAATGTTACAATAACATAATACTCACCAGTGTCTGCACAGTACTGATCAAGTGAAGTAGCCCTGGTAGCAAGGTCCCATTGATACATGTTGTCAGCCAATCATGAAGAGGTCAGACATCTTTGCGGTGATGTTGTCTCATAACCAGACATCAGCGGTTGGCTAGAGTACTCACCAATATAGGGCAGAACAATGAAATTATCATGAAAATTAATTAATGAATTATAAATATTGGTTTTAATATGATTAAATTGGTAATATGAAAAGGGGCTGCTGATATATAACACATGCAAATCCTATTCTCTTGGAAAATGGTGCATTAGTAGAAGAGAGCATAAAGAGTCTTGGACCAAAGGAAGAGATAAACGGTTCCTTCTCTTCTTTCACTTCACTCCGGGAGGAAATCACAAAGGATGTGATATGAACAGGATGGTCTAAATTCTGAAACCAGCTCAAAGGAGATTGTAATGAAAGCAGAACCTAACTAACCATTTATTGGACAGGCAGAGACAAATAAGGAAACAATCAAGTTTCTGTAGCTGGGCAGGTCATTGATTCTGAGAAACACCGTGACCCGGGTGAAGTTTCTTGAATCAATGTCAATAGGGAACGTGACACCAGTGCAGCTCCTCAGAATTGATTAACTGGTATTTTTGTCTTGTTGACTCTGTTTACCTGTGTGTGTGTGTGTGTGTGTGTGTGTGTGTGTGTGTGTGTGTGTGTGCGTGTGTGTGTGCGTGTGTGTGCATAGGTACAGGACGGTGCTGGGAGAGACTATACAGACAGACACCCTGTTTTCTAGCTGTTCCTTGCGGAGCCTGGAGGAGGCGATGTTCTGTCAGACTGGACATGCAGGCCCTGCACCATCAGCAGCAGCAGCAGCTACAGGAAGCAGTGGTAGCACCAATACATCCGGTACCTGGGAGGTTTACTGGGAACATAACGAGCCCTTGAGAGACGTGGACGAGGTGGCCATTCCTGTTCTGAGCGTGTGCGCTCGGGATGACCCGGTCCGCGGGGACACCCACACCACCATACCCTTGGAGCTCTTTGAGACCAACCCACATTTTTTTCTCCTCCTAACGGACCGTGGAGGTCACTGTGGTTTCTCCACCCAGTCTGAGGGGAGTGGTGCTGGTGCATTAAGTGCAGCCGGCTCTCCAGCCGTGCCGAGCCGTGGGACCAGTTGGAGCCACAGAGCTCTGCTGGAATTCTTCAGGGCGACCACAGACTTCTTTGCCGCTGAGGAGAGAGCAAAGCAGCTCGCCGCCAGGAGGAGGGGGCTGGGTGGGGGGGCAGGGGGCAGGCTTTTCCGGCACCGCAGCGTCAGTACATGTAAAAAGGTGCCAGCGTGTTCCCATAATATCCACGCCATTTACAACTGGCAGAGGTCCTACACACGATGAGGGAGCTTAATGGAAGTTAATGGAGTGCACTGATGCACTGGGATGTGACGGTGGGCCTGTGTGACACTCAGAGACAAAGTCTTATGATTACAAAACCAGAAAGTGGCAGCGATTGTAAAGTGCTGAGGTGATGGAGTACTTTAACCTGAGCCGTAAAACACTCGGACTTAGAAAGCAGACAGGCCACAAGTTGGCATGCAGTTGTTATGTTCAGCTGCTCTGCAGTTGATACTAAACCCTCAAGATGAGCGGCTGTATATTTTTCTATGCACTGATTCAGGTCTCCTCACTGCCAGCTGTTAGAATGAAAAGATTCAGTTTTATTTCTACAGTTTTTGATTCATCAGTTCATCTGCCTCACATTTTACACAGTTTGCTACATTTTCAGCCATCTTTTGGATATGTGAAACCTGGAGACTCTGTGTTATATCTAACTGTTTATGTTTGAATTTCTGAAGGGATATTATTCGGGAGAAAAGTCCTGTGCCTAGAAAGTAGAAGGGAAAAAATCGCGTGAAGATTTCAAATAAATTTGAGCAAAATGTCAAATGAGTCTGAAGGACTGTGTTAGTGTTATTGTAATGAAAACATTAAAGAACGTTGACTGTGTTAATCATCACCATGTTCTCTTCTTTATTGGGAAATGGCCGTGATTCCCAGAATAGAGAAACTTGTTGCAGCTTTTAGAGGAAAGTCTGTGTCATGAGATTAGGATCTGTTAATGAGAGTTTTGTGAGCTTTCCCATCTCATCACTTCAACTCTGTGCTCCGAGGTTTCTCTGGTTTTCTGTTCAGATCTGATGATGGTGAAACCGCCGAATGGCAGATTTTCTTATTTTTTGCAATGTTAAAATAGTTGGGGGGAAATTTTCCATCGTCCCACTGATCCGGATCCGCATCAAAATTGATTGGGTTCTTTTCTGACCCATACCACACCACGTTTCATTGTAATCTGTCCTGCAGCATCATTCTGCAGACTAACAGACAGACAATCAAACACTTGGGTTAAATGGCATTTGTATTTATCTTGTTCTGGATTACCATTATCTTTATAATCAATGTTCATGTTAAAAGCACTTTGCACTAATGTTGTAATCTGTTTTCTTCTCACACTCCTGCATAGTCAACACTCACATTCCCTCCCAATTATAGCAAAGGCCCCAGAGCCATTCACCGCTGTGTGTGTCTGTGTGTGTGTGAAAGTCACTTCAGTGTTTGTCCACCCACTGTGCCTTATACACTCAGACAGCTGGAGCACAGCAGTGTACACAAAGACAGACCCAGAAAATGTGCTGGCAGACACACTCTCAACCCACATCTTTGCCATCACACACAAACGGATCAGGACCCCACACAATACAGACTTAAGACACACAACAGTAATGAAGCTGTCACATAGATGGAGGATATTTTTATCTCGTTATCCACAGAAGCCTTCACTGTCCTGTGACACACACCCACTGACACAGATACGTGACAATTGCATGTTAATGACATCGTTCGTATTGTAGGCAGGGCCATTATGTAAGAGTAACCTAAGAGGGAAAGAGGGATACTAAGATAAAAAAGATATGGCTCATTCTAAACTCAACTGAAATATGGAGTATTTTTGAAAATCTGATTTTCAAAAATTGGAGCTTGAAACATAAAAACCTTTTATCTCATTTCCTATACATTTTCTAGTACACATTCTACTGACTTTGTTGGCATTGTTAAATAATGTAGACCTTTCAAGCCTGAAGACTGTAATGACATAACAATCCACAAGGGGACAGGGGAGTGCAGATGTATTTTATCCTCTTCACTGTCAATTTTTCAGTCTTGATCAAACTTTGTTCTTCTTTGTTTTAAACTCTTTTTTTGTAAGTATTAGGTTGGATTCATAATAAAGACTTCACAAAGACAATACAAGACTCACAAACCACACACACTCCAGATGTTGCACACATTGTTATTTGTTAGGAGCAGGACCATTAGTCCTAGAGTATGCATATAGAGAACATAGGTAGACTGCAAGCATGCACCAAAGACTAGCATCTGTGCCTTACACCTCTAAATACTTGTGGACAGCACATGCTGAGAAAGGGGGGGGTTTCAGGGGGACACTGAAAAAAAAGGCTTCGCACAACCTGTCCTGTTTTGTTGTTGACATTACGTTTCATAATTTATGTCCAAAAGTAGAAACTGTTTCATTGGCCCCAAGCAAATTAATCCATTAGGATTGAATTGCCCTTTTGCTTATTTGCTTATTCAATTCAGTGCCTCAATGTTCGGCGACTGATTTAATTAAAATGAAGGATATTCAATCAACGGAGACACTGACATTTCCATCACTTTGATTATACTTAATCAAGGGTTTGACTAAATTGAGGTACAAGCTTAATTGGGGATTTGTTGATGTGTGTTTCCTCCTGTACGTTCACAGTGATTGTTGCATTAGAATCTCAGCAGGAATAAAGAGTTTTTCAAGATTATTTTTTTTTTATTATCAAATGCACAACAATAACATTAAGCAGTCGCTGGCAGTGAAATGCTTGAGTCACAGCCTCTCTTCTAGCAATGCTCTAGTAATTATAACCTAAAAAATAAAATAGTAATAGTATAAAATAGAATAAAATAGAACATCAAAATTTAAAATAGAAAATAAAGCACATATATCTAAATATATATAAAAACAGCTGAAGAGAAAATAAAACAACAATAGTGCAATGGTGCAAATATGCAAATATGTCACAGTGCTAGTTTGGTGGAGTTATTGCAGTTCAGAGGAGTTTAAAAGTCTTATGGCCTGGGGGATGAAACTGTCTCTGCGATTTTGAAATGCATACGTTGGTTCAGTGTGTGAAATTCAGTGAAATCTAGTGGCGAAGTTGCATGCTGTAGCTGATACCTAGCAAACAAACTTAAAATACATGAACCTGAGTCAGTTGTGTTTGCTTCATGGTTGTCCTCTTCTTGTGCTTTGATACACAGCAGCTCTTTCAGCATTAATCTCACAGTTGCCAATATTTCCACTTCAGCTCACGCTAAACAGGCTCACTTACGCAGAACAATATCAGAGAACATTTAGGCTGAAAACATGGTGTAGATGATGCAGTTTCAAGTCAAATTTAACTTGTCTTTAAATCTTACAGGCACCTGGTTGAGATCACTTTTGCAGTATGGAGGCGTTTTCTGTTTTATTCTGTTGTTTTACACTTGAAGAAGTGCCTACTTCAATTGTATTGGATTTGGCTGCAATGCTGTTTACTCCTGAAACTCCAAAAGTGTTTTATGGACTCAAACAATTAACCCACCCCTCCATCTGCATAGTGGTGAGTAGTTAATGAGATAATTTTCACTTTTGGGTGAAGTATCCCTTTATTGCATTTTCACTGGCTGTCTTTGAAGCTCGAAACCACTCTCCCCAAAATCTAACCTAAATTCATTGAGGATCAAGAGCAACAAAACCCTCGAAACTGCTCAGCATAGTAGATCAATCCTGAAAGTGTCAATTGTAAAGGATCCAACTCTTAAACTAGAGTTCGTCAAGAAAATCTACCGTATATTTTTGCTGGAGTGTTCGTGTTTTTGCTTTGATTTAACAGAAAATAGCTGGACTGCCAGAGAGTTAGTACAGTCACGTTAGAGACATTTTTGCTAAAAAGTGTTACGTTGTCAGATGTCTCCTTGGAGCCAACACAACTAAAAGTAATCAGAGAGATCATAGCAACCAGCGGGCCAACAATAATACGAACCAGATGTCCAGCTTTGGGTCACTGACAGTTAAATTGTACTATAGTCTGGATGATAATCAGCCAGCGAGGAATAGGAGTGTTCATGTTTCGTTGTTGGCCCTGCTCCTCTGTAAGAGATATACTGAGCAGTGGTGGTGTTTATAGTGGAGGACTTTTGGTATATCTGGTGCTTACATCCTCGTATAACTTAGATAAAACACCAGAGATAGTTCCTTTTTGTTATGTGACTCTCAGTTTTCTGTTTATTATGAAAAGGTCGCTCCTCTGTGGTATATCCATTTTGGCTGATGTTAATTCTGTGTGACATGTTGGCTCTGCAGCTCCAATGCTCAGCATGAAAACTTGATTATTATCCTTGACATACAGAGTTGAGTTGAATGTGGGCATCAGTTTTTAGCACATGAAAAAAACTGAATAAACCCTCATTAACATATACGTTTAGTGGGATATTTACTTTTTATAAAACAAATAGTCTTTTCATTATAATTTGAGTTGGAAACCCTGCTGTATTTCTGATGGAGTATTTCCCACAACACAGTTCAGAGGGATTATAAACTGATTTTGCCACATCGTGTTTATTTCAATAAGGTTACAGTCTTGTGTGAGATAGTCCAGTCAACTGTATCAGAGAAAATCAGCCTTGTTAAATTTTTATCAGATCCGCCACAATAATTACTTTAATCGGTGTTGGGGGGGATTATATAGGCAAGTGTCGGACAGAGGCCGGTTTCACATCTGAAATCGTTATCGTCCTATAGATTCGAAAGTGTTTTACCACAACCTTCTTCTAGTTGTTTAACCTTTCACCTTCTGATGAGATAACAATGAGAGAAATGTATGTCAGTCCTGGACTGTTACGTGAGTGAGGGTTTGAGTCAATTCCTGCTGATGTAATAAACAATTTCTTCCTTTTGTGTTTTAATCTGGTATCGTTTCTGGATGACGTCAGGATCAATTATCTTGTTCCTGTTTTAAAATGTTGTTCTCTTAAGAGACCGGCGTATGAAATTAAATCATTTAAATACCCACTCTCAGTACAGCCGGAGAGATACAGTTGAAAGCTACTTTGATCATGGGCGCCATCTTGTGGATCACTTTACTTCAAGTCCCTCTGTGAATAAACAAACATGTATTTAATATATTGAGGTTGTAAGCAGCTACAGGGGCATTTTCAGGAACAACAACAACAACAACAACAATAATAATAATAACATTTAATGTTGTATTTCCTATATTATAACGTCCTCATTATCTTATATAACAGCCTCCATCTATGGGAGTTGTTAAAAATCCTATCTGCTTGCTAGTATGTTATAGCATGTTACGACCCATTCATTGATGCTTCTTAAAAAAGGAGACTTTAAGCATCATTATGTATTTATGAATTTAATATATACTTTCACTTATTTTAGTTGATTATGTACAGTATTAGTAAGTATTGTAAGATTATGGCATGATGGGGACAAATAGAAACTACATGGATTGTAATATGATATATAATGGCATAGATAGTTGGTTTATTAAGCCGTTATAATGTTAATTTGATTTAAAAGTTAGTCGGAACATTGTTTAGCCCCTGACATTATAAAGAAGCTTTGGAAGATAAATAATGAAGATAATACATTTAATCACTGCAGACCTCTGAGTCACATCGTTATTTAACACTTCTTTACATTCATAACCCTTTAAATAGGTCTGTCTGCCTTTTCTATGATGCCTTATCAAGACCACTTGACCTACTTGCTCATCCAAATTATCTAAGCATCTCATCCAACGTCGCCATGGAGACCTCCTCCTCCTCCTCCGTCTCCTCTTCATCCTCTTCCTCTTCTGATGTTGGCCCATAGATGGCAGCATCAACAAAGGTTTCTCTGTGGCGTGTTCCACGCTCCGACTCCTCCAGGGGTTGACTCTGCTCTCACAGACACAATGACGCAGCTATCTCTGCTTTTGGCTTGGAAACTGTCTGTATATTTAGCACCTCGCTTAAAATTAGAGCTCAGCACATGGGGAATAAATTTAGCTGGCAGTTAAAATAGATATCTGCCAAGTCATTGAAATTTGACTCAGCTCACACATACTGTATGTCCATAAAGACTACTGTGCAGACGGATGGGAAGAAGTTAAAACTTTCTGACTGAGCTTTTAATTTGCTGCGTATCCAAAATGGATCCTTAGTTGTGCGGAGTCATGTTCCGGGTATATTGTGCATTCATGAAATGTGTTACAAAGGTTACTTTGAGTCACGTGACTCCACAGTGAAGAAAGAGGAACAAACTAAGCTGTTTAGCGCCAACTGATTAGTTCAAACTGTTGCATAACAAGCCAAATAATGAAATTGATTGAAGGGAGATATAGTTTCATGTGCATGTCTGTTGCTGATATTGACAGAGGAGACATGAGGAGCACAAAGACAGCACCTTTATGTGTAAATGTGCCGTGTGAACAGACTAATGTGTCATTAAGGAGCTTTTGTGTCTGAGCAAGAAAAACTTTTAGTTGAATTCAAATTATCTTTTGAGAAAAATGAGATCTTTTCAATCTTTTGAGAATCATCTCCAACGAGGAGGTTATGATTTAGTCACTAAGTATTTTTCATAAGGGGATTGTTGCTAGTTCCTCATAATTGGATTTTATGATCAGTTTTTTTTATTCTTATATTTCTCAGTATGGGATGGTGTCCTGTATTTGTAGTTTGTCTCTTATCTTGTGGTATTGAAGCCTTTGTTTGAAGTGTGTCAGCATTTGTGTCACATCATCTTATTTGACAGTTTACCTTGCAGCTCATTCGCATGTTAGCCTGCTGTGTGGTTGAGCCTCAGTTTAAATGCTCACCTATTGTGACCTTTCTGATCATGATATTATACCCACTTTAGTGTTTATTTAATGTTGACACTTATTTGCAGTAAAATCTAATTAAACAGCCCTGGAAAAGCATTGTATGTTTGTGCAATTGTTGATCACAAAAAAAGCACATCAAATAGTATCTGAAAAAGGTTTGACAGAGATTCATCAGTTTGTGTCTGCTTTTAGCCCATCACTCAATAGATATTGATGGCCTGATAATGGACAGTGAGCCACATGTGGCGTGTCAGAGCTCGCAGGACTGACATTCTGCAGAATCGGAAAATGCACAATGCAAGAGGAGGTCAATAAGAACCTTGAAAGCACGACAAGACAAAAATGAAAATCCAATGAAGAGAGAAATGATGTCTTACATTCAGCAACATAACCCAATTTCCAATTCAGGACATGAGAAGAGAGAATTAATTGAAGAGAAGCAGAACAATTATAACACAGAACAATTCATATACCTTCTTTGAACTCATATCAAATAAGTATGCTGCACCTGTAGAGTTAAAATACATTTCAATAATATTGAATGCAGTGGAGTTAAAATGCAATACATCCCGAAACTTCTTTTCTGTTCTGTGTGTGCCAGGTTTCCACAAGGGCAGATTGTTGAGCTTTCAGCTTTAGTAGATTTAGTAGATTAAATGCTGGTGTAAATCTGAGCTGATCAACTGGTTAATGCCAAGGTCATCAGAAAGTATGAGGAGACATGTTCTCAAACAATGTTTTAGGTTTAACACGCAGTACATGTACAAGTCGTTTTGAGTTAACCTGAAGAAAATGGAGGAAGTGTAAAATCAAGCAACTTTAAAATGCATGAAGCTCAAACTTTCCAGACTCAACTGCACAACATCGGTTCACAGACCTTATGGTCATGTGGCTTCCAATGTGTCGAAGTGCTGTTCTATTCACACATTGAACATGAATTTGTTCTTGTTAAGTAAATATGTTTTCAGTTTTCTTTACAGAATTTGTATCTGAACCACCTCAGGCAACAACAACTCATATTTCCTGATACAAGTGACAACATGCTACAGTAAATATTCCTCTAAAAGCATTCAAATGAAAACCAGTCCTAACTATCTCACAGTCAAATTATGCAAAATCTTTGAGTTTCAGAGAATCTGTTTACTAATGCAAGTATCTCAAAAATGTTTATTTGAGCATCTGCAACTGTCCAAAAAGCTGCAGCAGGCCGGACTCCCAGCAATTTTCCTGTCATTTACACCACCGGTGACGTGCGAGCATCCCGGACTCAGGCTGCAAGTATTTGTGGCTAACCTGCGGCAAATTCCTCAGCTGTCACATTACAACAAGGGTTACACTGGGTGTGGCTATACGCTGGCGAGGAGCAGGGCCGCTCGGCTCGGCGTAGCCACCAGTAGGAGGATGTGTGGTGGTGTCGTTTTGTTGTTTGAGGCCTGAAAAAGGGCGAGAGAGGGGACAATGGAGACATGAGTGAGGGACATGAGAGGGGACAAAGACATTCATGTTGCTTGTTAGCATGTGAGTGCGTGTGTCCGGGTCTGCACATGTTGCGTGTGTATGCATGTCCTTCTTCTATGTATAATCTGCGGCTGCTGGTAGGTAACCACCTCTCCTTCAGGCTAAATTGGAGTCAGCTAACACTGAAAGATCTAATGCAACACGGCAGTTAGCCTGGTCTGCCCAACTGTCTCTGCACACATTCCAAACCTCCCTGGCAAATAGAAAGCAAAGCATCTTTCTAGATAAGAGAATAGGACAATAGTCACCTGCCAGCTGCTTTAATAAAGAAGCCCTTCAAACAAATCAGCGGAATAAAATGTTGCCTTTTGTAACGCGTTTCATCTTTGAAATGATTGTCACGTGCGACCACTTAAACCGTGTCGAGTTATTTCTGCTTTTCCACTCAAAAAAAAAAACGAACAATGTTATGACTGTGTATGTGTCACAAGAATGAGCGATCTGCAGATCAGCACCCTCCACTTGGAACGAAAATTAGGATTTTACTGTAAAATTAGGAAACGTGGTTCGTGAACCAAGTCTGTGGCGGAAGGAGATTGTGACTGTAAAAGATACACAGTCACAGGAAACTGCGCATGTTTAAAGGGCTCCGTTTGGAGAGGTACATCAAACTCTCTGATTTCCACTCATTTGTATTCCTGTTCTCTCTGCCTGTAATGCTATCTTGTTTTCCCTCCGTCTCTTTGCCTCTGCTTGTGCAACCCGTGGAGTCTTGTGCAAGTGAGTGTGATGTGTGAGAGGCCAGTAGTAGTTGAAGGCCGGAGAGCAGCAGGTGACCTACCAGGGCACAGTGGGGCTCATCTCTCCCCTCATCCGCAGCGCACCGGCCGTGTACAGTGTGACCCATACAGCGCTCTAATCTCCGGAGGACTCGGTGACTCTAATTTTCATCTTCTGCCTCTCTCATTTTGTGTCTCCTAAAACGCAAACAGACAAACACACACACACACACACACACGCACACTCACATCAGACGGGCCTTTGTCCCGGGCAGCCAGTTTGTTCTTGTTCTGCTGCGTTTTACAGTACAGGCTTACATAAGCAAACAGCCTGAGAGCAGCTGCTTTCAAAATGGAATCCAGGATGCATTCTTTTCTACAAACAATCACGGATAAAGACACACACATGAAACTGAAGCTGTCTTAAGATGCTCAGCCAGGAAATAAAAGATTCCTTCTTCGATTTTTCAGTCTAAAACCATCATATCAGTGGGCGATAGCAGGGCGTCCCTGGGCAATGTCTCCTTGCCCTTGGTGTCTGTCTCTGCTACAGGCGGCTCTGACGAAGGCCACAGATGGGGACTGAAGGGGAGCTCGGGAGTGAGGACGGACTGAGCGAGAACCGGAGAAGGGAAATCGGGAGACAACAAGGGAAATGAAAGTGGAAAGAGTGAGGAGGAGAGGCAGAGGGGTGAGTAGAAAGCGAGGAATGGGGAAGGAGACAGAGGAAAAGGGAGTGGAGGGAAGCACTGGCAAGGAAGAGAGTGAAAAAATAAGAGGTTGGATGCAAATATAGGAGCAAGATGTTGGATGTGGAGACATGAGAGGAGCGTGTGGCTGCAGTGCTTTGTGCGAGAGCCAAACCTCCAGCAAAATACCAGCCTCTCTCCTTAGCTTCCTTCACTTATGCGTCTCATCACAGTCCATTTGGCTGTCCTTCTGCACACCCACACACCAACCAGCACCACTACTAACACCCAACCAACCATCTCGGCGTGCAGCGGGGGCGGTGGCGGTGGTGGTGGCACCCTGCCCTTCTCCTCTGCCCCCATTCTTTCATTCCTCACATTCTTCTTCTCCCCCCAGGTCTCCGCTTTCCGTTCACGGGAGTGTAAGAAAGTCGCATGGCCTCAGAATGTCACTGTTTTTGATTTGCAATCATGTGCAAAAAGTTACATTGGATAACTTCTGGAAGCTTTAATGTTTTTATTTCCTATTAAACGAAAGAGCTGGAGCTGGTAAGACAAATGAGAGAACGTGATTGACTGTGGATTTGAAACTATGAGGGAAACTAAGTAAAATTACGCTTATATAAGGTTAAAGAAATGTTTTATATAAACAACCCAAAGATCTTTGTCAACAATATCCTTTATCAAGATTCCTGCTGCAGAAAGTGTCCCTATCCTTTTCAAACTGCAGCCTCAGGTTGGATAATAAAAGGCTCTTAATCAATTCTTATACTGGATCTATAAAGCACTCTTTTCTGTTAAATAGGAAACGAAAAAGTCATAGACAGATCCTTAGGTTTCCAGAAAACATTGAAAAAAGAGATGGTTCTGTCGTCTTATTGGTTCATCGTGTTCAATCTAGTGAATAACTGGCTATTTATAGAAGCAGGAAGCAAGCCTGATGAGTCACAGCTACTTCCCAAAGACCTTACTGCGGGCCCACTGCAATTCACATTCTTCTAATTACCCACATACTGTAGCTAGCAAATGACATAGAAACCAGATAAATTCATAGAGAAGAGAATCAGAGCTTCGGTGTTTGTATGTCGAGTATTGAGATATGTTCGAGTGAATGTGTCTCTCAGGATGAGTCATGATTATGTGCTGAAAAGCCTCGACTGGTTTGCCTAGTTATGCGCTGATACACCCAGCATGGACAAGGATCGCTCAGCTCTGAGAACAATCACCACTCAGCCTCTGAGATATATGGATATAAACATAGATATATATATGAAGGAGATTCAGACACATGCACTTCGGCAGAGGATGTTTGAGTGAAACACTTAAATAGAACATGAGTGGTGACTTAATCAGCTTAGTGTAATGCGAAGTCAGACAGGTTAATGTGGCAGGAAACCAGGATGGAGTTCACCTCACCCAAACTCTGTCTCATACTGTAATTCTGTCTGATTGTTCGTGTTAGGAACATCACATAACATTGGACGGACATTGAGACTCACTCTTAGGGTTAGGGTAAGAATAAGGTTTAGCTTAGGGTTAGAATAAAGGTTATGGGTAGGCACTTGTGTTGGGTAGGCTAAGGTTTGCGTAAGGGGCAAGGCAATGGATTATGCCAAAGAGTGTCCAGAATACTGTATGTGTGTCTGTGTGTGTGTCTCTGTACTTGTTTTGTACCCTTTTCCATCATAAACACTGACCTTGTCAGGACCAGTGGACCGCATTGGACCAAAGCCTGGTGCTAGTTAGGCTAACCGTCATTTCTGAGCTCCTGGGTAAGGTTAGGGTTACACATGAATTGCTAATGGTTTGGGTTAGGCTGTGTTATTCATGTTGTGGAGACCTATTTACCCAGTATAAACAGTCACATCATGGGGACTTCAAATTAATTTAATGTCCACTGAAGTCATGGGGCAGGCCTGCTTGTATATGCGTGTGTGTGTGTGTGTGTGTGTGGGTGGGTGTGTGTGTGTGTGTGTGTGTGTGTGGGTGTGTGTGTGTGTGTGTGTGTGTGTGTGTGTGTGTATGTGTGTGTGTGTTGCCCAAACACAGATACAAAAAGATACTCTCTGCTGAAGACACAATAAGGTTATGTTGTGTATTGAAATATGAGTTTTCACTACAGCCCCTACACCTTGAACACAATGAACACAAAATCTGAAAACTGGACAAACAGTAGACAAATAAAGAATCACACTAATACAACTTCATTCTTGTTGGACAATTAAATAAATCGAATAACCTCTAATTAGAAAAAACATTGCATCACTGTAATAAGTGCATGCAGCAAACGTAATTAGCTGTTTATTAGTGCATGACATATAATTCATCTGCAGTAGAACGGACCATAATGCTGGTTATTTGTTCTTGCTACTGAGCCCAGCTTAAACCTCTCCAAGGACCTGTCACACCCACACATCCTTTATTCTGTAATTAGCACAGGAAGAAATTGAGGCTTTAGCACTTAGGATGTACATTCTAACCATAAACAGATAGTGTTAGCCTGACCGCATTGACAGCAAGCAGCTTTCCTGTTATTGGATGGCACAGTATATTTCTCATCCTTTAGTAAAAGCTAATACTGGATGTCATTCTGATCGTATTACTCAGTCAGATAACCTCATCTTATCAGCCGCACAGTTTTCATTTTGAGTTGGAGACATAAGGGATTTCTGACAGCTGCCATTTGAAATTGTGTCAGTAAAACCTGAAAAAAATGTCTGCCACCATCACTGGCTGGATCATTTAATAAGATATATTAAACGCTAACTCAGGTCAAAGGAGCTTTACACAGTTTTTATGCCCCCATAATTCACTTGTTAACAAACTGCTCTAAATCATAGCCTGTATAGGAGGATGGACAACATGAAGCTCCCCAAAAGTGAATGACAAGACATACATTTTTCTCAGAGATGGTTTCTGTCATTTGATGTACTACTTATCACACTGGTATTTGCTAGAGTGCAAAATGTTCCATTAAGTTTGCTACTAATTAGTTATATTTGATATAAAATAGAGGAAGTTGAGACAAATCGTCAATGTGTGTACCATATATTGTGAAATACATAACAGGAAAAAACAATCTTAGCTATAGATAATATAGCTATAAGGCACTAGGGGTAACCCCTCTGCCAAATACTTGTATACACCCAAGTTGGAAAAATGTGAGTCATTTTCTATTCTTCAAACACAGCTGAGAGAATTTGTGTGAATGCAGAATAACCACCTCCCTACACTTACCCCCACTGCGACTAGCTAATACATCCCACAGCGCTCGCTCCTCTGAATGCACAGAGAAGAGATTGATATTAACCCTTCATCAAACTCGCAGGAAGACAGAAAACAAGTTGACCCAATGGAGCTAACACATGACTGCAGATAATAAGAGGTTTCAGCAACAGCATCACGCCACAACACTGTATCTGTCAGGAATACCAGACAAAAATCTAACATTTTCCTTATACACTGTGCTGCTCAGCCATCAGCTATTCTTCTTGTGTGTTTTCCATTCTGTCTGGCTGCATGCCTGAGCATATCGCTAGGCCTGACCAACACTGGATCTGAGTGCCTTACAAGACTGCTTTCCTGAGGGGTGGGAGGGTGTGGAGAGAGGGGTCTGGACTAATGGAGGCACATGGTGGGAAGAGGAGATGGATAGCGGGAGGGAAGTAGGGAGGGAGGAAGGGAAAATGTGGGTCAACGCAGTCACAGCCCTGTCACATGTTCCAGACAGCTGGAATCTGGCCTCCAGTCCAAACCATAATGTTATGTAAGAGGTTATTGATCTGTAAATGTGCATGTTGGAAAACCGAGTGACAGTTACAGCTGAGGCGGTTCTCTGGTGTGCCCGCTGCAGTGCTGTCACATGGTGTCACAGCATGCACAGCAGACATGTCAGAGTATTACTGCAGGGGCTAACTGACTGACACAAACCAATCCAATGAGAGTTACATTTTATTATGAAATGAAGCAAGATATTTTGGTTGAATTTATATTTGAGTCGGAAAAAAACAAGCGCTGCCAGTTTGACCCTGAGCAAAAGAAAGTGTCCGAGAGTGTCCTGTCAGCAAACAGTAGCCACCACTTTCCACTAACATGGGTTCTCTCAAAGTCTCCCTCTCAGAGTGAAGTCATCACTTTCAGCAGCCATTGTTCTGCCAGCCTGTCTCCACCTATTAGCTTCAGCAACACTCACCCTGTCATTTTTTTTTTCTTTGTTGTGAAAGGGAGTTGTATTTAACTTACTGTTATCATTAGTCATTATGGGCGTCAAACAAATAAGGTTGTTTAGAAAAAAAGCGCAGGTTGGTTCAGACTGACAGAGGATAATGTGTTTCTTTTCCACCAGCAAGGCCAATCATATCAGTAAGAAGGCCTTGGTGCTGCATGTGGCAACCAAGATAAACCTTGTGTAAATGCTGTTCTCTGGAAATTCAGACACGACTGCACATTGCCGTGGACTCCTCTCCCTCACATGCAATGCAAAGGGGTCATAGTTCCCTGTTTGCTGATGGGAGTAGAGGGTAATGAGTAGGAGAATGTTACAACAGGAGACACAAGGCCCAAAGTACCACTTTACATCCTGTAGTTCAGAGGTTCATGCTCATTGTGACAATGCATTAAAAACATTTCCAAATAGTTAATCCTGAACACCAGATGAATCAATAAAGAACACCTGATTCTCTCTCTGCCTTCATCTGTGGAAAAAAGTGTATGATGACTTTAGGGTTCAGAGTTCAAGTGTGAATATTGGAACCTGGAACAAACATCAATGTAGACAGGTGACGTTGCGCAAGGGCAGCTGTTACAGTTCACTGACTGTAAGAGTACAACGGGCACAACGAGGGAAGACAGTACATTGGACCATTGTCTAATCCGTTGGGAACAGCATTACTGTAATGACTATTGTGTGACCAGTCATCTGTGGGTATGAATAAATAAAGAAAAAGTCTTGTGTAAATATTGATTTTAACATTCATAACATTTTAACATTCATAACATTACTTTGGTTGCCTAACAAGTTTGAACAACTCAACTTTTTTTTTTTATCTGTGTCACGTTAAGGTCTCCTTTATCCCAGTTAGCAAACATTCTCATATTTGTTGGGGAATTTGCTGAAAAGAATCTACAGATATTCAACAATTCTATTTTAAAGAATTCATGTTACAGCAGTAAAACTGTACACTCCATATTGCCGGTGTTCGAAATGGCACCACTTTAGCTTAAGTGCTCATGTTGCTAGCAGGGGATTATTACTTTTCAGAAACTGAAACTGTGTTTCTGTCTGCTGATATTTGGCCAAAGGATTCACCTGTCTGTCTTTGGTCTTAATTAGTATTATTGGCTCTTAACTGAAGAAGTGGTAAAAAGTGATGTGCTATGCCTACTATCTTCAAAACAGCTGGGGTCATTTCCGCACATCCCCAGCTTAGTTCTCCCAATGCACCACTTACACCAGGGATGGGTTTACTTTGTCTATCAAGGGGCAAGTGAAACGATCACTGGACACATCATACTAATGGTTGGATGCTTCTCTTTGGTCACACATCTGATCAGATGGCAGTGATGATGATGCTACTGAGAGCTCATTAAGCCAAAACAACTTATAGCCTTCTTTGGTAGAGCTATTAATGGCAAAAAATTACCTTTACTGATCTGATAGTAGTAGCTGTAGTCTTCATTTATCCAATTGCAAAAAACAATCCATTCATCCATTCATCCATTGTCTTTTGTTTATTTGGGCTTATGTCATGGAGGAAGGCACGGCCAGGTAGCATTTTCTTTATATTTTTCTTCCAAGCCAACCTTCTCAGCTCCTCCAGGTTGATCCTGAGGCATTCCTGGGCCAGATGGCATATGTAGTCCATCCAGCAGGTTCTGAGTATACCCTGGAGTCTTCTCCCGATTGAGTTTGCCTGGTAAACCTTAAATGAAAGGCGCCCAGGAGACATCCTAACCACCCTAACTGTCTCCTTTCCATGTGAAGCAGCCGCAGTTCCTAGGTCCCTCCGTATGTCAGAACTCCTCACCCAATTTCAATGGCAGAGACCAGCCAAGAAACCACCTAGACATATATCTCTGAATACCTATACTTTTAATGAAATTAAGTTGTGAACTGTGTCTTTAAGAGGCCCCTTCAATGTAGTCTTAGCTAGGATGCTGGAGATGGATGCAGTTGCTGAATTACTGCTCACCATAGTATATATATATATATATATATATATGTATATATATAGCCCCTGTCATGTCATAGTGGTGGGATGTGCTATGCTGACGGTTGCAGGCCTGAACAGTACAATACTCAGTACAAGAGGAGTATACTTCTCTTTTGGCCTAATGGAAGATTCACTGCTGCTCTCAGGCCTTACTTATTCACAATACTGCTCAGTGTTAGAGTATCGAGAGGAGGAAGGAACAGTGCCTGACCAGATCATAATGTGGGTCATTCAATCTATATCAGACCTGACAGGGCAAACTCATTATCAGCTACAAATCATTGTTCCACTGTCAGGACTCGGCTGGTCTTATTTGAAGAAACTGATAGAGGGAGGAGGATGAGATAGATTCTGATTGTGGGGAACGAAACCCATCTTTAGAGTGATATTCTCCAGAGAATGACTTAAAATATGAATCAGGTTCAAAACTAAATTAACAACTGTCATGACATGGTGTTCCATTCATAGCCACCATCAATTTGAAACTGAACTTAGCTTCCAACTGAGCTCCTGGAACTGAAGAATCATACAAGGTTGCCTGCCTAAGAAAAACCTGGTGTGTAGGTGTAGTGTTTCTGTAGTGCTGAGGGGAAACACTGCAATGCAGGATATTTTAGCAGTTAAATTGGTCTCATTGTTGCAGAACTTGCAGCAGTTGTAGATGATATATTGTTGTGGGTGTTGTAGGTTAGACATTAAATATTCAAGATTGAACTTAAAGGTATTAGGTTCAGCCATTTATCTATTTAAAACTACTGCACTGTTAGATCAAGATTTTATTAAATTATCCTATTATGGTCTTCTATTGTCCATGTCACTGTTGCGTTATGATATTAATAACAATAATAACAGAAACAGATACCTGATCAGAACATTCTGGACCCATATACTCAATTGCTAATCTATTTGTAGACCTTAATATAACATTAATGCAATTCAATACAACAGACATGCCATAACTCCTCCCCTTCATTACAGTTATAATGTTCTATTTCTGTTGAGTAAAGATTAATTGAATGGCTGATAGAAATTTGATCACCATGACATGGATTCATTTTATCACTGAAGTAATAAAGAAGTAAAATAATCACTGGCACATGAATTTTAGCATCAACAAGGGAAAGTTAAAGTCTTTCAAATGAATTCAAGCTATTTTCTCACAAATAAATTGCTGTTTCAGGAAAGAGAAAATATGCAAGATATAACAATATCAGATGACGCACGGTGTAACATTACGTTACCATTGCAACAACGGCAGTGAATAATTTACTTGTTCTGCGAATTTATTATCTTAATAAAAAAAGAGTTCTGGGACGCTTCAGTTTAAGCTGTGACAAGTATTTTTCCAATTTGCAGAGCTCCAGTGCTGACCAAATACTCCCACACTTCAGATGATCCTGTGTAGGTCTTCTACCGCTTGTTTATTGATTGTAATTTAATGCTTTTCTATTTTCTATTTCTTCCTCCAAATACTTTACAGCACGTCCTCAGCCCAACACATGCAAAGTTTGAAGTAGATCCTAATCGCGCGTGTGGAGAAAAGAAAGAAAGACAGAATCCTCCATTTGTTGTTGGATACTATGATCTCTCAGTAAACAGCCCTCTGCTTACCCAGAATTATACAATTTGTGAGAAACTTTGATGACAAAATGTGATGTGACAACACTTATTTAAGCATTAGGTTCTCAGCAAAGATTGCACTGGGTAATTCTGCAACAACACCCATATGTTCCAGTGACCAAAACATAGTCAAGCTCTGTCTCTAGGGGAAAAAGGAGGGTGTAGCCCTGTGATGTACTCTTTTCGGCCTTTACCGGCAACACTGCAAAACAACCTGGGCCACATACCTTTGTGATCTGCACAGGGGGGAGGGAGTCGACACTTGGCCTGATTTTGGAGATGCATTTTTCAGCTTCCTCCTGAGAGCTGCGAGCTGGCATGCTGGCCCTTTAAATCGCTGCAAAGTGTCATCTCACACGCACCCAACTTTGCTGAGTCATTGGGTTCAGACTGCTTTTGTAACCTCCACCCAGGAGAGCTTCTCATTGGCTTCAGACTCCTCACAGCACTCCACGTGGTTGGCTGCCAGCACTACTAATCAGTTTCTTCTTGCCAGAGGCATTTCTTAAAGTGACAGAGGGACTCCCCTAACTCCCCTGAGATTGATATCTATCTGACAGAATGAGAAGACCAGCCCCAAGAAGCCCATAAGAGTTGCCATATTGAAGAAAGAGAGGGGCTGTGCAGGAAACAACCATAAAAAGAAAGAGAGAACGGGTGGCGAAGGGTTGTGGGAGATGGACAATAATGGTGGCAATATCAAAGACAGAGGTGGGGAAGGGTGAGCGTTCTGTAATAAAAACAGTTTTGACAAGCTGTTTTCAGACATAAAAAATGTCAAGATTGGACATTTTCCAAAGATGACTTTTACATATGAAATTTGCAGCAGGATATTGTCAGGGGCAGGTACGCTCCCGACATCAGAAATTGTTCAGTAATAGAGCATGCAGGATGAAGGACATAATGTAATTTCGTGATTCGGTACATCACATCAACATTGGCGTTGGCCTTTACTCCCAAAAGTCCTGACATCTTCTCAGGCTGACATCGTCATTGGTGTGTTTTCAATATTTGTTTTCAATCCGAGATATTTCTATTTCTACAATTTCGCTTGCCCACTCTCTCATTGTTAATTGTCTGTATATTGTCCCGCTTCACTGTCACACATGATGCTTGCTCAGAGATTTTAGAAACATTCCTGAAAATGTCCAGGGCAAATGACTAGCAGCTTCAGTTGCTGTGAAAATGCAGCTAATGTTCATGCTGCCAACACTGACATGTATGTATTCTGATTTTTAGCCACACCAGCAGATTACGCAATAACAGTCAGTCCCCCACTTTGTTGAGGATTAAAATATCTCAACAGCTATTTCATGGACTCCCACCAAATATTGTGCAGTCATTTGACAAATTGGTAAGTTTTCAACTGTCACAATCATGATAAATAGTAAATTGTACCTTTGCATAAGTACCTGTAAAACTAATGCCATTCCTAGCAGCTGCTCTTTGTGATGGTAGTATTTAAAAAAGATTGGAATGCTAATAAGCTAATGAGCATTTAGCTCCAAGCCTTCAAGCAAGGCCTTTTGGAGTTGCTAGCATGACTTGCACAAACATTTTCAAAAAGGTTCACACTATTGAGATTTACCTACTCACCAAATTTAATATATATATTAAATATATATATATGTAAGTGTAGAAATAAATCAACCAAATAGTAATATACACTTTCTTATTACAGTTGCCCTCCTTGTTTCAGTCTACTTCACTCAGCTTAAAGGTGGAAAGTTGAGCCTCCTAAGTTCTTCACTAAAACCACTTCATGATTGAAGTGCACTTTCACGGATGCCTTGATCCTGTGTGGTCAGAATGGTTCTGGTAATATCCTCTGCAGTCTGTCAGGTTTGAACCCTGTGGCTCATGGCTTCAGGGTCTCGGTTTCATCTGCGAGAGTCAGCCTCACTCACTCTGAGCAGAATGTCCTCCACCTGTTGTTGTGTGTGACTATACAATGTGTTTCCTCTGTGCGGCTTTGGAGAGCCATTACCTGGTTTGAATAGTTTCCTGATTACTCATTACCTGGCAGAGGTGCCGATCGCTTCATGGAATCTATTTAAGATTGGGATTGCCTGAGAGCAAGGGCTAGAGAGAAAAGAGGATGAATGAGAAAGGGATGGAAAATGTGTGACCGTAAGTAACAGGTTGTACAACTGCACTTCTGAGCTGTGTAGTTACGAGAGACAGAGAAAGAAGAAGCGTTATGTTTCCATTTAAACACATCACACTCACTCTGTGATGAGAGTCTAAAAGATGGTTAGCAACATATGCTCCTATCATCAATGAGTCTAATAACACCAATTTGTTCACCATTTTGTTAAAATTTACATTAGAAGTATGCCACCTCAAGCCCTAGAGAATAATTACTCAAATTTAGCGCAAATGCATTGAAAGATCAAACTGTTCCCTTATTCACCAATACTCTTTAACCCAGTTACTGTTACGATGATGATAATGTTGATGATGATGATGATGATGATGATGATGATGATGATGATGATGATGATGATGATGATGATGACGATGACGATGACGATGACGATACAAGTTAAAGGATGCTTCAGGGTCACCACCATTTCTTTTCATTAAACATCTTGTGGTCATGCTTGGCTGATTTGAGATGGTGGTGAAGTCACACTTGTAGTAATTAAGTGTAAGCTAAATCTGCCCCTTTCCGTAACCACACATTCTAACATATTTTCATAATGTATAGATGAGGAAACTGTTCTAAAAGGATTAGCAAACACTGTGTATCTTGCATCTTAATAGCTGAGTTTTCAACTGTTAGCATGTTGCTACACTGCTCAATGATGGGATGGTAGCGTTTTGTTAAGGTATGTTGTCCTGTTTTAATGTGGGAAACAACAGCAACCCTATTTATTCATGAATGAAAAACTACATATATAATTGTACTAGAATTCTACTTCTAACTATATGAGCCAAAACCGCTCACAGTTAACTAGTTGTAACTAAATGTTGCTCCAAATTTAAGTCACATCGAGTAAGAACACTGTGAAACTGTTGTTAATGCCACACAACACAGAGGCTGTTAAATGTAAAATATTCACATTACTAATCATTGCAGTCCAGTCTTCAATGGTGTTTTTATTCATTTTCAAGTGGAATTTACCATCAGATTCTGAATAGACAGCTTTGTGGTCATCATTCATTGTAAACTGAACTAGCTTGTGCTACCCTCTATGTGTATGTACCCAAGACTCCAGGACTAGTTTCATTAGTTCAGTAGCAAACATGCGTGTATGTGTGAGAATCCACCATCCGTGAGATATGAACTTAATGGTGCAACCTGCCCTGATGGGTTCAAGTCAACAGACACAAAGAAGAGGGGGAAATAAAACAATTGCCGTCTGCTCGGTGAAGAAACAGACACCTGACAATGTGGGTTGAGACCATGTAAGAACACTGAGGGGAGGAAGGATTGGTTTCCTGGACGTTGTCTGTCTGTGGCGCATTCCCTCTCAGCTTTGTGAATGCATCAACATAAATTCAGGCACGGAATAAAAGCTGTGTCACCGTGCTGAGGTGGCATTGTGTTATTGCCGGGTTAAAATATGCTACAACAAAGTGGGTGACTGGTTGTCACTTTTGATCTGCGTAACTTCAGTGTTCTGCGCCAGAGCTAAAAGACGGGCTGATACTGCATTATATGAACTGTATGTGAATAGACACACATACAGTAGTTTGTACATAAATATAACAATAATTGTTTGAATACCACATGAGGACAAGCAAGTAGAAGCATAAACAATACTCACTCTCACAACCCATGGTAACATTTGACAAAATGCTTGTACAAAATGCACACACATGCCAGCTACATTAAAAAGTAATTGGAAAATTCACTCAAGAATTGGTGCTTCTCATGCATGCACTGCAGTGGCTTGAAAGGACTTCAGGTATCATCAATTATGCATCACTGGGCACCGTCAGTATCAAACATGCAAGGCTCTGCTGCATTTCAGGAATACATCTGCTGTGCATGTCTTCATGCACAAACTCTTCCTCAAGCGCTGTTGCTCTAGTCCAAACAGTAGCGTGGCTCGTCTTCTCAAAAGAGGCCTTATTATGTAAATGATGAAATCATGTGCATCTTCATTTCACCTTGAGAGAGTATTTCCACAGCCGGCACACAAATGTCTCATGTTGTCTGCGGTTTGAGGTGGAAAATGCACCACACTCCATTCTCTTTTTCCAAATGTGGTATTGTAGTGACTTCAGCAAGCAAGCCTCCAATTGAGGTTTCCATCCAAGAGAATCACTTATTTGGTAGTAGAGCCCAATTTATAGTCAACTCTACACCACAGGAATGCTATGTTTGCTTTAAAAAGATGCTAAACTAAATGCTGAAAAACAACTAAGAATGCTAGAGTTTTGGTTCCTTGATCTGCGATGCTCATTTTTTTTTATGCAAACTGTAGAGGTGAGTGGGGGGGGGGGGGGGGGGGTGTTCTAGCCTAGAGTGTATCTCAAATCAGAAAAGGCTCTTATACCAAGTATGCAGATATATTTTACTTCAGGGGAGAAGAACTCTTGTGCTGCTTCATTAACTCGAGAAGGCACAGCTTCTCTAAAGTGAACTAACTGCCAGGATTAAAGACTAACTAGAATGAATCAGAAGAGTGCATATCTGCACCAAGGCCCAAAAGTCCCCTTAGAATCAATCAAGCTACCCAAAATTTCACACACTCATAGATATCAGTCCCCTAAATGTACCAAACATTTTGCGTCAATATCCATAAATCATTCCCTAAGCAATCAACAAAAATGTTATAATTGCTAAAGAAAGTGATGACGAATTATTGGATCTGCCCCCTGATTAGTATCCGCACCAAATTATGGACATAATAGTTGTTCCATGGAAGCCATGTGGCCCGCTCAGTAGATCAGACATAATTTCCTCTGTACCTTTTTTAACTAGACGCTGTCCCATTTTGGAGCATAGAAGATGGAGAATATCCCTTGTATGTTCTACCTCTCATTAATTCTTATCACCGGTTGATGTTAGCGGATGTTAGGGTTTTAACATCACTCTCAGGATTAACTTTAATAAAAATGTCCACGTCTGTCCCTTTGAATTTGTATACGCTCCGACATCTTAAATCTGCTCTGGCGGGCGTTAATCGACATTTGTTGTGAAACACAAGCTGAAAATAACAGTGATCACCCTCTGTGGGTGGACTGGTGACTTGTCATTACCCACAGTCGCACCAGGTTAACACTTTTAATTTACCTCAACTGTAATCTCAGTTCAGTTTGCAGCTCTTTAAAACTTCTCAACACTTCCTCACAACTCATAGGTCAGAGGATGAGCCGCCTCCCATGGGCGGCTGCAATCCCATTGGCCTCCCTTTCCTGGAGCCCGCGTCGCTTCTCACAGACCTCTGCGCTGTCATTGGCCTACGCGCCCGATCATCATCGCGGGCGTCAGCGGCGGGGCTCTTCCGGGTCGCATTGTGATTGGCCGGTGGCGCGCTCTGACGTCAGGGCCCTGCCAGCTGATCGAAGTGAGAAGCCGGTTCGAGCAGAGGAGTTAGACCGGAGAGGGAGAGAGAGGGAGACCGAGGAGGGAGCCCCGAGGAGCGGCCAGCAGCGCGGGGAGGGGACCGGACAACCGGATACTGACACAGGAGCGTTTGAAAGCTCGTATCTTTAGATATTTAAACGCTAGTGCTCGGAGTGCAGGGGACACGGGGCCGCGCCGTGGGGAAGGTGAAACTTCGGGTGTCGTCGTCACCTCTGGAAGTGTCAGAAAACCGAGTTAAGGTGTGGCTGAGTCTGTCTCTCTCTCTCTCTCTCTCTCTCTCTCTCTCTCTCTCTCTCTCTCACTGTGTGTGTGTGTGTGTGTGTGTGTGTCAGGCTCTGAAACATGAGCGGACACACACACGGTCTCGAACATCTACCAAGCGGCTCCAAACAGCCTCCACACTCATTTCCATTAAGGAACACATTACATAACTAACGTATTTGCCTCTCGACGCGCGTGTCTCTCGGCGTCCGTCCTCTGCACCAGCAGCAATAGATCAACTGGACTGTTCCACAGTTTGAGAAGATAGTCCCGTGTTTTCTTTGCTTTCCTCCGTTTCTGCGAAATGTAACGGACGTGGCAACTTCGCCGCCGCCGACCCTCTGCTGCTGAAGGCCACCGGCGCAAAACTGGGCGTGGGGGGGGGGGGGAGAAGAGTCCGGACACAGGCTGATGATCCTCATCAAAAAAATTACGCAATATTATCGTATGTGACGAGAGCCTCGTTGTGGATTGACGTGGATCAAAGTAAGTGCGAGTGTCAATTGCGTTTTGAAACTTTTTTTTTTTCCAGCGGAGGTGACATGTAGGACCCAGGAACAAGGTGTGCTACGGCTATTTTCTTCAGAGTACTGTACCGTGACTACGAAGCAGCAGGTGCGAAAGGGAATTCACAGAATGTTCTGTCTGTGGCGATGGGCCTGGGTCACTTCTCTGTCTTTTTCTGTAGCGTGATGAGGGAGGGTGTGTCTTTTTTCCATGGACCTAGAAATCCAACAGGGGAAGCGGAGGAGGGCAGACAGAGTTAGAGATCTCTATTAGCTGTCTGATTTCTTCCTGTCCAACAACATGGAGGAGTCATCCTGTGGCGATGCGACGCATTTAACTCAATCATAATTGGGTGCACAGGCAGACTGACCCCGGGCAGCTTAATTAACAGAAGCTTTAAGTATAGAGAGATAGCTTGAATTCCTCAAGGCCCCACCCTTTGTAGCTGCAACATGGATGTCAAGGGGTTCCTCCCCTCCTCCTCCTCCTCTCCTTCCTCCTCCTCCTCCTCCTCCACGTCGTTAATTTCCCCTTTAACTCGTATCTTATAACTATATTATTACCTCTTTAGTATCTCCAGGTTTCCACAGTTGATCTTATTTTCTTTTGATCAACATCAGGTCTCATCAGCAGGATCTACTGTTCCTACCCAGAGTCTGCAGAGGTGTTAATTATCAGAGGTAAGAGTCAACCTGTGGAGTTCTTACAGCTATCTTTTGTCCGTGTGACATATTGAGGAAAGGTTATACCTTTTGAAACTTTGAATTTTTACCTGCTTTGATTTCCTGTATCCAATTTTTTATCCTGGTTATACAATGTGCTCATCAACCTGTTGCAAGTTTAGCATTCGGTGTACCCTGCCACCCCTCCTTTCCCACCTCCCCGTTTTCTATTAATTCTACTGGGCAGTACTTATGTAATCTTTTTAGAGGCAGTGTTCAGTGCTTATGCAATCCAAGTTGAAAGATTTCCACATTAAGGAAGGCTGTGGGTTAACAAATGACAAACTTATCACCGTGAAGGTTCCAAAGTTCAAATTCCTTTTTGGTAGAAAACCACTCAGAGTCTGGTTGGGATTCAGCGAGGATGCGGCTGCCGAGCTGTGTAGCAACCAGTGGCTTTTTTTTCACCTGCGTCTTGGCTGATCTCTGCAAGCCATAACGGCTTCTGATGGATAGCTGCCGATCCTCCCAGATTATTATTCCTGGAGGATTCATTAGAGGTTTTTAAAAAGCTGACTGGGTAAAACTGCAAAAGTACCAACGTCCTATTTTCCCCACCTTTTTATTCCTCCTCATTTTGACATTATGTCCGATTGACGATGCACGTCTCCAGCTGGAGATGCTCAGGATGATGTTTTTTAGTTTCACAGCATTCACATCGGCTTCCCCCGCGGCCTAGACCCTTCCTCAAGAGTGCCCAGCCTGCTGTAATTATCCCCTCTTTGGCCTTGAATACTTTATTATACATGATGCTGCAGGCCACTCAGAATCCGGGCCACTGGACACATCTGGATTATCTGGGTGCCACCATTTGAATGTCCATGCCCTTGTCCCTTTTTTTTAATGAGAATAATCCTCAGTGGAGTCTTAGCTCATGCCCCACCCACATTCCATGCACGAAGTGCTGTGTTGGAACTAGTTTCTCGTATGGAGTGTGATAACGTATTTACAAGAAGTCATTGACTTTGGTTACAATGGCACATTGTGTGTGTTGAGAGACTGGGACACAAAAAGGATGTGAAAATTGGGTGATTGTTAGAAGTGTCATTGAGTAGAATTGTAACAGAATGAAATGTGCTCCGGGTTAGAAGTGCAAATCAATGTCATATTTTTTTTATGTAAAAAAAGAAAGAAAAAGGAAGTGAACCTGCAGTGTCAGTAGACATATTCTTCTGATTCAAGGCTATTTATTGTCCATTTATGAAGAATCAAATGACTTTAATGAATCATCAATTGAAGGATGGTAGCATCCTTATTCATCAATAGAGACAATCAGCTTTTATGTACTGCACACAATAGTTAAACTCTTCAGACTAATAAGAAGTGAATTACTCACAAACTCTTTTCGCCCTCTTTCTTCACTTCTCCCCTTTGCCATCTTTTTTGAGTGTTTGCTTTGTCTGGGCTGTGATTATTGAGCCACATTGGATTAACCTGTTTGTGTTTGTGGTTTGCCGGCACAGTTGTTATATCTGCATGGCTAGATGTGATTAACACAGCCGTCCAGCAGTGACGTCCATTGCGCCACTCCCCACTCCCCAGACACACACACACACACACACCCACACTATACACAGAGAAAGGGCATGTACGACGGGAGAAAGATTGGAATCTATTGCTAGTAATTTTGTGTCCCTGTGTCCTGTTATCTAGAGTCAATTGTCATACTCTGAAATTCATTATTTAAGTGCATATCAATGCTTTTGTATTTGTTATATTTTATGAAGATGTTTGTTCATTGCTGGGTCAGCATATTGGGAAGGGTTTGGCCAGATTTTTTTTTTTTTTTACTTTATTTTCTAGAATACCAACAGAAGGGACCATTTTACCTCAGTGTTTCTACCATTGATCAGAACCATAGAGTATAAAAATGTACGATCTTATGAGTCACTCCTCTACTAACTTAAGCTCATGAATTGCTAGATCATCAAGTGACTTGCTGTGACCGAGCACGACTGAACATTGACTGATATTGACGGCCAATCACAGAGGGGAGGATCTGCGGTGGAACTGCAGTAGCTGCAGTGAGGTTGCACATTTTCATGGCCACACCCATACAGCGAGTGTGGCTAGGTCTAACTTCGACTAGCATAAGCTAATATTTTACATGCTTAAGGATGTTTGTTGGATATTTAAATGTCACCTCTGATATCCATATGCAGTTGTAGGAATTTGCGAGTGGGTTGAAAGGGTGTGTGCCTGTGTCTGGTTAGGAAAACCCAAAGCTCCTTGGCAGTTATCATGCTGTGCGTAGATGTGTGTGTGTGTGTGTATATAGATTGTCCTTTGATGGAGAGACTGATGTGCACATACTGTAAATTGCATGTGCACACATGCAATGGACGAGAACAAGAGGGTGTGTGCTGCATTGGGAAATCTGGGATATGATAGTCGGTGATGCCGGCCGAATGGTATTCAAAGTGTGTCCCACACTATATGCTAACTGCTTCATATGGAGAGACACTGTCACCACACCTCAGCAGGGATCTGTGTGGTTTACTAGACCAGCTACATACAAATATGGACTGCACATGTTTGACCATGTGTGCTTGTCCACTGGAAAAGTTTTCTCTTGCATCAAAAAACGAATCTCAAATGAATGTACCTCTGTTAAATACAAGTGTAACAACAGTTTTCTGTTGTTGACCTAATTAAAGGCCAGGGTGTAGTGTGGCTTGTACAAATTGAACACACACACAGAAAGCGACCAAGCTAGTAGCCTGAGGATGCAGAAACACAGAAAGAAACTATATCAGTTTGTATGCAACGATAGCAAAAAAAAGTAATTTTAGGCTCAGTTAGGGTGTTAATTCCAGAGTTTTGATTGGTGAGCTAAATAAGGCCTAGCCTCATGTAGGAACAGGGTGAGCTGCTCTTAAATTGCTTTAAGATAATTTTAGGCTGGAGCAGCGCTGTAGCACACTTAGCTGTGGCTGGTCTCTGCAGGGCTGGCGGTGAGGAGCGGTGGGCCTCTCGGCAGACCGGCAGGAATGTGGACCATATGTAGCAGGCATCCCAAGAATGTAACTCGGCCTCGCTGAACTGACCAACCTAAGGACACAGATAGGGAGGAGGAAAAGGGATGAAATTGAAGGCAGAGCAAGGACGAAAAGAGATCATGGAGGGATGGAGGGAAATGAAAGCGCGGATGGTATATCAAGAGGGCTCAACAAAGTGCATGGGAAATGAGTGTGGGGAAGATGGGAGGGTGGAGATGTCATAGAAAAGGGAAATGGACAAGTTTAAAAGCTGGAAAGTCATAAAGACAAGTAGATACATATTCCATAATTGTACATTTAACTTGACTGGTGTTATAATTGTAACTACACTTTTCTATTGCTATATTTTACTGTTGTTCTACTTTCCATCATGTCTTACCATATGCAGTATTCTGAAGAGGAGTTAAATTCAGCAAGAGCAGAAACAACTGGTCAATTGACAGAATATGAATTGGCAAAAACTCTGAACATTAAAGTATTTTCTTAAGTCATTATATCATTTGAAAGAAGTTATCTTTGAAATGATAGATGTGAAATCCAAAATATTTACCAGGCAAACAGGTTGCTGAAAATGCAGGGGGAAATATGTCTGCAAGTAACTTAAAATAAAAACAATTTAGTGTTGAGCTGCTAAGTAAATGTGTCAGTACAGGGTAGTCATTGAGTAACAATTAGTACAGGCTTCATTCAATCCTGTAAACTGTTGGATGCTAACTTCATGTCATATCTAATGTATTCAGTACACAGCCACAATGCTATAGAGGATATTTAATAGCCTGCGTCTTACGTGGATCAAAGCGCATGTGCATCCAGAAATTTGCTTCATGAGGTAAAGGTTGTCGAGGTGCTGTCGTTCTTTGTGAGGTGTCAGACCACAGTGTTCTTCCACCTCACTAACTCAGGCGAATGTCTCCTTCTCGTCTCTGTTAGTTTAGCACTCTGTTCTCTCAGGCCATCGGGGTACAGCTGGGGCCCAAACAGCAGGAAACACACTCACACACAGATACACACACTTATGCAAACATTCTTCCTTTTTTTTTTTAACCCTTGCTATGCTCCCTGTACTCACCCTGTTCCGTGGAGTGTCATGACTGACTGAGCCATTTGGCGATTACAGAAATAGATTTTATTGATGAAAGTTGTCCAACCAGTCCCTCTTCAACACTTCTTCAAGTACACTTTAAACTTACCTGAAACAACCACCACCTAATATCTCGTAATAAAACATCACAAGAACACCAAACATTAGTGATCCACCATTAAACAAATAAAAGAATACACGATAAGTCCTCCATCCTCCATCTGTCTTTAAGCATTTAATCTGTAAAATAGTGGCTATTCTTTCCCCCCTTAAAGTTAAACCAGCGATAACTGATTTCCGACTGGGGAAATATGTATTATCATCTTCCAGTTATTATGGAAATCCAATATTGGAAATCTAATATAGAACAACATTATGATTCATTTGAAGTAGTCTCTCTGGCCACCTGATGAATGCAAGTCCAATATTCACTCTCCTTTTAGCTCTGTTTTTGGTCTCCACCAACTCCTGAGGGAAATATCTGGCTCTGCAGCTGCTAAATGCTCCACTGTGTTCACCAGTTAGTCACTATCAGTGTCTGTGTGCTGCTCGGCGCCAGGCAAGTAGGGTACAGTGGGTGTATAGAGATCCTTTTTTTTTTAGCTGTTTGACTACTTTGGTATGTTGTCCAATAAGTGGGTTTTTAAAAGTAATATAAAATGATTCAAATCACTGGGGAGATGATCCATGACATGTTTCTTCACACTGTGTCTTTTAGTTTTGGGGGCGGATGGGCGGGGTGAAGGGACGACATGTGGAAGATTCTATGGATTTGCACCACGCATGGGCAGCTACCGCTTCACATTCATCTGCCCTACAGGCATTTCCTGTATTTTAGCATGTGAACTATATTCTAGTTAGAGGGGGAGGGTGACAAAGGATGTATATTTATATGTGTATACATATTCTACACAGAAAAAAAGAGAGCGAGAGTACGGGTGAATTCACGGCGACTACAGCGACATTTACTCAGAGCAAAGGATGGACACAAACAGATGCATAGAGAGACACAATGTTCTCTTTGACACTCGTCTTCCGAGTGGTAGGAAGAGATGACAGCCAGAGGAAGCACACAAATCTTGTCTTTATGCTGGGCCCCTTTACCCAGTGTTCTATTCACAACCCCTACTTCCACCCCTCTGTTTCTGTGTCTGCCTGTCTCAAGAGGATTTTCTCTCCCTCTTGTTAAATAATATTTTCCAAAGATGATATGATCCTTTCTCTCTGTGTGTGAGCGTGCATGTGTCCTTCGCAGGAAACTTGCATCAGGAACATGAGCACACACACATATATGCGGATTCCAATTCATGCTGCGTCATTGTCTCATATGTGCATCGGTGGGAAAACGGAGACCAGGTTGTCAGCTTCTCACGTTATGACATCACTGTGTCAGATATCATCTCAACTCCCTTTCTTCTGACACGCACACACTCTATGCTGTTCCCATGCATTCCTGCCCACAGATGCTTGGTGTAAAATCCTATTGGACACTCTGCAAGACTTTAGTGGAAGGGCCATTTCCTCTTCCTCGTCCCCACCTGCTGAGCTCACATCACTTCTTCCTTAAGCAAATAGCACTGTGCACTTGAAGGAAATCAGAACATTAACGAGCTGTTCTCTGGATCAAAGGGGGCTGCAGAATTTCACGTCTGTGTGGATAATGACCGTATAGCATAATTGCTATCAGCTTGTTGTTGTTGGACATGTATTTTGCCTAGTTGAGATACATTTGTGCACACATGTCGCTGAGTCACTTGTTAATGCCGTGTTCCAAGTGCCCCACCCCGACTGCTGTCTTTACCGCATCCCCCCCCCAACCCTCCATCTTCAGCCCCCAAATTAGAAGAAACCTTCTTATTACGGCACTTTGGGACTGGATGTTTCCTGCCAGGGAAACAGCTGTACCAGACAAAACCTCTTATGAGGAAGACATTTTTAGCCTTTTTTATGGGGCCTCAGTCCACGTTTTAAAGAATCCCTCATGCATGTTTCCTGTTAGATTTTTTTAATCATTAATTCATATTAAGATTAACAGCGGTGGCCACATGTAAAGGTTATCCAATAACATGCATGTACGCTCATACACGTACACACATTTTCTGTCTGCTGTGTCAAGTGGCATTTGATAATTCACATGCCGTGTGCTGAGAGAACGAGCTGGTTGCGTTTCTTTAAAACAGGGCGTGGACTAACCCCCACCCCCCCTCTCCGCACATGCATGCATTAATTTGCTCGCTCACATGCCTCATGCATACACATGATCCGTACACACACTCACATACACACACACAATGATCAGTCCCACTCACTCCCAGCTATGCTCTCCTACTTTGGTCATCATGACGCCTGCAGTGGGAATGATGAACCACAGTGACAGAGTGCAATTCTTCGAATGCCCCTCATCAGACTTACACCTCAGCAATGTTTGCTTGTGTGCGTTTGTGTGTCTATATATGTCTCCTGAAATTCATTCCCTTTCTACTATCTAATCAAATTCAAGGCTGTAGGAGGAAAGCACTGGCAAATACAGTATATTGATCCGCTCTCGAAGCAATTTGTCATTGCCTTTGGGAAATGATTATGGAGGTCGGGGTGCACAGATGATCGAGTGCAGGTCAGTCAGAATTGGGGCGGTGGCCCCCTTTGTGTGTACACCTTATCTAAAGACTTTCGTTTCGGGCTATTCAAAGAATTGTAATTGTTGTTGTGTATTCGTAGGTTTATTTGTGCACATTTTAAGTTATGGCATTAATTGTCTGCATATATATTTGTTTCAAAGTCTTTGACCGTAGCCAGGCCATACAATCTTCACTTCCAATCAGGGTTAGTAACATACAGCTCGGTACTAAGTATCAGCCGATAGGCAATAACCAGGTATTAGAATCTGTATCAGCAAGGGAAAATGGCATCTGTTTTCTCTCCAAAATGGGATCCCTGCATAAGTTTCTTTAATGTAATAATAGTTTTGTTAAGGGCTTTTTGGTCGTTATATAATGGACATGTGTTTTATATGTGACAAACTGGACGTGGACATTTGTGATTTTTATGTGAGTATTGATTTAATTACCCTGGGGTGTGACATATCCAACATTAGCTGTTCTGCCAAGCTTGCAGCTTTTGAAAGGGGAATATTTTAGATATTTCTGCTTTACCAGAAAGGATGAGGGCCTGGTGATGCTGCTTGTGAGATGGATATTGGCAATGCCTTTGGAGGAGAGATAAGAGACTTCCCAGAGTCTGTTGCAAAGCCTCTCTCATCCTCATATAGCAAGCACATATGTGAGCTAATCCTGCTAAACAAAAATGGAAAACTGTTTACAAACAGCATGAAATCTTCATCAGATCTTTGTGTTGAGAAGCTTCGAAATATCCATGTTAGGGTTTTGTCACTTTGAAGGAGAAACTTTTGAGTTTCAATTCCACTTTTCACCTGACACCAAAACTGTACAAATGAGACTGTACAGAATTCTTTTGTTGCATTTGAATTTGGATAAGAAACAACAATTATTCGCATGTTTCTTGAGGCTGCCAAGTCTTTTGTGCTTGCCAAGTCTTTCCCTGCACACCCTCTGAAAAATGTTGATATTGGCAAACATTCATAAATTGAATCCATTCTCCATCCTCAGTATTTTTTTTCTTTTTTCTTTAGCAATTACATATCAGTCAAATTAACAGACGAAGACCATTACAGCTCAAATTGAATCCATAGTCAGGCCCCAAAATTTGTTAAGTCTGCACCGGAAATTAATAAGGGTGTTTCCCTTTCTCTGCAGGGAAATGCGCTAAGGGTCAGGTCTAAGGTTTGTTGACAACTGGCTGTCCTGCTAAGTTAAAGTCACCTCTTAAACTTCAAATACACTCTTTGGCCTTGTTTTTACATACATGTAATGTGTTTAAGATATTTGCAGATAACAGACAAGCCATCTGTGATCTATGAGCTGCCCAGGAAAAAGAGAAAACACTTGAAATTCAACATTTAATTTTTTAACTGTTAACCAGTATCGACTCAATTTGGGGACTGGAGGCCTTGTTCTCCATGACGCAAGTTAGCACCGTCAACAGCATTTGAACAACTCACAGAGTATGCAGTGTTACCTCCTTATGTGTTTGTGCATAGACACCGTGAGCAGCCATTTTCAGTTACTTTGGCTGTAATTGTCCTGGGAATCGTCAGCTCTGTGTAATAAATCACTCCTCTGGTACACTGTGTTCTCCACCCTGGGATGGCCACTGTGTGCGTGTTGTTTGCAAGCTTAACATATTGTGAGCAGAGAAGGAACATTGCTAAGGAATAATAGGGATTGACAATTACATTTACGGGAAAAAAAAAAAAACTGCAGCTGTCAAAACAGAATTTTATTATTTTGCCAGAGGCTAACTTTGTCATAAAGTTCCTTTTTTGTTTTTGTGCTTTACCTTTTATTACTCATTCATGTGTAATTTTCAATTTCCTCTCCAGACTTACATGACCTGAGAGTATAGAAAGCAAAGATTTATTTCTAATTCATAATGATTGATTGGATGTAGCAGAGGAAGCTAAAACAACAGGAACCTAAAGTAATGTTTAGAAATGACTGAATAACTAGCGGTTAACATGCCTAACAGTCACATGAAGCCCCAAAAAACTCCAAATGTTATTGTGAAATGGAAACAAATTGTGTAGTAGGTAATAAAACAAGTTAGTAATTTATTGTGATACGTTTATGATAATGGTTTCGTTCTTTTCATGCTCACTACAATGTAAGGTTTGAATGTGTATCTCTGTCAAAACTATGGGACGATTTTCTTAATATTTACACTTAACTCAGATTTTAGAATAATTCTGCAAGCAATGGTGAGCATGCTTTAGGATTTAAGCCCTTCTTTCGTTGCACGCTGTCTTTCCAGCTAATACGACAGGTATGGATTCTTGTGTTAAGCCAGAACTAGCATTTTTCTTTCCTCCTATGTCGTATAAGAGCTATAACATGGACACCAGCTTGCTTTCATGTAGCAATGCTAATCTCTGACCTTGTCGGTGTTTGCTTCTCTTCTTGTTATCCCTTTTCTCTCTTTATCCTTTTCCTTTTCATCTGTTTACCTATCTTTCCATCCTTCTGCAAATCTACTTGCCAGTTTAAATACGTTCCGTCGTACAGCAGAGGAAACTAATCTTCTGTTAACAAAAGGCCAGTGGAGCTATCAGGTGCCTCTTTACAAATTTGCTCAATGAAAACAAAAGTGAAGCCTTTGCCCTGGATCTCATGTCGAATATTACACACCCACAATGAATCCTCCTGGATTCAGAACAAGTTCAAGGCCCACAACCCATTCAGAATTTATTCTCAAACTAGTCTCAGTGGATTCAGTGTGTGCATGTGCTTGTTTGTCTGTGTGTCTGCAGCCCAGAGCTTTCCGCTGTTGCTCAGAGCAGCGTGGGGTTCGTTGAGTTTGTAGGGGTTGCTGGGTTCGCACTGCTGCTGAGAGCTAGTTGCCCAAAGTCCTGTCCTTGAACTGTGAAAGAAAATGCTGCGAGGGAATGGCTTTTCAAACCGACTGACTGCAATAGTTGAAGTCAGTCCAGCTGAACGGAATCCAGGCAAGACAAATCCTGAGCTACTCATGAGTATTACACAGTGGCCACCTGAAACGGTGGCCACTTCTTGTCACTTTTATTCTGACAAAGATGACGATCTAAATTGTCCCTGAATCCTTGCTCTTAAATCTTTAATCCTTCTACCAACGTTCTTAAACTGACACTCATCAGGATGGAAATTTGAGAGATTTTCTAAAGATGAAATGACAAAATACTGGACATGTTTGTGAAGCTGTCACACACCCAATGGAGTGGAAGTGTCTAAACTGGAAGGAAAACTCCTTCATTCTTGCCCATGCGGCGGCTGTAAACTGAACTAACCCACAGGACAAGAGCTGTTTTCTATCAGGAGTTCCAGGCTGTAACCAGAGGCCAAGCTATCTAGAAAGCAAAGACTTCTGTATTCAATTAGGGTTTAAGCAGAAGGAATGCTAAAACAGTAGGCTAGCTCCATGGCGGTGTGCACGCACACACAGCTTGTTTGTTTATGCATGCACATTTAAACACTTTTGTAAACCGCAGTGTTCACAAATAAGGACAAAAGAATGTTGTAAAGTTTCCCTCTCTTGTATATCTGTCTCTACCTCCTCACCTCTTTCCAACCACAAGTTCCTCACACAGCTAGCACAGAAAGGAGTGTGTCTGTTTGAGTGCCAAGTGGCAGCCCCCCTAGCCAAACGTTTAAAGCAATGTGGAAGCGCCTTAAGATGAAGAACACGTAGTGGTTGCTTGATACCGGCTCTCAAAGGGTCTGAATTAGCTGAAATCCTCTTCATGTCCTGATAACCATCACTAAATAAAGTCATCTGGAAAAACAAAGAAAAAAAATAAAGCAAGTACTGGTGGCCCTCACAGGATTGAATTAAATGACCATCATTTCATCTGGACTGAATTCAATTATTGGTTGGCCGGAGAGACTGCTGAAGCAAAGACGATAGCCAGAAATTAGCAAGGGAGTCAAAGAAAAGTCGGCTTTAAGGAGCCTTCAAGATCATATGTTCATATGTTGTGGGGGCGTAGCTCTGTAAAAGGGGTGGGATGTATCGTTTGCATTTTCTCAAAGTGTAGGCTGCTTGTGCTAGCTTGTCCAGGATTACCAACCCTAGCTTTAGAGAGATGAGGACTTAAATAGGAGTATAGGTACTTAGGATGTGTTTGCTTTAGCTACAGGTGGAAGAAGATAGCAGACAGAAATCAATGCTTCAAATGATCCTTTTCAGGAGAAAACTTGACTTCTATGATGTTCTGTTCACTTTTTCCCTGCAGGTTATGTTTTATGTATATGGAACTCAAGGTGCTCTTTGGCTGACCTACAGCAGTTCTTCACTGGCAAGCTTTATGTCCTCATGTACCAACTAAAGCTGCCAGCTGAAGAACTGTTGTGGTCGGCTCTTTCCTGCACTGAAGTCTCCCCAGGAATGAGCGGCGGCAAGACAATGACAGAATCAAGTCAAGCCTCTGACAACCATATAAAATAAGAGACACATTCCCTCACCGCTTAAAAACCCTGTCACTTGTGCGGCATGTTCATGTGTTCAGATTCATACCATGACACCTGCTGTATCATGTAACAAAAGTATTGCATCATGGGAACAGTTCTCTCTCACTTGGGGTTAGCGTTTTTCAAACTCTGCAAGTTAGTGTCATTTTAATGGTACATTATTATGAAGTTCCACAGTTTGCCACAATTCTCAGTTTCACCCAACTTGCATCATCCAATAAATTGCATTTAAGTGAGGTATCAGCAGTCATATTCTTTTTGTGTCTCCAATTCCAGGTTTAATATACAGTTCCTTGTTAAAAATTATAAAGGGAAGAACTGCAATGGATTTCCGCAGCGATTTCAAAGGAGGAAATCCTTTCAGTGTCAAAAAATAAAACTCTTGGGGAGCTGTAGTTACTCTTGTAATACATGGAACTTGGTAGATCAATGGTAGTTGAAAGGTATGTCAAGTCAAGCCACATTTATTTATATATTTGGGCACATTTAGAATCAACAGAATTTATTTCATAGTGTTTTGAAATCACAGAAAATGAGCAGCAGATGTTTAGCTTGAATAAAGAGCAGTGCAATAGTGAAATTGAGTTCGCACTGTTGCATCACTGCAAGAAAGTAGTGAACCTTCTTGTGTGTTTGCCCTCACTGTGTCAGCACGGTTAATGTTCAGGTACGCCGGCTTCATTCCAAAGTCCAAAGACATGTAGACAGGAATGTTAGGCTCCAAACTGAGCATGGAGCATTTTGTGTCAGCCCTACGATGGGCATATGACCTGTCCAGGGTGTTCCAAGGCTCTCGCCCAATTTCAGCTGTGATGGGCTCCAGCTCCCCAAGTGATCTTAAAGAGTAAGCGGTGTGGATGGATGGATGGATGAGTGGCGCAGTAGTCAACCCTGTCGCCTCTCAGCAATTAGATACTTGCTATTCTTGCTCTCCCCATGTCTACGTTGGTTTTCTCCAGGTGCTTCGGCCTCGTCCTCCTCTTCCAACTACAGCCAAATACTTTCAGGCTCTGTCAATTGCAGGCTCTAAATTGCCTGTGAAAGTAATTTTTTTTTTTATTGCTCATTGCTGTGTCGGACTGGCCACTCGTCCAGGGTGTGACCCGCGTCTTGTCCTGTATTGACTGGGCTCCATAAATGTTGCAACCTTCAATGGATAGGTGACATATATCAATACATGATACATTTTAATGCATAGAAAAATTGCAGTAGCTTGTAGAACCAGGATTGTCGTCTTGTTCTTTTTGTTTATCCTATTGAATGTTGAAAAGAACCCAAACTAATAAGACATAAATAAGAAACTTATAAACAGTTGTTTTTTACTCCGGTGTCATAAAAGACGCATAACCTTTCTCCCCTGTAACAACCCTGAGTGTCAGGCAGAAGAGCACAGACAGACATCTTGTCCGTGACCCTCATCTCTCATAAATGGAACTTCAAGAGAGAGGGCAATACCCGGAGCAGGATATGAGTGCAAACGTGTCCCTTTAAAAGCTGCCAGCAAGAGTCCAACAGAGGGAAGGAATGTTCTGGGGCCTTAACAAAACCAGATGCCCCGGCTTACTCTCCGTCCGCACACATGCTCTCAGCTGCCTTCTCTTGCTCCTCCAGCTTTTACTTTACACCACAGATGGAACAGAGAGCTGGTCAGGCTCCCTGTCTGAGGTGCATCATCGTCTTTATCAACAACCTTTAATGTGGTCTGGCTTCTAGCTCTTTGTCTGTGACCCAATCTCCTTATCCACTTGTCTGCTCCTCTTTACCTTCATGTCCTTATGCTTGGCAGACCTTTTCCTCAACCCCCTCCAGCCTACAATCCCTGACTTCACTGAAAGACACACACAGACACACACACGGGAAACACCAGCACGGGATTATTCCACTCCCTCTCCTGTAGATCCTCTTCATGCAGCACTGCCAGTACCCTGCATTAATGCGCCATAACAGTGCATGTAAGGGTTAGCCTTGACCTTGTGTGTTCTGTAGATTTGCTTTAGGTCAGTGATTCCCCTGATCCACTCCTAGGGAATCTGTCTGTGAGTGCATTAAGAGATTGCAGAAGGAGGAATGCATGTGGCCAGGTGGAGAAGCACCTGCAGTAAGAGCAGTCCACCTGACTCACCCGTCAGGATGCGACCACAGTGCTATTCGCTTGGGTGTATATAAATGTGTGTGCAGCCAACCCTCTTTTTTTCCTAATATTACTCTTCAAGACGTGCCCCACCAGTGCCACTGCACCTGGGTGGCCTGTACCTGTGCTCCTGCCAGCTGCTGTGCCAGATGTGCATGGTGGATAAGCGAAGAGTGTCCCAGAAAGAGACAAACTGGCATCTGCTGCAAACAGAGAGGAGCAAGATCAAAGCAGGGCTGGGTCAACCTATATCACATCAGTCATACAGCAAATATTCTATCATTAATTGTGAAGCTTTTGACATATGATGTAAGGCTTGATACGTTGTACTGTAGTATGTATGTTGTGTGCCAGCTGTGATGTGAAGTCTCTGCTATTACTGTACACCCTTGAATAAAAGTAGCCCCATGTCCTCAACTAAGGCTGTGCATCTTCTTCAAATATTTAAAAATAAAAACAGTCAGCAGAGACGCTGGGGAGCTGAAACGGGTCCAGGAAGTGCTGCAAATAGGTGTTTTTAAACTGGTAAAATATCATTTTCACGTATATGTTTTACTTTAAAATGCGCCATATGAAGAGAAAAAAGCCAGATCCCAACTCCCTAGAAGAACAGCTTGGCTGAGGGGACAGTGTGTCTCCGCTAACCTGATAACACCTAATTGACCAGCAAGACGTTCTGCAATGCACACGTGTCACTCATCCAGTCTGACCCAGGTGTAAGCTTTTGTTTCTTCTCACAAGACTTTTTTAAATACATCATTAGATTCTGCAGCTCTAAGAGCTTCTCCAACAAACAACAAATATTAAGTCAACATTAAACTATAAATTACCGTCCCAGTATTTTGTTTTTGACATCTGTCAAACCTTTTTCGTTCGACTGGAAGTTCCGACACATGTTAAGCTCTAAACCAGAGCACATTTTTGCTCCAGGCTTATGGACTTAGTCACTTCCTGTCAGGGACATACATTATACTGCCAGTGAGAACATAAACAATAATCTTCTTAAGGTGTGAGCGTCCAGTGTGTGCAGAAATAGCATACCTTACTCAAGCAATTTACAGTCTGACGATAAGATTGTGCCGCACTATAATTTCTCAGTCGGCTCATAACAAGTATTATCATGATGTTTTGGGCTAAGATTCAAGTCTGCCGAATCCTGCACAGATCTCAATCAATTCATCTCCATATCAGTGTTGTTGGTTAAGTTTAATGATACAAACCAGGCTTAACGCCATAACGCAATGTTTGCAGTGCCAAAGGTCAGCTGTACGTTTTTTTTACAAATGGCAAATATTTCACTATTGCAACGTTTTCAACATCAAGCAGCAATCTGCTGATGGCAGGCTGTTATTTATCTGAGCTTTTGAAAGTCTGCTTGAAATCAAAACTATAGAAGACCAAAAATACACATATTTGAATAAGAAGCAAATTGACAGGCTTGGGTTTCATGATGAGTCTCATCTCAACTTTAACTCTGAATATTCCTTTTTTTTCTTGGTAAAGTAATTTGGTCTTAAAATCCAAATATAAGATATTTCAATGCTATTGAAATCCAATAGTCAAATAGAAAAGATTTTCCTTTAAGAACTGGGTTTGCCAGTGCCCTTTGGAATATGTAATAGCAGTCCCATGTTTGTACAGCCTGTATAAACATTAGGCCAATGACACTGACCTCTGGCTCTTAATAGATTAACTTCATGTTACTGTCACAAAGAAGATCAGAGACACTTCCTACAGTCTTTCTGAGTGTATACATGTGATTGTTCTCTATGTGTTCCCTAAATATCACTCATTTCACTTGTAGTGGCTAATGGAGAAAAAGTCAATGTTTTTTTTTTACGTTTTACAGTAAGAGAAAGAAGCATTAATGCATAACATGCACATATCCTCTTATAGGTGTGTCACATATGTGCATTCTCATGGGAAATGAATGGGTTGCAAATTAGCATTTTTTAGAGTGAAGTATTCTCTGGTGTTGTGTCTGCAGCACAGCCCTGTTCAACTCATAAGTCAAAGCAGGAGGAAGCTCCAAGGCCATGGTCTGGAGAGGTTTACAAACCTCCCCTAAATTCTTCCCTGTAGGTGAAATCATGTGAAAGCTGCTTAGGCAGATTATCCCTGCCTCGACGGCAGCTGGCAGCGAGATCCTTCGGAGTGCACCTGACTCAATACTGGCGGTGACGCAACCGCTGCCTGTGGCGCAGCGTGCTCCCTCAATCCTCCATGACCTTTATCCCCAGCGGGAAAAGTAACCCTAACCCTTACCCTTGTGGCCTGAAGCACAAGATCGTTCAGTCTATGTTTGACTGTACATTAGCAGGTTTACACAAAAGCTAGTCAATTCCCATGAAATTGAGCGTTGCCCAAGGAAGAACCCATCAAAAGCAGGTGCTTTTCAACATCTTGAGATAGGGTGTGTTTCAACAGATGTTTCATATCTCAGAGAATAATTCATAAATCCTAATGAAAATAATCAGACATATTTTCATAGTCCAGGGAATTGTTAGGCCTTGGAGGAGGTATGCACTCTAGTGAGAGCCATTCTAGTTTGGTTCTGGGTTTGGTTTATTGTGAATATTTTAACATATTAACTTGTTGAGGACAGGATGATAGTTTTCTTGACTTCTTTCCATCATCATAGATCCTGATGACTTTAACCAAAGACGCATAGGAAACACAATTCTAAGCGAAGAACTAACACAAACACAAACCAGCCAACATAAAAAACTGGAGTGAATACCTTTAAAAAGAAAAATAATTCTGTGTGTTTCCTGTTTTATTTTGAAATTTGGATCTCCCTCATGTGTTTCTGTTTTAATAACTCCCTGCCCTTGTGCTTTTCCCTCCAGTTTTGTTGCCATTGTTTCACCTGTTTTTCCGCTGACCCCTGTCTCTAGTTTGACATCAGTTCAGTTTGTATTTAAGTCAAGCCCTCAGTTCTTTCACAGTCGAGCCGTCTGTCTTATTAGTGTTGTGTATTCGTTAAGTAAAACATGTTGGCATGTGCTTAAAACATAATGACAGGCTTACATTTATGTTGCCTGTCTTCTGGACTCTCAGACATTCTCATCCCATGTTGGATGTGTTTTACCTGAAGTCATGGGCGGAACCAACCTCCCTATATAAATGTGCTTTCGACCCCTGCAAATCAGATTTCACTTTTGGCTTGTGTATCTCCAGGTACCTGGATGCTCGTCCTGCCCTGTAATTTCTTGTAATAAACTTTGTTATACTGAAAGTACAGGGTCCTCGGAGTCCTTCCTTCATCATCAACATCTTCTACAACATCATCAACCTCTCGGCTGCATAGAATATACCATATTAGTCTCTGCCAGTTTTGTCTCCATGTTGATGTTCTCAAGTTGTTTTGTCCTGGACAATTTCAGTTCTCCAGTTTGGTTTCCTGCCGGGCCTTGAACCTTTCTCCTGCCTCTCTCCTGCATTTGGGTCCACCTGCTCTCTAAAATTGTGACAGTGATACTCTCGACACAAAAAAGGTGTTTATAATCACTCAAGTCATCTGTTCCTGTGAATTACAAAATTAAATGTGAGTAATGCGGACAGTCTCCGTCCCTCTGCCTGGTCGTCACTTTGACTTTTGATAGTTACAGAAATATCATCATACAGTCAAGCCAACTGACCTGTATTCAGACATAAAATACAGTTTATTCTTTTAAAGCTGCAATTTCAGGGACACAGTTTTCTATTTAGATTTTTAAAGATTTAGTGGTTGGAAAAAAGAGACAACCATAAAATTATTTGAGACTTTTTATGCTTAAGTATTTTGTCAATTTAGTGAAATATGAAGCTGCCAGGTAAAGAAAATGACACAGACATTGAGATTGTACAAATAAAAATATCTGTAAAGGACAGTTGAAAATAAGCTTTCAATATAAATACAAACACTAAATAAATATGAATGATGAGCTCCTTTACATGTCATTTGATTGTGATTGATAAGGATTTTGACCAAAGTCTATTTGCTGTTCTAAATCATTGAAAACGCTAATTTCCAAGGTTTGATTTATGATTAATTTGAATATCGTCCTGGTCCATAGACTAACTATGTGAAAGCCCAACATCAGCATTTATCACATTTGTCTCTACATGATATACAGAAATAAAGTTATATTATTCACCATTGAATAGACAGACGCCGGTGGGGTTTCTCTGTTCTGGTGAGGTTTGATTTAATAGGCGTATTCACTTGCTTAATAAAATACAAATTTGTGAAATGCACAAAATTGTCAGCAACTGGCTCATGAAAATTCAAGAGTAATTGTAGAAATGACAGCGGCTGAAATGTGGTGAGGTCTGTTCTTTCTCCTGCTGTCTTTCTTCAGGGTCGTTCAGTCTCGGTTTAAAATGTTCAGGATTTTTTACCACGGTTGTCTGTTGTGTCTCATGTAGCTGTTTGATGCGGGGAAGCCTGGCTTTGATTAATGGACAATGAATAAATGAATTCATGTAACTGTGAATCTATGTCTTTTTAGGCTTTTCTCTCATATTTCTGTGCACAGTGCAGGCCGCCATGAATCATGTAAAGACCTATAAACTGAAGTATAAAGTGTTAAGTACTGCTAATGTTATCAACAAAATTTATATTTTTTCATGAATATTGTATATTGTGAAGAAAAGTGTCATTACATTGCACAAGACTTTAAACCCTTATATCTAATATGAGAGATCCCTAAATCAAAGATTACATCTATCTTTATAATGTGGCAAAAGCTTTCAAATCTGATTTGAAACCATGTACAGCCAGGTTTTAGAGGACTATACAAAGTAGCCCATGCACCCACTCACCACGCTGCTTTAAGCCAAAGCGCATCCTGTCTCATAGGGGTGATGTGTTCTACACATTGCAGCTGATACTTGGCCGGCACTGAACTCCCGAAATAGACTTCAGTTCCAGATAGGTGGGTTGTGAGGCGAAAGAGAGAGAAAGTGGGAAAGGAAGTGAGCGTGGGACACAGGATAGTGTAACACGGTATTGTGTGTCTGCAATCTGCCGCCTGCGCCCTCCACTCATATTTCACTTTGTGTGTGTTAGTGCTCGTTTTACGTTAGCGTTGGCGTCAATGGAGTTTGGGTTGTGGTTAGCTCAGGGGTTGGATATGAGGTTGGGGTTTGAGTTAGATTAGGGTTAGGGTTAAGCAAATTAGAGATAATTTAATTTAATATCGTCTGCACTCACAGCCAAGTCACTGCATGTGTGTGTCTGTGTTTATGTTTGTGTGTGTGTGTGTGTGTCTGTGTGTGCAGTGACGTCAGGAAAGGTGCTCTTGTCAGTCTGATGCTCTTCAGGGAAGGCTTCTTATGCAATTTTCGGAAAGTCTTAGCAATAGTGGCCAGACATCTTGTTAAATGGCAGACACAAATCCAGCCCATGCACACACATAAACACGCACACACACACACACACACTATCATACGAACACACAGGAACATGCAGATGAAGTATCACATTTTTTTAATACAGCGTTGATGAAAACACAGATACATAAAGACATGATGTGTTCTTGATAATGCAGCAGAACACAGAGGCCCATACATGTCTCTGTGCTGAAGTGGGCCATAGAGAGCGGAGGCTTACTCAACAGAGTTATAAATAACTGGACGTCCTGCACCTTAAGACGGTTTTGTCTGGGTGGAGGGCTCTCAGAGTTCAATGTAACCTGACAACTTAATCCCTTGTAAGAGAGAGAGAGAGGCAGAGGGAGGCTGGTGAGCATGGGCCTGGATCTCTAAGCTACTGTTGCTCATTAGCACTTTGGAGCAGCACAGCAAACATCTCTTTTTTTAGGATACAGTTCAGCTTTTGATGTACACGTGTGTACCACAAGCACAATCCCCCATAAACCCACACCGTGCTCTGCTAAACGTCATGCCTGGGGTTTTGAATCACATTATGAAATTTAAGTTATAGTTTGTCATTTTAGGAAACACACACTTCTTCGTTCCCATGCTGAGACTAAAATGAGAAGATCAATATCACCATGGATTTTTTTGCCGGTTGCCTGGCAACAATCACAGTTACGACTACAGGAAGTCACCATTCCTAGCCAAGACGTAGTCCAACGGATAAAACTCCCCACTATAAAACACAACTTGGCTTCTTTTAAAACTTTGGTTCTCAAATGGAGCCAGGTGAGTGTTTTACCCCTGATTGCAATCGTTATGCTGAGGCTAACTGGCTTGAAGTCTTAGCTTCATATTTGTTGAAGAGACATTATAGTGGTATCAATCAATCTCTAACGTTTTTAATAATTAATATAATAATATAACAGATCAGTGCTTAATAACTGTGAATATGTCATAATAATGAATCTGTGATCACTGGAATATGTATATTTACATCCATTATCGATTCCACGCATCTCTTTTTAGGAACGCCAATACCAGCTGACATTGGGCAAGATACACCCCAGACAGGTCACCTGTGTATCACAGGGCTCATTCACACAGATTAATGAGAGTCTCCAATTAACCTAACCTCAATCTGCCTGTCTTTGGACAGAGAAAATCCAAGGAGAACGTGTAAACTCCACAGAAAGATGCTTACTGACCACCGTGTCACACAGAGTGTCACATATAAATATATATATATATATACATGTAAGTGTATGCGTCTGCTCGCCACATGCAGGACCCACATGGGAACAGGCTGACCTTTGATTCTCGCTGCACTCACTGGGATGGAAAAAGTGTGTGTGTGTATGTGGGTGTGTGTGTGTGTGTGTGTGTGTGTGTATCTTGGAGTGTCCCTCTCTGTGTGCATCTCACGCATACTTGAGGAAATTGCCAGTAGTTGCTGGTGAAGAGCAGGACCAGCTCAGCCTCGACCTCGCAGCACATGGGCCACATTAGAGCCCATCAGGCGCTGCAGTCTCCAACAAGGCCGTGCTCGCCATCAGGTTCTCCCGTCAAATGTCTGCTGCTTTCACCGGCCTCCCTTACTCAGGAAATGACATTGCGTTTGAAATGGGGTTCCTGAATGGATAATCTCCCCCAGGAGTGTTGGCAAAGACTTCCACATTCCCTGTGTCTGTGCTCAGTCATGCAGATTGACCAGTGGATGTGGTACTGTAATGTAGTTAGGATCAATGCATTATGCACATAACTCGGTCAGGTTCCAGGGTTTCACAGCCACTAGACTGTAAATGAATATGAAATTATTAATGAGTTACTTTACATGTATTCTCATAATATTATATGACTTTATCCTTCTTGTCTTGTAATATAACGACTGTATTCAAAATAACAACTTTTTTAATAGTACAACTTTTTTGTAATACTAAAAATATATTCTTATAAAATCATGCCTTATAGTAAAATTGCAACTTCTTTCTTGTGATATTATGACTTGAATAATACAAAATGTAACTACAGCCATTTTATTTTGAAATTACAGTATTTTACTAGTTATATGACAACTTTATCAATCAGTTTTCCCATATAATATTACAACTTTTTACTGGTCTTTTTACAATGTTTTTTTTAAGTAATACAACGACTTTAAAATTACAACTTTAATCTTGCAATATGCTTTGTTGCCCTCAACATTTTCCTCGTAAAAAGATACATGGAGGTAGGTTTACATTAAAACAAAACACAATATAAAGCTCTTTAAATAAAACAGTAGTTTACATCGTTAAATTTTTTCAAAAGTTAACAATGTTATACTTACAAATGTAATGGACCTGCTTTTGTGGACCTTTTTCAATGATCATATCTGTTAATGTGCCACCAACTGGGTTTTATCTCAGAGTTCCTGCATCTTTTTATAGCTTTATCCATCTGCTCCTGAACAGGTAGACGTCGGTCTCAAGGACTGGGCCAGGTTAAGTGTATTGAGGTCAGACAGGATGGCCGCTGAACACCACCCGCTTAATCCCCTGACATGGTCCAACAAACAGATTAGTCGAGTTCATTGGCGGAAGATCGATCCTGTTGCTCTCTGTTGGCTGAACTTCGGGCACATTCAATACCCAGTGCAGTACCAATGCAAATAATTTAAAGTGGGTTTCAGTGACAAACCCATCAAGGAATCAGAGTTGAAATTCCACATTTGCAACAATAAGAGAGGTAAACCTTTGAGGGTTGATTTTATTTATTCACTTTCAATCACAAACAACATTTTTTACAACGATATTTTGGCTGGTAGTTGTGAAGTAATGAACTAATTAGCCTTTATGTATGTCATGCAGATATGACATATCCAGATGTACAGATGTCTTTATAGTGACATGAGCTCTTGTTGAAAGTTAACAGTGGGAGTAGATCTGTTGGGTTGATAAGCTCATTTAACTCCATTAGTTCTCAGCTTGGACAGGGCAGGATTAGCTTTGTCCTTTGTCAGTGTCTCATCAAAACTACACTTACAATTACTGCTGGCACCTCTGACGACTTACAGACACGTGGATATGACAAGATGCAGCCATAGATATACAGCACAGTATGTGATACAGGAAAGCGGATACGTTTTTGAGTGTCATCAGAAAATATCGAACCATCTGTCTAAACTTTGAGATGTACGACATGTATCAGGGCCAGAGTAGGTTTTAAAAAGAGTATGTGGAGCAGGGTTAGGGTTTAAGTGATAAAGTTACAAGAAAAACTCACAGAATTACAAGAACAAAGAATCTAAAACTCTGACTTTACAAAATCATAACTTTAAGAGAAAAACTAATTTACTCTCATAAACTGTAATATAGTTTCATATGATACAGTGTAATACAATGTTTTTTCTTTGGTAAGAAATCTCATCACTTCAGAACTGGATCAACCTCCTCACACCACAGACGGTTTTGCTGCCTGCCGTGAATTATGGCTGCTTATGATCTGATCAGGTTTGAAATTGGATTAGGAAATACTTGTGTACCAATAAGGAAATAGCTGCTTTAGCCCAGAATCCATATATTATCATAATAAGAGACAGGACTGAGGCTTTTCAGAGGAAAATAACAAACGTAGGAAATGCGGATTTGATTGAGGTGATTCCATTTGTCTGTCGTACTGTTTCAAACCACAAATCTAATTTTAATTACCTGTTTTAAAACTGACTTTAATCTCAAGCTATTTCTGACTTTTCCAAAGAGGTTATATTCTCACCTCTGTCTACTTATTGGTTGGTTGGTTGATTTGTGAGCAATATAACACAAAAACTACTGAACAAATTATTATGAAACTAAAAGCACTGATTTTACAGTATTGAACCTGAATATGTTCAACAATTTCAGGAGGGTTTCTGCTCTTTTCTAGTGAAAGCTCTTGACCATTCCTGAATACTGCGATCCAGAGCAAGTACTTTTGCATTGACTGTATAAATATATCTGTGTGCTTGTTTGTGTTCCTGCACTTATGTCTTTGTGAGGACCATTTTAAGCATAGACCCTACAGGGTGAGTGTGAATTTGCCCTTTGTCCTCGCTGCTATGTGTTCTGGTATGTAGCTAAAGGTCGGGGCCAGGCGGAGAGCAGGATGGCAGGGGCCCGATCAGGGGGAGCTGAAGCTGGGAAGAAGCACACAGCCAAAGTCCAACATCTCGGATGAGGATGATGGATCAGGACGGGACCTTGAATGGCACAAAAAAAAACACTACACATCCTTCTGCATGAGATAACGGATTGCAGGCTTTAGAGCGTGAGAGGAAATAATCAGTTAACTAAGCTGAGCAATGTCCATTTCATTAAACCTATACAGGGAATGCATTAGGTCAATCAAGTCAAGTTGCACTTACATGTAGCACTTTGTAGTTTGGCTTTTTTGAAGCTAATGTACATGTGTCATTTAAGAGCAGCAACTGATGTTCACACATGGGGAATCTGAGCTTCTGGGTCAGGCTTAAACTTCTCGCTTGTCGTGACCTGCTGCATGACTTCACACCACTCTGAGCACAGGCTGTTCTGCAAGTCAGGACAGCTACAGCAGCACACACAAACACGCACACACCGACACACACACACACATTTAATGAGCTATCCGTCAGTCCTCCTGTTGGTCAAAACAGGTACTGCAGTGTCAAAAGTTCTGCGATTTAGAGAGAAGTGACTCTGACCTCTGATCTCTGCTTCGCCACGCAGACGCCGGTCTGCTCTGCACATGTCAGCGACATCTTCAACTGCACAATTACACCGGATTGACACGAGGAACACAGAACCAAGTATTTACCACAAATGTGAAGTGTGATGCAAGGTTACATACTTCTTTTGCTATGTTTTTTTTTGTGTTTATTATAGAAATTATCATTCACTGGCAGCGGCATTTTGTAAGACATGGTTGATCAAGATCCCAACCAAAATTTCATGGGTTCTTCCCCGACCAGTACTGCATCCTTCCAACAATGATGTGGTACTCCGTTGAGCTATTTGTTACTCAATCTTTTCAAATCTGGAACTATTTTCTGCAATATGTGTGTAGGAACATGGTGTGTGTGAGTGGAACACAACAAGGGCTGGAAACAATTTCCCAAACACCTGTGTGATCTGATGATGAATACATTATATATAGCGATGAGGACACATGGAAATAGGATGCAGGAGATTCTCATTCAAGCAGAAATTTGTTCAGAAGGGAAAAACAAAAGCCGAGTGAGGGATTGTTCACATTCCACAGACATCTGTGATCTATGAATGAATGTTGTGTGCACAGCTTTCCTGCATTTTAGTCACTTGGATAACAAAAGGTTCAAATATGAAAGTGTCTGCGCCCGGAGGATTTGACTGGTTCGACTGTTCTGCTGCCATCTCACTTATCCGCTTCAAATCTGTGGAGGAAATATGAGGGACAGACTGGAAATCGTAACAATCTCTCTCCTAATCCTGAAGACGAGAAAAGAAGAATGAGAAACTCAGCATCGTCACCTTTATCAGTTTAACTGTCAGTTGTCTGCGAGTGGTTTTGCAGACAACTGACTTGTCCGTTTTGTATTTATATAGCATTTTTCTAGACTGATGATGACCAATCAAAGCTCTTTACAGTGCAGTTCTACATTCACACATTCATAGAGTGCATCTATTAGCAGCACTTTGTTGTTCTATGAGGGGCAATTCTGGTTTCAGCATCTTGCCCAGGGACACTTCGGCATGCAGCTGGGGAAGACTGGGGATTGAACTGCCAACCACTCTACCCTTCAGCCACAGACGCCTGTTTAAATATATACACAATATATGCAAGTCACTGCAGAAGCAATGTCACATCAAAAGCATATTCGCTGGATCATATTCATTTTATGCATCACACCGTTGCATTGCAAGTCTAGGTACATTGTTTGATGTTACTGATGTCCTTTTACTAAATGTTTAGCATTTGATATAAATTGTTTTAGAATGTATATATTTAAAGTAGGACTTTAAATTATTCAACTGGAAATCTCTGAAAATGTTGTAGAAAGGGAAATAAAATTCCTGGATTCCTTGGTGGTAAATCCATTGAGCTGTTGCTTAAAAACCAAAAAACAAAAGTAAACAAACAATAAACAAATGTAGCATCAATACATGTTAAGTCAATTAAAACAGTTCTTGATTTAATGATTTATCAGTCTGATGCAGCCTACAAGTTAATGCTTTGAGAGGATACTGAAAGTTTTGTTCAATATTGTGTTATCTTGTATAATGTGTTATTCTTCCAGGTGCTCTTGTGGCCGGAAAGTGCTTCCACCACCAAAATCTCGTCCCTCTTTTTATTAACATGTAGTTTCTTGAGATTATAAACCAGCTAAAAATCCCCCACTATATTTTATTTAATTGTAAATTACTGTAGATGTTAAATAAAGCTTGGTGACATCTCACCAAACTGATTTTGTTCCTAAAATTACATATTTTTATCAAGTATGTCAATCATGTGCAGAGCTAAAGTAGTGGAACTGCTTTGTCAGATCATCTCAAACCAGTAAATCATAAACAAAAAAAGTTTTGGACTTTTCATCATTATTGTCGGGATCGTTGGAAAAGCTTCAGTAGGTTCAAAGTTTATTTCCTTCCAAAGCCTGCACAGATGAAACCTCTGGCAAAATGTTAGATGTTATGAATTCTGTAATACCCATTACTTGTGTGCGTGTGCGTGTAAGTATTTGTGTGTGAACCATCTTTCCAGCTGAGGGTACAACATCTGGACAGTTTGCCCGTGGCTGTGTTTCTAAGATGTGAGTGATCTTTCTGCAGAACAGAGTGTGTAACGAATATCTGTGCATTGGTCTGTAGACTAATATGAATATGTGTGACTCTGTGTAAGAGTCAGGAAGGCTGTGATTCACTGCACAACCCTTCATCCTGTCATTACTTCTCAAACTGTAAAACACCCATATGCAATCCAAGAAGTGGTGGATACATGGTGCCTTGGCTTTGATCTCTGTGCGTGCGTGTGTGTGTGTGTGTGTGTTTCCTCTTATTGGCAGTTTCTCTTCCTTTTTGCATCTGCTAGCTCAGCTCTACATGTCAATCTGACAGAGGAAAGAAAGGATTCTATCTCTTTCTGTCTCTCTCTCTCCCTCCCCCACTATTTCTCCCAGTCTCTCTCTCTCTCTTCCTCATTCCCACAGCAGCAGCACAAAAGGTTTACACATTCATAAACATTAAGCGATGTGCGTGTGTGTCATGCGTCATGGAAGGATACTTCCCGTGTGGGTTATGTATATGAATGAATGGCTGTGCGCCCCTCCCCAGCAAGTCCATGACTGTACTTTCCATAAATAGAGTATGACTTGCTAAAGTGGAACTAATGCATCATTGACGAGTTTCCATCAGGGTTGAGCATGCTGGAGACCAGGTTTTAAGCTGGTAGTTCAACCTGTTCTCAAAGACGTAAATGCATGCGCTTCAGCAAACTGGCACATTCGATTTCCTGCGCCACAGTGTGCATCTGGCAAATTTGGATTATGCATATATGCACAAACGTACCTAGACACGCGTAGACAGGCCCGAGGAAGGTGTAGGCGGTGTTACGCAAGCAATAGAAGTCCCTCTGACACACAGCTGACTCCCTGACTCAGCATTACCTCTCCAACAGGTTGAATGAAACACAATGAGTTATCTCCCTCTCTGAGCTGAGGTCACGATAGCCCTTTAAATCAAGCCCCCTCGTCAAAACAAGCCTCTTCTGAAAATGATGATCTAAATACCGAAATCAGGAGTCCAGCAAAAGAGATTAATGACATATTTTGCTCTTTTAAACTCTGGGATATGATAATAATGTAAAAGGCTGTAACTATAGCAACCCAAACCTGTCATCCAAGAAAAACACCCCCACCATGTGCCCATGTTGCATTCTCAGTGTCCCAGTGTTAACCATAAGAAACAGCCAAATCCAGAAAGAGGAATTTATTAACAAGCATTTGTTTTAAGTGAAGTTAAAGTCCTTGACTGTTAATGATGAATTATGAAGATGTGTGTAAAAAGCCTATTCTAGGGTTAAGAAAACAACAATTTGTAGGATTATTTTATATTCAGTTTCTGTAAATAGTTCCCTTCTACCTGAATTTTACACACTGGATCTTTAAATGTCGCACAGGGGATTTACTTGTCCACATTAGACACTGTCAGGACAAGGCCCAATATGAAGAGCTCCTGCTGCTCTACCAATCTCATCCACAGGAGGGTGCTAAAGCTGCTCTTTACCTTGGAGAGCTGTCAAGTGCATACCAAACTGTTACCCAATCCTGTTTGTCACATAATCGTGAAAGAAAAGGCAACCATTACAGATAGAGTGTTGCAGTACTTTACAAGGATTTATTTGAACAGGGATAAGACAGCAGCCGTGTCCGATATTTATTGGTAAAACACCTTCTCCTTCATGTTGCTCCACACAGGAAACACAGGCTGTAAAGTTATGCAATTGTGAGCAGTGCCAAGGTGCAGTTATAGGGTTTTTCTATTTGTGCAATTATAACGAAGCAAGGCATTAACACTGGGTAATGTTCGAGAATAATTGCCCGCTCAAACTGCTTGCAGACTTTGTGAGCACACACACTACAGGAGCTTTGGATTAGTCACACATATGCAAACACAGCTACACACATGCACACATGACCCAGATGGGAGACAGATGTTTCAAAGACAAGGTCAAGGAGTCCACACTGTAATTGTCTGCTCCATTTCTCAGTATTCTCGGCATTGTTCAGATAACCACATCCACGTAAATCCAGGAAATTTCCTCCAGAATGGAAACCATGTCCTTCTCTTTCTAATATGAGGACGTATATTAGAAAGAGGACGTAGGACGTAATATGGGGAGAGCGTGGCCTAGGGGATAGAGCGGGGGCTCTGCAACAAGAAGGTTGCCGGTTCGAATCCCACTCTATCCCATCTGCATGCCTAAGTGTCCTTGGCAAGATACTGAACCCCTAAATGGCCCCTCATAAATGCTGAGTGTTCTAAAATGTAAGTCAGATAAATGACATGTAATGTAATGTAAAGGACACAAAACACACACACACACACACACACAAAACACTGCAGTTCTCTGATCATGTAAAGCACATGTTGCTGAAATAATAGCATCCAAAATCTTTCTTCACTTTCATCATCATCATTTGTTGTTTTTAAAGGCAATATTATTTACGTGCAATCGCAAAATTATTACTCATTTATTGGTTGTTTGTTCATTGGTTTGTGTCTTTTGTCAGATTTTAAACTTGTATTTTTATAAATTGTAAATAAACTGTTTTTCAGAACTCTGATTTTGTTCTGCTTTCTCTTGTACAATAGCCACTAAGTCTTTCTATTCTATTAGATTCAATCTTCATCTCCTCCTTTCTGGATGTTGATGATTCAGAGAAAGTGCTGATGATGACTGACTAATGCCAGAAGGAGTTTCTAATCTCATTATCCCAAACCCAAACTAATCCACCGTGGACAACACCTCCAGCTCATACAGATACATGTTGCATGATACGTGCCAGATATACTGTGTGTGTGCATGATAACATCAGGTGAGCCATTTCAATAAAGATGTCGGATATGCAGGATACCCTGCTGCTGGGATCAGAGGGAATCAAGAAAACAATCCTGCATGGAGGCGCCGGAGACATTCCTAAGTTCATCACGGGGGCAAAGGTACTGTTGGCCTTTGACACTTTATTTGCACTTTACATTAATCTATGGCTACGCACCAGATATATATATGCACTTTCACTTAGGCTTTGCAGTCATCCAACATATAAACTAGGCTGTGTGGGCCTATATCTATTTTACTATGAGTATCAAATCCAATTAAATCATGTTTCAGATAAACAGCAACTATGAGGAATCTTGTTCTGGACCAATGAAACAAGATGAATTCAGAAAAAACTCCCAAAGCTTGTTTCTATGCTTTAAATCTAACTAGAGCTACGAATGAAATCAAACATATGCATTTGATTATCATGCACATATGACTGTGTGCAGACAAAGCAGAACAGTGTTATCCGGAGCATAGTGAAACAATTACAAGGCGTGAAGGTATGAGAGGATGTCCAGACGGAGGCATGATGTTACAGAACACTGAGAGTATTCTGCAGCCTCGGATTTTTCTAACAAAGGATCAGATCATCTGTTTGCACATTAAGAGCAAGCACTGTGTGCGGTGTTTCCCTGAGGATGTTTCTTCATATGCCCAAGCTCCATAACAAGACCCACTGTTATTGGCCTTTGAAGAGTACGACCGTATTATATTTGCACCAGGTCCAGAGGGCTGTTGCTCAGTATGAAAGGTTTCATTACCTGTGATTTATGCATTGGTAATTATCTTGACTTGTGCCAGTTTCCAGCAGTTGTAGGATGCAGCAGCAGGATGAGTGAGGGAGGCACGTTTATATTTTTACAATTCCCACCGGCAGCCAGCAGAGGTTGATAGAGGATGGTTATCACCCGAAGGCCCTTTAGTGAGCACAGTATTAACAGAACTTAAACCAACATGGTTTGAATCAGATGCGTCATGTGAGAATTATTCAAACATAAAGAATGCTAATGTGTGGAAAGGAAGAAATTACTTCCAAGTCTTTCTAAGATTAACTGTTTTGACAAGCTGTACAAAACCTTCAATTTAATAAAGAGGTTTTTCGAGTGATCAGTCTAAAACGTGCCTCCTCCATGTAAGTGAATGGGACATGGACCATACTAAAAAGTAATTTAAGATAGTTCTCATCACCCTGTTGGTTCAAGTGTTCATATTCTGGTAAGTTTGGTTTTATTTAGTCATTTGATGTTGTAAAAACAGGCTGAAACTTCATGATTCTTTTGCTACAGGCTTTTATTGTTTTGCAATTGTCAATTTATTTAATTGTCTGAGAATATAAACGGCATATACACAGGCATATAAATTAAAGAGGAAATGACAATACATACTTCTACATGTTGAAACGGAGGACAAAGACATAAACTAGAAAAAAAGAAAGATAAAAGAAGCAATGAGCCTACGTTATAATGGGACCAAAGGAGCAAATACATATGTGTATATATTTATAAGAGAGTTCACATAGAAGGGGGCTGAGTGTTGATTTAAGGGCCTTAAATGTAGTGAAGCAGAGACCCGGAGATGAGCTATGCTCCCACCAGAACAAACTCTTTGACTGATAGAGTGTAAGCTGCCTGCCACTGTTGGACCAGCTTCTCCTACACAACACGCTTGTGGTTTGGACTCCTTCAGTAAATATAAGGAAGCAAGTAACAATTTGTCTTTGACTTTTAAAAATCTAACTTCATACAGTTAATTTGTTTATTTTTCCTCCAGGTGACGTTTCACTTCCGCACCCAGCTGTGCGATGATGAACGCACAGTAATAGACGACAGCAAAGTGGTCGGGACGCCCATGGAGATCGTGATCGGCAACATGTTCAAACTGGACATATGGGAGACTCTGTTAGCCTCGATGAGGATCGGTGAGGTGGCGGATTTCTGGTGTGACATCACTGTGAGTGTTTTTATGTGGGACCTTGTCTTGTGATTGATTTTAAGGCACACAGGATTATATCTTTTACAGTCTGAGACGCGTGACTGTGCATGTTAGACATCACGCTGCAGATGTGGAGGTCACAGTCTCTGATTTCAATAACAGGCAACAAATCATTACAATAACACATGTTTCATGTGACACAATTATACATTTACAGCTGAGACATGAAGCACAAGCATATTTTTCAACCCTCCTAAGATAGCTCACATGGTCATAAAAATAGAAAACCAATATGGAGGCAGGTTATAGGAGAGAACCTATCACTATACATTATATTTCTCAGGCGAACCTTCTCCTTCCGCTAACTTCCAATCTGTTAGAGTGAGCAAGTGATTAAAATATTTGCCTTCAGTGGCAAGCAAATCCACAGCATGACTTTGCGTGGAGTTCAACCCCGGTGAACTTTGACCCTTCCGCTGCAAAGAGTTGACGTACCACAGATGATCACAACTTTCTCAAAACTGGATCAAGAGGTTACACCAAGCAGAAACACTTACATAATTATAATAACGATAATATATTTGAATATTAACGAACAATCATAAACCCAGTCACAGCTTGAATTCCCTGCATAATTCTGTGTGAGTAATCTTTTGTTTGTTTCTGTGGAACCTCCCCCTGTTATAAAAGCTCACACAGATATTTGGCACATAAACATGTACGCACCAACAGAATATTTGTGATGCAAACATACCTCCTGTGTGTGTGTGTGTGTGTGTGTGTGTGTGTGTGTGTGTGTGTGTGTGTGTGTGTGTGTGTGTGTGTGTGTGTGTGTGTGTGTCAGAGACAGATGGATTGAGGCATTATATTGTTATTAATCTGCAGCTCCCTCTCTTTCCTCTAATCGGCTCTGATTCCTGCTGAATCAGCACTCCGCTGACTCCCCCCCCCCACTCTGATTAGATGTGATTGAGGCTTAGCATTGCATCACTCTCACTCTGAGCAACATGGCCGCTCGACACTCACTCTACTGTAAACCCTCTGTAGTGTCACTGCCGCCCAGTGGAGGGCTTACTTAACATGTTGAATGGAGGAAACAGACTCGGATGGTCGCAAACAGCTCATAATGAATATTTAATTTGATCAACTTAATGTAAGATTAATCATATATCTCATTAATAGAACATATGTGTAAGTACAGGAATTGGGGTCTTTGCATAACTTATTTTCACATGTCCACTGACCAGGATTTAAAAGTATCAGAATTAAAAAATAAAAATGATTTCTTATTTATTTTCCGTTATGCTTTTGTTATTAGAACTATGTAACAACAGTGATTTTATAAATGCAAAAAAAGAATCTGACTTGGTTAATGATAAAAAGCAAGATAAAATAAAACTAGAATGATTGTAAGTAGAGTTCATGTCTCCGCCACGGACCAATTCACAAAAATTCCCTAAATCCAATTTTTACTTTGTATTTGCACAAAATTCCATAAGTATTTCAAATTATTGAAAATCTATCCATCTGAAAACACTGAACAAAGTACAAAAAAAATTCAAGCCAAACCCATAAATAACCTTCCTCCAAGTTTCATGGTAATGTATCCAATAATTGTTGTGTAATCCTTCTAACTTTCAGACTAAGAAAACACAGATTTAAAAAGTCATAACATAATGATAACCATTTAAATCTGAAAAAAAGTTTTTAGAGTGGTAAGCTGCATTTAAAGGAAGACATTTGAAAAAGTGATCAGTTCAAATGATGGCAGGGTTGGTCTTTGAAGTTCACGGTGATTCCTTCAGGAGACCACCTATTAATAGTCCGACCATTATTATTTACTGATTTCATTCATAACTTGTGTTGAACATCTTCTCCAGCACACTGGCGTTTACCCACTTGTCTCCAAGAGTATGCGACGCATTGCTGAAGGCAAAGATCCTGTGGACTGGCACCTCCACACGTGTGGCATGGCTAACATGTTCGCCTACCACACCCTTGGCTACGACGACCTGGATGAGCTCATGAAGGAACCCAAACCTCTCTACTTTGTCCTCGAGCTGCTCATGGTGAGAAAAGAAAGGGCACACCCACATAGGTTTGAACGAGGATGTAATATGAAACTCGTGAAATCAAACTCCCGTGCATTTTTCAGGTGCAGCAGCCCAGTGAGTACAACAGGGAGTCGTGGGCTCTGAGCGATGACGAGAGGCTGAAGATCGTTCCTGTGCTGCATGGCCAAGGGAACAAGCTCTTCAAACAAGGACGCTACCAGGACGCGACGCAAAAATACAAGGAGGCCATCATCTGCATCAAAAATGTTCAGACTAAGGTCACTATATCAAATAAGATGCTGTTAAATAGAACATGTTTTGCTTCTATAAAACATTTGTTTATGGATGGATTCAATTCAAATTTGAAAGATAGTTTGATGGATGGAGGGATGGATTCAAATCCATTAAAATTTGAATGGATGGACGGATGGATGGGCTTACAGTATGAATTGACATAGATGTCAATGTCCATTTTATATATATAGAACATTTAAAACCAACTTGGTTGACCAAAGTGCTTTACAGGTGTAATGGTACAACAAAAGGACATTAAAAACGTATTACATTAAAGTACAATAATACAAATAAAATAAAATAAAAGATATACAATAAGATAAATAAAATTAGCCGCAATGAAATGTACTCAGCCCGAGTAGATAGCCTGAGAGAACAAGCTTGCTTTTAGTAGCGATTTAAAGTGGGTTAAAGACGGGGCGGATCTAATGTGAAGTGGTTGGTTGTTCCACAGGTTTGGGGGGGGGGGGGGTTGCTACTGCAAAGACGCGATCACCTCTTGTTACTAGCCTTGTCTGAGGTTTGTCAAGGAGCAGCTCAGTGGCTGATCTCAGTTCCCTAACTGGAGTGTGTATAAAGAGAAGTTTGGATAAGTAAGACGGAGCCAGTCCGTTAAGAGACTTAAAAGTTAAAAGTCAAGATCCTGTGACAAACAGGAAGCCAGTGTTTGGGACTAGCTGCAGGCGTTTAATTGAGGATTTGTCTTAGCCTACATAAAGAGAATTACAATAATCAAGACTGGAGGTTATGAATGCATGGATCACTCTCTCAATGTCTTTATGTGGGAGGTAGGCCTTTCACCTTGGCTATTTGTCGCAGTTGAAAATCTAACCAAACCATAATTAGATATTCACTATGTTCACCCTTCAGAAAAAATCCTGGGAGGTCCCATGGATGAAACTGGAGAAAATGGCCAACACCTTGACCCTGAACTACTGCCAATGTTTGCACCGTATGGAGGAGTACTACGAGATCATCGAGCACACCAGTGACATCATCAATCAGCACCCAGGTTAGGGTGGCGTGTGCTGAAGGTGTAACAGTGGTGTTTTTAAAGCAGAAAATCCTTAGAAAGCAGGAAAAGTACACAATGACATTCCAGTTGGTTGATTTAAGAGGGTGCTGTGTAAGTCTTACTACAGCCTCTCAGGTTATCCAGACTTTAACAAGCTGGCTATATTTTTTTTACAGTGTCTTTGCATATGTGAGTTTTTATTGTGGCTGTACATTTTCTTAATTTCTCATGTGTCTATAAAACCCTGAGCGCTTAAAAGTAGTTCTTAAAGTAGTTCAGCAACACTATCATGCACAGTATCATGCACAGTCCTACTACTTCTACTTGTCCTCCAGGCGTAATGAAGGCCTTCTACCTACGAGGGAAAGCCCACATGGAGGTGTGGAACGAGGCAGAGGCCCGGCAGGACTTCAGCAGGGTGCTGGACCTGGACCCTCGCATGAAGAAGGCTGTGAAGAAGGAACTGGCTGTGCTCAATATGCGCATGGAAGAGAAAAACCAGGAGGACAGGGAAACGTACAAGGGAATGTTCTGACCAGGACAGACTGCGACTCTGAGCAATCAGTGACGTGATGTGACAAAGACGGAGTGAAATTGTTGAAACAAATCGATGTAATTTATTGATATTTTCCAACAATAAAATAATACCTTGATGCTGGTTCAATAAATCAGGAATTGTATGAACACCAATCTTAAGGCCCATCTACCTTTTTTTACCAAACCATGATTGAGACCACATCGAAGTTAAATTCACCCATATATATAACTATCTTTAAAAAGTTCTTCAGCAATATGTCATGAATGCTACTATTAGCAATGCATTACATGATTTGCCTGGAAAATTATTATTACATTATTAAATAGTGTTTAAGAATAGTAAGTAAGAATATCTTTGTTTATCTTTACTGTCAAGAGTTAGATAGGAAATCCATGAATCTAATGGCAGCGGGAGCCAGTTTAGTTTATATTATCTTGGTTTCGCTTAGTTTAGCTTCACTTAGTTTAGCTTTTCTTTGTTTACTTTATATTGTCTTATCTTATCTAACAACTAGCTGAGCACTGTCCAAGAGAGAGAAAGACCTCTAGCACAGGTCAAGTTCGTCACATAACACAATCTTTTTCTTTTGTTTAATCCAGGTGAACAGGGATATGTATTATTTGAAGACTGGATTAAAAAATAAAAGATTTCAAACAAAGTAATTAATTACTGATAGATGGTTTGCATTTTGTCCAGAACCTGGGTGTTTCGTTTTATTTCCAGTGAGAGGCTGTATCAGTCTTCTTATCAAACTTAGTCATCAGGGGAAGAGCAAATATGTTTCCTAAAATGTAGAACTTGTCCTTTAACGTTGTGTTTTGATCTGGAATACTCCGTTGACATTTTTGAAGGAACTGAACCAACCATTTGTCTGTCTGTCTCAAAATAATGACAGCCTCTGGCCTCTGCTAAAGACCTGAAGTGCTGGCTATGTTCTTTCTAAAGAGTACTTTTAGAAAATCAACTGAAGCACAAGTCACGTCTCAAAGTCTTGTAAGCACATTGGCCTCCCACAAGGTGGAGCTGTGACCACATCCTCAGGGTTAGCCTGAACCCTCCTGGTGAACTGGTCCTGAGCTGCGTTCAAATCTTCATGAGGAGTCTGGGGGCTTGTAAAACTAAATGATGTGGCTGGTACTTGCTGTTCATCTCCCTCCTGTCTCTCTTTTGTGCAAGCGTTTACCGCAGAGTCTTTATGACAAAGTGGTGAGAGAAAAGAAATGAAACAGGCCTAATGGAAATGAGGAGTTCTGACTCACACATCCTCCTCTGAGTTTCCTTAGAACCACAGAAATCCACTGGAAAAAACTCACTTGAATGTTCTTAGATCGATAGTGTTGCAACACACTGAGCTCACTTTCATTCACGGAATCACCGTCTGCACCACTGTCCCCCTCATCACCACCAAAGGTCACAATGCAGTGCAGCAGCCACTCTGACAAATGAGGCGGACGCTAATGCACCAGTCTAACGCAGGGGAAATCAATAGGAGAGGATGAGAGTAAAGAAAAAAATATCACGATTAAACATTCAACTTAGCATTCAACCCATTACAACCACATTTGTTGCACGTCTGATAGCCCGGTCTGAGAAGGATAGATTAAGACACTGCAAAAGATGGACTTTTATTCGAAAATAAATTGTATAGATAGATAGATAGATTACTTTATTCATCCCCGAAGGGAAATTAAGTCGTCATAGCAGCCGGTACATTTGAATACAATAAAATACAATACAATAGAATAAAATAAAATATATTTAGGTAGAAAGAATAAAAACAGAAACACAAGATAAATAGGTAGATAAGGTGCAGTGGCAAGATGATGAATATAATTTCATTCACAGATGGAAAAAACATAATTTTCTCAGTGACATTTATTAACATGACAGAGACAGAGTTGATTTGATTCAGGGATGTCTGTCCGAGCCTTAAGAAACCTTGTCCCGGACAACAACACGGAGGCTACATCAAATTCTGCATAGCAGCACAATCTGCTGCAGGCTTCCCTCCATAAACTATTGGTGCTGATGCTGAGGAGAGGGGGAGAGAAGGAATGGTGGGGCAGGAGGAGGAAGGAGAGCTATCATGAGATGCGTCAAGTTATAAGAATGCAGGAAGTGTAACGGCTGTGGATTCAACAAAATAAGATACAAATGATAGAGAGGAAGAATTATATATATATAATGGGATAATTTTAACTTTCTTGCAGCAAAAAGGTGGACTTAAGATTTCCTATGACAATGCCAAAATAACAAAAGCATTTTAATTGTAAGTGTCTCTGAGTTTTGTTTTGTTTTTCTAAAGCTGCTTGTATAAACAATCCCCTGTTGGATTGAGTTATTTCAATTCTAACTTACGTGTAGCTCATAACCTTTTGAGATGGACTCCTTCCTGTTTCAGTGAATAACTGATAACTCCATTTGGCAAATGATTTTGCTCATAGAAACTAACGTTGTTTTCCCATTCACAAAGCTTACACTGGGACGTATCTGGTGATCGTGCTCAAGGTCATGCCACGGACTGAACGGTGAACAGAAGGAGCTGCAGTTTGAGGCAGCTCCTCAACGGTTACCAATCCTCCTGCTCAATACCAAGAGCAACAGTAAAGGACTGTAAGTGCAGGAGTTACATGCTGGCCATCCAAGATACCATATGTGACAAGATTGCATGACACAGAATATTTTGTAATTCCACATATAGCCCAAAATATGTGCGACCGTAATACCTAAATAATAATATTGCGACAAAAAATCAAAACTGAGCAGTTCAGAAATAGTTTTTAAAAATCGAGAGCGAACTAAAGCATTTACAAGCTGGAATGACAATCATTATCACATTCCTACACAGTCCCCTTAAATTCAGTCAAGCTGCACCAAGTTACATGAACTTGATCATGTTTTGTTTTGGATGGAATATATTACTAGTTATTGGCTAATTATTGCTCATTTACAGGATATTCAGAAGCGTCGTGTTGGCAAATGACGCTTTTATTTTTTGCTTCAATCACCGGAAGTGCTGCGTTCACAGGTTGTGACTTGACCGGTCCCAAGTTGAGTCCGGTCACTGAACTGCTGCATCGTGGAGGCAGAAGAGGAGAGAGGCTCAGGACAATCTGCTGAGAGAGACCGGACATCGTCATCCCTTCTTCCTTCAAACATTAACAAAGAACGTGTGGGGAACTTCCCAGAGGAGATTGGTGGCAGTGGATGACGGTGGGAGACAGGACCTGTTCCTCTGACTGATTGGATGAGAGAAGAAGAGGTTATCACTCATCTGATGCTGTGCAGGAATGATGTGAAGAAAAGAATGATCACCTCCGATTCCATTCTTTTACATTCAGAGTCAGTACACACCCAGCTTTTACAGCACATCGCTGTAGTCTAACTTCATTGATCTGCTGCTGATCACTTTTTAATCCAGTTCACATTCATCTGATTGTCTATTATGGAAAGAAGGGGTCTCCTGATTTGTGATCAGTTTTAAAGTTTAAAACAACGACAACAACATAGATTCCCTGGTGTAATTTGCTAAAAGTGAGAGTTGAACATGGCCATCAACACGGACACAGACTTCCAGAAGTCCAGCCTGGGTGAAGGAGGAGGAATAGGAGGAGGAGGAGGAGGAGGAATAGGAGGAGGAGGTGGCGCACAGTTGGCAGACTCTCTAGAGACGGAGAAGCTTCTGGCGGTGACAACCGAGCCCGGAGGCAACGGGGTAAAGATGTCCACCTCCTTCACGGTCAACGTGGGCGGAGACAAGGGCCTGGACGCCGACCAGAACGGCCACGGAGTCGGGCTGAGGTCGGGCTCCGTGGGGCAGCTGACCGCCGCCGCCCCGCTCTCCCCTTCCAAGGCCAGCCTGAGCCGCTCCTCCACCGGGAACGCCACCGTGCAGGAGACCCCGAAGCCCAAGGATTACCTGTTACTGGTCATCTTCTCCTGCTTCTGCCCCGTGTGGCCCGTCAGCATCGTGGCTCTGGTCTACTCCATCATGGTGAGCATCACTTAAATGTAAATTGTCTGTGTGGGTCAGCAGAACTACCAGGAAAATGAATGTATTAGTCTGACCCTGGAGGAAGAACTAGGCTGGAACAGCAGAGAGATATGATGAATGAGTAAATACGGTATGTTTTGTCAATGAGATATAAAGACCAGATGCAGAGGAACAGTAACATTTCAGATCTGGAGTCTGGGGAGTGTAAACCACATATCTAAATATCTGCAGAAGCAAGTTGTTAAATAGGAAATAAGAGTAAAAAAAATTTGGTTTTGAAGGGTTTTTATTTAAATGTGTCATTTCCAACTTTATAAACTTCGTTAACATGGACATTCATGTATTATCCTTCATAATAACAAATAATTTAAAATATGTTTGATATTAACATGGTCTGGTTCAGAAATGTCAGTTTTGTAACTGGTATGAAGGAATAAGGAAAGAAACCCCCCAAAACAACATATCCTATGTATGCTTATGTTATCTCTTTTATTAATAATAGACTATCTTCATATAATTCTAAAATTGAAGAGAATGTGAATATTGTTCTCAACTGAGCAACTGAATCTGTGATGGGCATCAGAGCCTAAGGAGTATTTATCCCTAACATAAATAGAAATATCTTATGTATACTTTTAAGATGGATCAATCATTATTTAAATAAAAACAACAATGTTTCTAAATGCTGTTTTCAAGCAACTACATCAAATCCAAGGAGGCCCTCAGATATAGTTATAAATAGAAAAGTTATTTCAGTTATTTTTACTTAACTTATTCAAATGCAATCATCCCCAAATTCCTCCAAATGTTGCTTCCATTTCTATACCAGTATGAGGGCAGGACATGGCTCCATGATTCCTGAGAAAGTCATTAATATTGTTTGCCAGTATATAGCTTACTGCACACACACACACACACACACACACACATAAACACACAAACAAACACACACGCACGCATACACACATAAACACACACACACACACACGCATGCATGCACGCACACACACACACACACACACACTCCAAATTGTTCACGTTGCTGGGAGTTTAAATGAACTCAGGTCTGCTTTCGACAGGTGATTCATTCTCTGACTGAAAGTTTCTCGATGCACAAAACACTGATAAATGATGCAGCCGAGACACAGCACACAGACACTGTTCCTCAGAACACTGCTGCTGTCTACTGCTCTCCACTTAGTGCATGTTCTTTAAGGGACCAAATCATGTTATTCTACAAGATTACATCCAGCCTAACTGGGAATAATGATGACTCTTCACAAAGATCCATGTTCAGCATGCTCTGGGTCTTTGAAAATGTAAGCCGACACTGTCCCGTTGCCACTCTGCAGTGGTGAGACGTACGCAGTAAAAAATAGTTGCCTGGAGAGCAGGGAAACATGTCACTTTTATGTGTCTGACGATTCCTCACAGCCCTGCTGAATATATTTATGATTTCTTTTTTCACCAGTGCTCCTCAAAGCGGAAAACATATTAACACGAAGTTGTGTTCTGCCCTGCACACTCAGTTTAAACCGTCCTGCATTTTGTCCTCAAATTACACTGGTGCAAGCTCATATAATAAAACATCCTGTAAGAAGAAGCTCCTATAGAAGCTGCCATGATTTATCACAGCCTGTTAGAGCTGTACGTTTGTCGTTGCGCCCTCCTCTTCCAGATTGGAAGTCCTCCATATTCAATCAAGGTTTTAATGGGATAAGATCTGCAAATGCAACTGGCTCACATGTTCGGAAAAATCTCTGTGATAATTAACATTCTTATTACATATCAGAGCATGTTTTTCTCCACTGCTTGCAGGTAAATCCAACATGTTTTATTTTGTAAATTAACCTCCAGTTAAATAAGATCTCTTTAATACTAGTGTTCGTCTGGTAATGAAACTGTACAGCAGAGACAAGGTTATTGATCAGTACTTAAAATTATTAATGTGGACGAACCACGAATCTCCTTGAATGGAGTCGTATTTCTTTCCAGTTCACATCTTTGAGGAACATGATATAATTGTATTGTCATTTGGAGACATACATTTTGGTGTATTAAGAATCTCCTCAACATTTCTTCCATGGTTGTGATTCTTTTTCAAATCTGTGGAATAAAGCAAAGTCAGTTTTCACCGAAAAATATAAATAACATAAAAATTAGGTGCATATATATAACTATATATAGAAATATATATAGAAATACACATATATATATATTTATAACTATATATATATTCAGTTGCCACCATCCCGACAGTTAAGTGTAAGTGCTTGTTAACTCTGTTATATTAACAGAGGGATTCAAAGATGAAATTAATGTTTACATTAGGAGATAATGTTTAGATATTGGAGAGAATCAAAAGCCAAAGGAAACAAACCTTTTCAGATCGAAATACAATAAAAGGCTGTGATCTGAACATTCAAGTGTAAAGTTACCTTTTCGCTTATAGATCAATAAGTTCTGCAACAACGTAAACAAAATCCAGCATTGTGTCTTGTAATAATGTGCCTGCGCCTCTATATGTAGCCGAGCAGAGGTGTTGCAACAGGGTAGGCAAAGCTAGGATGATCGGTGAAGACACTGCAACAACACCATGTTTGGAAAACCCTAGCGGATCCCATGCCTCTATCTTTTGGCAGAAGCTTTGTAATTTTAGAGGTTTGATTCAGGGCCGGTGTTAATTTGGTTTGCAGTTGGGCCCCTCAGATCCCTTGAAACATGTGTATAGCCAGGAAACAGCAGCAGAGAATCAGCTGGTGCAGATAAATTTAAGTCTTTAAGATCCACCTTTAGAAACTGTTGAGTCAGGATTTTACTGTAACTCCAGTTGACTTTTTAACAAAGACATGTGTGATCTACTTGTGACACTGTGTGGCAGCTGTATACAGAGAAACAAGGCAGAGGCAATGCAGTGAAACCGTAAGTTCTGTAATATCACTCCTGTGGGTGCTACACACCAAAGGGGATATCATGCGGTATCCATGAGACAGCCTGTACCTCACAGAGCCATCATCGTGACATTCCCCAGTCAGCCACTTGGCAATGGTGCAGCAATCTCAACCATGTGTGTGTGAGTGTGTGAGAGAGAGAGAAAGACAGAGAGAGAGAGAGGCTTTGACAGAGGGCATAAGAAAGAGGAGTGAAGGAGGGAGAAACTGGAGCTGCCCACTAACTCAATAAATGGCGAGAGAAGTCAATTTAGTTTCTCTGCAGAGGGCAGATTGCAGCAGTTAGGCAGCTCTGTGGCAGTGCTCGACATCCTCCCTCTTATGTATGGAAATGGGATACGGGCCATTGCAAAGAAGATCAAAACATCTTTGGCTACAAGGGCAGATGAGTTTGAGAGAGACAAAAAAATGGCCATAAAGTAGCTCCTCTCACTGGATTAGAAAGGAATTGAATCGGCTACCGCAGTAATGCCGGATAAGTGTGAGTCAGTCAGAGCAGGAAAATCCGAGGTTTACACCCGCTTTGGACAAATTGATCAAAAGTAATGTGGTTGATACCGCACGATGCAGCCCCGGAATGAAAGATCACTGCTAAGTGCTAATAATCTCCATGCCCATGTGAAATGGATACTTCAGGAAAGTCGAACAGGGAAAAGGGAAACACTTCATCTTCTGTGAAAATGGTGGTAATGTGCTGAAATCAGAGGAAACACTCAAGACTCAAGGAGACTGAAAACAGAAAGAGAAAATGTTTTTTATCATAAACAGTTGTTTGATATGAAAAGGTTCAGCAGTATATGTAGTATGTTTGTTGTGGTTATATCACTGACAAGTGTATTTAATCTGCATCCACCTCAGTTTTACTTATCTTAGTGTTTGCAGAGAATTTTCCCCCCATAAAAAAAAAAAAAAATTTCTGCCCACACAACCTTAATTTTACAAATCATCATTGTCTCTAGAAATATCAGGGCGAACCAAACATAGAGAGGTGCATCTTCATAACGCAAAGCAACAGTACGCAAGAGCGACATTGTTGAAATATGACTACATGTCACCCTTGTGCCTTTTTTAAAGAAAAAGCTGTATGATTTTCCGACACGTTGGCTGAAGAAAATGTATGCCCACTGCCAGGGTTTGTGATGTCACAAATTTAGGGAAAGCCATCTTGTCCAATTTATTGGCGGGGCTTAGTAGCACAAAAAGACAAGTGACAAACACAAAGATGTAACCGCCAGCTCTGCTGATTCCCTATAGTCCAACAGAGCCGTTCAGTCTGTTTTGGACAACTGTTTTGGTTATTGGACCTCATCTCCACTTTCATTATTCCAGCAGCAGAATGCAGCTGATCTGAGCAACACAAGCTATGATAAATACCCCACACACTGCCTGCCGAGCAATAGACGGACAAAGTAACGGCTAAAGAGGCTCAGAGGTTTGTGATAAGTTGTGAATATTGGTATCGATCAGATGTACAGGACATCTGTTAATATTAATGCAGCTTAAGTGGCTTACACCTAACTTCAAACTGACATAAATAATGTGTTTCTATGTTGTGGTGACATCCTTATCATTAGGCTGTCCACCTGCAAAATCTGCATTTCAGAAATGCAGATTTTGCAACATAAAACTATAACTAACTCGATGAGTCATCACTGCAGGAAACAAACAAAGAAAAGAAATGTTAGAATGGTAACTGATGTAATGTATTGTGCAGTGTATAATACCTAATGGTAATTTACAGCCTCTGTTGAAGCTTCATTAAGCCTCATAAAAAAGGTCTTCAAAGCATCTTTCCCTACTAGCACATGGTGCACTGCTAACAACAGGAGGCGCAAAAAGTTACATCCATCATCATCCACCACCCCCGCCACCACTTTCAACAGCAGGACCACTGAAAGAAGCCAACTTCCAGCTGGCTGCTGCCACAGATCCCTAACAGATGCTCTGGTGGGGAAGGCTTGCGGCTGGCAAACGCTTAGACGGTGCAGTCAATTATGGGGATTGGAGAGGCCGGGGTAATAGGTTTTTACTGCCCATACCAGCCTATCCCAGTAATGGGAAGGCCCAAACTGCAGGAGCGTTATTGCACGCTCGGCAGATTTGCCTGTGAAATATGGACTTGCAGGTCTGCACTAGATGGATGACTGTGTATTTCTGTGTGTATGTGTGTGTGTGTGTGTGTGTGTGTGTGTGTGTGTGTGTGTGTGTGTGAGTGAATGCGTGTGTGTGCGTGCGTGTAGGTAAATGACTTCTTATTTGCAATCTAATACTCGCAGACATAGTGGGAGAGCTTCATACGGCTGTGGCCAATTATATGAAGCCTATCACAGTCCTCCAGCCAAACTGCTCAAAATTAAAACAGAAAACAGAATTATTTATTAAAGAGCATAACCTCAAGAAACCCTGTATGCCCTCATTTCAATGTTTTTTTCTGTCACTTTGCTTGTGTATATGTTGCATATTGGAATACACTTAAAGCTCTAGACTGAAGTAGCAATTTGATCACATAGACCGTAGATAAAGATGGACTACATGACAGCTCCCAAAAAGTGAAGCCCAAACGTCTTAAATCAGTGATAATGGAATCACGGCCAGTGTCTTTACGGCTTCATGTTTTTGTTTTTCTAACACTTAGTTAGCTTGCTTGATCTTTGTTTCAAGTTCACAAACTAACCAAGATATAAATACCATTACAATGTATGAGTTGCACCGGCAGCTAAAACGCGTTTTATGGATGCAAGAAGTAGAGCGGTGCCATCATTGGTAGATCTGATCAGCTGAGCACTTTGAGTGGTTTGCAATTTTAATGGAGAGTCAAGTGTAACAAGACTTGGGTCTTAGAAGCCCTCCTAGTGGCTCCTAGGGGCTGTGAGGTTCCTCGCACCCAAACAGACTAAAGGGGTTTAAGCAAACCAAATATAAGAATCCGACCAACAGCCAAGAACTCTTGGTTGAGAGAAATTTAAGATAATGAATACAAAAATTATGTTAAGGTTTATAAATTAACAAGGAAAGTGATATCAATCACTTTAAGAGGGTCAAATAAAATGAAAATGAAAATAGAAGGAATGTTATACAGGGAACAACAAATCAAGAATTTTCATTTGATCAAAATGGCGACTTATCTCACAAACGTACAGTGCCTACACACAGCTCCTGGTTGTACAGTCCCGCTCTGCCAGGCGGCTGCTGCTGCTGGCTCTACATTATTAATGACAACAGAGAAAGGGAGCACTTACTAGCCTCCACCTTCCGCTGCTGGAAGCTATGGAGAAAGAGTAATGTGTGTGTTTGTGTGTGTGTGTGGGGGGGGGGGGGGGGGGGGGGGCTTGTATGTGTATGTGTGTGTGTGTGTGTTTAGGGGGGGGGGGTCTTTAGTTATGGGGGCCAATTTTGGATCAATACCATCAATGTGAGGACATTTTGGCTGGTTCTCACAAATTCAAAGGGCTGTTAGGTTAAGGGCCTATAGGGACTGAATAAGTGTCCTCACTACAATGTGTGTGCGTGTGTGTGTGTGAGTGTGTGTGTGTGTGTGTGTGTGTGTGTGTGTGTGTGTGTGTGTCTGCGTTTGTGTGATACGACAAAGAACACTAGACAAGACACTTTCAGGTTAGAATTTCCCATTCAGAAAACAAATATGACTGAGCTGTGAATCAATATAGACATTCATCAGCCAGGCGAAGGGTACCTCCCCCTCAACACAACACGCACACACACACACACACACACACAAACAGACACACACACACACACACACACACACACACACACACACACACACACACACACACACACAGACACACACAATATTCCTTTCTTTGTCTTTTTCTTTTATTTATTACGATTGATCATTTTTTGAATTGACCTCTTTTTATTCAGCATTTTTCTCTGAGCGGTCTAAGTACCCTATGTTTTCTGAAAGGGGCTGGCGTTGATTTAAGGTGCTGATGTTGCTCTTCTCTCTGATGTGAGGCCAGATCAATAAAAGGCTCCAATGGGACGGGGTTTTCACATTGCAGTGCTGGAAGCACAAGAAGCTGAAGCCTTTCCCTGCACATGTGTGTGTGTGTGTGTTTGAGGGATAAATCTCTGACATGTGCATTGATCTAGATTTCGTCGGATAACTCACACTGACGTACAAGAGCTGACGTGAAATATTTCAATTCTGTATCGAATTTTTATTCTTAAGGTTAGCCATTTAAAGATGGTAAACTGTGGCCATTAAGGGACAACTGCAACAACACTCAGACAGGCTGTGGCATTAAAACAGTGATGGATTGGTATTAAGGGGCCAAAATTGTGACAAGCAATAATACCCCACACCATCATACCACCGCTACCAGCCCGGCCTGTTGACTCAAGACAGTTCAGGTCCATGGATTCAGTTGAGTCATAGAGTCTGCGTCACTGTAGCCTCACTCCTGACACTATGTTGTTGCCCATCAACCTCAAGCTTTGACAAGTTGTTTATTATCTGATTAGTTATGTAATGTTAAACATCATGATTGACAGCTGAGACTGACACTACACATTACATATTGTCATTTGATATACAGAGTGTATTGGATTATGCAATGGTTGATTAAGTCAGCTGTGATCAAGTCATCAGTTATTGTTTCTCAGAACGCCCTCTGGTTGAATAAAACACGTTCAGCACCAGAGACAGCTCCTAAACCTTTCATCAGCCTTACAAATTAAAAGATGTCATCATCAGGAGCATCAGACCATCGCAGGGAAGGTTTCAATTTAGAACCTAATCCCTGTTAAGTGTGATTTCCTCATTATATCTCTCTGCTGTGGCTCTCGGTTTAACACAGTGTCAGTGATGCTTTTCAAATAGTTTTCCCTCTGAGTTTGACCACAGTGTCAAACCCACCCTGCAAGGATGCTGACCCAGTCTGTGTTCACATTAGATGGTCGAGTGTCTTTAGACTCAAGTAGATCTTGGCTGACACTGAAAGCAGACGGGGTACTACTTAACCTGCTGTCAATCTTTTTTTTTCCAAGATAGTTTCAAGGTTTTGTTTACTCCACTTGCTGTCCTGTGGCATTCAAAAGCTAATTGTTAAGTGGCTTGATATGTGTCAAAAAGCAGCACCATCACACCTGCCACAAGTCTGCAGTGTTTTCATGCTGCATGATGAACACATGGAGAACCTCCAGCATCCAGTGTATTTGTGCTTTACCTCGGTGCAACTTGTTATTGTTGTTTGGTGCTGGAAGTAGTGCAGCTCTGTTCGGTCAGTGGCTGTTATTCTGCAGTTGTTTTAACGTTCTTTCTGAATCTCTGCACATTTTCCGTAGGCATCTTTTAAACTAAAACACTAATTATATGACCATCCACTGATCATTTTGACCGATATGACACACACACAATAAACCCAAAAGGCTGTGGTTCCAACAGTTGGTCGAACAAACCATAATATCACCTCCTTAGCATTGAATTGATAAATTATGGAGTTAAGCTATTAAAGAAAATTATATTGCAATTATTTTCAATATTGTTGTATCACAAAGGTCAAATGTAGAATTATGGATTGTTGTATGTTACTATTTGATAAACTACCTTAAATAGTTTTTGTAAAATAATTAATTACTTTGTAAATATGAAATAATGAGGAAATGTCAGACATGAAGCGTCAGATGTTATGTACCTGCATGTGTTTGTTGTAGCCTACCTATATCTTTGTGAGGACCATTTTGTGTAGACACCTTATAGCCTGAGGGCATTTTCACGTTTTGATTGCAGCAATTGTTGTGATTGCTTGTATGCAGCAAGCATACAGTTTTTCAACACATGGAAAGCTGAAGAGACAATATTTGTATCAGTGATTTATCATTTAAGAGACTCTCACACATGAAAACATTCATACACATGCATCATGTTGTCTGTATATATACAGCCTACATAAAGCATTATACATACAACATTAAGTTGATATACAACCCCTTCGCGCTGCTGGTCCCACCTCCTCCATCCGACTGGTTCTGGATGTCAAATTTTTTCCATCAATCCCAGTCTGACAATCTGACATAGACAATTTCTTTCAGCTCGCAGCTGAGAATAAATTATTGTTGGCTTTTTATCCCATGCGACTCTACAGCAAACGATAGATGTGTCAACATCGCTGTGCAACATCTGTCTCCTTCAACTGTTTAAAATGACTCAAATATCGATTAACTGAAAACCACATAATAAATATTTCAACTGCCAAGACGTTTAGTTCCTCTTCACTTGCTCACTGGTTGTCACAGAAATATAAAGGTTGTGAGTTGCTGGTTACTTGTCCTGGCTCAGTGGAGAGTTGTATTTCATGCTGTTGGTTTTATGATACATGAACGTCACTACAACGAAAAAGAAAAAAGGTGGAAATAACACTAATAACTCCCATTAAATAGACATGGTGAAAAATAAATGTATAAAAGAAATAAAATTAAATTTTCTGTCTGACTTTTATTGCCCCGTGGCTTATTTTTCCACCTGCAGCTAAATAGGATTTTCTTCAACTGCCAATGATAACAATGTTGACGGCAGGAACATGAAGCTTAAGATTTCCGTCCTATCCTTAAAATGGTGGGAGGTTAATTAAACGGCGCCAATATTTCAGTTGTGTTTAGTGTTGATTCTATCTGCTCTCTTTGTCACACAATGTCTGCCAAGGAGGTTTTGTTTTCACCTGCTTGTTTGTTTGTTTGTTTGTTAGCAAGATTACGCAAAAACTATTACCACAACACTAGATGTCTCAAACACCGTGACAGGAAAAATTTACCCCCTTAATTTAAAAGGGTTATTTGGAAAATCACAATCTGTTCTTGATGTCTTGCAACATTTTTCATGCCCTGCATAACATTATGATGGGAATGTGTTAATACATGGTGCGTTTGTGTTCCTCCAGTCCAGAAACAGTCTCCAGTCGGGCGACATGGACGGGGCCAAGAGGCTGGGTAAACTGGCTCGCCTGCTCAGCATCGTCTCCATCATCCTGGGCGTGGTCATCGTCATAGTCTACGTCTCCGTGGCAGGTACGTAAAATAAAGACAAACAGGACAAATTTAAACAGGCAGTGTCATCAGTGATGTCACCTCAACAAACAACCATTTTGGAATAATGTCTGAACATGTCATTATTTGCTGCAGAATCCTCACTAACATCTAATATATGTATGCATAAACGTTATGCTCATTATAACTTATGAATATTCAAAGGGTTATCAGTTGAAAATGATGTACGATATGTGTGTTTGCACACTGAAACACACGCACACACTCCCAGGACTTAAACCATAAGTGTTCACCAACAAGGTGTACCTCCTGCATTACGATGACATTGTGATATATGACACTGCAGCAGGAGAATGAGATGTGTGTATTTTTATGTCCAAACTCAGCATATTTCGCTGTGTGTGTGTTAGAGTATGTGTGTAGACTGATTTAGCACTGCACCAACTGTAGGGTATGGTGCAGCAATCCCGACAGCTCAGCCCCGGACCGTAACCTGTCAAAATATGAGCTTGAGGGTGAATTTTATTTGTCTTTTTTTGTCCAACATGACTCTTTATCACAGCGCCATCTCTCTGCTTGTCTCTCTCTAACAGCGACCCAATGACCTGGAGAGTCTGAGGGGGAGAGGAACCCGTAACACCGTGAAAACCAAACCACAGAGGCAACAAAAAAAGAAATACAATTCATAACATTATGCTACAATATTATTGCATCAAGACCAACCTCAGAAAGCTAAACAAAAAAACAAAACAGGAGAGAGTAGCTATTGCAGAAAGTAAACAGATTTACAAATTTACAAATCCCTCAAAGCTGCATGCATTAGAATCCAGTAACATTCGCTTGACAAAAATAACCTAAAGCCTGATGTTAAAAAGGTCAGGTTAAAAGACAGAGGGGGAGGAAATGCAGATGTAATTGTGGTTAAGAGAATAAAAGTTTCATTTTTGGAATAATGGACTTCTTGAAATGAAGCAGATGATCCACGAATGAGGGGAGAGTGAGCGAAGACTTTTTCTACGTGCTGGATGGAGCTCCTTTGGAAAACTGACTGTGGGTTTCGGACTGGGTTTGGATTTTGGACAGCTGCATTTATCCTCATATATTCCTTACTGAAATTCTTGCATTCAAAGCATATAAAGCTACAAATATTTGAAATATAGGTATATGAACATATATATATATATATATAAATGTACATTTTATAAAAATGTTTGTATGCCAAGTGGTGCTGGGTTTAAGTCACAACGGCTGCTTTGTTGGTGCTTGGATTATCAGTGGAAACTCAAGGGTTTGATTAAATAAACGGGAGAGGGAACACATCTTTTTTTAATTTTAATTTAATTATTTTTTTATTAAAACAAATGAGACCAACTGCATGCCTGAATGTAGATAACCAATCTTCTGCCTTTGTTTGGACTGTTGTTAGTCATCTCCGTCATTAGGAAGGAGTCAGGGAGGCTGACGAGTTTGCACATGGAGGAGTGATTTGTGTACATTGTGAGTCCGGCCACTGTAGAATGTGTAAAAGAACCCTCTGAACTTCTCCCCACTGTCTCCAACATTTCCTGAACCTTGCCTCGCTCCGGCAGAGACAGATATGCATGCCAAACCTCGCACCATCTTTGAATTCTTTCTTTTTCTGTCTCACCCTGTCATTCTTCACCTTCAAATCAAAGTGGCTGCTTTAGTTGTGTCTGTTTTCCTTCATCTTTCTTAAACACTTTTACTACCACCCCACACACATCGCTCCCAATTCCCATTCTTACATTGTTATACATTGACTGGTAAATACCAATGTTTCACTGAATGTGTTTTTCTCCTCTCCTTGTATTGGTATGAAATGTATTTATATGGGAAAATATTTATGCAATATGTACGCATGCTACGGGCCGAACCAGCTCACACATTTATTTTTTGTAAATGAGCAGGTCTGAGTTTGACCAAGTTACAAAATGCATTTAAAGCACGAAAGATCGCCTGGAAAAGTCAATTTTATTGGAGACAAAGACTCATTACAGACTTTGCTGCAAGCACAGGTAATGTCACTGTATAAGATCCCTTAGCGTCAGTTAAAGCCACCGTGTTTCTTTGTTCATTCAAGCTTGTTTTTCTTTCTTACATGTATAAAATCTAAATCAGGAATCATTTGGACTAAGTCCCTTTAATGTGACGTGATGACCATGTGTTGAGTTCCAGTTGTTCTTCGGTAAAGGGCTCGTACAAGTGACACAAGAGAAACACCAGCTAATTACGGATGGAGGGGAAATTCAATTTGTCAGACTATGCAGCTTAAGTGATTCTTAATCTAAACATCATCAACGTTAAAGCTGAACAACGCCAAAATGTCAAGTATTAACTCAATATAGCACAATGTTTTGTGCAAAATGGGTTTATATCAAATGTCCATTCCAATTCATAGTTGTACATAAAAAAATGACATTCTGTATCCAAACATCTGAAAGCAGCAAAATCCAAAGATTCCTTATGTTTACGACAAAACGCAAGAAAAAAAGCGTCACATTACATTGCTACCAAATGACAACGTATCTGTCATCACTGGAGATCACGCCTCGTGTCAACATTCAAATTCTCCATCTGTGATACTGGTGGTCAGGAGTCAACTGTCTATAGCCTGTAAGCACTGCTCTGTCAGTAAAACAGTTATAACGTACATTTCATTTTGTATATGACTGTGTTTCCTTTGCAGTATAATGTATGTGCCAGCTTCCATATCTGTAGTGTACATTTTGCATGTCTGGAATAAATGTTACCATGCATGGTCCAAGTGTTGCCTCTTGACAATACTGTTCACGACGTGTACAGTATACCTACAGAAATTAGTTTAGAAGAGTAACAGTACGGTAAGCTGCTCGGAATCAACACAACACCACAGTAAGGATTTTAATAATAGTAATAATAATAAATAATAATTGTATACATCATTTAACTTAGTTTAAAATTTCCCATTTAGCTCTGAATACAACATACAGCTGAGGATGGGGGGATGTCACTAGTTTTTCAGTTATTACAATTATTGAAACCAATGACAAATTTAACTTGATGATGCTACAGAAAAAAAATTGGCAATCCAATTGACAGTCGTTGAAATCAGACTGTAAATAAAGATGGATGACATAATATATTCCCAGAATGACGGCTCCCTATACCTCCTCCATGTTGGTGGACGGAACATGAACCAACCTAAAAAGTAAAATATATTTTTCTTGCTGATAGTTTTGGTCATCTTAGCCATTTTAGGTAGTGCTAGTTCCAGCAAATATGGCTTTGATTACTTATTTAGTTTTATATAAGTGTTTATAAGTGAGTCTTTTATTAAGACTCAATGAAAGGTACTGATATTGCTCCACTTTAAGGCCGCAGTCTTAACTACTGTTGCAGTGGATTGCACTATTATGTAGAGTTGTTGCTTTTATAATTATCTAAACCGAGGACATAGCTGATACAGCAGGTCCCGATACACCATTGTGCCTCTGAGCAGACACACCGTTCATCACTTTCCAAGCCCCCTCCCTCAACACACTACAGAGTGTAGTGGACTGATGCAGCTCTGACAATACAACATAGCTGTGTAAGGAAACCTCAGTACGAACCATTAAAGGTAAAGTCTCAGTCTGGGTTTCCTGTGTAAAGAGCACCTTCCAAGTTGTAGACTATATTGCCAACAAACTGGGCTTCGTTGCTTTAACCTGGTGTCCATTCATGGGCTGAACCCTCCGGAGGCTGCATCTGAAGACCAACTGTGTCACAGTCACCCATCCAGAAGGCTTCAACGAGTGGATCCGTCCCAGACCAAACTATCCCATGATTCATTACGCTTTGGTTATGAACTGTTTTTCCAAGACGTAATGGTGCTGGCAAGCAAGGAGATGTCCGAATGGTTGAGTATCAGGATTAAAATACACAGAACAGCTTCAATATGTTAAAAAACATTAAAACAAGGAGCAATAAAACATTCACATCGTGTCCAACTGTATTTTTGTTCCTAGGCAACAACATTAAGGGCTTGACAAGCTGGTGACGTGGATCGCAGCATAGAACGTGCCCTTCGAAGTACGCGGCCCCTCAATTGGGACAATTTACCACTTTTATCTGATATTTCTTGGGGAAGTGTTGCAGGCCGTCATCGGACATCAGCCCTGCTGTTCACTTAAAAAAACATTGCTTAAAATAGCTGTCGGTTTTTCTTCACAGACGCAGAGCACCAGACCGTCTGTCTCAGAATAAAGATTAAACTCTACGTAACTGTAGCTCGACCTTTCTAAGTGAGTGGACCGGGTGCTTAGTTCTGCTTGGGTGCTGTTCAGTTTGAGCAGCTGAAATATTCAGGAGCTGAGTGTACCAGCACCTCTGCTGTCTACGAACATGTCTGAACCCCATTTAGTCCACAGCACACACACAGGGTCCTCCTCCTGAAGCAAGTGAGATATTCTGGAAACTGAAAGTGCTGTAAAACAGAACAAGAATTGTTTTCATTCCTTTAAGAATTGTTTGCAAACTGGCCGAGTCGCAAACTGAGGCTGTCAGACAAAAAAACATTGATAGTTCTCACACAGCGGCCTGGATTTCATATTTCTACACTACACCAACAAAGTTAGATTTTAATCCAGAGTTTAACCCTGTCTTCTATAATAATAATAATAATAAATACACAGAATATGGCTTCAGAATGTCTTTTAAATATAAAATGCAGTAGATGTCAATTTTTAAGAGATCTGCTGTGCTATCCTCGCAGTTTATCTGACTCAGAAATGAGAGGCTCAATTCACATTATATATTAAACATTTTTATGATTTGTTTGTATTAGTGTCACACACTGTTTTCCACATAATGATATGAATAATTTATTAATTCACATTTTACAGCCCACAGACGAACTATCAATCCCACTCCATCAATTAAAAAGTACTGATAAACTAAAAATCCTTTCACCGGTGAAAAAGAATTATGCATCACACGCAGTGTCTTCACGCTTTCAACGCTACAGACTCTCTCTCCAAGTGACTTTTCAATAAAATAAGATTCTCTAGTCTAAATCTGTATTTTGGTCTCCGTTCCCTTGTTGGCAGAAGAGCATCCCAACCACCAGCCCCCACATCTGTCCCACTGCTAAATACAAGTTCAGTAGTTCATGCTGGTCAAATCTGTCCCGAAAATGGACGTAGAGAGTGTCTTTCTGCTCAGGGGCCTTTAGGGCTCCTCCTGTCACCAAGCTCAGTCTCCTAGGGGTCCCACGCTATAAAGAGCTTATCAGTCCTGCTTCCTCAAAGTTTTCACTGGGCCCGGCTTTCAGTGAAAAGCGTAGAGGAGAAGGAGAATGGTGCAGATGCCGATCACTGAGCCGAGGATGAGAGAGTCCCGTCTCTTCCGCAGGTTGACTCGCTGGATGAGGTTGTTAATGGTGGGGAAGCGGTCTGGGAATCAAAAGTTAAGGAAGATCTTGAAACTGTATATACCTGAATTTGGCATTAGAATACACAGAACAAAGACGCTTTTCAAAAGTGGACACAAGTAGCACGATATCTTAGAACAAAGAATGCTTTTCATCATAAACTGTTTCTAAAGATGGAAGACATGACAGCTCCCCAAAAACGAAGCCAACATGTCTCAATCGTCCCCTGGGGGCTGACTGCAGGATAGGCCATTAATTCACCTCCTTCATGTCAATGGATGTAAGATGGGCCAATTAAAAAAGTTAGAACACATATCAAATACATGTTTATTAATATATGGTTTCTGTCATTTTAGGTAGATCTTGTAATGAGTGCCCAAGAGAAATGAACCAAATCAAAGTTCATTACACGCACATGCAGTCTAAAAAATGTGGTATATAACCAAGCTTATGTGAACAATTCTTACAGGAATATAATTTTTGTTTGTAATTTGATGTTTGTTCAAATGCACATTTTTCCTGTTGGTATGGTTTGAATTAGTTATTTGATGCTATAAAACGGGATGAAAAGTCATGATTGTCAGCTGGTCACGTTTGTGTATCGGCGAGACCTTGATACCACAATTCCATCCTTCGATCCCGACTCTTGCTCCAAATGATGTCATCAGCACAAGAAGGCCTCACTCATTGTTATTTTGTTTTCATTTCTGGGTAGCAGGAGAAACTGAAGACATCTTAATGAAAAGTTTTTGGTTTCATATTGATCTCTATCTGTTGCATGCTATCCTCAGGTTGGCTCCCCGCAACATGCACACACTCGAAGCATCATAAAGGATACTGGCCAATGTGTTGACCCTGCTCTGTATGGATTTCAGGTATCCCCTCTGGGAGGTCATGTTCTCCTTGGTCGCCATGGCAATACTAAAAAGGCAGAGGAAGACGAGTTGAGGTGACAATCCCACATGCGGTTGCTGTCAATATTACTGTGAATTACCTTTGGCTGCAAATGAGCCAACCACTTAATGGAAATTCAATTATACCAGGGGATGTTTCAGGAGAAATGAGCGTCAGTTCAAAGGGTCAGAGGTGGTGATGTTTCAAATGTTAAACCGTCACTGAGGAGACAGAATCACTTCAAATATACAGTGCTTTTGGACAATATTCATTTTGATATGTCGCAGCCTTATTCTAAAACAACTGAAAATAATTTCCCCTCATCAATTTAAATGAAACCCCATGATTACAGAGAAAACAGGAATACAGATCTCTCGGCAAACTGAAAATTCACAATGACTTTAGAATTCATTTCAGACCCTTTGCTTTAACACTTGTTTCCCTTTTCTCTTCATCATATTTGACAGGTGTCGACACCTGAATGGAAGTTGGATTTATCCATATACGGTAAAATCATTTGACAAAGAATTCCTGTCAAATGAGGAAAAAAAACAATGAGACCCAGAAAACGTCATTGTTTGGCACCGGTATAACAAGAATGAAACCTAATCACTTGGGAGATGAAAATGTGTCATAATTTAACACCTACAGGACAGCTGTGGCTCAGGAGGTAGACCTGGTGAAGCCGTGTGCTGTCCTCGGGCAAGATACTGAGCCCAAACATAACTCTTTAACATAACTCTTTAACTGTGAATATCGTTGTTTTTTTATATTGTTATGTTGTTCGCTATTGTTGTTTTTAATTTGTTGTTTGTAAAGTGCACCAACCACACCAAGGCAATTTCCTGTATGTGCAAATATACATGGCAATAAAAAGAATTCTGATTCAAAGTGTTTAATGTGTGATAGAGAAAGTGCTGCACATAGATATACTACATGAATTCGGTGTGAACAGGTGAATGGCAAAATTCTGTGCTGTCGTATTAACACTTTTATTTTGTGAATTAAGTAGTTTTATGATCATCATGTTCTCCTGCAGCTTTATGTGGGGGTCTACAACGTGTGTGTTTGTGAAACGATTAAACGGGTCTAGAAATGCTTTGATTGGACCTTCATCTCTAACTGGGGCCTCAGCGACTTTCAGAGCAGGAAAGTTCCGTTGGGCAGTTGGCAGGAAAAGTTTAAGGCTAGGTTGTATCTGTTACACTAAATAATCAATAGGAGTTATCGAGCCCACTTTTGAGCCTGTCACTACCAGAGTATTTGACTTGAGGGAAATTCAATCCAACAACCATTCCACATCTACCTGATCTACATGTATGTACCTAGAACGTCTTGACATTCAGACATTCATTGTATTTTTAAGATATTTGAGGGGATAACAATAATTTTAAGTTAAAACTTAATGAAAAGAGCTTGATACAGTTTCTTCAGATATATTTCTTGAAATAACTGTTGCCAAAATGCATACTGAGATTAGAACTAGTTCTAATCACCTATCCTGCCACATGCCAGCAACTGTGACAGAGCAAGCATTGGAGACACCTGTAAATTGCATTAAACAAAGACAATTTCATATTGTCCCCAAAAATCTGTTAACACATGAATCTGCATCTTTGGTAAGGACACCAAAGATAATTTCCTATACATCTACAAAATAGTGATGCTCAACAAACAGTTGATAAAAAAGTTGTTTTCTTCGCTGCACACAGGATTTTGTAACGCCTAAACAGCAGGGTGACAACGACATTGGACAAACTCCTCCAATCCCTGAGTGACAGAGCCAAACAGGAGGCTGATCAAAACAAGTACATGACATCACCTTGGAGTGTTCACTCTTCTGGATGATGAAGTTGATGAGCAACAGGCCAAGTGTGTGTTTAGTGGGCTACCTTAAGGAACATATGTCGAACTAAAGACGAGTTAACTGGGGAATGTTTGTCCAATTGGGGGTAAATGCCAAGTCCCTGATTTTTGGGTCACTGGTTAGATTGGGTTATAGGTAATTGGTGGCTATGTTTAGGGACATGTTCAGGAAATAAATGACAGTTTATGAAAAGTCCCCAAAAACGACCGGTGACGATGTGTGTGTTTTCTGTCGAAGACTATTTTTATGAAAAAATTTCCATTAAAACCAATCAATAGGGGACAGTTCCACAAATCTGTAACATGCTTGTTTTCTGGGTCATTAGTTGTGTGTTGTGTTAGTGTGTATGTGTGCACTCGGTAGATGTCAGAATCTGCACTGTGTGGAGGGTTGGGCGAGCGAGTGAGGTAATGGCATCTCCTGCGGGTGGAGGTTGCTGAGGGGACAGTCCGCAGTCTTGGCCTGGCTCAGTCTTTTGGGGATCATGTTCTCCTCAGTCAGGAAGAATGTCCCTGCTGACTCCAGCAACTTGGACAAGCCTTTATCTCAGTGTTAACCAGCTCATGAGAATCAGAGCTGGAGAATAGAGACTCACTTCACACAATAGTTACATGTGATTAGTCACTGATCGCTGCTTAAAAATAAACTGGAGATGAAGACTCAAGTTGTCAAAGAACCTGTTGATGGAAGTCAGTTATTAATTTTAATTTAAATCGAATATCACAAATTACAGGGTCTCTGAAGGTTTCAAATTTGCAACTTTAAAGACCCATATATGACCCTAATGTATGAAATGAGTACCTTTGTCAATTACAAAAAATATGAAGGAATATCGCAGTCCCAGAATTATTGAATATCATGTTAAGTAACCTAACCCGTGAAAACACAAGGTTACCCGACTACAGGCTGTAGTTCTAGCCAAGTGTAGCTATCGTTTCAGTGTTGAACTTTGTTGCTTTATTAAAGTAAGCTCTATTGTTGTGACAGAACCACAACATACGGAGACATTATAATCTATGCACTCCTCAAAAACATTCTTAAAAATACAACTTGTTTTAAACATACGTATGTGACATGTGTTTAAGACATTTAGGCCTTTTTAGACTTTTTACAGATAAATTTATAAATGTATATACCACAGAAAAGTGAGGATTAGGTTCCCGAGTTGTCACAGTGGTCCTCAGATGAAAGGACCATCAGATGAGTTGCTCAGTGCTTTTCATGTTAATATGAATGGAACATAATTTGGACTTTCATGATCATTCAATTTATCATCTACCTATGAAATAAATGACAAAAGAAATGGGCATCTTTTTTGTCTACTGCGAATTATAACCTGGGAATCGAACACCATGAAGAGTATCTAGTCACATTGACAAAGCACAGTTAACAAGTTAATAAACAAGTTAAACACTTCCTTTAACGTCTCTCTGAATTATCAATAAACTGTTGAACAAGAACAATCATGTCTAATTTAAAATTCAAAGTCAATATCAGAATATGCGTCTTTGCACCATTTAATATGCTAAACAACTTTACTTTTATACACAACGTTCCCTTGAGCTCATGCAGAAAGTTTAATAAAGATGAAGAAAAACATTGCAGAAAATAAAGAAGGCTGTAGAATAATGTAGAATAAACATTTTTACTTGTCCTCCATTTTAATGATTAAATCAACCAATCAGATGGCTGCTCAAGACAGTACCCAGGGGACCATTGTTTTTACAGGGGATGAAAATTGAAAAGGGAATGGCTGGGAGGACACAGGGATGAAACAAACTAACAAAGGACGTTAAACGTCAAAGCAACATCAATAAGGCCCTGTCTAGGCCATGTTAGCTTCATATGTCGTGTACACTGAGTGTTTTGAGACAAGTTTAGCAGGTAGAAAAGACAATGAGGAAAGGCTGTCCCGTTCAAATATGTGCAGGACATGGCGGGTCTTACCTTATTGTGTCATCCATCAGTCGGTCGGAGCTATAGGTAAAGATAGAAGGAGGGGGAGGAGAGAGAAGGAGGCTGGTTAGCTACTGATCTGAGGCAGTGTGGTAAAAAAAAACATGAGAAGAAACAACCTGAGGGCAGTGGTCAATATCAGTTTCCGATTGGTAGTGATCAATACAGAGTTAACCGGCCCAGCGCTCTGATCACATGAGGGAAACTGATACAGACAAAAAAGGTAAATGTCGGTTCTGCATCTCAATCATAGCAACCAGTAGCATTACATCAGTGTGGTTTCGTCTTTGTATGCATGTGCCAGTTGACCCATTCATTTTGGGTTTTTGTGAAGCTTCTGCATGAAACACTGAGTAATTGTTTTTTAATTTTTAATTTTCCTCCTGGGTCAGTCTAGACTAAACTAAGATTCTGGAGCTTAATCTTTTGCATAATGATTAAACAGGGAGTGTCAGATGTTTGCTACTGACCAACAGTGAATACTGGAAAAAAAAACAAAACACACACACACACACGTCTCAGGTTGCTCATAAAAAATAATACTCTCAGCAGTTTACTCGTTAATTGGAATCAATTTGGATAATGTTCCAGAGAGGAAAGAGCAAACCAAACAAGCAAAACTGCAGGGATTGCATTTCATAGTTCCACATTCTCATTGTAATGCCCAATATGTGGTTTCTGTTCAGCTCATTGCATTCTTATGAATGCCAACAAAAGGTAGAGGGGGGTTTCTCAGCCCCTCACTCGCTCCATTTATTAGCTAACTTGTTAAACATGTAAATAAAGATGGATGAGTGTCTCTTCACGATTAATGGTTTGACTCCTCTCTGCCCTGCAGCCATCTTCATTTTAAGCGAGGGGAAAACATAAAATTAAGCCCTGCACATGCACATGCATTGTTGGCTAGAATGTGAGCTGAGCCAGCAGTTTATATTAATCTGACATATTTGAATATGATGGAATGCCTTGGCGTTGGTATACACTATGAAATTCCCTCTTTTAATATTTTTTGTAGTGTATGAGATTAGGATTTAGTTCATCAAAAATGATTACTTCAAGGAAGATCTAATAATCTCAGAAGGTAAATTGAAGGAGCACTGTACTATTTGATTCAAGACAACACTACAAAACCAGCCAACACCATTAAGGGGTTCTCACCCAACTTGACTGTGGGTCATCAATTCTAGATTATTCAGACGGGAGATCATGACCATCTGATCTCTCAGAGGACATTACATTTTCGACGCTGTTGTGATGTAATCACTTTGAGTGTCCCTAAATGACATGTAATGTGCAGGTCTATCTCTCGGATGACGGACCAACAGGACTGACCTTTAATGGCTTTGTTTATTTGTCCAAATTTCATCTGACCTCATCTCAAAAACTCATCATTCCCGTTTATATGAATTTCACTTGGTGACTGATATGTATGTATTTGTTGAATGCTAATTTTAGTTAGGATTTAACATAGTTATCAAACGATAATGAGAAAGATGGGAGACATTTTAGAAATAGAACACAATTTATATTATATGGGAGTGTGGCGAGACTGAGACTGTGGACACCGCGAGGGACACTGGACAACCTACTGTTCTTGGACCACTGCTCCGCATTCAACTGGGATTTGGCGGCTGTTTGTAAAAGCATCTCCTCTGTCTTTGTCAAACAGAACACGAACCGTTTACAGGAATAAAATCATTTGGTGAAATGGCAACTGGCAGAAAATTCACAATGAGGCTTGGCAGGCAGGTTTGGTACAAATGGATTGTGGGAGAAAGGGGGTGCAGCGAAGAACAATTTAAATGGGTGATTGTGATGTAAAAAAACAGGCTAATAAATATATCTTTCCCTCTGTAAAAAAACAAATGACTAATATCAAAAATCCTTAAAATCTACAAATTATGTTTATTTAACTATAAGGCCCGTAGTAACTAACAGTATCCTAATAGCGGCTTTATCTCTTTATTAGAAAAAAAGCGACAGTGGTGGACTGACATACAACTGAAAGAGATAACAAAACCTTTGACTGTCTGTCTGCCAACATTGTTCACCTTGTAAACCATGAGCTGAGGAGTGAAAAGAAGAGTGGGTGTGAGCTGAGGTGAGCCTTGATTCATGGAGGTTTTACAAGCTGGGTGGGGATGGGGGGGGGAAGGATTTATGTTTTGTTCCGTCAATCATCAAGCCGCAGCAGAAGCGCCTTCATGAATATGTGCACGAGTGGGTTCCTGCCGTTTCCCCTGGTCAGAGGTGTTTTGCTGCAGTCATTAAATTGCTAATAAGCTCCAAGCTAATAGCCTTTCCCAATATGAAGCTTCTTTGCTCTTTCAACTGTTTAATACTCCCACATGCATGTGGCCATTTTTTGTTTGCTGTCAGAAATTCCACAACTAGTGGAAATAGCACTCAAAGAAACAAATTAGTTCTTTGTTTCCTGCTGACTCAATTATTACACAATTTATGAGGCAATCAACCACGTAAACTGAAACATTAATAACTTTCTCATGCAAGCAGAAAACCCCTTACAGACAGCAAACTGTGTCAGTTATAAGGAGATGAGATTCTTATTATTTTCCTTAGAGTAAAGCTGCTTTTTACCAACCTTCATGGAAGACTTCTTCCCTAGAGAGGCAAATAAAGGACTGACGTGAAAAGACAATCTCTGATAACTAGTGAACTGGGAAGCTATGTTTTTGAAAATGTTCCATTTTAAAGAAGAAAAGCAGATATTTAAAAACCTTCATCCTGATCACACTCATCACGATTGTGAGCCAGAGATAGCACACAACAGATATCAGCAACATTCAGGTAATAAAAGACACAAAAGTAACAGGAGAACGAAAACCTGAATGACAATATTGTTTAGGGAAGGTTCATATTTTATTGAATAGCATGTGCTCTCATCGACAGGAGCTCTTTCTACAGTTTTTCTTTGACAGTTCTGCTGCTAGGGCTGTCACACCCGTGACTGGACAGCAGGGACAAAAAAGTAAGGTTATATAGAACATTTTGCTAATGCTCACAGATGATCATTGTTCAAAGAGGAGACCCTTCAGCAGATAAAACACTGAGCTACCCAGAGCTCAATCGGTGAATATAAATGAACAGCAAAACACTTTAAACCCACTGGAGTCAATTATAAAAAGGCCCCTTCCTTCACTGGAACTAGATGATGATAAGGTCTCAATCTCAATCTTGATAATTCCCTCTCAGGACAATGCAGTTCAATAGATCATTATAGATTGCCACATACGAGCTAATCATTGAACATGGTTTAAGCACTCAACGGAAATCGTGCCACTCAAAGTACTCTAAAGTTCGGACCTCTTTGTCAGCTGGCTTAGTGGCTTACCTTTGTCTTCTTTATAGGTAGGAGAAATTATTCAGATATAAAATGCTCCCAACAGTCTGAAATTCATATTATGTAAACTTCAAACTGAACCGCTAAAACTTCCAAACTGAGACCAAACTCAGCTTTGGTCAGTCTCAGAGCTCAAAGCAGCAATTGAGCACTCTGGCCATTTCAGCATTTCAAAAATTTAGGTTGGCAACAACTGTTTTAACAATCAACTGGATCAGACAGACACCTTCTCCAAAGAAACTGCTTATTTTAATGTTGTCACATGTGGCCATAAGGTGCCCTGAGTATAGATGTACAATACTTGCAGAATCACACAAACGCAGAGGATAATTTTTATATCATGACAGCTAAAATTAAACAAACAGAGCAGATAGGGTTACAAGCAGATAGGGTCCAAGCCCCGCTGAGGAATTTGGACACTGTTGGTTGTTGAGCCCAATTGCATACAAGGACAATGATAGATAGATAGATAGATAGATGGATACTTTATTAATCCCGTGAGAAATTTTGAATGGAAATGGAAACATGCTACTTGATGGGAGCAGAAGCATATTTTCTCTCGTCCAAGAACTCTTGTCCGATGACTCCACGTCATGAATATGCAGAGCCATGAGGAAGAGGAGTTGCCTCTGAAGGACAATTGCACACTTCATTTGTAAACCAGGCATTAGCTCTTGATGACAAATAAAAACAAAGAGCCAACACAACATGAAATGCAAGGGAATATATTTCAATGTGAAGTGTATATTCCCTTCACTTCACTGTGTCTGTTTGACAGGAAGTCCTTATCTAGGTCTCCGCCATTAGAACTGGTCCAGCATGAACATTTAATGGACTTCCCCCTCCCTCCCTCTAGTTTATTCATGAACACTGACCTTTATGGCCTAAAGAGATGGAAAAATAGATACTGGGATGTAGCGAGAGACAGATATCACACTGAGAAAAGCATCAACAACACTTAGTTGCTCAAAAAGCTAAACTGTGTCAAGCATTCTACAAATGGATGATTTGATTCAGACCTTGATTTTTAATAGTAACTCTTGTATATCAAAGATCATCAGTACCAGCAAGAGAGTAGGCATTTGAAAAATCAATCCCAGCATCTGTCTGATTAGGTTCTCCTGAGAATGAAAGCAAGTTGGCAAACAGGCCAACCACCCCAGTCAGTTGTAGATTAACTGGCAGCGTCGTCTCTTTTTGGTTTGTTTGTTTAGAAGTGATCAGTCTTATCGGTCTGATCAGCCTGGCCATGCTGGTACCATCACATGCCAATATATCATAGACTCTAACACACACACACACACACACACACAGTCTCTACACTTCTTATGCAAATGTGCATTGCTCATTCATTTCATTTTCCACCGAAAAACCAAACAACCAGATCTTTCAGTGGGTGCTGGATCAAGAAAATATTTAACTATTTGAAAATCCACACACGCCTGGGAAAGATCCTTCGGGCTAGAAACGTCACTGGCAAATAAATCCTTTGAGAGGACCATTGAGTGTGCAGATCTTCTCTTTCTAAAAAATGCAGAGTGAATTTGCATGCTGAGCTACAAAATGACAAGCTCTCTATAACATGACCAGAGAGTTAAATAGAATAAAACTCTTTCTAGATACAAACAGATAATGTAAGTTCACTTAAAGTATGTCTCATCATTCAAAATGCATTTCCTTAAATCTTCTTGGTTTTAAAGAGACCCATCACAGTCTGAAGATGATGAGCATTTTAGCCCAGATTTCTCGTCTTCAGCGACTATCCGTGCTCTGCCTCAAGTGAGACTTCAAACCACTGCTCTGACCACGAACACATGCCCTTTACTTCTCAGCCCCTCTTTCCTGTTTTATGGCTCTAATAGGATCAATCAAGCGTAACTTGATCTTTATCTCCAATCCCATCTATCCCCTTCCGTCATTGTCATTGTTGTGGGGAAGCCCTTTAATATGGTTTGTGTTTTAATTAAATAATTTCATCATCAATATCCTGATCAAATCTGCTGGAGTGGCACGAGAGCTTAATAGCTGGTGATGCAGCTGCCTGCAACAACGTTCTCACTTCATGTTCAGTTTGAACAGGAGCCTTTCAAGACACTTTGGCTGCCTCAGGAGAAAGGGACCTGGGGCAGCCCTACACCAAACCAAACTGACTGACTGAAAATATATGACACATGAAACATGACACACACTTTCTTCAACGAAGCCTCTAAAAATTTTAAAGGTTTGGGTAAAAAGCTATGGTGGCATGGGGCCACATTATGGGGCAGTCTCCAGCCCATAGCCAATCATAGAATTTACAGAGGTTCCCCCAAAATGTTTGCCGCTGTGGATCAGCTGTCCTCATGGTACCCCTCACAGCTTTGGGCCACAGCGATTACATGCTTTGCATACCCTGTGGCCACAACCATGAGTTTGATGAGGGCTGCCACATAAAGAACCTTACTGATTGTAAATAGTAAATTTGAAAAAAAAAACACGCTGGTAACATTTAGTGGTCAGAGATAGAATATCACCAAAACTCTTTATATTTGGTACAACTATTACCTTGGAGCCACGGATTAACTGATAAGACTTTTAACATTTTAAATATTGCTCTTGGTCTGTAGTTATTTTATTAGACTGAATTGTGTGTTTGTATTGTTCAGGCGTTTGTGTTTTTGAGTTAGCTCTATACAGTGCACAAGTCACTCTAATAGCATCTTAATTGAGGGATAAACATGAGTCATGTCTGAGAAGGTAAAGCCTGTTTTTAAATGAGATGAGTGCTGTGAGATGTGTGTTATTCCTCTGAGAGGTTGAAACAGAAAACAAACATTTACCCACATAGAGTTCCAATCACTCTGTTTTATATCCACATTATAAGATGGGATGCTTGAACATATGCAATGTTAAAACCTCAAGTTTCTGGTGTTTTCATTGTGCCAGTGTGTGCCCTGCTGACATTTAATTTTTCTTTCCACATGGGGGGCTTCTCACACACAGGTACACACACACAGATTTCACAAACTTCCCCACCTCATGTTGTTCGGCAGTGCTTGAGAGTCAGCCAAATGATAGGACACTAATTAGGCTGCTGGCAGATCACGGTTTGACCTACTGTGTCAGTACGAAGAAGTAAGCAGAACTTTTTGCCACTTTCGAAGACAAGTCATGTCAGAGTAGAAAAAAATGCTTTTTAAGACCCCACCACCCCAAATCTGTCCCTCCTGATTCTTTCTGAGTGGGTTTTAGTTATAACTACCCAAGACACCACTCACATACAATCAACTCTATTTTATCTATGCTGAATTATACATCAAGCTCTAGATAAATGAATGCAACATGATGAAAATGTCTCCCATCTGTTTGAAAGTAAAAGCATACAAGAAGTGCTGAGGAGTGTGAGAGCTTATAAAGCTGTATCAGCAACAACAATGGTTTCTACAGTTACCAGCTTTGTTTAACTTAAGTGAATGATAAAGCTGAACTAGTGAGTCTTACTTTCGCAGGTGTTCGTGCTCCTTCAGAAACAGCTCTGTTCTTCTGTTGTTGACCCCGGATCCGCTCTTATAGGTCCTGGAAAAGGAAAGCAGATATGTTATTATAAAATAGGAAAAATTTCTGAGATACCGACCGAAAGGACAAATATCTTGATGTGATCTTTCATTTTATCATCTGATATCCTACTGAACAAACAGATTTATATGTATGCGCTTTACTACTGTGGCAAACATTTCAACTACATGCTCAGTAATTTTGCATTTATTATCAAGTTCCCTTGTTCTTTTTTTCCCCCATTTCATTAAACCAGGTTCTCTGCTTTGTAGTCAAAGTTAAAAAAAAGATAAAAGAAAGTGATAAAAACATTTGCGCAATCACAAGGAGGCAAGTCCTTGTTATGTCATCAAGTTCAAAATCATTGCATAGACCCAGACTTCAGAGCCACAGCTCCGACACCTTCAACTAGAGTCTTAGTGTTCTGACAGGTCGAGAAAATTTTACACAATTAATAATACAGTGGACTTTTAAAATACAACAAACTTTTTAAGAACCTTTTTGGCGTTTTAACAAGCAGTGTGCCATCAGATTCACATTTCATGGCTATTCCTCACATCGTTTTATTTTTATTTAGAGTTCAAAGGATCCAATATGATCCCAAAATTGATAAAACTGACAACAGATTTTGGTTTCCATATGTATTTTTCCTTTCCTATTAATCATTTCACCAGCCTTCAGATTTATCCTTGTTTAAAAAACCATACAAATTATTTTTAATTAGCTCTGCCTCTAGAAGCCTCTATCATATGGCAGACGGCGCCAATAGGAAAGCAATCCCTTTACTTGCTTTACAGTAAAAGCCTCCTGTGGTTCAACAGTGGAAAGCTTTTAATGTGAAGCAGCAGCAGCAGGACGTATTCAGTTTGCATTATGTGTAACTTAACACAGCAAATACAGCACCAGAATGGCTGCTGTCGAGCAGAACAGAAAACAACATAAGCATTGTGTGTTGGTTGAGAGCAAGAGGAGGTAGTAAGAGGGGAATAGACAGCAGGAGCTGCCAACATAGTGAAAGCCTTACAAAGCAGAGGTTCCTTCTAGTCACCTGGCTAACCAAATATGTTAAACCTATAAGCAAACTGCAAAAACACATCTTGGATGGGCAGAGTCATCCTGTTGTTGAGCGGAGCCATAGCAAGACAACCCAGTTCTCAGAGGAGCCAGAGGAGCAGAACCACTGATTAGACAAAGAACCAATAAATTGCCCATTATTCAGAGTAAAATTCTAATTATACCATTATCTTTGTAAGAGACGACTGCTTCTATCCACAAATTGACAGCACCACACAACCACAGGTTAATAAAAGAATACAAGCGATTTGTAGCAAAGCAGTCAAAGTTAGTGGATGGCTTGTTATACCACTCACAGAGTAAACACATTGCACCACCCAGTCTCTTCAGCTCTTTCATGCAACTCTAGCTCTCAGCATCCACAAACAGTTGACTCCCAACTCTCTCCCGGGTTTCTGGTCATTTAACAGCCCCACCCTGATGCTGGGAGAGAACGAGATAGAGAACAGGGGAGGAGGGGGACCTGTGTAAGATAAGAGTCTGCACACACATATGCCATTAACATCCTACCCCACCCAGCTAACTCTAAGCGGTCCAAGAGCAAATGTGCCTACTTCATCCCCAGTGCACCATTCATAGCCACTGAGTTGAAATACTATATTCAGTGCACACACAGCACACTCCACAGTGGCTGCTTTCAGCCCGGGCTGCATGGCTGCCCCCCCGACAGGGATGCTGCTTTTGTGGGCCTAGAATTGCCTGTAGTGACAGCTTCCTCACTCCAGGAAGGCTTTTTAAAAAGGGCACCAATGTAAATCACAGGTTGGCTGTCATTTTTGTTGCTGACATTTAAAATGAGAGCATGTGCAGAGGGAGCAATAGGTCGGAGCTCAGCTCAGCTCCATAGAACTGTTATTAATGGCACAAGAAATGTATACATGTATGCGTGTGCGTGAATGTTTTGTTGACAGAGCCCTCTTTGCACAATATCAATAAAATAAAACGTTGTAGCATATTGCAAATTTAGGTAAATTATACGATGTTCACTATTTGTTTGAATTGTTAACAATTTTTTTGTGTGCATTGTAAACAACTTTAATAAACATCTACAACGAACAGCTTCCTGAAGTCTACTCCATGCCCAAGATCTCTACTGCCCTCTACCTGACGAAAAGGAGAAAAGGTTCAGCCCTGGCTGACACATACATTACTTTATCAACGGCAGATTTAAAAACTGGGTGTAGGTCGACACATATTTGAACTGGCTATATCATTTTGCTTTTCAAACACAATTTATGCTGTAGTGTATTATAATGGACACAAGTATACTGAATTTAATTGTTATGCTGCTGTTAAGATGGAAGTCCTAAGCTACACTGACTGGTCTCAGACTTAACAATTTTAATATTGAATCCCTGCTTCTTGATTTGGGGAGGTTAAATTTGTAGTTTACATTTATCTCATGATGGCTTTTTACAATTGTGAGTAATGTGCACAGTAAAATGAGAGGATTTATCAAATTGATTTTCTCAATAGCAAGAAATGGGGAAAAAACTGTTAGTAATACCTATTTCTTTCTAATGAGTTGCATAACAGCAATAACAATAACAAAAAGATGATAAGAATCAAACATTTCATGGCTTTCATGTTTTTTCAAATTCTCATCTTTCCTCATGCCCCCCAGCAGAAGGTGAATGGGGGAGGAATGGGTGCATATTGCTTATCAGAAGAAACCGTCTCAAGTAAGTCATGACTCGATACATTGCACTTTGCCGTAACAGCAGCCATTGTAATTCTCTCACATATGAGCTCAGGTGCTTCTCTCATTAGCAGCCCCCAGGGCACATTAGTCATCATTAGGCTGAGTACAGGGCCAACAACACTGGCTCATTTCTACGCATTACAATCATCAGCACTCAGCCAATTAGAGGGGTCAGTGAAAATCCATACCAGTGTTATTTAATGAGAAGATTGAGTGAACTGTTCCATGTAGCACTGACCTCATGGGATGTTACTGAGTAGATGCAAAGTTAGAATGTGTTTGCTTGGGTGCAGCCTGAATTTGAATTATCAAAAGATAATGGTCTGCCGTGTGATTATAGAAGTTGGTTTAAAAGATTCTTCAGTTATAGCGTAAAAAATGAGGTAACAGTGACCAGGCCCTTAAACGACAAAATTACAATCAGTTCATCTTTGAGTGATTAAAACAGACAACCTGAAAACATTATGCCTCAAGCCACAGAAGTTGCCGGCAAAAAAAAAAAAAATACGGATACAACAACATGATCATTCCTTGAACGTGGTGTTAATGGGATCTTACTTACTATTATACTAATAACAAGAATGGGACTCACTAAAGTTCATAACTCCGCCAAGGCCCAACAGTCCCTTTATAAACCACATGTTAATGCACTAGATCCAGATTTGTATTGGTATTCGCACCAAACTGCACACAAGCATACATATTAGCCATATAAGCATGTATGTTTTTTTTTTTTATCAACAATATCCATGAAAAATAATAATCTCCTTGGTGGATGTAATCATTTTAGAATATGTAATAAAGGACAAGATGGCTGCAGCAACTAAAACAAAAGCAACAATAATACCAGTAGTTCTACAATATGAAGACAATATTCTAAAGAGGCACTTTAGTCAATGTACGCAAAGGAGCAGCATGTATATCCCAAAAATCATCTATGTGCATATTCATCAATGACCACATATTAATATAGAATTTTACCAGTAAAAAAACTAGGAAAAATTTAATTCAGAGAGGAGCCTTACAAGCTAACATTAAAAAAACACACTAGGGGTTCAGCTCCATTTTAATGTTGCGTTATGTGAGTCTAATCAGAAATAATGATCTAATACAGTGACTGTGAGGTCTGTGGAACGTGTGCGCCTGCATGAGGCAGCCGCATACCATTTGCATAAAGGATGGATGGAGGGGAATCAATAGGAATCTTGCAGTCCTCACCGTTAACTCTCCACTGCGTCTTATAGATCAATAAGCCATTACAAAAAAACGACAAGAGTCATGGTCTGGGGGAGCTTCCATCTCATTTCAATACACAGACTCACAACTGAGCCAATCTGAGGAGAGGACACACTTTCTCACACAAGGCCAGAGAGAACATAACTCTTCTCCAGTTTTAATAGCCAACATTTTTCAGGAGTGTGCCAAGTGGAAGTCAAGGTTCAACTGTCCCTCTAAGGAATAAGGTTTACAACACAGCACCACTATGAATAATACTTTAGTTTGTATTCTTCCATGGCCACTAACAGCTTTTTACCAACCGTCATGATATGCAGTGCATAAACTGAATAAACGGAAAACTATGCAGACAGTTTTCTTATATTCTGGAGAGTGAGGATTTTATATTGGTTTCAATATTAGACAATATATTTTCTAAATGAGAAAAAAATGGGGGTTGTCTTTTATTTCACAAGTGAGGAAATTATGTGTTTATTCATTACAAAGGATACTCTTTTTGAGCAAAATTCAAGTACCAGTAGAACTATTGTCTTTTGCAGTTATGCATTATGGGTTGTTTGTAGCCGTAAAGTTGCCAGGCTGGTTAATGTTTTCAAGTCTGTCTGTAGAGTTCAGTCCAGATTAAACCGAAGGTTGGTGTAACATGTTCTGCTACCACAGAGCAAATAAAATCATGACAAGTAAAAGGGACTTTTTAGTGTCAGAGAAAATACTGATGTAAAAGTAGCTCAGTCATCTAGACTAGTGGCAACCGAGAACCGTCTGCAGACGTCCAACTAGTACCCTCTCAAACATTGTTACAATATCACATGGTTCAGGATGGATACGAAAATGTATTCAAATCCATTCACTTTCAGTCTTGTTTTACCAGTGTGTTCATTAGTTCGGATGGTGGATCGTGGTCCTGCTGGTTGCTGACCATTGACTGTGATTGCAGCAGGACTGCTTGGCATGTCATGTTGGGCTTGTTCTTCGGGATGTTTACCCTCATCAAATGCTTCTAAAAACTTTAATCTTGATGACGTTTTCCTACACGTGGCATATATTGCACTTCTGTCCGTCCTGGGAGAGGGATCCCTCACATGTGGCTCTCTCTGAGGTTTCTACATATTTTTACCCTGTAAAAGGGATTTTTAAGTAGTTTTTCCTTACTCTTGCTGAGGTTTAAAGACAGAGGATGTCACACCCTGTTAAAGCCCTATGAAACGAATTGTAATTTGTGAATATGGGCTATACAAATCAAATGTGATTGATTAGTGCACAAAAATGTGGGGATGACTTAAGGACATATCACTCACTTCATCAGAGTACTTACTCAATATCCTTCCTGACGGAGCCAAGCAGGTCCTCTCTCTCCCGTATAGCCAAAAAGTTTCCTTTAGTTTTGTGAAATTCTTGTGTGTAATCCTGAGAATTTAGCAAACATGAAAATGAAGAGTGTGCAGTAGAACACTCTCAGGTGAGACCAATAGTACAAAACAAGGTTAAGTATTCATGTTAAAATAGTTGTGTTCGCCAGTGAATTTTTTACAATGTTTTACAGAAAAATAAAAGTTTTAGCACATACGAGTATTGAAAATAGAAGGAGTATAGTCAAATTTGAAAGGAATCTGAGGCCAAACCTGTAGGATGTCTCTGTGTCTCTGAAGCGTGTGCATGAGTGCGGCATTGAGAGAAGACGTTCCTGGGGCATTGGTGTACTCCGCCATCTTGTCATTTACTGCAGTTAACTGACAGAGGGATGGAGAATGAATGGATAGCCACAAGGATGGAAAAGATAACAATATGGTGCATATGCAAAACATAAATAAAACTGTGTGTGCTATATTAACATCTTCTCAATTGAGGATGTAATATATAGTATCATAGGAAAGTCATTCGTTTTAAATATTCAGACAATTCTATTGGCGTCATTACGTTAAGAAATTACACTGAAACATTAGATTCTACTCTTTTGCCTTTAAACTGCTCAAGGAGAAACAGAAAAGTGTAGAGATCTAGGTTGAACTCAATTATATTAAATCATTCTGGGTCGAATGTTAGCCCACATAAAGAAGCAGAGTCTGCAGTTTGCTTTTCTCCTCATTGAAAGAACCTTGACATAAATCCAGTGCTACACTTGCTAACATCTTTCTACTGGCCCTGGAGAATTTACTTACTTTGGCCAGCAGCTGCTCAATCTCCACTGACATGGTTTCAAACATCCTGTCCTGGGTAGAGTTGTTCAGTAGTGGGGTGGTGTCCGACCTTGAGGAGTCAATCAAAGAAAGAAAAATAATTTGAAAAGCTATATGCATGAAATAATTTTAAAAACATTGTACAGTTTTTATGTGTGGAAAAAGTTACAAAGATGACTGATTCGGGTTGTTTCACTTAATATTAGATACACTCCTAAACTTAAGTAAAGATAAGCACAAAAACTTAATCTGAAAAGTTGAATGCTTGTTGATAAACAATTATCAACACTAATGAAATAGCATACAAAGTAGGTTTGACATTAAAGTGGGAAACTAACATTGTTATCTGCTTTACAACACTTAACTGTGATAGCAAACTTCCACCACTATCTCCAAAGCCTTTCCTTCCCTGTTCATGATCTTAAAATGTCTTAACTAAATGTTGTAATAATGTCTGTGTGAAAGAATATTATATAAATCATTTCCTTACTACATTAGAATATCTCAAACCCTGTATGACTGTGAACCTAAACAGACTTTGTCTAAAACTGTTGGAAACAACAGAAGACTAACTCACGTGTCTGATCGACGTCCGTCTCTGGAGCTGCTGTAGCTGGTGCACAGTTTACTGAAGGAGACCAACTTCAGGTCAAGTTCATTCTCCAACTGTCGGGCCTGCTTTCGCAGGTCTGAAACACACACACAAACAAAAAAATGAATACTCACTGGAGGAAAGTAACCATGTGCGTTTACAAAATGTTTATTTTATGCAACTTAACACTTCATCTCTGCAACAATTCAGTTGAAAATGTTGTAAGTCTCTGCTCTACATGTATTTTGTCACTGTAGTTGCTAGTAACTTTGTTTATCATAATTTAGGAAAAGCTATAATGGTGATGCAAACAATACACAGTATAGTTACACAGTAAATAAAACCACCTGACAATATGTACAATGTGCAAAATGATTCCCGTCGCAGTGACCTATATAATACAAATGTTGGGTATATGTTAGTTACCATTGAAAATGTCAGGTAAAACCACTTTTTGCTGATAGGTTATACTTAAACTTGCTCTCAAAGACCAGAAGTTACCAAATCATGTTTTATAAATGTTAATCTCCGATAGAACCAAATTAACTCAATCCTACTTATTTCATTCCATTACTGTGTATTAATGGTGTATTTTTACAGTGTCTCCTTTTTTTTTATTCTCCATATGGTATTGGTTTTGCTTCTTTTACTTCTAGTTACTATACGTCTCCAGATTTGTTATGTTAGTTGTGTTTTTCTAGCTGTTCTTCACTGGGTTACTTTAATAATTTGGGTTAGGGTCACATTAGGGTTTTTAAAGTGTGGTAGGATTTTTTCTACTTAAGAAGAATATGTGATTTTTCTTCTAAGACTTCTAAGTACTAAAACAATATCAACAGTTATTGCAACATAATTGTCATCAATGGCAACATAACAAATGTTTAATATACATATCGATACATAACTTGTACATTGTGTTCGCAAGGTGAAGTGATATAACATATTTGATCTACCTAAGATTTGTAAAAGGTTTTGCTGGCTAGAGTTTGTTTTTCTCTGCTCAAACATAAGAGTTTAAAACCACAACTTTTACTCAGAGCAAAAATCTGGCTAGAGACGTTTATCGTCATAATTATCGATAAATAGTTATGGCATATCGTCTACTGTTAATTTCTTCCACCATAACGAACAATCTCACTAACTTGAATTAAAGCAAGGAGATGAACCAATTCTCTTCTTTAACAAAACAGTTGAAAGCAGTTTCTGTTCATTAACATCTATTGACTTAAACATTTGTCACGTTAACTCGACATGTGGCGAGCTGGTTCATGGCGGAAAGCGGAGCCACACTGATTAAACCATTAACTTAAACCGCGCTGAGTTAGCCACTGTTAGCTTCGCCGGCCGTTGAAGCGATGTACGTGTTTAAACCACTGGCGTATGGGAATAACATGTCGGCAGCTGCGCTCACCAACAGGCTGTTTACAGCAGGAAATGTGTCCCGTGTGTGGTTGTACAGAGTGTCGTGTTTAAAATGGGTCTAATGTCGCTCGCTTACCTTCCCAGTAGTTGCTGCTTCCTAGTCCTGCCATCTTTGTTGTTCTGCGACGTCACCAACTTCCGGGATGTGTCACGTGTCAGTAGAAGACCTAATAAAAAACTTTAAAAGGAAATGATTTTGTCGCCCTCAGCTGAGTCTTTCAGGTAGTACACCACTAAACTCTACCTGTAACCTTAGCTGAGTCTGTCTGGTGGAACACCGCCAAAATATGGTGGTAGCCCCAAGCTTAGTCTTTCAGGCATAACACCTTGAGACTCTACATGCACCAGTGCTCTAGATAGAAGAACGTTTTTTTCTACACATTTCTGTATCTGAATGTCTCTAAATTGTGCTCTCACTTTAAAGTGGAGACTGAGGGAAGGCATATCTCAGATTAGTTTTAAAAAAATTAAAATGTTCATATCAACAAGGGCTGGACAAAGACATTTTAAGTCTCAACATTCACTCTAAAGTACATTCACAATGAATTATAAGCATAGCAGCTCTGAAATAACCTTTTTTAAATCAGCATACCTTTCTGAAGAAGCAACATCCCAAAGATCAGGAGAAGAAGCATTTCGTGACAGTGAGGGATATATGACTTGGATTTATGTCTGGTAGTAGTTCTCTTTAGAGGGAGTGCTCTTCTTCACTCCCAGACAACTCCTTCACTCCCACTTTGATAATCGACTCCATTTGTTTTTATGCTACAAAAACACCCTTATGTGAGTAAACACCTACAGTTAGAGTGTAGCTTGAAGCAGGTGAACAAGCTCTTTTATCATTCTTTAATATCTTTGTTGTGATGGAGTTGGTTGCTTGTTAATACTTGAACAAGACAATGATATGTTCTCTTTTGTGGATAGTGAAAGCTTCCTCCCTGGGAAGCAGGCTCTGGTTGAGGGGTAGAGTGTTCGTCCTCCAACCTGAGGGTCGGCAGTTTGATCCCCAGTCCTCCCCATCTGCATGCCGAAGTGTCCTTGGGCAAGCTGCTGAACCACGAATTGCCCCTCATAGAACAACAAGGTGCTGCTAATAGATGCACTCTATGAATGTGTGTGTGATTGGGTGAATGTAAAACTGTACTGTCAAGAGCTTTGACTGGTCATCAAGACTAGAAAAGCACTATATAAATACAAAACCATTTACCAAAACCATTCCCAAAACTGATCATCACCTGCCGGTTAACTATTAAAATGAAGGTGTGGCCATCATTATGACGCTATACACTGTCTTTAACATGATTTATAAAAGTATGTTTGTGGACTTATGGTGACGCCGCAAATAGACGAAAGCAGCGCGTGTGTCTATTTGCAACGCGTGTGTCTATTTGCAACGCGTGTGTCTATTTGCAGAACGTATGACTATTTGCTGCGCGTTTCTGTAATGTGTTGTGTTGTGTTGTGAAATTGATGGAGCTGTTTTCTTACTTTGCTTGTGTTTTGTCAACTTGCATGTGTTTTCTTAAGTTGCTGTTCGTTGAGCTCTCAGGGCCACCGTAGTTACGCCTAAAATTGGCAGGACTTCAGCTACATCTTATTTGCACAATATCCTTAACTATGTTAAAAAAATGCACAGTCTGCTCTGAGCAGGATGTCTGCAGTTCGCTTCTGCGAAGGAGGTAAACATTTTTTTTATATAAATAAATAATAAATAAATTTCCAAAAATAAATGAAAAGTAAATTTTCGCCACTTAAAAATAATAATAATAATCCTTACAATTTCAATAGGGCCTCACTGTCTGTCAGCGTCTGTTAGTGCTCGGGCCCTAAATATTGGATACAAATTGAAGGAATTTGAATAAGTAATTAAATTATTAATATTAAGGATACAAATATATATGTTGAACTAAAATATATTAAAATGTGTGTGTGCCATACACACATTGCTACAGCTGGTTTAAAAGTCCAACTGCTGAGGGAACAATGATCTTAAAGATGACAGAAATTGAAGCATGACCACACATTACAATAATAAAACTAGAAAAATGGATCCACGATCTCTGATTAGCAATCTACCATCATATGGTCCATGATAACATTATAGAATCATTAGACTAACAATTGGTGCATATGTCTCCCCACATGTGACCAACTTTGTCAGTGACGAGCAAATCATTTCTCCCCTCAAATGTCTTGTTTTATTTGATCAACCATCCACAACCCAAAGATATTCAGTTAATCATAGTTTGACATTTTGGTACCTTTATGTTTTTTGGCACTTTTTCCAGAGTTGATCGATCAGTTGTTCAATCAGAATATTCTGTCAACCAAATTATTGACTACTGTTATAGGTCTTAGATAATGCCTATATGAAATCAAATATATACTAAAACCAGGATTGGTCGACCATGGAAAGTACCAACTATAAAATACAATTTCTATAATACCTAGAACTTCAAAGCAGCACTGAGTGGGCCCAAGCACATGCATTTTGAAGCGTTGCATGCTTTTTTCTTGAAAAAAATAAATAAATACAACTTCATTTTTACACTGATCAGTAGGTGGCCTTATGACCCTGAGGAAACATAATTTTTTGTTTGTCTGGTCATGACACACCTATGTGTTGATTTTTGGGAAGATCGGTCAATGTGAATGCCAGGGGTCTCAGGGGGCACCGTTGAGACATTTTGCCACGCCACTTGAAAATTCCTCAAGAATACGTAAATTTTCACCACTTTCTAATTTTTTGCAAATTTTGGTAAGAATTAGAGCATGTTAAAGCTCCAAAAAGCCAATTAATTTGCCTGAAAAATAATAATATCCTTAACATTTTCAATAGCGCTTGACTGTCAGTGCCTGTCGGTGCTCTGGCCCTAAAAATAGCAGCACATTATGAAGCAACACAAGTACAACAGATGTGTAGTGAAAGGTTTTATTTCATTGTGTAAATGAATCTTTGTGCATGTTAGCAGGTCACGATCATACAGAGGTACTTTATCAAATGTTTTGTTGCGTGTAGATTAATTGTTCACATGAATTGCACTTTTATTCCCCATCATTGCCAAACGGTATTTACAGTTGATTCCAGTTAATCTAAAAATCCTCACAGCCAACCCTGCATGACCCTAACGCAAGCTAATCTTTCCAAATTCATAAGCAGGCATTCACAGACATGGAGTAGGAAAAAAAAGAATGCATATAATAGTCTTTCTACACAGACACCAGGCTTGAATATACTGAGAGATGCAAAGTCTTGTGTATTTGATGAAAACTACTGTGTGTGTGTGAGGACAGACGTCAGGACAAGTTGTACATGGATTTCTTATGAGGAAAACCAGTGTCTTCTGGTTTTTGGCTCTTCCCATGATTTGCATGATGAAATTCTAGGCTAATACAGATATGTGAGCAAAGGATTAACAACTGCCATCTCACCTCGTCTTATTCTAATAACCCCTCAAGTTTGCATGTTTGCACATAAACCAGCTTCCCTGGATATGTCCCTCACCCTGCTCAGATTTTGAAGTCAAATAAGCTTCTTTATCATGAGAAATGGCCAATTACTGCATTTTTTCATACCAGACAACGCTGTTCTTAAAAATCCATGAAGGCAATCGCTTATCAACCTCTTTGTCACTCTCCCTGACAACTGCCTGAAAAACTATGACTATCTCTAAATGTGGATATTAGACCTTGAATGTAGAAAGCCTTTTCAGAGCTTCAAATCACATCTTAGTTACGTGGATTTTGATTTATAATTTGTATATTTGTATGTAATTTATAGACGTGGTAAAAATTTGCATTCCTAACTCAAAACGGGGTACAGACTCGATGTGACAAGTGTCAAGCTTTAATTTTCCACAGACAGTTTGGATTATCCTTCAACAAACCTGTTAAATAAAAAATACATTCTTTTCTAAATTACTTGGGTTTTTTTCCATGGCCAATGATATGGGACAATACTCACTTCGATTTAGTGCAAGATGGCCTCCATCACACAGGGGTTCCTGCACAAACTGTGGATGGTTCCTGTCAAGGAGGATGGTTAGAGATTCTCCCCGAAGTTTGTATTAGGGTTTTGCCCACAACTTTGACTAGCTGTAAAATAAAAAATAAAACCACCGATACCAGGTCAGGCAACCAAGAGTCATCTGTGCAGAATCAGTGCAACATTAGACTTTTAATCATCATGTCTCTTCTCCTACCGCCTAATTATAGGATGGACCGAGAGTCATTTATTCGCTGCTTTCTACTAAATACTGCAGCTGGACTGTAAACATTACAGAAGCCAAGGCACAGTATTGGATTCAGTCTCCCAAAAGGCTTGGACACTTCAACCTTTCAACAGCGTCTAAAATAAGCAATCTTCCTAGCTCCGAAGTCATTGTGAAAGAAAAGCGTAGTGATGACAGATATCAGTGAGGAGATTCTGTGGGACTAAGTACTTTCATTCAGAGTTCATTTACACATTCACTAAACAAGAAAAAGTTTCATTTGGACTTTGCGGCTTGACTCCTCAGACGGGTGGGACACGTAGCGATCTTCAAGAGCTATCTTGAATGGCTCGGAAAAACAAATTAAATAAAAAAGCTGCGGGAATCAAAAACCAAAGGACGGATGAGAGCCACAGTGGAACAAACCATTCTCTTGCTCCTCTTTAAACACCTTCTCTCTGTCCTCTTGTTGACCTAGTTAAACAGAGATCCATCGCAAAAAAAGCAAGCCCTTCACTCCAGACATCAGCATGATGTTCTGTTAACTATTAATTTGGTTGCACTGATAACTGTGTGACCAAAAGCTAGTGCGCAGAGCTTGTTGGTATAATAGAAGAAAAGTGTCTTTATCACTCATATCTCAAGTCGTAAAGATGGACTTGGATGGTGCCCAAAGTTCAACCTATTCCTTGTTGGACAAGTTCAGTTTCCAGGCGGGAGATCAAAATAAAAAAAATGCTGAGCCAACAGCAAAAACTGGCACCTTTGTTCTCAGATTTTGTTGGCGTACAGCGTATCCTCGTCACTTTCGCTCTCGTCCTGAAACTCGTTGGCGAGCAGGGACTTCTTGGAGCCCATGGACGTGAGCCGGATCTCGTCGTCGTAGTCGTCTCTGTGCTGTCGCAGACGGTGGAAGCCGTCCTTCTGACGGTTAGACTTGGCCGCACACACACACCAGATGATGCAGGCGGTCACCACCAGTGCCGTCATGGAGGCCGCTGCACAGAGGGAGAAAAATTGATTAGCAGGTCTATGCCCACATCCGTTTCAAGACGCCAATACCTGCGTACCCAGCTGTGAAAGGATTGGGTCCAGTCTACATCCAGGACATGATTAAACCTTACACCCCAGCCCGTCCTCATCGGCCAATCGGCTTGCTGCTCCCTCAACGCGAGCTAGACACTCACAACTCTTTGCACTCCTGGCTCCTAAATGGTGGAACTAGCTCCCCATTGACATCAGGACAGCAGAAAGTCGACACATCTTCTGCCGCAGACTAAAGACACATCTCTTCCGACTACACCTTGGTTAAGAAGAGGATGTTGCACTTACATGTAGCACTTTGTAGTTTTGCTTTTTTTAAGCAAATTGTACTCAACTGATTCTTGCTGTCCTGGGTTTTTACCCTCATGGTTGAATGCACTTATTGTAAGTTGCTTTAGATAAAAGCATCAGCTAAATGTAATGTCTATATACACATACACAAATTTATAGCTTGGAGAACATGTATAGTAACAATTTGAAATAGTAAATCATTTAATGAACAGAATTATGTTTAATTTGTAGATGATATGACATACTAAACAAAAGAGTCACTGACAGATTCCATAAGAAGGATCACAGTCCTACACACTGAAAGTATAATTAGTATTTCAGAAAGGAGTTATTCAGTACCAATCATCTGTGTTAAAGATCACAGCACTAATTTACTAGATGGAGTCAAAAACCATTAGAGAACTGTTTAATTCATGGACTCCTCCCAAGCAGGAGCTACAAAGCACGGTACCAACAGGTACTTCAGTGCTGTTCGTGCCACATTTTTCTGTCCAAGCTCTTGAGACATGCATTCTGTTTTACGGTGTCCAAACCCGACCCAAGACAGTGTTGGAAAAAAAGTCATTAAATATATAAGAAAAACCATTGTGATCAATCCACACTCAAATATCACTTCCATCTTTTTATCTGAAACAGGCCTGGCCCTTCAGGTCCCGATGAGTCTACACTCTGATGCTTACCTGCACTGGCCACCACAAACTCTCTGGGCAGCCCAAAGATATTGTTGTCCATGTCAAACTCAATGATGATGGAGCTAGCAGCTTCATAGGACGATACCACCACCTGGAACACAGAGTAAACACTACAGTAATCCTCTGAGCCTTCCTGACACTTGGAAGATGATTATAGTAAAACACTCCTAACTCCAAAAAAGGTTCTGCTCTTATTTGAAATGTGGTAGCTTTTGAACATAAACTGCAACCTGTTACCTTTAAGATAAAACCAATTTATTTTGGTTGAACAAATGTGACATGAAAAGTACTTTCGAAGCATTTGAAATTCAAAACATCAAGATGAGTTTGTCTTTGTTTGATTGGTAATTCCACTTATTTGAACCTTCTTACTAACTTTTCACAAACATGAGAGCCCTGAACACGAGCACCCCTTAAAGAAAATATCAGGCTCTACCACATGTTGTCCTGCATCCAGGCTGTTTCTTCAAATAAAGGTGAAATGCCCTCAGCTCTGTGCTAAAGCTCAACACTGAAGTGAGGCTGTTAATGACTTCATTAACACGTCTGGTCTGCAGGTGAGACTGCTTAGTATCATCTAGTGCAGGTTGTCTTGTAAGAGGAAAATAGGATTTAAACACTGGCTCGTAAAAACTCTGAAGTGATTTACACAAGTAATTATTTAAATGCAGTTTAAAATATGGGGAAAGTAAATGCTAAACTAAGGAGAGAAGAATTTCCAACAATCTGAAGACACAACCAAAGAGTAAGTGCACATTTCACTTTTTTCATTATTCGAATGGTTTGTTGGTTGTTGTTTTTTGCCACAATAGAACCAGAGGCATCCACTAAACCTAATGTGCCTTTAATTTGCAGAGGTGTGAGATGCGTCCTTATGGCCTAAGACGAAGTATTCGATGTCCTAAGAAATATGGGGATGCTATTGAGGAGAGGACATCTGTTTTGGCACCAAGTCATGATCTGGATTTTGTGAGTGAGCAGAGTGAAACGCAGCCTCAGAAACCCCTGGACGACAGGTATATAAGGAACGCTGCTGTTATTCCAGATCTCAAACTGCCCCCTGATGAAGGAGCCCTCTCCCCTGAGGAGAAGCCCCCTACAAATGTTTCATCGACTCTGCCGGGCCCTGCAATGATCCACGGCTTCACGGTACCGGAGTACCAGCAGACATATCACTCCATGGTGGATCCCTTTCTCTTCAGTCCCTGCGGGAGGCGCTCAGCCTACAGTCTGGAACTGGGGCGTAATATTAAGGAGCAGCTGTTCAAGGAGCTGGCTTACCCAACGCTTCAGATTTCAGAACAGCCAAATGGAAGGGTAGAGGTGATGGAGAAGTTTTGTGTGCTCCGTCCTACACCTTTCATAGACATCGACAGTTAAGGAGTAATATTCTTCCACAGACTTACTATGACAGAGGCTAGTTTTCTTTCGAGTCTCTTGGTACTTTGTTTGTTAATTGTCCTTTTTTGTTTGACTTATAACGTAATGTGGACGACAGATTCACATTTCAAATGTTTTTTTGAACAATTATGTTGAAGAAAAAGTTCTGAAAGTTACGTTTTTTCTTACAAACTGTTCAACAGTCAAATTATGCTAAACCTCAGAAATCAAAATCTGTGATTGCTGGACTGTTAAATCGGGTTTGCATCTATTGAGTTGACTGAACTCAATCCGACAAATTCTTGGTTTGCAAGCATCAACATCTGACATGGCAATGTTCAAAGTTCATGTTGTTACATAATGGGCAGAATCCTATACTTTCCATCAGCTATTGTCACAAAAATCTGTCAATCATAGCCAGACTAATTCATGGCATAATGTAACTAGTTAAATAAACCAGTTCATGTTATTGAGCATCTGTGGGCATGTGTATATCTGAGGCACAAATACAAAACTTAATTTATTTGGGTTATTGAAACATATCTGATCAGGAAACAGCTACTGTTGTTTAGTGTTATTTTACTTTGCTTTGTAAAAACCTGTTAATCAATGAGCTACAGGTTCCAGGCTTGTGTTTCCAATGTGTAATGGTTTGAAACCTTTGTTCATAGATTGTAAATTATTAAAACACTGCCTCTTTAACATTTGCATCAGGTTGCACACCATGAGACATATCTTATGTTTTCCAGTTTTTTTTCTAAGGTTTTCATTACAGTGATACCTTACAACTATGATTATGAATGTTTCAAACGGCAAAATGTATTTTATCTCCACACACAATTTCATGGCTACTTAAATAAGTGTAAAAATGTTTGCCTGCTGCACACTAGAGGATTATCAGACCGATTTTGGGTCTGCTTTAGTCTTCCTGAAGATCAATCAATCAGACTATTTGTATAACCCATATTCACAAATCACAGTTGGTCTTATAGGGCTTTAACAAGATTTGACATCCCCTGCCCTTAACCTTCAACCAAAGTAAGAAGAACAAAAAAAAAGTGTCGGGTTCAAGGACTGAATCTGAGCCTCCCAGATATCGTTAATAGAAAACGTAATACATAACTTGTATGATATGTATGTTTACAAATAGAGGACACTCGTGTTTTATCCCACCATGGTCATCTTCCTGAGGAATATAACATTCCTGGCCCACACACTGTATGACTTGTGTCTAACTGTGTACCTCTTGACGTTGTTGTTGGTAGCCATCGGCAACAGCTTCAATGTTGTGGTTGCCAGGAGCCAGCAGCGCGTGGAAGTAGCCGCCCTCTGTAGTAAACACTCTTACACCTCCGTTCAGCACAATGATTGCACCAACAATAGGCTTCCCGCTCTTGTCCCTCACCACTCCACGCACACCTTTATGGACCTGGAGGAGGTAGAAATGGAGGGGAAATTACAAGGCAGTTGATGATAAAATTCAGGTCATCAAAAAGCTTAAATACTTGATGTGAGTCTTAACCATAAATAATAATTATGCCTTAAAATGAGCGCACTAACTAATTTCATGTTTCCACATCTAAAAAACATCAATGTCACAGAGATCCATTTTTTTTGTTTTCTTGGGGTGCTGAAATCTTGCTTCATACCTCCACCAACATGCTGAGGAGAGCCTTCTTGTTCTCGGCCCAGAGTGTGGCCAGCTGCTCAACAGGAGGGAACAGACAGCAGCCAGTATACACTGTGATTTCTGGACAGTGGCCAAAGTCCATACTGAAATCCTGAGAGGAAACATAGACACAAGATGACACATGAGACAGTGCTTGAGCAGAGGCCTGTTTCGGACCCATTTAATCTGAGAGATCTCTCTAAACTGATCTCAACACTGCACTGAAAAACATAATGTGCTTTTTCATTTCAGATTATATCTTGATAAAACCCATATACTGTGTAGTGAAGCCAGGAACAACTCTGACTCACCTTCATGCTCCCCATGTGACTTTGTCTCTCTGCTGCCCTCATGACTCCGTCAGGGATATTGCCCGCTGCGTGACAGGAAAGTTCCATTAGCCACCATTGATTAATTAGTGACTAAGATGACAATATCTTTTTATCGTGTCTGAAGTTCATACTCTGCCCATTATTTGAACATCCGGTGTCTCCGAGGTGCATCTTGGGATGGTTTGTGGCATAAACATTTGCCAAGTACTTCATTGTGCCCTCGTTTTCAACTGGAAAGATTTAAAAGTTGATTAAATGAAAGAATGCAAAAAATGTGTCTAGTTAAAAAATATATATATTTCACACTAATCTATTTCAGAGTGAAAATAGTCTGTCCTACTCTGCAAGTTATGCAAATGAAAAGCCTGTCAAGTCTGTGAGGATAAGTAAATTAGTGCTGTAGATGGATTTCTCAACATTTTAAGTAATATAATCAAAACAAAGTCTAAAGCACCACTAGCGCCATCTAGATGTTGTGTGTAGTGTTGGACACAACAAAAGTGAAGGCAGCCTTATAAATTAAAGTGCAATATATGCAATATTTGTCCTGAGGGTGGCGCTACATTTGTGTCCTTCAAATCAAGACGACTTGAGGCTTATCATTTTGGAAGCACAGCATAGCAGGTTCTAGATAAAATACTCATGCTGTGATAGTTGCTATTCTGGCTCAAAAGTAGCATTAAGAAGATTCATGGAGTACCGAATTTAAGAGGGTTCATCTTTTTGATAGCGTAACAGTTTTTAGTTAATGTCATAGAAATAAACTGGATGGTATACTAAATATTAAAACAATCTGGCCACAAATGATGCCACTGCCATTATAACAAGAGAGATTATTTACAAACTCTGAAAAAGAAGCAGCAGTAAGAAGCAGTTATCTGCATAGCATACCAGGCTGGACGGGTTTGTCATAAGGGTAGGTAGCAACAAGGGCCCCTCCATCGAGAGCTACAGAGAGTGTGTAACTCCTTTCTAGAATCAAGTCCATCATTGCTCTGGTCTCTGGCTGAGCCTCCACCACACGCTGTGATGCATTGCCTTATAGAGAAAAGACACGGTGGACAGGAAATAGTTGTTAGAGCAGGTTTTGCTATCCATGGCAAATGCACGTAGAAACAATGATATCCTCTTCTTCAGTCTCGGTCTCTCTGTTGCACAAATACACAAATCAATAGAACTGACCAAAGAAATCTGTGTCCAGGTCTTTTCCATGAGCATTGGTCAAACCCTGAGTGGAGGTGCACTGTTTCTCAACAGACAGTTCTCGTCCATCTGGGTTTATCGAAGGCACGATGACAATCCGGGTCTCGTTGATCAACTAGGGAAAGAAAATGGAGAAGGAGCATTTGAAGAAAGAGTATTTTTTTTCATTATTCAAACAAAATTTATGCCAATAGACAAAACCAAAACAGGCTTTAAAAAAGCTGTATAATTTACTCCGTAATTTAATAGTTCAAGATGTCAAACACCTTCTCAGGGGCTGTGAGACACACCTTAGTGATGGCTGGGTTCTTGCCATAGTTAATACAAAGGAAGGTAGCAAACTCCAGCAGCAGCTCTGAGCCCACAGGAGCATTGCCATGGATCCCTGCTACAAAGCGAATCTTGGGCTCAGATGGTTCAGCTTCCTCTGGTTTGTTAGAGATTTCCAGAGCCCAAATGGTTCGAAACTCTACACTTTGGCCCAGTCTAGACGAAGAGAAGAAACAATGATATAGGTCAGTATCAAAATATTGGTTCAAGACAAAGCAGCAGTACAAACAATAATGTGCTCTAAAGGGTAAATGATGTGCGTTGGGAAGGCACCGCCTGCATACCTATGTAAGGATGTAATTTTTGGAAAGTTGAGTGTGAGGCCCCTCATGGACTCTGACAATTCTTTATAAAGATGGTAGCGGAAGCTGCTCTCTGTGGCTGTTCTCTTGACCAACTGCTCCAAACCCTGGCCCAGAGAGAGCTCTTTGATTAAGCTCTGCAACACCTTCTCAGACGGGTTCTGTGTGGGTTGGGGTCCGTTTTGAGACTGGCCTTTAGAGTCTGAGTGCAAACGTGTCAGTCTGAAGTCCACCACCTCCACTCTATCCTTTGCGACTGTGGCGTAGGTTCTTTGAGGGATGTACCTGAACACAGAGAAAAATATTTAAAAACTTAAAATTTTTAATGACATTAATGAATATGTTTCTACTTCTTCTTCCTGATATTGCAATCTTACCCGTGAGCAACGGCTGTGATTGAGTAAGTGTTGGGGGCTAGAAGTCTCCAGTAGTCTCCTGTTTGAGCCGTGGTGATGTTATGGTCTATCTCTGCCACAGTGATGGTAGCATTGGGTATTCCTGTACCATCCCTACTGTCAGACACTGTTCCCTTTACTCCAGTGTGGACCTAAAGAGACACACAACCACATAAGTACATGCAAAACTGAGTTAAAGTGAGAGGGAAGCTGGGGGCAGTTTTTTGAGATTTATGTATATTACCTGGTGTATAAACTGAAGAAGGGCTCTTCGGTTTTGTTCCCAGTATTTAGGCAGCTCCTTTGCCAAAGGGTACTTCACACAACCCAACTCAATGGTCACTTCGAAACAGTTGGTGTTTAAATAATTCCAGTCCTGCATCCCACCTTGGGGAAAAAGTTCCATTTAAGTCCACCTCAAGTTGTAAAGGATTCATGTAAAGCCAGTGTGTAGCAGGATCGTTGTTAGAATATGATTATAGCATCTACATTGTCATGTGTTTTTCTTTGTTTTCAGAAATAATTAACTGCAAGGATGAACCAGATTTACTTTAAATGTTCACAACTGCAAAACTTAACCAATTTGTAGCCCACAAGTACTCAAGCTGGACTGAAAACACAATATGTAGACAAAGCATTTCACTAAACTTATATATAACACATATTTGAAGTTGGAAATTGCCAGGTGAAAGTAAAACTTGTTTTCAGTGAATGAAAAAAAAAAAAAATTAAATATAAAGGCGGATTTTCCTGAACTCCTGTGAGAAATATGTGATCGGTAAGTAAGAAGGAGGAGAGATAAAGACATACCATGGAGATTGTACCAGTTTGCACCGTTGGTGATTCCGTTTTCAAAATATTCATCTGGGTACAGTTCCTCGCAAGGGTGTCCATTGTGCATCAGAGGATTCTCCTGTGCACACAAAAACACACAAGTAAGAACACAACAACGAGATTTGTTCTGGTCAAGTAAACACACACAATGTAAACATTGTGGGCAATGTAAACAATGTAAACATTGTGTGTGCCCACATTTCCTAAAGAAAAACAGAGCTTCTATTAGAGGACTCAACTCCACAGTTTGCTTATCCCAGCATGAAACTGATCTGACAGCAGCAGTGTCCAGTTACCTGTGAGTATGCTTTGGACACCAGCTGAAAGACCTTGTCATCAGGGGACCGGCTGTACTGACTTAACCCTTCTTTGTCATCATCAAAGGGATAGTTCACCACCAAGGAACCTGAATTACACAACACAAAAATGAGACAACAAAAACATCTGAATGACAACAATCAGTAAAAGACCAAAGTAACAACGTGCCTCCATGGAGGTTGGCTGACAGGACAAAGGAGACGCTCTTCAGCCAGTTCATCACAGCTATAGTCTCTGGCTGTCTGGTCCCTGTGGTGGATGTGAACTGATCGGGGAAGTTGCGGTTCAGGTCAACATTGTTGCTGTTGTTGCGCCCTTTGTAGCCCTTCACATCACCTGAGAGGAAAATAAGAAATAATAGAGTTATCTGCATCTGTAACCACAGCTTCTTCCTGCTTGAAGAATTAATTTCCACCTCTGCACTTCCTGTTTCTTTGTTTGAGCAGAAGCTAACAACTTTGTGAAATGTCCCTATACGTATGCTTGATGGTGATGATACACTGACGCAACACAAATTCATGAATAATTGTGATGGTCTCTTAAATGTTAAACATCATATGAACAAAGAAAATACCACCCATTTCTTTGTGTCTGTATATGATTGTGGTCCGGCCATTTTGTAAACATACACTGAAGTAATTAGTCCTGTATGTTATACCTTTGCTCCATCTATCAACTCCTTGACTTGTACTGTAAAATATTTTCCATAATGTTGTAAGTCTGAATTTCACACTGGGCTGATAGTATCACTTTATTGTTGCCTAAGTGAACACTTCTCATTGTGTTTCCTTTTCTCTTACCTTCATTGGCCGCCTCATACCCATCAGGGTTCATAGACGGCATGATGTGAATGCGGGTGTTGTTGACCAAACGAGTGACCTCCGGGTCGGTGCCATAGTTACGGCAAAGATACTCAATGAGGTTGAGCATCAATTCTCGGCCCACCACTTCATTACCATGCATGTTGGCCACATACTTAAATTCAGGCTCACCTGGCATGGTGACAAAGAATGAGAAGCAAAATAAAAATCCATACTAACACACAGCATTAACAGGAACTCCTTCATTGTGTGTAAATAAAAATAGCTGATCAATATTGTAATGCAAATATTTGTTATGTGTTACATATACGACATGTAGACATTGTAACTGTGGTGAGAGACAATTTTAAGGGTCTATTTTGCTGTGAACCGCACGCGAAAAATATTGTCGAGACCCTGATGCTCTTGAGAAGTGTGGCTCATGTACATTTCACGCAGGCAGTGTGGGCGCTCTAGCCTGATAACAATGGCGCCAACAAGAAACCTAAGACATTTAGCGAAGCACACACGCCGCTCACATGTCCTTTGTGGCCAAGGTATAACACATACCGTGCTCGTGAACAGTGGGGTTGTCTGAGATGACCATCACGTAGAGCTCTCTGTCTTTCACAGAGCGGCCAATCGAATGAAGATGGACGATAGAGGGGAACTCGCTGCTGTACTTGCGTAAGAAGACCTCCATGTCTGCATAGTTGTGGTGACGGAATTCCTGCGGCTGGACGGGTATATTTTCAGGTGGATGCATTGAAGGGTAGTTCCCGTCTCCGCTAGACACAGCTAGAGAGGAGTTAGAAGCATCTGTAGTAGTGGTGGTAATGTTTGGATCACTGCTGGATGGGACAGAGGACGTAGGCACAGTGCTGCTGCCTGCAGCCTGACTGACGACAGGTATCAAGGTAAAGTTAAGTTCTGTGGCTTTGTCCTCTACGACCTTGACACTGTAAAAAGTCATTGGTGTGTACCTGTGAACAGGAAAGAAAAAACACATGCATGAGGACTTAAGGTCCACCTTAAAATCACCAGTAAGCAACACAATTAGACACAAGGACCTCCTCTGGAGAAAATTAGGAAAATCTCAGAGTTCAGTACATTTTACAGTTTGAAAGCAGTAAAAAAGAAAAATTAAGCTCTCTACCAGGAAGTTCTTCACCAGTGAACCTGTGAAAAATTGTTTTCTTCACCTCAATGACAAAGTCTTACTCTTCGCTAAAGAGGAAAAATGTATGTTATGCGTTTCGGTCTGAGCTTCCTTGTTCGATAGTCACAGAGTGCTTGGTTGCACAATCTGCTTTGCTCATTTTGATCTGCAAAAATGAACAGGAAACAAGCATGTGGAACACACTGCTTGTTGTCTGTCATCAGTAATTGTGGTAAAATGTGTCACCAGGCTAATGTTGTTTTGCAATGCATGAATTCTATTTTTCAAAAGCTGCTATGGAAGTTGAAGTTCAATATTAATTCTCACCCTGGGGCCACAGCAGTTATGTTGTATGTTCCTGGGAGCAGGAGGCGGTAGTACTCCCCGTAGTCTCCTGTGGTCAGATTGTGCTGAATGCCTGCCACCATAATGTTGACGTTGGAAAGATCAGTACCAGTGACGGCTTCTTTCACATATCCACGAGCACCTATATGTACCTGGAAGACAGTGTCATTGTTAATACCATGGAAATGTTTGCTGAACATGAAAAACTGTAGGACACAGGGATCATGCAGGGTTTGATTGTAGCACTATCCTTCAAATACCTCCTACCTTTTCCATGTAGGCTAGTAGGGATTCCCTATTCAGATCCCATTCCTTATGAAGCACAGTTGCAGGAGGATATTTGCAGCAGCTAAGCTCAATGGTGATCTCCAGACAGTTTCCATGGAGGTAATTGAAGTCCTGCATCCCTCCTAGGTAACAGGCCAAAAATATCACAGACCAAACATTATTGTTCAACACATTAAAATATATATGATATAAAAGACAAAGATATGTCTAAATACAGGGATTTAACTGATGTGTTCAACACAAGTGAAACATCACTCATAGAATAAATTCTGAAACCAGCTTCCATAATGTTACACCCAGTAATGACAGGTCAGGCAGGTTTCTGTCTTTGTCTCCTTAATTCCTCAAATTCAAGATAGTGTTTAAGGTGGCAAAAAGCCATGACATCTGCAGTGTACCAGCTGACCCTACGTTCCACTAAGGTAAACAGAGTGAAACACAGGAGGGTAGGCTGTTCAGCGGGCGTCCCTCTGGAGCAACAGCTGGCAGCCAGCGGCTCCCTGTCTGGAGGGTTGCCATGACTCCCTGCTGGGTGGCCAGGGGAACCCAATAAACCAGCCACTATTTGCCACTTTGCAACACTCAATGTATAAGAACGTGTTCACTCACCAAATACTGACAAATAAGCAGCCTCAAAGAGAAAGCGTCATCACATCATAATTATAATGACCCAAGGATTTACCATAATTTAGTAAATTGAGTTTGACTGACATGCATTTTTGGGCGCCGATGCTTTGGGGCCAATTCCAAAATGCGGTATGATTAAATGAGTAAAACCTAATAATCTTCTTTAGGTTGGACGAGTTCAACATCAGATTTTCACAGGAAGTCTGTCCCTCCAACCTCCAACATTTATGGATCAACCCTGAAAGGCTACTGATTGACCGACTTTCCCTAATTTTGTTAAACATTAATAACATTGTCTGATTATTAAAAAATTTGGTTTGTCGACCAGGAGACAACAGCCCCGGTATACAGACGTGTCGGGTGAACTATTAAAGGATTTAACCTCTGTGGTGGCAGCCATCACAACAGGGTGCTATGGAAACATAAGCAAACAGGATCTAAAAAGAATCCCCTTCTAAAGATGAACAAAATACAACTAGCACTGCATTGAGCTGTGGAAAATCCTCCTCCATTCACTAATAGCCCTTTGTCTTTGACGCAAATCTCTTAGGTACATGTTGATAGAGTTCGACAAATAAGGGCCCAACCTTCAATATCCTGTCCACGTAACAGATCCGTTGACGCGCCCTCAAATTAGCATGAAACCACTGAGCACACAATAGAGCCACAGTCAGCGCTCCAACAGTAAAATTAAAGCATTGATCTTGTTCATTCATACGTCTGAAGGCAGTTACGTGTAGATTTCCACATATACCATGTCAGAACTATAGGGATACTCAGAGAGCACATACCTCCGCCAAGGCCCAACAGTCCCCTCATGAAACCACATTTCAATTCACTACATGTGGATTTTAATTTACATCTGCTTCAAACGTGCACACAATTATAAATATCAGTCAACTAAGCATGCATTTTCAGAAATCTGAAAAAATACCCTATCACGCAATGGTAGAGAAAGTGAAAAAATTCCTGGATCCGCACCCTGATCTGGATCTTCACCAAATTTTAACAGGTTCTTTTTGGACCCAGACCACTTTCTTCCACCAAGCTTGCTGCTAACTATCAGATTAACAAACAAAATGAAAACATAACATTCTTAGTTGGCAAAAATAAAAGTCAAAGCCTACAGCTCTGAACAAATGATACAACTGTGAATCGAAAAAAAAAAAAGTACACAAGAAGGTTTTGATGCATCATTATTTCAAAGTCCTTCCAGACTAGCACACAAAACAACCTTCTGTTCTTGACTCCTGGTCTTGGCTCTTTGCCCTGACCGGTCATTATGTTACACTATCCCCTGATGGTTCCATCTGCCACCAGTCCAGTTTTAGCACTGACATTCCATCCACTGAGACTTGTCAGACAGATACAAGCATTGTCTATTCAACTGATTTACACTTCTTCTTGTCTGCCTTCATCAGGAGATAAGGATCTTCCTGCTGCTGCTACAGCTACAGCTGCTGCTGCTGCTGCTGCTGCTGCTGCTGCTGAGAGTTTTAATAACTGGATCCTGTAACAGAATGAACCTTGTATATAGACTGACAAACCATAAAAAGAAACAGGTTATCTCCAAGCTGTAACAACCGTTCTCTACTCGCCTTGCCTCTAGTTTCTGATGACAGTAAAAGCCAAGATTTACACAGAAAAGTAAAAGCAAACTCTTGCTGTCATCGACGAGTTTGTTCAGGGTTTGAGTAATGATTTACTGCCCCATTTCCTTGAGGTGGTAAACACACAGTGTGACATGTTATGACATAATATCAAATCTGAAGTGACCTGCAACAGGAATTAGTTTTAGTTTTTTAGGAATCCTGAAATTATGTGTTTGTTTTTGGGGCTGTTGATGTAGGTAAACAGTAAGTTGAATTAGATGAGGTCTAACAGCCTGTAGGTTACCCACAGTTAACTAGATGGTCATCATATAGGCACTTTATAGAACAAAGTCAGAGTTACAGTGCTTTCATGAAAACCGACTCACGTAAACATTGTCCTGATATGACAATCGCGTTTTGAATGGGAATTTGAAACTAATTAGTCTGTCTGGAGGCGAATGCATGTTAATCTGTGGGAAATTAGAGATTAGAGTATGCACTACAGTCACCTGAAACTGTACACAACAAAGCAAGACTCAACAGGAAAAGCAGTACAATAACCTTAATCTGCAGACATTACATCATCGGCCCCACAGACAAACCAACAATGCAGAATCAGTGAGTATTCTGATAGAGTTTCTGCCTAAGGGATACAAATAAACCCTGTTCCTGAAGCTGAATGAAGTGTAGAAGTCAGGGAAACAACACAAGACACATTAACTAAAGCTGCTAAAAGACACCCAATACATTTACATTGACAGAAGTGTTCTGACTGCCGAGTAATTAGGAATAAGAGATTATGTCAACTATGATGTTAACATGAGGTACTAATAGAACAGTCAATCCCTAATTATGTAAACAGCCTGATTAAGACTCATGTCAATATTAGATCCTAAAACTTGCTGACACTAATATTTGTGACTAAGTAAATGTGTCTAGTCATACAGAAATCATGGACACATACATATATATTTTTGCATAATATATATAAATATACACGACTATGAAGATTTTACCCAAAAGCCCATTGACCCGGAGAAAGCTGTCTACATCATGTGCAAAGTTCAATGGTAAACATGTCGACTACTCAGACAGTCTCAATAATTAGAGGCTTTGGCAGAAAATCACAGTGATTAAAAAGGGTTGAGTGAACTACTTCAGTGCTTTCGACACCTGGAAACCTCTGAAACCAAGCCATACTATTCAGCTTCACTGATGAAAAGCCTGAGACTGAATCACTGAAATAATCCTGGGTTCATTAACAATTAAGATGAGTAAGAGGCATCAGTCAGTTCTACAATGTGTATAATAAGTCTTAATTGGTCTAAAACATGTTCTACGATGCAGCTATATGAAGTGTAACAGTACTAACGTGAACTTGCTTTGTCTCAATAGAGCTACATGAGACTTTGCCTGAGAGCGTATTCGGTCACCAAACGTGTTCAAGTTGTTTTCTGTGATCACGACTCTGCACAGAAATGTGAAATCTGATTTTTGGTGGAACATTACCCAAAGTTGGCAACAAAACATAATTTTATGCTACAGCATGTGTAAAGGATATATTGATAATTCTGTTCTTGAGCCTACTCAAACAAGCTGTAGCTTGTGCATACAACTTGCCAAAACGTTTAAAAAATGCTGACACTTCAACAAGGACAAATTCTTGGCTTTATGATGAGAAGAAAAATAACACAAGTTAGAGTGAGAAGAGTTTGAATTGACTTCTGCTCATATAAAACTAATAATAGTGGTCCTGGACAAACAACAGGATTTTACTAGATTCAACTGCAATGATTTGATCCATTTTATCACAAAACATTATGCATTAAAACAATGAATAATGGATCATCATCTTACCAAGTAAATCGTACCACTGAGCCCCATTGGTGATGCCATCTTTAAAAGTTTCATCCATGGCATCGGGACAGTTGGGCAAACCAGTCTTCATCACAGGGTGGTTCTGGGAATACGTCATAGCCAAGTAGCGAAACAGGCTGTCCTCCTCTGACCTGCTGTAGTGGCCCTGTTGCTGATGGATGGCTGAGTCGTCATAAGGGTAACTGGCGACCACACTGCCACCATGCAGGTTCGCTGACAGCACAAATCTACAGAAACAAATTGAGGGTTTAGCTTTGTCTTAAAAGACCATTTTACACATGTTCAAGTCTGTGTAAGAAGAACAGTATTCATAATTCTGTATATTCATCAAAACCACAACAGTCCCATTGATTGTTCCTCCTGTCCACATTAGATGTGCTTTCAAGAAGCAATTTGGTATGAGAGAATTAGGGAGACACCTGGTTGATTTAGCCAATTCTGACTGGTCAATTCTCAAATTTGATTCAGCTGAATTTTCACACGTAACAAAAACTGAACCTCAGCTGGCATGTTGGGATGCATTGTACTGGAATAAACTTTGCCCTTTAAAAAAGTCATGAGGAGAAAAATGTGCTCCTGGCATTTACAGAAATCAACATTGTAATGTAGTGTGAAGTTTCTAAGAGGAGGATTCCGCTTTGTGTAGAGCGTGCAGCCGACAGGCCTGCTTTATCTAAACTAATTGTGGTGCACATGGCAGGGTTGAAGTCTAGTCTTTTTACATATAATACTATTATGGTGTCCCGAGAAGGCTGACTTTGTTATGAGTTCCATTATTAATAATAACAATCAATATAATAATAATAGCTGCTTAAATTTAAATGCCGCCTCTCAAGGGACCCAATGATGCTTTGCATGTGTCGGTAGGGACAAAAGAGAAAAGAAAGAGAGTAATTCGCACAAAACAGGAGAGAAATACACTAATGGCAGGGTGGAGCGTTAACTGAGCAAAAAGGCCTTAGTGAACAGGTGGTGGTGTTGATGTTTTTTGAAGCTGTCCAGAGAGGCAGCATTGCGGATTCCAGTGGGGAGAGACTATCCCTGAGGTGCTAATAAAGACGGAAATGACAACAATGTTTGTCTCTCTCCAAACTAGGGCAGCGGGTTACTGTTCCTAGGAAGGAAGTTGTGTTTTTCGCCCCTGTCCACGTGTTGGTTGATCCGATGGTTGGTTGGTTTGCTCATTTGTTAGGGGTTGGTTGGTCGGTCAGCAACATGCAAATCTACTGAACTGATTTGGTGGAGGGATGGGACATGAGTGGATCTTGATGGACAGACTGATCCAGGGTTTCAGAACATAAAGAGTTTAGAGCCAGAAACTTCACTCTGAAGCAAAACTTTAAACAACAACAACTTGAAACATACATCTTCATTATAGATATGGACTCATATGAACATTTTAATCTTGATATCATTTTTGTCCATATCCTCCAGCCCTAATACAAACTAGTTGTTTAATCTCTACATCCATCTGAAGCAGAGCCACAGAGCAGTCATTGTTCCTGAGATTACGGAGTCACCTGCTGCTGCCGCCGAGGTATGAATGAACAACAAATAAGCTGCTCATTGAGAGAAAAGTTTGTACCAATTTTCTCATTCTTCAAATCCTCCACTAAAACCGACCAAAAGGTGTCGGAGGGAAAACTCTGTGGGAGCCTAAACTCACTTTTTCTCCTGGATCCACCTGATCACAGCCATGACCTCGGGTATTTCCTCTGGAGAGATGCTGGTCCCGCCGAACTGGTCAGGAAAGCTTCTGTTCAGGTCAATGGTTTTGGCGTTACTTCTGCCTCCGTTGTCGCCCATGCAATCCCCCTCTCTGGACTTCTCGAAGCCGTCCGGGTTCATACTGGGCATGATGTAAATATCCGTTGTGTTGACGAGCTCCGTGATGCGCGGATCCTCGCCGTACTTGAGCAGCAGATGCTCCACTAGGTAGACCAGCACCTGCCGGGACACGGTCTCGTCTCCGTGCATGTTGCCCACGTACTTAAATTTAGGTTTCCCCGGCGAGTCCGCGTCGGGCTCCGTGGTGATGCGCATCACCCACAGCTGCCTGCCCTCCACGGACTGACCCACGCTCGACAGGTTGGCTAAGTGAGGGTATGTCTGGGCTAAAGACTGAAGACGTCCCGTCAGACTCGCGTAATCGTAGTATCTGTCGTAAGTTTCTACCGGGTCCTCGGCGGCGGGGCTGCTGGGGCGTCGTATCCGGTGTCGGCTGGCGTCACCGGGGCAGACGAGGAGCAGAGCGAGGAGACAGGCGGAAAGTGACGCTGGTAGTTGGGGCACGGTGGGGAGACGCTTCCATGTGTCGGCCATGTTGACGTGTCTTCTTCTCCTACAGCGTCCGGACCGTGGGAGCAGAGGACAACCCGCAGGCTGCTGTGTTTTCAGGGTTTCCCAGCAGCTGTGACGGTCCGTCTGGCCTTTGCCTTGTTTCCATCTACTTCCGCTAACCGCACCGGGGCGGGGTTTAACGCGATGACGTCGAAGTTTAAGGTGGAGCGGTGGAGTTAGTGCCGAGAGTCGAAACACCCGTAAATATCAATTTATTGTTATATATTCTTATACCATTAAAAACAACCTGAGAGGTTTCGGGTGCCCTCAAATGTAACTGGAGTAGCTAATCTGTCAAGTACGCCCAGGTCATACCGCCCCAGTTTACTCCATTTTATGTTTGGTCCATATTTAATTACAAGAACCCACTTAATCCCAGTGTTTAGGATTTAGTTAAAGGGGAAATAATCGTAGTGTTGTTTTCACTTGTGTTTACTCATCTAAATGTCACAAATTGTTGTCTTCTTTACCCCCTGAATGGGCTCTTTATGTTTAAATACTTAATATTTACATTTGGAGTAGGTCCTCTCTACAGAGGCCACCATGTTTTTTGCTCTAGTCCAAACAGGAGGGTAAATTGAGCGGTGTTCAGCTGCAACATGCAACTTCAACACTAGATGTCCTTAAACGCTACAAACTGAACCTTTAGTACTTCATTACTTTCACGTAGAGTACCTAGCATTGGTTTGCAAAAGACACTTACATTTCAATACCGCAACTTTTTAGCTTCTATTGGCCTGCTGACTTCCATTTTTGTCATTTCTTAACTAGCCTAGTCAAAAAAAAGCTTGTAAGTTAGTGGTTACATTTTTTTTATTGTTTACACAATTTGTTATTTATTCTACAAAATAGCTTTAAATAGCATCAATATGCCTAATAGTATTTCCCCTATTAGGTTCCGAGTCCCTGCTTCATTACAATCAAAACTTAAACAGGTTTATTTGAACAAATATTCATATTTGAGGAGCTGGGTATCAGTAGTTTTTATTTCCATTTAATCTTAAAACTTAATTAAAGTATTGATCACTTATATAAATTGTTGCAATTAATCTTCCCACATTTGCCGCCACTAATGTTTATAGTATTGTATTCTTCTTCTATTTTTTGAAAATTGGTCTTTTGTCCAGCCCACTAAACTCTTTTCATTCTACCATCAACCCTGTGTTTACTTACATGTGACAAATACAACTTGAAACTTGACTTTGAGTTGGCTTACTGTTATGGTGAAACAAATTTCTGCCTTTGCTATCACAGCCACTAATCTGTACAGTTAACTTATATTAATCATTTTAAATCTCAAACTTTCTCCTGTTTCTTTGCAGAATAAGATAAACACACTTTGGCACTATTGAAAGATTAATTACAATTTCAAAATTCAACATCATAGTAAACACTTATTCTGTCGGTTTCTAATTGTAATTAATTGCATTATTTTCATGGCTTTTTCTGTAGCCTCAGGGCAAATCCTTTCCCCCTGTTGCATTATGAGGGATGAGAATAAATCAAATAAAGCAAAGAAACAAGCCTCAGGCCTGGGTAGTGTCTCTTATTGTTTGAACCTTCTTTTTTAACCTTTTCCTCTCACTATTCGGCCTTACATTATAATATCAATCACAACATACTAATATATCCCCTATACTTGTACAAGCAAGTTTTTCTAGCTCCATACACTCAATAATTCGGCACTTAGCATTGAGTCACCCCAGAGACTAAAAGAAAGAGATTAAAGTAAACTAAAGTCTCCCTTGTGGCGTGTAATTTGTTCGGTTTAAAGAATAATGAAGTAGTTACTGATTAAGCTCACTAATGGCCCATTGTTTACTCAGATTTAACCATAAGTGCCTGCGTGAATTTCAGTGTTGTTTCAGTGGTTTCCTTATTGTTATGTTATGCTGTTAGATATTATAAGGAATGCCCAGCTCCATAATGGTTTTTGTTGTGTGAACGGGTGGAGGAACTACAATACCTCTAAGTTGTTTGCATTTTGACAATTACATTAAAGGTCGATAAAGTATTTAAGTGTTTATTCTCTGTCACAATGGTATCAGATGACATATTCTCACAAAATAACTGCTGTGCTTGACTTCTAATAATTAACCAGTAACCAATTACATTTTAACCAACTACATTGCTGTAGGTGTGTGCTTTAATTTTGTGTGTGGAAATGCACATTATATGATATAAGGATTAAAAAGCACTTGTGAAGCTCTTGTTATGTTTAAGGTATGAAGCAAATGCTAACACTTCATAAAAAACATCATATTATGTGAACATCTTGACTGTAAATAGTAGCAACAAATTCTAGAGGCCTAGTGTGAATGTATTTAAACATAAAACTTCACAAAAGCTACAAATAAGGAAATAAATCACAACTGAGCATCATGGAGTTTAGCAGCAGAGTGTTGTATTTCTGTTTATTTCAAGTTGCCAATTCTTTCTTTATGGATCACTGGTTGCTCCATGTTTACTCATCTCGGTCCTCTGAGTGACATCACCACCCTGCTGCCGCCACGAAGGCTTTAATTCCCACGTCTTCTCTCCTCAGAGGGGCATCAGTTAGGAACTTCTCTTTGGTGGCTTTCTTAATTCTTTTCATATCATTTTCATTTGGCAACAGAACAAAACAAAAGTGCTGTTAACATCTCGATGGTAAAGGACCAGAAAGTGCTGGAATGACTGGGTGAAGGGAGGAAGAGAACGAGGAAGAGGTGGTGGAGGAGGTAAAGAGCGAGCAGTTGCGGGGGAGGAGGAGGCAGCAGGTCTCATTGCTGGATTCGACGCACCGACTGCACCTGGAAGGACTGAGCATGGGAGCCCCACTCTCTGTAGTGTTTGTACTCGCCGCCATGACGATCGCACTCCATGATGTACTGGTAACCACGGTAACCTGGAAACTGGTAGCACACCCAGCTGGAGGAGGAGAGAGGGAGGAGGAGATTTGTGATAAACGTGTGATTTACACAGTGAGGGAGGTGTACATGATTTGAAATCCACTTTGATGAAAGTATCTCACTCATGTGAAATATGAAAGGTGAAAAGACAAACTGAGGTTGGATCAGTTATTTTATATGGATGTATTGGAACTAAGCATATCTTCACAGCTTTTTGATATAAATTATTATCCAAAAACTGCCCTTATCAATGTTATTAAACCAACTGCTAAATCTTATATTAAACAATGTCATCTTATAGCACATGGTAGGATATATTTCATAAATACCACAGGGAAAAACCCAAATGTCATTGTAAGTATCATGACAAGATATGAGAATTTCATGTGTAAAATGAATAAGCTGAAAAAAAATTTAGCATATAACTGTGCAATTTTAAAGACGAACCTGAAGATAATGTTTCTGAAACATAAATAATCAAAAAATGATGACATAATTTATTTATTAAATCAAGATATTTTATATGCATTTACAAATTCATTGGGCAGTTGGAGGATTAAGATTTAGCTGTAACGTTCAGGTTATAATAAGTTCAATGTTAAGGTAATGGTTGAGGATATGCATTTAGATGTAATGGTTAATGTTAGGGTCAGGGGCCAGGGAATGTCAATGAGCGTCCTCAAATATATAAAGTATGTGTGTAAACAATAGAAACCAAGCTTTCCATCACAAAGCCATATGGATGAAGTGGGTTATAATTTACCATTCTATCCATCTAAATCAGTATTCACGTTTCAGAACCCTGTGGGGGTGGGATCCGTATACAGAGGTTTAGACTTACGCGCCGCTCTGAACTTGCATGGATCCAATTTCGTTGTTGCCCCAGCCCATGGCCTGCAGAGACGGGTAGTCATCGTTTACCTCCCACTGGCGTCCCATGAAGTTCTCCTTCTCAAACAGCACCATCTTGGACTCCTTGTGGTGCTATGTAAAGATAGAGTTAGTCAGAGTTATTCACAGAAAAAAACTGCAATGGTTACACTGTGTTTGTTTTGTGGAAGGTAGCTGGAGTGAGACGGTGCTGCGTGTGATCCTAAACTCAACCCCTTTGTTGGGAAAAGTGTTTCTGATAATCGGACAGTGAACGCCAATATATCATAGATCCCCAATGAGGATCAAATTATGGCTCAGTTGATGCTACAAATACTTTTGAATATTTTCTCCAGAGGGTTAGGATCATTAGATTTTTACCTGTTATTATGTTTCTGTGTTAATCATCTTAAAAATAAAAAACATCAGAAAGTTCTAACATAGATTTTTCACCAAAATATTGTATATTAACTATAAATCTAATTTGGTGGGGTGTGGAATAGTTCATAAGATAACACTGCAATACAGCTGTGAAAAGCATTCGTCACTCTTTAGAAACCAGGGCTCTCATCCCGAATGAGTCAGTTTGATCCATCAAATAAAGAACATTTGAACTCAAGTGGGATTTGACAAGTCACAAGTCCGACAACAAGTGAGATGGAGGAAAACAGAAGCTGTTGAATTGAGACGGACACTCACAGCAGAGCAGATGGGGCGGAAGGACATCATCCTCTCAATGTGGTAGGCGTTGCTGCCGCTCCAAGACTCCCAGTGAGGATATTCTCCTCTCTCCAAGACAAACTGCTGTCCACAGAAACTGGAGTGCTCATATCCTGCCCAGCTGTCCCAGGCAAGCAGACAAACAGTATATAAAACGACATCTGGACAGCATCATTGGATCATTGGGAAATTTATAACAAAAATATACAAATTATCAGATATTGAGTGGGTGTTCCTATATCATATCTTAACACCCACACAGTAGGTAGTTCATGTGCTGCATTTTTCAAACATACATCACTGAGAGGTATATTTGCCAAATTTTCTGCCTGGCATTTTGATGGACTCACGCTCCACATTCCACCTTCAGCGAGCGGATGTTGTCCACGCCACACTCCATGATGTTCTGGCACGCTGAAGTAAACTCCAGACGCTTACCCTGGAAGTTCTCCTGGTCATAAACTGTGATCTGGTGGGAAGGGGACACAAATGCATTCATGTAGCTTCCACATGCCACACGCACACACTGGTGTATGCACAGAGGCACACATCATCATGGACACAATCAGGCCAGATGTGAAATTTACATTTGTTAATCTTTGATTTTGTCAGTCATTCATGACAGGACTCACCTTCCATGGTCCCAGTGGGTGGGGATTATTGAGAGCCATATTGTTGTGTTTCTCAGCGCTTCTTTACCTTCAGAGTAAAGAGCGATGAGAAGATAAATACAAATATTACACAGTTCAAACACAACCTATCATCTCCTCAACAAATAATGCATCTCAGCTTATATTTATCATTTATTGCCAAGCATGTATGATTCTCTCCCAGATCTGTGTGTATGCCTATATAAATAGATGTACCACCTGATGTTACAGCTTTAGCACACATTTATTATTATTTATAATCTATATAACAGATATACACATGACCGGTTGCATGTGTATATCTGTGTAAAAGCTCTCTTGTGGCCGACTAAACGCTCACACTTGTTGGAGCCAGCCATTGATGCATGCACAATGCATGTTTGTTCTCCTAGTGCACGGTCAGTATGTCTGACCTTAGTCTATACATGTATGTGGCTCAGCAGAACAAACAATGACAAAAGACCCACAAACGTAAAGAGACAATGGTCAACAGGATGATGAATGGATTGAGATGGAGGGCTTACCTGACCGCCCCCAAAGAATATCTGCTCAGTGCGCACAGGGGGGCTCCACAAAAACGATGTCCTGGCCCCGGAGAAAGTGGAGCTATTTATACCTGCTGGTACTGAGGAGCAGCAGGCCCGTGGTTCAGGGCAGGAGTCAGCACATTGCTGGTCCACTCATTGTTTATCGCTGAGCTGCTGGGCTTTAGTTCGCTGCAGTGGTACTGGACTCAGGGCACCGTGCCCAGTGCAGATAAGCACATGTTCCAAATGGGCCATGACCAGTGGGCAGGACCAAGTCCTGGAACGGCCTGGTGCAGGAAACAGATCATCACACATGTGGATTTTCCTGCCATTGGGTTCGGTGTGAAATAAAAAACAGTGACTCAGTGTGTATAAAAGAAAACAGAAAAGGAAGAGACATACAGAACATTTAAGATATTTGGATCCAAAAATGTCCTTGACTAATGTCTACACAACAATCCTGTATTTTAGAAGTGGTATCATAAAGTTCTTCCCACATTGTGCCATAGGTTCCGTCTCCGATTTCATGTCCACCACTACTGACCCCACATCTCTGGTCCTGTCACCTTTTCACTGACTCCTATGGTCACACACGCTCAGTCATGCACACACACACTGTCGTGCAGATGGACATGCAAAGGGACATTCAGTGAACACAAAGAAACACGCACACCTAAACATTTAGCTAGTGATGAATGACCTAAGTACCAGCCTATTATATGACTCATCATTAAACAGTAAAACTAACATAAAGTGATGCTTTCTTTTCTATTGAAATAACATAACTGTGATTAAAAGAGTCCTTGGGCAAAATTATTGTGAAAGTGCATTCAACTTGTATTTTATAGAAAGTTTACCATATCTTCTAAACTGTTGACTTTTGTAGACTAATATCAAATTTAACAAAACTTTAAATAAACAACAACATTATTTTATATTAAAACAACTCATTATCATTATTTACAAATATTGCACAGCTACATATACATCACATACACATATAGTGTTTGTTATTATTATTTTGATATTTCATAGGCTACATTATATTCGCTGTAGACCAGCAATACTACACAAATACTAATGTTGTCACTGGAAAAGTAGTTTGTTTTGCAAAGATAAGGAAATCTCGTAATCCTTGCGACAAAAATCAAAAACATTGACCTAATTAAATGTCCCGCTGCTCTCGTTTTTAACACAAATGCCTCAGGCCTGTATGAACCACAAAATGTATCAAAAATGGTTTGATCAGTAGCAATGAAATTGTCTTTTTGACAATGAAATTGTCTTTTTGACAATGATTCTATACTTCCTTAGTGGGTAAATTATTAGAATAAGAAGAGACATTGGCTATTTTCTTTGTTCTGGGAAAAACAAAATATGATATTTCCTCTGGATTCTTGTTCTATGCTCTAATAATTCTTTTAAAAAGTTCATCCTGTGATCATTTGCCCACAGACTTTCATTTGAGAGCTGCATATGAAGTTCCATTTGAGAGAAATCATCTAGTAATATTTGTCTGCAAACATTTGAAAATATAATAACACAAATTTCATTATACCCAACATGGAAAATCAATCATTAGAGCACAAAGCAAACAGTCATGCAGGCAAATCTGAATGTTTTGCCTTGCTTATAGAGGAATCTGTGGCCCTTTGGTCACAATTATTCCGAAAACCATATTTTACTATGTATGCATGTCAATGTGCATGTACATGTGAAATGTGCATATGTGGATACAGCCTGTAATGAGCAAAAGAGCGTCCAGCACTCGCTTCCTCCAAACAATAGAGAGATGGATGTCGTTCCTGCAGTCAGCACATTACATACACTCAGTGGCTCAAAGGCTTGGAGCAGCGGCAGCAAGGATCAAGAGAAACGGAGAGAATATGGAGGTGAAGAAAAAAACAGAGATAACAGGCAAACTGCAGAACAAATGAAAATAGAAGAGGGAGAAAATATATAAACAATTAATAAATAAAGTTAGGAACAGACGGTGAGAGCGTTGGCAACTCTGTGTGTGTGCATGTGTGTGAGAGAGGTGAAAGTGGTATAGTGTAAAGCCAAGCAAGCTTTCTGCTGATGGCAGTGACTGTCCCTCTGTCCCCCACAATGGTGTTGGACAACAAAACAGTCAGCAGAGTCAGCAAAACTCTTTCACAAATAAGCAGCGCGACCTCTAACCCCTGGACCACGCTCTAAACAGCTCGCAGCCAATCAGGAACCAGAATCCTGCCTCACTAGACTTGGCCTGGACGTGAATATGTATATATATATTACCTCCCTCACAACGCCTGCGTCAATCACTTTCTCCAACGCTCGGTCCATTTCAACCTGCTGTTGTAAGTGTAAGTCTCCACTCTCAGGTCTTTTAACTCTTTTAGAACTGTAAAATCACTGGTTTATGGGGAAATTTTGGTTTTACTGTAAACACAGTCTTTGGACTAATAGAACCTGACAGGGATTGATTCCTCTTGAAACTTGACTTTGAACTGAGATGATGTAAAATGCAGTAGGGTGTGATTTTTAAGGTCTAGAGCTGCTCTCATGTCCCGATGTAGAATTAATGCAAGAGATCCAGAGATGGATGGATGGATGTTTATTTGTTGAAAGGTTGAGTATTCCTGCTCTAATTTAAAGGAAACGATGTCAGAGTTTATACTGGGAATCTTTACTTTGACTGGATATACAGACAACATATTGCTACCAATGCTTGCATATACTAGAGGATTTTTAGCTTTTCTTCATTTTCATTTTCACATTTTATTCTGTGGAAAAAAAGAAATCCTCAAGATTTATATTTGGTGCATCAAGGAGAAAAAACGTTGAAATGGGCTATTTACAAAATGATTTAATCGTAAACCCTTGTAAATCGTATGTGTTCTGATTCGTAAACGTGTAGTCCAGGGCGTGTCAGTACATTGTGACATCACATTCGGGCGTGGTTACACCATCACTGACGTTGGGTGTGGTCAGAGGTGAAATTGACTAAAATCTTTTAACTAGAGAGGACAGTGAAACTCAGATCTTTAAAGCCTTCGTTAAGTTGATATTATTGAATTTCAGTTTAATTTGATCTATTTATTTATTTGTCTATTAATTTATATTTTTGCCTGTTTTTATGATGATGCATATACTTTTGAATTAAGTTTTTTTATAACTTTCTGATTAGTTTCCTGTTAATACACATTTTCTCTCAGGATTTCATTATATAATCCTCATTTTATAAAAATATTTCTATCCTTTTCTTTTTTCTTTTTTCTTTTGCTATTTGAATTCTTGTCCTTTATTTTTTATGTTGAGCATATTGTGTTACATTTTGTTTGTATGCAAGTACTACTTTCATTCAGGCTATGTTAGAGTCATGACTATCTTCATATTGACATTCATAACATTTAAATATGAAGTTGTTCATCACTCCATGACATTTGCTGAGCGCCTTCAGGCAGCTTTGATGTTGATGATTGAATTTAAATGTTGACTTGAGTAAAAGAAGCAGCTTTCCAGTGACTCTTACAAACAAGAGGAATCCTTGTTCCCGAAATATTTTCTTTTAAATGCCACATATACTGTGTTGTAGTACATAGACTGACCTCTGACTTTTTTGCCTCTGCTTTCTCCAGAACTGATCATGTCTCACTCAGGGGCTCAAGGTAGCATTGGCAGCCACTCTACCATCGGGCTGCGCAGTTCAAAGGTAACACTATAACAGATTCCAAGAACTACAAGGACTAATTAAGACTACAGAAATAAAAGCATTTTTCTTGTTTCTATTACTCAGATGTACCTCTATGAACACGAGAACTTCCAGGGTCGTAAGATCGACCTGTCCGCAGAGTGTCGTAAACTGGCTGAGAAGGGTCTTGAGAAGATTGGCTCCATCAGGGTGGAGAATGGACCGTAAGCCACCAAAATTTCCATCCATATAAGTTACAACTTTCTATTTGTTTTTCTCATGAGATTAAAAGTAAAATACCTGTGTTTCCAGCTGGGTGGGTTATGAGCAGCAGAACTTGACCGGGGAGATGTTCATCCTGGAGAAGGGAGAGTACCCTCGCTGGGACACCTGGTCCAACAGCCACAGGTGTGACCGCTTTATGTCAGTCAGGCCCGTCCGCATGGTGAGTAGAGTTCGATCTGCAGGATTTGAAGTATATACATATTTGTGCTGCATTTTCCTGTCTATTTCTGCATCTCACATCCATCTATTCTCTCGTCCATCTTTTATTGGTATGGAGGACAGGGTTTTTAATGGCTTTAGGGACATTTGTAATTATTGGTCCAAGCCACTGTCTTTTATTTTTTGACTAAAACTTTTATTATCATATAACATTCAAATGTTTGTGCCGTTATATTTCTATGTGACGTTTGTTAAAATATTAATAAATAAAATAGTATTAAATTTCTTACCCCCAGAGGTTTGGCCTTGGTCTCTAAAACAAGAGTTAGATTATTCTCTTTAAACACCAACATCAACATCTACAGTGTCCGTAATTTAAATGGTGACAAAGTAATGTTTTTTTTTTCTCAGGACCCCCAGGACCATAAGATTTGCCTGTATGAAAGCACAAACTTCGAGGGTCGTAAGATGGAGGTGTGTGACGAGGATATTCCCAGCCTGTGGTCCTACGGCTTCCAGGACCGTGTTGCCAGCATTCAGGTCACTGGTGGAACGTAAGTCACATCTTCTCTCCTCTCTTTAGTTTACGAGAGAGATTTAAAGTGATACACACGTATTTTAAAGTTTAATTTCATTAAGGAGACATAACCGAGATCATTTGAACCTGTATAACGTTAACTATGAAGATTAGCAGAAGAAATAGGTGAGAGATAAGATTATACAAATTTAACTTCTAAGCTGCACAAAACTTCCCACACTCAAAATGTGATGTTTTATGGAACTTTTGGTTTTCTTCAACTTCATCTTGCTTACAAACAAACAGACAAAGAGACAGGGGGGGAAACATAACCTCCATGGCCACATTTGGGTCAACATAATTATAGTCTCGTGGTTTACATCGACTTCTCTCTTCTTCCCCACACAGCTGGGTGGGCTACCAGTACCCTGGCTACCGTGGCTACCAATACGTCTACGAAATGGGCCCTTACAAGCACTGGAATGAGTGGGGGGCCCACCAACCCCAGATCCAGTCCATCCGCAGGGTGAGGGACATGCAGACGCATCGCAGGGGCTGCTTCGAGATGACCGCATAAAGAGGGGTCCAACAGACTGTGGGCGAAGGGAATAGCAAGGGGTCTGGCTAGCCACACTGCTAACCATCCCTTGGAGATTCTTCAAGAGCCGCTTAGCTAATACAAGTTAATGGCTTTTGAATATTGTTATTGCTTTTACTGGTAGGATTTGGGAGTATGTGCCATCGAGAATGATTCTGTTCGGGATAATGTTCTGATTTTCACAGACCTCCAGAGTAACTGTAACACTGGTAAAATCAGTAGCAATGCTCTCTGTCTACAGACCTCATTAAGATTATACAATTCTGCCTATTTATGAACGGGGGAATAAAGGGGATGAGTAGATTTAAGGTCATAGTTTGTGTTTTATTAGTTTGTTTCAAGGCTATTCGCAACCACACCTACAAACCTTTGATTTTATTTTTATTTATTCGCCTCAGTTAATGCTGAAATGATGCCAATAAGCCTGTTCATCATCTCCTGCTCGTGAGATCCACAGACTTTAGAGAGTTAAGGGACACACAGATCATATCACACCTTACAAAGTTCAACCATGAACAGCTCTCAGCTCGGCGCATGCCCTGTAGTAAGGTTACCAGGCTATAGGTGGCGCTATCTCCCCAACACAGAGCACAAGCCTCACCTCAGTGTCTCGAGGAGGGTACTGGCCAGCCTGTGATTAAACAACAGAAAGGTGGCCTTGCAGGGTTGTGTGTTGCAGATGTGAATATCCTTATGGCTGGCCTGTTTCAGCTCATTGATGGGGCTGTCCAGAGGATTTTACACTTTCTCAGGGATGCTGGCATCTGGAAAGCAACTTTCCATTAGAAAAAATGAAATAAAAATATCATACCTGGAAATTTGTCTCATTTTCCTTTTTTCTGTTTTCTCTAAAAGGACATAACGGTCCTTAGCTCTGGTCAAAAGTTGTGGCCAGACATGTCAGGCAGTTGTTTTTAGACAGTTCATGAAAGCAAGCATATCCAAACTTGATCGATAAGGTGTGTTGACCTACTTTTGATTAATATTTGTGTATTTGGGTAATGTCTTGGGCCCTGTGCCTGAAACGTTACTTAGGAGGTAACTAAAAGGGTTGTGGGAGCATGAGGATGTACAGATATTTCTTGTGTCGCTGTTGGCAACAAAAGAAGCTGGTGAATATAGTGAAATAATTAACAGGTGGAGCTAGGCCGGGGATCCATCAGGAGCTGGTGGAGACCAAAATAAGGAAATGAAGAATGGTAAATGTTATTATCCATCCATCAGGAAGAGAAACATTTCACCCCAAAAATGATAGTTTGTTCACTGTGGGTAACAGGTTTTTTATAATAACTTAATATATAAAAGTTGATTAGCAGGTTGTTCTACTGCCCCTAGTGGCCAACAAGTGATTAACGTTAAATCTGTTTTAAAAAGAACAGACCACGTGATGATAGCTTACATGTTGAGACATGCAACCATAGACTGTAAATAAAAAGCATGCAACATGGACACAATTCAAGGCCCAGGATATTTTATTAAACTGAGGTTTATGGAGTAAAGTGAAGCTGACATCTATTTATTTCTGTACATGGGGATCTCTTCTCAATTTTTCCCATCTAGAGGACACTTCTTGTATAAAGTTGGTAGCATTGAGTAACGAGTAAATTCTGTCCCAACTACATTACCCATAATCCTCTGCTAATGAGGAGAACAGTTTATTGACTTCACCTGAGGTTAATATCAGTGTTCCTGTTTGTTTGCCTACATGTGTTTGTAGAGGTTGCATCTCTGTGTGCTGAGTGTGTGAGTATGGAAAGACACTGAATGTGTATGTGTGTGTGTGTGTGTGTGTGTGTGTGTGTGTGTGTGTGTGTGTGTATGTGCAGATGACGATGCGCGCAGTCGTGTCTGCCATGCACCTCTGGTCGGTTTAAAGCCACAGGATTTGGATTAAATAGCTTGTGAGAGAGCCGATGAGCCTTGGTCGAGGGAGGGAGGGAGGGAGGAGGAAAGCTAAGGGCTGATTTTTATCTTTTACCGGATCGAGGGAGGGAGGAGGAGGAGGAGGAGGAGGAGGCGGCACGGAGAATGAGTTATTCTTGTAGCCACACAGAGCCTGTTCGCTGCGCAGAGTATTAGCCTGCGCGTCACCAGAAGCCCCGACGCAAGTAAAATCGGCTCCTGCGGCGAACGACGCCGAGAGAGCATCATCATCACCATCACCATCATCTTCATCTCCAGCATATCTCCCGGCTCCCCGTCAGGTCGCTCGCCGACTCAAACAGCACCTCTTCCGCTGGACATGAAAGTGCAGCAGGGCTGCATCTCAGCAGACATGGGGATCCCGGTTACAACCGAAGAAGAGCTGCGCAGAAATACCGTAATAACGCCCGATGACGTGCTGGGGCTCCAGAAGATCACCAAGAGTGAGTGTAACCTGCTGAGACTGATACTGTAGTTGAAGCCTGATTAATGTCACCCATCTGCTGCTGCTTCCTATCCCTGTGTCCTGACACTAACATATACACTCTGTGCGTATTTGTCCTGTTTGTATTGGCTGTGCAGAGGAAGCTGACATAGATACCATGGACAGCGACACAGTCTGAAAGGTCATCAATGAGTCTCTATAGATTAGAAGAAGAGGAAGTCAATGAACAGCTATGGGTTAAAAGTCTGACCCGACAACATTACCCATAATCCTCTGTTAATAAGGAGAACAGTTTATTGACCTTACCTGAGTTCAGGTTACAATCAGTGCTCCTGTATGATTACATGTGTTTGTTGGGGTTTGCATCTCTGTGTGCTGAGTGTGTGGGCATGGAAAGAAATTGAAGGTGTGTGTGTGTATGTGTGTGCTTCACAAATCCTGGCCCAAAAAAACCATCCTGGCACTCGCCACATCCTCGTCTCTCCTCAAGGCACCTGTGGCTGTGAGGTAACAGGTGGCCAGAGATGTGACCTGCCGATTATAGCTCCTCACAGACGAGTAACAAACACAAGAGAATAAAACCATCAGCACGTTGTTTGATATATGATGGTATCTGTTCCCACGTTAGCTCTTGGAAACAGGACAGCGAGTAACTCAGGTAGATCAGGTTTCAAGCACCAAAATCAGCAGAGTTGTGTCCAACCTTGTGTTCAGACATGACCCTAGGTGTCTTTGCATTTTAGCATGTTCTCATGTTACATATGCTGCATATTTATTAGGTGTGTTCCTTCTAATCCTACTTTAACTCTTGGTTTTATTAATTTGTTAACTGATGATATATAGTAAGGTGTCTCTAGAATGAAACAGTAAAATACCATTTAATATTGTTATTATTATTATTATTATTATTATTATTATTATTATTATTATTATCATTATTATTATTATTATTATTATTATTCGTTTCATGAGTACTACATGAGTACTAAAATTCATGAGTACTACAATTCATGACATACTTCATAATATCATATAGTGTTACACGGATGACTTTCTTCTGATTGCTGTTATAATTGGTGAATTGCTTGTGGAATCTTGCTAATTAAGTCCAGTCAGACTAATGCATTTTGTAAATATTGTGGAAGTGTCATTACCCAATCATTTACCATAAATAAAATATTTTGTGTAGTCTTCTTAATTTGTCCAATAATGAGCATAGCAGCCAATGTACTAGTATAGATCACTAAGAAAACATTACTTTACAATTAAATTTAAAATAAAATCCTAAATCACAAAATCGAATTAACGTTTTTGGGAGCTTTCAACCTCACCCAATATCTTGGTCATTAAATTTGTGTAAAGTCTATCATCAGGGTATGAGTTGGTATTAAAGTTCTGAAAAATATTGTAGTCAACCTTTATTTCAATGTTGAATGCTATTCTGAATCCTATGCTCTTAAACTAAAAAACCCACTTAAACAAAATATGTAAATATTTGCATTTGCCTTTACTCCGAAATTGATGGATGGACTGATTAAATACATTAACGACACAGAAAAGTTGTTGTCATTTTCTGATACTGCAAAAATTGATTTGCATTCATTTTCAATTACTCAATAATAAAAACTATTTTTTATAACCGCTGCTGCATCAGTGCTGCATCAGTGTGATAAAACCTAAATTACTCATGATGGTGCAGTAATCTCTGCTCTCCACTGACATGTAATCTGGATTATGTCAGGACGGCTGTAACACAGCATCCTGCAATGACAAGATGCACCTCAGGTAATTAATGACCTTGCAGGTCACATTAAAATGCAGCCATAGTCACATATCTTATTTTGGCTTTTGACAGCAGTAAATGTAATATCCACTAAAATAAATCCTTAATGGTCAAAGCTGGCATCTGTCACATGTCTCCGATGTCATTTCTGGTGATTTGAACCGTAGCTGGATGTCTGCCATTTTAAATGGCAGACCATACAAGCGGTGTACACCACAGAGAGAAGCGTTGAGTGTCGCACAATTCAGACTCATCATTTTCTGCTGCAAGGGAAAGCATATTGTTGTTGGTAAATGACTTTTCCAGTTGTGCTTTTGGGAGGTAAATACTGTACCACCATTTTGGTGCAGGCTGGCTCCAGTTTGTCACGGTGGTTCAGTGCTGATAAGCAAGGCGCAGCGCGTCATTGTCACACAGGCAGAGAGGTAGGAGAATTATAATCCAGGCAGATGAGAAGAGCCGCTCTGATGTAAAAAATCACACATTATCCGTTTACATGATGGATAATTTACAGTATGATACGCAGCCAGGCAAACAAACAGAAACACTGTCAATGCCAAATGTATCTTATGTTCATAACTGTCAATTTGTGACCTTATAATGCAGAGAATTACAATAATTCTCCTCGGACAACAGAAGTTTGAAATAGAAATAATTCTCAGTTACAATCAGCAATAACAATAATTTTAGTTTTGCATTTGCATTTCTGGGTCATTTTGTTGGGAGAATTTTTTTTATCTCTCAACCATCATGTAATATTGTGTTTGCATTGAAGTGGACTGAGGAGAGCAGTCAGAATGTTTTGATAAATAAAAAAATGGCTAAAAGTAATATCACAAAAAATGCTCTAACAATGCGGTTTAGTCTGTCAATTGGGGGATTCAAACGTAAAAATAAAGATTTACTCATAACAAACTTAGAGCTCCTCATAACTGGTCTGCAGATGGAGAGAAGTGTATAAGGTTGAGCTACATAAAGCAATTATTGCTATTAAACTTAAAAATAACCAATAATCAGAAATGAGTCTCTCATATATACTCATATAGTATTTGATGTTTCTCCCAATGTACACAATTTAGGACATAAAATAATATAGGACATATACATTTCACTGTGTCTATTAATTAATCAATGAATTACTCATAAATAAATTAAAGTGTGTTTATACTTTGAATGTATCAATGTATCCCCCATGGCCTTGTTAGCATTTTTCTAACAAGACCGTCATTTTTGTCGATCACTGCTCCTGAGTTCCACAAATATTCACATCAAACTGTTGTTTGTTTGACTTAACTGTAAAATATTAATCATATATTATTTATAATACATAAAATAAAGGTATTATAGTAATTGTAATTCTATGTATTTTAAGGTCACATGATAACAGTTACGAACATAAGATGTATTTGGCAGTGACAGTGTTTCTGTTTGTTTGCTGGCTGCGTATCATAACTCATCCATCATGTAAACAATAAACTGATAATTTGCCATTTTTCATATCAATAATTATAATAGTATTAACCCCCTTTCCTTAAATACATTACCAAGCAGTTTACTAAGTTGTCAGGGTAGTCCTGTGGGGGTGGTGCTGTTATTCAATTTTTGTATGTTTCATCTCTATAGTGTATGTCAAGGTCCCAACAAATTGAATTCTTAAATCTAAAAGAAAAATAAGATATTTGTAGATGTTCATAGTGGCCAAACTTGAAGATGGGGCAAAAGCCTGTGATCATAGAGAGGAGCGAGACACAATCACTCATATGAAACAGAAATAAGATTGACAGACTGTTCTCAAAGGCCTTGATAGTGTTGCTCATTGTTGAAATAAATATTTCAGCAGTTCCTTTTTGTCCATTCCCACTTAAACAACAGCATCACTAAAATGCTTTCTTGGAACAGATACCATACAGTATATGAAACATTAATTGTTATTCTGTAATGGGATACCACATTTGAACTCCTGATGTGCTGTATATTTGACTTAAAGGTTGCTTCTACACTAATAGCTCATCAATTATTTGGCCTTAATAAGTCAGGGACACAGATCGGCCCTTGTTCTGCGCTGGATGGGGTCTCAGCTCTGTGATTTCTACCATCACAATAGAGGCAGCTTTAATTAAAATTGATTGGTGTGGCCGGTAGTTAATCTGAAATTCACACAGCTGTCACAAGGTTGTTCTTTCAGAGTGATTTGACATAGAGAGAGAGAGAGAGAGAGAGAGAGAGAGAGAGAGAGAGAGAGAGAGAGAGAGAGAAAGAGAGAGAGAGAGAAGCTTGTTACATCCACTTGAGAGACACACGCTCGTCAGATCATAAGGTAGCTATCTGGCAAATATTATAAATGTATCATTGGAAAGGTGCATTATAATCATAAACATATAGAGATAGATATATATGGAAAGTTGAATACATAGAGAGAGATAAAGATAAAGGTAGATATATAAGGCTGTAAAGAGATACAGAAATATTAAGAGACGGATAAATAGATATTTATTGATATATGGAAATATGGAAAGATGTAGAGTGATAGAGAGTTAGAGAGAGAGCATTATATAGATAGATGGATAGATAGATAGATAGATAGATAGATAGATAGATAGATAGATAGATAGATAGATAGATAGATAGATAGATAGATAGATAGATAGAGATAGAGTACATACATACCAACATACATACATACTTACAAACAAATATACATATTCATGGCATTTTCAACAGTTCCATATGCTTTGATGCTATAGTCTAAGCCAATGGTTTTCTAACTTTACTGCTGCTACATTTCCATAGGTTGTGACCAGATCGCCTAAAGAATGATACCCCCCCCCCAAAAAAAAAGGGTTAGAGTGCCCAGACAGCGATCACAAAACACCAATGATTAGAAGAGCATCAGCAAAGGTGTAAATCTTGTTTACTGCTTTTCATTAATACTATCATGTCCCCTGAGATCATTTTATGGGTCCTTGGGTACATCCCATACTGGGAGCGAGTGGTTTAGACCACCGGCCAGAAACATACATATTGAAGGTGATGTGTTTTTACTATGGCCAAAACATTTCAAATTAAACAGTGATGACACTAAAAAGAGAGAATCCTACTCTATTTTCTATTTTTCTATTTCCTGCAGAGCTTGGTGCCCTTGACGTATTCATTTAAAAAGAAGACTCACACAAGGAACCGTTGTCTCCCGGAATCAAATTTAGAGACTTCATAAAAACATACATCGATGCAAACATAAAAAAATCAGATGTTTGTTCAGGGCTACTGGACGTGTATATTGTAGGAAACCAGAGCACCTGAAATTCTTTGGTTGTTGGTGGGACCTCACTTCACACATTAATTTATTTATATATTGCTTATTATTTCCTGGCGGGTTAGGGTTTGCATTTAATTCATGTAGAATTCAAATTGTTAAATGAAATGACTAAGATGATAGGATTTCAATGAAACTCTTTTTATTCTGCACCTGTGTCTCAGAAGTCGTTTTGACCATGTCCATAAATGAGGCGTGATCTGAAGTGAGACAGACAAATCATTGATGTCCCTCAAGGTTCCTCTCAAAGTCTGACCCTGAATGTGACAGAGATCAGTGTGTGCGTGTTTGTTTGTGTGTGTGTGTGTGTGTGTGTGCATGTGCGTGTGTGTGTGTCTGTGTGTGCCGGCAGACACAGAGATTAGATAATACTCTGTAATGAAGTGGTGTCATGGGGTTCACCTGAAGCACACACACTCTGTAGCGTGCTACTGTTACATGAAGTGCTCCACAGTACATAACCCTAATTATTACAAACCCAACAGATCCTTGAGTACAGTTAAATTCAGGCGAAGATTATTAATTATCTCAATATATTTGTCTTATTTTTTCATGCAGGAAGATAACAAAAATAATCGTATCAACAGAATCTACAGAGAAATAATTACAAATGAACTGTTCCCCTATTCATCAACCACAGAAAAGACATTGCAATGTGAGAGTCTGGAGGGAAATTGAACAATGCTTCAAGGTTAAAAGCAACACATATGGCACATTAGCTTGTTAGCCATCAGCTATTAGCTATTTGACAAAAGCTGACATTAGCATTCAACCACTTCGCTGCTAACATAAGTGCTTGAAACTTTTGTCACGTGATTTGATGGGAATAGGGGTTCAACAATGCACCTCATTAACAGATCTATCAAACCCTGGAGGTATGTTACATTCTTCACTCCCTCAGATACGAAGCCAAAATATTCCACATATGAACGTAGCCACCTTGTACCTGAGTCTGCTCAGTATTGAACCGGAGGTCACATAATTGAGATGTCATCCAATCATACTCGACCAATCACGAGTCAGTCTGGACTTTCAATCATGACGTATCACCCGGTTATTATCGCATCAAATAACTAATTTCTGAGGTATATATTAATATTTTTGACGAGTAATTTTTCTTTTTTCTTTAGTTCATGTCTCATCAACTAATGTGTAGGAGGCAGGGTTTATGACCTATAATGTAGCCACCCACCAGGCTGCAATTTGGTCTCACTTTTGGGGAGATGTAAAATTGTCCTTCATTATATAAAGCAGCAAGCTGTCCAACCTAAGCATCATGTCGGTGGAAATGACAAGGAAGGAGACAGGGAGATTTAGGGAGATTTCGAGTGTCTAGTTTATATTTAGAAGACAGATTCGAAAGTCATGTTGATCTTCTCACGTAGCAAGAGAGTTAATAAACGTATAGCCAGAGAGTCTAACTATTGGTTTTAGGTTGACTCAAGCAAAGTTTTTTTTTGTTCTTTCATCAATGGCCCTATGTTTCAAAGTTTAGATTAGACTTATAAAACCAGGTACGTTATTTTATTTTTCCGCTCTGTGGTACAGGCCAGAGAGCAACAAGAGATAAGAATCTAATCTGCATTCAGCTGCTCAGAGAGCAGCCTCTGCATGAACCTCACCAGTTGCCAGTTTGCCTACAGGTGATATGAACAGGGAGACATGAAACAACCTGCCATACACAGGTGCACTATATATCACAATGTGGACAAGGTTTAATGCTCACGTCACTATAGCCGCCTGCAGCTATAAATTATTTTAATGTGAAGTCAACATGCCTGTATTGTGTTTCCTCATGTTGTGGCATTAATTCAACATATTCTCGGCACCGATCGGGACCACAAAGTCAAACGGAAAGAATAAGGCATGTGAAGTCAATCCCTGTGGCTGAAAGTCTGTAACTCCGGGCTAATCTCTGGGATTAAGGAGCTATAAGTGGCAGCTGGCTTGCTCTTCATGAATGCCACTTTGGTGTCAGAAAGACTCCGAGTATCTGAATACAGGAACACATCATGACTCAAGACCCGGTGCTAATTTTACTCCCTATGGGGGCTGCTGCCAAACACATCTTTTCAGGACGTTATTTATGTTTAGAGTTAAATTTGACAGAAATCTGCTTTTGGTTTTTGTTGCCATGACTTTGGTGTTGACACAGATGATCCAATATTTGCAACCTCATAAAAAATCGTTTCTAATGCAAGAAATCAACAAGTCGAAATCAGGTTAGGACGTAAAAAGTAAACCTAGAATTGAACAATCCTCCTCGGAGTGAGAGTAGAAGGACCGTAGTTTTTAATGCTGTCAGATCACCTGTGCTGAGAGTCTATATCTTTTTCTTCACAGGAACAGTTAAGAATATTGTAATCCATCCAATAATATAAACATATCTTAATATTCTGCCTCCAATCTATACTGTCTATACTAGGCCTCAGGTATAGCCTGCCGACGCTCATCAAGTGTCAGACGAGGAACATTTCCAATTTGCATACCACTGATGTCGAACCCAAGATACGCTCCTTTGATTCGCTGCTGCACCCTGTTGTTGCAGAGCAGCCAGGTGGATGAGGGGAAGCAACAAGACGGACTAATCGAGCTGGCGTGCTATCAGAAGGAGCGTTGCTAGGCGACAGTGTTGAAGGAAGTGAAGTGGAGCATTTTGTGTGTGTGTGTGTGTGTGTTGTGCATATGAAAGAAGAAAGGAAAAAAGACAGAAAGAAATGGGATACGAACGTGTTTAGCTTGGTGTTTTTGAATATTGTACTGGAGTCAATCTACCCTGATCATTTCAAGACATTGTGATTCATTGCGGCAGATTTGAATGGTTAATTCCTTCTAGCATTATATTGTATTTTTCTGTTAGAGGAACAGAAAATATGGCAATAATGTCTGCAGTATGGTTTTCCCGTTGCAAGGTAGAAGAAAGGACTCTGAGACAGGATGAAAGTTTTAAAACAGTCTTTACGAGAATGTTTAGTATAAGGAGGTAAAAACACGACCATGAAAAGGTTTCCAAAGACACAGAGACTTAAGGCGAGTCCAAAACAAAGCTTTGCCGTTAACTTAAAGAATGACCACAGTAGAAATTTCTGGTAGATCAGTGAATTGGTATAAATACAGGAGAAAACAAGAAACAAGTAAAAATGACATGGGCAAACAATCAGTGGGACCCAGGGGAAATAAGATAACGATTGGAAGTAAAGTATTCTGAAATAGGAGACAACAAAATAAAAGTGGAAGTAACTAAAAAAAGAAGAAAAAAAACATCTTTACTCAAGGAACAGTGGTAAAGACAATATGAACATACAGCTTTTAGCCAGCATTAAGACTGGAATTGCACTAACACTTACAACTTGACACATCTCATTTGTTTAATCCATAAAAAAACTAAAACAAGAGCAGGTTGTGGTTTTGTGTGGACTATTTCATAGCTAGGCTAAGTTATGCTAACTGGCTGCTGGCTGTAGCCCTTTACAGGACAAACAGACACGAAGGTGCGATCTGTTTTCTCGAACAAGTACAAGCAAGTTTCACAAACTATCACACTCTTCTTTTAACAATTCTTCATAGAGTGTGATTTTTAATTCTGTCGGCTTCTGGAATTATTTCTCAGTTTCTTCACCCACATTTCCAGCTTACATCCTATGTTCCTAATGAAAAGCTTCCATATGATGTCTTTCAATTATTCTCAGTATCACAGTCATGTTTAGATACAACATGATTTTTGTCATTAGCTTTGATAATTTACACCTATTTCTTAGTGAAAAATATTTCCGCAATCAAAATCCCATGAGTAAGATATTGTTTCCATTGATTACATTTAGATTCTGCCATTGATCATGTGTCAATTAATGAAGTGTGTGTTGGATTCCTCTGTGTTGTATCTTTTCAAAAATGTAAAATCTACAATTTGATAAATGGAACTATTTTGCCGCAATTGTGCTTATACATTTGCTAAACGACCCCAACTGGAAGACTATAGAGATCTGTTATCACTGACAGAAGGCCTTGGTCGGGAATTAAAAAACTGATCAGCCTATCGAAGAGGCTACATTGGTCAGATTCAGTGGTAGACGTTTTCAGAGAGGGTTTGTGTTGTGTTGAGCTTCATGTTACTGTGGGTGTGATGTGATTATGTGGGATTTCTTGAAGTGGACTACGTGAAAGTGACTTTGTTGGGTGTGCTAATAGATTAAACGCTCCATCTGTCTTTTTCAGCAGGTTTGGCAAGTAGTATTGTCTGATTCACAAAATACATCCCGCGGTCATCTGCCCACAGAGAGGGCGAGCTCACTGATAGCTACGCGAGATGTATTCAGAGCACAGAGCCAACAGATTTTAATTATCTATTGGCAGACTGTAATTTACAGTGAGAGAGAAGATTTCTTATTCATGACTATGTGGTTCAGGGATGAACACTGGTGCTGTGAGAAAGTGTTTAAATGGGAAAGACTGTATATAAAGTTGGATGACATGACAGTTCTCAAAAAATTTGGACAAAAGTGTATCGATTGCCCTCCTCCTGGTGGCAGACTGCAGTTTAGGTAATAAATCCTGCCTCCCCCATGTTACTTAATGGGACGTGGACCAAAATAAAAAGTCATCGTAAACGTCACATAAACGTTCCTCAAATATGGTTTCTAAACCTAACCCTTCTTTTAGTTTCTTATCACACTGATGTTTCTCAAAGTGTTTTTTTTATCCTTTGATTAGTTATTTGATTCTATCTGGCTCTGAATGTGCAAGATGGTTCAGATCAGGGATATTTTGGCTTTGTTTCTGGATAGTGGGAGGAAATGGAGACTCTTCAACCATTTACATATTAAATATATGCATGTAGTGTTTATATTAGTGCTCTTAGTGGTGAACAGACATGCAGTGTCGATATGTGTTAGCTGTAGAAAGTAGTTTGGTACAGTATTAACATGTATTAATCGTAGTATTTGATGAATTTGTTACTATCTTCTAGTCTTAATTGATTCTGGTCACTTTAAACTAACTCTGCAGTGACTCAGGCCACATGCAGTCACTCTATAAATAGCGTGTGAATTATTTTTTCTTGCTGTTGCTATAGAAAAATACACGGTCCCGGACAAACAGTAGGCTTATAGATATATTCTCGGAGCAGATAAGCGCCTCACATCAAATGAACTGGCACTAGAGGGCACTACATCAAGTGGCGGCCCGCTAACCCTCTTACTGCTGTTTGGAAAGCAACATAAGGAGACTGCGTTTTTGAGCCGGAGCAGCTTTACGTGCAAATCTCTTGACCAGTCTTGTGACGTTCACCATGGAAACACTGCGCTCATATCGACAGTACATTAACATGAACTCATCACCAGGGAGGAGGCCTGTCCACGCTGCAGTGTCTGCAACAGCAGCAAGTGTTCATGCAGTGCTTTTACATACAAATAGGAATAATTTTAGTTTTGGACATTTCTTGTCCAAAGTTACTTAAATATTTTCTTGTGAGTGACCATCCAGACATAAAAACCATGATTGCACAAGTTAAGAAGACATAATATACTTCACCTTTGTATAACAGGTCTTATAAGCATCAGAGAGATTTATACAAAATACATTTGAATAAATAGTCATGATTTATACATCCAATCAACCTGCTGACCAGCTGTGCATCACAGCAGAACCTCAGTGCAAATTGACTTGAAGCTCAAGTTTTCGATCTGTCTCTTTATTTTTATTGTGAAGCTCTGTGATATTCTCCTTTTGAAAGCCGCTCTATAAATAAAATTACTTAGATCCGTTTTTGTGGTGCGGCATGGATCAGCACACTCTCAATGCTCTGTTGCTTTAACATGGTAATAAGGTTTGTAAAGTCATGCCTGTAGGTGGACAGCGATGAAGCCTGGCTCCACCTCTTATGTAAATAATATATTAGCATTTAAATGATCCAATAAATAAGTTGCATTTTCTTTGCATGACTGTCACAGCCCAAGAACGAGACATTGTTGCTGTAGTATCTCTGTGATCAACTTTTTTGTTTCTATTCATCTGTCTTTTACACAAGCACTCAAAATATGCCATCCGCTGTGAGCTCTAAATAGCGCTGTTTCACAAGAGCGACATTTTTGTACAAGGTGTCAGCTACCGTGTACTGTAGTCTATGAAAAGGTCTATAAATATCTTCAAGCAGGTGGCTAAAGCCGGTGTGGCCCATCTGCTCCCTAACCCTCAGAAACAGAAGAAGATGTAGTTATGACCATATGCTTGCACAGAAATACACGAATCACCTTCCATGTGTGTTTGTGTTAAAGTCTGTATAACGTTTGACCTCAGTTAATGTTCCGCGTTTGTCTTTTTTTAACGTGTTACATGTGAAAGTAGCCGTAAGAAAGTCTCTTCAAGGCTTATGCAACATAGACTGCCAATAATAACCCTAATGAGATAGTGTGTGTGTGTGAGAGAGAGAGGGGGGGTGCGTACTCTCTCTCTCTCTCTCTTTCTCTGTAAGCATGGGTGAGACACTACCCTCCCAACGGGGCAGGATTAGGCCTAAGAGGCTTATTGTTTTTTACCATCACATGGACCAACTGGTCATCACACACACACACACACACACGCACACACACAAACACACGCATTCAGTGTCAGCAGCGACAAATCTGTCCCTCGGCTCAGGATACTGATACACTCTTCCACAGTGTTTGTGTTCACTGGACCTGACGATCTGTTGTTTAATTAAAAATCATTCAGAGAAAAGTAAAGTTAAAGCGACTGTAACGCCGGTATACTGCAAACGGTCCATTTCTCAAATTCAAGAGTCAAGAGGGGAAGCATGTGCTGATATGAAATGTTGGAAGTTTCAGATTACAAATGTAATTCTTCAAAAAAACATTCAATTCAAAAGTCAAATAATAAACAAATGAAACCACCATTCACACAGTATGTACATAATTCTACCACCACCATAACACGTGAATATGTTGCGTTATATTGCAGTAAATATGGGCTGTGTATACTTGATACCGTGTAATTTCTGTTGATCCTGCAGAGAGAGCCCTCCTCTGTTCCTCTTCTGAATTTGTCTATTGTTTCCCATTAAAGGGTTTTTTCCACATTAAAATCAAGGGTTTAAGAATGTAAAGTGTCTAGCCTCTGTAACTGACGTAAACATTTTTAGGCATAGAGAAAAAGCTGATATGAGGGAAATTGTTTTCCTGGATTGTGAAGTCACAGAGGTGAGAAATCAAAAAAAGGTCACAGAGGCATCTTTAGTGCAAATTTATAAATGGACAGATGCTGCTTGATATAAAGTTTGCTTTATTCAAAGTGTGTTTAGTGTGTAATATATTTGTGTCCATGTATACAGTCTAAAGGCTGCTTTTCTCTCTTTTTTTTTTGTTTTGCAGATTATCTTTGTTCTCCAGAAGAAAACGTCCACATGATCGACTTCACCAGGTTTAAGATCCGTGACATGGAAACAGGGACAGTCCTGTTTGAGATCACTAAACCTCCAACACCAGGTCAGCTGCAAAACCTGACGCACAAATTGCAACAAATCTTTTCCAGGTTTAGTTAATGAAGGCTTCAAAACATTATTTTAAATAGTTTTGTTGGATATTTTCCTTGTCCGATGGCCTTGTAAAGGATATGCTAATACAACAATAATAGTATTGGTAATGAATTTATTTTCTTGTCAACTTAATATTGACTGCATGTACAGTGAGCTATAGCCATATTTATCTCCCCTGATGAAATTAACCAAATGAAGGATTCGGAGAAGTTTGATTTTGTTTAAATGCTTTTCTTTCTTTCTGTTTAGCAGGAGATAAAAAGCATTGTGACCCCAACGCCGGCCGTTTCGTGCGATACCAGTTCACCCCAGCCTTCCTGCAGTTGCGACAGGTTGGAGCCACGTAAGTTCACTGTGTGTTTGTTCCCTCCACACGAGAGATGAAGACTTGAGACCAATGTCCTTGAACGAGCACTGGGATGCAATAGTGTCCTTTCAACCCCTGCTGCTCTGACAGAAGACTCACAGCAGATGTAGGAGGCGTGTGGGCTTCAGTGTGTGGCGACGGGCTGACGATGATGAGTGTGAACACACAGAACAGCCCACCTCCTGAGTCAGGCAGCAAATAACTGTCAGAACTCCTGAGTGCTGTTTTCATTTGACTTCTTCTCTGACTGCAGATTTCATTCTAAACCAACAACTAACTCATCTAGATCTAATCAAAATCATCAGTGTATATTGAAGATATCATTAGCAGCACCTCAGAAAGGATACATGTCGATTGTTGTCTGGGGGATCAATTTAAAGGTCAATTTTTCAAAGTCTTTTTGTCAATTTTGTCAGAAGTTGTATTCACTAAGTTTAGTTAATAATAATGAGTTGTTATGTACAGTGACTTCATTAAGATTATGTCAGATTGGCTGAAGAAAGAAACAAATTGAGGCAAAAAAATAAAACTGTTGGTTGTTTTCATGGTTCGACTTACCCACTCAGTCTGTGGACATGCTTTAGTCACACGTGTTCCCTAAAGAAAAACATTATATTTTCCCCCCACCATTTTTTTAAAGATAGATTAAGTATAAATCCAGTTTTTCTAAACACTGCCCTCACCACTGACGTGTTCTAAACACTGGACTTTTAGCCAATGATGGAGAAAAAGCAAAGCAGCACAATTCGTGAAAAACTTTTATTTAAAAGCTGGGTTAACTCCAGGAAACCATTCTGGAAGGAAAATTAAACCATGAAAACAACTTTGAAGATGCACACACTCTGGTCTGCATAGCGAATGCTGTTTGACCAAATCAAACAGCTGCTGAGGTCAGAAACAGGGCAATCCTGTAGAGCACTGATCACAGATATAAACACTTACAATTCTTCTCATTTTACCAGTTAGTAATGACTTCAACTTTTACACATTTAGAACTAGTCTAAGTTATACTGAACCAAACTTAAAAGGACACAAACATAATGCTAGCTCACCTGTCCTCTCTGTCCCCATTTAATTGCATTGTCCACTGTCCATTGTCCGCTGTCTAAATAAAATGTGGCCTTTATGCTGGCATAAAAACAGAAAAATAAAATGTGCAGCAAAGTACCTTTTTTTCTGAAGGCAATTTAGAACCACTGTCACAAATCCGAACCAATTCATAAGTTGTTGCAGTGATAATGGTGACTTCCAAGCGATATATTACCTTCTATATAATCTATTAATATTGTGTAAGGATTGATGGAAGACCAAAACACACCAAGAGCAGTGCTAGTATTTTTTAAAGCTAAATACCATAAAATATCTTTGCAGTTAGTAACCGCTTTTTGCATGGCATTATGGGTAAAGTGCATGATGCAATACGTCATGTACTATAACTTTCTATTTTTTTGGGGTGCGATAGTTCTTTAACCCAAAGGTGGGTTATTGTGTTTTTAAAGGTTAACACTTAATGTGTGTGATCATCTGACTGATCATATTTCTTAATCTGATGGACTTTGTTGAAATGATGTTGCTTCGATACCCATATATCACTTTGAAGTGATGGAAGTTGTCAGTAACCTGTAAAGTTCACCTGACCTTTGCGCTGCCTATTTACAACACAGATTTACATTTTCATTTCTCCCCCTGTGTCTCTGCAGGGTGGAGTTCACAGTGGGCGACACCCCCATCAACAACTTCCGCATGATCGAAAGACACTACTTCCGCAATCAGCTGCTCAAGAGCTTTGATTTCGAGTTTGGCTTCTGCATGCCCAGCAGCAAGAACACATGCGAGCATATCTACGAGTTCCCCGCACTGTCAGAGGAAATCAGTGAGTGTGACACACACACACACACACACACAAACACACCGAAGAATCACAAGAGACAAATACACCCACGCGTAGATGCTTTAGCAGATCTAACAGGATTTGATGTGGTTGTGTACTTCTTCTCTGACAGTGCGAGAGATGATCCTGCACCCTTACGAGACGCAGTCTGACAGCTTCTACTTTGTGGACAACAAGCTGGTGATGCACAACAAGGCGGATTACTCCTACAGTGGGGGGCCTTAGGAAGGCACCCCACCCTCCACCCTTTCACTCCCCCTCTGTTCTAGACATTTTCCATGATCCAGGCACCACGTCTGACCACAGCTGTTGGACAAACCACTCTCGTCTCGCTCCTGTTACTTTAACATGCTATTCTAATTCAGGTATTCAGTCAAGTTTCTCCCTCTCTTTTGCAGGAACATTGAATTCTGCCAGTTTTATCAACAGTTTGCATGAGTGTATGTGTGTTTGTGTGTGTGTGTGTGTGTGTGTGTGAGATGTATGTGTGTGCACGCGTGCGTTTGTGTGCGCGTGTGTGCGTGTGTGTGTGTGTGTCTGTGTGCACATGTGTCTGTGTGGGCAGTAAACACATGCAGTGTCTGTACATGCTGTCGATTTCAGTGTGTTTATGTGGGCTACACTTGATCATTAGGCAAACTAGGATTCATTTACATGTTGTGTGTTTTCATAGTCGTGAATGTGAAAAGGATGAGGAGACAATATTTGTCCTGAATTACACCACGAGACAAAGAGAGAGTTTAAATTGAGATAAAAAAAAGTTTAATCATCCATTTGGATGTACAGTATATTTATATAGTTTGTATAGAATCTCATTACATTTTTACTCCTGAAGCTTCTCAGATTTGTAGACGTTATTCTCTTCCAAATGATTCAGTCCTCCTACTGTGAGCGTTGTCATTGTTCAGTCGAATGACAAACAGAGATGTGTACTTTGTCTTTGTTAATGTGTCATTTGTTTTACCTCCTCTGGTTCATAGTACTACTACTAACGTCAGGAGTATTTTTTAAATAGATAGCCATTTTGAAGTGTCAGAAAACATTCATTAGTCAAAAGTCAAAGGTCTGATATCAATTTTGATAATCAGTATGTTCTCTGTAGTACTGAAGCACTATGTATATTTTATGATAAATGTTTTAAATTAAAAAAAGTATGTAAAGTTTTGACAGCCGAGATACCATCACTGCAATAAATATGGGATTTTTTTCAAAGATTTTACATACGTTGTGTTTTCTTTCAACAAAGGATGAAACTTAGAACAAGATAAATAAACAATGAGTTAAAAGTCATGCTGAACAGACAATATATATATATAAATATATTTATAACAAAATAACTGAGTTGCCAGATGTTGTCCAGTTAATATTGTTTCGCCGCCAAAACGTGGATTCAAGTTACAAAACCTTTCGGACATGTTTAAATACAAAAAAAAAGAAATAAAAATAAAAAAAAATCTGTAATTGCCTTATTTATAAATATATTTAAATGTCTTCTTCTTCTCCCCATTAAACAATCCAGAATCTATGAATATGGATATGAATGCAATATCTAATATTCACAAGCTGTATAAACTGGCCTTAAGGGCTGTATTGTCTCATTAACCTTAACCCATTTAATTAATGTATTAATTAAACATGATTCTTGGTCTTGGAGAGTCTCATCAGAACCTGAGGTCTAACAGCCTGAATCTGTAGGACTAATTATAACCCAAAGACTTTAAGGTAATATATTTTACCTAATGTAATTGAATGGGTTTTACCTCAGCGTTAATCAGGCGTCATAACGAAGGAAAAACCAATTGTCTCTGCTGCCATCTTCTGTAAGAACAGTCCTATTACACTGAGGACAAGTCGACTTCTACAAGCGTTTTCTACCGATCCAATGACACTGGACTCAGTAATGTCACATATATCAAAATAAACACAGGTAGGCTTTTAATAGAATATCATATTGAATGTATTTAATGAGAAGCCGTCTAATCAGAGACTGATTGTTGTGTTAACTGCGGTTACTGCTGGTTTGTCAGTTGTTTTGAAGGTGCTTTAGAAAAGGACGTCCTCAGGAGAGGCGGTGGTCTAGTGGCAGAAACGGACTATGGGCAGAGAAGGTCTCTGGTTCGTCTCTGGTTCGACCCCACGGAGAGACAACAGAAGATGAACCTGGATTGATCTGTCCAAAAATCCAAGAGTCTCCCTACCCTGTGTCCCTGAGCAAGGCACCTTACTCCCCCAACATCTGCTCCCTGAGCGCCGTACATGGTCCCTCACTGCTCTGTGTGTCCTGCACCAGATGGGTCAAAAGCAGAGATTAAATTTCCCTAATTGCATGAGTGTGCCTTTGCATGTCTGTGCATGTGTTTGGGATGAATAAATGGGTCTTAATCTGTAATTAACATGTTTTGTGTTTGTGTTTTTAAACTCTGATATGTTAAAACTAAACCCTGACATTAAATAAATCTGATATCAAGGAACTGACCAAAAATAAAGGGCAAACTATACAAGTGATAATTATATTTAATATGATAGGAACATTTATTTACACATGACAACGTTTTTTTTAAATGAGTTTAAAATCTAAAATAATGAAACATTTGTATAACAATGTGACAATGAGGCTTATAAAAGGTAAATAAATAACTAAATTCACAAACTAATTTAACAACATATTCAATAAGGAACTTTATTACAATTATATTGTATATCATTAGCTAATTAACCATATATCATCTCTTGTAAATAAACAGAATGGGGGAAAAAAATTGAAATTGAAAAACTGTAACAAGAGATATTTTTGTGAATGTGAACAGTGAATATGTTTACATCATTTCCTCCACAGAGAACCAGACTAATACTTTGGCACAGAGCTGCTTGTTATAATTTTTCACATTCTGTTAAATATCAGTTCTCAGGGACAATGATCCGCCGTCAGGTCTTTACATTAAGGAGATGGATGTGGTACAAGAGGTCAGATAGCCAGCCATGTTCTCCACCCCTGAATAAGCCACAGGATGAAGTCCATGCTGCTCCAAGCTTTGGTCACCTCCGGCATCCTCGTCATCATACTCTGCTTTACATCGACCCACAGCAGTCACCTGTGACGTCTGCCCCACAGGCAGCATCACCTGCAGGCGGCCGGTGTGGATGTGGGGCTCCTGCAGGACAGGGGGGGTGGACAGCAATGCAGCGGTAACTTGTGGATCTGACATCAGGGTGTCCTCCCTAAACTCCTCCCAGAGGTGTCCTGAAACCAAAGAGGGAAGGTGTGTTTTGGAAAGTATTAAAACAAAACAAAAAGACAAAATGCTGAGTTCACAGAAATTAATTATTTCGCTGTTGAAGGATAAAGGTCAAAACTATTTCATATTCCCGAAAATTATCTAAATGTCCTCATCCAAATATTATTTAATCTTAAAATTTGTTCAGGGAGGAACTTCTGGATCAAATTGTCAAACAATCAGCATTTTCTTTCCAATATTTCATACAAAATAACAATACTATTTATACAAAAACAATCAAACCAAGATACCATCAATATACTACATACATTGCACAAAAAGATTCAAGACCCAAAATAACAACTGAGTCAATCACTACCGGTAATGAGTCTTTCAGAACAAGGAAACCCTGTGAAGAGTTGACAGGAGAAACCGTCAGCAACATGCATCCCTGGGCATGTTGCTCCCTGTGCAACATGCATCAGACAGGGAGAACTGAAGTTTGTCATATAGAGCAATGAACACAAACATAATCTGACAAAAGTCAAGTTTTCTTGTGACCTCTCAAAACACATTTTCTACCTTGTGAACAAGATTTCTATGGAATGCCTTGAGAAAATTCGGCCCCCCTCGATGAACTGATTAGAATTTCTTGTTTGAAAGTCAAACGTAAAGTTCAAAGTGACCCTACAAATCACGCTTTTGTGAATACACCATCTTAGGATCATTTGAGGGAATTTATCCAAGTTTGGTTCAAACATTCAATTGGACTCAAAGTAGAACTCATTAGCTTTTGGGGGTCAAATGTCAACGATTTTTAAGTGATCTTAAATCAGGCTGCACAAACAGACTCTACCTGTGAGCTTTTATTCTCTGATAATGTGAATGTTTGGTTTTCTGTGACACTGTCATACCTTGCAGCTGCAGGTCAGTCAGACAGGAGTTAAACGTGTCAATATCATAACTGGCATCTCCCTCCAACAGTAAGTCCTGCATACTCCTGGGGCCAACACTGTAATCAGCCTGCAGAGCAGAATTATAAACCGGTGGCATCTTCTCTGTTTGGGATGAGTTCAGGCCTCTAGCTGCAGGTTGCAGTCCACAGGGCGAGCACAGGGCAAATGAGCTGCCGGGGTAAGCTGATGTGGGGGGGATGAAGCGGGGCTGCTGCGGTAAGATATGGTTGTAATGTGGACGCCGCACAGGTTGGCAGGGCGGTCGGAGCTGGGCCGGGCTGCAAGAAGACGAGGAGGTGCTGTAAAATGGAGTCCCTCTGGATAAGAGGGATGAGCTGGTGTAAGGAGGTAAAGATCTGAGCTTGTCTGGTCTCTCTCCCACAAGACGATCAAGGTCGTCTGCAGAGAAAAGTGAGGATCAAATCAAGGTTCAATTAGATTCAGTTTTATTAAAACATCTGTAAAGTGCATTTTTTAGACTTTAATCTCACACTGAGATGAATTCATGGTAAAAATCATTCTTTATCATGTTGAATTCTAAACATTCACTTTCAGTTTCTGTAATAGATTTGCTGTTCAGTGTATTTAAGGGTTCCACCTGGCTTCGCCATGCTTCTGCGAACAGTGATGGGGTCTTTGCGCCGCCACTTGTGCAGCTCCTCCTGCATCTTCACCACCTTGGCAGGATTGAGGGCCCACAGACAGCCTTTACGGGACGAGTTCCCATTTTTGTTCTCCACCTTCTCAAAGCACTTGTTCAGGGAGAGGTTGTGACGCACTGAGTTCTTCCAACCATCGGGAGCTGTCTGAACGACGGGGGAGGGGAAGGTTTTAGTGCCGCAGATGAGGATGAAACAGGTTAAAGAAACAGCTCTCAAGCTTTGTAATGACCAGATACTTCATTGAAGAACCAGTAAGGAAGAAAAACCAGTTGGCAAAAAACTCACATCAGTCAATGAGCAGGCTTATGCAAAAAGTACTGGACGGATTACCACAAAACTTGGTGGAAGGATGTGGTATGGGTCAGGGAAGAATCTATTCAATATTGGTTTGGATCCGGAGCAGGAGGCAGATCCCGGTTTCTTTTTAGATCGTTTTTTTTTTTTTTAAGAGAATAATTCATGGCCCTTAACTAAAAATATCAAACACATTTAGAGAACTGAATGAATTCCCGGCTATACGGCCTTGGAGGATATGCACTCTTTTGATTGGCATTCTAGTTTTCCATAAAAAATGTCTGAGAAAATGTCAACCAGAATGTTCTCTCACTGATGAACTTGAACCTGTTAACCCTTTGTCATGTTTTTCACAAACATGGAAAAAAATTCAAGCAAACCTTTAAAACCGTTACATTTTTTTTAAAATTATTAAAATCACTATCATCTTTCTTTTTTTTATTTGATGTAAATGTTTATCATTCTCTTATGATTGTTTAGGATTCATGAACAAAGCGTCCAGCCTTGTTGCAGGTTCACCCTTAATCTGACCGTGTTTCACTGACTATGAGTCAAATCCGAGCACTCTCACAAACTGACAGAAACCAGCACCATGCCCTCCCCTGAGGCAACATTAAAACATGTATTCATTTTCCTGCAATCTGCAATGATTTATGTGTGCGTGCCATAGCAAGTGTGCTCTGAACCTAACTGAACTCACACAAACTCGACAATATTCATAAAGTTATTTCAATGAATCTCAAAGCCTTTGCTAAATCCACCTGACTTTCCTCCAGTGAGTGTCAGTCTGTCATGTGTCAAGTGTATTTTATGGCTCTGCAGCCTGTGCTCAAGGTCACAGGCAGCTGTTTGGAAAGCAGCCATCAATAAGGTGCCTTCTTGAATAAAACATCGGTGGCAACTCTTTGAGCTCCTTCCAGATGTGAATATGAACAGATTTGTAGATATCTTGACTCCTTTGCTAAATCTACCGCGTTTGTGACGACTGAGGGTTCAAACCAAGGTCTGACACCGCAGATGAATTCTTCACCATAATTAAATCATAGGTTTGTGGATTTATGATGAGTTTTAATCTACCATCTCGACTAAATGAAATGATTAGAACTGTGGATATCAAAGGCATCATTACGGTGGAATATATACAGAATTTATTGGATAGAAATAGAATGATAAGTTCTATTGATAAGGCTTGATTTTCTGATTGGTCACAAAGCTTGCCTACATACAGTACACTCACGTAGCTAACACATGCTGGTGACATTAGAGCGACACAAAACAAGCCCTTCATCCCAATTAACATACCAGCCTCACGCCTTTACAGGCTTCTGTCCAGTTGGTCCAGAGCCACCCAGCTGCAGGTGCTGCACACTGCACAGTGCCATAAATCATTTCATGGGGGTAATTAATGTCAGCTACAACAGAGATGTGGCTTGAGCAAAACACTACAAACATGAACATCAGCCCTTCATCTACCAAACCAGAGAAACCACTTGTGCAAACACATGCACACACGCAAATTTGTGTAGCTATCCTTGTTAGGACTTTGCATTGACTTCCATTCATTGAGTACAGCCTAACAACACCCTTTCCTTAAACTTTACCTAACCCTAATTCTAACCTTAACATAACCGCAATTCCCATCATACACCAAACCTTAACAAGGGCCTCCAAAACTAACATTTGCCTTATTAAGACAGTCCCACCTGTGTCATTATAACTTCATGGTCCCCATGATGTGTGCTGGTCCTGACAAGGTCAGTGTTTATATCGGAAAAGGTCCTACAGAGGTAACAAAAACAAGTACACACACAGAGCTCCTCTTAAACAGATACAAATTCAGTCAGTGTAAATCCTGCACTCATGACACAGGGCCCACTGGCCTCAGATCAACCCATAGAATCAACTCAATACACGTAACATAATATATTTAACCTTGGCTCCAGCTACAGGTCCGTGCTGACTGTTATCATACTGTACATACATGGGACACTTTTACCTTGGTAGTACTGCTTTAGGTTTGTTTGGTCTGTTCTGGGTTGAGTCTTAGCACAAATATGACAACTTGTATTTTGTTTGGAAGCCTTGAGTCTGATCTGATCCTATCTGTGTGAAGTATTTTAAGTTGACAAGTGATGGAGGTCCTTATTATGACAATTATATCAGACTTCAGACAATTATTTCAGACTTTCAGAGCAGATAGGAATAAATCCTTGAATCCAAGAATGTTTCTGTTTCTTTAATATGGTCAGATAGAGCGTTAGCCTTAAAAGAGGTATGCTATCTCTGAGTGCCTTTTTAGCATTTTTAGATTTAGTTTTTTAACAAAAAAAATGTTACTTCAACCATGTTTGCGGCTTGTTTATGACAGTAATCAAAATGGTTGAGAACACTAATTTTTTCATTTTGAAACATAATTTTTGTGCTACTGCATAAAAATAGGGGTTTGCTTGGAAACAGGTAAATGGAAATTAAAGTAAACAGTGTTAAAACCAAATCTGAGCTCTAACATCTTCAGAGGAGAACTGACAATGCTATGACCAGATAACGTTCAAAGTCCGACAGGTTTGTGAGAGGAAACATGTTTGACAAACAGTGCAACAACCAGGTGTAGTCAAGATAATCTCAGATAATCTCAGATTCACATCTCAATGGGATTAACCTAGTTTAATAGTTATGCTAATAATACATGATAAGATATATTGAAATACTGGACAGATTTAGACAATATGAATGTCCAAACTTAGTTAGATTCAGTGTGTGTGGTTAGAAAAATAAATACATGTTGTGGTACCTTGAAATATGGGAAGTGTTCCGTCATGAAGCTGTAGATCTCACTGACGGGCAGACTTCCTGTTTTACTACTCTTCAGAGCCATAAAGATCAGGATACTGCAGTGATGAAGAAGAATTTCTCTAATTAGCATTTTAATTGATTGATGCTTTAATTGTTAGAGAGTTAAATATATATATTGTGTGATGCAGTTTCACCTGTAAGAGTAGATGGGTTTAGGGAAGAGGGACTGAGTGATGACCTCCTGATGAGATTGAGTGGAGAGACTTTGGAGAGAATATTTGGAGCTGTTGGGTGGCTCATTGTCAGAGTAGGGTCTGGACGAGACCTGCAGAGAACACACAAGCAGACACATACACACGCACACATATTCATATCATGACCAGAAGTTGATAAAATACAGATATGGGGCTCAGATATTTCCTTGACATTTTCTTTCATTAGCTTAGATTTACTCATATATATATATTGATATATAAACTGCCACAATAAAGCTTTAACTGAGTGTATGTTTATTATAATCAATAAAATCAACTATAATCAATTATAACACCCTTTTCTTACAACAGAACAACATCTGCCATTATAATGTCTTTCATCAATAACTGTTATATTTTTAAACCGTGAAAGAAAACCAATGTACCTGCCACTTGAGTTATTGTTCATCACATACGTTCCATCTTCTGCAGCAGCCAAGTGTGCATGTATGATCGCTCACTCACCTGTGGTAGAGGCCTGGATGAGCTGTAAGATGGGTAAGTCTGAGACAGGAAGCAGGAGGGCTCCACTGGTACAGCAGGTAGCTCTGGGTACGAAATCTACAAGTAAGAGAAAATGTTCAACTTTGTAGAAGTCAACATCCTTGGATTCTATATACCAGGTGAGTTATAGCACATAAGACCAGGAACCTGAATGCTGCTGTTGTATTGGTCCCAGGGTGGTGGTGGCCCCTCACTGCTGGACCCCGGTGAACTTGGGTCTGGACTGAACCCCTCATGCAGACAGCTGAAGGAAGAAGAGCACTGCTGGAGGCAACTTGCGGTCGGCAATGCTCCATCCCCGTACTGTCGGCGGTATGGGTGGAATCGGTCGGAATCGACGGGACCTATGCCCACGGCTGACCCTGAACCCATGATGCCATCAGCGCTGTGCCTCCTGTTCACAGCTGCGGTCCTCAGGGTGAAGGCGTCCTGCTGAGTGAAGCAGACGTCCCTGACCTTAGTTGTCTGTGGTGTGATCATTAACATGGGGGATACAGTTTATACTTATTTTTTATATAATATAATTCAATTTATACTGATCTCAACCATAAAAAAAATTTGTTTTGTTATTCTTTTCTTTCCCCCTTTGGAAACAAATATAAAAAGCTGCTTTCCAATACAAGCAAACTTCTGTCATATACACCGAATATTGTTTTCACATGAATTAAACACATGCAATATAAAATGTTAATTATTAAGCTCCGGAGGTGTTGGTGAGCAGATTTATTTTACTTTTGGACGCAATTTGTTGGGTTGTAGTTTTATATTTACTATACCTAACAATAAACTCACCTAAGCGAACAATATTTCCCAAAAATATAAATAAAGATTAATTTTCTTTTAAATAATGAATGCAATATATCCTTAAATAAATGGTAGGTGAACATATCGGATCCTGGAAAGCAAAGACTGTTTCTCAATGAATATTCAACACTACTCACAAGTAACTTCCATTTTTTAAACGTGCATTTCAAAGAGCTGCTCAGTACCTGTGATTCTGCCATCTGCTGGCAGGACGTCTCAGAGGGCTCAGAGGTGTGAAGGTTGGCCTGAAGGGTTGATGTTTGAGACCTGCTGCACGTCGACGAGTCGGACATTCTGCACCAAAATCTGCACCCGGGGAGAAACAAAATTGATCTAAATAATGTATTTTCCATATTTGCGGTGTGTGAGTGACCATATTGTGATGATGTGGTGTTTTTTCAAGCAGATGATACGTCTTGTCACTGACTGATCCAACAGGAGCGGAATATTGTATGCTTTGTCATGAAAAAGGATGTGAGCTGCATCAATTTGAATGAAAGGTCACAAGAATGTTATTTCCCAAGCAATAGCTTGGGAAATGTGCTTTTTCATACGATAATTAAGAAACGAAGTTAGCATAGCATTAACCTTGAAAACACTTTAAGAAAAATAGAGAAACTGAGATAAATCCCATCCTTCTAAAAGACATAAAAAACATATGTATTAACAGTGTGTTAAGATGGCCGACATGACTGCTCCTCAAAAGTGAAGTTGAAGAGTCTCGATCACCCCCTGGTGCCTGGCTGCAATAAAGGTCATAAACCCTGCTTGCTCCATGTTAGCAGATAGGACACATTTTGTGTCATTTGGCAGACACTTTTATCCAAAGCGACTTACAATTAGTGAATTCAACATCTACGAGGGGCGGTTTAGAGGTTCAGTAACTTGCCCAAGGACACTTCGGCATGCAGGTGGGGAAGAGTGAGGATTGAACCACCAACCTTCTTGTTGGAGGACGACCACTCTAACCCCCCCCCCCCCCCCCCCCAGGCCACACCGTACTAAAAAGTCAGAGTAAATGTCAAATTAAAGTTTTCCAAAATATGTTTTCGGTCATTTAGGGTAGTTCTGGGCTAAGTTTGGTTTTAATTAGTTATTTTATGCTATAAGAAGAGGGCGAAACATCATGGTTGGCAGCTAAGACTGACTCTTGATCGCATATATTAGCAGGACCTCGTCACCACGGCTCCATCCCCCGATAGGTACTCCACAGGCTCCACATTACATCAATTCCTTCATATCCAGGATATTTTATTGTGATTTCTGGACTGTGTGAGTAGGTCGAGATACGTTTTCAGTCTTTATTAACAGTCTATGATTGAATTTGTGTAAAAACCAGAGATTGACAATAACAGTTTTACTGGAGGTTATAATGATGTCTTAAACGGATGTGTTGAGAGGAAAATACAGCTGTCAAAAAGAGTTCCCCTCAACTCTTTATATTGTGTTTTTGATTTATACTTCTGTTGTCACATAACAGGAAGCAAAAGCAATGAGACGGAGTCACTGATCCTTTGAGATCTAAATCTCTGACAGTATAAAAGCTGGCGTGGGAACAGGAGATAATTTTTCTGTACAAACTCCACCATTTGACGTACAGTACATGGGACAGGGGCTTATCTGGAGTGTGAAGAAGTGTTATCTGATCCCAGAGGAGGTGAGAGACACGTGGCACAGGCTCCATTAAATGTAACTTCAACCCCCAACGTACACCAAGCTCATTAAAACTGCCAACAAACCATGGCTGTTGGGTCACACAAAGCCATATAAAGCTGAGGGAGACAAACCTCGTCTGTGATGTGTGTGCATAGGTGAGAGAGAGAGAGAGAGTGTGTGTGTGTGTGTGTGTGTGTGTGTGTGTGTTTGTTTGTTTGTTTGTAAAGAGTTAGTGCCAGATTGTTTGTGTTTCATGTCTGAACATTGGATTTTAAGCAACATAGCATAGCATCGGATATTCTAAAACTGAATTACCTCCAGTTAACTCCATTCATCTAACAACACTTATAACCATTGAGATGAAATAACACATCATCCAAACACATGTTTCTGCCTTTTTATATACAGTCTATGGTTCCTGCTCAAGTTTCGTTCCAATATTTTCATACAATTAACATGTTAATTATTTTTAGAGCAGGGATACCCTGGACCTGAAACTTAGTTAAAAAAACATTTGGGCATTTGGATGCATACAGCTTCATAAAAAATATCAACTGTATCTCTTAATCCATCCTTAAAATTAACTATTTTTGTGCTGTCCACTGCCCTCTTCATGTCGCCCCACAGATTTTCCACTGGGTTCAAGTCTGAGAGCGGGTTGAGACATTACAAAACTTTGATCATCTTTTGTTGATGATTAATATTTCGCGTTAGATTCAGGGTTACTGTCATATTGAAAAGTGGAGATCATCTTTACCCGAGTTTTCTAACGTTTTGCTGACAAGTCGAGTGGTGATTCGAAATATTGATGATTCACTTAGCCTCCTTAGTTCCAGCCGAAGACAAGCATACACCAAAAGAAGAGGCTGCCACTGCCATGCTTCACTGTGAGTTTGGTGTTTGTACAGTGATGTGCTGTGTTGTTTTTGTGTTCCATTTAGGAATTATATAGATATAGATTACGCCAAAGAAGTTCAACGGAAATTTTATTTAGCAAAATTCTGCTTTTTTTCCTTGACAATATTCTTCTGCGTTGCCTACTGCATACTGGCTACCCCACAGCCCAGGTTACCTGTGTGAAGATTAAAGGAGATTGTTGTCACATGTAGGGATCCTCCTGTACTTGCCAGAAATTCCTGCAGCTCCTACAAAGTAGCTGTCGGCCTTTTGGCAGCTTCCATGATCAGTTTTCACCTTTTCTTTTTAATACATTTTCTGAGGAACATCCTGTTCTTATGTCACTACTGAACCATATTCTGTCCACTTGTAAATCTGCTCTTCAGTCTGTTCCTCAGTGGTATATCCAGTGCCCTGCAGCTCTCACCTGATCGATACCTTTCAACAACGAGATCCCATTCATGCGTGGAAACCTCTTTTTGAATATTTGAATGCAACTAAAACGTTGAATGTGATTGATTGATTCTGAACACACCCACATCCCTAATTATGAGAAGTCTAAAGGATATTTTCGCTTCTATAAATCTTTGGATATTTAGGTAGTTTTATGGAGTGTGTTGACTTGTTACTCACGCGTCCCTCACTGACAGCTCGGTCACTTACGAGAGAAACAAGGTTGTGAATATGATTATCTAAGCCTGTGTCTGAAGTGGTTAACACCCACAACAAACATCTCAATTCTCAGGTAAACTAGTAGAACAGGCATACCCAGTGGTTAGATGTTTTCAGATTTAATACAATATAGAAAAGAGAATAACCCAACTCAGACATGTGTTTAGTATGAAATACTGCTAATTTATCTTCTCCTTGATAGATCAAGCTTAACTATTTCCTTTTAAGATATCCTGGTACCTCAAAAACCTTCTATTTGCTCACAAGATTTACATCACAAGAGGGTATGCAAACTTTAGATCAATCTATTGTCCCTTTAGTTAATTGTTTCAATTGAATTTTCACTTACATTTTATAGGTTAATGGTGGAAAAGTTAAAACTTTCAATTTGAATAGGCCTGTTTGGACTATTCATATCCCCTGAGGCTGCACAGTATAAGCAGCAGACAACATAAGCCCATTACAGCTCTCTCAGTGACTTCCGTCTATTCAATCAAGTTCGTCCATTGTCTAAAAAAGATAGAAAAAGGTTTTAACGTAAGAAGATCAATGTGTCAAAGTGTCAACCTGACAGTGTTGGTAGCTGTCAAGTGTTTATAGTTTACAGTGTCTGGGCTCATCTTCATGGCTTAGAGCTAATAACTGATAACTTATAAAGAGCCCAAAAGAAAAACAGTTGAGGTTTACAGTATCAGAAATCTTCCTGACACGTAGCATTTATATGAATGAATAGGTAATTATATATGAATCAGTCACATGTTACATGTAGTGCATATAAATATTGTTAGGAAATTATTTAGATCAACAGACATTTCCCACCTTCTGAAAAGTGTCATACAACTATAAAATTAGCACAGTTTGGATTGAGCATGTCTATATTGTGGATCCAAATTCTTATAAGGAACACTTATTCAGGGGACTTTTTACCCTTGCTAAATTGAATGCATTATTGTGATGTAAACATTTTAATCCAGGGAATTAGACTTTCAATTTAATACATCATTTTAATTGGTAGTATTTCCCAATAAGCAGTATTTACCAGTACTATTGTGTCACTACCATAATACTGGGAATTACTACTATTTACCAGTCAATTTAACTCTAGTTTCTTTGTTGGTTGACAGAATAATGACATTCAATTTTGGTAATTTGACATTTGTTTCAGGAATTGATTTTACTCAGTCTTTATTTTAAAAGAGTCCCCTTAAAGTTAACATACAGAGGAAAATAATAAATGACAGTGCACATATACAGCATATACTTAGCATATATAATACACTAAAGATGTTTTTCAAACCATGTCCTAAAATCTTTTTTATATCATTTGACATGATTTTTTTGACAGTATGAGTACAGCTCTAAAGTTGATAACACAAATATATCAACACATGTCCACATAAGTTTGAATTTGTTTGTGTATCTGTTAATTCTCTAAACTTCCCTTGAATGAGTTCTACAAGGTGAGAGTTTGACGGGGCCATACTTGGAGACTGACTCGCACATGGTCAAAAACTGCAGCTGATAGCACCAGAGGGATCAAACATACCGACATGTTTATTTTAGTTGATGAGCGTATTCCTCTGAATCTGAGCTACTCCAATGAACTGAAATGCACCAGTTATATTTGTGAAATTCTTTAAAGGCTTTTAAAAAATGTCTCTCTTTCAATCACTGTATTTTATGGAGATTCAGAACATCATCAAATTTGTGGAGATTTTAAATATTACATTAATAAACTATTAAGTTATCCTCTAGTTGTAAGTGTTGTTTGTATTTAATGATGGTTCTACATATGTTTTAGTTTCATTTTCAGACCCATCAATTTCCATTATAAGTTAGTAAAAAGTATTTTGATTAGAAATATTGAGTTAAGGTATGAGGTGCTGAGAGTTCACCGAACTCATTAAATTATTATCCAGAGTCTACACTCATTATGGTCTGATGAGAAGTTGCTTTTATATCTTCAAACTATGTTAAATTAAGTTATGTATTTTTCTTCATACTAATAAATAAAAGGTTGTCTGTGATTGGGACTGATAGAACTGACTTCTAAAATTTGTCATAATTTTTCTCAATTTGTTTAATCAATTTCTATCAACTTTCCTCAGTTAGCTTTTTCAGACACTTTATGTTTTTTAGGAATACAATTATTTAAAGTCTTATTCAGCACTTTACAGTAGTATATAAACACATTGCGCCCTTATTTCAGATAAAACATTTTAACGACTAAAGTTCAACTTTAAAAAATCCATATTGAAACTATGATAATTAGTGTATAATTAGAAGAGAAAAGTCAATTAATCTCACTTAAATTGGTCCTGAGTTGGTTCAACGTAAATGACCAGAGGTTGTCAAAACTCAAATCATTCTCAAAAATAAAGGGAGCAGCTTCTGAATATTTTAGAAAGGTATTTTATGCAGTATCATAATACTGGAGATAAAAGCTTGATAAAATACAACAGATTACTTCTAAGTTCATTTAATTTCTTAACAGATTTTATTTGTATAAAGTGTAGAGCTGAACAGATGTCATAATCCTAGCCCCATGTTTCGCACAACAAACTCAGTTTAAGAAAAATGTTAATGAAGTTGCTGATGATCTTTTATGGCTTCAGTTATCAGGAAATGAGAACAGGTTTATATGCTCACTTTAGCATAACTATATACTGACAGTGACATGAGAAGGCTGCCACTCCAACATTCTCAGAGGTGAACCAGCTGTCAGCTCCTGTAGCAGTGCCAACAGCTTCAGAACGGAACAGTACACTGCTGCATGTGTCTCAATGTTCATACGTAAACACGAGGCAAAAAGTTTGAATCATATAGTCAAGTTTATAGCAGAACACAACCAGCTAAAGGAACTCACCTAACTTTGACTCTGCCCTCTCTCTCTTATTGTGGGTTTGTAGTTTCAGCTTGTCACCTCTGTCAACATCTTCAGCTCGTGGACGTGTGCTCCTCAAGCCTCCCTCGCCCTGACAGTGAGCCACTTCGATTAGATTGACTGTCTAAATATGTACAGAGCTGGTTGATGGGCTGGATTCACATTTTGGCAGGTCGGCATATCATCCTAATTCTGTGTGTGTGTGTGTGTGTGTGTGTGTGTGTGTGTGTCTGTTCGTGTGTGTGTTTGTGTGTGTGTGCATGTGTGTGTGTATGTGTGTGTGTATGTGTGTATGTGTGTGTCTGTGGCACTCGTCCAGACTAGCCCAGCAATAAGATATACAGAAAGAAAAACCTGTTCCAGCAGGTTCCAAAAAAGATCTGCCGGTGCAGTCAGTGGCAGCTGGCAGCGCTCCCTTCATTTCCCTTCCTCCTTCCATCACTCTTTCTTTGCCTCACTGAATGGTTACTTGTCTGAGTGGGACATAAGATACACTACTGATTACAGCCCGTGGCAGAGAGCGGTCGGGCACCGTGCCCTAGTTTCTGAGCTCGCCCATGGCAGTGGCAGTCTCAAATGTGATCTAGCTCCACTTAACTGATGGACATTCAAACAAACAGTTGCACATGTAAACACAGACGGGAGCATGTGAGCATTTGGAGCATGCAAAAATGCACCATTTACACTGAAGAGAAGCTGTAGTTAATGTCACAATTGATGGACGTACCTATCATCAGGTTGCTGTGGTCAGCAGGCCGTGGAGTAAACTATAATCTCCACGGCAATGTCTCTCAATGAATTTCTTCTTTTGTGATAAATTCAAACTTGCATTCTTCTCTGAAACGCTCACAGCCAAGGTTCGAAGCTCGAAAGGCAGAGAATTAAGAGGCAAGCGAGAGAGGGAGAGGGGGTAGAGGTATGTCAATACAGGTAGATTCCTATCCTATCCTCCCGATGAACCAGAAAAACATCAGAACCCTTCGCTCGTAGCTATACCTTGAACAAACCCTGTCCTCAGTGAGAGGGCGAGGCAGAATGACAGAGAGACGGAGGATTAATTACAGATTGAATAAACTCTTGTGTTACAGTGCAAGGCCTCTGCAGAGCGAGGCTCCTGCCGAAGGCTTTTTCTGCCAAAGACGGAGTTCTTGAGGAGGGTGTAATGTGGGAAGAGATTCCAGGGGGCACTTAGGTGAAAGTCTCATTGTCTTCTGGGAAATAATTGCTCCAATGCTCGGGCATTCTCAGTTGCAATATCATGTTGTGCGGCGCTTGAACACGTTATGAAACCTTTTATAATTCATAAGTAGTAACGGTGAGTTTACAGTCAGTGTTAACTGTAAAATGGATGAATCTTAATTTGAGAAACTGGCCTTGACATGTAGTTTTGAGACCCCACAGTAAAAACAAAGAACAGATATATGACACAGTGACAGTTTATGTCAGTTGATGATGTTATCATGATGACTCACACATATCCGAGCACGCACTTTATATTCTGACATATGCAAGTGATCTAGACATGTTGACTTGGGCACGCATTGGTTTTTCATGCATATAAGAGTATTTTCATCTATAGACTAAATTCAAAATTAACAGCGGTGACTCTAATTTGTCCGAAGGGGAGAATGTAAATGTGAATGGGTGTTTGTCTCTGTATGTTTGTCCTGTGATACGCTGGTGAGCTGTCAAGGGTGATCCCCCTAACCCTCCTACAACCCTTAGAGCATAAGCAGTATAAATAGGGGAGGGATGGATTATCAGCGATCAAAGTTATCAATAAATTGTATTGGCAATGTTGATCTCTATGTTCTGTCCACCCCGTTTTCCCAAATCACATGACTGCCATTATGATGCTGCATATTTCATGATGTGATGTTCTGTGTACCGATAACAAAATCCACCGTTTGCTTTGTGTCCATCAAGTTGAATTAAATTTAACTGTATTGACATATGAGGAGGACAAATTTGCTGATTTACAAATTTCGGACCTTCCCCCGCAGATACTCCACCTATCACCAGCCACTGTCACCTGGAATTGGCTCCAACCGCCCTGTGACCGTCAAAGGACGAGCGGTGCAGATGTATTGATTTTCTCTAATAAAATTATTCATAAAGCCATGGGTGTAATATCCAATTTTATGTTATTAGAAAGACTGATTTATGAATGTCTTTTGAATACTCTGAGGAAAACACACCTCTGTCCCTGAGGCAGTGAGAGGCTGAGATTTATCACTTCATACCTCAATGTTTGGCTCAGAGTGAGGTAGCCTATGCCTTGGCAATAAACAGAGAAATATGTCGGTCTCTCTGTCCATCATCTCTGTCTTTACCTCTCTTTCAACCGCTCATCCAGTCAACTCCAAACTCTGTGGTTGGGTGTTAACTTTAATGATGCATTTGATCAGTGAGGGAGAGAAAGGATCAAGGTGACTTTGTTTGGCCGGATTGTAGGTGACCAATGTGTGTGCCCATGTGGTGTGAGACCTAACCATTCAGCCATAAGGATTTCTAGGTAGGTGTGTTTCTGAGGAACTATGCCAGAGCAGTGTTGACTCTGAAGATGAGACCATTACTGTCAATCTCTCTTGAATTGCACCTCTTGTTTGCTGCCATGGTAACCATGTTTAATCTAATCTTTGAGGATAGGATGACATGATCAGCAAAATCATGAAACTTTGCTTTGTGAGTTTGTAAATAGCAACTATATGACCACAATCTGACTTTTTCCTTCACAATGCTCCAACAGTTACCAGTGTCAGAGTATAGAGGAAAATTATCGAGGCCAAGGAAGTTCAACACACTGATCTTTAGAACACGCACGCAATGATACAAAACACAACAAATTAAGAAAACATCTTCATCCGCACACGTGCTTCAAACATACACAACACCACCAAGAAGACAAAGCACTGCAGATATAGACACACACAATGTATTTTTGATATACAACAGTCCAAAGTGTGGTAAATAACGACATTAGATACAACTATACAACAAAAAGCACAATTGAAAAATGACAAAAAACACAAAATACTACATTTATCAACTCTTGTTTTGTTTTGGGGTTTCACATCTAAGGGCCACCTCGATAGAATCATTTCTGCCTGATCAATGACTTTTGCTTTGATCAATTATCAAGAACTGTCACGATAACTGTCGGTGGGATGCTGCCGTGTTCACAGAGCAACATTTTGATTGACAAACGCATTATTTACAACCAAAGAATGTCATTAGAATCTTTAGTATTTTAAACCTTGGGTCACAGTCTAGATAATCCCCTCATAGGACAAACAAATCAAAACAGGCTTCATCACAGCAACATACCAAACAATCACAGTACTGTATACTAGTTCTGTATAGAGTCATTACTTTTTCCTTTTTCGGGGTATGTCATCCCATGTAGGTGTTTTCAGTATGATATATTCACAATACCCAGTTATTCAATTGATTCAGGTCCCTTGTTTAAAATACAGGTACAGTTCAAGTGGAATAGCCTTCCAGAGAGTACGATAATTACAGATGCATCACATTAATTCAAATCTTAATACTTCTTACAAAAGGTCCTTAAATTAGAGTACTGACAATCCCCCTGAGGTTTTGAGCTGAAAATGTACTGCTGCATCATAACATTACAAGTGGGACACGTACAAATACAGAAAAATACAGTGGTCAAAAGTAAAACAGTAGATGTCTTACCTCTGATAGCGGACGTCCAACACACTTCCATCCACCTCCCTCACTGTGACAACCAATTTACCAAAAGAGAGAGTGATAGTTTTAAGGTTTTTACATTGCGTGATTCTTTCTTTCAGTCTCCACCAGAGGAGTGGTCACTAGATTAACCCAAAATGTTTTTGGATTTCATGGCTGCTAACCCTTCAACCTCTGTGTGCTGTAGATTCATGAATTTAAAATCCCCTCACATATACCAAATATACAGACCCCTGCCAAGGAGCTCAATCAAATGTTTTCAGTCAGTTTTGGATTTCTGCGACCTCCCATCATCATTTTTACATTTCTCCCACATTGAGCTTTGAAAGGATTTGCCTGCCCTCCTCTTGGATCTCTTTAAATCAATCCGCGACCCCTGTAGTCCTAATCCTATGGAAGGCAATGAGATTTGAGGCCATCATTAACTTTTAATGTTTCAGCCAAAAGAACAGTGTACCACTGGACCTCTAGCAGCAAATATATATTTTCTTCTGACATTGACAAACATCAAAAGATAGTTTAGGTGATTACAATTCAACAAGGTAAAGTGTTAGTAAGTTGCTTTAAGCATCCAATTGAAGTATTAGCAATGTTTATGTTCTCTGTAGCGTCAAGACTCTTCAGCCTACATAGAGTATAAAGGCTGCAGATTTTCCTCACTCAAAAGACAATAATTGTATATGAGGCAATTTGTTGATTTTGTTAATTTTTAAATCTTTTTTGCTATTATTAACTTTGGGAGCTGATCAGTAGGGGCTGGGGGTGTGGATGTGATGCCCCTGATGTAGAGAAATGTAGGTTTGGTGTGGAAAGTGCACAGAAAGTCAGTCAGTGTGTTTGTGTGGGAGAGAAAGAGGGAGAGTGAGGCAAAGAGCTCTGTCTTCCTGTTCTATTCGATACCATTCAGTTTCAAGTCTTAAAAAGTAAACTGCGAAACAGCATTAACTATAGGATTTTTTACATTTGCACACACACATTCTGTGCAAAGGAACACTCTTTCTCTCATAGGGGATGGGGGGATGGCTGAGACATGGTGGCAGTATTGGCAGGTTATTAAGGTGGTGTTTTTTGGTTATTTGGTTTAAAGGGGATGTCATCCCGTGTTTAATAACAAGAAACCATAGACAAATCTTTTTCAAAAGATCTTAAAGTCATTAATATGCCCAAGCTCTGTTAATGCTTTTTACTGTACTCTGTATGATTTTCCTATGTATATTATCTGTTTTAGTAATCCATACTAGAAAAGTGCTATATAAATACAGACCATTGAACATTTATGTATGAACCTGTACAACTCAGATTTAAAAATGTTATCTCCCTGTAAAGCACTTTGTGACTCTTGTGAAATACTTAAAAAAAAAGATTGTAAATGATTGCAAATTATAATTTTTTTAACTTAAGTTTATTATATTAGGATAGTGAAACACTTTATTACACATGCAATGAACTCACAATATAAACATTTGCCCTCAATACATATCTTTTCAGAAATCTCCTTGTTTTTATCCAAGAACACTGCATTTTAAAAAATGATGTCTTGTATGTAAAATACAGAAAGTCAATCTTGGATATGAATTATATTAACTTCTGATCAGTTTTTTTGTCTGTCCAGAAGATAAATTATCCAACTGAACTGAACTCACTTCAGTCAAAACATGAACAAAAAGATTCCCAGGTGTTTCCTACTGTTTCTGAACACACAGTCCACAGTGTGAGTCAGGATGTGAGACAGAAAGCTGCAGAGAGGAACCTGTATCAGCCTTCAGGGACAGGCCTCAGGGCACATCGGGCTGTTCTGATATTGTTCATCTCCCCCTCTTTTTTCTCCCCTGTTTTCGTTTTCCTGAGCTCATGTTCAAGGGGTTTCGGTGACATTAGCCCATGAGGGGAATGTATTCAGATCGAACATGGCCACACCCCACGTGTTAATGGCTATGTTGATGGTTATGACACCAACAAAGTTCAGGATGAATCCAGTCTTAGCCTGATATGAAGAGAAAAACACAAAAAACATTATATTTGGACCTCTGTGCAATGTATTGTCAACACAATCAGAATGGGTCTTACAGAATAATAATTGATAATATTAATAACATCTAGCAACATATACATAGCATTTGTTGCTCAGTCCACTTGAGCTGTTTCCATGGAAATACTCAGAATACTGTCTAAATACAAATACATAATAATGATCAGATACAGGGATTAATATAAGCTTCTTATCTAGAAATTGGATATGAGCCGTTATCCAAAACAGTGCGTGTATGTCAACACACACATTTTCAGGTTTTCTATCTTTTCTGAACAGTCTTACCATGTCCATAACTCTGAGGTTCCCGTAGGAGAAGGCAATGGCGTTGGGTGGCGTGGCTACGGGCAGCATGAAAGCCAGCGAGGCAGAGATGGTGCAGGGTAACATGACGTACAGCGGGTGTATCTTAATGGCAGTTGCCTGGAAAATAAAGAATTCACTCTGATAAGAATTGGCAAGTACACATATTTTGAAATCAGTTTTGATACAATGTCTTGGCTTTATATTTGTTATAATCAATCTTTAAACAAAAGATCCCCATATTTTTCTGTGTCTGTTTAGTTTTCCAGTCTGAAGACTGTGTTTCCATATCTGTCCCTGCTTGTATTTATTATTTGTTTTTGTAGGGTAAGTGTTGAAAAATAGGTTTCTATGTTCTTCTCTCTCACCATGGAGGCCAGTATTGGCAGAAAGAGTGTAGTGGTGGCTGTGTTGCTGGAGCACTCGGTGAACATGGCCACCAGCAGACACAGCAGGATAGAGATGGCGAAAGGAGGAATGCTCTGCAGCGGAACAAGAGTTTCTCCCAGCCACTCAGAGAGTCCAGATACCTTAATCCAGGGGGAGAAAACACATGTCAGCATCCAAACATTTACGAAATATTTATATTCAGAAAAAAAAATGTGGACTTGATCAACTGTTATACCTCACTTCCATGGGCCAACGCAAAACCTCCGCCAAGAAGTAAGAGGATGTTCCATGGCATCTTTTCATGGACGACGTCCCATGTTAGCAGTGGAGAGGGGGCTTCAGCCGGAGCTCCTAGAAGAAGAAGATAAAGAAGCTCACAGTTTACCTTCAGCCATTGGTTAGGAAGGTCATAAATTATGACATATGTGTATCCTTATTGTAGAAAAGCTAAACTTTTATAGTCCACAGATAAGATACTTAGACTTTAAAGGCGCTCTGTGAAGATAAGAAACATGATGCAGTGGTACGCAATGAAAATCATAATAACATCTGGTGCTGTAACTGGAGTCATACTTTTTAACTGATTTTCTCTTGTCCAACGTGACAAATTGACTTTGGCACCTTAAAGTCTGGATGACACCATTTGATGTAAGCTTGCGTCAATCATTGTCGCCTCTCTGTTTACAAAACACTCTTATACACTTTGAGGAGGAACAAAGAGCTTGTTGCTTATGGAAGAGGGTCACGCTCAGCTTAAGTTACAAAGAGAGAAAAAGGTTATCGATGATACAGAAGTGGTTTGTGGAAGGAGTAGCACAGCATGTGCTGTTGCACAGGCTTGACCTTGAGGCTATCGGGCTACAAGAAGGGGAAGGAGCTCGGATAACATTTATTAGAAAGCACTGAATCAGCAAGATGAGTTGCCAGAGGCAGTAAACTTTAATGACTGGACAGACGAGATTATAAAGCTGCGCTCCTATCTTCATATGACAGACCTAACATGCTCCAAACATAAAACTGTGGTGCAACAGTGGATGAACTCTTCCCATCGTGTTTTCCAGACACACACTGTAAAGCCGATGAGAGAATAAGCTCGTGCTCCTTTTTCCTTAAACGTATACTTATATTTCAATTAAAAACTGTGTTCTTTTAATCCCAATTGTATCAATGTTGCTCAAGAAATAGAAAAATAACTGATATAGAAATTCTGATTAAAACGAGATGTCAGTCCTTATAGACTCAGATTTCCCCACCTTAAAAATTTGATTCTAAAAAAAAAGCTGCATCACTACTTTGTTTACATGTCGTTTTATTGTAATGGTGATAACATCAGTGCACCTGTTGTACATGTGTAGTAATCACAAACTTGACCTACCATTATTAGACCAACATCTTGGCAGATTGGACGGGATGCAGAAGAAGAGCGAGGACATTAATATGGCCACAGTGCCGTCTGTGACGTACCTGATGAAGAGAAGATTTAAAATACCTGGTCCACATAATAACTTGTAATTAAGATTTTGAATAACCAAATCAAACAAGTGACACTGGACCAGCACTTAATGATACAACAGGCCGCCTATAATCTACTGATTCCCTGGTTGACTTTATCTTTGGAGTGGAGATAATCTGTTGACTGTACTCACGGCTTCTCTTTGTTGAACAGGACAGTGGCCCAGCCCGGGATGAACCCAGGCTCCCTCGTAAACCACATGACAACCAGCAGAATGAAGATAGAAAGCACACAGCCCTCCGCGAAGCTCATACGGCCCAGCTTTTTGTACTCATCTTTGATCACCTGGTACGCTTCGCTGTCACCAGCTTTGTGTTTGCCGCATCCAAAGGACTTTTTGAAGCTGGAATAACACAATGTGAAAATAAATGATGTATTCATACTTTTCAGGCTTTGGTTGAAATAAAAATCTCTGAAACAGAGAATGACTCCACTTTACTGAACTTACTTGAAACCCAAAAACACAAATTGCAGCCAAAACCAAGAGATAACAAGCATGAGCAACATGTTGGGGAACGAGAAGCCGAACCAACTCGCAAAGGTGATTATACCTCCATTATCTGGAAAGAGTCTGTTTAGGAGAGAGAAAAAAATTATTTCATAAAGTGACAGACCTTAAACACCTTCTGGATAATAAACAAGGACATCTACAACTCCTGTTAAATTGTTGTTTAAGCCAGTGGTTCTTTACATTTTCAAGTCACGACCCACCAGTATAACCAGGCTGGTGTGCATAGACATTCTCTGCTGTGAACAATCAGCAGTGGTAATTTGTAATGTATTGAATGATTTTTCTCTCTACGACCATCAGGCTGCAAAAACTATGCAAAAACAACCGCTCCATATCCCATGCAAGATTGTGCATTAAGAATTAGGGTGCCTTTATCATATAGACGCCCTATCTTATCTTATCCTTTGTTGAGTTTCATAGATAAATCTACTTGGCGTGGCTTTCAAATTGAGAGAACTGGTTCCAGTAGTGAAGCGCAGACAAAATAGAATGTACACTCCAAAGTACCTAATTTTAGTAATCACTTTATGTAAACCACCTCTGTGGGAGTAATCTTTTTTTTGATTTGTTCTTTTTTACAAACTAATACCTTTTGCGTAGACTGAGTCTGTGTGTTTATTTTCATGAGCACAGGTCCTACTCACTTATCAATCTGACCCTTCAAGATGACGTTGGGCGTGGTTCCAGTGAGGGTGGCTGTGCCTCCGATGCTGGCGGCGTAGCACACACTGAGGCTCATGCCTTTCGACATCTTCTTGTACCACTCCTCCCTCTTCAGTCTTCGCACCTTGGCCTCTGGACTCTCATTAACACCTAGAGGGACAGAGCTCAGACATTCAGCATGGAAAAGATATATTTGTTGTGTCCAGTGCTGTGTGTGACATGAATTTACTTCTTGATCTTACAGGCTTTACCATTATCTGTATCGGTTTTACTTATTAAAGACAAAGTCACTTCTAGATTGGTGTTAAACTTTATAAACAGAGCCATCACTTTGATGAATTAAGATTTGTATTCAAAAACACTATAATCATTTATTTGGCATGCACTTTTATTCCTCTTCTTCAGAGGAATGTACTTTACTTAATTTTTTTCTAAAGCAGGAAGTTACTTTAAAGTCAAAGTTAGAAAACATACTTGAATTGACATTGTTTTCTTTGATTTCCATTTTGTCTTTGGTGTCATCATCATCCTCTGAATCTGCAAAAACATAAGGACAACAGTCAACATAACAAGTGACAGGTACATGTACAGTTTACAAAGAATCAAATAAATACTGACACAATCATAAACAAGCACACACCGAAGTGGATTTTGTTTTCCTTTAGTCTGAGCTCCTTGTCATGGCCTTCTTCGCTCATCTCAAATGCCTGATTGTCCTTACTCCTATCCTTTTCATTAGCATATTCTCTCGCTTCAGCATTGGCCTCTGTGTCAGACAGCTGCTGCAGCACAGCGTTTGCAATGGGCAGCATCATGGCTGTTGAGGCCGTGTTACTGATCCACATGGACAGGAAGGCTGTGGTGCTCATGAAACCAATCATCAGACTGGAGAGGACACAGAACAAGTGGTTAGATGATAAGGTGAAGGTCGAAGAAAACGTGAATATTAGGAGTGTAAAACAAAGTTTTGTTTCAATACAATTGAAAATGTCTTCACTGGAGTAAATCTAGTTTATACTACAGTCAAATTTCATTGTTTACCAAAAAATTCCCAAAACAGGTCATTTGAAGGTCATTTTTAAAGATGAGCTGAGGAACAACCAACAAATGAGAATGATTTGTTAAGAATTCAAATGTGTAACTGAAATTAGTAGGAAAAATATTTCTTTTAAACTATTTAATACCTCCCTACCCTTTACCATGATTTTTAAGAGTCGACAGTTTGTCAAACTGATTAGTTTGTTAATGTCAGGCTTCATTCTATTCTGAAAATTCCTGCCAGCAGCAGCCTGAGCCACACATTCACAGAGAGGAGAGACCTCATGCTTCTATGTATTGTAGCTGCAGTATGTTAATGTGTGTGCACATGTTGGTTTGTATAGACACTACAAAGTCTCTTACAGAGAAGGCTTCACTCCTACAACGAGCAGGACTTGAAGGGCGATCCTCCTGTGCAGGTTCCAGTTCTCGACAGCGATGGCCACCAGCAGCCCCCCCAAAAAGAGCATGTTGGAGTCTTGTAGGTACTGGATACAAACCTGAGTGAGAGAAGAAAATAAATAATATCCTGAACTAGTTCTTGGAAATTAAAAAAACAGCCAGTCAAATAAATTCTCAGAAATATTCAAATTTTGTGAATCACAGAAAACAGTTAGAAATACCTCTCCTGACTCCATGATGCCCATCATGGGGAACAGAATGACCGGTAGCAGGGCGGTCACCGCCAGGGGGATACACTCTGTACACCAGTACAGCGCCATGAGGATTATCGCATAGCCACATTTTGCTTCCTGTAACAACCAACAAAGACTTTGCTACTTAAATTCAGACACACGTGACTACAAATGCTCTGGTGTTGATGTCTAGTCGAGAAGGAGAAAACACATCAAACTATAACAACAGGCGAGAGACTCACAAAACTCTGTTAACCTGCTGAGTCATCCTGGTTCAACATTCTCTGATCTCTGATCAGCTGAAAATAGTAGAGATTGTGGACTTTGATTTTGGATTATTGGGACTGAATGATCTCTTAAACATGATCCTAGTTTTGAGTTTATCATGTTCAAAGATTACATGGTACAAAGGGTCAGTGACCGAGGCCTTCCCTCAACGTGTTACAGCTGAGAAACAGTGTAAAGCAATAAACACACATCCGGACGGACGTCTTCCATCTTTTTTGATTACCAAGGCTTACCACTTTACATTTTTAATGCAGTGGTCTTACAAAATTTGGATACAGATTTGGACACAATACCACTTGATATACTGTATATCTTTGTTTAAAATAGACTTTGTGGATTAAGGAAATCAAGAAAAAGATCCTACATTTAATTAAAAATACCAAGTATATTCATTTCTGAAATTAACCTACAATATCCCCTCTGAAGCAAGTAACAGTGTATTAGAAAACAATGGAATATAATAGTATATGATATTCTGTAATAATCTCCCTTTGCCGAATGTTTTACTACTTATGCTTGAACAACTGGTGTCTCCACCCTGAACCCGTGTTATGTTTGACTCTGAATGACATTTTAAATCACTTTCATTACTGCGGCCATGACAGCAGAATCAGCCTTTACTTGCCTCATTAACTTCTAAACACAACTCATCTTTGTATGCGCTGTTGAAATATCACCTCTCATCTCTATTACTGCTTTCCTTATGTTTTACTGAGTTTAATGAAATGTACAGTCAGGGCACCAGGACCTTGACAATGCTTTTTTTCTAGTCATCACATTAGGTTTGAATTATAATCTTTAACACTATTGTTACAGAAAGTATACCTTGCTAAATTCCTAGTTTAGTGGGGGTTTTTTGTGAGTCCTTTGTACAGCACACATTCATATTATAATAACTGATGAAAATAAAGATATTTAGTTTTGTTGACATCAATTTTTAAGCAAAGTGATGTCGTATACTTTTATAACATTTGTTGAAGGTTGGAGTTGAAAGTTGAGCTAAATCTTTCCTACGTTGTTGAGAATCAAGGGCACTGCGCACCATGTATAGATACTGGTTAGTTATCAACATTGCTATAGTTTAGAGTCTCTGGGCTTGAGGGAGAATCGACAGCACTGATAAACTTAACACCTCACATTAGCTGTAGTAGTCAGTCTAGAGTTGACTGATGCTTTGGTGAGCATCTGTGGTTATTTGAGTCATAATCAGCTCTGTGTTTATGTATGCTTATGTTCTCTTTTCAACCCTGTCTGAACTTATCTATGTGCGTGTGAAATTTTGTGCAGCTTGATTGAATGTAAGGGGACTGCTTGCCCTTGGTGGAGGAATGCGATCTACCGCGGAGACACTTATTTAAATCTACATATTCAGCAACATTTAAAGGCTGAGAGTTTCATAGTGGTGGCTTAATATAGTGCATGATTTTTAACTACATAATCCAATCAAAGAAGGGATCATCATACAACACATCCGAGTCAAATATGGTCTGCAGATGACCTCTTTTACAGAAAAGTGCACATATACATGTTCATGTTCTTACTGGAGTCGGACTGATGAGTGGCAGAGGAAGAAGCAGAAGAGGCGTCAGGACGATCACGATGTAATTCCTCCATCGCCACAGCCATGTTAGAAATCCAGGCATGATCGACGAGGTGTGATGCACATCCACGGTATTGAGTCAAAGAGAGAAGAAATATTAGTGATCCCACGGTACAATGTAGAAGACGGTTACATATGAAGTCGGTTTATATACTCGAAAAAGATTAACGATTAACTTTAGAGTGAGGGGCCTGCAATTTGATGGTGTTTTTCCATGTGTTTAGCATTGGGTAGATAACGTAAGAAACCTCGACCAATGATCAACAGAATCAAGATAATCTCTTTGATCTCAACTGTAAAATGCGGTAGCTGCTTCGTCTGTGTCAGCTGTAAAGGATTAATAAAAACAAAACAATGATTTTTATTATCATGACCTATCACGGGGTTGGCGCATCCAGTCAAACACATTCATGCAGACAAACCTTCAGACAATTTATGTAGTAATGGGACATAACAGCTAGGCTGCTTGATTTATAAAGCTCATTTCATACACAGCAGTAAGTTCATGGTGCTGGACAGAGACAGAGAGTCTATTTAAAGTTTAAAACAATTTCCAAGTAAAATGAAAGCAATTAAGAATATCAAAATAAAAGAGGTAAAGTGTTTAAAGAGTATAAAGAGTATAAAGAAATGAAAATAGATAAATTGGTATAAACATTTCAGAATAAGTTTATAGTTATGGGAGAGTAAGGTCAGATTTAATCAGACTTAATCAATTAATATCAAAGTGAGCAAGATTCATTGAATCAAGTACAGATATTTCAAGATAAAGCAGAGAAAACCTCGACCCCTGTATATGAACTACAAAGTGACGATTGTGTTGTTGTGCATGTCTTGCAGGAGGAGCAGGAGAGGAAAAAAAAACAAAGTGCCATCAGATAACAGAGTTAAAGTGTTGTACATAACCCGGATTGGGTGTAACTAATGAATAACAATGTGTTTCCAATGAAACGTCTCCCACAGTGGCTGATATGCAGACAAACCAGATTGTTCTCTTGCTGTGTTGTGTTGTGTTGTGTGTGTGTGTGTATGTGCGTGTGCGTGTGTAAAGGTGAAAAGAGTATTGTGGTATTGATATTTTATCACTTGAGACAACCTTGAGTTTGTATTTTATTGCTGCACTGGCAAAAGTCCCGGACAGTTACTGCACCAGGAAAAGATTCGCTTCTGGGAAAAAACATATAACATTTGTAATTCAAGTTTTGACCTACAAAGGATTTTTTGGGTGAGGTGTGCTGGTCTCATTGGTCAGGTGGAATCAAGTGCATTTATATCATGAAGCAGCAGAAAGGTACTGACCAACCTAACAGAGGTGAAGTGTTCCACTGTTATCTTAAGAGTGTATGTTCTAAATAGTAATATGCACCTATATACTGTAGATGGATAAACAACATGTGACCATGCACACATGTGTTTCCTCTGCCAAATGTTCTCTTTTACGACCATGTAAAACTTATAAGAGCAGTCTTACAATCGTATAACCAATGTCCAAACTCACCTAGCTTTTAGTGTGAAAGCGAGATAGCTCTCTGATTGGTGTATTGCACATTTCACCATCAACCCTTAAAAAAAACAAAAAACCAGTATGAAACTAGTCCACACACTGCGATTAACACAATTTAGTTAAATCCATCAATCATTTTGATCTTTGGCTGACATTGAGTATTTACTCTCTTAATTATTGATTGGTATATTTTGGGTTCACATGCAAGAAAAGAAATTGGAGTGCCACCTCTCATTTCCTTTAAAAAAAATATGGAAATTAAGTCGAGAGAATTAGACAGACTTACCTGAGTCTGTAACTTTTTGCCCATTAAAGTGTCAAAAAAATTATTTAGCTGTTCATCTTGTTAACGCACATCCACAGAAATGAAGCCGAGAGACGTTTTAAAGTGTTTTTTATTGTCAGAAGAGGATTTCATCATTTTAAAAATAATTTCAGTTTGTAACCTTAATCTACCTCATAAACATGGAATTATTATGATTATTATTGCTCCTTAGTCCTCCAGCTTTCTAATTTTGATCTGAATAATAAAATAAGTGATTGACAATTTACAAACTCTGATAGGGTAAATTTCCTATTACACTGTTCTATCACAAATATATAATTGATAACCGCATAAACAAGGATCACATATCCATATCCCCTTTTTGTGTTATCATAAATTAGAACTAATTAATGTTGCAATACTGAATTATGTCTTCCAATGCACACAAATGAAGTTGCAATTTTTCAAACATTTCTTATGATGAGAAGAGAGTTGTATGTTAATGTTTTTACAAGCTGATTCTTTTTTATTAGAGAAAACAAACTATTGGTCTCTAACTGAAGGATAAGTATAGACACACAAAACTCCTGTCTAAATGCAGTGACTGACTGAAAAAACAAAACTCTTTGTCAAGCATCCTAAGTGACTGCTGGGTGTTTTCATTTTAATCACTGCTCTGTAATTATTTTTATTAAACCGAAACTGAAAGGGTGTGTTCATGTTAGCTGCTCAAGTTACCATCATGTGATTCAGAAGAGAAACGCGAAACTACAGACGTTAATAATAAGCCTTCTAGGTAAACTCTGGCTCAGTGACAATGTTTTCTATATATGTTTGAGTTGATCAATTGTATTTAAATAATAATAATAATTTTAAAATGCATAAATCTTGATTTGTGTTTCTGGTATGAAAGAAGGCAATTGGATAACAAATTGATTTATAAGGTGACCTAAAAAACTAAAGTAAGTTCAGACCATACACTCAAATAATTAAGGTATGGAAAAAAATACTTCTTAGTTTTATTCTGCGGTGAAATGACACGTGTGTGTGCATGAGTATCAGACATGATCTCAGTTTCTGTGATGTGCCAGGGTGTCCACACTTTTGCCTCAAGTTGTGTAGATCGTGGTAAATCTATGAGACACTTCTGTAACTTTTTCACATAATGAAGAAAGAGTGTCAAAATCAGGCTATGTCCAATTATTCCTATAGACATATATGAGGGGTTTCTGGATTTAAAAAAATATATATATTCATATATGATCATTTGGGGCCTTAACCCAGAATAAACCACTGACATAAACAAGTGCTTGTGTTTAATTAAGTGTAGTTCACCTCTTTGACCAGATGGTGTCGCTGAGTCCACGCTTTAAAGTGTATTACTTCCTTCATGGAGCGGAGCTGCTTGATAAGTTAACACCTCTAGCTTAAAGTAAACTCAAACTCCGACAGCGCTAACTCTTCTAGCATTAGTATGGTTATCTAGTTAGAAGTTAGAGAATGACAAACTAATTGGTTAGTGCGTGAATCCTCAGGGGAGACTGAGTCCGAGAAGTTCACAGTTCATGTTTACAGTTCCAGCAGCTCGACATGGAGGAGTCGGACACCGCAGCCATTCTTCCCGCTGATGTCCTCAACTCTACATCCGAAGCGGAGGAAGCTGACGTACCAACCACCGCCGGGAGCTGCGACCCCCGTCCCCGGTTCTCATGGCCGCGGCTGCCGCCGGTGTCCGTGGAGCCGGTGCTGTTCCTGTCCATGTTCTCTCTGGCCCTGCAGGCGCCTCTGTCCACTCAGTATCTGTGGGACCGACTCAGCGAGGACCTCGGCTACAACGGCTCCAAGAGGTCGGAGTGCACCAACGGCTCCGTGCCCCCCGACCCCCTGCAGAAGGTGACCCCACCATAGACCCCACACCGCCGTCTGATAACGGCTATTTATCATCGTATTGTCTCGTAGGGCTGCTACAGGGCTGATCGATATGGCTATTCGATAGTTGATTAGTCGAGACTGATAATCATCACGATAGGTGCAACCATAGCTCTATGGGTGCAACAGTAAACAACCGATTTCTGCTGCTGAGTGAGTGTTGTGGTTTTAGTCTCTTATTTGTGTCAATATCAATATCCAGTGTCACATTCACATGTCAGTGTGACCCCAGTACAAGACACTCTGCTGACACATATACAATTTAACATTCAGCCAAACCTCAAACTACTTTATGTGAACGGTTACACTCAGAGTTTTCCACTTGTGTTCAGATCACAAACACCACATGTTAATAACAGGTGTGCACAGGGCCTTAGGTGGTTTAGCAGTGCTTTTGGTCTCCACCTGTTTTCATGTGATCTGAGGGCTGTTATTTTTTAGAGTAAAACATTACCACAAGGTCCAAGGGTGAAAAGGCAGAGGCACATCATGGAAGCACTTAATACCTGTGGCTATCCAAAGAGGGCCTTCATCAAAAACTCCAAAAGAATATAAATTGTCTGACAAGAAAACAACAATCAGAACATTGTGATTCTGCATATTTGTGGCTTGATATGTTCCATGATTATTAAGTCTTAAGTTTAATGGTTTGGGGAAAAATGCATGAAACCTGTTATCAGTTATATCCTATAAGTTTTAACAAAACTAAGACTGTGTTTTTCAACAATCTGTTAAGTCTCCCTGACGAAAATGATGACGATGACCTCCACCCGGCCTTCTGTTTTTTTCCATCAGGAGGTGGAAACCCTAACAGCCCATTGGAACCTGTACATCAGTCTGGCAGGCTTGTCCGTAGGCCTGTTGGTGGTGCCTCTCCTGGGCTCATGGAGTGACCTCGCGGGTCGCAGGCCAGTCCTCATCCTCCCTAACCTTGGCCTGGCACTGCAGGCGTTAGTTTACCTCATAGTGATGTACCTGAAGCTGCCGGTGGTCTATTTTCTACTGGGCAGAATGCTGAGTGGCCTTTCAGGGGATTTCAATGCCATCCTGGCAGGCTGCTTTGCATATGTGGCTGATACCAGTGACAGGAGGTCCCGCACCTTCAGGGTGGCCGTGCTGGAGGCCTGTCTGGGTCTGTCAGGGATGCTGGCCAGCATTATCGGGGGGCAGTGGCGGCGTGCACAAGGGTAAGAAATGTCAGTCAAGTTAGTGCACTTTGCTTTGACTCAAATCCTTACTATATGTTAATTCTTGCATTTAGATACATCAACCCATTTTGGCTGGCCTTGGCCACCAACTTGGCCTCAGCTCTGTACGCCTACCTGTTTGTCCGAGAGTCTGTCCTGCCCGACCCAAGTGCGAAGCTCCTCACCCCTCGCCACCACAAGGCTGTCTGGCGCCTCTACTCATCAGGAGGGAGGAGCAGTGAGGATGGTGGAGGGTTTCATAGATACAAGCTATGGTTTTACACACTCAGCTTCTTCCTGGTGGTGATGGTACATTCCGGCTGCAGGGAGCTGTATGTGCTGTACGAGTTAAGCTCGCCGCTGTGCTGGGGTCCCGCCCTCATTGGCTACGGGTCAGCAGCTCAGCACCTGGCCTACCTGAGCAGTCTGCTGGGGCTGAAGATCATGCAGCGCTGCCTGGAGGACTCCTGGGTGGCTCTTGTGGGTCTGGCCTCCAACATTACAGGGCTAGTGGTGTTCTCTGTAGCTGACACCATTCAACTCATGTTCACAGGTGAGAGGCTCAGATGTGAGTTAATGATCCAGATGTTTTGTAAACAGCTTTCCTTGTAAAGTATTATGGTGGTCGAAAATAAGGTTTTCTAACCAAAAGATGTTCTATTCATAAACAAGAAATCTGGACAATACAGGTGAGATCCATTCAAAATAAAATCACTCTCAGAACAGAAATCAGTGTTTATGTTCTGCTTTATTAAGCATATTTCGCTTCGGCATTTTCAGCTATCTGGTTTTATCCATTGCAGCAAAATTGCACATTACACAGAGATACATTTTTCTTTTCACTCTCTGTTATTAGAGCTTTCCCACCATTACAAGAAAAGTTTTGAAAACAAGCAAACTTCTTCTGGTGGTCAGGTGAAACTGGTCTAACATTATCAGCCCAAAGCATCTGACAGACTGACCAAGCTTTGAACTGAGAATGTAAACGTGACGACCAGGCAAACAAAAAACTCCCTTGTAACCCCAGATCAGTTTACTTGAGCATCAAAGTAAAAACATAATTTTTTGTGTGTCACCAGGTTATGGCCTGTGTTTCCTCTTCATGGCCGTGACACCTGTTCTCAGGTCGAAGCTGTCAAAGTTGGTGGACCCATCAGAGCAAGGTCAGCTGCCATCACATTTAAACACTGCGCATGTTTAAAACAATTGTTTTTATGACACAGAAAACTGTATGGATGACATTAAACCAGTTAATTGTGGGGTAGCACAGCTGTGTTGTTTGAATTAGTCGGTGAACCAAATGTAGGGCAGTGTTGCACCACTTGTTGTTTCATTTGAAGCACATGTCCCTTGATCTAGAGGGACAGCTTGTGTAGTTAACTGTGTGTGCGTTTGTTTTGTTGCAGGTGCCCTGTTTGCCTCTGTTGCCTGTGTGGAGAGCTTATGTTTTTTGGTGGGTAGTGGAGTCTTCAACTCACTGTACCCAGCCACCCTGCACTTTATGAAGGGCTTCTCCTTCCTTTTTGCTGCCATCATCCTCATCATGCCCGCTGGAATAATAGGGTGAGTCTGCTTGTGTCTATGTAACTTGTCTTTTCTTTATTTGACTACTGTGCTCTTGTTATAAGAGGTAGAAATTCTCAACAAATACCTGTGAGATATCAGAAAATCTATATCCACTCCTTAAAAATGTTGTGCTACTTTTTATCATCTGTCTTTCAAGGACTCTGCAATGTTTAGACCAGAGGAGAGCCCCCAGAGAATCCACAGTATCCTGACCTGAAAAGATGCAGCGGATGGAACCTGTCATGTGGTTTAAGTTCCTCCTGGTGTCGGTGTGTGTCCGCTGAGCAGCTCTGGCACAGAGACATCCATCATGTCCGTCTGTGATCCTCAGGGAAACGATTTTAAGAGTGTTTAGTCACATCAAGTGATAAAGAGCAGAGGAAGAAGAATCAAACTTCTGTCTGACTTCGCTGACAATGTCTTAATGATAAGATGTTGGACACTGGAGTTCTTTTTTACATTTGCGGGTCCCAAAATCTCAAATTTGTACTCAGGTTGCGGTGTAATGAAGAAGATTTTATTCATGCTTTTTTTTTTGTGACTTGACACGTTTTCAGTATCAATGCAATGAGTGCCAAAGAATTTTCGGCACATTTCCATGTTTTGTATATGGACTTCAATAGCTTGAATTGTATGCAGCAGAGGAGAGTGCTAGGGGAAGGTAAAGTGCAAGAGGACTCCGACTAACAGTACGTTTTCAATTATGTCATAAAGCAGACTCAAACCACACTAACCTCTTTTGGCACCTACACAAGAATTATATCAAACAGTACAGAGATGAATTAGTGCCATAAAAGAAAACGCAGACACAGATGTTGTAAAAGACTTTTATCTGAAACAGAACATATAAAGAATCATGAAGAAGGAAGGAGATAATTGCTGCTGTTGTTACCGAACATCTGCAAAGACATTTACATAGTCAATAAAAGATACGATTGGCAGTTAACGAAGAGTGATGTGTATCGTTATCTGGATATGAAATGAGGATATGAGATTGGTCACACACTTTTTGTTCCTTCTGGGAAAGCTCTTCACCCAGGTTATCTTACACATCTAATTGTTTCCTGTATGCCTTTTTTTCACACCAATATCCTGTCAATTAACTTCTTACAGATCATTTTTTGCTGATTCTTCACTTATTACAAATCAGAAGGGTTCTTTGGACACATATCATCTGCTTTGAGTGAAAACACTGCATTCTCCGAAACTGGGGACTAGTCAGCAGTATATAAAGTGGTTAAATTGAGCTCCACCTGCATCACTTATTATAGTCAGATAATATACCATTCATTAGTCTTGGTACTTGATGTATGATTATATTACTTTGGTACTTTTGATTGCAAGATTTTATTCACAACAGAGAATTTGTACAAACATATCCAACCGCAACTACGATTAAAACTGCAGCAGCAGCCTGGGATTACTGAGTTACACCTTGACCCTCCTCCCTCCCTCCCTCCTTTCCCCATAAAGCGGAGTGCACAGTCCAAACTCCCTGACCAACACTGGATAGTCCCAGAGCTCAGGCCCATGGCACAACATGCGCACAGGGGTCACAACAAGGTTCCACATTGAGGGAACAAGAGCTGCCAAACAGCTTTAAAATGCACAAAGGGAAGTCATAATGTTAAGTGAAGCATTAACCGGACGACTGTGAATTGATCTGCATGAAGATTGTTTTTGACACGGGGCAGCAGTTTGGTCGGATCATGTGATCAAAGCCATTCTTCAGACAAACTGAGCGACAAAACTGACCAATGAGGCTGTTTGTACTTCATCATAATCAATATGTGCAGTATTCATTTTATTTATTGGAATAGAAGTGTTTTGTTTATTTTGCGATTAAGATTATGACAGCTGTTCACATTTCACATGTATGTAAGTGAAAGATCTTTTCACTGTTTTTAACACATTTTATTGGTTTTCATGTTTCAAATAAAGGGACCAAATCACATTTGTCTTACACTGAAATCCATAAAAACGATTGAGAGTTAAAAAATAAAATAAAGTCCTGTACAACTAGTTGAAAAAATGTAAACAACCGTTTTTAACAGATGCTATGAGGACATTGAAGGCAAATAATATTAAGGCATAACCGGATGAAATCCCTTCAGAACATAAGCTAAAGAAATCAAATCAATTATCAAACATGTGACCATGAACACATCTTAACAAATGCTTTGGTTAATTTGCAAATATTTCATCATGTCTTTATTTCAGCATCAATAAAGAAGGATGCATTTGTCTCTGTTTTGATGTTCGATCGTCACCGGTGTACAGCTACAGCAGTTATGCACCGCTTCTCTTTTATATTTTCACAAACCCTGGTGTTTGTGTCCTATTTCTGGATTTCTTCTATTGAATACACTTACATACTTGCAAGGATGAAATATCAACTGCAAAAGCAGATAGGTAATTACTCAACAGACTTAACACTGGCAGATAAAACCTCAAGTCAACTGAATTAATTACAGTGTTAGGTATTAGGTTACTGTGTTGCAACAAGTGAAGAAAACACTGTAAAACAAATGAAGTCATCATTTTCCAGGAGTTACCATTGCATGATTGCTTGTGATCTTATCTACTTGTACAGAGGAAAGGAAGCAATTAATACTATACGCTTGTATTTCATTGCCTGTACACTCATTACATCTGTTTGGTTAAATTAGGCGTGCACTTATAGCTTGTTACTCATATGTTTTCAAAAATGCTTCCATCGGACTTTTAATCGATCGTAGAGACTGATCATGAAATCACTTCAATGAAAGGACAGGTTCTGTTCTGCCACAACTCAAACTCAAGAACAAAACACACACGTCATATGAGTGTTGTATGAGACTTGATCAGAAGATGAATCTCTATACTTTTATAAGGAAGTCAGTGTCAGTGGAAGCCTCAGAGATTGCTAATAATGATGTTGCTGGGTGTCAGTGACAGCAGATCTATCACAGTTGTTTTCCTGAGAAACAGAAGGCGTACCTGAATATACATATACGGCAGTATGATACTAACATTAAAGGCTTTGAGCTTATTATATACAATGTGAACTACCTTTTTCAATTCCGTGTATTGTTTGCAATATATTTAGTCGAATTATATTAGCACATCAAAAATCGCTTCACATGCATTTGGGCAGAGCAAGGGGAAGCTGCCGACCAGTTCACCATTGGCCATGTAGAATTTGGCATCATTGAAATTTATTATAGCTGCGTTTATGTCAGTTTATTTATTGATCCTGCTCTTTGGGGGTGTCTGGGCCCTCGATTTGGTCCGTGCATTTTTTCAGAAAGCGAAGGATCTTCTCAACGGAGGCCTCCTGATACTCGTGGGACCATCTGTGTCAAAAGAAGGTAACAGGCATTTGATGATTTGAAGATGAATCAGTTGTCTCTGATGGATTTAGAGGATTTACAAATCTTCTAAACATCAATCACAAACAATAGAAAGTTAAAACTTGGCTTGATAAAATATTCATTGAGGAATCTGAGGCTTTGAAAAATTAACATCATATCTATTAGATAAGTTGCACTTAACATGGTGAACATTATGTGGTGAACACCAGAAAGTACCGCCCCAAATAGACAGTAAATCTCTTACTCACTTGACACCGTTGAATTTGAGAACCGATCTCATGTCCTCTGGCAGAGACATAGCATCTGGCCATGCAAAATTATCTATGACAGGGATTATGGTCTTCTTTCCAGCCAAGGCCGTGACTATCTCCTGCAAAGTAAATGATCCTTTTACAGAGTCTATGAGCTACTGAATTTGAAGACATGTAAAAGCACCTTTCACAAATCTGATGTGGTTTATTCCAACTAATACTATTCAGATGTGATATCAAGATAAATGCGGATTATTTTGATTGAGATAAATATAATGAGTCCCAACATTTAGAGAATGAAAAAACTACTGACCTTATGCACCCAATCCTTCATGTCAGTATCACCCATGCACTTGTCGAGTGCGTTGGCCGACAGGACCAGGATGAAGTTGCTAGCTCGCTGGACGCTCTGGATCAGTTTGTCGTCAAATTTCCCGGCCTCCAGTTTCTCCACATCTATGAAGACGCTGTATCCCCGAACCTGCAGGTGAACCTTCAGAAGGCTTGGACCAGGGAAGGAGGAAAAGATCAATGAATACTCACTGAATTTTCAATCCCCACCCTTTTAAACTGGCTTCAATTGAGCTATTTTCACCTCCTGAATCCCCTCCTTTAGTCCTGATTCAGTTCTTACCTGGCCAGCTGGGAGCCGGTGGTCCGACGGTAGCTTATGAACACGTCGGGTCCTGCAGGCTGGGCGTCTGTGAGGCAGGGCTCTGAAGGCTGGCGAATGGCAGACAGTACCTTGGCTCTGTGTACTCCGTTGTTGATGTTGCAGTCATACTGTAGCTGCTGATCGGTCAGTTTCTGGAAGTTATTGCGATCCACGCCTGACTGGACCAGACCATAGGTGTACTGACGGAAGCGAGGGTCCACCTCAACTAACCAGTCAGCCATGTTGTTTGGGTCACATGTGGAGTAGTTGGCATAGGTTTTCAACACACGCAGATCCCTCAGAAATCTGGAGAGGGTAATAGAAAAGGTGAAGAAGAAGTAGAAGAAGACAGGTTTTGGTCCGAGTGTGTGTTAAAGAGGTTTCACCACTTGCCTTTTTCGAGTGAGGCCTGCAGTCATTCCCAGGTCACTGCTCAGATCCTGGTCTGTGATGTTCAGCAGGAGGTCTCCGTCCACTTGCATCTCCTACATGACAAGATCGTGAACTATGTTATGTAGGACAGATGTTGGTGGAAAGGATGAATGGATTTACGACTCCTCAATGTCCGACTCACCTTGAAACGGTCACAGTAGGCACTGAACCCAACCTGCTGTAGCCACTTCTGCACCTCACAGTTTTTCCAGTTTGGAACACATGGCAGGATGCGATATGGAACTTCCTCGTTCATCATTCTCAGTGCCCGTTTGGCGAGGGAACAGGCTGTACCATTACTGGAGTACATGACGATTCTTTTTAGGCCCTGCACTGCTCCGATCTCTTGAAATATCTCGGAACAGAAGACAAAACTTATTCACAACAAAGTTACCAGACAGTACAAACAAAAATATGTTGAGTTCTACGGAAAGTCGACTTCGGCTGTACCTTAGTGTTGCGCTGACGAGACTTGATGCTGGTCTCAACACAAAAGTAAAAGGCTGCGATACACTTTCCCTCCACTCTTGTGCCATCCAGTAAAGGCAGAAAGTGCTGCAGATCAGATGCTGTCCTGCCCTGCATGCAGTCTGCTCTGTCCAATAAATTGCGGGCAAAGTCATCCGGATCCAAGGAAGCAATGAACGGCTCCACCAGATCCAAAGTGCCAGATTTCACCACCTCCTTCTCAATTTCTTTGTTTGCGGCCAATACAGTCACAGCCAGGCATGCATGGAACCGAATTAGTTCGTCCTCTTTGGAGAAAGCCAGAGGGAAAAGCCATTCAGCCGCCTGTTTTTCAATCATCAGTCGCTGGCAGCGGTGGCCCCCGTACATGGCACAGTTAGCCAGGGCCACAGCACAGTGTCTCAGCACTGTGGGATCCGTGCCCCGGCACCAGAAGAGAAGGGCATCCAGGGCGCCATTGGAGATGAGGTGGACAGACGTCTCCTCGGTGTGTTTGAACATGTGCTCCAGGATCCCAGAGACGCTGCGAGCAAGCTGGGCATCTTCATGCTGTCGAGTCAGGTTTAGGATGACCCCCAGTCCGATACGAGCAACGTAATCTCTGTCGACAGAAATGTGTACATGATGGCAGGTGTGTGTAGAAGGACATCAATTCGTAATGGTCATTAGATGGAACAGGTGTTGAGTTAAAAACCAACGGATGGAGAAACAGTTAGTGATGTGATTTGTTGATCATAAGACTATTTTGACAATTTGACAATATCAGAATTTGTAATGTTGCTTTTCTGTTTTGTGTTCATTGTTAATTGCATATATTAAGTTTTGGGATGCAGGTTTGAGAAAATAAACTACAAGATGCCAGTATTTCCTTCTAGGGACATTTTGAAAACTAAACAAAGATTAACTAAAAGAGAATAGAACTAAAACTTAAGATCAATTGAGAGATAAAATGAGCTGTAAAGCCAACATAGCAGGTTTGCACGAAAAAAATTACTTCCTAAATTATTGTATTATTGAACGCTCCCCTTCATCATCACTCCCAGGCTTTTTGCTTTAGAGGAATTGAAAGAGGAAATGAAAGATGCCACTACCTGGATTTATTGCTAACATTTGATAACATGAGCTTACTTTCCTTCTTGTATATAGTTTTACCTTGTTAGTTTTTGTATCTCTCAAATTTGTGATCACAAAACAAAATACTGCCTGAAACACAATGTCAAACATTTGTTGCAACATTGTCGAGAGGTTAATTTTTAGTTGCATATACAAAAAAATATTTACTTCTGCGGAGTAGCACCTAGTATGTTATAGTATTGCATTATATTTGAGTGTTTTTGATTTATTCATGTGCAAACATAGCATGTGTCTGACAAAATAAAATTAAACATTATTGTAATATTTATAAGATATAGCTAGTAGAGAGATAACAGGTTACATCGCAGAGTTGTTGTACCTGTTGTCTGAGATCAGTATCTGCTCCAGCAGTTTTGCAGACTCATAGATGATCTCCACAGAAGGTGTCTGGTGGAGTTGAAGCAGCAGCTCTAGGCCTCCCACCAGCCGGACCCTGTTGCAGATCTCCTCGGCCACCTGACGGCCCACGGTGGGCAGGACCCAGGCCTCCTCCACCAGCTGGAAGATCTCCGCGATGCCCCGGCGGGTCTCCTCCGTATCGCACGAGTCTTTGGCCGACTTCAGCCTCCCGACGGCGGCTCGCAGGGCGGGGAGCGAGACGCTCAGCGCCTCCTGCATGTCGGCGCTGATGCCCGGGGATACCGGTCTTTGGTGGTCGGAGCCAGAGCCTCTCCTCCCTCTCTGCAGCCGGTTGACATAATCCGGCACCGTGAGTCTTTCCGAGCTGAACATGATGCAGAAATATCGCTGGAGCCTCCACAGGAGTAGCGTCAGGGAGAGGAGCATCTACCGGCTGAAACAAGGGAGATCAGTGTCTCTGTATGATGGTGGATCCAAGAACCTCTTCAATACAATACGATACAGTGCTGCAGCTTGTTTGTTTACAGAGATGAGTTGTAAAGCTCCTGTCAGTGAGATCCAGTAAACAGCCCCCTCCCAAAGGCCTCGGATGTAAGTCACAGCTGACCCATCTCATCACGCTGCATCACTTCTCTGTGGATGTCATCCCTCACACCTAAGCAGCTCAAAGGATGTACACAGTCACAGCTGCTGTTGTTTTTCCCTCGTACCAACGATCATTAGACATGAACGTAAACACATCCGTTTAAAGAAATGTGGTTAAAGAGGCCAGATCTCAGCACACTCAAACTGCAGAGACAGGAAGGGTAGCCCTGCTTGTTTACCGGAAATAAAGCCTCTGTCGTTTGTTTCTGTTGAGAGGTTAAACGGACAAAGACCGTCTCTTCATCACATGTAGGCTTTTCATTCCACCGCATTAGAGGAAGCGCCGCAGCGTCTGCTTCACGTAAATTATACGAAATATAGCAGCACCTGACCTACCGCATCTTTAGGTCAGCATCCGCATCTTCTTCAGGGGTCTGCTCCGCCCATTGGCTCTTCACACTGCCGGCTATGTACAAGAAAAGAAGCGCACCATCCTCCCCTGCAGCAAGGCCGGTCAGAACAGGCTCATTGTGAGGACTGCCCCCTGCTGGAGGACCTAGGAAATAGCCCATGAATGAGGTTGGAACCATAGATTGTTTACGGTTGGAACGTGTGAGGAGAGGAAGCTAGAATGGCACTAAGTAGAGTGCACATAATTCCACCAAAGAACAAAACAGGCCTCTTGTGAAACCAGATATAAAGTCAATAGATCTGGGTTACCATTTGCATCCGCTCAAATTTGCACACACTTGTAAAAACCTGTCCCCTGAACTTTTTTGTATTTTCATCAAGATCCCAAGTGTTCTCAGGAAAGGCAAGTATTCCGGGATCCACCTCCCGATCCAGATCCATGCCAAAGTTTTGTGGTAATTCGTCAGCAGTTTATGATTAAACAAACAAACAGGGGGGAAAACATTACCTCATACCATACCTTGGTAAAAGGTTTTTACCGACTAAAAAAACGATTTAGTTGGTAGCACATAAATGAATTAAGTTTGCACTCAGTAAAGTTAACAATTAATAGGCCTACTATCACAATTAAAATTAATTTTATTTGAATAAGTTTTATTAATTTGTGTGAAGCAAGTATTTGTAATATTTGATATACGAAAACATTCACCTAGTTGATCTTAAGATGAAAATGCAGTGATTCCCCAGTATGAATTCAAAAGTTGAGCGTTCAAAGTTCAACAGACGATCATGTGGCTCAAACCTTTGTTTCCTGCTGAGCTCTTTTTTTCTGCGCCTGTTTACTCAGTGGAAAAAGAGGTTTGCCAATGAGGTTAGTAAACAAGGATGCGGGGTGACTGACACATGTTTCCAATGATTGGGAGCACACAGTCCATCGTTACGTTCTCATTCTGTCCTCACACACAGCAGAGGCAACATGAGGCTGCAGGTCGTCCTGCTCGTTCTGCTCGCTCACCCCTTTGCTGCTGAAGGTAAGTACAACATTTTTGATCTGATTTATACTTAACAAAGTACTTCCAGTTGCAAACACTTTTTTTAATTAAGAGCAACATTCCTATGACCTTTATTAGCCAAAGAATGAAGTTCATTACCTCAGAAGAACAGTACGGAAGATGCAGTATAAACACACAGCAAGTAGGAAACAGTTTTCTTCTACTTTCATCTTGTCTTCAGAGTCGTGTATGGATCGCTGTGAGAATGGTTTCGACTCTGAGCGGAAGTGTCAGTGTGACTCGATGTGCAAGTATTACAGGAGCTGCTGCTCTGACTTCGAGGTGACCTGTGGGATGATGAGTAAGAAACCTCTTGGCTTTGTTGGTTCAAAATGCATTACATTACAGTACTACAAAAAAAATACAGTCATTGGTCAAAACTTTGCAACAAACGATGGTCAGTGATGTCATTTTCCCTCTCCCTTCAGCTCGTGGAGACACGTTTTCGTCTCCGGAGGATGCTGATGAAGATGAGGTCTTGGAAGGCACTACTTCTTCCCCCGGACGCTCAACACAGTCTTTTACCACAGCTGGTCATCAGCTGAAGCCCACGCGTCCGCCCATCTCTGACTTCAGACCACAGCTGTCTCCAGAATCCACACTAGACATGACCAAACCACCACGACTGATGGACACCATGTTTCAGAGAGTCCCTGTCAGACAGCAGACACCCGCCTCAAACACTGTCCTCCCTAAACAGAAGGTCTCCTTAACAACGGAACCCCCTAACATTGATACAACAACTCAGATGACCACTGTACCCGTCACTACGCGCACCACTGCAGCCCCCGACCCAGATGCTGAGGTCTGCAGTGGGAGGCCTTTTGACTCTTTCATGCAGCTTAAAAATGGCTCCATCTTTGCCTTCAGAGGTGAGTGACTGGCAATATAACCCTCTCATACTCAAATGCAGTAATCTGATATTTGAAGAGCAAACCTGCCTTTTAATGTAGGATTCTTAACCATGTGTGTTTTCTAGGGGACTACTTTTTTGAACTGAACCAGCAGTCGGTTGTGCCTGGTTATCCAAAGCTCATTAGGGACGTGTGGGGCATCGACGGGCCAATCGATGCTGCTTTCACCCGCATCAACTGTCAAGGGAAGACCTACTTCTTCAAGGTGGGGACGCAGAAAATTATCTTTTCACTTTCCATCAGTGTATCAGACTACCAAATATTTATGTTTTAATACATGAAAACCCTAAACAGGGTAACAAGTACTGGAGGTTTGACAGTGGCGTACTGGAAGAAGACTATCCTCGAGATATCAGCGTGGGCTTTGACAAAATTCCCGATCACGTGGACGCAGCGTTTTCCCTCCCTGCCTCTGGTCATCACGGACGAGAGAGAGTCTATTTTTTCAAAGGTACGGCCGCATATTCCACAATTTGGTGGATGAACACATGATACTGTTGAAAATCAAACATAACATACATGTAAAAAGGGCTCAAAGATGTACATATGGTCTCTTGTTGGTTTCTCCAGCGGATCAGTACTACATGTATGAGTTCTTGCACCAGCCGTCTCACGGGGAGTGTATCACCATGTCTGAGAGCTCTCCGTCCACGGTGTTCAGACGCTACACTGACATTTACTCCGACGTCTATGAAAGTTTCTTCAGCGACCTCTTCTCTGACTGTGAGTTGTGATGTTGTGAATCACTTGTGTGTGTCTGGATGTGAGGCACGTGTCATGTTCACAGCTTTATGTTCTTCCAACCTTCTGTAGTGCCTCAGCATCATAGCAATCACCACTTTATTGACAAAGACTGGAAGGGCCTCAAGTCTCCGGTGGATGCCGCCATGGCAGGAAGGATCTATGTGACTCCCTTGACGTCGTCACGCCGCGACCGCTATGGCCAGGACCGGCAGTGGGATCAGCAGTACAGACAACAGTGGGATCAGCAGTACAGACAACAGTGGGATCAGCAGAACAGACAACAGTGGGATCAGCAGTACAGACAACAGTGGGATCAGCAGAACAGACGACAGTGGGGTCGCGGGAGGCAAAGCCGTTCAACCGGCTGGGGCTCCATGGCTGAGCAGGGCATGAACATGGGTCAGGACTCTGCTGCCAAGGGGATGGAAATGGGTCTGAAGTTGGCAGAGAGAAGGATGGAAATGGAGGAGCGGCTTGGACGAGGCAGGGACAGAGGGTGGGAACAGGAGGGGGACCGATACCAGCAGAACAACAGACGAAATTCCGACTCGAGAAGTGAGAGGGGGCACTTGGAGAGAGCGAGGACAATTCCCATTCAGAGCGTCTTCTTCTTTAAAGGAGGTAAGTCCGCAGAGGAAATGACCATTAACAGAGAAATTACGTTTAGGAATAATCAGACAGAACAGTTCAACAAACTATTTAGTGTCCAAAACCCAGATATTAAATTTATCAATGCTATAACAACTGAGAGTACCAATTAAACGACACATATGAGCAACTTTACTATTTTTACCTTCTGCCAAGAAGATTGTTTTCACCTCTGTCCTATTGTTAGTTTGTTTGTTTTGATCAAGATTACGCAAAACTACTGCAACGATTAACACGAGACCCAGTGGAAGAATGGGGTACGGGTCAGAGAGGAACCCATAAAATGTTGGGGCAGTTTCAAGAATTTCTGTTGCACTTTCTCCAACTGTGCGATATACTGTAGGGCATTTTCAACCTTTTGTTGATTTGTCTGAGAATAATTACTGGATCTTGATTAAAAATATCATGCATGTTTAATGGGCTGATATTTGAGTTTTTGCATGGGGTTCCATAAGGGGACCGTTGGGCCTTGGCAGAGTGTCTGAGTGCCATTCTAATTGTTTAATAAATGACTTTTGTTTATACAAACAGGATATGATAAGCTGTCCACAACATGTCCCATGAGTATTTGCCACTGGCGTGCAATTAAAGCCTCATGGGATCTGTAATCAAATCAAATCGTAATCTTACTTTATTTGTTGAATGAGGGTATTAATTTGGTCAGAGGTGCATGGAAACCTTGCAGGGAAAGTTACCAAAGCAAAATGTTTATGTTGTCATAACATCACCCTCCCTCCATACCAACAAAACTAAAACGCCTCTTTCTGAGGCCCCGTGCACAAAGTTCTGTAGCTTTAACCAAAAATAGTAGGTAAAAGGTGAATTAATGGACATAGTACGTATGGTTAATATTGCCAAAAAGTAACCACTGTGTTATCTCTGTGTATGTTCAAAGTGCAAGGTGATCGAATCAATATAAGGTTCCCATGTAACCTCAAGAACATTATTTAAGTTTTGTTCAATTAGAACCACAGGCGACAGCTGACAGACAAGACAGGAACTCAGTAAATTTAATAAAAAGTTCATCCAGAAACTTTCCCCGGCTCTGTCTCACCACACCAAAGTAATTATAACAGGTTTCACATGTTGTGTATTAGTCCACCAAAAAAAATAAACAGATGCTTGAAATCACTCTACACTGGTTTGACTCTTGAAACCAGTTATAGCTCCAGACAGAATGAATGATTGTCTTGTTTTGTGTGCTTTCTATAGATAAATACTACAGAGTGGACCTCAGCACCAAGAGAGTTGACCCCGCTGTTCCTCCGTATCCCAGATCCATCGCCCAGTACTGGCTCGGCTGCTCAAAAACCAGTAGATCAGAGAAGTAGCTGTTTCAAATGTCTATAATATTGATACATTTGTGTACAGCAGGATCCAGATGAGCGGTGTTCACTGTGATGTCTGTGTCAGTGTGTTCAGTGTTACAAATAACCAGCTGCTCATTAACTTTAGAAAATATTGATCTTTGAAAGTCCATATGCTCCTTGTTGTGGCCAAAGGTCAGGCGGTGGGTTTTCTGTACGCTGCAGGTCATCAGTTCACCTACTTCATCAACACAACCGCTCTGATATAAAAAAAACTATGTTTATATGTAACAGTTAAAGGTTTAATGTTTTATACATTTACAGCTTTTCATTTAAGTCTCCAGTGTGGTAACAATTGAGGAGATCGTAACACTGCCTCCATTCAAAAGCTCACAAAGAATCACAAAGATGTTTTCTAAATCATGTATCTACAGAAAGAGATTCATTATTTCATTCTTTGGTTATTAATTGTAAACATATATACAGTGGTGAAATATAATAAAACAATAAGGGGCGGGGCAGGAGGGGTCATATAATTTGAGAAGAAGAAAAGTGATTATGTTTTCACACAGCAGAAATGTGACATCACATCAGAGGTCAGAGTTCATTGACAGCTGGGCTCATGCTCGAGGACACTAAAACAGTTTTACAATTCCAGTTTTATCACATTACTGATTAGTGCAACAGAGCAAAATTGAACACTATAATGTATTGACAGAATGAAGCAGGTAAATGTAACTGTTTTTTGTCTACTGCACATTCTGTGTACGGAGTCAAGTTTGTTCTTATTTGTGTTTCAATAAAACATCAGCAAATCTCATTCATTGTGCTCACTTCCATTTAACAGCATAGAATTCTCCACAGCTTATTTTTGGATCATTTGTTTGAGATGGCTGGGGCTCAGTAGGTAAAGCAGGTCATCTACTAACCAGTGTTGTGCAAGTTCACACCACTCATGAACTAGTTCAAAGTTCAGTTCATACAAATAAACATGAATAGTTCACGTTCATAGTTCACCATTTAAATTCTGAACTAGTTCATAGTTCAGCTCTTATCCATCACTACCTCTTGCCTTTACTGTCGGAATCTAAAACATCCTCCTGGATGGCTCGCTGTGTGAACAGTCAGGCGGCGGCTCGCACAGAATTTGCGCTTCCGCCTCAGGTGTGTCCCTGACATACACGCTGCGGTGATAGACTGCGGTTAGAGTCAAAGATTAATCAAAAAAAGATTAAATTATCAGGTGCACAATTCAGAAAGCACCGCAAAGTAGTGGAGGAGAAGAAAGAACAATATAGAGGTAAGAATCACCCCGATTGTGGACATCATTAATGTTTATTTCTGTCGACATGGCATGATATGCTATCACTACAGGACTCTTTTGATATTTTTTATTATATATTTGTATTGTTTTTTATAGCTTACAAATTTGTCTGCCTGTGTTCGCATCTGTTCTTTCATGCACAACACTGCTACTAACCAGAAGGTTAATGGTTTCATCCCTGGCTCCTCCGATCTGCATGCTTGAATGTCATCGGGCAACACACTGGATCCTACATTACCCTTTAATTGTTAGCCATGTGTGATAGAAAAACTGTTGTCTATTGAAGCATGTTAATATGACTTTTGATATGAAAAACTCTCTATAAATAAAACCCATTTGTTCTCATCATTCTGTTACAATCCAGAGAGTAGGTGTTTGACATTCTCTACTTTCTAGGTTAAATGTTTTACAGTACTTGTTTGTATACACTTAACAAAACACTGGTGCAAACAAAAGCAAAAAATATCCATATTAAAATAGAGGTGATAAATGCAACAAGTGGTTATCTTGAAATGATCCAAATACCACACCTGATACTCTTTAGTATTTGTGTTCTACCCTAACTATATATTTGTTAATGTTCATTCTATATTGTCTATGCATGAATATCCTGATGTAAGCTGCACTTTTAGATAACCGCTAAACAGGATTACACCATAATTCAAAAATCCATGGTCTGCTAGCCGATATCTACAGTAGTAAAAATAAATATGCATCTGTTGGAATCATACCTGCTGATGACGTGGTTCGTCAGAGGTCACAAGTTGTTGATCATGACATTTTCATAGCAGGGTTCATCAGTCACACTGCCCACCGCTCCTTCGTTGGTGATGACCACTGTGAGACTCGCAGTGTCTCCTGCCGGTCCCACAGTAAAGTAGTTGCTCTCAGTCTTTCCTGAACTGGAATCCTCATCCACAGCCCTCAGACCTGGGTCAGATGCAGCCAGCTCTGGCACGCTCTTCAAAATGGACAACGGTCGTTTGGGGGTGCCATTTTCTGATTGTGAAACTTCACTAAGGGCCACTGTGTCAGAGGAGTTGTGGGAAGCATGCTTTCGCCTGATAGGTTTACAAATGGCGACCTCCCCTCCCGACGGCCCTCCCTCCTCCCACACACTCGCCCGAACTCCAAGCTTCCGTCTGGGTGGTTTGGTGATCCCCTCACCTCCCTTCGATTTGGACTTGCCAGACTCCTGCTCTTTTTGTCTCTGAAGGCTGCCAAGTCTTCGCAGCATGGCCTGAACAGGGCCATCAGAGCTCGTATCGGAGACGGGTCGCCCTGCTTTACCCACTGTCACGTACACTGTGGTGACTTTATTTAAAACCCCGGCCGGAGCATCACAGCCGGATGTTTGCGGCAGGTTCCCCTTATGTGCAGCTGGGTTGGACATAGTCCGTCTTCTTCCCCCTGAGCTTGGGACCTGTGAGGTGGCTCGGGATGAGGTTCTGTCTACTTCCTGGTTCCCTGCCTCACAGCCAGACTCCTGGTTGTCTGTAGCCTGCTCATCCAGTTCCTCCTCTTCCTTTTCCTCGCCCCCTGCTGCATCCTCGTCCCCAGGTCTAGCAGCACCTCCCTGGCTTTGAAGGGCAGAGAGCATCAAAACTCCCCAGGTGGATTTGGGTTTGTTGCGAAGGAGAGCGCCAGGGTCCTGAGCGGATCCTCGGCGCTCTTTGGGGCTGAAGCGAGTGCCCTCTGCGAAAGAGACAGACGGCCGCTTGTACTTGGCGATGCTGGAGGTGCGAGGGATGTTGAAGGGTGAGGTGATGTCCTCGCTGCTGAAGCCTGATGGGTCCAGGAACATGTTACACTTTGAGCTCATCTCCTGGAACTCGCCGCCTGCCAAGGCTGGGATGTCTGTCAAAGTGACATCCAGAACGATGGGAAGTATATTAGATGTCAGTCCTTTTCGCCACAAAAGAAGGCAATATAAAGTTTAGTGAAAAGTATCCCTCCTCCTACCTTCTCTTGGAGGGACGCAGTAGAGAGCTTCACCCTCCTCCTCATCACTGTCGAAGGACGACCCATCAGTCACCCAGCCAGAGGACGGAGGCTCAATGAAGCTGTGGTTGAAGGTCAGCTCTGGGTCATGGTGAGATACTGTGTGTGTGGCATGAAAATAGATTAAATTATATAGCAGGTAATGTAGTCAAATCCAGACAGGGCTTATCTAAGTACTATGTGTCTCACCTCTTTGTGTTAGCCTTCACTGACAATGCACACTCTTCATGATAATAAGAGGTTAATGGTGATTTGTAACATGGCCTGTCCTGTGCTATGGGGTTAGGGATTCTGTGTATGTACAGCTTTGAATGAAGGTGTATTACTTACCGGTGACACGAGGCAGACCTGAGGACCAGTTAGAGATACATGGCAGAGCAGCACTCATGTTTGCCAGGACGCTGTAGACGTGATATTTCATCCGAACAGACAAACCTCCGTCAGCCACAGCCGCCCTAAGAGAAAGGTTTATAAAGTGAGAGTCTCACACTACAGCACAGTGCAACAGCAACATTTGTGTTGATTGTAATAATACAGTAACAATGCGTTTTTACACATATTACACATATGTTACACAAAATACAAAGCTTACTAATCTGCTGTCGCTGAACACCTGTATAGTAAACCTGCATCCTTGGTTATTTGTATGTGCTACTCAAGTAGAATCAGCAGAGCCTGGAGCGGAGGATTGTGTATAGAAATCTGTGATGGAATTATTTTAAAAGTGAGTGAGGTACAGACCTGTCTTTGCTGTCAACAGGGCCTCCTCCACAACACAAACAGCAGCAGAGCACAGCTAACAGCAGCAGCAGCAAAGGGACCAACACTCCTGCAAGTACAGCACTCCTGCCACCTGACGCACACATACACACACACACACACACAATATATGACACATGGATGGACGGATAGACATATTTTAAAATGGATGGATGGATAGACATCCATTATAGTCACACCTTCTCCAGTGACTATAATTCCCCCCTCCACCCTGGCTTGGACTGCCACACACCCTCCTCCAACCACTGAACATTTGAACATTTGAACATTTGAACATTTGAACATTTGCACTACACTGTTACTTTTTTTACTACTGTATTATCCCGCCTATAGAATATTCATATTTATATATTTGTATATATTTATCTTGCTCATAGTTCTTATATTAAACAATACCTGTTAATACTGTACTATTCCATATATATTTATTACTGCTCATAGTTCTTATATCATACAATACCTGTTAATACTGTACTATTCCATATATATTTCTTACTGTACATATCTTATTTATTTACATGCCACTTTAAATACGCACAATACTTGCCTTTTTTTTGCAGTTCTGGCTAGATGCTAAACTGCATTTCGTTGTATAAGTACTTGTACTGTGCAATGTCAATAAAGTTGAATCTAATCTAATATGTTCAAATGGATGGATGGATGGATGGATGGATGGATGGATGGATGGATGGATGGACATACTGTTGGGGCAGACTCCACTGACTGGGTGGCAGTGGACCTCCTCACCACAGTCACACACAGAGGAGCAGTTGAGGCCGAACTGCACAGCAGAGCAGCTGCTGTTACAGCTGGAATCAACAGAGAATCACATCATTACATGTAATCACCACAGCAATCAAAGCAAAAACCCTGCAAACGCAACTCGCTTAAAATACTGTGATGACTCTTAAACACTGTGACCTCATAGAGAGAAAAATTAAAGGAACCATTGCAGAAGGTTCTGTGTGTTTTAACCTAGTAACCTCAAATGGTATACTCCTAACAATAACATTACTGCCAACTACTATGTTTAAGTTACTTAGATTATACCACTGGTTGGTTTGAAAATTCCCCTCGTTCAGGTTTGAGAAAAGTATTTCACATTTGTTTACAGTCTCTCCTCTGGGTTTGAGTTTATGCTTCTAACTGTAATACCATGAGACAGTACCCTGCATTAAGCTGCCATACAAATGGAATTATAGTGGTTAATGGGTTAAATCAAGTATGTCTCACTGAGGGTTAACCTGTCTAGACTAGACCAACTAACAAGGGCGACTACAGAAATCTGGAGTTGAGAGATAAATTAAAGTTTGAAACCTTATTTTTTGTAACATCTGTATGTGTAGAAAAATCTTCACGTTGTGCTTTAAAGTGGATTATCCTGCTGGCAAGATAGCTTAGCTTTTGGTCGTTCATAGGACTAGTTTGCCTGGTGCTTTTCCTCCCCACTACAGTTACATTTCATGACTACTTTATTTATGTTATGTAACTAACCTAAATATCTGAGCTGTTGGAGGAACAAAACTTAAAGTCAGCTAACTGGGTGTGTGTGTGTGTGTGTGTGTGTCGCTCTGTGTGTTTGGGCATGTTGGAAGTGACACCCTAGCCCTGTCCCAAACGAACACAAACACTTCTGTAACTCTCACCTCTCTCCCTGAAAGCCTGGCTGACAGACACATCTTCCTGTCACGTGACTGCAGTTACCATGGAAGCAAGGGCTGCACGGGAAGCGGCAGGATTCTCCAAACATCCTGTCGGGGCAGGCCTCCTCACACCTGGGCAACAGAGAACAGTCACCGAAGACACTTACAATCAACTGACTCACCTTTGGTAGATATTGTTCCACACGTTGAGGACACACACTTTCTACTGGCTGCGTTTGAAATGTGAAGATGCATGCAAAGACATAAATAATACATACAAAATCAAACAAGAGTCGTGGCCTTGTTTTTTTCATAAACAAAAGTACAATAAATATATAAGATGGAAAAGTTTCTTCTCTTCACAATCCACCTCACAGGAAGTTATTCGCATTGACATTATCAAATTAAAACTTCCACAGGGAGATAATCAAATCCATTAATCACATGTGATCAATAAATAGAAAGCCAGTTATGAGGAGCTAGAGGTTGGTTTGTTTTAACCGTAACTACACAATAACTATAACTTCAAAAACTTTCATTAATAATTAGTACCAAATCACATTAGCCTTTCTTGGAAATAGCCAAGTAGTTTGTATTTGGGGAATTATTCCAAAGGTTTCAAGGAAATAAGTTGAAAAATACTGGAACTTTACCAGTATCTGTGATTTGTTGGTCTGAAACATGTAACAATCCACTATATAACCTGCAGTGTAACTTACACACAGTCTGGTCACACATGCTCAGATATGCTTTAAACCTACAGTGCCTTGCATAAGTATTCACCCCCTTTGGACTTTTCTACATTTTGTCATGGTATAACCACAGATTAAAGTTTATTTCATCGTGAGTTTATGTAATGGACCAACACAAAATAGTGCATCATTTGGAAGTGGGGGGAAATATTACTTGGATTTCACAATTATTTACAAATAAAAATCTGAAAAGTGTTGAGTGCATATGTATTCACCCCCTTTACTGTGAAACCCCTAAAAACAATCTGGTGCGACCAATTGCCTTCACAAGTCACATTTGCAAGTCACATACTTAGTAAATAGGGTCCACATGTCTGCAATTTAATCTCAGTATAAATATACCTGTTCTGTGAAGGACTCAGAGTTTGTTAGAGATCATTTCTGAACAAACAGCATCATGAAGACTAAGGAGCTCACCAAACAGGTCAGAGATAAAGTTGTGGAGAAATATGAAGCAGGGTTAGGTTATAAAAAAATATCCAGAGCTTTGAACATCTCTCTGAGCACCATAAAATCCATCATAAGAAAATGGAAAGAATATGGCACAACCGCAAACCTACCAAGAGGAGGCCGTCCACCCAAACTGAAGAGTCGGAAAAGGAGAAAATTATTCAGAGAAGCAACCAGGAAGCCCATGGTTACTCTGGAGGAGTTGCAGAGATCCACAGCTGAGGTGGGAGAATCTGTCCACAGGAAAACTATTAGTCGTCTACTCCACAAATCTGGCCTTTATGGAAGGGTGGCAAGAAGAAAGCCATTGTTGAAAGGGATCCATAAAAAATCCCGTTTGGAGTTTGCCAGTCTCCATGGGAGACACAGCAAACATGTGGAAGAAGGTGCTCTGGTCAGATGAGACCAAAATTGAACTTTTTGGCCTCAATGCAAAACGCTATGTGTGGCGAAAACCCAACACTGCCCATCACCCTGAGCACACCATCCCAACAGTGAAACATGGTGGTGGTAGCATCATGCTGTGGGGATGCTTCTCTTCAGCAGGTACAGGGAAACTGGTCAGAATAGAGGGAAAGATGGATGGAGCCAAATACAGGGAAATCCTTGAAGAAAATCTGGTGCAGTTTGCAAAAGACTTGAGACTGGGGCGGAGGTTCATCTTCCAGCTGGACAATGACCCTAAACATACAGCCAGAGCTACAAAGGAATGGTTTGGATTAAAGAATGTTAATGTCTTAAAATGGCCCAGTCAAAGCCCAGACCTCAATCCAATAGAGAATCTATGGCAAGACTTGAAGATTGCGGTTCACAGACGGTCTCCATCCAATCTGACTGAGCTTCATCTTTTTTGCTAAGAAGAATGGACAAACCTTTCCATCTCTAGATGTGCAAAGCTGGTAGAGACATACCCCAAAAGACTTGCAGCTGTAATTGCAGCGAAAGGGGGTTCTACCAAGTATTGACACAGGGGGGTGAATACTTAAGCACCCAACAGATGTCAACTTTCTTGTTCTCATTATTGTTTGTGTCACAATCAAATTTATTTTGCACCTCCAAAGTACTATGCATGTTTTGTTGAGCAAACGGGAAAAAGTTAATTTAAGTCTATTTGAATTCCAGTTAGTAACAGTACATAATGGGAAAAAGTCCAAGGGGGGTGAATACTTATGCAAGGCACTGTATGTGCACACCTTGGTCCTGTCCATCCGGGGTCACACGTCCAACATTCCCCTGTCTTTGGGTCACATGGCTCGTCGTTCCTGCAATGTGGACACTTCTCCTGGCAGCCGTCCCCGTAAAAAGCAGACGGGCACGGGCGGTCGCACTGTGTACCGTTCCAGCCGGGCTCACAGGCGGCGCAGGCCCCGTCAGTGGCAGAGCAGGGCTGGTTGTCTTTACAGTAACCACAGCTGAGGACAGACCAGACCGAGTCTATCAGTATGTCCCGCAAGCTCAAGATAATAGAAACACACATAATCTAACTTTTACACCTACCTCATTTTACACCCACTGCCATACTTTCCAGATTCACAGGGCTGGTTACAGTAGCCACCCTGGTACCCCGGTTGGCACAGGCACTGCCCGTTACCAGGGTCACAGCTGCTGTGTGTGAGGTCACAGTTACATCGCCGGTCACAGCTGGGTCCCCACCAGCCTGCCTCACACTCACACACACCAGTCCTCTTATTACACAGCGACAGGTAGCAGTTGCAGGTGACGGGGCATTTAAGCCCCCAGTGACCTCTCAGGCACTCGCAGCGACCTGTGAGCTGGTCGCACCCGGGGCCCACTGAGCCGTTGCTGACGCACTGGCACGGTTTGGAGCAGGTCGGCGTCCACCAGCCCTGGTCGCAGGTGCAGTTCCCGTAGCTGGGGTGGCAGTGGCCATGGCGGGTGCACTTGCAGGGGTACTGGCAGAGCGGACCCCAGCGATTGGGGTTGCAGGTGCACTCACCTGTGACAGGGTTACATCGGCCGTGTGGGTGGCACCGACAGACCTGGCGACAGTCTGACGCCCAGAAATCAGGAGGACAGCCTGATAACAAACAAACAAAAACAAAAGCAGCAAACAATTAATAATAAAATACTAATAATTACTGTTAATACACTCTCATACTGTACATACTCACTAGAAATGTACATACACACTAATACTGTGAATATATGCTTGAACTATAAATACACTAAAACTGTGTAACCACTGTATGAAGTGGGAGGATCTAACTAAGTACATTTAAATTACAACATTTACAGTGCATAAGGAGACATTTTCCCTCAACCTCACGATTGGTTTCTCCTTTAATGATGAATGGTACAGGTGTTATAATAATATTTTTATTTTCATTACATACATTTACCTTTGAAACTTTAAGTACATCAAGCTGATAATAGCTTTGTACTTTTCAAAGGGAAGGATTTTCAATTTACTTCTACTTGTAATTGAGTAATTTTTCATTTGTTGTTTATGTAATTTCAATCTATAAGTACCTATAAGAAACCTATAAGAAACTAACAATATTAGTATATAACCACTGGACCATCAACAGCAATGTCTTTTTTACACAATTAAACTTAAACCTATTGTGCAGTTTAATAAAAAAACGTTTTAAACACATGCATTATTCAAATGATGCGGAACATCATGCTAACATCTGCTGTTTAATGTAACTCACGTGTTTTGCAGTGAGCTCCGTAGTAGCCAGGTGGGCAGCGACACACTCCAGGATACACACAGATCTCATCCTTTAGACAGGCCTGCTCACCCTCACACACAGCTATACACACACACACACACACACACATTTATTTATAGAGCAAGTAAAATAAAGCCAAAATAGAGGCAGTGAAATTATTATTTCTCCAGACTGCTTTCCATCAGAACAGTTAAAACTCACGTATAGTGCACTCGCTTCCTTCTTGACGCCATCCAGTGCAACAGACAAGGGAGGAGGGGTCTCTTGAAATATAGGAAATAACTGAATCAGTCTGACAAATATGATACTGTATTGGAAAAATTAACTAAGTATGGTTTAAACCTATGTTGTAGTTGAAAAGTACGTTTTATGACCTATATCTACGTACATATACAACCTTTCCAAATACTTTATCACCTGAACTGTTTTAGGGTCTGAACTGTGTAGGACCTGAAAACTGTCAAACCCTTTTTATCTCTTATTTACTCTCCAAAGAACTGAATGTATGTCTACTCATCTCCCAAAAAAACATATTTAGATTTGTTTTCGGTGTTTAGATTCCTCTCTCAACCTGCGCCTACAGAACCAGTCTGAACTGGTTCTGAGAGATGGCCTTTAGTCCTCCTATATAAGATCCTTGCATTTGACTGTCCTTCATCTTCACTCTGAGACCCTTAACTCCCTGTGTGGATCCTTTCTGCAGAAAGCCCCTATTAAATACACAAAGACAAATCTGGGGTTTACAGCCTCTTGTATTTCCAGATTTCCATCACAATAGGCCAAAGAAAACCCTGTAATAAAACACAGGTCAAAGTCAAACACATCCTTTAGTGAGAAAAACGTTGACGGCAGTAAAGTGTGTGACAGGAACAGCACTTATATTCCCGTTTCTAGGGATGTCAACCTATTTTGGTCACAAGCTTCTGTAAGCGACAGGTTCCTGCTGTCAACACTAAACCAAAAAGTAGTCTAGAGTCTACAGGTGTGAGTGAGGGTGAAGTTTGACTGCACCTGAGACTGTGGCAGACGTTCTTCCCAGTAGGGTCCAGTGTGTGTGAGGATGACGACCAGCAGCAGAGCAGAACACTCAGAGCTGAGAGGACAAACTTCATCTCCACGCCAGACCGCAACCAGAACCTGGAGCCGAATATCTTCCTCGTCTGAAAGTCCAGTCTGTTCCGAATTTCTGTCTTTCCTCTCAGTTTGTTCTCCTTCCAGTCAGGGCACAATAAGAGGCAGCTGTATCTCTCTGTCCCCCCACACCCTTCCCTCCTTCCCTCGCTCCCTCTCTTTCTCGCCTGTGAGTCGTCTTGCGGCTCCAGTGCAGCCAGAGAGGTCGAAGCCCCCAGGTTTCCTCTTCCCATTTCCTGGGGAAGTCAGAGCCACTTCCTTCTATTCAGCCAGACTCAGAGCTTTTTAAAGATGGTTGAACACTAACGAACAAAACACGTCCTACACAGACACACACACACACACCCTTGATTTTTCCCCAGAATCTGATGTTTACAGTCTTCTTGGAGATGATGAAGAAAGTCTCTGTGCTCCTTAAAAGTCATGAAAGTACAAAGATGGTCACATGATCAAACTAGAATGACACTCAATAGAGTTCATACCTCTGTCAAGTACTAACAGTCGCATGAGAACTCAAGGAATATGTTGAAAAACGCCCTGTCTCTCGATGTTAAAGAAAGTATATCTGTTTCCATCCCCTTGATTCAAATCCAGTCCATGATTCGAAGGATTCCTTCCCGGGTCAAGCCTCACCTCACCAATGCATTTTATGTTTATCGGTTGAGTGGTTTATTCATAATCCTGCTAACTAAAAAACATACAAGCTCAGACCAAAAACCTAACCACCTTGGTGGAGGTAAAAATGTGTATTGAAAAAATTGTATAACATGTGCTGCACAGAACCATTTCTGAATCTGATACTGCGTCTGATTTTCAAAGAATCTTGAGGAAAAAATGGAATGACACTATTTTTCTTTTCAATACCAGTGTGTTAAATGGATTTTATTTAAGTTTGAGATTTCAACATCACAGAAAATCCACATTTCAATTGTTTTTGTCACATTTTCAATAAAGTGGCAATTTATATCTTAAATATTTTTGATCAGCATATAATTTCATTATAAAGATGCTTACAAAAATAGATTGCAAACAGAAATGAATAAAAACATGGTGTGATTTGCAGGTCATACATTATCTATGTATAAACACATCACCACTGGTCTGTTACCGGTGTTCTGTCTATTCAGACATTAACACAGGTGTCAGATTAGAGTGTTCAGATATGTTATGTTGCTTTGTCAGTTAATGTTGGAGAGAAAGAAAATTCCCAAGTCCCCTCTCATTTCCCAAAGGAAGTGCACAACTTCCTTAAACAGTAACCGGTCAACAGAGGCTGGTACCCCAGCCTACACACGTGTGCGTAGACGCACACTTATGGCAACAGCATCACATACACACAAGCAGGATGCTTTGGAGCCAAAAAGGAGCTGATGACTGAAAATTAAGAAAATATACTATAACATATTAAGGCTTATTCAAAATGCACCCACTGCTTGAAGAGTCAAGTACTGCAACTACAAAGTGCTTCAAGTCATGAAAAATACATGAGTAAATATTATTATTAGTTATCAAATGAAACAATGCCCTCTTGTGGATTAGAGGTGAACTTAAAATACGGGTTTCCAGATTAAATATTGGGGATAGTTTAATTTCACAATATATATTTTTATAATCTTGTGTCTTTGGTTTTTTGTTGAACCCGAAACAATATTTATTTGTGTTAATTAAAAAATCTCTGACAATAAGACAAAGAAGAAAAATACTATTATTTGTATTAATACTTATCCATATAAAAGGAAGCTGTGGTGAGTTACAAGGTTTCCCTTAATACTGTGGTACACTGAGCGTTTTATACTGAAGTCAAACAGTGTGACTCATATTTATGACCTCTGTGAAAATCAGAGGTCAAGGGTAAATTATTAAAAATATATCTGAAGGGTTTCATTAAAACATTCAGTCTTCATGCTCACATAGTGCTTTTTGTGTTACATACATTGCTACTCAACAACCTCCTGACCTCTCTACTGAGCAAAGACCAATAGAAGATGATGCGACCGAAAGGAGAAAACGGTGTCAGGACTCGTAGGATCTCAGGTTCAGTACCGGGCTCAGGACTTCGGTCGCTGCGCCGTCTCATCATCAGCGGCCTCTGAGTCTCCGATGATCTCCCAGCCAGAGGCGGAGTTGCTCATGTGGGTGGGGCTACGGCCGTTGCCCGACCGCGTCAGAAAGCCAAAGCTGCAGAGTAGAAAAAACAGGCCTGAGGTCAGATCTGTAGACGGGGATTACAGCTAAATATAGAGCAGGACTGATGAGGATCCCTGCAATGTGACAGCAGACAGCGATAAATGCAACGCTTTGATTCACAGATGATGTCTGTTTTATTTCTGATTCACCTTTAACTCAAGCTGAAGAGTGATTCAGTTGTTAAGAGTTTAACTAATCATCATCTATAATATCTAATCTGTACTTGTGTCTCAGAGTTTTGGTAATAAAGTGATAACTCTATTTCAGATGACTTATTCATAGATACTGTGGGATCACGAATCAATCTTAGCTACAACCCAGGTCCTGTTCTTCATCAGCTCAAACTGTCTAATGTCCTCAGTCCAAACAATTGAACATTTCTAAAAAGACACACTAAATCTAATCCAAGAAACATGAACACGTGTTAACACATCAAATCTACTTAGTTGAGTTGCTGAATTACAGAATTCAAATTATCTCTCCATGTCCATGTCCCCTCCCACCCCTGTGCCAAATGTTGTTTATGTTGCAAATAATTGATGCCGGGAAGCAGATAAATATCAAGATTATATAAATTCGAATCAAATCAAGACATTGTGAAACAAAGGGGACTGACAGCAGCCAGGTGCACAGGATACAATGTTCCGCGAGCAGGTAAAAGGGACAGATTACAGGCTCTGTGACTCTGTTTACAGCTGGACGCATTTTGCAACATGGGAAAGTCCTTCAGGCTGAGTTTGAGAACCTACTCTCTCTCTCTCTGCTCAAACACTTGTTTTGGAACTCATTCAGCGACATTGTGTAAATACTGACGAACAAATTGTAAGCACATACAGCAAAGTTTGACCGAGATCACCAATACCTTTGTGTCCAAATGAGAATAACACTTTCTCGATTGAGATGAAAAGCATGACTTGATGCATCATCACATATTTGTATTTTTGTGCCCTGCAGGTCCAAGTTGTACTCACAGATTTCGTATGCGTGACTCAGCTGGTCTGTCAGTGTCCGTGTCCACTTGTGGACCGTCTACTTCTGTCTGTCCAAAGAGAGATCTCCTCTCCTCCTCATCACTGGAGAGAGAAAATAACAACCGTGAACAAACCGTACTCTTCTCTTCTGAACACCTAGACTGACCCATTATTGTGTGTTGAGACCTGCTGCTGCACTCGTTCGCAGAAATTCCGAGCATCTTGGCCTTGATGAGCTTTCTCCTTTTTTTGATGGCTGAGCGGACAGCTTCTAAGAGGAATCCCGGACACCTCTCCTCATTCAGGATCTCCCTGCAGAGACAGCAATCACATGTCAAATCATAAGAAACACTATTTGGTCCACACACACTGCGACAGGCGGACCTACCTCTGATAGTAGTTGAGCTCCTCCTGCACCAGGAACAGGTTGGTTTTGAGCTCGTTCCTCTCGAAAATGATGTCACGCACCTCCTTCTTGGTGAAGCACGGCCGATCGGGATCTTTCTGATCACCGGTCGTCTTTTTCTTTGACTCATGAGCTGTTTGACTTGGACTGGACTGAGGAGCAAACAAAGAGTCAGGTTGTCTTTATAAACTGGAGGAACCATGTTGAATCTTGAGTTTGTTGGGGGGAGAACCAAGCAGAAATACTTTTGTTGTGATTGATTGAAAGAAAATGTTACGTTGACACATGTCAATATTAGATTTGACACATTTAGCTCTTTGTAGTATGAATCCTGAGAAGCTATAACATAATATATTTCAACTCTTCAATTAACCGTGTCCTTTATTATATCCTATATTCCTAATACGAACAGGTCTTTAAATAATCTACATTGACCCTGTTAATAATGTCTTTGAATTTGAGAAGCAAACCCACACAAGAACAGTGTTGTAAATTACAGTGTTGGCAGTTTAAATGACAGAAACCTACAGGGCTGTTGCTGTTGGTTCTGTCCAGCTGTGCTTGGAGGTTTTCTATCTCATTGCTCTTCTCTTTCAGATCGGCCTCCATGTCGGCCTTCCTCTCCACGGTGCTCTTCAGCTGAGCCTGCAGCACTTCCTGTTTGTGTCGCAGCTCTGCGTTCATCTTCATGAAGCGGTCCAGCTGCTCCTGGAGCTACACACACACACACAGATATACACAGATACATATTAAATTTTGTTTCATTTTGAATTTGTCTTAAATTTTCGGTCTATCTGGTGTTTTTATTTTGACCTGGGAACCCTTAAATAAATATTCTTATTATCAAGTGGATTTATCTGGTTAAATAAAGGAAGTCCCAGCATGTAGACCAATTTTAAATAGGTTTAAAACACACCCAGTTATGGCTGCTATTTAAATCATGTGGTATACATGCCTTGACACAAATAAAGACACGTGCAAACACTCATACCAGAGCACACACACACACACACACACACACACGTACGTGCACACACAGACACACACACACACACACTATGCAGCCGTGTAGGGGAGCAAACTCCGCTCAGACCCTAACCCTAACCCTAACCCTAAAGTGCAGCTTAACCAGTAACTATGTGGATAATCCCTGCACTCTCTACCTGACTGTTAACTTTCTGGTTGTTTACAGCAGTGGTTTACAAGATGGAACTTCTCTTTGACATCACATGTGATGCAGTAAAGTGTGCATGTGAAGAAGTCTATATATCTTCAAATAATACAAAATGTATAATCATAGCATGATAAGAGATATAAAAGAGGTAATTTTATCTGTTTGGAAAGTAAAAAAGCCTTTAAGGAGAAATAAACCTTTGAAGCCACAATCATACACATCACGTTGTTTGTGTGTCTACGTGTGAAAGGTGCAGCAGCTCTATATCTCACTGTCTCTCTCTCAAGTCTAAAACCTAGTGCTAACCAACTGTTTCATCAAGTAAATGACAAGATGCTTGGTGTGAAGATTTTGCCTTTTTACTAGCACCACGGAGGTTGTCTTTTCATAGGACTAAGACTACAAAACGGATTACCACAAAACTTGATTCAAGGATATGTTCCAGGTCCGGAGAGATCTGGATCAGAGGGCGGATCCAGGAAATACTTTAACTTTCTTAAACATTGCTGGATAGGGTTTGTTGTGACTTTCTCGTTGATGAAAAATCAGATAAAGGGGAGAGCGGGGTAATGTGGGACATCGGGTAATGTGAGATACCCCCTGTATCTAGGCAACGGAACACATTTGTGGTCATTTGACCATTATGTTTTCAAGCCCCTCCCATTCCCCCCTTGCCATGAAGGAGAAGTTGATGCTGGTGCTGTGGAAAGTTTTTTTTTTTTTTTAACAAAAATGTGTTTTTTGCATGTAAAGGTACATTTTCTTGCTTTGAACTTAATCAACTGTTGTGTCAGAAATTGAATCAGGTAGAAAAACTTATATAGTACATGTGATTGATGCTAGCTGAAGATTAGCCTGAATTGCTAAGAGATGTTGTTTTTTCTAAAACGGTGGCACCCTGAAGCACAAGTCAAGTTTAGTCTTAAACATATTTTAGTGTTATATAACATTATATATGTTTTATTTTTTATGTCATAAACATTGTAGAAAAGCCATCATGCTAAGAAACTACACCAGGATGACAACCTGGGGCCAAACACCCCTCGCAGAGATGTAGAGTGCAGCCGCTGAGGTCATGCAAGGAAAGAAATCCTTAAGAAAAGCTGGAAGGGATAGAAATATTGATAAGACAACCCTCAAAAGATTAATAAAGAAAAAATGAGAAAGGGAAAGTAAAATAAGTAGCCTGGGGTGCAGTAGCTGAGGTAAAGAGAATGTTCACAGATGAGATGGAGGAGGAGCCAAACACTTGAAACAACTAGCTGACCAGTTCCATGGCCTTGCTCCAGTTGGGTGCCATGAACTGGCATTTGAATACACAGAGAAATACAATATCCCTGTCCCTGCCAATTGGACAGAGAAACAATGTGCAGGTAAGCTAGGGTGTGCAAGAGATCACATGAATCATAATATTCATAAATGTGCTTAATTGACCAATCCCCATGATTCTGTTACTAGTCCGATATTAGTGGTTGTCAATCTAGCTGTCGGGATTTTAACTATTACAACATGTGTTGTTATGGTAGTTTGAAAGTGGAAAAAGTAAGTGGACCACTTTACCCCGTAGCTGGGGTAAAGTAAGACACAAGACCACTTTTTTTAAAACAATCATATTTTCACTGCCCTTTGTCCTGAAGACATTCTGATCATTTCCATTGATAGAAAACATCCTGAATTTATGGGAAATGTGTAAATTTGACTGATATATCATTTTAGTTCGCCTAGAGGGGAGCTAATGTAAAAGATGTCCCACATTACCCCGCTCTCCCCTACTCATGGTGTGATATCGATGAGTGTTTTGCAATTTCTTGTGGATCCAAATTCAAATCTGGAACAGGTGCATTTAAATGTGGTTTAAGATTAAGATGCATGTATTAGTCCAAAACACATGCACAGACATGCAAAGGCACACTCATGCAGTAAGGTTAATAAGGTTGTAGTCTTTTTTCAGTTACTGTATTGTGACAAATAGGTCAAGAAATCTGAAACTACCAGCATCCTGTCACTGAGCAACATAATGCAGCCTCAGCTGTGAGGATTGTGGTTGGGCCTTGGTGGAGATATGCGCTCTACTGAGTGGCATTCTAGTTATGAGAATGTGTCCACGTGCAAAGGCAGAGGAAGCATCACACACACAAGCGTCTGTGTCTCCTTACCGCCTCCACCTCTTTGGAGATGGTGGTGATCTCCTGAACCTTGGCCCTCAGCTCGTCCCTCTGCTTGTCCACCACCTGCTTCAGCTTCAGCATCACCTCTCGCTCCTGCCGCTGCACACGGTCTGATCATGGGAGAGAAAAAAGTGCCTTGACTCGTATGTGTTATGAAAGCACTTGGCAGGTTATTTTCATCTCGAGCCAAAGGTAAGATCATAGCAACTCTGTAGCTTCGGAGAAAATATCAGTGGAGAGAGTTTTTTATAATAAAAAATACGACATAAACATGCTTCATCTATCAACAAATAGTCTTTACATAAAAGGTTGTTACCAAATTTCCTCAAAACAACTCGATAAGTGACAGAAGATACTGACTTAAAGGATCAGGTCACCCAAATGCTAAAACACATGGTATACTCAGGAGCATGTAATATTCCCATGCCGGTTATTTTAGTTTTTGTTGTTAAAATTAGGATAGTTGTAGGAACTGTTTTTTCTTTAAAAGGTTCAACACATCACAGTGAAAATCTTATCTACAGTAGCAACAGAAACTGAGATGTTTTCTTTTGTATTTTGTTTCATGCAAACATGCCACAGATTCCACACATTCCACTCTCCTCTGTTGTATTAGTGAGGAGTAACAAATCTTGGATTTCTCAAAACTTGGGCAAATAGAATCTAAGCTATCCACAGCTTGATGCCACACATGCCAAGATGTTTTTCATGATCTGCATACATGAAAAAAAAAAACAGATGTGTCATGTTCCGTAGTCCCAAAACTAAATTCTTCTACACAAACAAAAAGGCAGCACATGAGAACTCAGCCAGTTGAAGCACTGGAGCCCTTTTCCAATTCACCTGCCACATGACCTTCTGTCAAATAACTCCAGTTGCATGTTTTTCCTGTCAGCACAAGAAAACAAGAGCCCCAAAAGTGATCCCCCCCCCCCCTTCATCTGGCTCACATTACTGTTATGAGGCTTCTACATGCTGAAATACGTCAGTCCACTTTATCTAGCGTCCTCTTTGCGTTTGCAGAGTAAGCACAGCCTCTTGTCTGAGTCCTCTCTAAGAACATCTGCTGCTTAATCTTAAAAAAATGTACCGCACAACTGAAAGTGCAGCAACCAGTTTGACTACTATCAGTGTCCCTGTACATGACTGTTTAACCACCACTTTGAATCTGTATTTTAATTGGTTGAGATGAAAACCATATAATCAAATGACCTTTAGGGTGATTTGGCTTGGATAGGGGCCAGGGGTTTTCTAGGGACCAGGAGGGCAAAATTCCTTAATCTATTTAGAAAATCTATATGTCTGCCCATAAGACTATGATAGCCACATTTATTAATTTTATGTTACGGCTCTCACTTATGTTATAAGTGAGAGCACTCCTGAAAATAGGGGAGCCCCTAACATTTCCCCTTTCGTCCACTCCTTTCATGATTCCCACAGGGTTTTAAAAAGTGCAAGTTCATTTCTTGAACTTGAAAAGTCATGTGAGTTTCAAAACCAGCAACATGCTTAACATTTGACTTTACTTATTTGATCCTGGACATGGACATACCTTCTTGTGCATAGCTGCCCTTCAGCCTGCTATGCAGCTCCTCCCTGTCCTCCTGGAGCTGCTGCACCTGGACCTGCAGCTCCTCACACCTCCTGCTCCACTGCTGCTGCTCCTTCTGCTGCTGCTCCTGCTGAAGAGGACGAGACAGACTTTAAAACCTCAACCTCAGAGACAGGATATAAAACTTATAAATAAATAAGATCAGAATTCTAGGTGAGCTGTAAAAGCCTCTTGAGCATCCATGAAACCATCATGGATCAAAACGGGTCATTACCAACAGGGTGTGTCCCTTTACAGTTGAGTCATCACAAATGTTGTGTGGACATCTGAATAACAACCGCACCTTGTCTTTTACTTTCTCAACCATGCTTATAACAAAATGTCTACAGTGTAATGACACTAAAGTGTGAAGTGCTCGACATACTGAAGGATAAGTAGCAAAAATCTGACTTTTTATAATTAAATCTAGAACTGGAAACGATGTAGCTTAAACACTATAGAACAAATATTTTAGCATTATTAGTTTAGCTAGTTGAGTTAATCAATGTAATTCCAGAAATAACTGTGTTGCTTTTATAAAGCCCTTTGAAAGATTTGTTGTTTCACAACAATGAAGCTCTTTGTGAGTTAATAATCCATAACACATACAGTACAGTGTGATGGCATACTATGGGAGTGCCTGTCTGCACTTATATCACAGCATTGTTCACGTGGAACAAAAAAATATTTTACTGATCACCATAATAACTGTTACCAATAACATGTTTTTGTGTGTCTCTCTGTTGTTGCTTTGAGTCTTTATTGTCAAGGTCGGCTGTGGCTCAGGAGGAACCAGAAGGTTGGTGGTTCATCTCTCCCATGCTGAAGTGTCCACGGGCAAGACCCCGAACCCCTGCAGTAAATATGTCAATGTTTCTGGTTTGCCCTCTATGATAGTTGACTCAATACATGACTTATACATAACAAACTAAATGTCTAACATCTCCAAAGCATTATTTTATGTTTCTATTGTTGTGTGAGGAAGAAGATCGATAGCCCCTGCTTATCTCTGATTGATTCGCCCTGTTAATCTCCCCTAACCCTAACCAATCAGTAGTCTTCATGCCTAAACTAACCCATTAACAGTAGGGAAGGGCCTAGGGTGGAATACATTATAGCTCTTCAGATTAACTAGATTCTTCCGCCAAAACAATAGCAAATATTATTATCTGCACTTAATCCTCCCAAAGACAAATATAGTGATTTAACAGTAGAAGTCTTATAACATTGACAACCTATACTACACTGATAAATCCAAATGTTAAATATCCTCACTTTTCAACCACGAAACTGCCATGTAGAGCTGCAGCGAACATTTGATTTATTGATTAGTTGATCTGTGGAACAAAGATAATTAATAGTTTTGAGTTGTTTTCTAAAAAGAACATATATAAAAGTTTCTGGTTTCTTGGCTTTAGCTTCTTGGTGGAATTTACATTTTTCTGTTTCCCATTTAATCACAGTGATCTCAATATCCTTGGTTTATTTGCACAAAACCAAATATTGCAGGTAACATTTGAGGATGCAACTTTATGATTACCCAGCTGGTAATAGCAGGTTGGGGTAAATGTCTGGGGAAACAGATGACTCCAGATAATATCCAGGTTCACACAATCGTGGTAACACATAAAGCATGAATATATAACTCTTGTCATATAGAAACAGCCTAATTCTATCATGTTTTTATTGTATTCAGAAGGCAGTGGCCTCTCTCCTCTGGCCTTTGTTGATAGTTTTAAGAAACAAACTCAAGAAATATTTCTACCATCTTACATTTAATTAATTGTGTCCCTTTTTTAAACACCATTGTTTTTATTTTCACTTATTTTTATATCTTTTGCTAGTTTATTGCTTTTATCCTGAGTCTTTGCTTTATTGATAACCTGTTCTCATCTCATTTCATGTCTTTGATTTTATTTTAAAGCACTTTGAGCTGCATTTTATGTACAAAAAGTATAAATAAAAAGTATTATTGTTATTATGTATGGGCTGGAATCGTGTTTACAGACTGCAGGGAGGATTCACACAGCTAACATGTCCGTGTCTCACCCGTGCCTCATGTCTGTCCTCCTCGCTGCCGCAGTCTTTACCGCCTCCACGTTTCCTGTGCTGCTGCTGCTGCTGCTGCTGCTGGAGCTGGATGGCCTCGAAGGTCTTCAGCAGCTCCTCTTCCCTCAGCTTGTGAGCGAGGTTCCTCGACGCGAAGCTCTCCAGCAGCTCCAGCACCGTCACGATCCTCGGCACCAGCCCCAGGACGCTCTCCTTCCCGTACCCGTCGATGAGCCTCTCCACCTCGGCGCCGATCAGCTTGGCGATCTCGTACACGTCGTCCAGCGTCAGAGCCGAGCAGGACTTGTCGAAGCAGCTCCCCGTGGCGCCGCCGTCCCGCTGGGCTTCGTGCGCCTCCATGTCTTCCTCCTTGTTTTGTATCGAAAGCGACGCTGGCTAGTCAGCGCAGCGTGTCAGCGACACGTAACGAAAGCAGATGATTGTGGAGGTGCACTCTTTCACTTGTGCACGGCTGAGTCCACATACGAAAGTGATGTGACGCTCCTCTTCCGACAACAACATGCACAAACCTGCCGATGTCACAATAACAGCCCACATTAAACACATTACAAGAACATCGCGTACTCACGATCCACTGTACTACAGGGCTGGACAGTCCCAGAGAGTGATCGTGCAGCCTACATACACTCTGCAGGATCCTCCTACTTCTCTGTCCAATGTAATGTGAGCACACACGCATAACAGCATGCAAAAGCTCAGTAATGGAGGCAGCGGAGCGTGAACATTGGATTTCCTCTGCAGATCTGTAGTCACAAGTATTGACCTATGGCTGACTATTTAAAGTCAATCGAATTATAAATGAATGAAGTTGAAAGAGGCAAGAAACGCAACCTGTACAGGAAACACCTAAAACCTATAATCCCAATAGGAGGCAGTTAGGTCAGTCCTTACATTGCAGGACGTTTCAAAAACCGTGTGTAAAAAGAAGTGTGCTTGCGCATGTCACTGAACTAAACCAAGCTCAGTGAGTTACTGTTGACCTCTGCTCTGACCGAAGAGGGAAGCAAGTTTAAACAGTTCCCCTGTACTGTCAAAACAAAAAATCCATACTTCTCTTCCCATCACATGTGTATTTTTACATTATAGATATAACAAGGGGGCCGGCCGGAGAAACTCCAGAGAATGTCCAATGCAACCGACGCCGACAGTTGCTTTCTTACAAATAGACAGTCTGGAAAATAGCAGGAGATTATCCAGATTTCAGTGTGGGTCTGAAAGTAGCTTTATTACAGATAACATTAAAACATAGCAAATGTTTATAAAAAATTTGATTTTTATTTAAACCCAAGCTACAATGTCACATGGTGTACAGTACAACATAGTAACTGGCATGAAAATACAGCTTTCATTTCTCAAAAGAGCTGAGGGAAAGTAGAAATCTTCCCCGTTTAAAGATGATGTCATTACCAAATATTACACTGAAAGTATTTTATGCTGAAAACTACACACAGATGCACATAGGGAGGAGCCACATGATTCAAGACTTACTCAAGGAAGCCTTGACCAAAACAGGGAGGGAGACAGAGTGGGCAACAAGAAAAAGAACAACATTCGTAGAAAAAAAAAGAACAAAAAGATTAACAGGTTTCTAAAACTTCCTGAAGCCTTTTCATAAAAAAAATTCCAACCATCACAGTTATACATGTTCGATAGAAAAATTACAGCGGCTCTTCTGGTCCGACTCAACATGAGGATGGCAGAGGTATCTACAAAATGTATCGGGAGCGATGTGTCGACTCAAGCATACATGTCCTCTCGGTCGGCGTTGTAGATCTCGCCCTCCTGCAGTGAGGCGAAGTTGAGGAAGTGCGAGGGCCGGTGGACTTCATGGTAGAACTCTTTGGGGTTGGCCAGCTGGAGGTCGTACTTCATGTTGGGATCATGGCGCACACCTGTTGAAAGAATGGATATTTAGTGATCTATTCTGCTAATCCCGGTTTGAGCACTCAATTATAGCAGTCTAGCCTAAATACATCATGATGATGTAATTCAAACAATATACTGTCCATTAATGTGAGGAATGAAAAGACTTTTTGCATTTCAGCATGATAGAGATTTTCAGCTGTGAACCAGTGTGAAAGTAAAATCAATCAAACTGAAACTGGGGCACAGCGGAAACATCAATGTGTGCCAACGATTTGTGTCACAGATGAACAGAAGATCAGGCACTGAGGATATCACATATGTAACCTGGCAGTTTGACGCAAATTAATCATCCAATGAAATAGTACACAAAAGCTTATCTGAAAAAAAAAAAAAATACTACGGCTACTGACCCATGAAGTTGTAGTTCCAGGAGACTTGTCCAGGCACCATGAAGAAGGCCAGGAAACGATCCGAGAGCAGCATCTGCACTCTCTCGTAATGGGAGGGCAGGTAACCTTTAGGGTTGTTGCCCTTGTCTGTGTTCTGACGACCCCACTCGTAGCCGCTGGGTGTTAGCTTGTAGGCTGTGAGTGTGCACGAGCCGGGGGTGAAGCTGAAAACCATAATCAAAAATACATTTAAGTACCAGTTCATTTCCTACATACCGCTTCTTGTGATAGCTCTTAAGTCCAAAAAATATTTTTTTCTAATTCATAGTAAACATCAAGCAGCTTAAATAATAAACAACAATTTATAGACGGATAGCATCTTGTATTAACACCTACCTGCAGGTTATGATGATGGTCTTTTCTCCGTCCCATGAAGGGTTGTCAGCCATGACCTTAGCGTGGGTGGTGACGTCCTGAGGGGACAGCTGTGGTGACTCATTGGGCTGGGTGTGGATCCAGCCAAGGGGCTCCATTTCCTGTTGAAATAAAGGAAAGAAGTTAAAAACTTGAAAGGAAAAGAGTTGGTTCAACTACTGAACATCAATTTGTCACACTCCAGGTGTCTTACTTTAAGGTATTCATGGCCAGGCAGCTGGTTGGGCAGGTGGACAGTCTGGTGCGTCCCCCATTGTGGTACCATGACGATACAACGGATCTCCTTCACCTGGGGGTTGTCTGGTGGGCTGGTGCCATACAGGTAACCTGCAATCTGGAACACAGTGCAGATTCAGAACGTGTTGAACAAGGACTGAGAGGGTTTCTTTAGTTTGCACACACGCACATGATGAAGGGCCCTAGTGGAGAAACGCAGACGCAACATTCGTACCTGTGCTCGTAGATCTGAGATACAGATGAACTTCTTGAGGACGTTCTTGGGCAGGATGTAGGTGTAACCCGTCTCCTTGATGTCATCAGACGACACGTAGATGTGGTTGGTTCGGAGATGGAGGTTAGCAGCAGAAATAGCCCTGACAGGTGACAAACAAGGAACATTAAAGCCGAATGAGATTGAAACCAAAAGAGTTAAACTTATGATTGCCATAATAACAGTTGAATTCAACACACACAAACTTAAACACTGCCTGCATACCTCACTCTCCACTCAGTCTTGGATGAGAAGGTCTGCGTCTCGTAGTTCGAGGTGGTGGAGGTGATGATCTCGTCACCATGCTTGTTGACAGTGCGGGTCTGTGTGGCGGTGAGCTGCGACTGCTCTTTGGTCTGTTTCTCAATTTCAGCAATTTGCTGGCGCTGCTGTGACGGTGCAGAGATCTCCATACCCAGGATGATGTCACGAATCTCAGACTGTGTCAGTGAGGCCACGTTCACACTGGAGGGAGAAAGGAAGCATTAACTACTTAATGCAAGTCTGATTTTATTCTGTTATATTAAAGATATTTTACAAGTAATATCCGAGCTACATTATGCCTTCATTTTAGCTCAAGAATATCAATCCAAAACAATACTCACTTGTTCTTTTTGCCATAATCAGCCAGAATGAGGTCCTTGAGTTGCACCTCTACCTTGATCCACTCCTCATCAGTAAGTGTGGGCCAAATGTGGTGAGGCTCGGTAATCGTTGTCTTGTCCGGCTTGAGGATCACCTTGGCTCTGTCGTTGTTGACGTGGAGCGCTCTGAGAATCAGGATGAGTCGAGAGAAGGCCTAGAGATGGAGCAGACAACCAAACACAAACTTATTACACAAGCGAATTAGTTGATTTAACCAAAGAAAAATAGCACCCGAATGGCTGGGTTGGTAAATAACCTTAGATCAGCTCAGGTTTGTTAGTACCCATCATTTATGCTGATAAATAAGCACAGACTCTTTCTAACAGCTTGATTCGTAATTTCCCAGTGGGATCAAATACAACAGAAGAACTTCAATACAGATGTACACATCTATATGAATTTGATACCATCCATATAATCCTGATTTGAATCTCTTGTGCAGGGTGAAACTCACTGTGTAAGATGAGATGGTCTTGAGCCAGTCGTCATAGAGGTTGAACAGCACCATCTGAGGCTCTGTAGCCTTCAGGATCAGGTCTCCGAACTTCTCCACCTTCAGACAGGCCTGGAAAGGCAGCTGCAACTCAGAGCCCTTGATCACAATGTTGGGGAAATCAAGCAAGTGGACCTGCACAAAGAAAACAAATGGTATTAGGACAGGAAGGCACAGACCGTATGTATCCAAACAAAAAGATGATGCATCAAGGCTCCAAAATGATTTTCGCAGTTCTCAGTGCGACCTCACCTCCAGAGGGTCCAACATGCCCTTCCTGGTGACAATGATCTGTTTCGGCTGTTCTTCTACAGGGAGGGAGCGAATCAGGGCAGCCACTTCTTCAGCTGTCTTCCATTTCGCCAACTACAGAGAAAGAATTGAAAACTTTAGTGACATATACCCAAAGGGGTAGAACCGGTTTTAAGTGCAAGGGTAATGTATTTGAGGACTATTTTGTTATCATGTTCAAATTCAAAATCATTTCATCCCAGTGATATATGCTGAAGGTATTGTACTGACAAAGAACAGGACAAAACAAACTATAAAAAGACACTAAGAAGCCCTTCTCTTAAACACAAACCCAAACTGACCATAGTAAGAGTTCAAGATAGTTGTAGTAAAGTTGTACCTGTCCCAGACGTTTCTGTCCAGCCCACACAGATGTGTGAATGATCTTGAGGAAGAGCTGACCAGTCCTGGGGTTGAAGATGAAAATGGCTCCATTGATGGGCTTCGTGGTCAAGTTACCCTCAAATGTCTGTTGTCATTGACAAGGAAAACATGGGTCATTTTAATATTCCTAAACAAAAAGCAATATATTTATTTTCAATTGATAATAAAAAAGTTGTCGGCCCTCACCTTGTGGATGGTGACCCTGTAGACATTGGTGTCATCCACAAACCAGATGATCTGGTTGGAGAAGAGTTCGCCGTAGTTCTGTGAGGACAGGTAGGGCTCAGTGGGCTCTGAAGAGTACAGCTGCAAACCTTTGCGGATGCGCTCCCTGAGCACATACAGGGCGGGGTTGGCCTTCATGATCTTAGCCATGGCCTGCTGGATAAGAGGCTTGCTTCCCGGGAACCAGTTACCATAGGCACTACAGAGGGAGAACAAATTAAATAACCAAACATGCCGTATGAGCTCAAGTGCGTTGACAGTTGTGTTCATATACAACAACTTAGCACATTGGTGTGAAAACTTAACAGGCAGCTGCAGAACATTTGTGAACATGATCAAGTGGATGCTTATTTCTAGGAGATGGTGCCAAGCATTTATTTGTCATTTGTCTAGATATCTATTAATTTTATTCTAGATTTCTAGTTGTTTTTAAAAACCTTAAATCCACAAAGATGTACTCTTATAACATTATAATATTACTGTGTCTTGTCTTTTTAATAGCATTATAATGCAACTATGGAAAAGATAAAATGGTTTACTGACTTAAGTAAAAAAATATGTGAATGTGAAGAAAATAGAGATGGCAAATCAGATTATGTTGATTGTGTAACATATTTTCCGTGTCCTGTACAAAATAATGGACAATCATGCAAAAGCTAATCTATAATAATAGCATTGATTATGTTAATCATCTAATATTGCCATCATAACTGGTCACATAGCTGTGCTTTAACCAATCCTTACCTGTGGAGGTTGTAGGCTAGGTCGATAGCAATGAGCACCCCAGTTGGGGAGGGGTAGATACTCATGTTGTCAGTGGTGTAGTCCAGGAACTTGGCCCTGGCGTAGCGCTCGATGTCATGTGAGTCGTAGTCACCCCAGCGGAGCTGAATGTCAATCCAGTACTTCTGCGTGGTCGTGCTGTCCATCACATCTCTGTAGAAGGAGATGAACAATTTTATTCATACAAAAAAAGATAACTGCCTTTAATGCATCACATCTCATGTAAAAGGTCTTCCTTGTACTGGGGAGAATTCTTAGCATTCTCCATCTTTTTCTGTCAGTATCATACTGTGAATAATGTTCCAGAAATCATACTTTGAGTCAGCGAGAAGAGACGGTCTAGAGACATTCCACTTGTACGATGCAAAGAGGAGGATATCTGCACAAGACGAGTTCATTTTGTACGACTTCCTGGGGTGAATGGTCTCCTTCTGTACAGTCTCAATCTCCAGGGCATCCAGTTCCTGGTCAAACACCTGTAAAACAAATTCATAGCAGTTGGTCACAACGTGTTTTATTTGCAGTAGCATCTTGACATATTGACTGAGTTTGTCAGGATGCAGAAGGAAAATAAAAAGGCAGATTTACAGATTTAAAGTACTGGACGTACCTGACAAAGATCCATGACAACGCTCTCGTGAATCTTTTGCCACAAGTGAGCCCTGAAGATCTGAATGAGGGAGATCTTCAGTGTGGGGATCTTTCCGTGCATGAAGATTCCAGTCAGGTCAAGTTGCACCTGGAAACCCACGTACACCTAGAAACAATAAGAGGGTTAAAACTGTTAGCCAGTGCAGGAAGTGTGAACCACAACCACCGTTAATGTCCATGACCTGTTAAGAGATTTTTTAACTTTTACTAACATTGGCTCTGTTGATGGTGGGTGACCACCACAGTGTGAACCGACGGTTGGGGATTTGGTTGAGACCAGACCTCTGAGCATTTGTCAGCTTCTTCCATTTCATAGACTCCTCAAAGCCACTGGCCTTCTCCCTAAAAACCAGAAACAAAGTTGAAGTTGTTTTAATGAATTTAATTTCATGTGAAAGAAATCAGGTCCTTTGCATGTGCACAATCAGAGGGGAATAGAAAAAGCAGGTAATGCGATTGTTGTGAAGTGCCACAGTCCTCAATTCCTATAATGCATTAAAAGCATTTTTTATGTTTAAGTGCACTCACCAGAAGAGACCCTCCCATGTGGGGAAGTAAGTGCCTTTGAAGAGTGTGTGTTCCAGGATGCCTTCCACACCACCCAGAGCCTGAATCATGTCTGTGCGGTAGTTGTTCAGGTTCCACAGTTTGCCATCGTGTCTCTGATGAGTCCACCAGAATGGATTCTGCTTCAGAACCTGCACTCAGACAAGACAGGAAAGCGATCAATATCCACATGGACGTTGGCATTCAGAGCAAAATATTTAATTTATCATATTTGTTGAGGAATTTTTGACCATCTGCACACATTACATCCGTACACCATTAGGAGAATAGTGCATGTCTTATTAAAAACTTCCTCCCTTCTTTCCCGACAATACACAAGGTCAGGTTATAGCTTTAAGGCCAACTAGCAGTATATTGTAGTGTCTACACTCGGGGACTTCCACATATAATTCATATGCCCCAGACAGAGAGGTTTCGACTGTTGCATTTTTACACCAGTGACATTATTGCATCTGATAATAATTCAGTTCTTAATTAAGTGGTGCCCATTAACACACCAGGGGGTCTCCATCATACCTGGTACTGTTTGAAATCAGTCCTGACTCTCCAGCCTTTGTCATAAGCCAGTGTGTGTCTGTCTTTCTGGAAAAGGGTGTTGATACGGGGGATTCCCCTGTCCCACGAGTCCTCCAAATCCTCAAGGGTCAGACGCCTGAAATAGAAAAACACAGTTATCATCTAGTTTCAGCTCTCTTTTCTTATACACAAATAGTTATCATTGTAGAACAAAGGCTCAATCTATCCTCGCTATTCAACTTTAAGAAGCTGACAATTAAAATCCTTACCTGTTCTGGGCGATGGCCTCCTGTCTCTTGAGTGCGTACTCAGCCCAGACCCTCTGAGAGTCGATGAACTCACTCTCCCACGGCTGAATGTAACGATACAAGTTAGGAATCAGCTGGTCCTCTTCATGACTCATTCCAGACCGGAAGTGAGTGATGCCCACATCAGTCTGCTTAGACCACCTGGGGCAGAGAAATAAAAAACAATTCATTTGGATGTGGCACCTTGACTTAATATATTTACAATAAATCTATCTACGAGGAAAAAAATATATATTCAGTACACTGCCTTACCGTAGGTCTGACTGTGGGATGAGCACATGACCCATGGACAGCATGCCAAGGCCACCCAGCTCTTTGGGAGTGTAGAAAACTACAGGGGGGAAGCGACTAGGCATTTTGGAGTTCAGACCGATCTTGATACGTGTCTGGATCTTGTTCTCACACTTCACCAGCAGGTCTAGAAGCTCCTGGGTGTTGACCACAGCCTCACGGAAGTATGTCATCAAGCCAATCAGGGCCGTGTTCCATTTGTTCACAATCTGAGGGTAAAAACGACATGCTGAAATATTCAGATATTGGTTTTTTTCCTGACGATTGCTTTTTTGTATTTATCCACTGGAGTTTTGGGGCATAAAGTTGTTTGCTGACCTTTGTGAATGTGGTGGATCCAGAGGCCATCAGGATCTGACGCACTCTGTTGTGGAAGCGCTGCATTGATTCATCATCCACACGCAGGAAACATTGTGCGGTTCTCTCTTTAGTGACCTACACATGAACAGAGAGAGAATGTGGTCGTCACCATTTGAAAATAAAATGAAGCAGTAATGGTTTTGGAAGATGCCAGTGTCAATTTCTTATTTTGGGCTTTATTTCCTCACCTCATTCTGCAGGTTCCACACACCATCCTTGTGAGTAAATTCTTCGTAGCTGGTGCGGCACTTGGGGAGAATGCGACACTCAAAACCACACATGTTAAAGAGCAGGTTGGGGTTGTCTTTGCTGTAGACCGACACAAAGCTGTTTTCCCATTGGATGGTGGTCACAGACCTGGGAAGACGATTTTTGATGTCCCAGAACACTGCGCGTCCACTGAGGAAAATAAGATAGGAAAGGTTACAGCCATTGGTCAAACACTTTATATGCAATTTGACAGAATGTGTATAATGTTCAACACTAAGCCTTAACATTACAATAAAAGTACTCGTTTATTAGTGACAGTCTTGAGGTGGAACTCACAGGTTGACATCGTGCTTCATCAGTCTCATGCGAGCATCACGGGGCCAGCACTTCTTGTTGTTGTAACCAACGATGTTCTCATTGTTGGGGTCGGGATGCTCTGTCAGATACCTCTGAATCAGATCCCTGGCCTCGTCAGCAGAGAACCTGGAAGAGATTGATTTTTTGAATAACTTATTCTAAACATTTTGGCAGAAAAAAACAAGACCAGTAAGGAAGGGTTGTGATTAGTTATTAAATCCCACCTAAAGAAGATGTGGATGCGATCAATATAGCGGCAGTAAAGCCTTATTGGGTGGGCACTTTCTGTAGCCGTATCCTGGAAACTGAGGAAGTCGTTTGGCATCTGAGGTGGGCCGGCCATCTCACTGGCACGGTGCAAGCCTAGCACCAGCAGATCCATCACCAGGCCATAGTACTGTACAATGAATGAGGCAAACTGGAGCCCTCTGATGATGCCATAGGAGTTGGTGTGGTTCATGTCCTAGACAGAGAAAAGACAGGAGACAATGTCCAAAAAAAATTCCTTATCAAACAGCCATTAAAGAACATCTTAAATGCATAAAAATGAGATATATATATTGGAAACAGTTAATCAACTATGTTTAAATTCTATTTAGTCTAGATAATGAGCTATACACGACCTATTTTACCTTGTAGTTGATGACCACGTTGTTCTTGGCTGTCATGTAATCAGCGATGTTGTGGTCGACAATAAGACGCAGCAGCCTGTTGAGCAATGTCAGATCAATCTTCTCATACATCTTCTCATAGCGAGACTCCAGCATCACGTTGCACTCTCCCTCAGCAGTCTCCCACACATCCTGTAAGTTGTTGATGCCTGAGGACAAGAAACAAAAAGCTCTTAAACAAAAGGTTGATCGTTTTTCACGTTAACATAGCGGGATTGTCCAACCTGGAGCCCCCGTGATTAACAAATCAGTTTCATGCCACTTAAATCCAGAAGAAAATATTACACAATCAGATGATCAAACATCATACAATAACCCTCTATTATTGGTTATTTTCTAACATGACAAGCCTGACCTTGGCACCACTTGTAGACGAGCAGTGGCGGTGGTTCGGTGTCAGCGGGTTTGATCCAGGGTGGAAACAGGCGTCTTTTATCTGCCTCATACCACAGGTATTGGTCCAAGTAGGCGTCTGTGATCTTTTCCAGGGGCTCCACATCGTACACAGGCACCAGGTGGCTGTACAAGTCCATGAACTCGATACCCACCTGCAAAAGACAAAAACATTCAGACACTGGAAAAAAGCACGATGGGTAACAAACTATGCTGCTGAGAATACTCATTTTGAAATTTCAGGACACAAGTAAGACAATTTGGAGTATTGAAGATATCAGGTGAATTTGTATCTCAAATTAACCAAAATAAAAGCAATATCTGAGTGGTGACAGGCCAACTGCATCTGCAGCCAGATATAAAAGTCGCCATTCATTTTAATATTCCTCTAGTTCTTACGCACAGACAAGCATACCAATGCAAGTGCGCCTTTGTAAGAGGATGTCTATCAAATTAAAGTATCTGTTTGTGTTGGTCCTGACCTCTTTGAAGGCTCTCTGTGTGAGCAGGTGACGTTTGATCCTGGACAAGGCCTCGTGGGGATTATCGTAGGCCTGTTCTATCAACCCCAGCTCCTCCCTCTGACTCTGGTTCAGACGAGACTTTACACTAGGAGACAGAGATCAAAATGAATAATATAGAACATATATTCTGACACTGGTATGTTGCCTGGTTTGGCTGAAACTTTGCTGATGACGTTGGTCGTGTGCGAATTATGTTTACCTGTATGCTTCTTTGAGCCTCTCCAATGCCAGGATGAGCAGCTTGGTGTCATGTTTGTAGGACAAAGGAGGAAAGGGGATGGGTGAGAACCGCCGACTCTCCAGCCAGTGAACAGTGGTGGTGTAAATGGCCACTGCCTCTTCAGCTGTGATGTAGGGACCATCCTGTGAGTAGAAAATGTAAACGTCAATTAAGAATGTGGGGGAAAAAAACAAGGTATTTGTGTATCAAGTTTAGAAAATATAGATGAAAACAAGTTACTGATGACAAAATGTAAACTTTCAAACATTAGAATCAGGGTATACATTTACAGAGCCAATATCTGAATGGTGAAGAAAAAAACTGCTGCTGCAGCCAAAGACAAATAAAATAGCCACCATTCATATTAATATTCCTCCAGTTCTTACGCACAGGCAAGCAGACCAATGCAAGTGCGCCTTTGTAGGAGGATTCATTCAAAACTTGGAGTTTGATATGAACTAAATATATTTACTGTACTAGCAAATGTAGGGGAGGGAAATTTCTTTAAGGTTCAGAAAAAGCAAAGAAATACAATGAATGGATTCATATATTTGGACATGTACACGTGAATGAGAGGGTCTGTCGGTTACCTTCAGGTAGTTGTGCTGTCTCTCCTGCTCAGCTTTCAGGTACAGACGAGTCAGTCTTCCCAGGTTCTTCTTACACACGGTCTTGTCCACAGTGGCTCCGCGACGGATTCGCTCACGGTTGTAGTGGGCTGTGTTGGTCCACCAATCAGCTTTGGCCTTCACATAGCGCAGGATCATGTTCTCAATTGGAGTGGGCAAGCCTGGCACCTGAAATGATGGGAAGAAAGAATGAATATTCAGCGTTTCATTCTTACTCAACAGATAGCTTTAGGTGACATTAGCCTCAAAGCACTTGACTCAAACACTTCAGGTGCTTGAGAAACTGCAGAGTTACACAAATCCTATGATCAAATGTCCCCCTTAACATACAGTACAGTGAGGTCGTCTCTGTGATGCACTGACCTTCCAAGGGATGTTGGCCTTCCAGCACCTCCAGGACTCACTTAGGTGCTGAAGGATGGTCCTGGCTTTGTTCTGTTTGATACCCTCAGGCATCATGTCCAGGATGTCATGCATCACTGCAGCTCGTAGCTCGAGGTCAAAGTGAGACTCCACACGCTGTTTGGTCACTGTCTTGGCCACACCCTTTGAGTGACGTCCTGTGATAATTGAAAAAAGCTGCTGTTTAAACTGCTAGTTCCTTCCAACCAATACCTCAGGCTGTGTGCATCACACCAATTGTTTCTCAAATAAATAAAATTGTATGTACCTTCAAACTGCCTGGCAAGCAGATTCCCAAGCCACCTCTCCAACAGTGGAGTGATACCCCTCATAAAGAACAGCCACACTCTCCAGCCGGGAGCCCAGAAGCCACAACCTGGACCCTTGCCCACAGGACCCTAATCAAACAAACACAGACAGAGGAACCAAAACTTGAATTATGACTTTAGGTTTATGAAGTGTGTGATTCTGCATATTTTCTAAAAGGTGCTAAATGAATGATCTTTAATTCTTAGACAGTGGGAAGATCAACATCCTAGTAAGTGTACTTACAGTGTTGAACCGATAGTAGATGAGATGCTTCAGGTCTTTGCACATCCGAATCTGTCTCATCAACTTATACTTGTAGCGGTACATGCCTGTCAGCTGGCCAACGTGAGCAAAGATGTACTGAATTCCATCGGACAACTACAATAAAAAAGAGAAGTGTGTTAGATTGACCAAGTGGGAACTGATTGTAAAATAACCAAAACCATGTCCAAATAACATGAAATGGCACCACTTGAGCAGTCAGTGAGATTGCTTCCAGAAGAAAAAGCAAATATCGTGGGCGAGTGTAGTTATCCTTTAAATTAGACGGTATATGCAATGTAAACCCCATAGCCAGAACCAACCTGGAAAGCATCAACGTTTCCCAGTCTATACTGCACGTGGCTGTCCACCACCAGCTTGCTGAGACGCAGCACCTCTCTGCACAGATGGAAGGCATTGCCGAATCTGGACTTCTTACGTTCCTGTGGGACACAAACATAAGAACAAATTGGTCAGTTAATACTGAAACTTTGTGCTTTGCACAAAAGATGGAATGACAAAACAGAAATGTCTTTTTATACATAATCCCTCCCACAATGGGAAAAATGATGGATTCTGCTAAATAAACTCGTTAAGCTTAACATGAAATCAATTCATACACGGGTCAAGAGATGGATCAAATTGTACCTTTGTTGTGAGTGTCTTGACAGGCTTCAGGTTGAAGTTGTAGTCGAGATGCAGGTAGTTGAGGTTCTTGCGGTGGATAAGCAGATTGAGCATGTTGTAACCCTGTCTGCAAACCTGCAGGCCCACCTCCACCCAGTCCAACTTGGTGGACTGAAAGAACTTGGTAGCTTTGAAGGAGCGGAACAGATACCTGAAGACAACAGAGGGAACATGTTAACAGGTCATAAAAAAGATGAGTTAAAAAAATAAGAAGTGACTTATGATTTTCACCTCTTCTTCTGGGCCTTGGGTGGTCTGTGCTTCAGAGCATTGAGCACATAGTACTTGAGAAGTTTCTGGTATGATACACGTACTTTCACGGGCTGTCCTGCAGGACAGTGCTCACGGTACCTGTAAAAACACCCACGATAAAGCACTTTTAGAAAATTACCATTTAACACCTCGATAAGACACGATCTTGATCCAACATGTCTCACCAGTTCTTGATCAGGGGGATGTCAATGGCACGTCTTGTGCGGCCGGATCGGAGGTTGAAGGGTCTTGGCGACCACAGCAGAGCAATGCCATTAGCTGTGTTGTCTGTATAGAGTGGAGTCTCTTTGAGGAAGGGCTCCGCATATTCAGGAAGCTCAAATTCCTCATCATCATCAGGCAGAGGCTCCTGACTCTGAGTGGGTAACACAAGTAAGGCAATTTTGAGTATTGAAGATGTCAGAAATGGTATTAGGGTGAATTTTTATCTCAAATTAACCAAAATAAAAGCAATATCTGAGTGGTGACAGGCCAGCTGCATCTGCAGCCAGAAATAGAAGTCGCCATTCATTTTAATATTCCTCTAGTTCTTACGCACAGACAAGCATACCAATGCAAGTGCGCCTTTGTAAGAGGATGTCTATCAACCTTGCTTGTGTTTTGTTGCAAGTGCCATATATTAAACGTTTCCAAGCTGCCAATAAGTGGATCATCAGTCACACTTACCTTGACAGAATGTCTGTGTGAAATGGGGTTGATCAGCGGGTCAAAGTAGAACGCCGGCAGATCTGGGTCCTCTGTCTTGATAAACACCACATTTGGTGTGTGATACCTTAAAAAGCAAGGTCACAAGTTTTAGGATAAGCAAGTTCAAGGGAGTTAAAATTCATTACATCCAAACTATTTTGCTGCAATGTATTTTAATTACTTTTTTATTAATAAACAGTTCACAATTTAAGCAATTTCTTACCAGGTAAGGTGGACATGGTGTGGCAAGTTGTTGTACAAGTAGGGGAAAGCGATTTTGTACTCTGTCCTGATGGGCTGTCGGATGATGATTTTGTTGATGTCATTGAACTCATTCCAGTCTTCGTCTCTGTGGGAGAAACAAAGGGGATCAGCTATGGCAAAAATCATTTAGCATCTGTTCTTACCTTACATTTGAGAGAAAGCAACTTAGGCATTTAAATAGATGAATATTTAAAACAAAGTTTAAATGTTTTTGTTGACATCCATGAGGATAAAGTGGCCTTGAACAGTCATAGCTATGAACAGCATAAAGTGTATAGCTCTGTCGTTTATTGAAAACAGGGTGTGCTTACTGGAGGTTGATGTCCCGCACCAGTGGCTCAAACTTTGGTCCCCCAGGGATGGCCATATTTAAGGCCTTAGAAGTGAAGAAGGCCTTGAGGTCAAAGAGATAGAAGTAGTTGAAATCCACCAGATCTGTCAGCAGCTGATTAGCTAGACGGTACAGTGTAGACATCATGGGCAGTGTGAACTGCCAGCGACGGTAGGTGGTGCCATTCACAAACCTGAGGACACAAATTTATTATTTTTTCATTCTACCAGCAACACATAAGTTTGTAAAACTTAACACGTCTGATGGGTGAGCTTACTTGGAAGTGTCTTTGAGGGGCTGGTGCTCATAGAACCACTCAGCAACTGAACTGTCCTCTTCATTATCCAGCTCCATCTGGATGGCCTCCAGTGGCTCCACATCAAGGATGTTGTCAGCGTAGTCCAGCGGCGGCTCCTCATCATCAAATGGTGGGAAACGCATCCGCTTGAAGTGCCGGCGGTCACGCTTCTCACGACGCATCATGATCCACATGGTTCTACGAGGAGTATAAGCAATTACTTCAAAATACACACGTATGTATTTCGCTGGTTTGTAAGAAAATGTGCTATGGAACTGAGTTCTTAGGAGCATCCAACAGCACACTATCACTTACCCCCACTGGGCAATGTAGACCGGCTCTATGACCCAGGGTATTTCATTCACAAAGGAAATAGCTCCAGTGATGTGGTAGAGAACAGGCACATCTCTGATCTGTTCCCAAGGCATGGGCATGTTTTCAAGCAATTTCAGAACTGCGTGTGGCATGTACTTGAGGGCACTGTTCAACAAAAAGGAAAAGATACAGGATGAGCTATGGGAGGAGTGGTTGGATTCCATCTACCACAAACCAAAGTTTTGTGAATTAAGGCAACATATACACTTCACTTTGTAATTGGACATCTAGAAAGGTTACCCTGCAAACAAAAATTTGGGGACTTTCAACTAGACATATTGTTGTTTTATTATTCATTTTTACCCAAGGTAGACCCTCTTGTCATGGCGAAACTTTCTATTAGTCATGTCTCCATGGTCCCTGATGATCTTGCGGACATGCTCAGGTGGCATGTCTTCCTTCTGAGCATCCACAAATCCAAACTTTCTCTTTTCTGAGTAGCGCTTTGCCTGCAGCTGCTGCCATTTTCTTGCTGTGGAGGACATTTAACACATTATAACTACCTCACACGCATGACCATATTATTGAACATAGAACCATATATTTTCTGTATTTTGAGGGAAAAAGACATGCCTTTCTCTTGTAGTTTCTCCTCAGACATGTAGTCTGGCACTGTCACAGGAGGGGGTACACCTGGTGGCATTGCTGGAGGGACCCCTCTGTAGGGGAAGGTAGCCGCCATGGTGCCTCAACACTGAGAATAAAAAACATACACAAAAAAATATGAAATACTAACCAGTTTTACGATATCAGTTAAGTGTGTGTGTAATCGTGAAACTAAGGAAAGGTTAATGAAATACAAATGTTTGTTTTTATACGAATAGGTCAAACATTGTTTATTACATTGGCACAATGAACTCTCCGTCCGGCTGTATTACCTAATACTCCTGTTTTCATACTACCACATAATATACACACTAAGCAAAGTGAGTGAAAAGGTTGTAATAAATCAAATTTGATGATTCGACAGACAATGATACTCGTCTATTTGCACCAGGGAAAACATCAACCAGGCCAAGTAAACTCTTATTCAACTGGTTTAAAACATGGCTACGTGAACAGCGGATACATAAACGTGAAACCATTCTGTATCATCAGATTTTATTTGTCTATCATTGAATATATATAAAAGTGAAAACTATCACAAATGGATGAGTTGCAGCGAGTCACATCGGAGTTTCAGTGAATATTAAGCGACGTTACAGTCTTGATGTTGAGATGGCCCAGCGTGGAGGAAGCGGTAAGCTAGCTAACTGCTAAGATTAGCAAAGCGGCTAACCACTGCATGTTAGGGTGCAAACAAAGAAATGGTCACAAACCTCGCTACCTTCACTCCAGCAGTAATTTCCTAAAGTTGACGACGATCTTATTCGATACACGATCGGCTACCACCACATTTCTCTTTCCTTCAGGACTGTGCGGTCTTTCTGCGATCCACCGGTGTGTTGACTTGTGTTCTGGCGGAGGCGCGACGAACAACGGCGGCCACACGATGGTCGCACTTTAGAGGAATTCACAAACGACAGTTACGCCAGATGTACGTACTTGCTATTGTTAACAACCATACCCCTAGTGGGTTTACGTGGGAAAATACGCAAGCGTAATACAAGCGTAGTTTGGCAAATGCCCGGATGATCGAGTTTCCGGTGCACTACTGCCGCCTACAGTGTTGGGGTTTTACAATAAATTGCAGGTTCAATTCTCTCCGAGATCTATGGTTGAACAATGATTTGCTAATACTACAAAAATAAAGTAGTGTTTTGACAATTAAAATAAAAAAAAAATTCCTTCACTAATTGTGTCAGGGTTTCATATTCTTCACAATACCCTATTTATACATGTCATGATATACACCACCATCATTATGACTGTTGTGGCTTTGTGAACATTGAAGCTGGGTTTTATTGTTATTTAATGTTAAGGAAATATAAGCTCAAAGTGCAATTTCGTCACAATATTGCAAGAGAAAAAAATCATGACAATTCTCAATAATTTCATTCAGTGATAATGTCACGGTGTCATACATTGTTTCTTCTTTTGACGGTGAGTAAACTCGATGCTCTTTCATCCTTCTCTCCGAATACTACATTTTGAGAATGATATGTTACTATTACATGACTAAAGCAGTGGTGTGAATGTCAAAAGTCCTTTGAATGTTCACTCTCTTCCTTCAGTGATGATGTGTGTGTTCCATATCCTTCGTTTCTTTGATGGCCAGTCTTTCCTACTCTTTCCCAGACGCTTCTCCTGTGAAGCAGCAGTAGCAGCACCCTCTTCTGGTTGCAAAGAAAATTGTAAAAAGCTTACAGCAACTGGTATTCGCAGGCGGTCTCCCATCCAAGTACTAACTAGGCCCGACACTGATAAGCTTCCAAGATCGGGCGTGTTCAGGGTGGTATGGCCGTAAGCGAAGGACTCAAGCCACAATACCTAATTTATTCATGTGAACCACCACCATCATGAATACTATTGTTGCATTGTGACCATTGAAGCTGGGTTTTATAGTTATTTAATGTTAAAGAAATAGAAGCTCAAAGTGCAATTTTGTCACAATATTGCAAGAAAAACAAATCATTAAAATTTTCAATAATTTCCATCAGTGATAATGTCACGGTTTCATACACTGTTTCTTCTTTTGATGGTGAGTAAACTCGCTGCTCTTTCATCCTTCTCTCCAAATATGACATTTTGAGAATGATATGTTACTACTATATGAATAGAGTAGTGGTTGGAATGTCAAAAGTGGTTTGAATGTTCTCTCTCTTTCTTCAGTGATGATGTGTGTGTTCCATATCCAGTGTTGTGCAACTTCACACCTCTCACAAACTAGTTCAAAGTTCAGTTCATTTCATAGTTTAAAGGTGGTAATTGAGAATGAAAGACATAACTTGTTTTTTAAAGAAAATTGTATCCATCACTACCCCTTGCCTTAAACTGTACTTCATATGTATCAATTCCTAAAATAAATATATTTTTTTATCATTATTGTTATTTAATCTGGATAGATAGATAGATAGATAGATAGATAGATAGATAGATAGATAGATAGATAGATAGATAGATAGATAGATAGATAGATAGATGGATAGATGGATAGATGGATAGATTGATGGATGGTTGGATGGATGGACGGACGGAGTGATGGAGATGATATTTGTTTTATATGTTCTTAATATGTACTTTATATGCTCCACCCTAGCAGACATGAGGATACTCAACTTCCACACTAAGCTCACCTGCACATGTGTTTCGCGATATGTGTATGAATAAATTAACTGCTGAAGCTGCACCAGCAAACATTTGAAACAGTGTAAAACACACAGTAAAACATAAGAGAACTAAGTGGGACATTCACATCACTTTATTTTATTCTCCATTAGTTTCACCTCAAACACATACAGTATATAGACAGAAATGTGCTAAGCATTTGTGTTAAACTGCAAGTTTGTGGGAAAACCCAAGCACTGAAAACTCTCCTCTCTTCAAGCTGCAAAAAGGAAAAAAAGAAAAAATATTAGTATTTTATACCATGTGAAGTCCAGAGTTGTTGTTGACATCATTACCTCTGCCAAGGAAGTTATTTTTTACATCTGCTTAGTTAAGAGCATTACACAAAAAGAATTGAAAATAATTACAATAAATCTTGGAAGAAATATATGGTATCGGTGATGAAGAACAGATACAGTTTTGGTGCGGCCCAAGGAACTATTTTTCACTTTTCTTAACATTGTGAGATATTGTGCTTTTCAAAAATTTTCTCAGACAATATTCATGGATCTTTTTGAAACAAATCGTTTATTTTAAGGGGACCAATATGTTTGTGTTTGTGCAATTTGGTGATGATCTAAATTAAAAACCCAGATGCAGTTAATTTAAATGTGGTTTCAAAAGGGGATTGATGCATCTTTGTGGAGTTACTCTCGACTCAGTGCCATAGAGCCTCATGACAAAGGTTCTGACCAATTAAAGACATTATTACCTTTTGTGGTTGGGTCAGAAAGTTCTTGTATCATCATGTATTTTTACCTGCAGCACATGTGTGGATGTATTCTGTCTCAGCCTGGTCACCTGAGCAAAGAAGAACAGAAGGAGAGATGGATTAAAAAAAAATAGAACCTTTCTTAATATATGCTTGATCTGGTCTCTGTAAAGGGACTTAGGGTTTGTCTGTGTGAGTGTTATATTTACTTGGCTGGTAGTAGTCATACATCTTGACCACGGCTGGCTTCAGATTCTGCACTGGCAGCTCCTGGATGAGACGTAACTTGTAGTTGATGGGTATGTCCTTTGGTAGCTGTTGGTTAAAAAGAAAAGACAGATGACACAATAAGTAACAATCGGATAATCCTTATCTCTTGACCCTCACTGTGAATTCCTCTTACCTCCCGGATGTACACCATAACATGATCCTCCTTTTCCTCAACACGATCCACCAGCAGGGCACCTTTGAGCTGTGGGGGAGAGGATAATCAACTTGGTTTCTCATCAATAACGGATGTAAAATAGTCTAAGTTACACTAATAACTCACCTCCTTCAAAGACTGTGGATCTGGGACAAAGCCAGAGAGCCTTTTGATGTCCAGGATCACCATGTTTGTATTATTTTCTTTTCCATGGTAGCTGCAATAAACCATAAAGATGTGAAGTCCCATACCTTCACCATTGTCCTCACAGTTAGGATATGCTGGAGAATGTTGGCATACTGGTTCATCCACCATCAGGTACACACTGGTATGTACAGAGCATTGTTTGACAAAAATGTCAGATCACCTCCATCCTTAGTGTAACATGTAGGAGTAGATTACTTACAGGCACTTTAGCAACAGACTGAGTTTGTTTTTGGCGCAGTCAGCCTCTGGCTTGATCTCAACACTGAAGGATGTGACTTCAGTCGGAGTTGGGATGTTGTAGTTAAGACTCATCTGAGAAATAGGGAGACAAGGGAAAGTATATGACTAAAAATACTGAAATAGAATATCAAGAATTTCCTTTCCTCAAATTTATAAAACAGAAGAACCATATTTTGAAGGGAGTCACATTTACTCATCCAGATTTTAAGTTGTTGTAATAAGGGCTGCTGCACACTACAGGATAATCTGGATGATTTTTGACCCGATTCACCGCTTCTGACAATTCCAGGGGCGATCAGTCTATGTTCAAGTCATTTCCCAGGTTGTAAGAGTTTAGGACCACCTGGTCATTTCATTAAAATCAAATCCAGTTATTAGAATAGTCAGACCTGTTCATTTATTTAAAATGAGAAGCAAAACTCACTACATACAGACACCACATATAATTGGAGATGCAGCCCTTTCAGACTCTCTGCACTGCTACTGTTAGCCTGTTGAGGTGAGCATTTATCCAACAGAAGCAGTTAGAGCTCTAGTGTTAACTGACCTGTATTGAAGCACAAGCGCTGCCCTTCACCTTCACGCTGTACTTTCCTATCACGTCCTGTAGCCTCTTCTCCTGGTACAGCAGTTTGTTGTCCCTGTTCACATCGAATGACAGCTGACCACTGGGGGACTGGACCATCACTGTGCTTGAACCATCTGGACTGAATACCAGAGTGGAGTAAAGAGCCAGAGCCTGAAGAGCCACCACTGTGTCCTACAAGACACATCAAATACTTTATATTACTTCAAATCTTTACACATATAATAACTTGTGTTTAAACATACAGCAGGAAGAGGTGGAAGGTCACCTTTAAAATTTAAAAGCTGACAATGGTGCATGGTGAAAGTAAACTAAATTTTCACTTTATCACGATACGAAATTAAATTGAATTTCATATTAATTTTTTTAAGAAAACCTATTATTTGGAATTTTACAATTCAATACATTTCAATTGGCACACACACACACACAGAGACACACACACGTGAACACATGGTTTGTGGACAGCTTCGAGCACACAGCTAGTCAATGAACCATTCTTCTTTTGGCTTGTACCTGTGTGGACGAGAAGCCTCCATAATAGTTCTGCTGAGCCGTCAGCCACCTGACAATGCGAGAGGTGTAGCCCAGGTCTTCAGCACTGGGCGAGGCACTGAGCTTGGCCAGCATCACATAGGAGCTGATCTCTACAGACAGAGAGGCCGATGTTTCTGTTGCTGTCTGAGACCAATGGATGAAACCCCCTAAAAAACATGCATCCACAAACATACAGGCATAAGGTCAGCTTCAGTGACAATAAGTGAAGGCAGACTGATTTCCTTGAGGAGGACAGCAGCTCGCCTTGTTTGTGTCCAACTGTGTCAAGGTGCGTCAGGAGGTGAGCACGGGTCTCCATGTCTCCTGCCAGGGTAAAGACGTATGCCAACAGAGCTGTGGTGTAGGTGTTGCTGAAGTTATTGGCGGACTCCTTAAGGCAGGACAGGCTCTTCTTCACCACAGCATCCTGTAACGCATATCTTAGATTGAGAAAGTATGTGCCAATACATAACAACAATAAAACTCAGAATTTAGATATTGTCACTACAGATATTGTCTTCAGTCCATCTTCAATTAAATAATGAAGAAAGATACAGAAATAGCTAAACAACTACCGGTGTTGTAAACCACTACAAAGACACGACATTATTTTATGAAGCCTAAAACAAAAACTAAAAGAAATGTTTGTGTTTAGATAGTTTTTTCAATCTGAACTCTCCATGAGTTACAAGATACATTTATAATCCCACACTCATGCAAATTGGGGAACTTTGTCCTTGCTTTTTGACCCATCTGGTGAACACAGCAGGACACACAGAGCAGTGGGCAGCCATGCACGGCGCCCGGGGAGCAGATGCTTGGGGAGTAAGGTGCCTTGCTCAGGGGCACTTAGACAGTGGGGTGAGTCCTCTTGGACTTTTGAAAAGATCCAGGTGTTGTCCATCTAGGTATGTTTTGTTGTCACTCCGTAGAATTAAACCAGAGACCTTCCAGTCTGATGTCTTCCCAATTTTCTGCTCTGTCCAATTTTTCTGCCACTAGGCCACCGCCTCTCCAAATTTATAGGTTAGGTTTATACATTGTAATAGTGCATATTATATTGTTAATTGTGAATCAGGATTAATTGTGACCCTCACAAAAGAAAATTGCAAACTAACGAGTGGCAAGTGGGAAAATGTATGTATTTCACTCATTAGTACAAACAAAACTATTAATAATTAAAAGTTAATTCAGTTTAAATTTGTGTAAAACTTTCTTTGAGACATTAGCAGTTGGTCAAACAATCTGAGTTTAATACTGTACTGAAACAGATGCCATACAATGGGAAGAACAGAAAGACATTTACGTAGTTTTCACCAATCTGCATAATGCCTACACAATGTGTGATATCACTTTGTCATCTCATGTGCAATATTACTATTCATGCACAATAATAATTTCATAGCAGGGTTGTTAGCATGGAACAGGATTAAGTGTTTGACCCCTTCACCCTTCTTGGCATAGAGGGGTGCTTTCACCAGTGTTGTGCAAGTTCATACCTCTGATGAACTAGTTCAGTTCATACAAGTAAACATGAATAGTTCACCATTTAAATTCTGAACTAGTTCATAGTTCAGTTCATTTCATAGTTTTAAGGTGGAAAGTGAGAATGAAAGAATTAACTTGTTAAAGAAAACCTTATCCATCACTACCCCTTGCCTTTACTGTTGGCATCTTTATCAGACAGTGTGTAAAAATCCCTCAGATGATAATAAGGTGCATAGGAGGTAGTTGCTATGTCTGCTTTCTCTTGGCATCTGTATATGATACAGGGAGCTGTTGTGTTGCAGTTATGGCCTGCCCCTTTAAGAAAGTTTGTAGTGTGTGACGTAGTGCACCTGGGTATTGTGGGAAAAGACGCTAAAAGTGTGTGTATAACGAGAAGTGACGGACCACCTAGAGGTGATGCGAGTGCTGATCCTACTGTATAACCGAGAAATAAAGTGGCCTCATTCCAAGTAAAGAAATCTCCTCCTCCTTATTCATGGAGCGGCGCGGACGGCTGGTTACCGGCCAGATAGCGAGCCAAGATAACCCGTGAGCTGAGACACTGACCAGAGGAGAAAACACTTGGAATACGTTGCTTGTTTGGTCTGCATATGTGTGCCATGAGTGATGGGTTACGTAGTGCGAAGGCGAGTTAGTTGGTTTAGATTAGGCTACATCGCAGATATTTTACGAGCACTGAACAACGACATGGTGCAAGCATTCGATTTAAACAGCTTCTCACCTGAGGAGAAAGTATTGAAATGTCCTAAGGGTCAGTGAACAGGTAGGGGTGGGCCACCTGGCAGTTCCAGGCCAATTGTTGTAGGGTTTTGTGGGATGGCAGGCTCTCATTGGCTGATGAGTTGGAATATCAAGGGTGAATGAGGAAGGGGAGAGAAGAATACAGTGGTGCATAGATATATATATAAAGGCTAGATGTCTCATCCGCTTTGCAGGCCAACGGAGTGGAATGTCCACACATGGCGGCCATCTTGCCAAACTCAGCTGACTCACCCATAACATTGTGTTGGTAGTGGTACATGTACTTTTAAAATAAAATAAAAATAAAATAATTATTGGTGTATATTTGTAAAGGAAAATCTTGTACCTATTTTAGAACATTATTCTATTTTTTAGAACATAACATAATTATCCATAAGTATGCAGTGTCACACCTAGATGGCCGCCATGTGCTGCCGTTCGACTCCGTTGGCCGAGACATCTAGCCTTTATATATATCTATGCATTGGTGGATGATAGGAGTGTCGGAGTTACAAACAAGAAGTGTGTCGTGTTTATTGGACTTTAATAAAGTTACACACAAAGAGAGAAGTTTCCTGTCGTCTATACGCGAGGACGCTACAATAAGAACATGTTCAGCATTCAAATTCATTATTTGTCATTGAGTTGCGTTCAGTTCATCGCTCTCATAAAAGTGAACGTGTTCAATGAACGTTCTTTGGTTTATTCATGCACAACACTGGCTTTCACCACATAACTCTTTTTTTCAAAAAAAGCTTTTGAGTGAAACAGCATGAGATAATTTTGGGGAGGGAGTTTACTCACATCAGTGGACGAATTCATCTCTAAGAAACCGGCAGTGATGTAAGCAGTAAGCGTCACTTCATCAGACACACCACCCTGTTGGAATGGAACAATATTCACATGTTGCTTTACTGTGTGTGCAATGCACAGGGACCCACTTAACAAACGTGATTTTGCGCTTGCAGCCACATTCACTTAAATTCCATTATTTAAGTGAATCCATTACTTACCAAACGAATTTCAGCCACACATTGTAAATAAAGAACAGCAAGATATTACTCAGTGATAATAAAAGGTCTATAGTGATATTGTTTTAATCACAGTCTACAGGTAAAAAAAGCTCACCTTCATCCTGTTGTTAAAAAGTTTTCCTGACTGTTTGAAACAGCCATTTTCAAGTTGTTTTTCCTCCAGCCAAGTTTTAGATGATTCAATATTCCTTGGGTCAATGTAAGTGAAAGATTTTGCTTTGGCAAGAGATCTCAACACGAAAGCAGTCAGCCTGAGGAAATCAAAAAAAAAGTTAGACACTGACAAAAGGAAAATAAGGAGACGCACTTGTTCTGTATCACGCTTCATGATACAGAACATAACACAATATGGTATAGGTCATAAGTTTGGCTAGTTCATGCATAAGTTACCAACTAGTGCAGTGCCCATTTTAAACCCGCCTGTTAGGAATGGCATGTTCTTTTGTCGTGTGTAAAGGCTCTAGAGCTACTTCAGAAATATCCCTCGTCATTAGTGAGTCCTTCTCAAACAGTTCTACAATTAACTGTCATTTTTTATTGTTTTTGTGATGGACATTGGGTGCAAAGCGTTTTATAAACAGTCTATGGTGAAGAGTGAAGTTAGAAAATGTTGTGTTCATTCTACCTGGTTTATCTGCAATTAAGATGGTAAATTCAAAATTGTCATAGAATGAAACTGAATTTGATTGATAACTGTTACTTTGTGTTTTATGTACAATTTGAAATGATTAACTGCATTGCTGTTATTTTTGTATACATCACAAGTTAGCTATTTCAGAGGTCTGACACAATCTTCAATTAACAACTTTTCAAAATAAAAGCTCTTCAATTCAACTTTATATAAGGCTTTGACTGTTGTTGTCATGACGGTGATCAGCACCCACAATCCGATCAACTCAGATCACAAACTGCACATAAGCACACTGCCCCGCCCGATGACTGCTAAAGGGCACTATCCTGGGCCATTAATAATTCAAATGCCAAGTGTGATGCCAACAGAAACACAGACAGCTGTGGATTAGTAGTGGGATTTCTATGGAATTCTATGTACATCAGTTATTTCTCACCAAGTGTTCCCTGTTCCTGATCCAAATGTGCTGTAAGCTCCATCAATATGTTTGTAGTTCAGCTGTCTCTGGTAACCTGTGGAATAAAATAAATAACATTTTTATAATGCATAATGATTCACACTCGTCCTAGATTATTCAGCTGAAGCTAACTGAAGCTCACCACTTGACAGGAAGTTGGTAGACTTCTCCATGATGGCCGGTGTCAGCTGCTGTGTGTTTTTCAGGTACTGGAGGATGTAGATGTTTGGGGCCAGGAGCGCCATGTTCTGCTCACCACATCCATACGGCATCCTAAGCAGCCCATCCAGGTTTTTCAGGGCTCGACCAAGGATGTCGCCTGCACAAATACAGTGACTCACTAAACATGTAAATGACTTGACACACTGATATAAAACCATGTTTACAAGCTTCAAACATAGCTTTGCATATTTCTGGGAACTGTTGGGTTTCTCTACAAATGGAAGGTCTTGACCTTTTAATGTCATAACCATAAAGATTGAACTGAACTGAATACCTTTTATTATAAGTCATTCTTCATTTTGCCCTGGATTTTTTGTGTGAAGCACTTTATGACCTTGTTTAGATAGGTGCTATACAAATAAAGTTATTATTATAATAATTTTATTGACTAAATAACTATTTTCTGTAGAATGTGCGAAAGTGCCATGGTTGCATTATACAAACAAATAGAAATCTCTCAAGAAGGACAATAAAATCAACATCCAAACGTCCATTTTTACTATCAATGTCCTTATTTCTGAGGCAACAAGAAAAAGGTGAACTGTTAATTCTGCAAATTGAGTTTATCCGTTTACCCAGAACTGATAGTGAGGCACGAGCTGATCCATCGATCACATTCTCAGGGAGCTGTAACTCTACTTCCTCTGTCAAAGCCTCTCCTGTGTACAGACAGAGAACAACCACCTTAGGGACAAACTCAAGCCACGGTCAGGATAAAAACAAAGACGTCATTCAGATTAATGAACAGTTAGTGGATCCTGAATCATAGCAGTTCTGATGGAGCAATTACATGAATGAAACATTGGTCTGTCTTGATGCACAATAATTAAAATAATACATTCGTATGGACAAACTGTATGAAAATGCATTTAAGTAATGACTTTTGAAGATTTGGAGATGCTCTCATTAAACTTGGCCGAAAATCCACAATAACCAATCTATGCTTCCTCTTTGCAACTGGTGGTCAACTTACCTTTTGGACAGAGCAGCAGGTTGTGGGTCTTTGTGATTTCAGTTCCCTCAGCCTGAGAGGTAAAGAGATAGGGAATAATAAGAGTTTCCAACTTGTATTTTTTTTTAAAGGCTTTGGAATAAAGACCATTGCTATTATGTATTGAAGACAACTACCTTTACTATGAGTGTTCGAGTGACCACGTCGATGCGGCCTCTTTCTGGAACGCTCACAATCTCATTGTCACAGGAAGTGTGAGATGCCACAGCCTCAGCACTCACCGACACATTCACAACCCCTTTGAAAAAAAGTGAATCCAATAAATTTTACAAGTATTTTGCCGCTGTGATGGATTTCCCTAATTCCACAGAGATTTAAAAGATGTGGAAATAGGCACAGTAATTCAACTACTTTGGCAAAAATGTGGATGAAAGCTTGAAGACTCACCTAAAGCTGTAGGGGACATGTTCCAGCTGAGGGTCAAGCGCTCATTGCCACACAAACAGGATGTGTACTTATCACCAGAGAGGGGGGTGAGGGTGTAATCTAAGGAGTGTGCTGGCGTCACAGAGACCTGTTCAAGAGACACAACAATATATTTTGAAACTGCTGATGTGAAGCGAATGTGAACAAATCCTCAAACCGCTGCATGTTTGGAGACATACAAACCTGATTACTCAGTCACGTTGATACTACTAAATTAGGAATAAACCAAAATGCGGCCGTAACCACTATTTACCTTTAAAACATTAGTGTACACATGAATTCAATATATATTAAAGGGCATCATCAACATTTCACTTTATGTGTAGGATGCCCACAGGGTCTCCACAGAAGGGTTAGTGAAGTATTTTGAATCTATATTGTTCATAACAGTTATTAAAAAAAAAATTGGAATCAAATTATGATTTCACCATGAATTTGGCTACATGAAGTAACTTCAACAACCCTGCAAAACATTCCCTTCAACCTCACGTTTGTAATTAGTGCCAACTTGCAAATGTTTGCAGGCGAAGCTAGAGAACATAAGATCTACTAAACATCAGAAAGTTAACTTTTTCATTATGATGCTAGATTGTTGCTATGCAGACATACGTTTACATGTTTTTTAAACCCCCTTTACCATGATGCAGCTGGAAAGGTAGTTGAAGATGGTTGCCTTCAGTTCAAAGTGCTCCCCCCGGATGATGGAGTAGGGCATCGTGAGCTCGAGGAAGAAGGGCTGGAAGACGGTGATTTCTTTTCGAGGAGCCAAGCCAAAACCCTGAGGGGACAAACAGAAAGCCTCCGTCTCCCAGGTGGTAATGGTATCAGGGACAAGGAGGGACACATCCTTCGTCCCGGATGCTCTGGATTAATAAATACACAGAGACACAGATACTGTGAGCTAGAAAAAATTGACAAATAGACTATAAAATCGTCATTTCAGATTAACCAGGTAGCATGAACACAAAGTTTTCTAAATTCCCTCTGCCTGTTTATAAAAAAAGTTATGCACACAAAATACAAAAAATGTACAGTATGTTGTAAAACTGTTTTCGATGGACTCATTAATAAGAAGAATTCTCTGGTATAATATAATGTTTATTATATTATATATATATGTATAATATAATAAACAGTTTGCAGGGAGAAGCAGAAAGTCAGAAAGAAAAACTCTAATTTACACATCCAACAATGTAATAATGTAAAGTCATACTAATATTCGATGCGTATGCAAGCTCACCCGACTTCAACCAGGTCCCATATCCAAGTCTCGGGGAAGAAAGTACGGACTGTCTCCAAAGCTGGAAGAGGAGAGGCTTGTGCACGATGACCATCAGACCTGGACAGCATTTTCATTTGCATTCCAACATTTTGATGTGCAATACCTGAAAAGAAACAAGAACATATTCAACTGGAGAGACAGCAGTAACCAGTGGTGGGATTTTTAACATAGTAAATTGACTTGGTTTCTGTACTTAAGTACATTTTTCATGATGTGTACTTTACTGGAGTAGATTATTTTTGTATGTTGTAATAAATGAGAGATCTGTATCTCTGAACCATTCAGGACATGAAGGAACATTAGACACTGCAATTTTTAATGCCAGCAAAGCTGCAGATGGAAAATGGATTTGACCAGCCATTATGATGAATAGGCAGATGGTTGAGAGAGATGGCAACAGATATGTCAATGGAAAAGTTTACCTATATTGTTAAAGGAAAGAAATATGGAGCCTTGTCATTTCCTATCTTCAAAATGGTAATGTTGGTAATCTCAAGGATCCAGAGGATGATTAACAAATAAAATAAAGAGAGCAGACTGTTGGATGTCCGGAGCGGTGGGGAGTCCTGTTAAATGTTAAATTGCTAATGTGTACTATTATTAGTTAGCCACTTATTATATTGTGTTTGTATTATGTGCTGCTCAGGTTATTTTATTTTTCCTATTATTAGATGCAGGGTGGGGTGGCAATGTTGATTTAAAAAATGTGTATCATGAATGTACTGATATTGTAGTGGTTGGGGGTTTAAGGGGCAATGGTGTGTCTATAATATTGTTAAGTATATGTCGAAAATCAATAAATAAATGTAGAAAAAAAGTTATTATGAATAGGCTAGACTCAGCATGTGCTTTTACTTTCAATAATTACAACTATTTAAAAGTAAGTACTTACTTATATATGGAGGACCATACATGACTTAAGTAAAAATAAATAAATAAATAAATGTATTAATAAATACAGAAATAAATAAATAAATGAATCAATAAAAAAGCAAATAAATAAATGCTCACAGTCAGGACTACTGACACCTAAATCATCCCAATTAAAAATAACCTTAACTAACCCTATGAACTTGAATTAGATCATTTTACGTCTGAACTGGCTCAACGCTGCAGACAGCTACTGGACACCAGTCAGCATTGAGAGGCAGACGTAGGGCTGGGTCATTACACTCCTGTGACCAATCCTGCATGAGACTGCGGTTAGGCCCACCTTTCTCATTAGCATAAGGACACTGCAAATGAAAAGGAAATGTATCAGGGAATAAATAAATGTGCAAATATATTTAAGACATTTATTTTGACATTTCTCTTGGTATTAACATATTTATTTATTTATTTCTGTATTTATTTATTTCCTTTTTTATTGATTCATTTATTTATTTAATTCTGTATTTATTTATACATTTATTTATTTTTACTTAAGTCATGTATGGTCCTCCATACTTATACAAGAAAAAGTAGAAACAATAGAAATTATAATGTGGTCCTCTTACTTTTACTTGAGTTTATTTTAGTTTAATCATTTATACAGTTACTTGAGTAAAATGTTTTCAGTACTTCCTCCACCACCGGCAGTAACACTGTGAATTGTTTTATTGCTCCAGTATGTGTATCTTAATAGTGCAAAATAGTTAGCATACTTACCAGGTTGGAGGTATGGTTGGTATTCTGTTCCTCTGAAGTTGAGGCATGGAGGCATACGGATAAACAAGTTTGTAGCCATCTTCAGTCCAACCCTCTAGACATTCGAACAACATACAACCATTAGCTGCGTGTAAAAAAAATGAAATCCTTTATTATGAAGGTATCTGTATGTGGATTTACCTTGAAAACTTTAATTGCATCAGTTCTCTCAGAAGGTTGTAGATGAATGGATCTTCTTGGTCTCACCCGCAAGCATTCTACTTTATCACGTACATCAAATGGCATACGAGACGCTTTGGAGACAGGTAACAAGTTAAAGATCTGTAAAGAAAAAAAGGTTCAAAGCTTGAAACTGCTGCATGAAGATCTGATGATTGTATTCATGGCTTTAGGGCAGCTCCATCTCAAAAGGTGGTTTTCAAGTACAAAACACTTGTTATCTACTACAGGATTGGTTCTGAGACATGTTTTGTGGATTCAAACACAATTAGAGAATTTTCCTTTCTGGACGAACTATCCCTTTAAAGGTAACATAATTAGCATTGAACTGCATTAAACAGCTATGTTACACTGGTGGTAACAATGAAACCTCCCTGGAAGAGGGACAAGAAAAACAATCAGGACATAAAGCCATATCCTCTGGGTAACTTATATTATAAAGGGTGGAAATGATTTTGCAGGGGAAAACTAGAAAATATAAAACTTCAGGATGTCAGCATCTATTTGTAGAGGAGCAGTTACCTTGTCTGCAGTCAGGCCCTCCCCTGGTCTCATGATGAGGACGCTCTGGTCGACAGCCCTCACTCCACACAGGGAGTCTGGTTGGGCCTTTAGTTGCATGGTGGTCTCCTCTCCTGGGACTGCTGAGGATGGAAGAAACTCCAGCGACACCTGACAAACACAGAAAACACACATCTCACCATTTGGACTTTATTGGAATAAGACTAGAGCCTATAATAATGATAGTGGGACATTAATGTATATACTACCCAAACTTCTTAAAATGTTAAAAAAATGTCACAAAAGATTAGGGAGGTGGTATGTGTTCCAGAGGTGAGTGGCCACATGGCAGATTGACCTGTCAGAGTTTGCTGTATAAATTAACTCGTTGGCTGATGTCCTGTATTTTAAAGCTTGATCAAACTTCAGGTCAGATGGGGAGAGCTACAGACTTGACTGCTGACAGGGGTGATTGTGCACTTTTATACAAACTACAGTTTTGGTTATGCTGAACTATGGTGACTTATTATTCCACAAATGAACACCAGAGAACATGGTGGTGACCTGCATGTGCTGTTGGCACGCTTTTGTTGAGGGCAACCCCATGCAGCAAAACCAATGTTTGGTCTCAGTTATTAAGGATATAACAAGCTAAAGTTATCGTTGCCACACTCCACTGCCTGTTGTGCTCAGGCTGGTTCTTCCTTGTGGTGATGGAGGAGGTCAGACCAGTGGAGCTGTCATAAATGATCTATTCACTGTGGATTGGCTGACTGAGATGTTGATCGACACTTCATGGCTTAAGATGAGGGACATGAATCATGACAAGAGTCAACTTGTCGTACACAGATGACAACACAACATGTCTGGTTTGTCACTGAACTCAGGTAAACGTAATTCATCTGATGTGAGTGTTGTTTTTCTACATAAAAACACTTTATATAAGTGCTTCTAAGTGCCATCTAAATTAATTTATTGATTCATAAATGCTCATTGTGGCCTTTCAAATCTAATTCCCTGTTTGATTTGTATTATTGGCCATATATTAATAAGAAACCTTGTTTTGATCCGCTCCTATTTGCTCGAATTCTCTGTCCTCTCCTCCTATAGGACAGGGCTGCATATGCACACACACACACACACACACACACACAAACTGAGCGGCAACACAGTGAAAGAGTTGAACTTGTTTACTACTTTCTCAAACTAGCGTGCTACTCCATATCCTAGTGGAAAGCCTGGGTACATATCCACATTATGTAGCAAACACCTTCTGCACATAAATCTGGCAAGCGCAGCTGGTGCCTCATGCTTCTTCTATACTGACCTTGTGACTGAAGCACTTCTCTACGGAGAAGTCAGCACTGTTAGCAATCACTGTCTCACTGGGAAGGACGGCGTAGGCTAAGACCTGGACTTCTGGCGCCATTTCAGGATGCACATTCAACTCAAAGGAAATTCCACCCTCAGTCACTAAAAGGTGAAGTTAGAAACAACAAGTATTATCCACATATCTCCATGTAATTAAACAGCAGTACAAGTATATTTTTATTCCATGTAAATCTCAAATAAAAGATTTTCCAGACTCTTGATTAAAGCCTGTCTCTTCTCACCTGGAAGGTCTTGAACTTCAATCTTTTTAAATCCTTGCATGATAAGGGCTCCTCTGGATAAGACCTAGAGAGTTTGAGATAAAAATGGCAGGATTAATGAGTCATGCAAAAATAAAACCTCATTCCCTAGCATACTAGGTTTTTTGATTCAATTTAATGAGCCTTTATTTCTTATCAACATTTATTGAGGGAGGCTCTCATTTGAAATCAAGTCAATTGAGGGGATACAATAAAATACACATAAACAGATACAGTGAATAAATTAACACAGTAAATATGATGCATAGAGAATACAGAAAATAAAACAATTTAAGTAAAACCATGTAACACATTAAGAAGATACAGCTAAATGGCTGTCAAGCATGGATTCAAATTCCCCTGGGGAATAATACGACTTATTTTAAAGACACTCTGCAATGACTGCCAGGCAATGGGCTCAAAGAAACTAAAAGCAGTTCTACCAATCACTGTACAAATGCGAAGGGTCTGCAATGATCCTTTAAGTCAGATGTCAAAAACTGATATGAATGTAATTTGAAAATAAATTTTCCATGACAATATTTCTGTGAAAAACATCTTCTGATAAGCTGAGAAAAAGTTCACCGACAACTCACCAGGTAAATCATCATTACAGAGGCTCCTTTCTCTCCAACGACAGTGTATTTGATGGAGATCTCTTCTTTTGTGTCACAAGACAGTGGATTTGTCTTCTTCACCACCTCCAGGGAGCTGACTGTTTGGGTGTCAGCAGAGGGAGGTTGGCTCATAGACACTGTGTGGTGGCCAGTCTCGTAGTATTGAGTTCTATAAATGGAGTATGCCTGTATTTCTAAACTAGATCGTAGAAAAGAAACAAGATGAAGTGGAGGAATACATTGGAAAGTGAGTTCAGTTATCATAAAAAAGCTAAATGTCAAGGTAAAGACAGTTCTTGTTGCAGTATGGCCACTATATAATGGTGCACCCAGTACTGCTGCTGTTCTTTTATAAAACACCTTAGCTTCTCACTCTTGAGCCGTGTTATCATTGTCATGAAGGATTTTTTATGTGGATGACGAGTTACCTCGTCCTTAAGTGCAGGTTGATCTCTCCATTGAGTTCAGCTGTGGAGAATGAGAAAGTGGCCACACCATCGCTGTCAGTGGTGAGATTCTGCACTAGACGGTAGGACCACCTCTCAGTTTTAAACAGGTAGACCTGCATGTCAGCTATGGGTGTATCATTGAAGTGAACCGCTTTAACCTGTTAGGGGCAGAGTGTTGTGTCAGTGAGGATGCAGATCGCTTCCGTCGAATGAAGGTGACGACGTGAAGGGAACAATCTGCACTTACTTTTCCTTCCACATTTGATCCTTTGTCATAAAACTTGGGTGTGTCGATGAACATCAGCTTTCCAATAACATTTGAAATCTGCAGTCTCTTCATTTGTTGGAGGGAAATACCTATGCAGGAATCCTCCATGTTACATGGATGTATGCAACATGTTGTTCAAGTAAAATATACTGTATAAATTTACTACAAAATACCTCTTTGATGTATGAATAAAATATTAAATATTGCAAAGACTTGCCTGTCCCTTCCTCTTCCACTTCAACATCCAGATCCAGGTAATTTTGAAGCACCCTTTGGTCGAGTTTTGTGAAAGTTGTCATCTTGAAGGTAAAAGTAGCACAACCTTTCTTTCCCATCTAAAATCACAATTGAAATAAAATTAGATGGATTTAATTCAAATCTTAACTCCTTTCATTCACTCAATATTCACAGTCTGAGGGTCATGCACTTCTCAGACAACTACATTCTGCAGAGTGACATGCAAGTTTAACCTGGCAAATGTTCGGAGCACCATTGTAATCACCTAGTAACCATTAACAAATGCCATCGTAATTAACGCAACTATTTCGGACAGAAACTTCCAAAATGAAAAATAAATAAATCATTAAAAAATATCAATAATAAACATATACATGAATCATTATAAACAATACGTACAGTTTGAAACATGAAAGTTTTACATAAATACATATCTACATATATATATTTTTTATTTTAACGATTATGTATTTATGTCCATAAAATCCACTACCATCAACTGGCGGTAGGTATTAATCAGTGTGGTAGAACAAAGGATATTCTCCATCTTGTCCTATGTTCTAAAAAGGGAAAGCGTTTAGTTTAAAAAGGCAAACAGGTAATGGCGTCTGATCTACTGTGGCGGGCCACATTGCTTTCAAAGCACTGCCATACACGTCAGGAGCCAGTCAGATTTATCTTCAGCCTCTGCGCACCCTCATGTTCGGCTTGTATCATTGATTACAAGACCAAAACACTCGATGAAGCTAAGGTCCCGAAGAACTTAAAACGTACATGGATGATTAAACATCTTTTCCCAGGTACTCAAATTAAATATTAATTTAAGTTTTTTCGAAATGAATTTAACTTATTTTTTTTGTTTTGTTTATCTCGTAAGCATGCAACCTTCATTTTCACATCATTTTGCTCTGTATTTCTGTGTCTGTATGTTATTGAGGTGGGGAGGGGTGGGTTTACCCAGTCTAACGCTAGCATATAAAAGTAAATAAATAAATAGATATGGTAAATATACAAAAGTAGGGTGAGGGAAAGGGCTGTTTATATATTTATATGTAAGTATCCATTTATTTTTACATTTGTTCATTCATTTATGTATTTTAAACTTATTTATTTACTTATTTGTTTCAACATTTATGTTTAGTTTTTTTTCTCTATTTCTGTGTCTGTATGTTAACGAGGGGGGTGGGGTTGACTCAGTCTACTGCTGGCTTTTAACACTAATAAATAAATAGATAAATCAATAAGTAAATGAATAAATTAATATTTGAATGGTGTACATGTCACCTTATCAACACTGATACATAGAAAAACATAGTAACACTTTGCTTATTGTTTTTGCTGAGAGATGATTCTGTCAACTCTACCTCCTTTGTCTCCTCGTAGCATGGGGGTGTTATGTCATGCAGTCCCGTTATAGCAAAATAAAAGCGACCAAGAGGTCGGCAGACCTTAACTTTGACACTGCCTGGCACAGGTTGTCCATATGTATACCTACGAAACAAATTGTGTTTGTTGACAAGTAGAAAAAAAACTATATCTTATTCAGAGTTACAGTATTTTGAGAGTAGACATGTCAAGCAAAAGATTTGACTTACTTTGCACATATTTCAGCTTTTATTTCTTCCTGCTCAATACTGACGACATCACCTGCCGTTATTTTTGCATCAAATTTAGGCAAAACTGTTGATGAAATATGGTTATTACACATTGCAGGTAGATTGAAATGGGATTTATTTTTTTTAATGCCATAATTTACCATATTTCTCCACCTTGAAACTGTGATATATCTTTTTCCGACCAACGGTCACAATAACCTGGTACATTCCTTCCTGGGCCTCAGAGTTCAAGGAGTAAGAAAGTTGCAGTATGCTGCTATCGGCTGTTCTATTCAGCCACTGTGCAACTCGGTTATCTTTAGAATCCTGTTTCATAAAATAAATGGGAAGGAAGATGTGTTTATAACACAAAATGAAACTCATGTAAAGGGATGTCACAAAGAAATACAGAGCTCAACATGCTGCTCAGCATTTCATATTCTCCTTCTGAGAATATCAAATTTAATCCCGCTATAAGCCCACACTTTAATTACATACAGTATTATTTTACCGTAAAAGCCTTAGCAACATACTGTCCAATTACAGACACTGTATTTACAGAAACAAATAAAAAAAACATTGAGTCTAGTCTTACAAGAAATGGTCGGTAAAGGTAGATTTACTGGCATTGAATAACTTTTCCCTGTCATCGAACACTGGTTGACAACCACAACTTGAATTAAGATTTTTCATTCATCAGAACATTCATCAGGGTCCAAAAACATGGACCCTTTAAAACATGATTTAAAGGGTCCATGTTTTACACCTTTCGGGGATTTAACTTGAGGTATTGATACTCCTAAGATGATTTATCAGTGGTTCAAGTAAAAAAAACTGCAATGTGAATTTCTACATCCTCTCTTCTCCCTCCTCAGAAGCTGGACTGGCATCGGCCGAATGGGGTCGCGAGAAGATTGCGATTCCATGATGACATCACACGGACAGGAAATATGAAACGTAACATTCCTGTAACATATTTCTTTGAATGGACTCAGTGAAAAAGTCCGTGGAGTGACTGTATTCATACTTTGAGGGTCCCTACTGACCCCTACAAGTAATTACAGATAGTAAAAGCCCTGAAAATATATTTAGCAAAATATGGGCCCTTTTAACAGTTGTTCACATTTAAACCCTCTTATGTCAGTGAAGGCAAATTTGATAGGTTAGTAGCAAAATCTTTGAAGCTTAATTAGGGCCCAAGCACCTCCGGTAGGAGGCCCTATTGAAATTGCAAGGATTATTCTGAGCTTAGTGAAACGTGCTCAAAAAGTTTCTAAAGTTTGCAGTTAATTAGAAATGTGTGAAAATGCCATCAAAACACGAGCTTCTGTAACTTGAACATAATTTATCCAATCGTGTCCAAACTAGACATGTAAGACAAGAGTCGCAACTTGAAGACAGCTATACAGAAAACGTGACTTAAAATCACAGCGCCCCCTGGTGGCAGCAGTAAATGTCTTGTTTTTGATATGTCCTACACTTGGACGTATTTCTCCTCATCCACTTTGCGAAACTATGTCAAACTATGTCAAATGGGTCTCAAGACATTGATAATGTGAGCATAAGGTTACTGTGACTTTACATAATACGGATTATTAATTTATTACTAAAGTTTTAGAATTTTGAAATACGGACATAAAACATTTTGTTGGCTTTGTCACTCAGCACATGCGGCACTTGAGCATTTTGAGAAGTTTACATTTTAACAATATGTAAAAGTCCTCCACTTCCCGTATTCAGTGTGTTAAAGTGTGAGTGTATTATATTGTGGATGTTAGACTTACCTCAACTTCAATTATATTGTACTGAAAGATAAGAAAGAAAATGACAAAATAACTTTGTTGGAAGACAGGTTGCTTTACATTGATCTCAACAGGCAGTTTCCTAATCAGGGTGGGTAGCAAATCAACAACACAATAGAATCGAGCAGCTAAAGCTCTGATGTGTCGCTATCAATTATCTAATGCAGAGACCAACAAGGTCAATGTAGATGACAACTATTATAATACACACAACCTGAAAATAGGCTTTTTCCATAGATAACCCGCTCTTCTATTTCTACTTAATTTGATCGCTAAGTCTCATAGGTGGCACTTTAAGTTTTATTTTCTACAACAGTGATTCTCAAATGGGGGTACGCGTACCCCTGGGGGTACTTGAAGGTACTCCAGGGGGTATTTTTTTTTAATATATTTAAAATTAGCATCCATTCAAGAGAGCCTTCCCTAAACAACACCGTGAGAGCTTGTGCCTCTTCGGAGGGGCGCTAAAACGTAAAAGTTTTCCGTTGTGAAGTTAATGATTCATAACAAGAAGTCCGCGTCTCTACCGGTACCCTTTCAAAATAAAAGCATGTAATACAAAAGCGGAAATGAAATTGTATGACCTTAAAGCGAGCAAATATTTCACAATAAAATAACAGAAAGACACTTCAATAATATTAACAATAACATAGATTGGGTTATTTACCCTTTTTGTTTTTTCTGTGGGGAGAGATTAGCCAACAGTGGCATTAAGCCACCACATCTTCAGCGGTATCTCCAGACAAAACATGAAAGTCATGTTGGTAAGCCACCTGAGTTTTTTAAGAGGAAACATCCAGAATTCAGGTCATCTCAAGACATGATGCGAAAAGCCTCCCCGGAAGCAAACGGAAACAAGCTACCTGTCAGTATTCTTTTCGATCCTTAAAGAAGATATTTTAAGATGATAAATATTTTAAAAAATATGTTTTGAGCTAATCTTTTATTTAAAACTAAGTTAATGATTTATTTTTTGGGAAGAAGTGTTTGGCTATAATTAAGTTCATGAGTTCAGTTTGAGAACATATCTTTATTATGATCCCAAAAGAGGTCACTTTAAGTTGATAATTATTTTGAGGTGCACAAATCTTTATTTATATTGAGATAATAATAAAAGTCTTTAGTTATTTTTATATCTTTTTATTTCGAAATAGTTCAAGAGAGACCACTACAAATGAGCAATGTTATGGACATTGATGGAGTTTTAAATTTGAATATGTCTAGTTACAAGGCTTAATAAATCACATTACATCTTTCTTTCAACCAAAAATGCTTTGGGCTGGTCAGGGGGTACTCGGCAGAATTTTTTCTTCGAAGGGGGTATGTCACTGAAAAAAGGTTGAGAACCACTGTTCTACAATAACATGTGAGAAACTAGTGTTAGAGCCCTGCAGGTCTATTGACTCTGCAAACAGAGTCCTGCTTGTCCTATTGACCCTTCATCAGGAGCTGAACGATTAGCGACCTACAGTAACTGGGGTTAGAGAGCAAACCTATTTATGTCACTTCATTACATAACTGATGTTCAGTTTAACCCATTGAGACAAATTAAACCTGCACCAATGTCACACAGAATCACTGATACTCTGGTTTGTGAGTGGAATCTACAAGATGGAGACAGTTCAAATACTCACCAGCCGATTGGCGGGTCTCATCCTGCTGTCCAGTGTGACGACTCTGAAATGCACTGAGAAATTCAAAGAGGTTACATGAGGCTTTTGCTAAATATCCTGACAGGCCACTTCAACTGCGTTCTGCACAGAGCTGATAACGTAACTATCAAACCTGAGATTACAATAAGAGGCTGTTACTGTTTGGCTTTAAAAACATTCTCTCTATTATCTCTCTCTTTCTGATTCCCTCAGGAAGCCTCCAACACATCAGACCCAACTTGAATTGAAATAAATACCTGAGTAAAATTAAAGCAAAACGTGATAAAACAAGATTAAATGTATTTTCTTTATTGATCTGTCAGATATTAATTCTGTCACCATACGCCACGATTATTCTATTATTCTTTTCATACATAAAACGTGTAAGCTCGTAGATCAGGTGTGACCCAGGTTTTTCCCATCACGCCCTGAGGCCTTGACGAGTATCTGCCGTCCCTGAGCCCAAAATTCCTTTGATTCTAAAGGAGAAAGCTGTCTATAACTGATATACAGCATTCGGCACATCAACATAGATCAAAATTACTTGTTTGTCCAGGGAGGTAGATGGGTTTATCTGTTTGGACAAACGTCATTGGTTGGTAGACAGTGGCCTTGACTTTCCTCACTTCTTTTGAGTAAAAGGTTTTGCCTTTCAACTCCACCTCAAAGTTGTACACCTCTTGATTCACCAGGGGAACCTGTGAGAGAAACGTATTTTGTAGGCACCAGGATAACTATGTGTGTTAATACTGAATAAATTAACATGTCTTTTGAATCAAAGCCTTTCTCATGATCTGACCTTAAAATCAACACAGTCATGAAACTCCTGATTGGAGGATTTTTTCAGAAGGGTTGTGTTCTTTACAGCAGAAATCAGAGTGATTGTCATGTCCAGAGTCTCGTTGGGCTTCAGGAGACTCGCACAAAATTTGGTTTCAGCTCCAGCCTCAAGAACTGCAGGGATGGCTACGATGTAATGCCTGTAGACACAGAAACATAAACACATGCCATTGGGAGGCCTGTCACACTGGATCTCAAAAACAGGGAACACCAATAAAAACTTCTGGAGCAAATCAACAAGATCTAAACCCTAGCTTGAAAAGAAAAGTACACACACACAAAAAAAACACAACAGGCAAACTTACGGTCCTGCCATGACTTGAGCGACACACATGCAGCTCAAGAGGACACAGAGTGTCCATGTCCACATCTGAATCCCAGGACGACCCATGACTCACTGAGATGATCCTCACAGTCAGCGTCTGTTAAATAGCCGCTGATACAGAACCCCCACCACCCCACCCTCCGAACACACACACACCCACACACAGACATATGCCCACACACATATCATGCAACTGCTCTATTTAATTTTCGGTAAGTCTTGACTCAAAAGTCAATCATTTATAGACTTAGCATATAAGAGTGTTTTTAAGGTGATATTTCACAGAGGGTGGACCTGAGAGAGCTGACAGCCTCTGGTGCCATTGATTTGATGTTATGTGTCTGGAGCTGCTATCCTGAATCTGGTGTTGCGATAAGATGAACATCTTTATTTGACTGTCAGCATGCACGTTAGACCAAGAACCTCTAATTCATCAGACTTCTGTGCAGAGGCTTTTTCCTCATCAGTCTCACTACTGTTAAGTCAAACAAAGTCTAATATTCAAAACTATATAAGATCAAAACCACAAAAAGTTTTTAAAAAATAGGTTCTGCAGGACCAGATTATAACCAGTAACAAACTAGAAAGGATCTCGCATCATTTATAAAAAAGATTTTATGTTGTGATGAACACAAAGCAGGAGCTGGAACGTCAGAACAATATTCTAACTGGGTGTAGATGTTCTAAAGCTATTATATTGTCAAAGTGTTTATCTTGTAAATTTTCCTGTAACTCATTGCCAGAGATGATGTTGTATTGTAGAGTACATTCCATAATTTTTTTGCCTCCTTTCCACTGGTCAATCAGCATTCACTCTCGGATCAAATGACGCTGCTGTAGAGACAGGTTCATGAGTGATGGAAAGGTGATAAGTGGGTGAACATGCTAAGATAGCAAGACAACAAGGTGAGAGAGCATCTCAATTGTTGGTGTGTTTGTGACATAGAACATGACACACTAGGGGGAAAAAACTGAAAGACAAACTCCTCTGCTAGCAACGCAAAAATAGTGAATTTCCTTTTTAGTGTGTTTACAATGACTTTAAAAAACTGCGTACATCCACTAACGTTGTTGTAAAAGAAGGATATCACAGCTGCAGGTATCCTTGTTGGGTTCTGCAACGTTGCCCTTTACCCAGCAGGGGATGTTTGGTTTTGGCATGCTAACCCCTCTGATTTAGGTCAAAGTAAACATTCTTTCACCAGTAAGTAAACCTGTGGACTGATAAAGTCCTTGAACTTTGCTGATGGATTACAACACACAAAGCGATGTGAGATTCAATCTATTTGTATGTGCTAAAGTCTTTATAAAACATAGACATATATGCAACTGAAATGAATATGCATGCAATTCATGCGGGCACTGATTTGTATCTGTATGAATCAGTCCTCTTCTGTTCGCAACTCTCTGCAGCTGCTTCGGCATATATGACCTGGAACAGGATGTAGTCTGATCCAGTTTACACTCAGATACAAGTACATATCTGAAGGTAAACACCGACTTTGATGACAAAGTCTTCAGATCAGTCCTCATACACACTGGTAAAAAATGTGTAATTACGCAATTAAAGCCCCTGATCTGATCAAGCAAACACGTCCTTTATGACCCATGCTCTACTTTTGCATATGGTTTCTTCTGTTCAAACATGAAGTTAATTATGCAAAAGAGAGAGAGAGCACAAGTACAGCCTATTTTTGAGTAAAAGCAGATGGGTGAGACCAAAAACTAAACCGAACACGTTGTGTATGCCTGTTGGAGTTGGATTTTTTTAATTTACACTCACCCATAATATCATTGAGGTCTGCAGATCAGATGCTTCTGGAAGTCCTGGGAATGATATCAGGCCTTTTCGGTTGTTTCTCCTCCACATGAGGACCTCACCATAGTCTATTCATGAAAAATTTACTTCTTTCTCACAAATTGTGCAAACCTTGGTTTTATGAATTTAATTTAGAGGAAACATACCGGGTTGAAGTGATGTGGTTCAGGCTGTGGGCACTGCTGGTCAAAACAGTTAAAAAGCAAATTTCTCAACAAATCTGTGCTTTTAATCCATTTGTTCACATACACAAGTGCAAAGCAAACCTTAAGTCGATAACACTACATGCAAAACGATATATAGTAAATGCTGCAGCTTAGGGCAAACAAAAAGTAAACTAACATTAAACTAACTATAAGGCAAGACAAGAGTGGTAGATTTTCATCTCGGCTGTTCGTAAAATTCCCATTGTCATGTGGAGTTTGAATTAATGGCCAGTCTTTCCTGCTCTTTCCAAGACGTTTCTCCTGTGAAGCAGCATTAACAGTACCCTCCGCTGGCTGCAAAAAAAATGGAAAAAGCTTACATCACCTATAAAAGAAAAATCATTACAATTTCAATAATTTCCTACAATGATAATGTCACGGTGTCATACATGGTTTCTTCTTTGGATGGTGAGTAAACTCGCTTCTCTTTCATCTATCTCTCCAAATATGACATTTTCAGAATGATATGTTACTATTTCATGAATAAAGTAGTGGTTGGAATGTCAAAAGTCGTTTGAATGTTCACTCTCTTTCTACAGTGATGATGTGTGTGTTACATATCCTTGGTTTCTTTGATGGCCAGTCTTTCCTGCTCTTTCCAAGACGTTTCTCCTGTGAAGCAGCAGCAACAGCACCCTCTGCTGGTTGCAAAGAAAGTTGGAAAAAGCTTTCAGCACCTGGTATTCCCATGTTCACTTTCTTTCTCCAGTGATGATGTGTGTGTTCCAGATCCAGAGTTCAGCAACTTCCCACCTCTCATGAACTAGTTCAAAGTTCAGTTCATTTCGTAATTTAAAGGTGGAAATTGAGAATGAAAGACATAACTTGTTTTTTAAAGAAAATTGTATCCATCACTACCCCTTGCCTTAAACTGTACTTCATATGTATCCATTCCTAAAATAAATATTTTTATTATTATTATTATTATTTAATCTGTTGGCTGTGTGTGTGTGCTTGCTGATTATCTGGACCAACACCTCCCGAGGAGGAGAGGTTGTATCTCAATGGGAGATAGATAGATAGATAGATAGATAGATAGATAGATAGATAGATAGATAGATAGATAGATAGATAGATAGATAGATAGATAGATAGATAGATAGATAGATAGATAGATAGATAGATAGATGGATGGATGGATGGATGGACGGAGTGATGGACATGATATTTGTTTTATATGTTCTTAATATGTACTTTATATGCTCCACCCTAGCAGCCATGAGGACACTCAACTTTCCACACTAAGCTCACCTGCACTTGTGTTTCGCGATATGTGTATGAATAAATTAACTGCTGAAGCTGCACCAGCAAACATTTGAAATAGTGTAAAACACACAGTAAAACATAAGAGAACAAAGTTGGACATTCACATCACTTTATTTTATTCTCCATTAGTTTCACCTCAAACACATACAGTATATAGACAGAAACGTGTTAAGCATTTGTGTTAAACTGCTCGTTTGTGGGAAAACCCAAGGACTGAAAACTCTCCTCTCTTCAAGCTGCAAAAAGAAAAAAAATTTCAATGAATCTTGGAAGAAAGATATGGTATCAGTGATGGAGAATGGAGACAATTTAGCTGCAGTTCTAGGAACTATTTTTCACTGTCTTTGAGATTGTGAGATATTGTGCTTTTCAACCTTTTTCTCAGACAATATTCATGGATCTTGATTAAACACATCAATCTTTTTTAGGTGACTGATATGTTGGTGTGTGTCCAATTTGGCGATGATCCAAAAAAAACCCAGATGCAGTTAATTTAAATGTGGTCTCAAAAGGGGATTGATGTATCTTTGTGGAGTCTGATGCATCAATGTTCTCCACTCTGTGCCATAGAGCCTCTTGAGAAAGGTTCTGACCAATTAAAGACATTATTACTTTTTGTGGTTGGGTCAGAAAGTTCTTGTATCTTCATGTATTGTTACCTGCAGCACAAGTGTGGATGTATTCTGTCTCAGCCTGGTCACCTAAGAAAAAGAAGAATAGAAAGAGAGATGGATTTTTCAAAATAGAACATTTCCTAATATATGCTTGATCTGGTCTCTGTAAAGGGACTTAGGGTTTGTCTGTGTGAGTGTTATATTTACTTGGCTGGTAGTAGTCATACATCTTGACCACAGCTGGCTTCAGGTTCTGCACAGGCAGCTCCTGGATGAGACGTAAGTTGTAGTTGATGGGTATGTCCTTTGGTAGCTGTTGGTTAAAAAGAAAAGACAGATGACACAATTAGTAACAATCGGATAATCCTTATCTCTTGACCCTCACTGTGAATTCCTCTTACCTCTCGGATGTACACCATAACATGATCCTCCTTTTCCTCAACACGATCCACCAGCAGGGCGCCTTTGAGCTGTGGGGGAGAGGATAATCAACTTGGTTTCTCATTAATAACGGATGTAAACTAGTCTAAGTTACTAGCCTGACGTTGTCATACTCACAATTCTAGTCAGAATGTGAGTCTGATACCGCTCCATTGGGCTGTGATTACATTACATTACATTACATGTCATTTAGCTGACGCTTTTATCCAAAGCGACTTACATTTTTAGAACACTCATCATTTTTATGAGGGGCCATCTAGGGGTTCAGTATCTTGCCAAGGACACTTAGGCATGCAGATGGGATAGAGTGGGATCGAACCGGCAACGTTCTTGTTGCAGAGCACCCGCTCTATCCCACAGGCCACGCTCTCCCCCGTGATTATGGGGCGTGTTACAATCGAACCAGAAAAAAAATGCCTTTTGTCTCAATTGAATAGACCTACAACCAATCAGCAACGTAGTATGTGACGTATGTTAAGCGACTCATTGTGAGTTATTTATTAACGCCGGGTTCACACCGGACGCTGAAGCGACCGTTTCGGCGTTGAGTCTATTGTCTGTTAAAGAACAGCGAAGTTCTTTAACATGGATGACATTAAATTAATAATTGAACTGGAGAAGTGCAGTGAGTTGTATGATCCTCGGAACATGTTGTATAAAGACAATGCCAAGAAAGACAAATGTTGGGACGCTGTTGCTTAATGTTGGAGCAACAAGTAAGTATATGCTTTTAATCTACTGGATCAACGGGTGATATTATTAGCGCTGCCCGGCGGTTCAGCGACGCTTCAGTGTCCGGTGTGAACAGCCAAGCACCGGCGAGATAGGGATTAGCGCGGTGTGGCGCTTTGGCGTCGCCTCCAAGTTCTCTGTTTCTCTTTCAAAATAAATGAGCTGTCGATGTCTTCTAAAACAGACTCAATGGCAGCATCTACACATCTCAGCTCTCCAGTGGCAGGCATGTTTGTTGAAAATGAATTCAACCCAAGCGCACTTTGATGACGTGGTTGATTACGTTACTGTTGATCATCTGTCCATCATCGTATAAAGCCCGCCCTGACAATCTGATTGGTCCGGTCACTTTCGAACCGGGCATAATTTCTCCCCAACGGAGCGACTCCAGACCAAACTTCCCGACCTCAAATGTTGTGGGCGGGGCTAAGTTCCTCTGGCATCCAGGCTAATAAGTTACACTAATAACTCACCTCCTTCAAAGACTGTGGATCTGGGACAAAGCCAGAGAGCATTTTGATGTCCAGGATCACCATGTTTGTATTTTCCTCTTGTCCATGATATCTGCAATAAACCATAAAGATGTGAAGTCCCATACCTTCACCTTTGTCCTCACAGTTAGGATATGCTGGAGAATGTTGGCATACTGGTTCATCCACAATCAGGTACACACTGGTATGTACAGAGCATTGTTTGACAAAAATGTCTGTACGCCTCCATCATTAGTGTGACTTGTGGGAGTAGATTACTTACAGGCACTTTAGCAACAGACTGAGTTTGTTTTTGGCGCAGTCAGCCTCTGGCTTGATCTCAACACTGAAGGATGTGACTTCAGTCGGAGTTGGGATGTTGTAGTTAAGACTCATCTGAGAAATAGGGAGACAAAGGAAAGTATATGACTAAAAATACTGAAATAGAATATCAAGGATTTCCTTTCCTCAAATTTATGAAACAGAAGAACCATGTTGTCTTCAAGGGAGTCACATTTACACATCCAGATTTTAGGTTGTTGTATTAAGGGCTTCTGCACACTACAGGATAATCTGGAAGATTTTTGACCTGATTCACCGCTTCTGACAATTCCGGGGGCGTTCAGTCTATGTTCAAGTCATTTCCCAGGTTGTAAGAGTTTAGGACCACCTGGTCATTTCATTAAAATTTAATCCAGTTATTAGAATAGTCAGACCTGTTCATTTATTTAAAATGAGAAGCAAAACTCACTACATACAGACACCACATATAATTGGAGATGCAGCCCTTTCAGACTCTCTGCACTGCTACTGTTAGCCTGTTGAGGTGAGCATTTATCCAACAGAAGCAGTTAGAGCTCTAGTGTTAACTGACCTGTATTGAAGCACACACGCTGCCCTTCACCTTCACGCTGTACTTTCCTATCACATCCTGTAGCCTCTTCTCCTGGTACAGCAGTTTGTTGTCCCTGTTCACATCAAATGACAGCTGACCACTGGGGGACTGGACCATCACTGTGCTTGAACCATCTGGACTGAATACCAGAGTGGAGTAAAGAGCCAGAGCCTGAAGAGCCACCACTGTGTCCTACAAGACACATCAAAAACTTGTTATTTCAAATCTTTACACATATATTCACTTGTGTTTACACATAGAGCAGGAAGAGGTGGAAGGTCACCATTAAAAAGTAAAAGCTGATAATGGTGCATGGTGAAAGTAAACATGATTTCTACTTTTATCACGATAAGGAACTATTTATTTATTTTTCAACCTATTATTTTGAATTTTTACAGATAAGATAGGATACTATTCCTAATTCTACTTACAATCTAAATCATAAGGTAATTTATGTAAAAACAGGATTTAGAAAACCTCTTGAATTGATACACACACACACACACACACACACACACACACATGGACACATTGTTTTCACAGGACAGCTCTGAGCACACAGCTAGTCAATGAACCATTCTTCTGTTTGGCTTGTACCTGTGTGGACGAGAAGCCCCCATAATAGTTCTGCTGAGCCGTCAGCCATCTGACAATGCGAGAGGTATAGCCCAGGTCCTCAGCACTGGGCGAGGCACTGAGTTTGGCCAGCATCACATAGGAGCTGATCTCTACAGACAGAGAGGCCGATGTTTCTTTTGCTGTCTGAGACCAATGGAGGAAACCCCCTAAAAAACATGCATCCACAGACATAAAGGCATTAGGTCAGCTTCAGTGACAGTAAGTGAAGGCAGAATGATTTCCTTGAGGAGGACAGCAGCTCGCCTTGTTTGTGTCCAACTTTGTCAAGGTGCGTCAGGAGGTGAGCACGGGTCTCCATGTCTCCTGCCAGGGTAAAGACGTACGCCAACAGAGCTGTGGTGTAGGTGTTGCTGAGGTCATTGGCGGACTCCTTAAGGCAGGACAGGCTCTTCTTCACCACAGCATCCTGAAAAGTATATTTTAGATTAAGAAAGTATGCGCCAATACATAACAACAATAAAACTCAGAATTTAGATATTGTCACTATAGCTATTGTCTTCAATCCAACTTCAGAACCACTCAATTAAAAAATGGAGAAAGATACAGAAATAGCTAAACAACTACAAGTGTTGTAAACCACTACAAAGACACGTCATTATTTTATGAGGCCTACAACAAGATAGATTTTTCAATCTGAGCTCACCATGAGGAAAAGTAGCCGTTGTTATAGTTAGGTGCGGTTTATACATTGTAATAGTGCATATTATATTGTTAATTGTGGATAATTAAAAATTAAAAATTGGATACTAACAGGTTGGCAAGTGGGAAGATTTCTGTATTTTACTCATTAGTACAAAGAAAATTATTAATAATAAAAAGTTAATTCAGTTTAAATTTGTGTAAAACTTTCTTTGAAAACATTAGCAGTTGGTAAAACAATCAGAGCTTAATACTGTACTGAAACAGATGCCATACAATGGGAAGTATAGTAAGACATTTATGTAGTTTAGTCACATAACAGTTTTGTGGTTGCTGTGTCGAGCAAAGCCACCAGATTTGAAATCTGAGGCCGTCATCAGCTTGTTACTCAAGTCAAACAGTAGAAGTATTGTTTCAACCAATCTGCATATTGGCAACACAATGTGTGATATCACTTTGTTATTTCATGTGCAATATTACTATTCATGCCCTATAATACTTTCATAGCAGGGTTTTCAGCATAGAACAGGATTAAGTGTTTGACCCCTTCACAATTTTTGGCATAGAGGGGTGCTTTCACCGCATAACTCTTTAATTAAAAGAAAGCAAAAATGATTTGTTTACTTTATCAATGGAGTGGCGATTGGTGCACATATATGTTTCATCTTGTAATTGCGAAGTTTGGAGTGAAACAGCGTGAGATCATTTTGGGGAGGGAGTTTACTCACATCAGTTGACGAATTCATTTCTAAGAAACCGGCAGTGATGTAAGCAGTAAGCGTCACTTCATCAGACACACCACCCTGTAGGAATGGAACAATATTCACATGTTGCTTTACTGTGTGTGCAATGCACAGGGACCCACTTAACAAACGTGATTTTGCGCTTGCAGCCACATTCACTGAAATTCCATTAAACAAACGAATTTCAGGCACATATTGTAAATTAAGAACAGCAAGATATTACTCAGTGATAATAAAAGGTCTATAGTGATATTGTTTTAATCACAGTCTACAGGTAAAAAAAGCTCACCTTCATCCTGTTGTTAAAAAGTTTTCCTGACTGTTTGAAACAGCCATTTTTACGTTGTTTTTCCTCCAGCCAAGTTTTAGATGATTCAATATTCCTTGGATCAATGTAGATGAATGATTTTGCTTTGGCAAAAGATCTCAACACGAAAGCAGTCAGCCTGAGGACATCAACAACACAGTTAGACACTGACAAAAGGAAAAAACTTTGTGTTCATGCTACCTGGTTTATCTGCAATGAAGATCATAAATTCAATATTTTTGTAGAATATGAAAGTGAATTTGATTGATAACTGTTACTTTGTGTTTCATAGAAAAAATTTATGATTTACTGAACTGCTGTTATTTTTTTATACATCGCATGTTAGCTATTTCAGAGGTTTGACACATCTTTTCAAAATAATAGCTCTTTAATTCAACTTGATATAAGGCATTACAGCCCCAAAACAAAATTTGTGCTTTGACTGTTGTTGTCATGACGGAGATCAGCACCCAGAATCTGAGATAGTGGAAGAAACATGATCAAATGATCAAATAGATCTGGCAGGACAGATATATTATTGCCCACAAACTGCCAGTTGGCAGCGACAGCTGTAGTTTATGTGAGGAGTCAGATGAAGACATGATCAACTCAGTTCACAGACTGCATGTGTCCTATTACACATGCCAAGTGTGATGCCAACAAGATGAACGGTTCCCGAGATGTGTGTTCCACATACAGAAACACAGACAACTGTGGAATAAGAAGGTAGATCAAATAATTCTATGTACAACAGTTATTTCTCACCAAGTGTTCCCTGTTCCTGATCCAAATGTGCTGTAAGCTCCATCAATATGTTTGTAGTTCAGCTGTCTCTGGTAACCTGTGGAATAAAATAAATAAAATTTGTATAATCCATAATGATTCACACCAGTCCTAGATTATTCAGCTGAAGCTAACTGAAGCTCACCACTTGACAGGAAGTTGGTAGACTTCTCCATGATGGCCGGTGTCAGCTGCTGTGTGTTTTTCAGGTACTGGAGGATGTAGATGTTTGGGGCCAGGAGCGCCATGTTCTGCTCACCACATCCATACGGCATCCTAAGCAGCCCATCCAGGTTTTTCAGGGCTCGACCCAGGATGTCACCTGCACAAATACAGTGACTCACTAAACATGTAAATGACTTGACACACTGATGTAAAACCATGTTAACAAGCTTCAAACACAGCTGATACAGAAGGCCATGCACTAAAGGAGTTTTGGTATTTTCCTTCAACTGTACTGAATTCTTACATATTGAAATTGTGTTCTTTATTCAAGTATTATCTGAAATCACAAGTGCTTCAGCAATTCAACACCAATCTGCACATTTGTAGGAACTGTTGGGTTTCTCTACAAATTTAAGGTCTTGACCTTTTTGTCATAACCCTCAAGATTGAACTGAACTGAATACCTTTTACTATAATTCATTCTTCATTTTGCACTGGATTTTTTGTGTGAAGCACTTTATAACCTTGTTTAGATAGGTGCTTTACAAATAAAGTTATTATTATAGTAATTATTGAATAAATAACGGTTTCCTGTATAATGTATGAAAGTGCCATGGTTGCATTATACGAGCAAATGCAATCTCTCAAGAAGGACAATAACATCCAAACATCCCTTTTTACTATCAATGTCCTCATTTCTGAGGCATCAAGAAAAAGGTGAACTGTTAACTCTGCAAAATGAGTTTATCCGTTTACCCAGAACTGATAGTGAGGCACGAGCTGATCCATCGATCACATTCTCAGGGAGCTGTAACTCTACTTCCTCTGTCAAAGCCTCTCCTGTGTACGGACAGAGAACAACCACCTTAGAGACAAACTCAAGCCACGGTCAGGATCAAAACAAAGACGTCATTCAGATTTATGAACAGATAGTGTATCCTGAATCATAGCAGTTCTGATGGAGCAATTAAATGAATGAAACATTGGTCTGTTTTGATGCACAACAGTTCAAATATTACATTTGTATGGACAAAATGTATGGAAATGCATTTAAGTAATGACTTTTGAAGATTTGTAGATGCTCTCACTAAACTTGGCTGAAAGGCCACCATAACCAATCTATGCTTCCTCTTTGCAACTGGTGGTCAACTTACCTTTTGGACAGAGCAGCAGGTTGTGGGTCTTTGTGATTTCAGTTCCCTCAGCCTGAGAGGGAAAGAGATAGGGAATAATGAGAGTTGCAGAGTTTCCAACTTGTATTTTTTTTAAGGGCTTAGGAATAAAGACCATTGCTATTATATATTAAAACAACTACCTTTACTATGAGTGGTCGGGTGACCACGTCGATGCGGCCTCTTTCTGGAACGCTCACAATCTCATTGTCACAGGAAGTGTGAGATGCCACAGCCTCAGCACTCACCGACACATTCACAACCCCTTTGAAAAAAAGTGAATTAAACCCTGTTTGAAACTTGATTCACAATTATCTCACATCCAATAAATTTTATAAGTTTTTTACTGCTATGATGGATTTCCCTGATCACAGAGATTTAAAAGATGTGGAAATAGGCACAGTAATTCCACTACTTTGGCAAAAGTGTGGATGAAAGCTTGAAGACTCACCTAAAGCTGTAGGGGACATGTTCCAGCTGAGGGTCAAGCGCTCATTGCCACACAAACAGGATGTGTACTTATCACCAGAGAGGGGGGTGAGGGTGTAATCTAAGGAGTGTGCTGGCGTCACAGAGACCTGTTCAAGAGACACAACAATATAAATTTTGAAACTGCTGATGTGAAGCGAATGTGAACAAATCCTCAAACTGCTGCATGTTTGGAGACATACAAACCTGATTCCTCAGTCACGTTGATACAAATAAATTAGGAATAAACCAAAATGCGTCCGAAACCAATGTGGATCTTTAAAATGTGCATCTTTCATCATTGTATATATCAACTGTTTAAATGAGACACATTAGATCCTTGTTTAATTCATAACTAATTCATAAGGTGTGATGTACATTCATTAGTGTACACATGAATTCAAATTATATTAAAGGGCATCATCAACATTGCACTATATGTGTAGGATGCCCACAGGGTCTCCACAGAAGGGTTGGTGAAGTATTTTGAATCTCAATTGTTCATAATAGTTAGTAGAAAAAAATTGGAATCCAATTAAGATTTCACCATGAATTTGGCTACATGAAGTAACTTCAACAACCCTGCAAAACATTCCCTTCAACCTCACATTTCTGTTTCGTTCCAATTCGTAAATGTTTGCAGGCGAAGCTAGAGAACATAAGATCTACTAAACATCAGAAAGTTAACTTTGTCATTATGATGCTAGATTGTTGCCATGCAGCAGACATAAGTTTACAGACTTTTTAAGCCCCCCTTACCATGATGCAGCTGGAAAGGTAGTTGAAGATGGTTGCCTTCAGTTCAAAGTGCTCCCCCCGGATGATGGAGTAGGGCATCGTGAGCTCGAGGAAGAAGGGCTGGAAGACGGTGATTTCTTTTCGAGGAGCCAAGCCAAAACCCTGAGGGGACAAACAGAAAGCCTCCGTCTCCCAGGTGGTAATGGTATCAGGGACAAGGAGGGACACATCCTTCGTCCCGGATGCTCTGGATTAACAAATACACAGAGACACAGATACTGTGAGCTAGAAAAACTTGACAAAAAACTTGATAAATTTGACTATAAAATCGTCATTGCAGATAAAACACGTAGGATGTTTTCTAAATTCCCTCTGCACCATACAATGTGTATAAAAAAAGTTCTGCACACAAAATACAAAAAGATTACAGTATGCTGCAATTTTTTTTCGAGGCGAACTTATTAATAAAAAGGAATAATTATCTGGTATAATATAATATAATAAACAGTTTGAAGGGAAAAAGCAGAAAGTCAGAAAGAAAAACTCTGTTACACATCCAACAATGTAATAATTTAAAGTCATACTAATATCCATATCATATACAAGCTCACCCAACTGCCACCAGGTCCCATATCCAAGTCTCGGGGAAGAAAGTACGGACTGTCTCTATAGCTGGAAGAGGAGCGTATGGGGCACCTTGACCAGTTGGCCCGGCCATTCCCACTCCCATTCGGGCTACAGGAACACTGCTATATGCAATTTCTGAAAAGATGCATAGAAATATTCAACTGAAAAGACAGCAGTAACCAGTGGTGGGATAACGTAGTACATTTACTTAGTGACTGTACTTAAGTAAATTTTTCATGATGTGTACTTTACTGAAGTAGATCATTTTGTATGTTGTAATAAATGAGAGATCTGTATCTCTGAACCAATCAGGACATGCAGGAACATTAGACACTGCCTCTTTTAACTCCAGCAAAGCTGCAGATGGAAAATGGATTTGACCAGCCATTATGATGAATAGGTAGATGGTTGAGAGAGATGGCAACAGATATGTCAACGCAAAAGTTTACCAATATTGTTAAAGGAATGAAATATGGAGCCCTGTCATTTCCTATCTTAACAATGGCGATGTGGTAATCTCAAGGATCCAGAAGATGATTAACAAATAAAATAAAGCGGACTGCTGGAGCGAACTGGGGAGTGGCGGTGGGGAGCCACTGGAAGTATTAAATTGCTAATGTGTACTATCATTAGTTAGCCACTTATTATATTGCGCACAGGGTTTTTGTTGTGCGCACAGGTACAATGAGGACAGGTAAGATACTCCGGGGGTCTACCACCCGGTCTACTATTGGGTGCTAAGTATTTATGTTCTTTTTTTTTGGTGCCACTGATAGTCCTTGTTGATCGCTGTGTTGCTTTCTGTAAATAAATACTTTCTTTGCTTCATATCGGGTCCTGGCATTTTGCGACTGCATCCTCACTTCCCCAAACCTGTTGCATTTAAGTTATGTCCTACTCCAAGCCACCAGGGGGGTAACAATTGTGTTTTTATTATGTGCTACTGATTGTCATTATTTCCCTTTTCCTATTATTAGATATGGGGTGGGGTGGTAATGTTGATTAAAAACAATGTATTATCAATGTACTGATATTGCAGTGGGTGGGGGTTAAAGGGCAATGGTGTGTCTATAATATTATTTATTTGTGGAAAATCAATAGATAAATGTAGGGAAAAAGTAATGATGAATAGGCTACACTCGGCATGTACTTTTACTTTCAATAATTTACAACTATTTAAAAGTAAGTACTTACTTATACAAGAAAAAAAAAAGAAACAATAGAAATGCTAATGTGGTCCTCTTACTTTTACTTGAGTTTATTTTAGTTTATTCATTAATACTGTTACTTGAGTGAAATGTTTCAGTAATTCCTCAACCACTGGCAGTCTGGCAGTCTGACTATGATTTGATTTTGTGCACCTAATCCAGTATGTGTTTCTTAACAGTGCAGAACATTTACCATATTCATGATGGCCACCTTCGTGGTATTCTCTTCCTCTGAAGTTGAGGCATGGAGGCATACGGATAAACAAGTTTGTAGCCATCTTCAATCCAACGTTCTAGATATTCGAAAAACATACAACCATTAGCTGAGTGTAAAAAACAATTAAACTCTCTACATGTCGGTAACTGTATGTGGATTTACCTGGAAAACTGTAAACGCATCAGTTCTCTCAGAAGGATGTGGATGAATGTATCTTCTTGGTCTCACCCGCAAGCATTCTACTTTATCACTTACATCGTATGGAATATAAGACGCTTTGGAGACAGGCAACAAGTTAAAAATCTGTAAAGAAAAAAAGGTTGAAAGCTTGAAACTGCTGCATGAAGATCTGATGAGTGTATTCATGGTTTTAGGGCAGCTCCATCTCAAAAGGTGGTTGTGAAGTACAAAACACTCGTTATCGACAACACGATTGGTATAGAAACATGTTTTGGTTTTCTGTTGTTTTTTTTTATGTCTGAAGATAGGTCACTAATTACCTGCACTGTTTACCCATGACACTCCAAAAGTGTTTTGTGGATTCAAACACAGAGAATTTCCCCTTCTGGATGAACTATCCCTTTAAAGGTAACATAATTAGCATTGAACTGCATTAAACAGCTATGATACACTGGTGGTAACAATGAAACCTCCCTGGAAGAGGCACAAGAAAAACAATCAGGACAAAAAGGCATAGCCTCAGGGTAACTGATATTATTAACCGTGGAAAAGATTTTGTCGAGGAAAAATAGAATAGAACTCAAAGATGTCAGCATCTATTTGTAGAGGAGAAGTTACCTTGTCTGCAGTCAGGCCCTCCCCTGGTCTCATGATGAGAACGCTCTGGTCGACAGCACTCACTCCACACAGGGAGTCTGGTTGGGCCTTTAGTTGCATGGTGGTCTCCTCTCCTGGGACTGCTGAGGATGGAAGAAACTCCAGCGACACCTGACAAACACAGAAAACACACATCTCACCACCTGGACGTTTTGGGAATGAGACTAGAGCCTATAATAATGACAGTGGGACATTTATTATATTCTACCCAAACTTTTTTAAATGGTCAACAAATGTCAAAAAAGATGAAGGAGCTGGTATGTGTTCCGGAGGAGAGTGGCCACATGGCAGATTGACCTGTCGGAGTTTGCTGTATAAACAAACTCAAACTGGCTGAAGTCATGTATTTTCAAAGCTTGATCAAACCTCAGGACAGATGTGGAGAGCTATAGACTTGACTGCTGACAGGGGTGATTGTGCACTCAAACACCTTCTGCACATGAATCAGACAAGCGTAGCTGGTGCCTCATGTTTCTTTTATACTGACCTTGTGACTGAAGCACTTCTCTACGGAGAAGTCAGCGCTGTTAGCGATCACTGTCTCACTTGGGAGGACGGCGTAGGCTAAGACCTGGACTTCTGGCGCCATTTCTGGATGCACATTCAACTCAAAGGATATTCCACCCTCAGTCACTAAAAGGTGAAGTTAGAAACAACAAGTACCATCCACATGTCTCCATGTTATAAAACAGCAGTAGATGTATATTTTCATTCCATGTAAATCTCAAATATACGATTTTCCAGACTCATGATTAAAGCCTGTCTCTTCTCACCTGGAAGGTCTTGAACTTCAATCTGTTTAAATCCTTGCATGATAAGGGCTCCTCTGGATAAGACCTAGAGAGTTTGAGATATAAATGGCTGAATAAATGAGTCATGCAACAAAAAACTAATTTCCTGGCATACTAGATTACATGTAGAGGTATTTTTGTATTTAATTTAATGAACCTTTATTTATAATCGAGATTTATTAAGGGAGGCCTCATTTGAATTTAAGTAAATTGAGCGGATACAATCAAATAAAATAAAAAAACAGAAGCAGTGAATAAATTAACACAGTAAATATGATGCAAATAGAATACAGATTATAAAACAATTCAAGTAAAACCAAGTGAAACACATTAAGAAGATACAGCTACCAGCATGAATTAAAATTCCCCTGGGGGAACTGAAGATATCATTTTTAAGATACTTTGCAATGAGTTCCAGGCAGTAGGCGAAAATAAACTAAAAGCAGTTCTACTAACCTCTCTACAAATGCAAGGGGCCTGCGATGGAAGCCTTTCATTTGAACACTTTTGATATCTGAACTGATTTCATTTGAAAATACATTTTCCATGTACATATTTCCGTGAAAAACATCTTCTGATGGGCTGAGAAAAAGTTCACCGACAACTCACCAGGTAAATCACCAGTACAGAGGCTCCTTTCTCTCCAACGACAGTGTATTTGATGGAGATCTCTTCTTTTGTGTCACAAGACAGTGGATTTGTCTTCTTTACCACCTCCAGGGAGCTGACTGTTTGGGTGTCAGCAGAGGGAGGTTGGCTCATAGACACTGTGTGGTGGCCAGTCTCGTAGAATCGAGTTCTATAACCAGAGTAGCCCAGTATTGGTTTATTGCTAACCTAGATCGAAGAGAGGAAGTGAAGGCATACATTGGAAAGTGAGTTCATTTATTATAGGAAAGCTAAATGTCAAGGTAAAGACACAGTTCTTGTTGCAGTATGGCCACTATACAATGGTGCACCCATGATCTGCTGCTATACTTTTAGGAAACACCTTGGCTTCTCTCTCTTGAGCCGTGTTGTCATTGTCATGAAGGTGTTTTTGTGTGGATGACGAGTTATCTTCTACTTACTTGCAGGTTAATCTCTCCATTGAGTTCAGCTGTGGAGAATGAGAAAGTGGCCACACCATCGCTGTCAGTGGTGAGATTCTGCAGCAGACGTGAAGACCACCTCTCACCTTCAAACAGGTAGACCTGCATGTCAGCTATGGGTGTATCATTGAAGTGAACCGCTTTAACCTGTTAGGGGCAGAGTGTTGTGTCAGTGAGGATGCAGATCGCTTCCGTCGAATGAAGGTGACGACGTGAAGGGAACAATCTGCACTTACTTTTCCTTCCACATTTGATCCTTTGTCATAAATCTTGGGTGTGTCGATGAACATCAGCTTTCCAATAACATATGAAATCTGCAGTCTCTTCATTTGTTGGAGGGAAATACCTATGCAGGAATCCTCCATGTTACATGGATGTATGCAACATGTTGTTCAAGTAAAATATACTGTATAAATTTACTACAAAAATATCTCTATGATGTATGAATAAAATATTAAATATTACAAAGACTTGCCTGTCCCTTCCTCTTCCACTTCAACAATCAGATCCAGGTAATCTTGAAGCACCTTTTGGTCGAGTTTTGTGAAAGTTGTCATCTTGAAGGTCAAACTTGCACAACCTTTCTTTCCCATCTAAAATGAAATAAGATTAGAGTGATTTCATTCAAACTTAAACTCCTTTCATTCATTCATATTTCACCTAAGTAGTTTCTCACTATTTACAGTCTGAGGGTCATGCTCTTCTCAGACTACTATGTTCTGCAGACTGACAAGACAGTTTAACCTGGCAAATTTCCGGAGCACCAAAGTAACCACTTAGTAACTATTAACAAATGCCATTGTAATTAACGTGAGTATTTAGGACTGTAACTGCCAAAATAAAAAAGGAATAAATAAAGAAATCCTTCAAAAATATCAATAATAAACATATACATAAATAAATAATTAAATACACAATACATACAGATTTAAAGCTGAATGTATTACATAAAAACATATATCAATTTTTTAATTATTTTTCTATCTTCAAACGTACATGGAATATTCAACATCTTGTCCCCGGTTTTTAAATAAAATAATAATTTATGTTTTTCTAAATGCATTTAACTTACTTATTTATTTGTTTAATCCTGCAAGAATGCAACCTGCATTTTCATTTCATTTTTACTGTATTTCTGTGTCTGAATGTGAATGAGATGGGAGGGGTTTACTCAGTCTAACACTGGTATATAAAATTAAATAAATAAATAGATTTGGTAAATTAAGTAAATGAATAAATTAATATTTGAATGAAGTACATGTCACCTTACCAACACTGATACACAGAAAACATAGTAATACTTTGCATCTTGTTTCTGCTGAGAGATGATTCTATCAACTCTACCTCCTTTGTCTCCTCGTAGCATGGGGGTGTTATGTCAGGCAGTCCCTCTGGATTATCAGGAGTAGCTATAGCAACATAATAGCGACTAAGAGGTCGGCAGACCTTAACTTTGACACTGCCTGGCACAGGTTGTCCATATGTATACCTACGAAACACATTGTGATTGTTGACAAGTAGAAAAAAAGCAACTATATCTTATTCAGAGTTACAGTATTTTGGGAGTACACATGTCAAGAAAAGGATTTGACTTACTTTGCACATATTTCAGCTTTTATTTCTTCCTGCTCAATACTGACGACATCATCTGCCGTTATTTTTACATCAAATTTAGGCAAAACTGTTGATGAAATATAGTTATTACACATTTGCTACATGGCGGTAAGATGGAAATGGATTTTTTTCTTAAACAGCCATAACTTACCATATTTCTCCACCTTGAAACTGTGATATATCTTATTCCGACCAACGGTCACAATAACCTGGTAGGATCCTTCCTGGGCCTCAGAGTTCAAGGAGTAAGAAAGTTGCAGTATGCTGCTATCGGCTGTTCTATTCAGCCACTGTGCAACTCGGTTATCATTAGAATCCTATTTCATAAAATAAATGGGAAGGAAGATGTGTTTATGAAACTAAATGAAACTCATTTAAAGGGATGTCACAAAGAATTACAGCACTCAACATGCTCCTCATTATTTCATATTCTCCTTCTGAGCAAATTTAACCCAACTATAAGCCCACACTTCAACTCCATACAGTGTTATTACTCAAACTACTCTAAAAACCTTAGCAACACACCAATTAGGCTAATGTCCAAATAGAGACACTGTATATACAGAAACAAATAAACATTTCATTAACAAAAATATTTAATATAGTCAGACAAGAAATGCTCTGTAAAGGTCAATTTACTGGCATTGAATAGCTTTTCCTTATCATTGAACACTGGTTGACAACCTTAGATTGAATTAAGATTTTTAATTCATCAGAACATATTGACTTGATATAAAGGGCACATATTTGACACCTTTCTGGGATTTAATTTGAGGTATTGGTACCCCTAAGATGATATATCAGTGGTTTGAAGTAAAAAAAAAACTGCTGCAACATGTATTTCTATGTCGCTGAATAGGGTAGCGAGAAAATGGCGATTCCGTGATGACATCTCACACGGAGAGGAGGTACGAAACGTAACGTTCCTGTAACATATGTCTTGGAATTGGCTGTGTGAAAAAGTCCTTGGAGTGACTGTTTTTCATACATGAAGGGTCCCTACTGACCCCTTCAACTAATTAGGTATAGTAAAAGCCCAGAAAATGTATTTTGCACAATATGGGCCCATTAAAAAGGAAAAGGCACAAATATATAAAAAGATTTAACTTTCATCAATGTGGTAACAGTTGTTCACATGTAAACCCTGTTGTTTCAGTGAAGCCAAATTTGATAGGTTGGTAGCAAAATCTTTAAAAGTTTATTTACTTTTAAAGTTTGAGAATTTTGAAATACTCATATAACATTTTTTTGGCTTGTTTACTCAGCTCAGCTTTACTCGTGCACTTTATGATTTTGGGAGGTTTACATTTTACCAATATGTAAAACTCCTCTACCTCCAGTATACAGTGTATTAAAGTTTGAGTGTATTATAGTGTGGATGTTAGACTTACCTCAACTTCAATTATATTGTACTGCAAGAGAAGAAAGAAAGAAACAAAGAGAACTTTGTTGAAAGACAGGTTACTTTACATTGATCTCATCTGGCATTTTCCTAATCAGGGTGGGTAGGAAATCAACAACACAATAGTAACGAGCAACTAAAGCTCTGATGTGTCGCTATCAATTATCTAATGCAGAGACCAACAAGGTCAGGTTTTATTTTCTTCATGAACATGTTGCGATATGAGACACTAGTGTTACTAGTTTCAATAGACCTGCAGGTCTATTGACACTAGACCTGCAGGTCTATTGACTCCGCAAACAGAGTTCTGCTTGTCCTATTGACCCTTCATCAGGAGCTGACTGATTAGAGACATACAGTAACTGGGGTTAGAGAGCAAACCTATGTATGTCACTTCATTGCATAACTGATGTTCAGTTTAACCCATTCAGCCAAATTAAACCTGCACCGTTGTCACACAGGATCACTGATACTGTGGTTTGTGAGTTGAAATACTCACCAGCCGATTGGCGGGTCTCATCCTGCTGTCCAGTGTGACGACTCTGAAATGCACTGAGAAATTCAAAGAGGTTACATGAGGCTTTTGCTAAATATCCTGACAGGCCACTTCAACTGCGTTCTGCACAGAGCTGATAACATAACTATCAAACCTGAGATTACAATAAGAGGCTGTTACTGTTTGGCTTTAAAAACATTCTCTCTGTTATCTCTCTGTTTTTGATTCCCTCAGGAAGCGTCCAACACATCAGACCCAACTTGAATTGAAATGAAAATACCTGAGTAAAATTAAAGCAAAATGTGATAAAACAAGATTAAATGTATTTTCTTTATTGATCTGTCAGATATTTAGTCTTTCACCATCCGCCACGATTATTCTATTATTCTATTGATACACGTGTATAACTGATATACAGCATATTCGGCACAACAACATAGATCAAAATTACATGTTTGTCCAGGGAGGTAGATGGGTTTATCTGTTTGGACAAACGTCATTGGTTGGTAGACAGTGGCCTTGACTTTCCTCACTTCTTTTGAGTAAAAGGTTTTGCCTTTCAACTCCACCTCAAAGTTGTACACCTCTTGATTCACCAGGGGAACCTGTGAGAGAAACATATTTTGTAGGCACCAGGATAACTATGTGTGTTAATACTGAATAAATTATCATGTCTTTTGAATCAAAGCCATTCTCATGATCTGACCTTAAAATCAACGCATTCATGAAACTCCTGATTGGAGGATTTTTTCAGAAGGGTTGTGTTCTTTTCAGCAGAAATCAGAGTGATTGTCATGTCCAGAGTCTCGTTGGGCTTCAGGAGACTCGCACAAAATTTAGTTTCAGCTCCAGCCTCAAGAACTGCAGGGATGGCTACCATGTAATGCCTGTAGACACAGAAACATACACACATGCCATTGGGAGGCCTGTCACACTGGATCTCAAACACAGGGAATACCAACACAAACTTCTGCAGCAAATCAATAAGATCTAAACCCTGTATTGAAAAGAAAGTACACACACATAAAAAAATAACAGGCAAACTTACGGTCCTGCCATGACTTGAGCGACACACATGCAGCTCAAGAGGACACAGAGTGTCCATGTCCACATCTGAATCCCAGGACGACCCATGACTGACTGAGATGATCAGTCAGTCAGCGTCAGTTAAATAGCCGCTGATACAGAACCCCCACCACCCCACCCTCCAATCACAAACACACACCCACACACAGACATATTGTATCCCCCCACACACTCTCATGCAACTGCTCTATTTAATTTCCAATAAGTCTTGACTCGTAAGTCAATCCTTTATAGACTTAGCGTATAATACTGTGTCAGAGATGCCTTTAAATATATTTAATATTGTGCATTATGGTCTGAATAATGTAAGTTTAATATTCAAAAAGTATATAAGTTCAAATCTAAAAAAAGTAAAAAAATAGGCTCTGCAGGACCAAATTACAACAAGTGACAAATTAGAAACTAGAGCTGGAACGTCAGGACAATATTCCAACTGGGTGTAGATGCTCCAAGCTATTATATTGTGTATTGTGTATATGCTGTTGTATAATGGAGAAAACATAAAGACATACTCCTCTGCTACCAATACGAAAAAGAGTGAATTTCTTAGTTTGTTAACAATTAAAAAACATATATACATATATCCCAAAATGTTGGTGTAAAAGACGAATATCTCAGCTGAAGGTATCCTTGTTTTGTTCAGCAACTTTGCCCTTTACCCCTCGGGGGATGTTTGGTTTTGTCTTGCAATCACCTCTTTACCAGATTTTTCAGTCCAAAGAAGACTTTTTTTCACCAGTAAGTAAACCTGTGGACTGATAAAGTCCTCAATCTTTGCTGATGGATTACAACACACGAAGTGATGTGCGATTTGATAAAGTCTTTATAAAACATAGACATATATATGCAACTGAAATTAGTATGCACGCAATTCATGCGGGCACTGATTTGTATCTGTATGAATCAGTCCCCTTCTGTTTGCACCTCTCTTCAGCTGCTTCGGCATATATGACCGGGAACCAGATCAAGTCTGATCTTGGTTACACTCAGATACAAGTCCATATCAGAAGGTAAACAGCGACTTTAATACAAAGTCTTCAGGCTACTTTTAATACACACTGGTAAAAAAAAAATATATTTACACAATTACAGCCCCTGATCTGATCTAGCAAACAAGTCCTATGTGACCCGTGTTCTTCTGCTGCATATAGTTTCTTCTGTTCAAACATGAAGTTAATTATTGCAAAAGAGAGAGAGCACAAACGCAGCCTATTTTTGAGTAAAAGCAGATGGGTGAGACCACAAACTAAACCAAACATGTTGTGTAATGTCTGTGGGAGTTGGAGTTTTTCTGTGAGATTATTCACTGCACCTCTGAATACTATTTATGTGTTTTATTTTATTTTACTATTTTTTTTCTACTTTATTGTTTAAATTAATAAAATGTATCTGGCCTGTTGTAGCTGCACAGCACTTTTGTCAACGTCTATTCATGAAAAATGTACTTTCTCACAAATTGTGCAAACCATGATATGAGTTTATGAATTTATTTCAGAGAAAACATACTAGGTTGTAGTGATGTGGTTCAGGCTGTGGGCACTGCTGGTCAACACAGTTAAAAAAGATATCTCCTTCAGCATTATATAATCGAATTGGATGTTTTAAAAAGAGATCTTACTTACCTGATTGTTAACCAACACCGACAACGCCACCTTTGAGCTTTCACCTAAAGAATAAACAAAACTACCAGGATAAACCTGATTGATCCCCACAATTATACTATCTCTTTAAAAGATTGTTCCCCATAAATACAAAGATCAGTCCACAAGTGAATACAGACACGTGTGTTTAAATTATAAAAATATAAAAACAACTAGGGCTACGTTGTAGCACTAGCGGGCCCGAGCACAGGCGATTTCAAGTACGATGCGGTCGGGGAAAAGAGAGCGATCGATGACCAAGCACACGTCTCCGCCTTGCGTGCATTTTAAGCTCTGCAGCAAGGATAAACGCTTCACTTCCTGTAGCCAGCAGGTGGCGCTATGATTTTAAGTCATGGTGTCTTTGTGGATGTCATCAGGTTGCGACTCTTGTCTTACATGTCTAGTTTGGACTCGATTGGACCAAATATGTCTGAGATACATAAGCTTGTGTTTTGATGGCTTTTCATCAAACTTTGACGTCACGCCACGGTCACATGGTATGACAAAAAATCGATCTTTCATAACTTTGGATCTCCATTTTGCTGTGATGACACTCGTCTACATTTTAAGTTGATCTGATGAAAGCCCTACGACAAGTACATCGAAGTAAAAGTGTGGAATGTGGCCAAAATGGCCACCAAATCCAAAATGGCGGGGGCTTCCTGTGTAGTGTACCATATCTGTCCAAGAGAATTATTTCTTTGTCATGAAAAGACACATGTCCCTATGTATTTTTGTAAATGTAGACCAATCGTAGTGCCGGGGCTACCCTTTAGGGGGCGCTAGTCAGTTATTTTCCCATTCCCATTCCTTAAAACCATTTGAATATCTTCAGGGGTTGCTGTTGATACACACACATAGTTTGAGGGAGACGGACCCATGAACACGGAAGTTACAGCGATTTCATCATGGCGAGCTGATGAACTTTGATGCCACTCCATTCATAATCCCCATGATGAAAAGTCACAGTAATCTTATGGCTACATTATCAATGTCTTGAAACCCATTTGACACAGTTTGACATGTTTTCGCAAAGTGGATGAGGAGAAATACATCAAAGTGTAAGACGTACTAAAAACAAGACATTTCCTGTTGCCAGCAAGGGGCGATGTGATTTTAAGTCTTGATTTCTGCTTAGATGTGTTCAGGTCTCGACAATTGTCTTACATGTCTAATTTGGAGCCGATTGGACCAAATATGTCTGAGATACATAAGCTTGTGTTTTGATGGCTTTTCATCAAACTTTGACGTCACGCCACGGTCACACGGTATGACAAAAAATCGATCTTTCATAACTTTGGATCTCCATTTTGCTGTGATGACACTCGTCTACATTTTAAGTTGATCTGATGAAAGCTCTACGACAAGTACATCAAAGTAAAAATATGGAATATGACCATAATGGCCACTAAATCCAAAATGGCGGGCTTCCTGTTGCATTTTTCATAATGGTCCTTGAGGCTTTTTTGTGCATCTGGTCATGATACACAACTATCCTAATTTTCGTGAGGATCAGTGAATGCTAAATGAGGACCTTCTCCGTAGGTGGCGCTGTTGAGCCATTTTGCCACGCCCATTTCCAAATTCTCCATAATACTTGAATTTTCCCCACTTTCTAATTTAAAAAAAAGTTTTACAACTTTTTGAGCACGTTGAAAAATGCTCAGAATAATCCTTTCAATTTCAATGGGGCCTCCCACCGGAGGTGCTCGGGCCCTAATTATTTGCTCAGAATTTCATTTTTTAAGACAATTCTGTAATATGAATTTTTTTTTTAAATGGAATTTTTATAACAGATATACACAGTTGGAAAAAAAGAAACCCTCTAGAGCAGTGGTTCTCAAGACTTTTTCAGTGACGTACCCCCTTTGAAGAAAAAATTCTGCCGAGTATCCCCTAACCAGCGCAAAGAAAGATGTAATGTGATTTATTAAGTCTCGTAACTAGACACATTCAAATTTAAAACTCCATCAATGTGCATAACATTGCTCATTTGTAGTGGTCTCTCTTGAACTATTTCGAAATAAAAAGATATAAAATAACTAAAGACTTTTATTATTATCTCAATATAAATAAAGATTTGTGCACCTCAAAATAATTATCAACTTAAAGTGACCTCTTTTGGGATCATAATAAAGATATGTTCTCAAACTGAACTCATGAACTTAATTATAGCTAAACACTTCTTCCCAAAAAATAAATCATTAACTTATTTTTAAATAAAAGATTAGCTCAAAACATATTTTTTTAATATTCATCATCTTAAAATATCTTCTTTAAGGATCGAAAAGAATACTGACAGGTAGCTTGTTTCCGTTTGCTTTGGGGAGGCTTTTCGCATCGTGTCTTGAGATGACCTGAATTCAGAAAGTTTCCTCTTAAAAAACTCAGGTGGCTTACCAACATGACTTTCATGTTTTGTCTGGAGATACCGCTGAAGATGTGGTGGCTTAATGCCACTGTTGGCTAATCTCTCCCCACAGAAAAAACATAAAGTGTAAATAACCCAATCTATGTTATTGTCAATATTATTGAAGTGTCGTTCTGTTATTTTATTGTGACATATTTGCTCGCTTTAAGGTCATACAATTTCATTTCCGCTTTTGTATTACATGCTTTTATTTTGAAAGGGTACCGGTAGAGACGTTGTTATGAATCATTAACTTCACAACGGAAAACTTGTCCATTTTAGCGCCCCTCCGAAGAGGCACAAGCTCTCACGGTGTTGTTTAGGGAAGGCTCTCTGCTCTGGTTTCGCCTTCTGTGGTACTTGTCCCTCCGTGTTTCAGCAGCATTGCTGCTGCACTTCAACTCGACTCCATTGTTGAAGTTTTCAAGGCAGGTGATGATAGGTGATGACAGGTGGCGTGTGCCAGGTTGGGTCAAACCATCGGTATGGGGGAGACTCTGTTTTTTTTAGGATAATTAAATTAAAAGCCTACTGAATATACAATTTTGTTCATGAACTTACACTTATATTTTTATTGAATATTTGTTGAATAACAATTTTTCAAGGATTTTTGAATGGATGCTAATTTTAAATATATAAAAAAAAATCTCAAGTACCCCCTGGAGTACCTTCAAGTACCCCCAGGGGTACGCGTACCCCCATTTGAGAATCACAGGTCTAATGAATATAAAGACACATATAGCTTCCAATAATAGCTGCCGGGTGCATTATGCGTTTGTGTGGTAATCCAGAATCACTGGCTACATCATACTGCTTTATGACATGAAATACTTAAATATTCCTTTCAAGAATTGTTTCACGTTTTTTATTTCAAATTATACCGCTAATCAAGGACATGATCGGTTGATTCATTAATCAAACATTGTTGCTCCAGTTAAATGTTAATTTATCTTTTCTGTTCTGGACACACTGTACTTATTTTAATGAGTGTATCAGCCAACTCTGTTTCTTGAACTTTTTGCATTCATAGGCTAAACAAAAGAAACAGCAAGAAGCAGCCAATGCCAGAAAATTGGAGGCTGAGAAACGAAAACAGGTCAATAACTGAAGTTTATGAGCAAATTGTGTTTTTCACTGTTGCTTCAGTTGTCACATCTTACAGAATCTGTCTTGTCAGCCCGCTAATGTTTTGGCCCCATTTATTATGTATTTAGCAATTTATTATGCCTTCTTAGTCCTAGTAAATGGATCCTTACTATAATTTTATTTTATTATTTATAATGTTTTATTATGCTTTGTTGTGTCCTGTCTGTGTGGTTTGTAGGATGTCTGTCAAACGGATCCATCTTTCTTAGACTGCAAATCAAATCGAGCTGCGGGTACAAATAAAGTAACCTGAACGTGAACTTTTGTTCCTTGGTTTATGACTATGATTAAAATAACACCTCCTGTTAATTAGGGCGTTTTTATTTTATTAGCGCCACCAGCAAAACCAAGATACCTCAAAACATTTTCAGGCTGCTGCTGCATGGGATGCATTTATAATTATGTATATAATATAAGAATTGGTGTGAAACATATTTTGGTGTCTAAATGATCTGTTCTTTCTGCCAAAGGAAAAGGAGATGCAAAGACTGCAAGCTGCTATGCTGAAGCAACAGGTGGGTGTTTTTCTCTCAAATGATTTGAATAACTTGAAGATGGTCTCTAACGAATTAACGCTCAAACTATCATTTAAAAATATTATTAATTATTTTGGGGTTTTAAATCTCTGGGAAATTTTCTTTTCTTGATGATTCAACACTTTGGTAATTTAGTTCCTTGTTTGTGTTTTTATACCAATATCAATATCATCGGGAATAATACAATCTCTTGGCTGCAGGAGAAAGAGCGTCTGAAGCAGCAGAAGATGGACGAGACACAGCTAAACAAGGAGAGGAAACTCAAGCCCAGACGATTGGAGCTGGAAAAAGCAAAGGCGCTAAAGAAGCCAAACGAAGACATGTGTTTGGCAGATCTTAAGGTATTCACGCACAGAGAGTCCGTACATCAGAGTGCCTACATATTACCAAAGATAGTCTCCATCTGTGGAATGTACATCATACATGTATGTGGAGAGATTAAGAATTCAACCAGTAAATCAGTATTATCACTGTAGGAGCTATAGGCATGAAGATTAGATGTTTTGACAAATTTATGGTTTCATTGTTTTACTATCACATACAAAAATAGATACTTAATATCACTGAAAGCTTCTACGTTTGATTAAAGAGAGCAGGTATAAGTCAGAGTACTGCTACCAAGTGGCTACTGAAAGCATAACAGGTTCTACTGATCATATACTTGAATCTATATACTGTATTGTGGACTAGTATTTATAACACATTTTACCTATATAGTCTGAAACAAGAAATACTTGGGTCAGATAGATTCACAAATCATTTCAAAGTATAATATAACATAGAGCTTTATTTTTTTCTTCAGAGTCTTCCAGTGCTTTCACGAATGGTCTGGTCTTGCAAGGAAGCACCATATCTGACTGCCTGATAGTGCTGCAGTTTTTTACTTTAACATTGCAAGAGAGGATGTTTCGCAACATTTTTGCTAATTTCTCAGAGAATGATTTATGGATCTTTGGGAAAAAAACAGGACTGGTATTTATGTGCCTGTGCAGATCCAAATAAAAATCCAGATGTAAAGAATCTAACTGTGGATTTGTCAGGGGACTGTTGCTGATCATCTAATTAGATGAGCTGTGATGACATGTCCAATCATCCTTGTTCACTTAAAAATCTCTTTCAAACTTTCACAAATATCTGAAACCACATTAAAAGATCAGCTTTGTCGACTGCTCATTTTCCTCCAGAGTTCTGCTGGCTGAGCAGGAGGCTCATCAGCACGCGCGGCCCTTTCTCTTTCCAGTCAACCTCAAAGCCGCACCCTGGTACAAGAGGATCATTAAGAAGCCAATGGACTTTTCCACTAGCCTGACGTTGTCAGACTCACAATTCTAGTCAGAATGTGAGTCTGAGACCGCTCCATTGGGCTGTGATTATGGGGCATGTTTCAACTGACCAGGAAATAAAATTCCTCTTCGCTCAATTGGATAGACCTACAACCAATCAGAGCAACGTAGTATGTGACGTATGTTAAGCAACGCATTGTGAGTTATTTACTAACGCCGTGTTCACACCGGACGCTGAAGCAATGCCAAAGCGACGCTTCAGCACAGCGCCAAGCCTTAAATAACAGCTGGCTCCCATCCACTCCCTTGTTAAAACTTTGTGCCGGTCTCACCGGAGGTTGAAACGGCGCGCTGCGCCAAGGCTGCCTCGCTCCGTGCAGCGATCGTTTCGGCGTCGAGTCTATTTTTTGCGCTTGAAGAGAGCGTATCGCACCAGGAAACACACTGAAAATGATCTTAAACTATATTGATGACATATTTTATATGATATAAATGATCAAATATGCATCCCATACTTTGAAGTCCCCTTCTGTTATCCTGGAGTTTTAATTTCACCAATGACATTAAATGTGCCCCTCTGCCCATCCACTACAGCCACACAAGCAGTGATACAGATAAAAAGAGAGAGAGAGCTGGGACTACGTGTTCTCCATGCATCTACACATCTCAGCTCTCCAGCGGCAGGCATGTTTGTTGAAAACGAATTCAACCCAAAGGCACTTTGATGACGTGGTTGATTACGCTAACGTTGATCATCTGTCCATCATCGTATAAAGCCCGTCCTGACAATCTGATTGGTCCGGATGATTTCGAACCGGGCATAATTTCTCCCCAACGGAGCGACTGCAGACCTATCTTCCCGACCTCAAATGTTTTTGGCGGGGCTAAGTTCGTCTGGCATCCAGGCTACTTTTCCACCATTGGAAAAAAACTCAGCAACAACCAGTACGTTTGTGTTATACATACGTTCACACATTCATTCATACAATGCTGCCTCTGAATTACAATTAATCCATTTCACTTCATGCGCAGAGGTGGACTGCGCAGGATCATTGAATTTTATTTTATTCAATTTTATTTATTTATATTTAATCAATCGATTTTATTACATTTGTTTAATTTCCTTTTTATTTTTATGTACATAATTTAAGATATTGTGCAATGAATAGGTGTTTGAGGTTCTGCCAAATTTGGGGTCAGGATCGTGTCAAGGACACTTGAAGATTGGGATTGAACCCTTATGTTAGAGAATGACCACTCTACCCCCCTAGGCCAAACGACCACGTTACTCCCTGGGCCATCTCGCCTTTATGTTCACATTAAGGATAGGATTACCTGCTCATTCCCATGAGAAACTAAGCACAGGAAGAAGATGGACACATTATTATGTGTGTGTGTGTGTGTCTGTCATTCTATGCTTTTTTTTATTCACATTTCAGAGAAAACCAGAGAATTTTCTACTTTACTACATATAACTCCCCTAGGAGTTATGATAAATCCTGCTCACACTTACTGAGGGGCTTCCTTAGATGGCTCTGTTGAGCCATTTTGCCGCGCCCATTTCAAATTACTCCAGAATACAATAACTTTTTTATTAAATTGTGTTTCCTGAAAGTGATAATCCTTTTCTGTCCATTATTTTCCCCTTTGTCTTTTTCCGGCCTTAGGGTCCAGAGAGAAAAGTTAATGGTTTACACTTTAGCGTTGAGGATATATTGTTCAAGAAACTAAAATTTCTTCAAAAATAAAGCAAAACTACAAAGTGCTATAAGTAAGTGCCATTTAAGTGCTACTATATTGTTAGTTTCAAAAAATTTTACATATATTTTTTAGTTTGCTGTGAATGGTGCATCAGAAATAAATCATTATTAGAGTCATATCTTTTCACAATTGTCAAAACATCTTCTTTGATTTAATGACGTTGTGTAGATAATTTCTTGCATCAATTTCCACTTTCCAAGTTGTGGTTGTTTTATAACTGTCTCTGAGGGGTTCCAGGAAATGAAACCATTATCAAACCAATATACATTAGTCCTAATGCACTAATGACTTACAAATTGGATTCCATTTCCAGTGTTGGAAAAAAACAAGTGCACGAGCAAAGGATGACAAGACGATTGCTGCGTAAACGTTGTTAAAACAGAACAAAGGCTCACTTGTCAAATTGAACCGGATAAGATTGTTGAATCTAGGAAACTAGTTACTAGACAGTCCCACAATCAACAGAGGGAATCTTATTGAGTAGCTCATAAGCAAATTCCAAACAATACATATATACGACTTTCACATATAAAAGGCTTATCAGCCTTATCATCTGTTTGTCTGATCAACAGAGGCTGTCAGGGTGTGCAAAATGGCAAACGTGAACCCAGAAGCACGACACTTGAGCAGTTTTGGGAGTAGCAGAGGTCAAAAACCAGGCAGTCAGTCAGAGATAGCAAACAAATCCGATAGGGAGCAGGCAAAAAGGGATCCAGGGTCCAAAAGGCACGTCAGAGCGGAGGATCAGGCAGAACATTGAAATAGGGAAAACACTGGAAAGCTAGAAAAAACACACTTGACGATCTGGTACAGAGCAGAGAAAAGGGGCTGGTATATATACTGGATGACTGATGACTGGCGGAAAGCAGGTGAGTCTGGGGGTGGGGCAGGTAATGACATCCGTGGGAAGAGGTGATGCAGAGCAGGGGGGAGTGGCTGAATTCTGAAACGACATGAGAATTAGTACATGAAAAACAAGATAACAGAAAATGAAAATGCTATAAGCTGACCGAAGTTGTGACAGAGGCCCAAACAGTGAATAAACATCACTCTGTCTCAAGTCTTTTCCTGAGTACTTAGAGTAACAGCTGGTAAGAGGAACTGAGAACACCAGAAGGGGTGTAAGAGGGGAGAATATCTGCTAAATACATTGGTGCAAGACCATTCAGTGATTTGACAAACAAATCATAACATTTCATTGGGGAAACCAGTGCAATAACGGGGGGGATTGGGTGTGGTGCGATCCTATTTTCAACTTCTTGTGAGAACCCCAGCTGCTATTTTTTGCACAAGTTAGGCAGTTGATAGATATGTGAGGGAACCATCAAGGCGTTCCTATGATATCGCGTTCATAAGTGTGGAGCGCATGGACAGGCAACCCAAAAACCTAGGCATTACTTTGAGCAGCACGGTTGCAAAAAAATATCGCAATGATAGTGCAATCAAAAAAACATGGAGCAAAAAATGTATAGTCACTGGAAAATATGAAAAATAATGACACTGACAGCTCTCATACATAACACATATTTAAATATTCAATACTCTCTATCACAGAAATACACTGAACTCCAGTTAACCACTGAAATTGGCCGGAGGAGCGGTTTCCAGACATAACAATTGGGTCCGGAGTTTTTCCAGAGTTTGTTTTTCAGACACCAACAAAACACTCAGAAAATTTCTCAACAACACAGAGCCCTCTGGAGGATTCAGATGAGGGGTGGTGCAGCAGGCAGAGACAGGAGGACATAACATATTAATTCCACTGTGGAGATTTGTTCACACCACATAAAGACCGGCATCGGCCTCTATACCAAAAGCTCTCCTGATATCCTCATCGACGTCTCGTGTTTGTCACATCAACATATTTGTTTCCTTGAGTTTTGCTTCTGTCGTGTGTACGAAACATCATCAACACACCCACTAGCTTGCGGTGAATCGTCTGAAGGATCTCCTGCTCTGCCCTCACATCCGTTCATCAACGTGTTGCAGCTGAATACCCCTCACCTCCCCCTCCCCTTTCAAACATGCAAGAAAACCTGTGGTAACCTTCAATTGTCATAAAAACTCAAAGGGTGTTTAGTTTGTCCAGTCTGGGCTACTACAAGAAACAAGGCGGCCTCCATAGAGAAGACCCCCTCTGATCTAAATATAAAGTATTTCAATATAAAAGGCTCATTCTAGGGTAAATAAAACAACAACTTGTATGATTTAGATGAAACACACTTGTGAAAACATTACTAGGATTATTTTATATTCTGTCAATCGATCGCTTTCACCTAAATCTTACACACTGGAACTTTAATGCATGCCACACACACACCACTGCAACTGAACAATGTTTGAGTGTTATTTGTTATCTAAAATCAAGTAAAAAGAAAGTTGTGCGCCAAATAAGCACCAGTACAGTACAGTGGCACTTTAAGGCTGCCTGCCACCCGACCCTCCCACCCAGCTGCCTCCCTCATAATGCCCTGCCCAAGCCCCATCACACTGATTCGATGATTCTGTCCTTAGGAGAAAACAGAAAAAGCAGATCTACGGTAAGGCACTGAAATCAATTAATTTTCACTTTCATTTGAACAAACACCACGTTAAGTTAAAGCAATAGAGGAGACGTTCCTTGACACAACAAGTGTAAGTTCCACTTTAAATTTAGCATGATGGTTAGAGAATGAGTTACTTGGCACATAAAAGTGAAATAAAGAGTGTTTTTTAGTGTGTAAATCTAAAACTGTTATTTTTGCTGTTAGACAGAGAAGGCTGAACTGTCTGGATGGTGGATTTATTGTTAAAGATTGACCACTGACCTTGTGCATTTTATTCTTTATAGACTTTCCCTTCCACAGCGTCCAGAGTGGATATGTGCATAAATGGTCGCCTCTGTCATGATGACAAATCTTTTGGATCAGCGGGCATTTGAAATTGTAACATTTCTTCTCTGAATAGATGACATCATCATGATGTTTTTCTCTGTGAATGTACCTTGTTCTGTTTTCGGTCAATTGTCTCAGAAGGATCCAGACAATGTACATCTCACTGACGCTGTTCGTCTTCTCCTTTATGGGTAAGCACGCTTCAAATAATATGATATCACAATTGTGAATTTCTATGATTTATTTTAACATATCATCATGCATAACGTGTGATGTAACAGTGGATATGAGCAGCAGAGGGCGGTTGAGTTTCTAGCTTTCTGATTTAGGAGGATACTACCAGCGTTTTATTGGTCCATGCTGCTTCTGTAACGATCTTATAAATCAGCAGAACCTGCCTTAATCAGATTCCAGAGATTGGATTATATCACAGCAGGTCCATGGCCTTCTCTGACTCTCCTGTTGTTGCTTTGTGAATGACTGAAGCGAGCATGGTCGTCATTGTGATTTGATTTTCCCGAAACGTGACACCGTCCTCTGAAGTTACACAGATGAATTGATAAAGAATGGTAAAAATGGATAAATGACCAAAAGAGTCAAAACGATCCCCTCATAAAAATAACAATGATTTAAGTGTCTTTTAAATGTAATTGAGTTGAAATATACAGTGATCTGTCATTTGAACTAGATTAACATTCTATTCCCAACAGTGGAGCTCTGATATGAACATCACACTGAGAGCCAAAACTGGATCAGTGAGTGTGGGCGGGGTTTTTGATTGGCGACAAATATCAGTTGTGTGTTGTGAGTGGTGTGGTTTCACACACAGTTCATTAACAGAGCTACACCACTTTCCTCAGATGATGAGTGTAAGACATAGCCTGACATTGTCAGACTCACAATTCTAGTCAGAATGTGAGTCTGAGACCCCTCCATTGGGCTGTGATTATGGGGCGTGTTTCAACTGACCAGGAAATAAAATTCCTCTTCGCTTAATTGGATAGACCTACAACCTATCAGAGCAACGTAGTATGTGACGTATGTTAAGCAACGCATTGTGAGCTCTGCTCTTTGTTTCAGGCAGCTTAATTGGCTGCACCTGGTACTAACTACTCTTGTTCACAGCTTTGGGTAAGTGTTGTTTATCTCGTGCTGTTTGTGTCCATACAGAGTTTGCTCTCTTACAGGACTTAGTAGAAAAGTTGGGAAGCTTAATCAATAAATAATCCATCCCTAAAAACAGATTTAGATCGGGGGGTGCCCCCCCCCCCTCCTCACCCCGTAACTCGCTGTCCGCAGTGAGTGGGGTTTCTCCAACTCCCCCTCGTGCGTTCGCGCTGAGTGAGTGGAGGTGAGTTTTAAACCAACCTGTTCACGTTTATTTGCCTTTTAAAAATGAATAAATAAACCGTGTTTGAGGCCAGGTAGTTTCCCCTTTTCACCTCTGTGCGCAGCAGGTGAGATTGTTTACCTGTGTTCCCTGTATAAAATACAGTTGGTTCTTAGTTATCACCCTTTGTAGGTGCTATTTTTTGTTTCCCTTAAAGCCCTGTTCGCAGTGGCTGGGATTTTGTTCTCTCTCCACCCCCCCACCCCCCTTGTTTTCTGGTGGCAGCAGTGGAACTGCCTGTGGAGGAGCGTGTTAAAAGAGCCAGATGGGTGGAGCAGTCTGTTCGTGCTGGGGCCGTGCAGCCTCTACCAGCCAAACTAAATGAAAGGGGACACACCTCAAGGAAAGCCCCCTGAAAACGTACGCATGAACACACCCCTGTTCGCAGGCGGGACTCAGGAAAGACACAGGCTCCAAAACCTTCACAGAACCCAGCTGGTCAGCATGATGACACTCAGCTGCAAATCCTAGCGGCCATACGTGGTCTGTCAGAGAGGTTGGGTAGAGTTGAGGCCCAGTACCCGGCCACAACAGCTAGGGCATCGAGGCATGGGCAGTCCTCCCCGGACAGGTTGTCCTCCTATCAGGAGGAGAATGTGGTTCACCCTGACATTCTCTCTCTCTATGCTCAAAGTTCCCTTTTTGAAAGTGATGGGCAGTCTGAGGGTGCTGCTGGGCTAAAACAGCCTAAATCCACACAATGTGAGGGGGCGTCCAACCTCAGCAACATGGGTGACAGTGAGCCTTCACCCATGGACGTCATCTCAAAGGTATCAAGTGCGTCAAAAATTGTGGGGCTCAATGTCCCAACTGAGGCCCCTGCTCCAGTGGATGGGATTTGGGCCGGCATCACTCAGACCCAGCAATCAGTTACTGTACCTGTGGCTGGTGACTATTTGCACATGCTCAGGAAAGCATGGAACATTCCAAGTGGGGCACCTCAGTTCAATGTAGGTTGCCGGAGACTGACTAAGAATCAGTATGCTCCTGAAACAGGTATGGGGGATATGCCTCCAGTTGAGCGGGAGATGGCAGCCTTAACATCTTTGGGTCCAGAGCGGGTAACCACCAATCCACGCTGTCCCCTGAAAGAGTGTGATAAGTCAGACCGACTGGTGTCTCGGACTTATAATGCAGCCACACAAGCAGCCTGCTCGGGCAATGCACTCGCCATTTTAACAGCCAACCCAGAGGACCAGGACACCATGAACCTGATAGACTCTGCCCTTGTCACTCATTCCCGGCTAACAAGGGACATTGGTGCAGCTATGTCATCTGCCATGATATCTCGGAGGCAGATCTGGTTGGCACAGACAACTCTTCCCGAGAATATCAGGAAAGAACTGACCAATATTCCAGTCGTGCCAGCACATGTTTTTCATCCTGACTCCCAGGGTGTGTTAGATAAGGCTGAACAGTCTCGGCGTACCAGAGAGTCAGTACAGCGCACGTTCAGAGGGGCTGCGACTACTAGGTATAAACTTAGGGGCTCCCAGCCTCCCCGCCAATCATCATCCTGGGCCCGTAAGGAGCCATGGGTGAATGACAGGCGACAGGCTACAGGATTCACAGCCTCTGGTGACTCCAAACAGCCTTCACAAAGTCGACGTGGGTCCAATCCCCGTTTTTCGACTAGAGATGCTCCCCAGAGGAGGCGCCCCCCCAGAGGTTCAGGACCTCGGGGCGGTACAGCCTAGGGGTGGGGGGACACCCGCCGAATTTCATTCTCATCTATGCCTGGACAGCTGGGAAGAAACTGTGTCAGACCCATGGGTGCTTGCTACAGTATCAAAGGGGTACAGAATTCAGTTTCGGCGGCGGCCCCCCCCCTTACTCCAGGATCCGCATGACGATTGTCACGGGCCCAGTCTAGGCTCAAATCCTGACAAAGGAAATTTTAACCCTTCTGCAGAAGGATGCAATTATGAAAGTAGATCCAGACGAACAGCTCACTGGCTTCTACTCCACGTAATTCCTCGTGCCGAAAAAAAGATGGCGGAATATGTCCCATCTTGGACCTAAGGCGATTAAACGCCTTCATAAAGGTACTTCCTTTCAAGATGCTGACCACGGGTCAGATCTTAGAATCTATCGAAAGAGGAGAGTGGTTCACCTCGATAGACCTGGAAGACGCGTACTTCCATGTGCCCATCTGTCCAAACCACAGACCTTTTCTTCGGTTTGCATTCCAGGGGCAAGCCTATCAGTTCAAGGTCCTGCCATTTGGCCTTTCCCTCTCACCAAGGGTGTTCACCAGAGTGGTTGGGGCTGCCTTGTCTCCTCTCCAGTTGTCAGGAATAAAAATCCTTCCCTACCTGGACGACTGGCTGATTTGTGCTCCATCTCTTGGCCAAGTTGTAGAGGATACCCAGAGGGTGTTGTCGCATGTACGGTCCTTGGGTTTCAAGGTAAATGTGACGAAAAGCCACCTCGAGCCAAGGCAGCAGGTGATTTTTCTGGGACTTTGCTTGAATTCCCTTACAATGTCTGCATCCCTCACATCTCAGAGGGTGAGGAAGATTCTAGCCTTCCGGGAACTATTCTGTCTTGGCAGGCAGCTACAATTTATCAACTTTCAGAGGATGCTGGGGATGATTTCAGCCGCAGCAGCTGTTGTTCCTCTGGGCCTCCTCAGGGCCAGGCCAATTCAGAGGTGGCTGAATGCCTTCAAGCTCGACCCGAAGCTGGACAGACACGTGAAACTTCGTGTGACACGCACATGTCTCCAAGCCTTACGCCCATGGGCAGACCGGGTGCTCCTGCTCCAAGGAGTCCCCCTCGGGAACATTCCATCGAGGAGGACAGTGGTGACGACAGATGCTTCCCTCACAGGTTGGGGAGCAGTCTGGGAAGGCAGAATGGTGCGTGGCCCGTGGATACCCCCTTGGGGTGGCGAACACATCAATGTTCTGGAGTTGAGAGCGGTTCACCTTACTCTGAAGGCTCTCCTTTCCTCCATCCATGGCAGGCATGTCTTGATAAGAACAGACAGCACTTCAACTGTGTATCATATAAATCAACAAGGAGGCACAAGGTCCCTGCGTTGCCTCCAGGTGGCACGGAAACTCCTGTTTTGGGCCTTTCACCATCTGGCTTCACTCAAAGCAATCTTTATCCCAGGGATTGTAAATCGAGCAGCAGACCTCCTGCCCAGGACTGGTCCTCTCCCAGGAGAATGGAGGCTTCATCCAGAGGTTGTATCCCTCCTATGGAGTCGGTTTGGCACGGCTCAGGCCGATCTATTCGCATCAGCAGAGACAACCCACTGCAGGATGTGGTTCTCTCTGAAAAGCCAGGGAGGTCCCCTAGGCCTACAGTTGCAATCAGAAATATTCAACCCCCCAAAGATTTTAAGGATTTATCAATTAAAGTAGACAGAATCTTGTTCTTTGATCAAGATTCTGCTTCGGATGCCTTCTTTATGAGTTGAGTGATAAAGAAAATCAACACGGAAAATGCATGATGTAGTATTTGTGTGTAGCAGTACATTTTGTTAAGATAGCCATGTCACAATTATTCAACCCCTATATGGTATTGTTGTTTTTAAAGCTGTCTGAGAGTTTTTTTTGTCCTAAAGTTGAGTTGAAACATTATTAAGCCTATACTGATCCTTCATTTGCTTCAGCTGTGATGCATATATAAACCCCACCCATGAAGGTATTCAAGGTGAGTTGCAATCATGGGAAAGACAAAGGAGCTTACACAAAAGCTGAGAGAGGAGATTATTTCATCACACCTGAAAGGCCTTGGGTAGAAGAAGAATTCCCCAAAAAATGATATTCCAATAGACACAATTGGTAACATTATAAGGAAGTTTACAACTGATGGAGCAGCTTCAAACCTGCCTGGCTGTGAAAGACAGCCCAGCATTTCATCAAGGACCCTCAGCAACTTAGTCAGAACAACTCAGATAAATCCCTGTGTGACTACAAGACACCTACAGGATGACCTGATGAAGGCTGGTACAAGTGCTGCAGTGGCAACTATAAGACATGCACTGAATAATAAAGGACTTGATGGACGGCTTCAAGACGCACTCAGCTCTTGAGCACAAGCAACATCAAAAGTCAACTAGAATATGCCAGGAGGAATTTGGATAACCCTACAGAGTTTTGGGTGACTGTTCTATGGACTGATGAAACCAAACTGGAAATGTTTGGACGTATGGACCAGCGGTATGTCTGGCATGTGAAAGGACAGGCTTATGACCAGAAGAATACCATCCCCATAGTCCAGCATGGAGGTTGGTCAAAGATGATGTTGGGCTGTTTTTCTGCGGTAGGAACTAGCAATCTTTATTGTGTACATGGCATCATGGATTCACAGAAATACCAGGCCATTTGAAAGAGGAATGTGATTCCTTCTGTTGACAAATTGAACCTTGGTGATCATTGGACTTTCCAGCAAGACAATGATCCAAAGCAAAATCTCCAAGTCCACCAAAGCTTGGTTGAGAAAAAGATCCTGGAACGTCCTGAGTTGCATTCACAGTCACCAGATTCAAATTTGATTGAAAATCTTTGGTGGGATTTAAAGAAGGCAGTTGCAGCATGGAAGCCATCAAACATCACTGATCTAGAGGCTTTTGCACTTGAAAAATGGGCAAAGATTCCAATCGAGAGGTGTAAGAAGCTTGTCCGCACTTACCGAAAACATTTTTTAGAAGTTATAAAAGCTAGAGGATGCGCCACAAAGTACTGAAGCTGGGGGGTTAAATAATACTGCACATGCACATGTGTTGAAAGAGTTACATTTTTCATTTGAACTTCAAAGTTAAGTCAACTTCTGTTGTCAAAATAACTAAAATACGCATCAATAAATATCTTTTGTTGTTTGATGAGTTTTTTTTGTCATTTATTGTCATTATCTGTCATACACATCACTATAATGTCTATTGAGGTGAGGGGGTTGAATATTTCTGATTGCAACCGTAGATGCACTATCTCAAGAATGGCCGTAAGGGTTGTTGTACGCTTTTCCTCCATTCCCTCTGATTCCCCAGGTACTCAACCGGGTTGCCTCGGGCCACTACGAGGTGCTGTTAATAGCCCCCAGGTGGCCAGGGAAGCATTGGTTCCCAACGCTCCTTCGCCTGGTTCACGGTCAACCATGGGCCCTGCCAGTCAGGGCAGACCTCCTCTCACAAGCAGAAGGTCAGATGTGGCACCCCAGAGCAGACATCCTGCAGCTTTGGGCTTGGCCCCTTCTCAGCACCTCTCTCAAAGGTTTGATGAGGCTGTCCTGAGGACCATAAACAATGCCCGGGCTCCCTCCACTCGGGCTAACTATGGCCATAAATGGAGTGTGTTTTTTACATGGTGTCGCAACAGACCGGAAAATCCAGCCACTTGTCCTATTGAGCTGAATCTCCGTTTCCTTCAGTCACTTTTGGACTCTAACAGGGCGCCTAGCACCATTAAGGTATACACTGCAGCAATCTCTTTCTTCCACGAGACAGTGGGAGATGTTACAGTTGGTAGACATCCTCTAGTGTCTCAGTTCATTAGAGGAGCACACCGCCTGCGACCAAGCAGGGCTCCCAGGGCTCCATCATGGCAACTCCCCTTGGTATTACGGTCCCTGATGCAGTCTCCCTTTTAACCCATAGGGCAATCCAGCCTTAAGTCTCTATCTTACAAAACAGCTTTCCTCCTGGCTATATGCTCTGCCAAAAGGGTGGGTGAATTGCATGCTCTGTCTATAAGTGACGATTGTCTAAGATGGAGGGCAGGTGAATCAGGTGTTTCCCTCTGGCCAAACCCCTCGTTTTTGCCTAAGGTCATATGCATTATATTGCACGCACGAAGTCTCTGAGGGGCTCATACTCTCAGTTATTTGTCTGTTTTTGGGGTAAAAAAGTCGGCCACCCTGGGTCTAAACAGTGTTTGTCCCATTGGATCGTTAATACTATCGCTGAGGCCTATTCTGGAGAGAACATACCAGTCCCAGATTCCTTGGTAGCTCATTCCACCAGGAGTATGGCCACTTCCTGGGCTGCTTAAAGGGGGTCCCTCTTTCAGGAATATGTGCAGCAGCAACATGGAGTGCTCACTGCACATTCTCTAGATGTGCAGGCAGCGCAGCACCAAGCCTTAAATAACAGCTGGCTCCCATCCACTCCCATGTTAAAACTTTGTGCCGGTCTCACCTGAGGCTGAAACGCCGCCCTGCGCCAAGGCTGCCCCGCGCCGTGCAGCGATCGTTTCGGTGTTGAGTCTATTTTTTGAGCTTGACCCGAGTGTATCGCACCAGGAAACGCACTGAAAAACGATTTTCAACTATATTGATGACATATTTTATATGATATAAATGACCAAATATGCATCCCATACTTTGAAGTCCCCTTCTGTTGTCCTGGAGTTTTAATTTGACCAATGACATTATTAAATGTGCCCCTCTGCCCATCCACTACAGCCACACAAGCAGTGATACGGATAAAAAGAGAGAGAGAGGTGGGACTACGTGTTCCCCACATAGGCTTGAGTGGAGAATACGTAATTTACCCTTGACACCCGACATGTAACGGAGCAAACAGCGAAGTTCTTCAACATGGATGACATTAAATTAATATTTGAAGTGGAGAAGTGCAGTGAGTTGTATGATCCTCGGAACATGTTGTATAAAGACAACACCAAGAAAGACAAATGTTGGGACGCTGTTGCTTAATGTTCGAGCAACAAGTATGCTTTTAATCTACTGGATCAACGGGTGATATTATTAGCGCTGCCCGGCGGTTCAGCGTCGCTTCAGTGTCCGGTGGCCGTCGAGATAGGGATTAGCGCGGTGCGGTGCTTTGGCGTCGCCTCCACGTTCTCTGTTTCTCTTTCAAAATGAATGAGCTGTCGATGTCTTCTAAAACAGACTCAATGGCAGCATCTACACATCTCAGCTCTCCAGCGGCAGGCATGTTTGTTGAAAACGAATTCAACCCAAGGGCACTTTGATGACGTGGTTGATTACGTTACCGTTGATCATCTGTGCATCATCGTATAAAGCCCGCCCTGACAATCTGATTGGCCCGGTCTGGCATAATTTCTCCTCAACGGAGCGACTCCAGACCGAACTTTCCGACCTAAAATGTTGTGGGCGGGGCTAAATTCGTCTGGCATCCAGGCTATGTAAGACAGGGAATACGATGAAACACGTCTGTTTTCAACACGTCACAGCTGTGTTTATTTTATTGTCTTTAATCTCATCAAATCACATGATCACACTGCTCCATCTTTCAAGCAGGATTGCCCAAGAAAGTATGGGACCGATTTCCATCAAACTGAGTATAGAGTGAAATTTTGTGCGAATCCTTGAATGTTTTGTTTTTCACTTTCTTTAATATTGTGAGTGAATTTTGCAACATTTTCATTTATATCTCAGGGAATAATTCACGGATCTTGATGACAAAAAAAAAGCAGGTTATGAGAAAGGATAAAACTCCACATAAAACTCTGGTTACAGTGAATTTATTTCATAAGGGGGCTGTTGGGCCTTGGTGGAGTTACGCAAATAAAACTGTTTTATGAATTAGACTTTCAACAGAGCAAAGTGGTTGTTATTGAAGGAAGAGAAATTAAAAACGCATGTTGTTGAACTTTGAACAGTGTCAGTTAATTTGTTATGAGTAATTGTTAGTGTGATTTTTAGGAGAAAGGAACCTGATTCTAATTGACAGATTACTGAAGCACTTAAATTATATGAATAACAATTACATCGATTTTTTAGGGCAATCGGTTTTCAAGTGAATCAATTTAGAAGTTAGCTAAGAAATTCCAAGTTCCAAGCAATGTTGCATTAGCCCATTTCAGATAAATGATATGTTGTTTGTCAAGAGTACAGCTAAAGTCAATTCACTTTCTGCCAATAGATCCCTTTCACCTAAATCTTACACACTGAACCTTTAAGTAAAGTCGGTTTAACATTCCTTTTGTGCTTCGGGTTGAGGGCAATCTTCAATCTTCTGGATACATTAGGTTGTGGTTTATAGAAACAGTGTGCCATCTGATTTTAGGTTCATCTGCCTTAAAAGACGGGAATTTCGGGAATTTCGGCCGTTTCACCGCTTGCATCACCGTGAATGGAACACTAAGGTCCATACAGATGCCTCAACATCATCACATTTCAAATGTATTTACTCTACATTTAAATGAAGTGAACCTTCCAAATTAAATAACCATACGTTTTTGATCCATTGAAGGTTGAACTGCTATTATCCAAACTGTGAAGGCTCTCCATCCTTCGACTGTCAGTACAAGACATCGAGCGGTCATGTGATAGCCACGGGTCAATCTACCAACAAATGCGCGTTCTATCCCCCCAACCAGGGTCCGCTGTACACAAACAAAACCACGACCTACAGCTGCACCCTGACAAGAAATACCAGGGATGAAGAGAAGAAGATCGTCATAAACTACAGCATTACTAAAGGGAAAAGTCAGTATTTTCTTTTATTAAAGTTCATAGAGTAAATGTCTTACTGAGCGTTCACACTGTATTTATGTCCAGCAGCTTAATTTTAACCCTGGGTTCCCTAGCAGGTTAATACAGACCTGTTTATCAGTAATCTATGATTTGTGAATCAATACACCAGAGAAGAAGAGTGAGCATGGGCTAAGTTTACCAACAGAAGCTTATTTGAGTTCCACATTGAGTTTTATAAATCTGTGAGTTGGGATTAAAGATAAAAATCTATCTGTATCATCAGATGGGATGTTTATACTGAGATTCCTCATTTGCATGTGTCGTGTCTCTTCTCATTTGTGCCACAGTGCACCGTAGAAAGGGATCCACTAAACAGCTGCTGCGTTGAAACCTCAATCCCATCAGCTTCTTTCCCTCCCTTTAAAAAAAACAGCAAGCAACTTTCTAATGGGCTTCAGAATATATTTGTACTTTAAAAGCAGAAATGTACAGTAAAGTCACTTTGATATTCAGGATACGATGCAGCTTCTTTACTAATGTAATTATGCACGCAAGGTTATTTTAACAAAAAGCGTTAAGAGCACAACACTACAACATGATGACGTTACATTTTGTGGTGGTTTGCCAATGTTTTTATTCATGAAATAAATGTAATGTTTATATTTAATTATACAAACTGTGCCTTGTCATGGTAACATGCTCACAATAATGACACATTTAAAAGGATAGTTCAAAAAATTAGGGTTATGGTTAGCGTTAGGGTTAGGGTAATAGTTGTGAGTATTTATAATAGTTGTGAGTAGTTTTAATTTCTTTGAATAACTTCTTCCTCACCGGTCCTCGAGTGGAGCTCTGGGTTTATGTATGAATTTAAAAGACTCACACATGAACTACTCACCACTATGCCGATGGAGGGTTGTGTGAAGATTTTGAGTTCACCAAACACTTTTAGAGTCTCATAGTGTGAGAGTGACAGTGTTGCAGCCAAATCCAATACAATTGAAGCACATGGCGACCACCAAATTGCCTCCATACTTCTCCATTTCGAAAACAGCGTAATTTACCCCGTATTTTATGCATAAATATACTGATGTCCCAAAGCATCGAGTGAATTTGAATTTTTGAATTTTTCTGTCGAATATACTTTTAAGAAGCAACAGTCTGGTGTTTCAAATTCATACACAAACACAGAGCTCCACTAGGTGAATTGGTGAAGAAGAAGTTATTAAGAAGAAGAAATCACGACTAATCAACTAAAACTTCAAGTGTTTTTCTTTTGGAGTGGATCAAAGAAAGCAACATGTTGGTAAGAGTCAAACTAATCATTTATCAGTGTTTCAGAACTCGAAGAGACTGAACTTTTTCACTTTAATGTCCATTTCTCTTATGACACAAATTTGGTTCAACTTAAAACTCTAAAGCCTGAAACATGCTTCTGCGTTTTCACGGGCCCATACGTGCTTATGTATCCCTCCTTACGTGCTGACGGGTGTCGACCCCCTTTTCTAAAATTTACGGCAAAGCTCCGCAAGCTCACTCAGCCCGCAAGGCTGTGATTGGTCTGCTCTACATCCCTTCTGGAGCTGCATTTCCGGTTTCATGCCCCATAATACCGGCAGAAATCACGGAAGATTTAGAAGAACGAATATGGACCAAATATAAGAGCACTTGGCAGAAGATATCCGATAGTATGATCACTTGTATAACCTGTCACTGACTGGCGGATTTGTCCGCCAGAAAAAGGCTACGAGGAGCCGCAGTGGCTATGTAAATAAACAATCGACGAAGAAGAAAGAAGGCGTCTCTAAGGTCGTCTCGACAAAAAGCATTACTCCGCCTAGTGTTCTGGCGCGGAATTGCTTTGTAAGACGCGCAACGGTTGGGGAAGCATGAATGAAAACGAGTCTTGCGCCACAGCGGCGTGAAAAGACGCAGACGCAGTCGCAGAAGCATGTTTCAGGCTTGAGTCTCCCTCCAAGTCACATTAAAGATATGACTAAAATTAAATAAAATTAAATCTATTGATCTCGAAAGTTTTAAATAGCCTAAGAGTATTTAGTTGAATCATCAACTGCTAAGTAAAAGAGTTCTTTCCTTTTACATTTTCCTCATCTGACTTGAAGAACTGAGCTGTGGCTGTTGGACAGATGTCCTTTTATCAGCTGTAATTTAATCCATTCATTCATTCATTCCTTCATCCATCCATCCATCCTTCCATACTGCTTATTGTTTGCGGGTTGCAAGGGGCCAGTCTCAGCAGACCTTGGATGAGAAGGGGGGGCACCCTGGACAGGTGGCAGTTTATCACAGGGCCACCATACAGAGACAAACAACCTTTCACTCTCCCATTCACACCTATAGTCAATTTAGCGTCTCAATTCAACCTAGCCCCAATCAGCATGTCTTTGCCCTGTGGGAGGAACAGAGTACACAGAGAAAACCCACACAGAGCATGATAAAAAGGTGAGGTGTTTTTCAGTGCAGGCATCTGGGACTGGTTTTGTGTTGGAGTCGTAACTGTATGGCTTCATGTGTTGTATAAAGTGATGCAGCAGTGGATTGATACTGAACTAATGTCCCTCTGTCTCTCTCCTCAGAAGCCATTAAGCCATGTCCTAGCACCACAGGCTTAATACTGCATCAAGCTCCGGCCGTGCTGTGGCCTGTGCTCACTGTGTCCCTGTGGCGGCTCCTGGTTCCAGACAGACAAACAACATGAAAAGTTATATTTTAACTTTTTAGTTTTTTTTTCTCTTGTAAGGACCTACAACGCAGCATGTGATTTACAATTTTACTTTTGAGTACATTCAGAATCAGAATCAGGTTTATTGGCCGAGTAAGTTTGCACAAACAGGGAATTTCAGTGTGCTTACACAGAATACACATCACAAAACAAAACAAAACAATACAACAGTCCGAACAGTGCAACGGTCTAAGAAGAGAAGTGCAGGTGTGCGTATTACAATTATACAGTGAGGGTGAAATAATTAAACATAATTAGATATAATTATAATATATATTATATATAATATAATATAATTTCGAATATTGACAATACAATTGTCACTGGTCCCTGCTGATTCTCAAATGTAGGAACAGTGGGCCACATAAAACACCATCGTCATCACAATCTAAACTCACAGAAACACAAAGAACCACATCACGTACAGGACCATCACTGTACCAGGGCAGGGTGATCAAACTGTTAACTGGAGACCAGCAGAGGGAGACAAACGAGAGAAATAAACTGGGGTCGTAAAAAATCTAAGAAGTGACAGTAAGATGATCACTTGTCTACACTGGAGAGATATGTTTTCAGCTGCTAGAGACATGTGATTGTTATTAAACATGTAAAATTCTAAACACAGGACAAAAAACATTTACCTACATCTAACTGACCTTACATTAAATACATTAAATTTGAAATAATTATTTCTACAATTAAAATATAGTATTTAATTCACATTTTTCTGCTTAACTGCTGAACTGTTAAAATAGAAAACAGCATGGACAATTAAATAATTTACGAAAAAAATTAATGTTGCTGATTAAATGAGTTATATATAAACTATTCTATGTATTTCTATATTTCAGCTTTTAATAATGTCCATGTTGTGTAAGACAGGTCCCAGACTGCACTGCAGAACATATAGTCAGAATAACTGGAAATGTATCTAAAGTCCTGTATAAAAGCAGTTTTCTGGTGTGATCAGTGCTTTTCTTCGACCAATAATTCATCGCAGGATTCACTGATCTCCTTGCTCCTCCGGACCGAAGCGCGTATTTAACTTCTCCTGAGAAAACAAAGTACCTGTACTTTAGGTATATAATGATTTAAACCTTCTATAGTTTTCGCACTGGTTTAGCTCAGTGGTTACTTCTTCAGATTGCTTGGTTTGCCGAACAGCAACACTCCCCTCGGGGGTTCGCAGCCACGGTCGCTGTCCAGTGTTTTCCTTTTTTTCTCTCTCTTCTCTTCTCTCCTCGGTCAACACGTTGTTCTCTCACTTTTCGCTCTTCTTTCGTCTTTTCGCTTTTTAACCAGTAAATCACATTTAGTCCAGCGTTTTATATCTGTCTTTCACTTCAATCCTCTCATCAACTCCACACTGTGTTCATACACTTATATCAGCAGTGAAACCAGTCAAACTAGCGTCTATATATATATATATATATATATTTATATGAACATACCCACTGCTATATGTATTCATACGTTAAAAATCTGCTGTATATATATTTATTCATATGCTACAATATTTAATCATCTGATGCTACCGACCATTTGAATATTTATTTTTCACTTTAACTCTATATAGTCTTTGTCTGTGTTACTTACGTCAACGCACTCCAATGCAAGGCTTTCACAGCCATCATCCAGTGCTGCGTCCTTTTACAGTCATATACACTTCTCTTATTACATAATGTTAGTATACTGCACAGATCTTAACTGTCCTTGGACTTTGAACTGATGTCATTGTTGTTTTCTTTCTTGTTTTTACTTGTTGTCTTGACATGCTCTATCGTCCTTACAAAATTTTTTGTTTTTTTCTGGAGTTCTCTGACATCTCTATCAAACTATAATGTAGTGTGTTGACAGGTTTCGCTATTATTTTAATTTAATAAGTGCTTACAGTTTATATCTATTTAATTTGAATGCACATACTTCGCATTAACCTTATCTTGAATAAGTCCTCCGTAAGATCAATGTCTTTGCATTAATTTCTGTCTCATTCCACAGCACATCTGTCTTTAAGATGTCCATTTAAGATGATAGCATTATTTTGGAACACAGTCACACAGCAAATCAAGGATGTAGGATTTTATTGAGTTTCTTTTTCTTTATTGTATTGGCGGCATTGATGGATAAATAGTGACTTTGCACACCTGTTGTTTGACCATGTTATTGCCATGGAGAGACATTTATGCTTTTATTTCCATCTCCATCAGAACAAAACAAAACTGCACATCAACTCTTTCACCAGAAATCACAGAATGATGTGTTGCTCTCTTTCTGTCAGAAGAGTAGTGAACATGTGAAAATATTACAGCTGTTTAAAAAGCACAGCCTCTTTCTTCATTACTCTGCGCTTCACAAACACACAGAAGAACAATTTAAATCAAACTTTACTTGAAGCCTCTGGATGCTCCTCATTTAAAACTAACAACAAATGTATTTTGGATTTCAAAAGAAAGTAACTTTAAATGAATTCCTGTACATGTTTGGTGATATGTCTTGACAATAAATAAAGAATACAGGAACCACCGTTCTTCCTCACGGCTTTGTTCACTCTCCACTCTGTGTTCCTCTTTAATACAACATTTTTCTCAGGCTTCTGAAAAGCTATCATTTCAATTTTCAAAGCCAAGCTCCTGAGGGGGAATGGTTTCATAAACGGCTCAAGGTGACAGATCGGATGCTTGGAGTTTTCAGGACAAAATTATTCGACTGTAGCTGTGTTCGATCTCCGAAGATAAACTTCCTTCAGAGGATTGGGCCCACAAAGAAAGTTGACTTTCTCGAAGACTATGCATAAAACCAATACTTCACTTGACTTGTAAAGAGCATTTTCGGATAGAAACACCTGAATACAGCTTTGTAGGATTCATTGCAGTGTCACCGAGTTTTTACCCTTTGCCTTACAACCGGTAAATCCCACGCCCTCCAATTCGTGCTCTGGTCAAAGCTACGCCACCAAAACACATGTGCACTGACAACTTCTAGAAGCATTGTGTGTCTCCCCTGCTGAAGACTCCGGTCATGTGCAGTGGCAGCAGGCTGCAAGCAGGCAGGCAGGTCACTCAGTGGCAGACATGTACGCCATCTTGTTTATTACTGTCCTGGTAGGGCCCACCGACAAACGGCTTTATATATTGATGGCTGGGACGTGAAGATGAGATTTCCCCAAATAAGATAGTGTTTCAGAAACCAGTTACCAACCATACCTTCGAGGTCATGACATTTCGTGAATTCCAAAGAGGAGCGGTTCGGAGCTTAAATATCTTTGATTTGTTGTTGCTGCCGATTTAAACTATGGAGTTAATTTTTTTGTGGAAGAACAGAGATGATACAACCACGGGTGAATATCTTGCTGACCAGGAATTCTACCAAACCACCTGGTGTCAGAGAGTGAACACATTACTCAAATATTTAAGAAAGAAAAACTGAATTTAATCTCTAAATCTTTCCAAAAAGGTGACCCATAATAGAGAGAGATTAATAAAGAACTATCTTGTAATAAATTCAAAACAGCCAACTTTAATGATCTGTTGATAAGCTACATGTATCACGCGGGGTCAAAAATCATCAAAGGCAACACTTTCTGTTTGCCGCAGACTGAGATCACAAATTCCTCAGTAGCTATGTGTGGGCAGTCCGTACATCAGGAGACATCACTTTAATTTAAAGAGTTTACTCACAACAACACAGTCACTCCATTTATGCAACAGTTTTCAGAGCTGCATATATACACTTTGTCTTAAATGCAGTCAACACCTGAGATAATATCTTGCATGCTGTTAAAAGCGATGACCCCCCCCCCCCCAACAAAATTTAGTTTCACATTTATTCCTCTAACATCTGGAAAAAATGTTTATAAATAAATAGAAATAAAATCTGAAGACTTCTTTTCTTTTCCCAAAAAATATTATTTACAGCTACTCTGAACCCCTGAACTACAGACAAACAAACACAGACTCGAAATGTTGCTGGACCAGAATCAATAAGCTACTGTATGATTGTCAATAGTGCAGGCTGTGCTGATATATTTGAGTTTTAAATACACTACATGACTGGTAGAGGACACAGAACTGTATGTGCTACATGTGGCACCATCATAGAGACAACATGAGGGGCCACATTAAGCCAGAGCTATTATGTTATTATCTACTTTCATTCTGGTCAGGAGCCCTGTGGTTCAACCCATGTGCACGTGTTCTCATGTACATTGTGTTGAAACTGCGATCCGTGCAGGGAAGCAGAACTTTTATAATTTTTTTTAAATATTTAAAACTCAATAGTCTGATTAAATTTGCACGGATGTCCACAATAATGTCACAATATGACATTTTGAATGTTGTTTTTTATTATCATGAACAATATCCAGTTATATTATATAGTGTAACGATTGGCTATATTAAAGTTATTCATGTAAGCTATTTCATTTAGTTGCCTTATTGTGAAAGGCTGGTCAGTGAACTTGTGTTGCCGGTTATCATTAGCAGTTTATCTGTGTGGGACTTATATTGTGAAGGGTCACCGACGAAAGTTGTTTTAGCTAGTTGTGAAAAAGCAAACAGGCATATTGTCCTGGTTCAAGTCACATTCTTCATGTTCTTACATTTATAATGGTGAATAGAGAGAGAGAGAGAGAGGGCGCCAGAAAGAGAGGGTGTGTCGGCCCCTCCTTCCGAGTTGTTCAGTAACCGTAAGTAAACAAGGATTTCTCCTCCTCACTGTGATCTCCTCCGATTGAGTTTTTGTCCAGCGTTGTTGGAAATAAGGCTGTTAAGTCAGTTCCTTCTTCTAAACTAACGTTTCAGTGGCTCGCGCATGTCGCGAGAGGCAGGACACAATACTTAGATATCGTAGTTTTTACAATTCTAACTGATGAAACCGTGGATATCGCAAAAACGTGTAATCGCGACATCCCTACAACCTTCAACTGCCTAAAGCTCTGTGGCCACTCTAGCACCCCCTGAGGATGTAGTGCTTATAACTAACTAGTCAAACAAGGTTGTTTTTAAATGGTTGACATAAGTGGAGCTATGCTGTTAAGCTGTGAAAAAAAGTTTAAGTTGCTCTCAGGTAAAAGCTGAGCTGTGCTAATATTAACAAGTTAACAAGCAACATTTTCATGTTCACATTATGACATGAGACTGGGGCTTTCAGTTTTTCCAAAATGAAGTTCGAACGAATTTGGCATTCCAATATGCTAGCTTCAACAAGATTAAATGTTAATAAGCTAAAGTGACCCCTAATGTACAACTGGACACTATTGTACTAACAAGCACTGCTTGTTGCTTATACCTCTAAAATGCAAAATTGCAGTTGTGTAACACATGCACCTGTCTACGTCCCACTTAAGTGAATGAGTAAACCAGAGAGACGACAGACACAGCAAATGTTAAACAAATGGTTTTTCGAAAAGTAAACCAAGCCAGAGTAAACTGATTTCAGAGCTTCTTATCTTCAAGGTTGTTTACATTTAGGGAACTAAACTAATTTGGCTCAGTGGAATATGAAAACATTTCTGCAAAAATAAACTTAACAAAATAGAAATCCTGAGTCTTCAGAGAGCTAAGAAAAAATACCCAAACTGTCATATTGAGCACTGGCTTTGAATGGGATTACATCAATTGTTCTTATCATGTTAATTCCATTTCTTTTTGTGGAGCTAATCATGCACAGAGGCAGAGTTTATCCTAATTTCACAACATTTCCTGAGACTGATGATTTAACTGAATTGCCATGAGTGCTCTTCCACACAATGCATATAACTTCCTGCACTGGCATTTTTTTGTATAATTTGGGGGCATTTACATGTGTTAAATCCCTGTGGAACCAGTCAGTTCACCATGGGCTCATCTTCAGGCAGGAAGCTCCTTCAGCTGTCACAGCTACGACACCAGCAGCTGCATGACCGAGGCAAAAAAGAGAAATGTTCCAATGGTTCGAACTTGTTACCGCATCCTGTGGGAGTACAGTATGAGCGGGTTGGGTGGGGTATGTTGGGGGGAACTTGTCAGGAAGACATCAATCTTGCAGAAGTGTCTCCCTCCAGTCAAAAGTATGGTTTGGTCCATGTGTGAGCGGCAGGATGGGAGGGTCCACTAACTGCCACACCCCTGTGTCCCCCTGCTCCTCACTGGAGCAGAAGCCCAGGTAGGGGATCTGAAGACCAAGCAGAGGAATCAATGGTTAGCTTTTGGTCGGACAGATGCTTTTTGGATGAGTGAGTAGTTAAACCTCCTACGAGGAAAACTATGTGGCCCATGACGTTTTATGCTTATCTAACCCTTTCCATCTCTATGCAGCCCATCTATTGGCATCACCGATAAAATAATTAAACTAGCCAGAACTGATTGTTTTAATTTGGTGCACATGTTAAACTTACAAAAAACTGAATTTTCCAAATCATTATTACAAAGTTTTAGTGTCTCCTCTTCTGGTTCAAGATCAAAATTGTTTGATAAGACACTTCTGTTATTCTAGAAAACTCTTTCATTCTTTGCAACATGTCTGATTATCTAGGTAAACCCCAATCTCATCTTCCCACCTATGTTTAATATTCATTCTTTCATAACTCAACTCATTTATGGAAGTTTTATGGCAGCTGCTGAAAGGAGAACTCAGGCAGCAGCTGAGGCTGATGTCTTAGATTTGAATGTAGACTTGATGGATCAAGGTGACCAGAAGGTGCAACAAGGTACAAACGCTAACAGAGTAACATGAGAAATTGTCCCCCCCCAAGTCTGAAGATGTCTCCAACAGAATCCCATTATATCTCCTCTACTTATGTCACCAATTCCAGCAGCACATCCATGAATGGCTAGAATTGCTGTCACTCTCTATGTTACATGTCGCATCCTATTGGATAGTTGAGTCTAAATATACATTGCTAAATCCCATTGTGTCCTTACTTCTTGCCACTGGTGAAATACACAAAAGAGTTGAAGTTTGGTACCTCTTTGTTTGAGGCATCTGAATGAGATCTTAAAGTCCATGAGAGTAGACACTACAATGTACTGCTAGTTGGCCCTCTATCTATAACCAGACCTTGGGTACTGCTGGGAGAGACGAGAGGATGTGTGGAATTAGACAGGCCCTATTCTCATAATGCAGTACAGATGTAATGTGTGAGGATGGTCAAAAATTCCTCAACAGCCTCTAAATCATCTCTCCTAATAAATTGCAAGGAAAATAAGTGGAGTTTCTGATAGAATAGTGTATCAAGTTAATAGTATCTAGTCCTGTTTTGTGTGTGCACCATTCCACATTTGGGTTCTTTGTTTGGTTCATTATTTTTGCGTATTTCACATCATCACATGTTCTGTCTAGTTCTGACATGTTCTGTCTTGCATTCTGTTTTTTGTTGAACAGCATGCAGACAAACACTTAAGCCTTATGATCTGAGTTATGAAAGTTTGCAACCCCATTATCTCAATAATGAGCAGCTCAACAAAGAACCACTATCCAAAGAGGAAGTTTAGTCTGGTAAGAATCCACAAGCATAATAAACATTACATCACTAATTGTGAGCATTTGAGCACGTCCCCAGCCACCTCGGTGTTCACTGAGCCCCATTCAGACCTGATATTAACAACCGTCCTGAGACTAACACTAAGAAGTGGACAGCATTAAGTACGTCTGTTCACATCTGACATTAAAATGTGTCCTGTATGTCTCTCCTATGAACACTTGTTATCAGGTGTGATAACTTCAATTGCTCTATATGTAAATAATCATGTCCGTCACTCTAGTTGACAAAGTCCAAATTGTATTTTTTTTGCCCAGTTTGCGTTAACAGGGTCGTTCGTGTCGACACAAGCGAGCGAGATAGAGAGGACTGAGGAGGGATTAAATAAAACTCGAAAAATATCACTTTTTTTTTTTTTCTCTTCTTTGTTTTATAAACGTGGATACTTTACATCTCAGGAATTTTAAGTGTCCACACCCATGTTTTTGTACAACCAGCCATAGTGAGAATTGGGGGAAATAATTGAGACAACCATACAGAAGGAATGATGGTGGATATAGAAGTGAGATGTACAAAAGGAAAAAAAGTTGACTGCATTGAAAAAGATATGCGTTGAACAGACCTTTCGAACGACTTGGATGAAGTCCTTGGCGCTCTGTGGGCTGCGGCCCTGCAGCTGGCGGGTGCAGGCCTCTAAGGAAGATGCGTGGGCTACAATCAGCACGTTGTTTCCTACATAGAGTGGAAACCCAGGCAGGATACAACATCAACAGAGGACAAACACATGAGAGTTTAAAACAATAAAGTAAAAGAAGTTCACCTACACAGACTCATCAACCTCCTCCAAAAGCTCAAGTGGCTCTGCTGTGTTTCTCTTACCAGTGTTTTTACAATCCGACAGGATATCTTTGGTCACTTGGTAGCTTCGACTCATGTAGTTCTCATACGACTCAGACACAGTTAGCTTGCTGACTGGGATCAAGGGTCTGTATGGAGACAAACATTTTAACTAGGGCACCTGTAAAATTGGTTGTTGGTTGACTGATTTAAGGCAATTGCCAGAGGTGCCTCGTGGTTTGACATTGATCTTTTCAGAGAAAATAAGAAAAATGTTCATCCATTACACAAGTAAAAGTAGCAGCAGATGCTTATGTACTACAGAGCAATAAAGGAGGACATTCCTGCAGGCAGAGTAGATAAACAACACAGATACAGCTGCAGGTAGTGTGTGTATAACTGTATATTGTATATACAGCACATATACAAATAGGGTCCTGTGTCCTTACGCAAGAAACGGAACTAAAACGACTCATCATTGCGGTGTCACTGTGAGAATGTGTGTGATTGTGTAACTGAGACATACATATTACGACCGACTATAAAACGGCAATACAGCTATAGTTCATTTACTATTTCAAATATTTTTAAATGCTGCGAATGAAGCACACACAACACAAAAGAGGAAGAATGGATAATAATATTCAATACTGCATAATAGGACTAACTAGATACCCACAGTCAAAGATCAGGGGCTCTTATCATGGGGCAGCATTGCTGAGTAATCCATGACTTTGATAAACATACTTGATTTTACAGTAAAATTTAATAGAGAGCAGACAAGATATTTTTTAACTGGTTGCTAGAATCATTTTGTTTTCTACAATAATTATGTCAGGAATAGGGGAAAAGCATTTTGGAAACTTTGCTCCATATAAACAGAGCACACTATACTTTAATTATTTTCTTTGGCAGCTACTGTGTTTTTAGACTGTAATAATGTGATGTTGGTTCAACTTCTGTTATTACACACCATTTTCAAAACTGACACATTTTACTCACAATGTAAGAAATTGGTAATTTTCTTGACAAAAATATGTAAAAGTGATTAGAAGTTATCCAAATGACACGTTTACATGACTAATTATACACATACAGTATAATTACTTAAACAATGTGTGTTTTACCCTGAGCTGTTTGTTTCACCTGTACAATGTGTCCACACTGAAGTTGGCAGCAGCCAGGTCAGCCGGGGGTACCCATGCAGGCAGGGAGTTCCCAGAAACCCACTTGGTCCATTCAAAAAGCCCTGGTTCCACTCTCACCTTCACTTTACCGTCCTGCTGCAGACCTGTTCACACAAACACAAAGCATCAGAGACAACCAAATATTTATGATGAGCTTTCTTAATGTCCCTGATAACCAATCCTGTTGGTGTGACTGCTCAGGGAATACTGAGTGAATGTCTTATCATACTTGCTCAGGAAGACTCTTCTTACCTTTCAGGATGTTCTGTGCAGTCTGAACACATCGCAGAGAGGGAGAACAGTACACAAAGTCTATCACTGTGTTGCTCTCTAGTAGGGCCTCACCTGGAAAAGCAAATATTCAGCGCACACACATTTCATAAAGAAATTGGCAGAGTTCCTGGTGGTGTACATCATTGAGATCCATATAGATTACATACCCACTAGTTGAGCCTGTGTGGATCCAAACACAGTGAGAGGAGTGTCCATGTCATAGTCTCTCTGCCCCCCCCACAGAGGCAAACTGGGAGGCATGTTCAGATTGGAACGTACATATCTACCTGCCAGACATAAAAAAAACATGCGAGTAAATGTAAGGATTCTATTTTTTTACTTATTCCTAAAATCGAATTTTTGTCCAATGGAAGGATTGAGGAGGTTAAATACAACAACACTTGAGAAAATTATTTTCTGTCTTCTGAGCCAAGATTTAACTTACTGGATCACATGAGCGGTGGGGTTCAGAGTTGTTGTGCTCACCTTTACTGTCTGAGCAGAGGGAGAGCCAGTGTTTGCCAAAGACCACATCCATCCTCTCACCGTGCCGGCAGACAAAAAGTGTGCGCTTGGACTGCCGAGAATGACCACTGCTGATCCGCAGGACCTGTAAGGAATGAAAGACTCCAGTTTGATTTCAATGTACAAAACAACCTGATTAGTATTAATATAATATAATTCAAATTTTTTAAACCACTAACTACCTGCATTGGATGGCAAATGAGACTAAGGGTGGGCGTGTCTCCAGGACTCGTGTTATCAGGGCGTCGGCTGTCCAGCAGTCCATCAAACATCCCTCTCTCCTTACTGCTCTTGTCACTGGGCCCACAACTGAAGAAGGAATGGGAGCTGTGGTGGACAAGGAGAACTGATTGTCAAATCTTACCTAATAATTATATTAATTAATAGGTAAGAATGTCTTTCTGCCTCTCTGTTTGTGTGTGGAAAGCATTTCTCACAAACCGATCATCTTATTGCTGTCAGACTCTGCGATTTGGATACACAATAGGTTCAATATTAATATATATATATTGAATCTTCTCCTACGTCTTCCGATAAACTACAGCAGTGGTTGGAAACTGGGTCAAACCATGGGTCAAAATCATGCCACATCATTTTGATAATTAGATAATTTTTATCTCGCCATGTCAGACTGACATTCAGGGGTGTGGCGGGTGCTGTTCTTTGTCAAGGCAACAACATTCATATAATTACTTCCCCATTCCAAGTTGTCTGAAAAGTAAAAGCACAATGTTAATCTAATGCTTTAAATCAGGCAAAATGAATGTCAATACATTATAATGTAGGTTCAGTAAATCATTCAAACCTATATATAAACCACACAGTTGAACAATAATAATAAGTATTGTATTGCAATAATAAGTCAATTTTACATTGACTGTAAAATTTTAATTGCAGATAAACCAGGTAGGATGACCACAAAGTTTTCTCAGCACCACAGACCGTTTATGAAAAGTTCTTCATAAACCCTCCAGCACACACAAACAAGCTGTTAATTTGAAAACAAGAACTTTATGTTTGATGTTAAACAAATGTGATATATGTCATAGTCAAGAGGGGGCAACTTCGAGGGTTAGGGTTAGGGTTAGACAATCTGGTTACATTAGTGGTTACACTTTAAAAGATAAGGTGTCAAAAATATTATTAGGAATCACTCTCTGAAGAATATTCACACAAAACTTCATGGTAGTTTGGCCAACATGAGTCCAACTAAAGACCCTTAGCTGGGGAAATATAGGCAATTTAATTTTAAGTATTGGTAATGAGCTAATCATTCTTTATAGTCTTTCAGTATGAAATCTATTGTATGGATCTTTTGGTTCATTTATACAAGTATAAGATGCTCTGCTCACCCATGAAAGACCCAAGTGTCGGATTCATCAGCCAAGCTGATGTAGTTTTCTGGCAGCAGGCCAGAAAGCCCGGTGGCAAGTGAGGTCCCGTACACCCAGCCCTCACTGGTGCTAATCTGGTCCACTGGAGACATGAAGACAAAATCCCCGGGAACCAGCTCCAGCTCATCCTCATTCTGAGGCATGTAGGGGTACATAACCCGCAGCGTCTGCATATGTGACATGTAGGTTGTCTCAATGGCGAGCATTTATTTACTTTAATGCAGTAGGTTGATAGATATCTGAGTTCCAAAACAATTGTCGTCAGTATAAATAATACCTCATGGTTAGCAAAACGAATGTCCCGGGAGAACAAGACAGCCAGCCAATCACAGCCAAGCTTGACTTCGATGCCTTTAGCCAGTTTCTCCAGTGAGGCGAGGTGGTCAGTGGGGAAGTTGTAGGCCAGAGTCACATGGAGCTGCTTCTTGTGAGGCTCCACATGAACTTCTGGATATGGAAGGAGAAAACCCATTTTCCATCAGTGATAAACCAACATATTATTGATGGGAAGAGACAGCTGAAAATTGCCCATACTTGTGAAAAATTGGTTCTCTCATTTTATATTCTTAAAATAATAAAAATAAAATCTAAAAACTTCCCCGGTACCACTGATAATGGTCTGCATTGTAAAAACCTATGACCCTTCTGTATGTTCTCTTTGCTGATTATGAATGTTGTCTCTTATAAATATGCTGTCTCCCTAGTTTCTATTTCAGAAAGTTAAGTCCCATTAATTCTTCCCATTTACAATGACTACGTTTACATGGATGCCAATATTCTGATACAGTCTGAATAAGACACTCCCATGTAAATAGCATTTTCTGATGACCATAAACCAAATGAGGTCATACTCTCAATAATCAAACAATCACATTAATATTCTATAGGCAACTCATGTAAACAGCGAAACGAAAATAATATAATATTCTGAATAAGGTAATAAATATAAACTTTCTCTCTTAAATCATCAATGAAATACGCGTATAACTGCTAAATCTCTTGTTCAATTTCAGAATTCAGCATCTATGGCATTATCATGATCTCAACTGTAATGAGAAGTGGAAAAAACAGCCACTCGCACTTTACACTTTTGTCCACAGATTCAAAATCTAGTCAAAAGACTCATGGATATCATCCAACATGGTACAAATGACATTACAACTCAATATCTGATTTGTTTGTTTTGGATGGTACAGAACCACACCAACAATAGATTGTGATAAACCATAGACTTTTGCACTTTATACATTCATTGCACAACCTTTTATTATTAATGAAATCACTTGAGTAAAACCAACAAACAATCAACATTTCCATATCTGATTTTGTTGACACATTCTAATCTCTCTCTTTACCATGAGGTAGAAATAGGACATGCAACGCCGCTGTCTCTAATCTGATTTGGCATCTACCAGAGTGGAATACCAAATGGCGGTCAGACTTATTTAATAACCCATCACGACAACCATCCACAATAGGAAAGCTGCTCACCACTCGTAGCAAATAGGATAAACTGAATCTAAACAGTCAACATAAAGCAACGAAGAAAGATGGCAGAGATAAGACAGAAAAAAGAAATACACAAAGCAAAGATTTTAAATGTGTTTCAAACCCAGGGCATTGTGGGTGCAGATTGTGTGCCCTTTATGCCTGTTGCGTCTGGTTCCTACCTGTTTTCCTTGTAGCCTCTGTGGCAAAGTCAGCCGCAAACTGCTTGAGGATGTCGGCCACCTGCTCCTCCACAAAGAGACCAATGAAGTTGGAGGATGTGTACAGTTCTAGAGGAAGCGGGCTCGGAAAACGACCTCGCCACTGCTGTACGGTGGCCTGGAGGGCCTCACATAGAGCTTCTGCTTTGTGGTCTGCACACTGTGTAGGAATAAAAAAAGACCCTAAGACGTGGAATATGCAACATGTGTCTTCATCTATGTGTTCAAAAGAACAACAACAGTTAATAGTAAGGATGAGATATAAATGAAGAAGAGTGCCATAAGTCTCTTAAAGAGGCTACATCAGAGTTTCATTAAAAAAAGTTCTTTGGCAATGAAAACTTTAGCTTATGAGCAATGTAAGGATGGTCATTGTTCGCCGGCTTCTTCAATGAATCCCCTAAAACCATGTCTCTTCATATCGTAAAGGTTCATCCGTAGTAGCTACTACTCTATGACATCAGTAAGACTGAACAACCAACTCTGCTCCCATATGCACATACTATGGACTGCACTTTAACTCTGGTTTAACACTCTTAACTGTGCAATATTCACAGTCTTTGCAATTCAATGGCTTATCAGCAATCCATTCCACTGTATATATTCTGCTTTTACACTGTGTATATTAGTTTTCATTCCAATTGTATTTTTGTGTTATTTAAATTTCTGAATTTTAACACAACTTTGTTTGCAGGACACTGAACTGTTTTCCCAGGGAGTAGTTATTCCATGAAACTGGTGAGAATGAAACTTTATAATATAAGGAAGAATAATAATATATATAATATAATAATAATAATAGTACTTCTTTAGTAGTTTATAGTAGTTAATAGTTTTTCTTTTTTGATGAGATATATGATGAGATATATTTTCTTTGCATAAGTGAGGGAGTGGTCTTTATGTTATTAAGATCTTATTTCAATATTGAGCCACAGTTACAGAGCTGTTGCCACCTAAGCTACATCACTACATTCTCGTTTGAAAACGCATGACCTCTGCTATAAGCCTGGTGTTCACACTACTGAAAAGTTTAGAGCCACTAAAAGAATTTTGGAAACGCCGCTTGACCCATTTTAGTTTGAAAACCCTAGTAACTGAAACAGAGATGTTTGTAAAAGATGATGTCACAAATCTGACAACAGCTTTCTCATTGGGTCCTTTCAGACATGACGTAGCCTTCGTTGATTGTCAGGCTCCCATAACATGACCCTCGTACACAAGAAAACAACCGGCATTGGCCTCAGCTACCAGTGAGAACACAAACGATTGTTTTTGATTGAAAACGCCATTTCACAAGAAATATGTATGTGTTTATATACACTACTGTTCAAAAGTTTGGGCTCACTTAGAAATTTCCGTATTTTTCAAAGAAAAGCACCTCTTTTTTTTCAATGAAAATAACATTAAATTAATCAGAAATACACTTTTACAATGTTAATGTGGTAAATTACTATTTTAGGTGGAAAAGTCAAAGGAAAATTGTTTTTTAATTTAATATCTACATAGGTGTATAGAGGCCCATTTCCAGCAACTATCACTCCAGCGTTCTAATGGTAAATTATGTTTCCTAATCGCTTTAGAAGACTAATGGATGATTAAAAAACCCTTGAAAACCCTTGTGCAGTTATGTTAGCTCAAATGAAAACTGTTTAGCTCGAGAGAGGAGCTATAAAACTGGGCTATCTTTGAGCTAGTTGAGTAACTGGAGCATCATATTTGTGGGTTCGATTTTACTCTCAAAATGGCCAGAAAAAGAGAACTTTCATGTGAAATTCGCCAGTCTATTCTTGTTCTTAGAAATAAAGGCTATTCCATGCGAGAAATTGCGAAGAAACTAAACATTTTCTCCAACGGTGTGAACTACTCCCTTCAGAGAACAGCACAAACGGGCTCTAACCAGAGTAGAAAGAGAAGTGGGAGGCCCCGGTGCAAAACTCAGCAAGAACAGAAGTATATTAGAGTCTCTAGCTTGAGAAATAGACGCCTCACAGGTCCTCAACTGGCAGCTTCTTTAAATGGTACCTGCAAAACGCCAGTGTCAACGTCTACAGTGAAGAGGCGACTCCAGGATGCTGGCCTTCTAGGCAGAGTGGCAAAGAAAAAGCCATATCTGAGACTGGCCAATAAAAACAAAGATTGATATGGGCAAAAGAACACAGACATTGGACAGAGGAAGATTGGAAAAAGTGTTATGGACAGACGAATCAAAGTTTGAGGTGTTTGGATCACATAGAAGAACATTTGTGAGACGCAGAACAGGTGAAAAGATTCTGGAAGAGTCCTGACACCATCTGTCCAGCATGGTGGAGGTAACGTGATGGTCTGTGGCTGCTTTGGTACTGGTAAAGAAGGAGATTTGTACAAGGTAAAGTTGATTTTAAATAAGGAAGTATATCACTCCATTTTGCAACACCATGCCATACCCTGTGGACAGCGCTTGATTGGAGCCAATTTCCTCCAACAAAAGGACAATGACCCAAAGCACACCTCCAAATTATGTAAGAACAATTTAGGGAAGAAGCAGGCAGCTGGTAAGCTGTCTGTAATGGAGTGGCCCGTGCACTCAACCCAATTGAGCTGTTGTGGGAGCAGCTTGACCGTTTGGTACGCAAGAAGTGCCCATCAAGCCAATCCAACTTGTGGGAGGTGCTTCAGGAAGCATGGGGTGACATTTCTACAGATTACCTCACCAAATTAACAGCTAGAATGCAAAAGGTTTGCAATGCTGTAATTGCTGCAACTTATCCTTTGACGAGAGCAAAGTTTGAAGAACAAAATTCATATTTCAAATAAAAATCCTTATTTCTAACCTTGTTAATGTCTTGACTATATTTTCTATTAATTTTGCAACTCATTTGAAAAATAAAAGTGTGTTTTCATGGAAAACCCAAAATTGTCTTGGTGACCCCAAACTTTTGAACGGTAGTGTATATGTATGGATGTAAAAGTGATAATGTAAAAAGGACTGACAAGGAAAAGATGATAAATTTGCAAACAGAATCTGACTCACATTTACTCCATCTGATGTCTGACCTCAGAAGCATTCATGACCTTGAACCATCAGCCTTCATGAAAGTTCACTGAATGTTTCTTTCAACTCACCATGAAGAACTGGCAGAGAGTGATATGAGGGAAAATGTTGTGGGCTTTGTTTTTGCCACAAGTGACTCGACTCTGCTGCCAGAAGTGGGAGAGCTGGTTCTGTAGTGGTCCACTGGGCCGCAGGTAGAGGACGAACTCCCTGGGCAGTGGGTCATCCAGGAACGGGTCGTCCACATGGGAAAACAGCCTATGGAATAGACGTAGGTAAATTAAATATAGGAGAAGTGTCAGGTCTGTGTATTGTGTTGCGAGGACAGGGCAGGACATGATGCCTGTATTTTTGTGTAATCTGCAACCACAAGTAAAAGTGATCTTAACTTGAGCTGGCACAAACAACCCCTGAAACGACAAACTAGGCAAGCACAAAGTTCCAAGTGCAAATCTGTAACACAATTAACACACTAACCTAACCCTAACCCTAACCCTAAGCTGGCACATTTGAGGAATCAAACTCTTTTATAATCAAAACATTGGTATTGCACCTTGCTTTCTTGGTTACTGGTTACGTTTTTCTTCCCTGTAGCAATGACAGCAGGGACTCTGGATAAATTAACTCCTTGGCTGCTATTAAAGATTTCAGCTCTTATTTGCTCTACTGCATTTTGGGGTACTTAGTGTTCTCAAATAACACCACAGATAAGCTTTAATGCGCAAAGGAAGTTAATACGTTTTTGTTTTCGCCAGTGCTATGATGGATATTCTGTGCTAATACTTGCACCTACTTTCTCATTTGGTCAAATGTAGTGCAGTCTTGCTTACTATTCTTAGAGTCCCTCAAGGTTGTGTTTTTGACCATTGTTATTTTGTCGTTACATTAAATAATTTTGGTGTTAATGACCACTCTCACCTTAGTAAAATCAAACTTGTGGTGAATGTAGACAAACCTAAATTGATAATTTTTTTAATAGTAACAACAATTATTACTGAAGCATAATTATTATTAAAGGTTTTGCTTTTAAGTTTGAGTTTGCAGCTACACAAGCTGCAAGTTGTATGGACATACTTGACACCCTTCTACAGCAGAGGGCAGTATAAAACATTTTTCCTTGGTTTTTGTTTTGTAAAGTATATGTGGATATACTGTGCACACATTTTTTGTTTAAACTTACCAGTCACATGCTGCTTGCACACTCCGGCCTCCTGTTGATACCAGAGCTTTCAGTCTGTAAAAGAACATAACAGAGAGGGAAAAAATGAATCAAAGTGAAGACATAAACAACACAGAGAATATTCACCTACAAATTACTAATCTGAAATGTGTAGAGTAAGCGACTGTCTGGTCACTGTTGAGGGCAATGTGGCAATAAGAAACCAAGGGAGGTTACTTATTTGCATTTTTCTGTCTAAATTAGTCAAACCGCAGAGGAACACGTTGATCTCGTCCTCAATGCACTAGTTTGTTTCCTTCGACTTTTGTGGCAGCAAATGGCAAATAAAAGGGGAACTGTTCTGGTTCCACACCTATGTGGAAACTCTGACTGTATAAACAGAAATGCAAGAGAGGAGAGTAAATATGGAAAATGTTTGACTGGATAGAGAAAAACATCTGAATAGAAATTCAGCAACTGTCGACTCAGAAAAACGTTCTACAGTAAGATGGAATTGCAATTTTTTAGTCCTCCAATATCATTACAACTACAAAAAACATTTATGTACACTTGAATATTTAAACATTAGTTGCAATCAGTAATGCTTTATTTTCAAGTTGAGACAGATCTAAATTTTTACTTCATTGTAAATTATTCATAGGTGGCATAGCAGGCAGAGGCAGAACAGAGCACATTAATTCCACTGCAGGCATTTCATATTTGTGTTTACAGCACACTGACACCACTGTCAGCTCTTATCACCAAAACTCACTTGACATCTTCGCTGGTGTTTCCTATGTGTGTGATTCAGGAGATTCTCTAGAGTAGGGGAGAGTGGGGTAATTTTACATTTGCTACCCTCTAGGCGAGCCAAAATGATATATCAGTAAAATGTACACATTTCCCATTAATTCAGGATGTTTTCTAGCGATGGAAATGATCAGAACGTCTTCAGGACAAAGGGCAGTGAAAATATGATTGTTTAAAAAAAAGTGGTCTTGTGTCAACTAACTTTTTCCACTTTAAAACTACCATAACTACACATGTTCTAATAGTTAAAATCCTAAAGGCTAGATTGACAACCACACATTCCAAAACTAATATCGGACTAGTAACAGATCATGGGGATTGGTCAATTAAGCACATTTATGATTATTATGATTCATGTGATCTCTTGCACACCCTAGCTTACATGCACATTGTTTCTCTGTCCAATTGGCAGGGACAGGAATATTGTTTTTCTCTGCGTATTCAAATGCCAGTTCAAGGCACTGAACTGGAGCAAGGCCATGGAACTGGTCAGCTAGTTGTTTCAAGTGTTTGGCTCCTCCTCCATCTCATCTGTGAATATTCTCTTTACCTCAGCTCCTGCACCCCAGGCTACTGATTTTACTTTCCCTTTCTCTTTTTTCTTTATGAATCTTTTTAGGGTTGTCTTATCAATATTTCTATCCCTTCCAGCTTTTCTTAAGGACTTCTTTCCTTGCATGACCTCAGCGGCTGCACTCTCGATCTCTGCGAGGGGTGTTTGGCCCCAGGTTGTCTTCCTGTTGTATAGTTTCTTGGCATGATGGCTTTTCTACAATGTTTAGGACATTAAAAATAAAACAAATATATATAATGTAATATAACACATGTTCATTCATGCCACCATTTTAGAAAACCAATGTCTCTTAGCATTCAGGTAATCTTCAGCTAGCATCAATCACATGGTTTTATATGTTGGAAGTTCACCAACATGTATGATATAAGTTTTTCTACCTGAAGCAATTTGTCTTGACACAAAAGTTGATTAAGTTCAAAGCAAGAAAATTTACTTTTACATGCAAAATTTACTTTTCCGTTGCCTAGATACAGGGGGTGTCTCACATGACCTGATGTCCCACATTACCCCCCTCTCCCCTACAGTGCATGTCTGAAAGCAACTGTAGATTCCTCTGCAATTCAAGTCTCTACTAACTTGAAATAATACTATAGGATATTGGAATTGGACAATTTAAATACTATTACACAAAAAATAATGGATGTCAGAGTCAGCATTCTCTCATGGCTATGGTCATACATCTGGGCATATACTATACTAACAGATACACTCAGAGTGAAACTAATCAACTCACTTGAATGTCTGTAACATTTGGTACATGTTTACAATGTGGGAGCTCAAACAAATAAATCTTTGATTCATGCTACAGCCTTTCCCCTGGACAATTATTTTTGTCCCACTGAGGAAAAAATATTTTATTTTCCAGTAAATCTTACATATTTTAAGATAACAGTCTTTTTACAATTTGTACCACTCCCACCTTTTGAAATTTGTAATTGATATCACAGCCGGAACAGAGAGGAGAAAATGTGAGTAAAACAGAGATAACTAGTCAACAAAGAACAATACATGGACCACAAGTCAGAGGAGGTCCCACTCTCCTGCACAGCATGTGTGGGAAGACATTTAAATCATTACATTGGAAAAGTTATTACACTAATCGTGAACAAACCACAGAGGGTGACAGCTCTTAACCATAACTGGCACTCTCAGTTACTTGTGAAACTGTGACTCGTCTGTATAAAGTGGTGGGTTGTCAGGGAAGAAACCTCAGCTACTTCAATAAGCTTCCTGACTTTAATCAGAATACTTAAGTCTTGTTTTCAAGACTATTAAGACGGTTATCAGTTTTCATTTTTGCTATGGCAATTACGCAAGTTGTCATTCGCAAGGTCGTCCAAAGCATTATAACGGATATAGACCGATTTAAAAGAAAGAAGCACTTAGAGCAGATATTTATCCATTCACATCTTCTTCCTAACCACAGCAAAACCTGGAGGCTCAGCTGATAAAGGAGACGGACCAGCACATCAGATTAAAGCCATAGAATCAAATTAGCCGCCACTCAGAAGATAAGGAGTTATGCATGCTAATGTGGTTTCCTCTCCAGGGAGCTAGTAACTTCCTCAGCCTGGCATCAGAAATTCTTCCTGTAGGACTGGATGAGTAGAAATGCACCAAAGAAGTGGGTGTATGTGTTTGCAGGCATCCATACTGACTGTGTGTATTTGGCCGGATCATTACATTGCATGTCTTGGAGAGCTCCTGCTAATGTGCTTGGATTGAAAACATATTACTTTCTTATGTTGTGAATGTATTGTGGGAAAAAGACCCCAGCATGCAGTCCCTATCGTTTTGTCCAATGACTCTGCAGTATTGGGTATTCTTGGCATAAGCTACGATTGGCAATGATGTAAACATGACCAGCCCCTTTCCGCACGTCACGTCTTTTATAGCATTCAAACACTGTGAAAAACACCTGCCATCTACCCACTCAGTGTTGTTGAACCAGAAATGGGCTACACACATCACAACATGTCCATGCTATCAATGCTAGTCAGCTGCTAGGTAGAGAAATTCCTCCTATCACAATAAACTTGCCTGCTGTACTGTTTCACGCGGTTGTAATTAAAACACATGCCTAACGGAATAAGGGTAAAGTAAATGGTACGTCCTTGAAATACAGTTTTGCCATTCACCTATTCACAAACACATCCATACCAGGATATATGCGCAGGACTTTCTCTATGACACATCAAATACAAACTCCCAGTACAGCTGGGAATTTGAGGTCCAGCTTCTTGCAGAAAAAAAAATTCGGCACACAAAATGAGGTAGACGGGGATCAAACTGCCGACCTTCAGGTTGGCCCATTCTATCTCCTGAACCCCAGCAACCCATAGAGGAGAAAGATAAATGCGCTAAAAGCTAAAAAAAACTGCGCTAAAAATAAAAGATGATAACACACATGAAAAAATATCTTTAAAATAGTATGTTCAGAATCCTTAGGCTAGAGATTCGCTGGCAGGAAATCTCATAATACACCCTGACTGAAAAAGGCCCGGCCCTTCTATGTTAGTTCAATCAAGACATTCGATAACCATATCTATCAAGTGAAAAAAAAACGACCCATACTTTTTTCTTGCAACCAAACCACGAGTATGCTCAGTGAGCAGCAGTTCTGGCCACAGCAGCAGCATCATACTGGTGTGCAAGCGGCTGCTTGGGTTTCTGAGGAAGCTGCTGTGTCCCACAGGTGTAGACCTACTTACCACTAAATATGTGTGAGAGAATTAGAGAGAAGGGAGAGAGCGAGATGAAGGAGGCTCTATTAGGACGGGCCTCACACCACTTCCACACACATCAGGCACACAACCACACAAACCACACAACCACACATTAAGTCCAGACTTGCTTAAAGGTTGCAGATTACGTATAATTTATGCTTGGTTGCTACATATCACAAGATTTATATAGAGATTTTTCAGTATTATCAAACACTTAAAGGGATAGTTCACCATGACTTTTTTTATTCACTCCTTATCTACTAACCACTGTTCTGATGGAGAGGTGGGTAAAGTGTTTCGGTCCACAAAAAACTTTTGGAGTTTCAGAGGTCAACAGCGTTGCAGCTGTCTGTAAACCAAGACATTTAAAATTAGACTCAATCTATTTCATTTACACCATGTTTTTAGCTTAAATGTCTGCTGGGATCCACATGCGAATGCATCTCGAGAGGAGGATAACAGGATAACAACTCCATTTCAAGTTGGCAGCAAAGCTGTTTACCCCTGGAATTCCAAAAGTGTTTTGTGGACTCAAACACTTCACCCAGCCCTCCATTGGCACAGTGGTGGGTAGATAATGAGTGCATTTTTATTTTTCAGGGTCACTTTTTCAGGGTCACTTTCATCTTTAAGGACAATAATTGACTGTACATCAGTGTGATAAGAGCTACCTAAAATGACAGAAATCTTTGGACAGAAAAATGCATTATGTCCCCTTTAAATTATTCTCAGGACTTTTGCACCAACACTCAATGAATTGTTGGTGAAGAGCAAACACTGTATTCCACTGTGAGACCCTTGTAGGTGGTGGCAGCACTGTCTAATTTTGCAGTGACTCTCTCATAACACTGTATGAGAGAATCCTGATGAGTCATATCTGGTCTTCGGTTTACTGGCTGAAGCTGAAGCAACACAGCGGTCATGAGACATGACAATCAATCCCAAACAAACCAGAAACACTGCATCAGTGTGGCTGAAGAACAGGAAATGTAGAGTTTCTTTTAAACCTTTCATTGCAAATGGGGTGTGTGGTTATAACTTGCCTCAGTAAAGAAATCATCAAAGAGTCTTTACTTCAGTTGATCTTGTTGCAGTTTTGGTACAAAGAATGTTAAAATACAGAATCAGATTAAAGTCTTGGATTTCATTTCTTTCAGATTTCAGATGTGATATTTTACAAGCTGATATGGTGAATAAATGATTTACCTTTTGTTAGGATTTTACTGTTTTTGCATTAACACAATTTAATTTCACACACGGTTCTTTGTGCTGTAACTTGCAACTTTACCCATCTCAGATATATTTTCCATTTAAGTTGCCCTAATACTCATGGTGGATAGCTTATACCTAAATCAAACTTGAAAGACACAGATGTGACCATTCTTGATTCATTACTTTGAAAAAAAACTGAAACGTATGTATTTAGATTCCTTACTGTCCTTTAGTTTCCAAAGCTTTGAATTATTGTTTCAAACCCTCAACTGAGTCAAACATGTCGATTAAAGGCTACTGGGGATTCAAAGAGAATCCTGTATAAACACTAAAAGGAGCTTTTTTGGGAGCAGGCAAATTTCAGTTGGAATCATGTTAGAAATCAAACCTAACGTGTTCAGACAGACGATGAAAGACCAGCCAGCCTGAGGTCTGTTGCTCAAAGTGGGAGTGATCAGAGGAATTAGAGAGATCCTCGCTAAAGCCCCACAGGCCAGCTGCTAAACACTCCCTCAGTGTTCATCATGACAGACCATTTTTTGCTCAGTTTCATACTGATGAACAGAAGTCAGTGGCTTCAAGAAGTCACTGCATAATCTCAAGCTGTCAACTGAATCATCCTCAGAAGCACAATTTCTTATCAGATTTAACCTGGTGTGCTGCACAGAAACAGAGACCCAGACGATTTTAATACTAGCATTTAGAAAAGCCACAAGTAGGAAAAGTATTGAGCATCTTCTTCTGCTAGTTTTCATTCCTACATTTAAAGTTGTTATGACTCCCAAATATAACACTAGTTATATGGCCACAAATTATTGGCTACAAAATGACAGACCGACTTTGACGAACATGAAGCATCAAAGCAGATGAAGTTAGCTTTGATGCTAACAGCAACTGCTCACTGGAAGAAAAGGAGAGTAGAGTCTTCTTGTGAATTAGAAAATATCAACAGGCTTACAACAAGCTGGAGTAATTCTGAAAGAGGTTTGAAACTGTTAGTAACCAATAATGAGGCTCACAGATGCTAAATGTTTTATTTACAGTTGATCCCAGGTATGTTTATAGTTGTATCTAAAGGTTTTTTGAGAATTACAATTTAATCAAATGGGATTTTACATTTATATATTCACTAAACTAGTGAATCTAACTTCGATGTTAACATGAAAAATGTCATAGTAGGGTTGATGCCAATGTGCCATCAGTAGGATAAGAGGACAGATATCAGTTCTCAGAATAGTGTAGACATGTTGAACCTAGCTTAGCTGACAAAATGCAAGCAACAATGAACAAGCCACACTTTCAATTTAAATGTCCAAAGAACACAATTCTAAAAGAGAAATAATTTCTTATTGTTTTCCGATCTAAAATGGAATGCTGGAATAAAATATTTACTTTAAAAAAACTTCCACAATTGTACAAGAAATTGTAAACTTGTTTGACTTGCAAACAAGCAATACCCCCTAAAAATGCACTATAACAAAGGTGAATCACATGAATTCTCTTAGATTAGACTGATATACTAATATCAGCACAGCCGAATCAATTAACGAGAACAGATAGTTATTGATAGTGAGCAATAGCAACCATTTGGGTGATTGATGAATCATTCAGAATATTTTCACTGTGATGGGATGACATTTTAGGATTAATCAATTAACCAACAAAATAATTAGTATATGAATCAACTACAACAGTAATGGTTTCATCCAGCCTTAAACATCAGAGTTGTATTAGAAGGTCAACATCAGCCTCTTGTTCCATTGTATGTTACACTGTTGGTTACCACTCCCTGAGTCCCTACGATAAACACAGCTGTTTCACAGCCTGACAGTCTCAACCTCTCCACCTGTGAGTATGCAGAACAGTGTGGGCTGAGAGAAGAACGGAATAAAAGGCCTTTGTTGGAAAATGCTAAATGCTGATTTTCCCCATCACTAATGAAAGAAAGATGAGAAAAAAATCTAAATACAAGCTGTGAGGGCTGGTTTGTTTCACATTTAAAATAATGACTAGTCCGGAAGTTGTTTGCCTAACAGCTGCTTTAGCCACTCCCTCATCAAACCCTAACTTTACATTACATGCAGTCATGCTCACATTTTAATCATTTTCAGGCTATATACACACTTCAGCTCAAGCACCAAGTTGTACAGATGTGTACTGTGACATGCAGTAGCTCTAAATATGTTTACAACTCAAATAACATACAGGGTCAATTTGTCATCTTTAAGACATTTATGAAAAAATTGTGAGAAACCCACACTCATTCTCGCCCACAGAGATGTGAAAGCAAGTTAACCGAGAGATAATCGACAGGCAGAGAGACAGGAAGAGAAAGAGACAAGGCAGTGAGCAACACGCCCACGCAAAACAGCACTGCGCATACTTATACATCATGAAGCACATAATGTTTAACAATTAAACTTTAACTAAATGATTACATGATGGCCTAGAGCACAACAGGTAATCATGATAAACATGTTATACAAGAGAGATTATTGTGAAGAATGGCTTGAACTTCATAGTCTAAGGAAGTGTTGACAGACTCTTCTCTGAATCAGAATATAATCTATTCTGATGGCAAAAACAGACTCCCAACGGTTTGCCGCAGCATATCATTTTATATGGTTCGGATTTGCTATGTTAAATTATGCATCTAAATTTCTTCTTTTCTAAAATGGAAAAAGCGTCTTCAAACTTATTATTAATTTATTTCTCTGTCCACACTGTAGGTTTGTACGTGTTTTTCAATATGTTTTTTGTAGCATTTTTATATTCAAATCCCTCTTTAACCTCTAACTTCAACCATCATATAAAACGTAGGTGAGGTCAATGTATTCCTTTCAGCCTCCTCATCCTCCTGCTGTCGCTCCATATCTCCCTACAGCTGGGATGGTAAGATTCACTGATTTGCACTGGTGCACTGACATAAACGTTCACAATGTAACTGCCCCAATTACAGAAGAATGGGTAAAACTAGAGATGCATTACTTTTTTATTTATTCATGTATGCTTTATATAGACTTTATTTAATCTTTTGTGAATGAGTTGAGTTTTTTATCTTTTTGTCTCTTTAGGAAAAATATGTCACAAATAAAAGCAGTAATTTAAAAAATGTTGGTGTGTTTGCACATGTTCTATAAAATGTTTCTATAGTTATAATAATACGATTATTTCATCATAAAAGATAATAAATGGTGGACAGATACTGATTTGATTTAGAATTGATGGGATAATTAATTAATCATTTCAATGTGGGATAATAACTCTGTGCTCAGGGCACCAACATTCTATATCTTAACATAGAAATTGTTTGGCTGCTATATTAAGGGTTGAAGTCTTGCATATCACCTTTAACATTTTAATATTTTGTCATGCCTAGACATCCTGTATCTATAATGCAGTGGGGCTTCATTGTTATCATGGAAGAGTATGACTTACTATTAAGAATGAGAATATAAACCCACTCCGACCCACATGAGAAAATATTTAGTCATTTATTTTTCACATTATGCCACCTACATATTATTCCATTATAACCTTAAGAAAAAACTGTGACTAAAATGTCCTTGAGTGAAACAAAGATGTGTCATAAAGGCATTAGGAATAAAATACAAAAATATAAATCATTGATTTTGCTATACTTTGCTCTTTCCTATTTCCTATTTAGAGCTGCTGGTAGTCTGACTAGCATCAGCTTCATACAGGCATCCATTAACAATATGTTACGGAGTATATGAAAGGGTTATCTACAAAATGACAACACAGACAAAGGTCATGGGGAATACCATTGTATAAGTTAGAAAAGTAGTAACACTTGTTGTGCAGAGGGAGCTGTGTGAAATCTGATAAACATCATTTAGTGATGTCACTTGAGTTAATGTCGGCTGTGTCTAAAGACTAAGTCTGAAAATGAAAAAAATCTGGGGGCGTGGAGTTCCATAGAAACGAACTTGTTAGATGTTAGTTGTTTATAGCCTGCTCCTCACCTACACTCGAGGCTAGCCAAACAAAGGGACATAGCCGCAAAAATAGCATAAGACACCTGATTTAATTTGCATTGAATAAGAGCTTGAATGCACAGGAATAAGAACTTGACGAGCATAACAAAAAAAACATAAAAACAAACTGTAGATCACTGTGACAAATCGACCGATTTGAGTGAGTGATTTATTCCCGGAGCAAAGCAGAGACTTCTGAAATCAGTAAGTTGTTAGTCATCCATCTACTGGTATAGCATTGAGAATACAATTTTGTGTTTGTTTTTTGTTGCAAGAGGTCAAAGGTTAACATCCATGTATAAGATACAAGATACAAAATACATTTATTTATCCCAAACACATGCAAAGACACACTCATGCAATTGAGGCAAATTTGTCCTCTGCTTTTAACCCATCTGGTGCAGGACACACAGAGCAGTATCTTGCTATACGCACATTTTCTAGCAACAGTACCAATACAGCACACATCGCCACTACTGCACTGTACAGGGAAAACTGTCAGGCAGTTGTGTCACCAGACAATACAGCAGGTGGATGGGGGGTGGGGGTTGGGGTCTTTGTGTAGCATGATCCAGCAACACTTGTGTGTCTGCGGCTGCTGCTGCACACAGCAAGTGTTACAGTTCACATGAACATATCAGGACTGTGACTAGCATTGTAAAGGCTGCACACATGTAGTGTGGCTTGAAGTTCAGACTGATTCTGTGAGTACGAGTTTTTAGAAGATGAGGAGGCGGACAAACAGGTAACTGCCACACACAACAAACCTGTAAGCAGCTGTCTCAATCAGTTCACTTGACAGTGATGATGGTAGCTAATATGGGTTGCTATGATCCCCTCCCTGCTTTGTCTGACACCTGCTCAACATGATTTGTTCTGCCTGCTCCCACAGATTAATGTGACATATGTGAAAACAGGTCCTGATGCCATGACACCAACTTTGCAGACACCAGCTGACTCTCTCATCTCTCACATTTGCCTTTTATTACAGTCGAGACTGGGACTGTAGAGACACTTTGATTCATTGGTGGAGATGAAGCATCTATAAGACCCTTTTAACCCAAATTTATGTTCTTAAAATCTGATCAAATTAAACACATGCATGTATTTAACTTTGATAATTAAACTCTTCTGGTCTCATGCTGTTTATCAGCTATCCAGGAACCATAAACTGGCCCACCCATGTTAAAGGAAAAAAAAAACACACACACACACACAAACACCACCCACTCACTTGAAGCCTCTTTCAGCTGAGAAGTTCTGTCACTGTAGGAAATCCCATGGCTCTTTGTCCTCTGACTGCATGCATCCTCAAACTTCCTGTTTACAAATCTGGCAACACACACATTTGCAAGACAGCACACAAGCCAATGACCACACACGCACACACACACAAACACATCGATATATAAACAGGCGTATATATATGTGAACCGAAAAGGATTTGTGAGGCAGATCACCACAGTAACCACAGAGGTAAAACAACAGGACTCTGTTCCTCTCTGGCTCATTGTTTCACTGCTTTAACACTGTCACAGTACAGGAAGACAGAAAATAGAGTGGTTCCTAAACTTTTAGCAAGACTGCGCAGGCTGACTGACACACATGGAGAGTACACACTCACATGACACAGAGAGCCTGGACACTCACAGAGCGCGACAAAGCCGGAGAGCTGATTTGAGCTGCTACCAGAAAAGGTTATGTCCGGGGTAATTGATATTATCATATGGAATTTATGTTTATTGTTTGATTTAGCTGTTAAAGAAGTTTAGTGTTTAGTGTCATCTGGCTGTGTTGGGAGACCCAGGGTGGCAAAACATTTGATAACACCAATATATTGGGTGATATGAACTGGCAATAATTATCATAATGATATCATTATCAAACTCTTATGACAAATAAAAGGAAAACACAAATACAAGCAATATAGTTGAATCTAAAGACATTTTAAAGCGTAAAATGTAAACATAAATAAACATAAAAAAAAAACTACAAACTACAAATTGTTCTAGACACTCTATTTCATGACACCATTTTGAACAGCAAGCGATTTTCTGCATTATCCTGTAAAGGAAATTTATATCGGCACATAATGGAAAACATATACATAGGAACCGATGTGAAATGCTCATATTGGTTGACTTTTTTGAGCCAAGTGATGAATCAGTGAGACTAATGTGCATCTGTATTTGAGTTATAAGTTACTGTGACCTAAATAATTTTGTCTAATTTCAACCCACAAATTGATCTTAACATGAAATAGAAAAATAACGTGGATGTTTTGAAAATAAAAATGGCCTACACTCTCTATACTACATATGCATCGGCAGATCCACTGCGTGTTTCTTCTCACACACTTTGCTTCTATAGTAAGCAAGCATTGTGCTATGTGCGACGGATGGGGATACAAACTTCCGTCCTCACAATAGTAGAACTGATAATCTTTTTCCTGTTTTACTGTACATTGTTCCAGGGAGTCTCCACTAGCTAGACATCCATACACTACACTTTAACCCCAACTGAGACGTTTTGGATTCAAGCTGCTGATATTGTGAGAATTTTAAATATGCAAGTCTTCTCTAGAACATCGCTCGTTGCCTCCTTGACAGCAATTCTTAGAGTTACATGGAAACACACTCTGAATGTTAGCAGGCACACCAGAACCATGAAGCATTATGAATAGATGAAATCATGGATGCATTCAGACTTCTGCATGGATGCTTGAGTTTAGCGTGCAGGGATGTAGATGCTCCACACTTTACATAATGGAACATTTTCTACATGATATATACAATCACTGCCACAGTTTAACTTCTACATTTTTTTTATCAATTAGCTTATACATATCTAAATTAAAGTGTCCCTAATACATCACTGTAAAGGAAATAGATAGTAATGGATATGAAATAATTATGCAATCAGCTTTCAGATCGGTTCCCTATAAGCCTGGGTTTCACTACGTAATTCTCTCTGAACCGAAAACAGACAATTTAAGACTCAACTTAAAGAACTATAAGGAACTCGTGGGCCACATTCCAACCAATGCATTCAGAGGATTGCGCTTCTGTTTTCGCTATCGGGAGCTTTTCCCTAGTAGTGGCAATGGCAGATGTAAATGTGAAAACACTACTTGTCCGAACTTGAAGAGCTGGAGTTGGAGTTGGAGGAGGCCAAGAAGGCGAAGATTGAATTCCACCCTTGACTTTGGCCTTCTCTGATTGGTTTGAGGGGCAAGGTTTGCTCAGACACTTTAGAGGTGAAATTCTCTGGATTACCGCAAGGAAGTTCAAATAAGTCTTGATGGCACTCAATATACAGTATTTCTAGCATATTTGCTGGTAAAAATCTTGCCCATGCAGTCTGGGTAAAGGGTTGGTGTTGATAGCAGCAGCTAGCTGGTCCTTGTCCACTCAGTTATCTTGGCAACTCAGACACAAGTCTGTGGTCAATCAAGCCAACAGGAAGCCAACAGACTCTGGCTCTTCAATTTGTCAAGTCAATTCACATTTATTAATTTATACATTATTCTTAACCCCTTTGTTTGTGTCTGTACAAATAACTGAACAACACATGGACAGATTTTCACCAAACTTGGTGGGAATATTAGTTTACACCAGTTGATTAACTTTCAAGGAGATTGGTCAAATGTCAAAGGTCATACATTTATTCCCAAGATGTCTGCAAATGAGACAAACCAAAGCTTATATATAAATCTTAAAATGATTCCCCATCATATGACGTCATGTGATTATATGATTATTATGAACCAACACTTCGTCATCCTTGGTAATAAATGAATTAATTACATAATTAAGAAATGGCAGTATAAAAAACTTCACCATTGCCTGATTTGGGTATATACAGGGCATGTGCAGGATCCCTCTCCGATACTTTTCATTCATCATACTGACCATTTTGGCTCCAAACAAACTGGTAAATGGAACAAGGAGACTGACACAGTCTGAACAAGAACACAACATGACAAGAGCATTTTAAGCTCTTGAACGAGTCACATAGGAGTTAAGCTTTGGCTCTACAGTGAAATGACTTGTGCTTCTCGGCCAGCTCTGCCTCAAGGAAATGTTTGTCGAGCTAAAACTCTTATCTCCTCAGTAATAAGAAGAGATTCAGCAGTTTGTTAAATGAACTTTGTGTTGGTGTCTATGAGGGAACAGTAAGCGCCTTTCTCCACAGCTCATTTCTGTGTTGTTTGTCCTCACAGCTCATTAAACCTAATTTGTCCTTGTTGGAGAAAGACTACAGACGCTCGAGCCACCCAGGCCCACCCCCTGTTCACTGTTCAGACAACGTGTTCACTCTCTGATTCAACTCCAACTCCAAATATTCACACACACACAAACACACACATACACACACACACATACTAATGGATAGCATGAGAATATCATTCATATTCCACTGTTAAAAGCTTGATATTGACATTTTCCTCCCTGGCCCTTATCAACAACCAGAACCACAGCTCCACTTGTATCATCACTGGGTGGTCTGCTGCTATACTGCAACTAAGATCCGAATACTCCATATGCCTTCATGAGGTTATTGCTTATTTGGATTATGATCATATTCTGGTCAAGGTAATCAGAAAATTTAGTTTAAAAACAGTCTCATTCAGATTGTTGTGTGAATCAGAATATTGGTGTTCATGTAAATGCAGTCACTGAGTCAATTAAGTTCTTTCACTGCAGCAAATGGCGTCAGTTTTGTTGCCATACAACCAAAAACAATAAGCTAAAATGATCTGAAAAGCTGTGTGACGTTTCAAAGCAGCGTGACTGTTCATCATTGTTGGTGAACCCCTTTCACATTAAAATGCAGCTCTATGCTACTATCTCAGTTGAAAAGCAGCAGTAGATTCACACACTGACGTTTAAAAAACTCAGTGAGCAGAAGCCAATCAGACAGGTTGAGGTTGTGTGAGAGAAACAAGACACAGTTTAATAATGCTGCTCCAGCACTCAACAGATCACGTACAGCTCTTAGAGAAAATGGAGAGAGATAAGGCTGGGGATGCGTCATGTAATTTATGAGAAGTGTGCACACGCCAAGACAAGCTCAAGATAATCACAGACAACAGTGGAGACCAAAGATTATTGTTCTCACAAATTAAACAAAATTAAAAGCTGGTCCTTCATCACACCTGACTACAGCATTCATACTAGGATGGCAGCCATATCCCGGTCTCTCACTAAATACCATGCCATGAAAATCCATGATTACCATACTATGTACATTTGTTTATCACTGATATTAACCTGGCTGGCCTCATAGCCCTTGTACCATCTCTAAACCCCTTCCTGAGCCATACATGCTCTTCCTCAACTGCTCTTCTGGGTGTTAAGAAAAGTGCAATAGAATAAAGTGTATTATTATCATTATTGGAAAAAAATGCAGTTAATCTTAATTACGCAACACATGCACATCTCTTCTTCTTGACTGCACACACACACACACACACACACACACAGACATGTACACAAAATGGCTCCATGCTATAGTTGAAAGAAAACTTTGGATCCCACTCAAACATGATCCTTCTACTTGAATAGCTTCCCTCTGTGCAGTTCACAACATAAGGTTTTTAATGTTAAAGCCCCGACAAAAACCTGTCAACATTGAAAAGTTGAATATAAAATGCGCTGTCAAATTTAAAGCGATAGATAGAAAAACAGACAGAGAGACGGACAGATGGATGGATGGGTTGTGGATGCAGAGTACATGCGCTAAACACACTTCTTCCCACGCAGCGTATGGAAGCATAAAAATTAACCAGAGGATCTAACATATGCTGGATGAGGGGCAGCAGTAGTGGAGCATACAAGTACATGTTTTTGTAGATTATTTATACATAGATTTCTAAAACATACAATGGAAATCATTACCACCTAACACCTCCCTTGAAGGATTACTGAGACACACGAACAACAACAGCAAACAACAACAGCAAAATACAGTATACTGATCTCACCAGTGTACTGACGACACACCAACTCAGTCAATCACACACTTTAAGCCTTCAGTTAATACATACATTTAGTTCTACTATTATATGCTTTTATCTGTCTTTATAAATTGAAATTGAAATTAACCTAACTCATATCTTTCCCAGATCCTCTAATCTTTCTCTACCCCGCAATGTCTTCTGGTATCAACATGCAGTTGCAATATGCTACAATCTGCACACTTACATAAAGAAGAAAACATGAGTACCTCTTCATGAAAGGCTAAACATTTTTTCCTGTCAAGATGTAGCACTTGCTTGTTCATGCAGCTAGAGATTAAATATCATGTAACAATAAAATTGAAGTGCAGTCGTGTAGGAGCTGCGTTTTATCTCCATATCAGTCTCAGGAAACAGAAGATACATGTTATATTTGAATGAATTTTAAACTAAACTAAAATGAATTGCAATATTCTGTCTGACTTAGGAAATATTCAATAACAGAAGCAGTAGCCACATCCAATCCGGCCTATAATTAATTGTGTCTCCAGATCCATTTTCCACCACAATCTTTTCAATCCAGTCATGCAGCAGGATTAGTGGAGCCCAGTGGGAGAGAGAATGGGGCAGGAAGCCGGTCCAAGATGAAGGCGTTTCCTGTCGTGTCTCAGCGAAGTGAGTGTGAGTGTGAAGGCAGACGGCAGGAGCTTGAGGAAGCTGGCTGCTGGAGCTGCTCCAGTCGCTGTATTGGCAAAGGTTCTACAGGCACAGATGGCTCAGTCATCACTGAATACACACACACAGACAGACACACACACACACACACACACACACACACACACACACACACACACACACACACACACTAACACACACACACACACACACATATGCAAACAGCAGCAAACATGTACCAAAAGTGAAATAGTGCCTATGAATAAACACACACACTCAACCATTAAATTAGGCATGAGATTAAATGAGATCAAATCTACATTAGTTCCTGATCCCTACAACACTGTAGTGGCCTGCTTACAAAAATAAATGCCAACTGTGTTCACAGAATAGTTGGGGGTGTACTTGCTTTTAGGATCTCTGTGGGACCTAATCCAGTATAAACACTGACCTTGTCTGGACCAGTAGAAACCTCATGGGGACCAAGGCTAAGTCCTGATGGGGCAAAACAAACTTTTTCTGAGGGCCTGGCTAGCTAAGTGGTAAGATGTGAATTGTGGTTAGGTTAACATCAATGCAAGGTCTATTTGTGTGTGTGTGTGTGTGTGTGTCTGTGTCTGTGTGTCTGTGTGTTTGTGTGTGCTTTAACAGAGCAGAAGCACAATCTGCTCTCTTTCCACCAGACAGTTGCAAGGTTTAAAAGTTTCAGCTTTGCACAGTAGAAATGTTTTTTTAAAAGAAGGACACGAAAGACAAAATTAATATTTAAAATGTGCAGGAGAGCATGGATATGTGTTCATGAGCAGGTGCAGCAACAGTTTGATGCTGATGTTTGTAGTGAACTCGACTGCAGCTGCAGAGAGCTGATGTTTTATACAGTGAGTTTCAGCAGGGACAACCTATTGAAAATCTGCCAGTAGATGACCAGTGTATTACATTTTTACAATGAATATTTAATTAACTGGCCCACAAGGATACACATAACTTTAAAGGTTGCCCCGGCAACAACGGAGAGGCTGACTCACGTTTTGGAACAGCGCTGCCAATTGAAATTGAAATGGGCCAATTGGACATGTCATCACTGGATAATTTGCTTTCTTTTAGGAGAAACAAGGCCGCTCATTTTCTTTATCTTTGGAATGTTCATGCAGGTGCCTCGTTAGATAAGCAGCTCTCTGTCAGAGGTAGGAGCATTTGTAATGCTTCATTTTGGGCTGCGGTACATCGGGCGGATTTGTAGGATCGTGGAGTGTTGCTAATGTTAGTGTCTGCTTATATTGTCTATATTGCGTATACTATCAAAGTCCAGAGCTGAGAAGACAGTAGCAGTTGGGTGCTATACAGAGGGAAGCAGAGGACAGCTGTCAATCCCAGCAGCCCCCAGGCCAAATATGAAGTCTGCTCCAGACACAGCAGCTGTGGGCAGGCAGCTGTCCTAAGAGCGGCTAACTGAGGTTTGACAGACACATGGGACTGATATCAGACATTTATTAAACAGCCCGCCAGCATCAGTCAACTCCATTTACCACACATTGCTGTATGTCATTTCCTTATATGTGTGTTGACATCAGCCTCTTTAAACATTTTTTTTTTTAAACAGTACAAAAAAAATCGGAGGTCTTGAAATATTGCAAAAAGGTCAAGAAAAAGTGACAAAGTTCAGTGAAAACAGATTTACCAGCGGATTATTGATGACATTCAATAAGCCCATGACTCTAGCGCAGGGGTGTCCAAACTACGTCCCGCGGGCCATCTGCGCCATCGATTTTAAATTGGCCCGCATCAAAAAAAAAAACCTTTGTATGTTTTTCTATATATGGCCCTCGGGATAAAAAGTTTGGAAACCCCCGCTGTAGCGTCAAGTGAAGCCTCCACCTCGATGGAAAAATAATCTAAAACGTCACATTTCCTGATTTTTCCTCCACATTGAGTTGATTCAGGTTTGACTGAACAAGGCCCTCTGGTTCTAAGAGTCAAACACATTAGAAATGAAGAAGAGCCAGATGAACACTGTGGGTCACTACTAACCTCTACGCACAAGATCTTGCAAGGCATGAAAGACAATTTTAAACAAACGTTTATAAGTTTTCCTTTTTGGGAATGGGATTTAATTGCAGGTACTTAGTAATGCAAACCCTGCAATGCCACTAACTTGAATTTCAAAGTCTCTTTTGGGGATATTTGAGTAGTGGCTCCATAATCTGATAGCACTGTCTCTTTCCTTGCTTCCGGACAAAGCTTCAAATGAACCATGATATGATCACCAAGCTGCAGTGGAAGTGCACTAGTGACCGAAGGAAGCTAAATCCAGACAGTGATGCACCTATCATGTTTCAGGAAGGAGACTAATGACATTTATATGACCTTGTTAGGAGCTCCCTGCTGAGCCAGACATATAATGATGACTCAGAAAATGAAATAATAGGTATATTGTTATGACTTTACAACCTTTCTCAAACAGTCCCAAAGAGCTGAAACCAATTTGTGAAGGCAGAATAGAAATCTTCTGGGGGGGGGAATCGTATTCATCTGCATTTCAAAGATACAGGGATTTAAAAAAAGAGAGTGATTAAATAATTCATGAGAGTTGCTAACTCTGCAGCACTTCTGTGTTCCCAAAGCTGGGATATTCTATATGCGACTCTCAGATGTACCAGAGGAGAACCCACATACTGTATGTGGACATTTTCTTTTCCTCTTTCAAATCAGCAAATTTGCAACGCTTGAGCTGAGCTATACAGAAAACACATTTCCTCTGTGGACAGCTGTTGTGAAATGGTAGAAAATATATCAAATCAACACAGGGTAGGCGAAGTGCAAAGATGGCGCACACAGTCAGTGTATACAGGTTGAGTGTTCATCTGGTACAATGTTTTTAGATGCACCTCAAGGCTGCAAAGGACACACAAGTTGTGCATTACAGCTCTGTTTGACACTGCACAGTCTTTTACGACCAGTCTGGCAGTTTATCTACACAGGAAGTGAGTGGGTGACCATGTGACAGAGCTTAGGAACTTAAATGGTGCTTCATGAACTAAAAAACCCACTACATATTGAGCTTAAATAAAGCTGCATAAACAGTATCACGAAGGTTACACATTTTCTTCTGCAGCTCTAAAACCTTAGGTGAATAAATACTGCATTGGTACATTTACGCAATGCGCTGCAATGCCAATTCAGTCAAGTGTTCACTGCTTTAAAGAGCTACGAGGCACTCTTTGTGTTACTTAGGGTTACAAAGCCTATTTTGGATATCCTCCATTCTGATGGGCGTACAAGAGAAGATGGCACAGTTTCAGAGACGTAACTTGAATAATTAAGCTAAAACTTTGTATCAAAACACTGATCCCATCATACTAACGAGACAGAGTGGCGACAGTGTGGAGAGAAAAAATAATCCGTCATTGCTTACCTGTTTTATTTAAATTTGTATCTGTCTGTCTAATTATACCTTGTGGAAATAAAAAAAACTGAAATACTGACACAATTGGATCCTGATGATTTGTCTAAAAGTGATCTGCAGATGACATATCCCCCGGCACAAACAATACTCAAAGATCAGATTTCTTGGTGGTTTTACACCTGAAGTCGTAATATTTCCCCCATGAAACCCCAAACAACAAATGACACCACTTCAATACCCGTTTTATATAATAATGAACCTACATTTCATTGTAATGCTACAGTGGTCTGTGCATCTGATGTTTAACATCCATATACTTTACTGCACACTACTATTGGACCAATGTATACATTATTTTCACACTAATGAAACTAAGGGTTTGGGCAACAAGCATTATTTGGGGGGCTCTGGTTCAGTGGATATCCAGGCAGACACTCTGTCTTAAAACAGAATACAAACAGTGATACTATCAGTAGTTGTTTTAGGTCCAAACAACATTTTGACTATTATATATTAACAGCAATCGGCATATGAATGCAGATCAATTAAAGAGCTGATAGCCGATGCTTTTCGGTCAATGAGTTCCGTCTCTTTTTCTCTCCATTCCGACTATTTACCTGCGGGCAACCAAAGCCTGCTCATTCATTATCGGTTAAACTAGAAATGAAAATCAGCCCTGTAATCTTGTCCCTTGCCTCTCAATCCTGTTTTTTTTATCAGTCCACTTGTCTAAACAGACAACGAAACAGGCTCCTTGTCAATTTTGCTGCATTTTTACGCCATAACTACAGAGACTGTGCAGTGGCCTCTGAGCACTTCCAAGGTTACGTTCAACTCAATACAGTCCCTGTAACTGCTCTTGTGTAATGCACACAGAGCACTGGAGCTGCTGCGCTAATTGCTGCATTGTGAGACACAGTGTGAGAAGTTCACAGACATGATTATATCTCCATAACATTATCTTCACCCACAAGTAAGTTTCTCTTCTCTTCAACAAGGACCACAGTGGAAATACTGGGCATCTTCTCATGTGCAATAACAAAATATAACCTAATTCTAAAACCTAAAACTCAGATCTGATTGAACTGAAATTGTCTTATAAATTGTCAATGATGCATCCTCTCTCATCAATCTGCGCCACCGGGCAGCAACATTTAAGCAGCCTGCAGGCTATTTTTGTAAAGACAAGCATGACTCTGTTTGTTTCATGTATAATTGATCATTACGTTATAGGAGTTATTCGACTTGCACAAGACTATCATTTACAGAGTCAGAGAGAAGCACCTTGTGACTCGCTGGAAGCCTTTTTTCTGCAGAGAGATGAATAATGTGTGCATCGATTTTGTCTTCAGAGGGGTTTAACCTGCAGTTGACGTGCAGCAGACCTGAAGTAATTTCCTGGCTCGTTGATGATGGCAATGCCAACTGTTAATAACGGAAAGATTTATTTTTTATCAGAATTATGTAACAATTATGTAACAATAACTGAGAGCTTTTGTGAATTTTTCAGCCAACTAATTAAGTGACATTTCAACTGAAATCAAATGTTAAAGTAGGATAATTAAGTTTATTATTCAGTTTTTCCTTCAGTTTATTTATTCTTGTCTTGGTGGACGGTCTTCTTAAATGGCACAATATAACTGTTAACAAGAATCATCACTATCAGTGTCTCAACACTGACACATTGGGAGCACCAAACACAATGTTAAGCATTTCTATTTGGTCTTTGATGAACATGCCTTATGAAGAATTAGTAAGAACTCGATGTTCAGAGGTTAAAGAGGTTTGCCTTGATAAAATAAACAGTAGTTTCAAAAGTTCCTTTAGAGTTGTGACGGGAATTTCGTCTCTTTGAAGGGAGCTTTGTTTCTTTCCAAGGCTGAATTTGTTTCCCAGTACAACCCTATGTAAAGGGGAATTAATTTAGGGCTGGCACTGAGCACAACAATAAATAATTTGAAACTGACTTTGTTTCCATAATTTGTCCCAAATAACACTATAGACTACTGAATAGCAACTTTCAGTAGTCTATACTTTTTCATACTCTCTGCTATGTACACATTTTGGTCAATTCTCAAAACGTAATGTGCTTCAACACCCAGTCCTGGTTGTATATAATGTCAATATCAATTGTCAAAGTTAAAACAGCTGTTTGTATTCCTACCAAAATTGCATTGTTAATTACCCATGTGTACTGATATCACTTAATACCATTATATAAAAGTTATCTAATGTGAACACTGGCAGCCATACAAGGGGGTGCCCCAAAGAAACATCAGAGACATTATCCTTCTACACAACAGAACCAGGACACCTGAAGTTGGTCAGGAAATTAAGTGGGTCAACCTCGAAAAAAAAAGAGAGACAGAGAAAGGGGATTAATAAGTGTCCGTGTCCATGCCAAGTAGTCGTGGGCTGATATAAAAGAGGTTGTGGCTTCCCTGCGGGAGTGTGTTCTAGGCCAGACTGCTAGATGGCCTGCCTGGGGGCCTGTCGTCGTCTGCTGTGTCCATTCAGCAAACCACAGCACACTTTCAAACAATTATGGACTCTTGACAAGTGACATCTGTCTGGGTGAAGGGGTGCAGAGGCCTACAATGCTGAGTGTATGAAGTACAGAAAAAGAGAAGTCCTGTAATACTTCCTCACCAACTTCAAATAATACGGAAAAAAATTGCTTTGCATAATTTCGCTAATTAATGTGACACAACCCTGGTTCCACCATAGCAGATGAACGCTTTTCCATCTGCTGTTCCGACCAACATGAGTCAGAGAGGTTATTCCTTGGAAAATCCTCTAATACACACAGGAAGTGATGTTTTTTACATGAATGGATACTGATGAATTTACTTGCCAATAGCTGGTAACTGTATATATAGCAACATTTGTGTAAATGCCAGGCAATCAATGATAAGGAATTCCAGGGAAGAAATGCCAAAGATATTGCAACCTAAACACAGCATTGTAATTACATAGTGAGTGAATCGGAGAGGATTTACATTATATCATTTCTAAATTGTAAAATGTATTACACAGTTTACAATTGAAAAATGTATCACAATGTTAGCATTTAAGGTTCTTATTTTTCAGGCAGAATGACATCATTGCAGTTGCTGCAGATTTGGTTTGTGAGGAAATATAACAGCATTTCACAATTTTCTGGCATTCTATTTTCTGGCATTATTGAGAAACAATAATTCAATGAATTAAGGAAAAAAAACAGTGCTAAAAGTAAAAGTGTACACTATATTACATACATGGGTAAACACGGTCTCCCATCATTATTGGATACATTAGGCAGCTGTTTATAGCAGAAACCTCTGATAAATCCATTGCAAACCATCTGTTGTGTATCAAACAGTAAATGTGGAACTTCATCCTTTGGTCTGAATAAAATTAACCCTAACCCTGTATCTGCTGGATGTGTGATTGTTTCTGAACAACTTTGCAAAATAACCCTATAACAATAAAATATGTACGTAATGTAATATGTTGTGTTTTCAACTTATTCGGCTGAAAAACTAGTTTCAGCTTTAAAAAAAGCCTCTCAGCAGGTGCAAAGTATTTACATCTAAAGTTACTAACTTTATTATGTTGGTTCTACCGAGTACTGACTTGTGCTAAATTAAACTGGGGCCATATTATGGAATGCATTCTATTTACAGGGAAAGATTAGAATACTAAAAGTACAGTATTGCTGATGACATAAGAGGAAATGCAACACCTACAGAGAGGATAAGCTACCATTAAGAGATATCGTTTCCAGTTCTGAATTCCAGGTATAAAAAGGATCCATTCAGATGTGAACGGTACCTAACTCTTAAGTGAGGTAGTTAACATTAGCAATTGAACCTGACAACAGAACACAAAATAGCACTGCATGTTCATGTTACAGACACAATCCCCTATTGCTGCTGTTACATTACAGTCCATACAATCAGTCAGTAACCTATAATCATTGCCAGGAATCCATTCAAGGATTAACCAGCAACAGAGCTGACACTATCGCCCTCTACTTCATGAACAGATGTGATTTAAGCAAATCCTCATTTCTTCCTCTGACAGACAACCGACCACAGAACATTTGTGAATACATCACCCGCGGATATCCCACCAAAAGATCCGGCCAGTTGTACTCTGGTGCTGCGTGTAAGCTTGTAGTGTGACCTGCTGCTTTCCTGGTTGGTGGTATACAGTAGACAGTAGTGTTGTGTTTACAGTGAGAGGCTGTAGCCGACAGGACAGATATGAACTCACTGATCTGGAGAGGCGAAAAGACAGTCCCTCCATTCAGCAGCAGCAGAGGACACTGGGTGATTCCCCGCCACATACACACAAACAAACACACACACACTTACACAAATGTTTGTACAACTATCTAAGTGAGGACACTTACTGGCATAATGCATTCTCCAGACCCTTATCAGAACCCTAACCATCCAAACTAAATACCTAACCCTAACCCTTAACCTAACCTAAACCTAATCGTAAACCTAACCCTCAAACAAAGTCTTAACCCCCAAACAAAGTGAGGACCGGTCGAAATGTCCTCACTTTGCCAAAAAGTCCTCACTCCCACTCGATCTGGTCCTCACAATGACAGCTGTACAAGAGCACGCACACACACACACGGAGTGTAATAGAGGACTTTTGGGGACTTTATATAGACTTACATTAGTTTCCAGGAGACTTGCCCTAACCCTAATTCTGACCCCACTAAAAATCTGCTGTTTTCCAATTGGGTAAAATTCTTTCTGTCCCCATATAACTGGACCCCAAAGGTAACCTGTGACACACACACACACACACACACACACACACACACACACACACACACACACAGAGAGTCATGACTTCATGACTCCTGACTCCAGTTTTCGGGAACAGCTCACATATGACAGCTCGTCATGAACATGGCTGAAACGTTGACACAGGTTCCACCTCATTTGACTGAACTGAGTTAGCAAACATAAAACAATCATCCAAACAAACCTGTATTTTTCAACAAAGTTAATTTTGAGAACCGCAACTTCAACTGAGCCACAGAAAGTCACACACATAACAAATGTGGGTGTGTTTTCCTGGAGTTTGATGCTAACTCCACTTCTGTTAACTTTGCCTACTCCGTTCCTGACCGCTCCACGGCTCTTCTCTATTCTTGAATTAAATCTAAATCTTCTCCAACACACTGAACTGTATATTTACTGTGTATGAATATACAGCTGTGTTGTAGGACGGCAGCGGCTAGCGTTTCGGGGAAATAGCGAGTGTAGACGAGGGATGCTGCGTTTGACCCGTCCGCTAACTGCCACTGCAACAGACCCGCTCCCCTGCGCTCAGCCGCCCGCCATGTACAAGTCAGGTCTCCGTACCCGCTGTGTCGTGCATGTCATTTTCCACACACACAAACACATGTGTATGTAACGTGTCCGTGCGTTTCGGTCAGGCTACTCACGCCCTTGGTCTGGGGAAGCCCATGGACAACAGCACGTCAAGGTTGGAATTGCATTTCACTGAGCCCGGTCGGTTCTGCCGGAGCCTCCGCGGGAGGATCTTACTGTACAGGTCGTCTTTGGCAGCCATGGTCCAGCGGGTCGCCCGAGCCCCAACACCGACACTCCAAGCACCAGAGCGACCTCCGGCTAGTCCATCACATTCAGCGGGTCCGCATGAGTGGAGGAGAGAGCGGCTGCGAGCGACTGTGAGCGGCCGAGGCAGAGCCCCTCTACTCCGCCCACTGGAGGAACAGCGAATGAGATCCACTGGTTCACTGAGCCTCAGCACGGTTACACATGTAGAGCAGGTCTGAGGGGAAGCTGCTGATATGTTCTATTCTCTAGAGTGGCCAGGTGGGTTCATCCTCAACAATCCGAAACATGAATTAATTCAGAGGCAGGGGCGGCTCCTGGTACAGGCGACATAGGCGGTTGCCTAAGGGCAAAATGACGAGAGGGCGGCACATAATCTCCTAAATGAAAACTCCATGGAATTTTAAAATGAGTTTTGACAGGCCTGGAAAAGTCATGGAAAAAATAAAATCCCAAAAGTTTTGGATAAGTCATGGAAATTTGTTATATTCATAATTTCATGTCGTTCGTTTACACTGAGTTTTAAATTATTCATATGCTTTTAAAGAAATAGGCTCAAAATATAAGCAGGCATACTATGGTTTGTGTCATTTAAGGTATACTGTATGCCTTGGAATTCTCATTGTTAGTTTAAATACTACATTTTGTCGATTTTTAGCATGTACACCGAGATTTCACAAAATGTTCGGTCATGGAAATTTGGTTTAAAGTTATTGAAAAGTCATGGAACAGTCATGGAAATCCATTGGTCAAAATGTGTATGAACCCTGATTATAAGTGACAACAGAAAATTAAGTGCATATGAAGTAAATCGTGGCCCGAAACCTAGTAGAAATAACAATAGACATGGAAAAAAAGTTAATAAGTGACTTACTTGAGACAGTAATCTAATACTTAAGTGGCAGTAAGTAGTAATGATAATAGGAGTAAGTAATATGTGTATTACACATGGTAGGCAACATAATATGATGAACAATCTGTTATATTATCCACGTTGCACATTGATAGTAATGTTACGCATGATGATTTCATGATTATTCATGACAACACTACACTATCGGCTATCAAATGTGCTTTTAATTTGTGTACACAGATTACATCATTATACAATAATGATATATTAACGGTTTTGAGGCTTTACAATTGTTTTCACGCATAGAATTTTTTCACATGACTAAATAATTACAATATTGTTACACTGTTATTGACAATACATTTGACACAAGTGGACATGGCTTTATAATATCTGATGTTTGAATAAACCCACCAATCTCTTTAATCTGATCAGTTATTCATTTTACCACAAAATGTTCCCAAGATTGGTAATACTGAGTGTCAGTCTAATTGTTTTGATTAATTGTATTCCAGATAAATTCATGCAACCAATCATGATCTTTACCACAATTCTTATGAAATGGCATTGGGACTCTGTCGGGCACACTGAGGACCACATTGTGCCCATAACCATCCGATGGCCATGAGTTGGCTTCGTGAAGCCTGGCAGAGGCCAGCATGGATCCATGGTTAGCACTGATCACCAGCTGCGCTGGCAGATGGGTTGTATGGTGCGATGACACAGAAGACACAGCCGGCCTCCTGGAAAGCCTGCCTCATCTCCACCTAGTGGGCCAAACACAGACGTGCTTCAGCTTCAGACAGCACTGTGGGCCACCGATGTCACAAATAGATTACATACAGATATAATACACACCACTACCACATCATTTAAAGAGAGATTCAGTTAAACGTATTCAAGTTTAAAAAACAAAGATCGTTCTGAAATTTTTAATGAAAGGAGAACAAATATTTGAAGGTGAGGATTTGGGGATGAAAAAAAAAAGAACCATAACCAAAGTGTCAGGTACATTATCTAAACGACAAAGAAATATTTCTATTTCTATTTTCTATTGATTATAAACTAGACTCAGGGTTTTAGAAGAGTGGATAGTTTCTGCTCTGACTTCACCTAGCACACATATCTGCAGTTAACTGCTGGGTCGCAACTTCCACACAATGGAAATGTAGTCTTACCAGTCTGGCCTGGTCCAGACAGAGACCCACCACAGCTCCCCCACTGCCTGGTAACTTCACTGCTGAGCCAAACTGCAAGGAACAGCAAAATCCATATGAATACACGAACAGAAAGAAAAAAAACTCCTGCAGGCACCCGCAGGCATAAGATGTGCTCTGCTCTTAGCCGGCAGGGGACCTACCTGCCTCGCCAGCTGAACCATCTTGAGATTCCCAGGACCCAGACAGTCTTCGGTGTAGACAGACCTGTGGTATATGGTGTTACTTTAGCTGTGAGTCTGACCTTTACAAAATGCCTCCATTCTGAAACGCAGTTTACCTCCTGAGCTCAAAGTTCTGGTCCATCAGTTGGGCCAGACGGCTCCAGTCTCTGTGCTGCAGGGCCGTCCTTGATGGAAAACATTTTCAATGAGATAACACACAGTTTCACAGCTAATGAACATCTGAAGAACTGCAGTTCTGTCTGTAGAGCAGCAGTTTGTATCTGGAGCTCACCGTGCAGAAACAGATTACACAACAATTCAGAAAAACCCAAAGCCACTTGCAAAATAAGGCTTACACAAATTTGCTGCATTAATTGTATTTTGCACATTGCATATATTCTTTACAGCATATTGTGAACTTGCACAATTAATTCCTTTAAATAACATATTTTACATAGTTTCTTTGCCTTTGTACATTTCATATATTTGTATTACTCCAAGGCCTCATTTATTTTATGCACCAAAACACAAGAGCACTTCCCCCCTCTGTGAAAACCTCTAAAATCCATTCAGATTAGGAATTCTTAATCAACCGTCCACATCTTACAAACCAACCTCGCTTGATCAGTCAGCTCTGCAAAATTTGTCATGGCTTCAACGACCAGAGGCTCGCCTGTGGAAAGACAGAGAAACACAAAAGACTGAATCAATGTGACAGAAAACTGAATTTTGTTGTTCTCCACAACGGCAGCTCCTCTGCTCGGTGAAAAAATACTCTGTGACCTTAATTAAAAAAGGCACTGAACTGAAACTGAACGATAAATAACCACCGGATGTGGCTCTGTGTGGCTGAACTTAGCTACAACTGTGTGTGTTGAGCTAAATGCCAATATTAACATACTAGCATACTCAAAATGTTAACAGCAGGTATTTCCTTTGAACACAAAGGACAACCACTGCTCAGTCAGAAAATTCCCTTTCCATCATTTACTACAACAGTAGAACAGGTTATAATACTTGTGAGCCTGAACTAGCTCACAAGTATTGCTCCATTTATTACAGTTCATCCTGTGGAGGCCCTTATATATGGAACCTGGTAAAAGCCATATTGAAACTGGGCAGATAATCCTTGTGAAATTTAGTATTTTATGACAATTGGTCAAATTGTTGTGAAGATATTTCAGATGAACCCAGAAATGGAGCCATCATCTGGGTACCATGAATGTCTAAACCAAATTTCATTGCAATCCATCATCAGTTTTCAATATGTTTATATAAATAACTCTGAATCTAAATAGCGACTCAACAGGCCAACTTGTCCATCAAAGATATGACCTAACTTCATCAGCTCCTTTCAAAGATAGCCATTGTAATGTTTAATAAGAAGTGGTACCACTGAGCCAGCGCTGTCGGATGTTGCTGTGGATGCGTCCGGAGTCACTGGGGTCACTCAGGTACGCCAGCCAGAACAGTGGAAGGCTACTCATGTTCATAGCAACATAATTCCCTGGGAATGAAAAACATTCATGCCTTAAAAAAAACTGAAATTGTATTTGTGTCAATGACTTTGTATTTAACATCAGTGACATTCTTACCATAGCCCTGCTCCTCCATGAGCTTTTTGCTGAAATCCATATAGACTAAACCTTCATAGACCTGCAAAGACAGAGGGACATCACCTCCTGTTACTGAAGGTGTAAAAAGACAATGTTAATGTACATGACTCATATGACTGACCTGAACAACTCTATCCTGCAAACCAGCAGTAATGAAAAGTTCATCCGTCTCCACGTTGAGGATGAAGTTGGCTCGGACTGGTTTGGGGAGATCCTGGAGTGTAGAACATAAATGTAAAGTAACAGTTAGGGCATGGGCGGATCCAGGGGCAGGGCTAGGGGGGCATTGGTCCCAGTTGAAATCTGTTTGGTTGATGAATTGCCCCTGTGCATTAGTCACCTACTAACTAAAGAATGTGGCTAACTGATAGAAATCCAAGAAAGCATCAGAAAGCATCATAAAAAGTTCAGAACAGAGCTTCCACAGCTTTTAATAATTCCCTCTCATACTTGGAAATATCAACAAGTACCATTTTGGTTTCATATAGTTTTATGTAATTTAGCTGCAGTGAACTTGACTGTGCTGTAAAGTGTACAGAGCACTCTCTCTCTCTCTCTCTCCCACACCCTCACACACACACACACACCCTCTCTGCCGTCTCCAGTCACCTCACCCAGTCAAACTTTACCACTGAATACGTGGACTATGTACATACAGTTTCTCTCTGTCAGAATAATTCCTTTGGTCAGTTTGCCTCTCAGCTGTCAACATGACTCAGCATAAAGAACAACTGATCAGCAGGCTCATTTCAATGCATCGCACTGCAGTTTTGGAAAACACAGTTTTCAGCTTTTGCGTGCACTTTCAAGAGATTTTGATCTCAGCAGCATTTAAACAAGGAGTAAAGGAGAGAAACAACATCGTATGTGGTGAATAAGTTACATCCTTACATTGTCCGTGATGTTGTAGAATTTCATTAGACACTTCAGGGTCGCTGAGACAATGGCACTGCACCAAAGAAAAGATTATACACAAGACAATTATTAACTGAAAGGTTTTCCATAATACATTAAAATCACTATGTTGGAATAGTTTTTCTGTTTCATGATTTACTGTTTTCTCTTTTTCTTATGTATCATTACATCGGGTGGTTGCAATGCTTTACTATGAAGCCTATGATTACCTGTGTGAGTGAACATCTATAAATATCACTCTCATCAACCAGTCTGACAGACCTTGTATATGATGGTTCACAACCGATCATGGTCTCTCGGCGCTATACAAATAAAATTGGATGAATTGAAACCAGCACCAACCAACTCTAGGAGGCTCATCACAGACACACATGTATCTTAATCCATGTATGTTCTGTGAAAAAGGAATCTATGTTTGTTGAATTTTTTTTCGATACATTGGAAAGATTGAAAGTCGATCACTTTCAATTCACAAGCAATGAATACAAACATTGGGGCACAGAGGTAAGAAACAGAACCATTTACCTGCTTCCAGCAAGGCCCTTAAAACAGACACAAACATTCTCATCAGTGGAGGGTTTAAACATGTCTACACATTTTACACTGTATGAATGTGACCTGTGGTGCTTTCTTAAGCATGTGAGTGAATTCTTACCACCTGCCGAGGGATGTTGGTGTCGTACTTCAGGGTGAAGTTCTGCTTTGTCAGAGCAATACTGCAGTAAATAATAAACAGCAGGTGTTAAATGATTATCAGCAGTGACAGAGACAGTGCTTGAGTGTTATAGTGAGACTTGTAATAGTATCGCATTACGGGAAACAATGAGAAACTCCCTGAGGTTTGGATGAGAAGATTGATTCCACACTCATGCCTTTAGATTAAATAAGACACAACAGCCTGCAACCGGGTAGCATAGCTTAGCAGAAATACTGGAAACAAACAGTTTTTTTTTAAGGTATACTGTTTATTTAGTTTCCGTCCTTTTTTTATTCACTTTAATTTTAACTGTTTTACTCGCTGTTGGATCAGGTCCCATGTTCTATGTTTTATTTCTGTTGTTGTTATCTTGACTGTCTGTATTACACTATCTTGTTATTTAAAGAACTTTGTAGCTTTTATGAAACATGCTATATATTACTTTAACTTCTATTACTTTAACTTAAATAAAGGGTCTGAATTTTCCTTTCACAACTGCTTGTTTATTAATTCCCTTCAACTGGAAAAGATGCCCTGGCGGTACAACTGAAACATATTCACTTTATCTTTGAGTCCAAGTGATCAAATGTTGAAGATATTCCCTCAGGAAGTGTTGACATCACATTCAAGAGGCCCAAAACTTGTTTTTTTAAGCCACTGTGACCTTGACATTGACCTCTGAAATCTTATCAATTTATCAGTGAGTACAGGGGAATTGTGTCAGATACAATGAAATTCCCTATGAGCAGTCCTAATATATCACATTTACACTAACATGAGGTCACTGTGACCTTGACCTTTGACATCCAGGCACCAAAATGTAATCAGTTCACGCACTCAACAGATTGTGAGTCAGTTACAGTTGACATTTATGGCGTTTCATGCCAATTTTATAGCATCAAATAACAACCAATTTTTTTCTAAAAATGCACTTTAATAATCATCTGTAGGATCAGAACTATCTTAAATGAGACAAACATTATTGACATGTACTTTCTTTGACTTTGTAGTTCGCCTCATGTCCCATCCACTACTAACATGGCAGGGTTTATTACCTATACTACAGCCAGCCAGCAGGTGGCAATAAAGACACTTCACTTTGGGGAGCTGTCATGACGTCAATCTATGGTTTCAGCACTGTCCCATTGGAGGTGGAGCGGAAACGCTAACACCCAGGTTCAATCAGACTCAACATAATCTTTCCAAAATGCCATTTGATTCTGCAGAGCGCTGAAGAAAGGTCGTTCCCTTTTATTAAACACATTTATCATCTCTTCTCATTTTTTGTGAGTGATTAAATAAATGGATTTATTAACAAATAAATAAATATCTAAGTTTTGTTTATCTCAGTCACTGATCTCACCCTTGTTTGGAGCAGAACTGGTAGAACTTCTTACAGGTGGCCTGCAGCAGCCGCAGACCTCCCAGGTATCTACAGTTGAAAGACAAACATTTAGGAGCCTGAACGCGAGCGACCCACTTCAGCTCATCACAGATGCCTTGTTCTCACCCTTCCTTCCTGCTGATACAGAACAGATCTTGCAGGCTTCCAAACTCTGTAGGATCGTTGAGAGGATGAGGAACCAAAACCTTTAAAGAAATCACAGAAAGGCACATGACATTTAAACAATATATCCCAGACGAAGCTCTTTTATACACGTATGTTCATAGACGTGCACATGTATTACCAAAGTCTGGCTCTCCACCAGAGTGACCTCGGCCCAGAAGTTAGAGATGGACATGGCGATGGTTTTCCCATTGAAACCGTCGGAGGGATTCCCCATCAATCCAACCCTGGGAGAGATCATTAACATTTGGATCCGTCAGGTGACATTTCAACATTTAAATGCTTCTGTTGTGAATTGGAAAGAAGAAAGAGACTAAAAACGTACTTCAAAGCAACAGTGTGAGTTATTTATGCCTGTGGTTTCTTACCTGGCATATGACCTGCATGTGATCGGTTTAGGAGCATTGTCCTGCTGCTTGGATGAGTAGTGAGTGAGCCACTTGGTGTAGTCTGACAGGCCCTGAGAGGTCAGGAGCAACATGTTGTTAGAACAAATGTATTTAGAAAATGAAAAAAGAATAACTAAAGTCTGCTGTGCATTAGGTTTTTATACTGTACACGCTTATTTATCGGCTGTAATAGAGACCAGCGTCCCATCCCCTGTAAAGAGGCTTTGGATCAGCCCATGGGCCTCACAGATGAACTGTTTGAGAACATGCTCATTATACCCACCAACCAGACAGGAACGTCAAATTTACTGAAGCTGCTTCACAAGATTTCAGTGAGATTAGGGAATAAATCTATTAAAAAAAACTATGTTCGTTGGTTTAACTGGAAAAAAAGACTCTCCATGTCAATGCTTAAGCTCTGACATGAAACATTTTGAAGACATTAAGGACTAAGTGTCACTTTGTTGCTTGTGTCACCTTACAGGATTTCTGGGTAATGGAACCTTTCACACTCTAAAATGCAGTGTGTCAGCTACTTGAGTGAAGCCTCAGCAGACTGCAAGATGATTTGCTCTGCAAGTTTAGTGAAAATTTGTTTTGGGGATTTTCTCAAGGCCTAACTGAAATGTCACGCTGACGAGAATGGGACGGACAGATAATCCGAGAACACAAGCCATCTGGTACTGAGGTCATGCAAATAAAAAAAAAAAAAATGACTCAGCAGTTCAAACGGTTGTGCATTTGTTAAGCAACCCCATGTAAAACATCCCAAAAGTTTCATAAAGCAGGGAGCATGCAAACAGAGGAATAATGTCTGTCATCCACAAACCAGTCCTGCTGCAGTTTACAACCATGTTTGACTTCAAAGGACTATTAAGACAGCGTAGTGGGGTAATGTGTAAGAAAAGAAAACGTGAATAAAGTCATTATATTACGTTTAAGCAGCTTGGAAAACCTGTGCTTGCCAGAGTTTAACTCCTGGATCTAAAATCTTGAAACATCTCATTGTGAAACTATGAAACCCGCTTTGAAAATCACAAGTATGTTACCAACAACATTCAGTCGACCACTACCAAACATTTACTTCTCCCCAAAAGAGGAAAGCTTCCAGGTCCAAGTTTGAGTGATTCTTTCATCAGAATAAACTTTCTATTTTACAACCTGATACTTATGATAATGTGGTGCTGATCAGCCAAAATATTACGTATTACATTATTTGTGCTACCTATATATGATTTGTGCAACATATTCTTCCTTCTAACTTAACAAGATGCCCCACTTTACTAATCTATGAATTTACATACTGTGATAATATGAATAAAACTAGAAGAAAGAATACAGACCACTTGTCCGATAAGCTGGAAGCCAGTAGGCAGCTTCATCCCATACACATCCAGCCCCTTCTCATTGATGAGCCACTCCTGAAGACAGACGAGCCATGAAAGCATCTGGTTATTAATTCATCAGTTCAGGATAACACTCTGATGTCATCCAGGTTCTGTAAAGCAGGACTGAGGATAATTTGATCTTTAGAGTTTATCATAAAAGAAGATTACAATAAACCTTAATCAATTACCACAAACGTATTTATCAAACAAAAAGATTCAAAAGAAATCATATAAGGGCAGCGATTAAAATCAACGCAGGAGGTCGTCTCATAAATATCTGAAGAAGTTATAAGAAAATGTTGTCTCAGTAGTTTAGTTATGTAAGAGAGTTTGGGAATTCTGTGGGGAAATGTGACACGTTGGAGAATCTTTTGAATTGTATGAATTTAATGCAATCATCAATCTCCCTAGAAACATGGGATTGTGCTTGACTGCCACTTACGAACCCAGAATCGGCCGAAGCTCCTGTCTGTGGCTTGAGGCTGCAGGCTGAGGAAGTCAGACAGGTAGGACAGCGTGTCTCTCTGGATGCAGTAAAACACCACGCTGGCCAGTCGCGATGATGTCAGACCATCCTGGGGCTTCTCCGAAAAGCGAGTTATTCTGATTCATAAAACTACAATAGATTAAAAATCGAATCTACAACATGGCGGCAAAGTATCAATAACCGCAGAGAGCTGTTGCACAACGTTTCTCACCTGTGGGTGTCAGGGCAAACCTCCACGATGCCCCTGGAGCTGCTCTTCTCACTTTCCTCCAACTCGTAGTAAATGATTAGCTCTCCAGGCTGCAGCACACACACACACACACAAATCTGGGCTACTGCAAGTCACTGAGGAATTTAGCCTCAGCTATGATTTATTTGAAATTATAGACGCTAGTTGTCCTTCATATGGAATAGTTTCCGATTATGTTTGTCCAGGACTGGACTAAATTGTTCTTTATTCTTACATGAGGCCCGGTGCTTAGACCTCCCTTTATCTCACCTGTTTCTAGTTGTTTATTGACACATGTCCTGTATGCACATTAGACCGCATGGTTTCATGTCCACGACAATAACTGTGTGTATGTGATTAACTTGTGTTGAAGCATATCTCACCTTTGACCTGAAGAAGCGGATAACCTGAGCAATGTCAAAGTTCTGGTCCGCACACAGCATGTCTCCAGCAATCTGCTTACACAGGAAGGGGATCCTCATTATAGGATATGCACCCGAGCAGAGTATTCTCCAATATTAAACACAGATTTGTATCGTACCACCATGATGTCGTCCTGCAGCTTGCGACTGCGTATGGCCAGCTCCAGGTCGGCCACGGCCCCCAGGCGGTCTTCCAGCGTCGTGCTCCCATCGTTTACCACATTCTCCACTGGGAAGTCGTTAGCTGTGGCCCAGCGCTCATAGTACTTGTACCTGGTCCGTGCAGCACGACAGAGCAGAACACAATTTCCCGCAGCTTTAACAACAAAAGTAATGGTCAAATGATTATAAGTGGGGTTTCGCCGAAAGGTTTATGTGCTCACTTGTCTGCGTTAGTGACCAGGTACACCTCTGTGAACAGCTGCCGCCTGCAGAGAAATCACAGATGTTATCGCCTGTGTGGTGCAGGGACAACGGAGACTTGGGACAGAGGAGGTCCTCAGAGGTTTCACCGTTACGCACATGTTGACGTTTTCCCACCAAAAGTCGAGAATCTTCTTCCCTCCGGTGCCAGGAAGCAGGGCCTTCGGTACCCCGGCCAGGTGGCTGTACAGGCCTGTGTCATCGTTCTGGGTGGAGACGGGAAGAGTGAGGCCGGCTTGAGGAACACAGCTTGTTACCATAACAACCACATGACGTCAGTACATGCAACATATGCGGCTGTAAGACTGTATAATCAGCTGTGATCACAATACGCCACAGACCTCACTCAGGCTTTTAACTAATTTAACTGTGCAATAAGCATTTTCTATCCATGCAATTTCAATTAATTTATGTGTAACACTGTTACACTGTTTTCTGTTTATTTTGTATATAATATTTCCTATTTCTTATATTCCTTTGTTTATATTGTATATTTACTTATTAGTAACCTTTGTAGTGTTTTTTCACTGGATTCTTTGTAGCTGTGACATGCAAATTTCTTCAAAGTTGGACTAATACAAAACCATTTTATCTTATGTTATCATTTCTTATCTGAACTTCAGTGACAGAAACTAGCTGCTTTAAGATGTCTTTCTTCTTAGAAAAGTCAAGCAGTTACTAAAATGCGTAGGGGTCATTTATTCACTCAGTGGATCATATCTCTCCAGTTCTGAGATCTTTACACTGGCTCTGTAAAATAATTTACTTCCAAATCCTGCTGTTGGATAATTAACACTGTCCAGAGCCCTCAGGTCACCTGGAGCAGGTTTGCTCTCTGTCCCCAGAGTCAATACTAAACATGGAGAAGCAGTGTTCAGTTTCTATGCTCCACATATGGAACAACTCTTTGTTCTCTTAAATCAATACTGAAGACTTTTCCTTAATACTTTAAACCATCACTCATTTCTTACACTCTTTTATTTCTTATTCCATCCTTTAGTCATTAAATGCTTCTTCTGTTGTACTGTTATAAGTAGCTTACAGTGCTTTTTGTATATCCCATGTAAAGCAATTTGAATTGGCTTGTTTTTTAAATGTATTGTACCAGTAAACTTGACTTACCTTCAATAACTCTGTATGGACTATAACCTCGTTCATCTTCTCTGATATAATCTCTCCTTCGAATCCCTACATTTTTGCTGTGTCGCTAGGGGGCAGTGAAGAGCACCAGGTCCAATGATATAAGTAACAGTACTTTTAAGAAAATTATCCTCACAGGGCCGGTGCATCTTCACGACTCCACGGATGCTCCAGGTAAACAAGAGTCAGCCCGACCAGCGGCTCAGTGCTAAAGTGTCAGATTCTTAAAGGAAGTTCGGCGAACACTGAGCACAACTACTGCGGACTTTGCACCCCCCCCCCCCCCCCCCCCCCTCTGCTACAACCTACATGCTACTCACCTTGATCTGTGTCTCCAGGACGGTGCCGTGACCGGCCACCAGCAGAATGCAGATCATCACTTCGCCCTCACTGTGTATGTGAGACTGTAAACACTGAGCTGGGAGGTGGCGGAATGTCTGAGAGCTGGTTTCTCCCAGCGTCAGTGAAGAGACGCACTTCCGGGAAAACAACCTTCACAATAAAACAGAAGTTTTTTTATATTCAAACTCCAGACATAATTCAGATGCGATTAAAAAGAGACAATACTACAACATCCTTTAACTTAACAACGTTAAAAACAGAGCTGGACGTGGTTCATAACATAGTAGCCAATATTATTGTTACAGGACCTGTGGCCAATGTGTATTTCGATATTCAGTACATTAGAGAAAATAATAATATATCAATTATTTATATCGTATAGGCAAATTACATCTTTCTGTTGGGATTCAATCATCTTGTAAATAGCGTAGTGTGGTTGTGGTCCTGTATTGTTAATAAAGATGGATTGGTGCTTCTGGTCTATTTACACTCAAGTTTGAACCTGCATATTGAGAACAGCTCCTGTAGTCATTCTCACAAGGATTTTGAAGATTTGTCCAGTTGACTGAACATATTAAAAAACTATAAAACTTCATGTGAAATTAAACTTTTATTTCTATTGCTTCTAAAGTTGGCCTGGGCAATAAAACAATACCAATAATTATCGCAATATTTATTTCCTCAATAGCAATATGACAAACGTTAATTCTATACATGATGTGTTGCTTATACATTGTGGAAGCACAGTGAGGAGGTATAACACATCATTGATCTACTGCAGATCTGTAAAATGTTTGCTGTACATAATGTTTGTATTCTCTGCTCAAAGAGTTAAAAACCAAAACCTTCACTCAAACAAAATTCAGTCTTTACCTAAATAGAAACAATAATGTGAAATGTTTTGTGATAATTATCAAACTGACAGATATGATTTCTGTCTTCATATATGTTTTGCCCATATCACCCCAGTCCTACTCCGAAGGGATAGAAGGTCAATGTCAGACCATCTGACAGCTTCGACCTTTGGGTTTTATTGTGAATCAAATTCGACCTACACACTAGACATGACTGGAAACAACAGGCACATTAAAAAGGCATTTTCAGCTCAGTTCAATTTTTTATTCTTTATTGAATTTTTTGTAATAAATGCTGAGGAAGAATGGGGCAAAGACATCTCTCTTGAGTAGGCGTACATATACGTGCACTTCGGCGAGCTGTAGCAAATGCCACATCAACATACTACAACATACAGTTTGATAGATGTCTTGCTGTAAGTATGCGATGTAAAAGTGGAGTACATATTCATATTTGGTGCACTGCAGCAAACGCCTACACCCTTAATCCAGGGACCATCCTCCCTGGCAAAAATTAACAAATCGCTCACTGCTTACAACCCCTGTTTATTTACTTAGTTACATTGTTGCAATGTAATTTTTGTCCCCAGTGAGGTTTCATGAAACAACATACAAAAATACAAAGCTAAAAAAAAAGCTCAACTATGAATGAATGAAAAACTTGGTATCAACTGGTCAGTGAAATTGATAAAATGTGAAAACAAGTCAAAGCATGAATACAATGTTTTCAGCAACATTAAGATGAGTGCATTTGATACAGAGAAGCACATGCTGCAGGGACTAGGTTAAAGAAATTGGCATGAGAAGTCGGTCGTGTTGTGGAGCTTACTGAACTGCAGGTTAATGAACAATCATAATGTTCGTAGAGGAAGGCATTCAATGAGGACCTTGCTAAACTGATTTGACTCCTCAGACTGAAGTTAATGTAGACCCACCCCCCCCTCCCGGCCGCCCTTTTCAGACACATCTTGTCAATTTTGTAAAAAGCTTCAAAAAGATCATATTTAAGTTTGTCGTTTAGCAAAGATGCTGGGTTTGAATATTAATGACAATATTCTGCTTCATTCCCCCATTACATGCACGTACAATCACAAATGAAGTATCTCAAAGTGTTTCAAGTACTCTTTTGGCCCATATCTGGTTCTCCTCAAATACCCATTGGCATCAGGCTTCTCACTGGGGGTCTGTGCTGGACGATCCCACAACCCCGTGCTGTCGCAGCAGGTTCCTCAGGATCTGATTCTTGGACTTCCAGTCGTCCACCTGAGCAACAGACACACATATTACATTAACCCTGTAGTCATACAGAGGCATCAGCTGACTTGTGACTTTCCTCTCTATCAGGACTACGTCACATTTAACTGTAAGAACAGGTTTACATTAAGATATTGGACTGATAATTATTCTTTTGTTAAGATGAAGTCATCATCTACTTGCCTTCATACGTCATTAAACAAAGCTCTCCTCCAAGAAATCAATGCAATTACAGCTGCAACATTTATACAATTAATCAATTAAGATTAAGATTCCTTTATTGGTGAATGATGAAAATCAACAACTGCAACTGTCATATTAATAATCTGACTGACATGTCCGCCTCTGTCGTCTGGAAGTGTCACTGATCTCTTGATAACTCGGCTGGAGACTCTGTTTGTGTTTCCTGGGTGAACATCCATAACCATGCACATATTTTGTATTTATACTCTTACCTATATATTGTATTTTAACTGTTTGCTACTCTCTGTATATTTTTATATTCTTGGCTGGAGAAATTGTAGCAAAATCTAATTTCACCCTGTGGGTCAGGGAAGTATTTCTAACTCTGAATAAACCACAGAACACATGCTTATGTACCTCCTGTCTGAGGAGCTGGTTGTCAATCCTGAGACGATCAAGAGTGCCGATGTCTTCCCCCATCTTATGGTTGCTCTGTCGGAGTTCCTTGATGTAATCACAGGCTTTAGATAAGATTCCTCCTTTACTCTGAAACCAAACAAAACACAACACAACTAAATAATGAATGGCTCTTAGTTTCTTTGCAAAACTCTCTAGCGTAACAATATTTCTACATCTTCACCTGGAGGAAGACGTTTTTACCTCCGTGCACTGACTGCTCATGAACAGGATGACTCAGCATTCTCACTGGGTTCGTCCTCATGCATACTAAAGCCAGGATTTGACCAAAAGTACAAGGATCCTTAGATCCCAGGAACATCTTTCAATAAACTAAAATGTTTCTGAAGAGCGTTATCCACAGTCGCTGAATGACGAGAGGATACTCCAAGTTAACCAGCTCAAGTATGAACAAATTACAACTACAAGCTGATCCCCTCCAATCCACAGTATGATCGGCTGAAATAAAACACGGTATTAGACTAAGTAGGCATCTTCAGTGATACAAGTCCCACCTAAAAGGTTCCTGTACTTCCATTATGATACTTCAAGTGTTTTATTAATATAAAGAATCTGGCAATATAACACACGTGTTGCTCCATGAGAATTGGCACTCTCAAGTCAACTTTGAGGGTTGTTGCAATCAGAGGTTGAGATGTGAGTGAGAGAAAAAGAGAGAGGGATAGGTTTTACTAAACCTTTATGACTGAATCCTTTTTCTGATGAGAACAATGTCCATGAAGCATTTGACTTCTTGTTGCAAAGAGCTCCTTCAAATCGAGGAGTGAACTAGGAGAGAGGGACAACGAGCTGCTAAACGATTGAGAGTGAGACTTCTCAGTTGGCGAGACGTGTGTAACGATTTGAGCCTTTTCATGATGACAAAAAACACCATTTAATTAAGTCTAAGACTGTCGCAGTTGCCCGTTAAGATCACATCGGTGCTATTGTCGTTGTGTCCCGGCAGTCAGCGTTGGAAATCCACTGGACCAATTCCACAAGTGACAGTTCCATTCATTAACACCTTCACATTTAAATACAGGGCCCTTGTTGAAAAATACTGAATCCTCATTTAGGTACTTCCCCTTAGCAGGGACTTTTTGGGGGGTTAAAGATTTAACGAGAAATTAAGTTAGTTCCTGGTTCCTGTTTGAGAGTCTGATGCATTGGCCCGCTGACAGAGCTGATCTCACCTGTCCTGTCTTGGTATAGTCCACATTACAGTCTGGTATTGTCTTCGACAGCTGAACAATCCAGTTGTTGATTTTGTCTCGCCGCCGGCGCTCAACTGTTGGTAAAACATTTGAATTTGGGACTCATATTATATTATATAAAATAATATCTTGTCCTTTAGAGAGCATCAGATTGTAAGCTCTAACCTTCGTTATGCTGTGCTCGCCGTTTGTCATCTCTGGAAGCCCGAGGGGCCTCTTGTTTCCTAGAAAACAAATTAGAACAAAGACATTCATTGGCCTAAATTGTTAGATGGAAGCTTTTATACATTAATCTAAAACTGACTAACTAATTTCAGTGAACTGTGATAGGCTGTACTTCTGTTAAATTATTAGGTAATTACGCTATGTATGGCTGAGTACGGGGCGCGATTGTCCTTTGATTGGATCCAGTCAAAACTTCCTGGGGTGACATCATCACATACACCTGCCCTGTAGAGCGAAGAACATTGATGTCAGCTGCAGAGAATAAGTATAATTTTAAAATCTTTACAGATTCATGCAACATAAAGCCTGAAAGGGATAGGTCACCGAAAAGTGAAAACTTGCTCATAACTCACTCCGCCCTATGATGATGAAGGGGTGGGTGAAGTGTTTAGGAGTTATGAGTCTCAGGGGTAAACAGTGTTGCAGCCAAATCAAATGAATCAAATGATGTAAATGGGAAACCTTCTAAAAAAAAAACAACCTGACATTCATTTTAATTTACACCTTGTTTTAAGCCTAAATATCTCCGATATCCTCCTGAGAGGCGCGTTCACGTAGAAGAGGAAGATATGGCTGCAACACTGTTTACAACTGAGACTCCTAAGTGTTAAGTGGAATAGATAATGAGAGTTGATTTCAATTTAACGGTGAACTTTCCCTCTAAAATAAAGTTTTTTAAAGTTACTTCGGGTTGGTTTTGACTTACTTTACTGGATTGTTAGTCATTTTATTTGAAGTTAATGATTATTGTTGCTTTTTTAGATTTTACATATCCAGTGTAAAGTGAAAATAGTGTTGAAATGTAAATGTATTAGCTTCAGTGTAAACACGCCATAAGTGCCTGGATGTACACTGTGTATGTGGAGGGATTACCTGTGGGTGTGGTCTGGCCCAGCAGTGTGTCCGAGGCCTGTACCGTGGTCACCATTGTGCCAGTTGAGGCGTCTGCGATGGTGGCAGGGTAGTACGTGTACTGAGTCTCAGCACTGCCGTCTCCCTCCAACGCCTCCGACTGGGAGAACACAGCCTGGAGTCAAAGAGACGTTAACGCTTAAAGAACATCAGGCATACCACTGGAGAAACTGAACCAAAATGTATCATTGGTCTGTAAATGTTGGATGACTCCCAGCAAGTATGGAGAAATGGAGATGGAGTGATGGAGATGGAGTTATGGAGTTCAAGTGCAATGATTCCTCCCGGGATTATTTTAAACTGTAGGGGCATAATCTGTAGGGAAAAGTTACTGATGCTTCTGCCCGGATCCTGAAGCAGTGGCTGTAAAAACTTTGAACTGAAATGAATGTGGTTGAAACCCTGGAGTGATGGAGCGCTAAAACGTAACCTTTCCAACTAGCCTCATCTGCCGTAAAGTTGTTTTTCCATTGCAAAGAAGACTGGTGTCACTATAACAAAACTAAATGCTGATTGTAAAGCAATGGCTCCTGAAAAGGGCGGTCAGTGGCTCTGCATGAAGAAGTGAAACATGGAGGAAGGAGGGCCCCCACTTGATAACCCAGAAAGGCCCCATCACTCACTTGACCATTTGCAGTCATATCCAAACAAGGGACATTAACATCTACTCCTACATGACAGAACTATGAGATGGAATACTTTGAAATTCTGGCCAACGTCGATTCTCACTAATACGACTCTGAGGGGCTGTGAATATCAGCAATTGGTTGGGCTCTATTATTTGGTGATCACTGCTGATATCTTGGCATCAGCTGTAAACAATACATTAATACATGGGCACTGAGAAGCATAAAAAATATGATTTATTGTTAACTGTAGTGGGTCTGAGGAGGCGGGCCTTCATATGTGGCCCGGGAGGCATTTGTGTTCACACGTAAAAATGATGTAGCTAGATGTGTCCCAGAGCGACCCAGGATAGATCTTTTGACCAGGTCTGAACGGGGTCTGTATTTAGGTCAAGAGAAAAAAAAGGTTGCGACTTCCTCACCTGTGTGACAGCCTGACTGGTTGCAGGGAAACCAGTGACAAGGCTGACCGCTGCAGCTCCGTCTGTCTGGGCCTCCAACTGGCCATCTGACACCTGGATCACTCTGTAGGTCACCTGCAACACAATACGTTATACTGAGTTGTAAATATCTTATTCCAATGGAGGTAACACACACACACCACTGTAGAGCGTACACATACAGAATATATCTATTTTTGGTGGTCCGTTAGGAAACATGGGTCACGAGAGCTGATACCAGGATTATCAAGAAATGTGAAGACAAGAAATCTGTGGATCTGCAGTGATATGCATGTAGAAAACCTGTAATTAACATATCTTTCAAGTACAAACTCAAGTCAGTCTGAGCCACTTCCAAAACAATCTCAAGTGTCACTTCCTGCTCCCAAATGAAAACTGAACTTTGGAGAATCTCTGGACATTCTCAGAAGGAGCTGTATGTGACAACGCGAATGAGCGAGAGGCTACAGAGTTTCTCAGGAGTTTCTCCAGCCAGCACCTTTGTAAAAGCTCCAGAGAATGTCTGACTGAGCAAATGTGAGAAGAAAGCAGGGAGGATCGCCTGGAGGATTCATCAAGAGCGAGTGGCTGTATTAATTGGACAACTTCTAACATGCAACAGATGGAAAAATATAAGAAGAAAAAAGAAAGGGAATATCTCAGGATGAAAAAGCGGTGCCATACATGTAGAAGATGTCATGAGAGCTTTTGGGGATACGACGCTAGTGTCACTGTGAGTTAAACTAAAACATAAGATCTCTGCAGCAGAATGAATATGTTACACCCTGCCCCTGCCTGCTGCTCCACCCCTCACATGAACACTCGGAAAACAGCTTGTGGAACCTGAAGTGCACCCGATTTCCCCGGACATTTTACAGAGATCATGTGTTAAATGGTGTCTCGTGAATGTGTCAGTGCGAAGGCCTCTGGGCGGATATAAAATACTCAACAGGTTGGAAATAGAACCTCACACAGGTTGATTAAAATGGGCACTTTTTTTAACAGTCATCCCACCTGCCCGCCTGCTCCTTCTGTCTTGAAGAGATACTTGATGGGCTGGTCAGAGAACGTGGCGGCAGACTGAATGGTGGCAATAGCAGCTGGATCCTCTGCAGTGGCCACGGACCCTGCAGGAGCACAAAGCCACACAAACTGAAGTCAGCTTTTCAACTGTCAAAAACAGCTCTTGGGAAAGAGGGTTCCGGTCCCACTAACAACAGTGTGGCAGTAATCCTCACACAACCATGTGCGTGTGCGTGCTTTAACAAGGTCTTATAATGAGGTAGCACACAGTGAGCTCAGACAAAGCATGTTGTCACGGTGTCAATGTTTTCATCCAGGCATTCATGAGCCGTTTGCAGACATGACCTGCGGGTAAGATCCAGAGAGTGAGCTTCACACATGCCCCACGCAGCAGGAGGTTCTCTGCACACACAGGTAGAGCAGCCGACAGAGATCGGAAGTGACATATCGACTCAGCTGGTTGTCTTAGAAACACAAAGAGACTGGCGTCGACTCATATCACCACAAACTCTCTTGACAGATCCGTCAACCGCCTGCTGCACGTGTGACACCACTTTTTCTTTTATTTGTCTGTGGCGTCTTAATGGCGTCGTCAACCAAACCACTCGACTCGTGGTGGATCCAGCGGGGGGATCCCCCCCCCCCCCCTGCTGTGTTCACATATCGACTTCCCTTCCATTTCTACAGACATCATACGAAGAGGCCAGACGGAGAAAGTCTGCAGAAACTGAAGGGGCGTCTCGCTAGGACACCTCCATTCACACATGCACCTCCTCCGCAGAAAATAGCGAGGAACTGCGGAGGAGGTGCACGCCTGAGAGCAGCCACAGTGAGTAAGAGGGGTTTCACTGTGTGGAGCTGAGACACGTCTGAGGCCCTGTTCAGACCTAGTACTCCTGTTCTGAGAGATCCAATCACCAGCGGTCAGCGTTAAGTTCCTCAGTTCACATCTGGCATGTTGGTGTGTGTGTGTGTGTGTGTGTGTATGTGTGTGTGTGTCGCTTCAAGCATGAGAGAGAGATTGAGAGAGCGAGTAACACACCCACTCGCTCGTGGTGAATCCTGCAGAGGATCTCCTGCTGTGTCCTCACAACGGCTCATGCGAACAGTTGTCTTCTGAAGTTTTTACAAGGGGGCTGGCTGGAGAAAGTCCAGAGCCCTTTAGCTCAAACACTTCCATTCTAGCTTTCAGCCCCTCGAGAGAATGTCAGGAGATTCTCCGGATTTAAGTGCACGTCTGAAAGCAGCTGAGGGACAGTATCCGTGATCATGTGGAAATCAGCGCAGATATTGTGGTGGTGGTATTGGTCCCAGACCAGCTCAGAAGTGGTCTGACTGATCTAACGTAACGACACACTGAGGACGTGTTTGGTTGCGTTCAGATGTGAACTGAGTGCTGACCACTTGTGACTGATGGTAAAACCAGGTCTGAACGAGGTCTGTGGCTTTCTAAAAACCTAAGGGCCTCTTACGACATACTATAATTTAACATAAAAATAACTCCTGTCCAATCAACATGCGTGACACAGGAATATTTCCAAAGTAAAACCAGGGTTAAAATCAGGTTAAGAAGCAAAGACACCCTACAGTTCATATGTGACTGAGAGTAAAAAACCAGAGATGAAGACGTGATTAGTGAGGGATGAGTTGTGATGCCAATACCAGTCAAACGACTTGTCTGAACACAGGTCCTGACCCTGGGGGGTTTGTCTTGTGAAAGCACACACAGATGTCACATTTACTATGAACTTTTAACACATGTTAAACACAGTAACACTGGCAGACATCTATCTGACTTTTGTCTCACCTTCTTCGCTGATGGTCACACTCCCATCAGGCTCGGGGCTCTTCTGTTGGCTGCACACAAACACACACATACACACACATCCAGCGGAAACGTTAACAACGTTAACGTTTCGTGGCGACATGTTTGTGTTTGGTTTTGGTTCCCAATGGCGCTGTGTTCACTCACCTCTTCATTTCTGCCCAGTGTTGAACGAGGAGAGCGCCTTCACCCGCTCCCACAGCCGCACACTGCAAAACAAGTTCATGCGTTTCACAGGGGGAAACGGGCTCTGAGCGGCACAGTGGAACAGTGGAGCAGTGTTTAGCGGCAAATGTTTGAACCTCAGGCGCTAGCAGCAGCTAGCTGAGGCTGAGCCACAATAAAAGAAGCAGTGAGGAAGCAGGTTGCTGAGGCTTAGAGCGGAAACTGCGCGTCTGTGCTTTCAAAATAAAAGCCTCGATTAAGCCGACTGTACCGTGCGTGGGGATGGTCATTGTTTACTTGAAATTCTTCTGTTCCACTTAAGTCTTTATTGCTTTCATGCATATATTCAAAACAAACTAAACATACTAAAAAGGTAAGAGGAAACAACTGTAGAGAGGATTTATATTTAAGCTTTTACAGTTTTGAGTGTTATACACCCTAATCAATCATTTGTATTAAATGTTATATATTACATTACATGTCATTTAGCTGACGCTTTTATCCAAAGCGACTTACATTTTTTTTTAGAACACTCATCATTTTATGAGGGGCCATCTAGGGGTTCAGTATCTTGCCAAGAACACTTAGGCATGCAGATGGGATAGAGTGGGATTCGAACCGGCAACCTTCTTGTTGCAGAGCACCCGCTCTATTGATAATAGTGGATCTCTAAACATTGTATATGTTTCCATTTTTTTCTGATTTATACAACTTCTATCACTTTTACACAATAGGTATTCTTTTCCTCAAATATATTTCCTGTACTGGAAATATATGGGATATCCACGGTATTGGATGAAATAAAAGATCCTGATTGAGGTGAATCTGTAAAATGTTAACACTGTTTTAGAATTTTATTGTGAAGCACTTTGAGCTGCTTTTTTGTATGAAAGGTGCTGTATAAATAAATACTGTCATAATTTAAAGCAATTAAGACTTAAGGACAGTTTTACGCGGTTGGTATTTCTACTTTTATACTGTGACGTTGAAGTGTATTTTGGTGCGTTCACCGGAAACGCAGTGCTTCAATGTGGCTAGCTCGACACAGATCCTGCCTTTCTGCTACAGTACCACTCGGCCCCAGCGGTTTTTACAGATGTTTCCTAAAATCACCTCCTCCTCCTGTTAGCTCGGTGGAGCCAGCGGCTACACACGCTGTGAAACTATAATGACTGAGCCACAGTTTCCACACAAAGCTCATTTCGGTTCAGTTTATTGCAGAGTGAACAAAGATCTACTTACGCCGCAGTGGTCCCTCCCCCGATATTTGTCAACAGACCTGACAAAGAGCTGTGGGCTCTGCGCATGCGCCACAGGAAGTCAAGTCATGTATATCCAGTTTTCAAATTGAAACATGCACGAAATACATACAAAACCCTCACACATGCATTTGGTGATAATATAATGAGGTCGGCAGTGCTGTAAACTTTGAACAGAGATGTAGGTTAAACATCCGGTATTCACTTAAAATAAAATAAAATAAGTTCGCTATTTTATTTATGGTTTTATTTTGACATATCCGTGTTTATTACATAGTTAACTTGACGCAAGTACGTTTACAGAGTGAGGCAGGAGGGATCAGTGTTGAGCATGGTGTTGAGGTGTGCGATGAGGCGCGAGACAACATAAATTTAACAAATTCACCGCAATATTCTCCAAAACATTTGCGATAAACTATAAGGTTTAATCATCGCTCGGGGCGAATAGAATAAGAACAACATCAAAGTCTCCACGACACTTTGATCTGTCAGAGCTCCGTTTGACATGTTCCACTGCGGAAATAAGTGTTCAACGTTTTAATGGCGAAAAGGCGACATATAAGTTCAGTGTAAGAACAAAGTCTGGAGTTGAAGGAGGAGTGAAGTCAAGGAGCGAGAGCAGGTGAGAGCAGAGAGAAAGAAAACACTGGACAGCGCCCGTGGTTTCGATCCCGTGAGGGATTGGTAGTCGTTAAGGTTGAAGTAACCACTGAGCTAAACCAGCGCGAAGGTATATTCTGGAACGAGACTATATATTGAAAAGTATATGAGTGACGTAGACGTGTCTGTAGACACTGTTGTCTCCATGATAATACAGACATTTAATCATCCCCCGTTTTATTTTCTCTTTGCCAGGTCACAAAACATGTAATGACTTTATTTCCTCAGCGAAGAAGATTATTGTTTGAAATGTTTTTTTGTTATATGATTAGTTTGTAGAATTAAGTGACATCTAGTGGTGAAGTTTTATGTTGCAGCTGAATACCCCTCACCTCACCATCCCCATTCAAACATGAAAGAGAACCTGTGGTACCCTTCAGTTTTCATAAATCCTGAAAAGATGTTTAATTTAGCCAGTTTGGCCCACTGTCAAAAACAACAATTCGAACAGTTTAGATGATTACACATGAGTGAAAATATCGCCAGGATTGTTTTATATACAGTTTCAGCCAATAGCTCCCTTCCACCTTAATCTTGGACACAGAACATTACAAATGACGACTAAAATCGTTTCCATGAATGAACATGGACAAATACTGTCCTACCAACGTGTTAGATAAAACTCTCCTTTCCTTTTCAATAATACAACTCTTCTATTCCTACAGGACTGACCCATATTAAGAGAAACTACCTCTGAATTGCATTTTGATGTTATCAACATATGATAAAGAACGTCATATTAAAGATATCCAGCAAACTTGTTACATAATGTTAGATCACCTGTCTTTGAAAAACAGAAGCATCCTTGTGCCCAGATCCTCTGAGCATGCGCCACAGGAAGTCAAGCCACGCATATCCAGTTTTCTTTTAATTTTCAAACTGAAACATTCACAAAATACACACAAAACACTCGCACATACGTTTGGAGAACATATAAAGCTGTCAGCAGGGCTGTAAATATAAAGCAGAGATTATCCTGACATTGTCTTGTGTATATTAAACATCCTGTACTCACTGATCAGCAAGAAATAGAGTTTTAGTTATGGTTTTATTTTGACACAGCAGTGGTTACAACATACTTAACTTGATGCAGGGACGTTTACAGACTCAGCCAGGAGGGATCACTGTTCAGCTTGGTGTTGAGGTGTGTGATGAGGCGCGAGACAACATAAATTTAACCAATTCACCGTAATATTGTCCAAAAGATTAATAAGGTTTAATCATCGCTCGGGGCGAATAGAGTAAAAACAACAACATCAAAGTCTCCACAAAACTTTGATCTGTCAGAGCTCCGTTTGATAGGTTCCACTGCGGAAATAAGTGTTCAACGTTTTTAATGGCGAAAAGGAGACATATTAGTTCAGTGTAAGAACAAAGTCTGGAGTTGAAGGAGGAGTGAAGTGAAGGAGAGAGAAAGAAAACAATGAACAGCGCCCGTGGTTCCGATCCCGTGAGGAACTGGTAATCATTATTCTTATATCAAGCATAGATGAAGTAACCACTGAGCTAAACCAGTGCAAACAGTATCAGTATCAGTATATTTTATATGCAGTTTCTGTCTATAGCTCCCTTCCACATAAATCGTACACACAGAACCTTACAAATTATGATGTCAAAACCACTAATCTCGTTTACATGACATTTTATGTCGGGTTGGAACATGGCCCAATTTACATTTTGTGTAGATGAAAGTTTCGCAATACAAGTTCTGGTTAGAGAGAACTGCATTGTATTCCACTTGAAGGTACTCTTATAACTAACTGTGAGGTCGGGTCTGACCTACATATCTGTAGGGACGATAAAAACTTTATGAACAATAGACTGAGTGACTATGTTGCAAATAGTGCTGCAAAGAGCAATGTGCACAACTACAAGTCAGCAATGGATGATGACACAGCTAGAGGTGCAGGCGTTTGTTATTATAAGAAGTTTCAAAATAATGGTTTCATAATGAAACTGTTGCAGTATTTTTCTATCTATTTTTGATGAACATGGACAAATCCTGTCCTATGAACCTTTTAGATACAAGTCTCCTTTCCTTTTAAATAACAAAAACTCTAAACACTTTTAACACTTTTCATGCCATTTGAACACCTGAAGAGGAAATATAACTTGTCCAATCAAACCCTTTTCTGTTATCTCCAATTAAGATCCTTTCTGAGGGCTAATTTGGGTCCTGAAATGACTCTGCCTGCTATGAATGATGTTGAAAGATTTCTTTGTGATGGGAACACACATACATTTATTTCTAAAATGTATCGCCTATTGTTGAATGAAGGCCCAAAACCAGGTGTGCATAAGTCTTGAATGAAGTGGGAGTCAGATCTCAATGTTACAATTGACGAACAATTTTGGACAGAACTATTTCAAAACAGCTTGTCAACTATTATCAATTCCCGCTACAGATTGATTAACTATAATATTCTACATCAATTATATCTTACCCCAGAAAAATGACACTCGTTCAAATCTAACCTGTCAGAAATGTGCTTTAGATGTGATACTGAAATTGGTCCCTTTTTGCATTGTACCTGGCTGTGTATGAAAGTTAGGCCTTTTTGTCATGGAAATCTGACTCTCCTCTTATGACAGTTGGTCTGTTGAGATGAATAGTTGCATCCTCCTGGAAAAAAATCACTTATTGTCTCAGAAAACGATATAACACCTTTTTGAAAATTTGGCAGCCATATTAAGACCATATTGGTACATCTCTTACACCAAAAACTCAATGACTTGATGTAGTTGTTTGTATTGACCTTGAACACTGACCTTTTTTTTTTCTTTTTTTTTTAAGAGGGGCGGGGAGCACTTTGTCCTTTGTTATGTCTCTATACTGTTGGCATACTGATATGTTTGTACACATTACATATGAAACTGAAAATAAAATATTTCAAAAAACTCTGCTATTCCTTCAGGATTGACCGATATTAAGAGAAACTCCATCTGAATTGCATTTAGATGTCATCAACATATACGACGAGAAATGTAATATTAAAGATATCCAGCAAATATTTCCAAATATAAACTAAATCATTCTGATAGGTATGTATCATATTTAGAAGTAAATAAAAAAGATATATGTTTACCTAGTACATTTTGAATCCCTTGCAAAATCAAAAACCTCAGTCTCAAAATGTTGCATAAAATCCATCCAGTGAATTCTATCATTTGCATATGACTGCAAAATTGATAATTCTTGTTAATTTTGTGTACATGGAGATTACATTTCATCATCTATTCTTTCATTGTAAAATAACATCAGCTTTTTGATGTGATTTAAATCTTCAGACTTTTAATAACACGAATGTAACTCGCTTTTTTACTCTAAAATAAGTAATCCTCTGCGCATGAGCCATATCAGTGGTTACAACATAGTTAACTTGAAGCAGGGACGTTTACAGACTCAGCCAGGAGGGATCAGTGTTGAGCATGGTGTTGAGGTGTGTGATGATGCGCTTGACAACAGGATTTTAACAAATTCACCGTAATAAACTCTTGAACATTTACAGGAAACAATAAGAATTAATCTACGCTCGGGGCGAATAGAGTCAAAACAACTACATCAAAGTCTCCAAGACACTTTGATCTGTCATAGCTCCGTTTGACTGGTTTCACTTCGGTAATAAGTGTTCAACGTTTTAATGGCGAGAAGGCGACATATAAGTTCAGTGTAAGAACAAAGTCTGGAGTTGAAGGAGTGAAGTGAAGGAGAGAGAAAGAAAACACTGGACAGCGCCCGTGGTTTCGATCCCGTGAGGGACTGGTAATCATTATTCTGAAAGAAAGTAGATGAAGTAACCACTGAGCTAAACCAGCGCAAATCTATCAGTTGGAAGGAGGGTATATATGCATGAGCATATGAGTGACGTAGATGTGTCGCTATACACTGTTGTATCCATGATAATACAGATATTTTATCCTCCACCCGTTTTATTTTCTCTTTACCCAGTCACAAAACATTTAATGACTTTATGTCCTCCGCCAAGAAGATATTGTTTGAAAAGTTTGTTTGTCGTTTGATTAGTTTGTGGAATTAAGTGACATCTAGTGGTGAAGTTTTATGTCGCAGCTGAATACCCCCCACCTCACCTTCCCCATTCAAACATGAAAGAGAACCTGTGGTACCCTTCAGTTTTCATAAACCCTGCAAAGGTGTTTAGTTTGGCCAGTTTGGCCCACTGTCAGAAACATGGCTCGACATTAATATAAAGGGTCCATTCTAGGGTAGAGAAAACACGGATCGAACAATTTAGATGATTACACATTAGTGAAGAATCCATCAGGATTATTTTATATGCAGTTTCTGTCTATAGCTCCCTTCCACATAAATCGTACACACAGAACCTTACAAATTATGATGTCAAAACCACTAATCTCGTTTACATGACATTTTATGTCGGGTTGGAACATGGCCCAATTTAAATTTTGTGTAGATGAAAGTTTCGCAATACAAGTTCTGGTTAGAGAGAACTGCATTGTATTCCACTTGAAGGTACTCTTATAACTTACTGTGAGGTCGGGTCTGACCTACATATCTGACTGTCTGTAGGGACGATAAAAACCTTATGAACAATAGACTGAGTGACTATGTTGCAAATAGTGCTGCAAAGAGCAATGTGCACAACTAAAAGTCAGCAATGGATGATGACACAGCTAGAGGTGCAGGCGTTTGTTATTATAAGAAGTTTCAAAATAATGGTTTCATAATGAAACTGTTGCAGTATTATTCTATCTATTTTTGATGAACATGGACAAATCCTGTCCTATGAACCTTTTAGATACAAGTCTCCTTTCCTTTTAAATAACAAAAACTCTAAACACTTTTAAAGCAAAATGAAGTTATACCCATGACTCTTGATAGTACGATTCTGGACAGATGGCACCATAAGGGACTCCAATACTTGGAAGATTGCTTCGACAAAAGACTTTTCATGCCATTTGAACACCTGAAGAGGAAATATAACTTGTCCAATCAAACCCTTTTCTGTTATCTCCAATTAAGATCCTTTCTGAGGGCTAATTTGGGTCCTGAAATTACTCTGCCTGCTATAAATGATGTTGAAAGATTTGTTTGTGATGGGAACACACATACATTTATTTCTAAAATGTATCGCCTATTGTTGAATGAAGGCCCAAAACCAGGTGTGCATAAGTCTAGAATGAAGTGGGAGTCAGATCTCAATGTTACAATTGACGAACAATTTTGGACAGAACTATTTCAAAACAGCTTGTCAACTATTATCAATTCCCGCTACAGATTGATTAACTATAATATTCTACATCAATTATATCTTACCCCAGAAAAATGACACTCATTCAAATCTAACCTGTCAGAAATGTGCTTTAGATGTGATACTGAAATTGGTCCCTTTTTGCATTGTACCTGGCTGTGTATGAAAGTTAGGCCTTTCTGGCATGAGATCTGCTCCAGGATCACGGGAGTAAATGTTCCAGTGGACCCTGAACTTTGTTTATCGGGGAACTTAACAAGTATTCGCCGTTCTCTAAACAATGCACGACTCAAATTTATTGAAGTTGCTCTATGTGTGGCTAAGAAGTGCATTGCAGTGTCATGGAAATCTGACTCTCCTCTTATTATTGACAGGTGGTCTGTTGAGATGAATAGTTGCATCCTCCTGGAAAAAAATCACTTATTGTCTCAGAAAACGATATAACACCTTTTTGAAAATTTGGCAGCCATATTAAGACCATATTGGTACATCTCTTACACCAAAAAACTCAATGACTTGATGTAGTTGTTTGTATTGACCTTGAACACTGACCTTTTTTTTTTCTTTTTTTTTTAAGAGGGGCGGGGAGCACTTTGTCCTTTGTTATGTCTCTATACTGTTGGCATACTGATATGTTTGTACACATTACATATGAAACTGAAAATAAAATATTTCAAAAAACTCTGCTATTCCTTCAGGATTGACCGATATTAAGAGAAACTCCATCTGAATTGCATTTAGATGTCATCAACATATACGACGAGAAATGTAATATTAAAGATATCCAGCAAATATTTCCAAATATAAACTAAATCGTTCTGATAGGTATGTAGCAGATTTAGAAGTAAATAAAAAATATCTATGTTTACCTAGTACATTTTGAATCCGTTGCAAAATCAAAAACCTCAGTCTCAAAATTTTGCATAAAATCCATCCAGTGAATTCTATCATTTGCATATGAGGGCAAAATTTATAATTCTTTTAATTTTGTGTACATGGAGATTACATTTCTATCATTTATAGTTTCATTGTAAAATAACATCAGCTTTTTGATGTGATTTAAATCTTCAGACTTTTAATAACACGAATGTAACTCACTTTTTTACTCTAATATAGGTAATCCTCTGCGCATGAGCCATATCAGTGGTTACAACATAGTTAACTTGAAGCAGGGACGTTTACAGACTTAGCCAGGAGGGATCAGTGTTGAGCATAGTGTTGAGGTGTGTGATGATGCGCTTGACAACAGGATTTTAACAAATTCACCGTAATAAACTCTTGAACATTTACAGGAAACAATACGAATTAATCTACGCTCGGGGCGAATAGAGTAAAAACAACAACATCAAAGTCTCCACGACACTTTGATCTGTCAGAGCTCCGTTTGACAGGTTTCAATGCGGAAATAAGTGTTCAACGTTTCAATGGCGAGAAGGCGACATATAAGTTCAGTGTAAGAACAATGTCTGGAGTTGATGTAAGAGTGAAGTGAAGGAGAGATAGCAGGTGAGAGCAGAGAGAAAGAAAACACTGGACAGCGCCCGTGGTTTCGATCCCGTAAGGGACTGGTAATCATTATTCTGAAAGAAAGTAGATGAAGTAACCACTGAGCTAAACCAGTGCAAATCTATCAGTCGGAAGGAGGGTATATATACATGAGCATATGAGTGACGTAGACGTGTCGCTATACACTGTTGTCTCCATGATAATACAGATATTTTATCCTCCACCCGTTTTATTTTCTCTTTACCCAGTCACAAAACATTTAAAGACTTTATTTCCTCCGCCAAGAAGATATTGTTTGAAAAGTTTGTTTGTCGTTTGATTAGTTTGTGGAATTAAGTGACATCTAGTGGTGAAGTTTTGTGTCGCAGCTGAATACCCCCCACCTCACCTTCCCCATTCAAACATGAAAGAGAACCTGTGGTACCCTTCAGTTTTCATGAATCCTGAAAAGGTGTTTTATTTGGCCAGTTTGGCCCACTGTCAAAAAACATGGCCCGACATTAATATAAAGGGTCCATTCTAGTGTAGAGAAAACACGGATCGAACAATTTAGATGATTACACATTAGTGAAGAATCCACCAGGATTATTTTATATGCAGTTTCTGTCTATAGCTCCCTTCCACATAAATCGTACACACAGAACCTTACAAATTATGATGTCAAAACCACTAATCTCGTTTACATGACATTTTATGTCGGGTTGGAACATGGCCCAATTTACATTTTGTGTAGATGAAAGTTTCGCAATGCAAGTTCTGGTTAGAGAGAACTGCATTGTATTCCACTTGAAGGTACTCTTATAACTAACTGTGAGGTCGGGTCTGACCTACATATCTGACTGTCTGTAGGGACGATAAAAACCTTATGAACAATAGACTGAGTGACTATGTTGCAAATAGTGCTGCAAAGAGCAATGTGCACAACTACAAGTCAGCAATGGATGATGACACAGCTAGAGGTGCAGGCGTTTGTTATTATAAGAAGTTTCAAAATAATGGTTTCATAATGAAACTGTTGCAGTATTATTCTATCTATTTTTGATGAACATGGACAAATCCTGTCCTATGAACCTTTTAGATACAAGTCTCCTTTCCTTTTAAATAACAAAAACTCTAAACACTTTTAAAGCAAAATGAAGTTATACCCATGACTCTTGATAGTACGATTCTGGACAGATGGCACCATAAGGGACTCCAATACTTGGAAGATTGCTTCGACAAAAGACTTTTCATGCCATTTGAACACCTGAAGAGGAAATATAACTTGTCCAATCAAACCCTTTTCTGTTATCTCCAATTAAGATCCTTTCTGAGGGCTAATTTGGGTCCTGAAATGACTCTGCCTGCTATGAATGATGTTGAAAGATTTCTTTGTGATGGGAACACACATACATTTATTTCTAAAATGTATCGCCTATTGTTGAATGAAGGCCCAAAACCAGGTGTGCATAAGTCTTGAATGAAGTGGGAGTCAGATCTCAATGTTACAATTGACGAACAATTTTGGACAGAACTATTTCAAAACAGCTTGTCAACTATTATCAATTCCCGCTACAGATTGATTAACTATAATATTCTACATCAATTATATCTTACCCCAGAAAAATTACACTCATTCAAATCTAACCTGTCAGAAATGTGCTTTAGATGTGATACTGAAATTGGTCCCTTTTTGCATTGTACCTGGCTGTGTATGAAAGTTAGGCCTTTCTGGCATGAGATCTGCTCTAGGATCACGGGAGTAAATGTTCCAGTGGACCCTGAACTTTGTTTATCGGGGAACTTAACAAGTATTCGCCGTTCTCTAAACAATGCACGACTCGAATTCATTGAAGTTGCTCTATGTGTGGCTAAGAAGTGCATTGCAGTGTCATGGGAATCTGACTCTCCTCTTCTTATTGACAGGTGGTCTGTTGAGATGAATAGTTGCATCCTCCTGGAAAAAAATCACTTATTGTCTCAGAAAACGATATAACACCTTTTTGAAAATTTGGCAGCCATATTAAGACCATATTGGTACATCTCTTACACCAAAAACTCAATGACTTGATGTAGTTTGTATTGACCTTGAACACTGACCTTTTTTTTTTCTTTTTTTTTTAAGAGGGGCGGGGAGCACTTTGTCCTTTGTTTTCCTTTGTTATGTCTCTATACTGTTGGCATACTGATATGTTTGATTGTACACATTACATATGAAACTGAAAATAAAATATATTAAAAAAAAACTCTGCTATTCCTACAGGATTGACCGATATTAAGAGAAACTCCATCTGAATTGCATTTGGATGTCGTCAACATATATGACGAGAAATGTAAGATTAAAGATATCCAGCAAATTTTTCCAAATACAAACTAAATCATTCTGATAGGTATGTATCATATTTAGAAGTAAATAAAAAATATATATGTTTACCTAGTACATTTTGCATCCCTTGCAAAATCAAAAACCTCAGTCTCAAAATTTTGCATAAAATCCATCCAGTGAATTCTATCATTTGCAATATGAGTGCAAAATTAATAATTCTTGTTAATTTTGTGTACATGGAGATTACATTTCATCATGTATTCTTTCATTGTAAAATAACATTAGCTTTTTGATGTGATTTAAATCTTCAGACTTCTAATAACACGAATGTAACTCACTTTTTTACTCTAAAATAGGTAATCCTCTGCGCATGAGCCATATCAGTGGTTACAACATAGTTAACTTGAAGCAGGGACGTTTACAGACTCAGCCAGGAGGGATCAGTGTTGAGCATAGTGTTGAGGTGTGTGATGATGCGCTTGACAACACGATTATAACAAATTCACCGCAAAATATAATCTTGAACATTTACAGGAAACAATAAGATTTAATCTACGCTCAGGGCGAATAGAATGAAAACGACAACATCAAAGTCTCCACGACGCTTTGATCTGTCAGAGCTCCGTTTGACTGGTTTCACTGCGGTAATAAGTGTTCAACGTTTTAATGGCGAAAAGGCGATATATAAGTTCAGTGTAAGAACAAAGTCTGGAGTTGATGTAAGAGTGTAGTGAAGGAGAGATAGCAGGTGAGAGCAGAGAGAAAGAAAACGCTGGACAGCGCCCGTGGTTTCGATCCCGTGAGGGACTAGAAGTCATTTTTCTGAAAGAAACTTGATGAAGTAACCACTGAGCTAAACCAGCGCAGTGCTGCAAGCGGGAAGGAGAGTATATATACAGAATCATACGAGTTACATAGACGTGTCTGTTAACACCGTTGTCTTCATGATAAAACAGACATCTTGTTATTTGCTTAGTTTTGTGGTATTAAGTGACATCTAGTGGTGAAGTTTTATGTTGCAGCTGAATACCCCCCACCTCACTTTCCCCATTCAAACATGAGAGAGAACCTGTGGTAGCCTTCAGTTTTCATAAATCCTTTCTCTCTGGGTGTCTCTCTCTCTCTGGGCCTCTCACTCTCGCTCTACCTCTCTCTCAAATTGACACAGTCTGTCTCTCTTCCCAATACAAACAAGTTTAGTCTGTGGATCTGGCAGCAAGCAAGGCACCCATTTGAAATTTCTTGGCAGGAGAAATTTTCTAGTTATAAGTAATATTACAATTTATATAGTGTTCCTTTCAAATGTATACGCAGCAGGAGATTCCTGAATGGAGCTGGATTCTTGCCACAACAAAAGCAGAGAAGGCTGTGAATGTTGTATGGGTGTAACTCATGACAAACAAGGGCTTACAACATCAAATCTTCTCTTGATAGTTAATGTATGGTAGTTACATTTACATTGACATCTTAGACGTCTGTGAACTTGTTACAGAGCAGCAATGAGGTTTGTCTTGTCAAACACTGAAAGGTGTGTCTGTGGGATTTGCTGAGATAATGTCTCGTCCTCACCCATCAAGGAGGGTCACAGTGTAACCACTGGCAACCATCATAAACCTATGGGCCGTCTGTTATAACTGCCACTAGACTTCCCCACTATAGAAGCCCTCCCTCCCTTTTCCCTTCTCCCTCACGCCTGAGAGGGATCCGCCTGTTGGAGCCGTCATTGCTCGGGATGGTAGGAACCATTTAGAAACTGGACGGTGTTATCGCCTCACTTTGACGCAAACTATCTTCAAATGCATTACATTTATTTTTATATTTTTTGCCTTTTTCGGAAGTGGGCATTGGTGCATTTTTTACTATTGCTCTTCAGTTTTTAATTCTGCTATAAACTGCAGGAATACTTTCTGATGCAAACTCTACTGGCTCACCTCTTCATCATCATTATTCTTTCTTTGGTTTATATGTTACGTGATTCTGTCACAGCAGGAAATATACTGCACATTTATATCTCACTTATTTGAAACCATGTGAAACATATTCAATATTGGACAGCTTCTGTTGTTTTGTACGAGTCTGACCCGGACGATGCTGCTTCTTGACATGTGGAACACAAACTCATGAAATTGTCTATCCAAAATCAACACACAAATCATTGTTGGAGCAAAACTAGTCTTTATTAATTAAAAAAAAACCAAGCCAATTAGCATAAACCCCAGAATTTAAAGCCCATATTAAAGGATTTAGCCTTTATTTGGCTCTTCTGGTTCTGTCTACTGAGGAGACGAGAACTTGCCGAGGAAGAGCAAGGACTTGGTTTTATTGTGCCTGATGAAGAAGAGGAAGGGGTGGTCTGCTGTGAAGTGTTCCTCCTTCAAGTTAGGGCCACCCTGAGGGACCACGGCTGGTGTTGCCGCAGCCGCCTCCTTGCCCTCCTCATTCACCTCCACGAAGGCCTTGTGTACCACTGTAGACAGGAAGAGATCTCTTCCGTCGTTCATGCCAGACAGGTCGGCCTTTGACGGGCAGAACACGTCAGTCATGCCCATCTCGGACAGAGGCTCGTTCAGCTTGTATTCCACCTCCATTTTGAACTTTGGCAGGTGAACGTGGATGTCCGAGTGGACTAACATATTTTCCCTGTCGGTCAATCCATTCAGCATCTCCAGCGTCAGCTCCTCCTCCAGCTGGAACAGAGCAAATACATGTTCTCACGTCTCTAAAGACTAAGAAGAGGGTGTCTTGTGATTAAAAGGCTGAAACATGTGATGAACTAAGGTACACAACAGATGTTATGTACCTAACCTCTGCTGGTGGTCGCTATCATCCGATAACACCAACTGGTGGTAGGCATTAATAAGTTCATTACAAGGGCTATTCTCCATCTTGTTGTATATTCTACCCACTAAAAAAACATTCATCGATTCAGTTGCTGTTGCCTCCTTTTAACTAAACTTCAGTTGTTTAGTAAACACAGTTTCTGTTTAAGACAAATAAGATTGCACAGGTTGTAAGTTGTAAGCATAATATACACATGTAGTAGTTTCACCATGTTGGTGTCTACCAACTCCTCAGGAAAATATCTGGCTGTTTAGTGCACAGATGTGAAACTTACTTCACCAGCTTGTCTCCATCTTTGTCTGTCTGCTGTTAGGTGCTCGACAGGGAGTGAGCAGCCGGTTTTATCTGAGCTTCTCAATATGAAAAAAAACGATTGATTGAACTCTGCGTACCTTCAGCAGAGGGTCGGATCCGTCTTTGGACTGGGCAGGCAACAGGATCAACATGCTGAGCTCCTCCTTCTCATATGGCAGCTCCAGGATCTGCAGGCCATCGATGGAGTTGTAGTGCAGATTCTTCTTCTGGAACATCATCTGGACTGGTTTGCTCACAGTCTGACACACAGAAACAACTGAGCCGTTGGGATCAAGTTTCTAACAAATCCCATTGTAAGTTTAAATGAAATTAGTATCTACTCTAGTTTGAGGAGCTAAGGGACATAGAATGTAATAACCATCAATGAAAGTACACATGATACACAACATGCTAAATTGTGATAAGCAACTTTTTTACCTGGCTGACTTTAAAGGGCATCTCTTTGGTGTTTGCTTCATCAAAGCGATACATCCAGTTTCCCTTAAAGTAGATGGCATTGACCAGAGCCAGCCTCGTACCATCAGAGACTGCCTTCAGGAGATCTTTTATTTTATCTGAAATGTAAAAAAAACCTGACAGTTCAGAACAATGTAGAAAGATTTATCCCCTTTTTCATTCAATTCAGATGTAAAGTCGTACTTTCTGTCTGCTTCTCGACCCAGGTGTTGATCTCTCCTCTGCTCGCCTCCGCGGCCCCGATGAAATCCACAGTCTTCAGGTTGTCCTTGTAGTACTTACCTATGGCTTCCAGGAATGGCTGCAGAGAGCAGATTTCATCTTATACTTTCAAGCAAGTAAAAGAAAAAAAACTGTTTAAGTATCAATTTCTGCTGTGATAAGTGGAAAATGAAAACTCACAGGGAGGAACTTTGTGGTTTTCTCCCCATATAAACGATTGGCTGTTTTCAGAATGTATGATGCCGATGGTGAGTTGATTTCTGCGATTAGCTTCTTGAAGGCAGCATGGACGTCTTCACCAGGTTCGAATGCCAGGACCTGTGTTGAAGTTTGATTGACACATGACATTTAAATACTTTCAGATGTGCACCTAAGAGTCCAGGGTCTGTAGGTGAGGAAGCTAATCTCCGAGTCAGTTGCTCAGAACATTTTCTGGAAGTTTTCCTGCCAGCCCACTTGTAAAATGTCTGTATAATGTATAAATCAGAAGGCGATCAAATCTCCTCTCTCACCTTTAAATTCTACACATTCTTACGCAGAATATGTTTAGAGAGATTTCTTGTCTGGAAACCCGATTGAGACAATGAAGCCCTTAATAGATGAGACGAAAATAAGATACAAATAAGTAACTGTAAGATTTGTTCTTCGGTTCCGAAAGCAAACTGGTTTAATGAGCTGAACTCAACTGTCAGTTCAATGTCCTGCTGCCAGAGAACAGCGCATACTGGAGCTTGTGTCAGGGGATTTATCTTGAGTCAGAAGTACAGGTGGTTTAGAAACCCTGTTCAGTCCGCTCCATCATAACCAACTGCTCCGACAGCTCTAACTCGCTGAATGACAGCTAACAGAGACATAGTGTGATGTACCTTTTCCATTTGAAAAGCTGTTTCTCCTCTGGCTCCCAGGTAGACCATAGCCAGAGCTGAATTGATGCTCAGCGGAGACAAGAACATATTCCCTGATGGGTTTGCATGGCTCAGAGTCCGGTACAGCGGCACATCGTCTGGGATGTCGACAGGGCTTGAGAAGTGTACTACGCCTGGGTTGTTGCCATGGAAGTTATGGTGGACGCTGTGGTTGCCCATGGCTGAGGATGTACAGTTGTCCTGTAATGAACAAAATCTGCTTTTTAGACATATATTTTTAAATCTGAACAGAAATGCAACTGACTGCTGCTTGATTGTATTACAATTTTTTGCGGAACAAAATATGCAGAGAACCCCGAGACTCACCAGATGAGTTGGGATTGAACCAAACTCATTTGGATTTGTATATGGCGCAAAATAATAACAAACATTCTCTGACAGAGCAAGAAAAATCCCCAACAAGTCAAATCAGATACGAAAATAATAAACGCAAAATACCTGAGAGATGAGAAGATGTGGAAGCGGAGAATGTGAACCTGGAGGTTGAGCCGTCAGGAGAGGAACACGTACACCAGTATATATATACAGTATATGGGTGGGCGTGGCGCCTGACTGGGCAATAAGCCACTGACTGCTAGCCATCTTTCCTCAAAACACAATTATGAGGAAATGTTTGCACAACCTCTTTGTGTGATGACTCTGAAAAAGTGTCTTATTTATCTTTGTCACTTTTATTGAGAATCTGAAAAGTGCTCTATAACTACAGCTTATCATTATTATTCATATTAATCGTGTGCCTTTCAAATATGAACAACGACTCTTTTCAAAATCAACACACAGATCATTTTTGGATCAAAAACACTTTTCATTAATTGATAGCTTCATCTATAACTTCAGTGCAATAACAGACAAAAACACAGAAAGTAAATCCTAAATTTAAAGGATTAAGCTTTTATTTGAATATCTTCCTCTCCTGGTTATAACTACTGAGGAGACGAGAACTTGCCGAGGAAGAGGACGGACTTGGTTTTATTGCGCCTGAGGAGGACCACACAAACACTTATCACAGACGTAAAAGATTATTTTTTTTGGAAAAGAAAGACAAACTACCTGATAGGAACATATGTTAAATATCAATGAGATGTATATGATCATATGCCAACGCACAGACTCACAGTGCTAAGAAAAGAGATTATATTCCTTGTAGACATTCTGTCATCAAGAGTGATATGCTTGACACATATCCTAAGATGAGCGGATGAGTTGTTAGACCTGTGTTAGATTCAGGAAACACCTTGGTTGAAAAATTCACGATTGCCTTATTATGAGGTGATATTACAATATAATACAGTACGAGACTATTAGTACGGTCCTGTGATGGAAATCTTGAAAAAACAAGAGGCTGGAACACCAAATTTATCTATGTTTATTTTAATAGGGGGTTTCTGTGATAACTTTTTATATAATTTTGACATTTATATTAATATAGGAGAATCCACTACTACAGTAAAACATCCCTGTGTCACCCTCGTATTGCATGGGGTCATAAAAGGTTGAAGAAGTAAGAAAGGAGTCATAAGGAGTTAGTCTAAAGGAGTTAGTTATTTTTCCACTACAGACCTCAAATAACTTCTCGGCCAGTGCGGTCATTGCATCCTTCACCATCCCGCCATCAGTGAACGGCGTTTTGTGCCTTTTCAGGATGTGCGCCACTTTGAACGATTTCTCCGTTGCCGCGTTGGCCTTCTTAATCGGTTGGATGAAAGGACCAGTTAAGTTTTTTAAGTGTTGCTTTTAGCTGGTTCACCTTTTCAGTCCGTAGCCAGCTGCCTGCAGGAAAATCATGTGCAAAGTTACCGTGGACTTGAGTGAGGTGGCGCTCCACGTTACTTTTTCATCCAACTGAAACGCTGGTCCCGCAGATAAGGCACACACACTTGTCCTTCACATTTGTAAAAAAAAAAAAACGCTTTCCCACTCCACGTGGAAATAGTACGTTTTCTGCTTTTTCTTGGCCTGGCCACCATCGTTGTCTACCATACTCCTCACTGTATTTCAGCTTGCCTACAAAGTAACCAGTCCAACATGTAGGCGCAAGTCCGCTGCTGAGCTGCTGTAATGGGTTTGGTTCAGACTTTAACAAAACAATCACCTTTTGTATTGACAGCTGATAAGCTTCTCTTATTATTTTGTATTGGAGGGGGTGAGACTTATTGTGCTTGATTGGATGAAATGGGAACAGTTGGGTTTATTGTCGTCATTTTTTTTTAACACAATCTGTGAACCTATTGGCAAACTACTGAAAACCGGCCCGCGGGCGACGTGTTGGAGACCCCTGTTCTAGAACCACAAACAAATCTCATCAGTTCATTTCACATTCCTCTAATAGCTCTGTATGTTTGACAATGTTACCAAATTCTAACATGAAACAACATACTGTATACCATAGATCATAGATCATAGTAGATCATACTGATAGTCAAAATTGAACTTTTTTGAATTAATAAACTATCACTGAATAAATCTGATTTGTTGTGTATCTTTTGATGTGTTGCTTTTCTTTCCATGCTGGTTTATGATTTGTAAAATAGCTGCAGGAACACACGCTTGCTCCAGAAAGTGTTCTCACACCGTCACGTTTGGCACATTTTTCAACCCCTCTATTTTCACCACTGTGGCACGTTTCAGTTTTCTTCAATGGAAGGATTCAGAGAAACACTGCTGCTGACCATCCAGATGGTTTCTGGAGGACCAAACATAATGATTATGATCAATGATTTCTCACGGTTGAACACCTTTTTCCAATGAACTCTAGAAGGGACACTTTGGAGGTTTATATTTCAGTCTCGGTCTTCACACTCACACATTCATACAGATGTTTGCATGTTTGTGTGGCATCGACTTTGCCTAAGAAGGAAACTGTGGGCACGGTGGGGTTCGGTCCGTGGACGATGTGGTCATCCATGGTGCACATCACCTTCAGCACCTCCTGAGAAACCCACAGTGGGAAACATAAACAGCCAGCAGCTTCAGGGCAACTCCAAACCATCCAAAACAAAAATATATTCTAATTCAAAATATGATTGTGGTGTGGCTCTGTTCTGGTCCACACATGCAGAGCCGGAGGCAGGGAGAGTATACCTCCTACCCCCATCCTTGCTTGCCAGAACATCTGAGGAAAGTTGGAGAATTTTCAAATAGTTGAACACGGTTTTTTCCATGAACTTGTGTGGTCGGGTCAGAGGTGTTGCTTCATATTGATTTCCATTTTTAGCAGTATTTCAGAGATCAGCTTTAAAGTAACTTTATACAAAGGGCCATTACTATTTGCATGTAGGCTAATCACTCCATTTGCTGGTTTTCTGGGTTTTTTTCTTGTTAAGTGAGCGAAATCTAGTCTGTTCAGGCATGACCAAGTGCACTGAAGTCAGGTGGAATATCTGAGGTGGATATGCGAAGGACAGCTGACAGGTGATCATCAGTGAGAGAGGATCTGTATCTGGATTTGTTAAACTTCAACACAGAAAATGTTTGTTCACATAAGTAAGTAGATCCAAAGACAACCAACATCTTCTGAGCATGCCCCCTCATGTTTGGAATTCTCCCCTTTGAGAGAAGAATACAACTCCAGCAGTGATACTGACTTAAAGTGCTCTGCCAGTAGTGTATCAGATTGCAGGTCAACAGTTGTGCATTTCACTTTCAACTGTTTTGAAGTCTTCAAATCTTCTTGAAAACTCACCATGCAGTGCCCCTAACATGGATGAGTACCTGCGGAGGTGATCAACTGATGGTGTGGCTTCTTTCAGTGTTGGCATGTGGTTGAGAATGTTACCCTCCAACTGACTTGAAAGAAACTGCAACTTACTCATGGAAGTCTTCATCAGGCTGTACATTTCATGTGCAAATAGGCCCTTGCCTTGCAGCTTGGTATTTAGCTCATTCATTAGTGCAGTGACATCAACAGCAAATGCTTAATCTGCCACCCAGTCTGCATCTGAGAGCTCTGGGATGTCCTTGCCTTTCTTTTCACAAAACTCTCATATCTCTTTTCTCAGGTCCCATACTCTTTTAAGCACTTTGCCTAGACTGAGCCATCTGACATCTGTGTGGGAGCCTATGTCACCATGTTCAGTCTAATACCTGCCAGTTTGTCCCATTTGAGTCCCAGCTTGTCCAAGCATGCAGTTACCTCCGTGAACAACTCACTCCCAGTCGTCGTCCCTTTTATTGACCGCATTGCTGCCAGCTCCTCGGTAATCTCAAAGTCCTTCATCATCCCAGGTACATAAAAAAAATGCATCACTGTGACTACTTTACACGACTCCCAAGTTTTTGCTCACCTCAATGGTGAAGTTTGGAAATGCCCTGGCCCCCGTTTTAGTTTGAAAACTGTTGTAGTGTGGACGACAAAAACGCAGACATTTGAAGCCAATGACCCAGTCATCAACATTCACTTCCTGATTGGTTCTTATCAGTCCTGACTCAACAACCGGCAGCGAAGGCAAAACGCTGTAAACACTTAATGTCAGAAATATAGTTCCACCTCGTCGTTGTTCTGAAAAAACACATCTTACAGCTTTGAGGTGTTTTTTTTTATATTAAAGACAGGTGGGGCTCAGGTTGTGGACGATGCGGTCATCCATGGTGCACATCACCTTCAGCACCTCCTGAGAAACCCACAGTGGGAAACATAGACAGCTAGCAGCTTCAGGGCAACTCCAAACCGTCCAAAACAACAATATGTTCATCATTCAAAATATAATTGTGGTGTGGCTCTGTTCTGGTCCACACATGCAGAGCCGGAGGTCCCAGCTTGTCCAAGCATGCAGTTACCTCTGTGAACAACTCGCTCCCAGTCGTCGTCCCTTTTATTGACCGCATTGCTGCCAGCTCCTCGGTAATCTCAAAGTCCTTCGTCATCCCACGTACAAAGATGAGTAACTGGGCTGTGTCGCGAACATCACAGCTCTCATGCAGAGCCAAGGAGAAAAAGTCAAAATCTACTACTTTCTTTTGCAGCTGAAGCTCGAGATTTCCCGCGATGTCCTCGATCCTTCTCGTTACGGTTCGTCTGGAGAGGGACACGTTCTCAAATGCCTCTTTCTTCTCAGGGCATATTAGTGCAGCGGAGTCCACCAAGCACTCCTTGATAAGCTCCCCATCAGAGAATGACTTACTGTTTTGGGCGATTTTGGGGGATAGCACAAAGCTGGTCTTTACAGCTCCATCCCTGGGTGTGAGAAGCTTGTTAAAAAAACGTTATCACTGTTTTTGTTGCAACAACTTTAAACCACTAATACTAAACCAGTGGTTATCAACCTTTTTTCAGTGACGTACCCCCTTCGAAGAAAAAATGCTGAAGAGTACCCCCTAACCAGCGCAAAGCCTTTTTGGTTGAAAGAAAGATGTAATGTGATTTATTAAGCCTTGTAACTAGACACATTCAAATTTAAAACTCCATCAATGTCCATAACATTGCTCATTTGTAGTGGTCTCTCTTGAACTATTTCGAAATAAAAAGATATAAAAATAACTAAAGACTTTTATTATTATCTCATTATAAATAAAGATTTGTGCACCTCAATATAATTATCAACTTAAAGTGACCTCTTTTGGAAACATAATAAAGATATGTTCTCAAACTGAACTCATGAACTTAAATATACATTTAAATAAAAGGTTAGCTCAAAACATATTTTTTTAATATTTATCATCTTAAAATATCTTCTTTAAGGATCGAAAAGAATACTGACAGGTAGCTTGTTTCCGTTTGCTTCGGGGAGGCTTTTTGCATTGTGTCTTGAGATGACCTGAATTCAGAAAGTTTCCTCTTAAAAAACTCATATTGGCTTACCAACATGACTTTCATGCTTTGTCTGGAGATACCGCTGAAGATGTGGTGGCTTAATGCCACTGTTGGCTAATCCCTCCCCACAGAAAAAACAAAAAGTGTAAATAACCCAATCTATGTTATTGTTAATATTGTTGAAGCGTCTTTCTGTTATTTAATTGTGAAATATTTGCTCGCTTTAAAGTCATACAATTTCATTTCCGCTTTGTATTACTTTTATTTTATTTTGAAAGGGTACCGGTAGAGACGCGGACTTCTTGTTATGAATCATTAACTTCACAACGGAAAAGGTTTACGTTTTAGCGCCCCTCCGAAGAGGCACAAGCTCTCACGGTGTTGTTTATTGAAGGCTCTCTGCTCTGGTTTCACCTTCTTTGGTACTTGTCCCTCTGTGTTTCAGCAGCATTGCTGCTGCACTTCAACTCGACTGTTGAAGTTTTCAAGGCAGGTGATGACAGGTGATGACAGGTGGCGTGTGCCAGGTTGGGTCAAACCATCGGTATGGGGGAGACTCAGATTTTTTAGGATAATTAAATTTGAAAGCCTACTGAATATAAAATTTAGTTCATGAACTTACACTTATATTTTATTGAATATTTGTTAAAAAACTATTTTTCAAGGATTTTTGAATGGATGCTAATTTTAAATATATTAAAAAAAAATCTCAAGTACCCCTTGGAGTACCTTCAAGTACCCCCAGGGGTACGCGTACCCCCATTTGAGAATCACTGTACTAAACAATGTCACAAGGTGGACATCTCAGGCTACATTCACACGACAGTTATAAAAAATGCATCACTGTGACTACTTTACACGACTCCCAAGTTTTTGCTCACCTCAATGGTGAAGTTTGGAAATGCCCTGGCCCCCGTTTTAGTTTGAAAACTGTTGTAGTGTGGACGACAAAAACGCAGACATTTGAAGCCAATGACCCAGTCATCAACATTCACTTCCTGATTGGTTCTTATCAGTCCTGACTCAACAACCGGCAGCGAAGGCAAAACGCTGTAAACACTTAATGTCAGAAATATAGTTCCACCTCGTCGTTGTTCTGAAAAAACACATCTTACAGCTTTGAGGTGTTTTTTTTTATATTAAAGACAGGTGGGGCTCAGGTTGTGGACGATGCGGTCATCCACAGCGGGAAACATAGACAGCCAGCAGCTTCAGGGCAACTCCAAACCGTCCAAAACAACAATATGTTCATCATTCAAAATATAATTGTGGTGTGGCTCTGTTCTGGTCCACACATGCAGAGCCGGAGGTCCCAGCTTGTCCAAGGATGCAGTTACCTCTGTGAACAACTCGCTCCCAGTCGTCGTCCCTTTTATTGACCGCATTGCTGCCAGCTCCTCGGTAATCTCAAAGTCCTTCGTCATCCCACATACAAAGATGAGTAACTGGGCTGTGTCGCGAACATCACAGCTCTCATGCAGAGCCAAGGAGAAAAAGTCAAAATCTACTACTTTCTTTTGCAGCTGAAGCTCGAGATTTCCCGCGATGTCCTCGATCCTTCTCGTTACGGTTCGTCTGGAGAGGGACACGTTCTCAAATGCCTCTTTCTTCTCAGGGCATATTAGTGCAGCGGAGTCCACCAAGCACTCCTTGATAAGCTCCCCATCAGAGAATGACTTACTGTTTTGGGCGATTTTGGGGGATAGCACAAAGCTGGTCTTTACAGCTCCATCCCTGCGTGTGGGAAGCTTGGTAAAGAAACCTTGTTGCTTCCCCAGCTTGGCTAGCAAAGCTTCCGATGCACGTTCTCCATCGGTCACGTTTCTGTAATTCTCTCTGTGCTTTGACTCATGATGGCGATTCAAATTGTAATTCTTAAAAACAGCGATCTTTTCTCAGCAAACTAAGCACATGGCTTTCCCATTGACTTCAGTAAATAAATTCTTAGCAGTCCATGTCTCGTTTAAAGCTCTACATTCTGTATCGAACCCCTCTTTTCTTAACGTGGGTTGACATTTTTGCGGACTAAAGGCCTAATTATAGTCCTGCGACTGAAACCGTGGAAGGCCACGCAGCTGCTTCGACGGACTCGTTTTGGTTTATACTTCTCTAACGTGCTGCGCGTGCAATTCACCGCCAGAACACTAGGCGGAGTAACGTTTTTTTTTCAAAGACAAAACACACAAAGAAGAGAAGTCTTCTTCTTCGTCGACTGTTTATTTACATCGCCACTCTGGCTCCTCATAGCCTATTTCTGGCGGACGAATCGGCCAGTCAGTGACGGGTTATACAAGTGGTCATACTTTCGGATCTCTTCTGCCAAGTGCTCTTCTATTTGGTCCATATTCGTTCTTCTAAAATCTTCCGTGATTTCCGCGTATTGTGGGGCATGAAACCGGAAACTAGACTCCGGACAGGATGTAGTAAGCAGACCAATCACAAGCCTGGCGGGCTGCGTGAGGTTCGCGTCGCTTTGTCGTGTAGTTAGAAAAATTGTCGGACGCACGCAAGCCGCCAGAGGGCACGAAAGGGGCTTGTTGCGTGTCTTGCGTGCATGCGTGCAACCCGACTATAATTTGGCCTTAACAGCTAACTCACATCTCTCCTAAACTCCGTTCTCCAACACATGATCCGCTCGCGGGCATTCAGGATGTATGTCAGGTAAAAAAGTTGAAAAAAGGCACCTTCAAAATAAAAGAAATGTAGTTGTAATCTGGGCATGATGTTGACTTATTTACGTGTGATTCCTAATATTCCGTTGACATCACGCAGGCCGGTCACGGAGAGCAAAAGGGCTGCATGCAGGCCGGGGGCCGTACAATGCCCAGGCCTGCATTAGACTCTACTTTTCATCACTTAGTTTAAAAGTCCATACCTTCAGGTTGTAAAACAGACTTTATCACTGTTTCTGTTGCAACAACTTTAAACCACTGCTACTAAACAATGTCACAAGGTGGACGTCTCAGGCTACATCCACACGACAGTTATAAAAAATGCATCACTGTGACTACTTTACACGACTCCCAAGTTTTTGCTCACCTCAATGGTGAAGTTTGGAAATGCCCTGGCCCCCATTTTAGTTTGAAAACTGTTGTAGTGTGGACGACGAAAACGCAGACATTTGAAGCCAATGACCCAGTCATCAACATTCACTTCCTGATTGGTTCTTATCAGTCCTGACTCAACAACCGGCAGCGAAGGCAAAACGCTGTAAACACTTAATGTCAGAAATATAGTCCCACCTCGTCGTCGTTCTGAAAAAACACATCTTACAGCTTTGATGTTGATTAAAGACAGGACGGACTTTGGTCTGCTCCTTCCTGAGTTGTTTGATGACTGCCAAGTCCTCACAGTCTTTTGCTCTTACCTCACCTAGCTGTGCCATCACCGCAGATGTTTTGGCTATACAGGCCTTGATAGCTTGGTCTCTGCTCAGATGGGCCTCCATCATCTGTGTGATGCACGGAGGACAAAAGATGCCTTGTTGAGAAATCTCTAGAAGGGACACTTTGGAGGTTTATATTTCAGTCACGGTCGTCACGCTCACACATTCATACAGATGTTTGCATGTTTGTGTGGCGTCAACTTTGCCTGAGACGGAAACTGTGGGCACGGTGGGGCTCAGGTTGTAGACGATGCGGTCATCCATGGTGCACATCACCTTCAGCACCTCCTGAGAAACCCACAGTGGGAAACATAGACAGCCAGCAGCTTCAGGGCAACTCCAAACCATCCAAAACAAAAATATGTTTATCATTCAAAATATAATTGTGGTGTGGCTCTGTTCTGGTCCACACATGCAGAGCCGGAGGCAGGGAGAGTATACCTCCACCTTCCCATCCTTGCTTGCCAGAACATCTGAGGAAAGTTGGAGGATTTTCAAATAGTTGAACACGTTTTTTTCCATGAAGTCGTGTGGTCGGGTCAGAGATGTTGCTTCATATTGATTTCCATTTTTAGCAGTATTTCAAAGATCAGCTTTAAAGTAACTTTATACAAAGGGCCATTACTATTTGCATGTAGTCTAATCACTCCATTTGCTAGTTTTCTGTTTTTTTTTCTTGTTAAGTGAGCGAAATCTAGTCTGTTCGGGCATGACCAAGTGCACTGAAGTCAGGTGGAATATCTGAGGTGGATATGCGAAGGACAGCTGACAGGTGATCATCAGTGAGAGAGGATCTGTATCTGGATTTGTTAAACTTCAACACAGAAAATGTTTGTTCACATAAGTAAGTAGATCCAAAGATAACCAACATCTTCTGAGCATGCCCCCTCATGTTTGGAATTCTCCCCTTTGAGAGAAGAATACAACTCCAGCAGTGATACTGACTTAAAGTGCTCTGCCAGTAGTGTATCAGATTGCAGGTCAACAGTTGTGCATTTCACTTTCAACTGTTCTGAAGTCTTCAAATCTTCTTGAAAACTCACCATGCAGTGCCCCTAACATGGATGAGTACCTGCGGAGGTGATCAACTGATGGTTTGGCTTCTTTCAGTGTTGGCATGTGGTTGAGAATGTTACCCTCCAACTGACTTGAAAGAAACTGCAACTTACTCATGGAAGTCTTCATCAGGCTGTACATTTCATGTGCAAATAGGCCCTTGCCTTGCAGCTTGGTATTTAGCTCATTCATTAGTGCAGTGACATCAACAGCAAATGCTAAATCTGCCACCCAGTCTGCATCTGAGAGCTCTGGGATGTCCTTTCCTTTCTTTTCACAAAACTCTCATATCTCTTCTCACAGGTCCCATACTCTTTTAAGCACTTTGCCTAGACTGAGCCATCTGACATCTGTGTGGGAGCCTATGTCACCATGTTCAGTCTAATACCTGCCAGTTTGTCCCATTTGAGTCCCAGCTTGTCCGAGCATGCAGTTACCTCCGTGAACAACTCACTCCCAGTCGTCGTCCCTTTTATTGACCGCATTGCTGCCAGCTCCTCGGTAATCTCAAAGTCCTTCGTCATCCCACGTACAAAGATGAGTAACTCGGCTGTGTCGCGGACATCACAGCTCTCATGCAGAGCCAAGGAGAAAAAGTCAAAATCAACTACTTTCTTTTGCAGCTGAAGCTCGAGATTTCCCGCGATGTCCTCGATCCTTCTCGTTACGGTTCGTCTCAAATGCCTCTTTATTCTCAGGGCATATTAGTGCAGCGGAGTCCACCAAGCACTCCTTGATAAGCTCCCCATCAGAGAATGGCTTACTGTTTTTGGCGATTTTGGGGGATAGCACAAAGCTGGTCTTTACAGCTCCATCCCTGGGTGTGGGAAGCTTGTTAAAAAAACGTTATCACTGTTTTTGTTGCAACAACTTTAAACCACTGCTACTAAACAGTGTCACAAGGTGGACATCTCAGGCTACATTCACACGACAGTTATAAAAAATGCATCACTGTGACTACTTTACACGACTCCCAAGTTTTTGCACACCTCAATGGTGAAGTTTGGAAATGCCCTGGCCCCCGTTTTAGTTTGAAAACTGTTGTAGTGTGGACGACAAAAACGCAGACATTTGAAGACAATGACCCAGTCGTCAACATTCACTTCCTGATTGGTTCTTATCAGTCCTGACTCAACAACCGGCAGCGAAGGCAAAACGCTGTAAACACTTAATGTCAGAAATATAGTTCCACCTCGTCGTTGTTCTGAAAAAACACATCTTACAGCTTTGAGGTGTTTTTTTTTTATATTAAAGACAGGTGGGGCTCAGGTTGTGGACGATGCGGTCATCCACAGCGGGAAACATAGACAGCCAGCAGCTTCAGGGCAACTCCAAGCCATCCAAAACAAAAATATGTTCACCTTTCAAAACATAATTGTGGTGTGGCTCTGTTCTGGTCCACACATGCAGAGCCGGAGGCAGGGAGAGCATACCTCCTACCCCCATCCTTGCTTGCCAGAACATCTTAGGAAAGTTGGAGGATTTTCAAATAGTTGAACACGTTTTTTTCCATGAACTCGTGTGGTTGGGTCAGAGGTGTTGCTTCATCTTGATTTCCATGGAACTGATAAGATATGTCATTAATATTTTAATAAAAAAGGGTTAATCAAAAAAGAAATAGAAACTATTTTACTGGTCATTTGTGGTATTTGGAAGAGCAGATGCAGCTCAGATAGTTTCTTTACATTTTCCTGAAACATTTTTGTCAGTGTCTTAGATTTCTGTTGCTGATACAGAGGAGAACTTAATCAAAACCAAACAAAACCCACAAAGAGTGAATGTAAAGAAACTGAATAGAAGTCGAAGCAACAGAGGCTGAAATATTGTGACTTTTAGTCTCTAGTATGGGAAAAACTGTTACAACACAAGATCTTACATTTCCCATAATGTTCAATAGTGTGTTCCATTAGACTCCACTTTGTTTAAAAGTCCATACCTTCAGATTGTAAAACGGACTTTATCACTGTTTTTGTTGCAACTGCTTTAAACCACTACTACTAAACAATGTCACAAGGTGGATGTCTACATATGAAACTGAAAATAAATTATTTCAAAAAACTCTGCTACTCCTACAGGACTGACCGATATTAAGAGAAACTCCATCTGAATTGCATTTGGATGTCATCAACATATATGACGAGAAATGTAAGATTAAAGATATCCAGCAAATTTTTCCAAATATAAACTAAATCATTCTGATAGGTATGTATCATATTTAGAAGTAAATAAAAAATATAGATGTTTACCTAGTATATTTTGAATCCCTTGCAAAATAAAAAACCTCAGTCTCAAAATTTTGCATAAAATCCATCCAGTGAATTCTATCATTTTCATATGAGTGCAAAATTGATAATTCTTGTTAATTTTGTGTACATGGAGATTACATTTCTATCATTTATTCTTTCATTGTAAAATAACATCAGCTTTTTGATTTAAATCTTGAGACTTTTAATAACACGAATGTAACTCACTTTTTTACTCTAAAATAAGTAATCCTCTACGCCTGAGCCATATCAGTGGTTACAACATAGTTCATTTGAAGCAGGGACGTTTACAGACTCAGCCAGGAGGGATCAGTGTTGAGCATAGTGTTGAGGTGTGTGATGATGCGCTTGACAACACGATTTTAACAAATTCACCGCAAAATATAATCTTGAACATTTACAGGAAAAAATAAGATTTAATCTACGCTCAGGGCGAATATAATGAAAACAACAACATCAAAGTCTCCACGACGCTTTGATCTGTCAGAGCTCCGTTTGACTGGTTTCACTTCGGTAATAAGTGTTCAACGTTTTAATGGCGAAAAGGCGATATATTAGTTCAGTGTAAGACCAAAGTCTGGAGTTGATGTAAGAGTGAAGTGAAGGAGAGAGAAAGAAAACACTGGACAGCGCCCGTGGTTTCGATCCCGTGAGGGACTGGATATCATTTTTCTGAAAGAAACTAGATGAAGTAACCACTGAGCTAAACCAGCGCAGTGCTGAAAGCGGGAAGGAGAGTATATATACAGGATCATACGAGTTACATAGACGTGTCTGTTAACACCGTTGTCTTCACGATAAAACAGACATCTTGTTATTTGCTCAGTTTTGTGGTATTAAGTGACATCTAGTGGTGAAGTTTTATGTTGCAGCTGAATACCCCCCACCTCACTTTCCCCATTCAAACATGAGAGAGAACCTGTGGTAGCCTTCAGTTTTCATAAATCCTTTCTCTCTGGGTGTCTCTCTCTCTCTGGGCCTCTCACTCTCGCTCTCCCTCTCTCTCAAATTGACACAGTCTGTCTCTCTTCCCAATACAAACAAGTTTAGTCTGTGGATCTGGCAGCAAGCAAGGCACCCATTTGAAATTTCTTGGCAGGAGAAATTTTCTAGTTAAAAGTAATATTACATTTATATAGTGTTCCTTTCAAATGTATACGCAGCAGGAGATTCCTGAATGGAGCTGGATTCTTGCCACAACAAAAGCAGAGAATGCTGTGAATGTTGTATGGGTGTAACTCATGACAAACAAGGGCTTACAACATCAAATCTTCTCTTGATAGTTAATGTATGGTAGTTACATTTACATTGAAATCTTAGACGTCTGTGAACTTGTTACAGAGAAGCAATGAGGTTTGTCTTGTCAAACACTGAAAGGTGTGTCTGTGGGATTTGCTGAGATAATGTCTCGTCCTCACCCATCAAGGAGGGTCACAGTGTAACCACTGGCAACCATCATAAACCTATGGGCCGTCTGTTATAACTGCCACTAGACTTCCCCACTATAGAAGCCCTCCCTCCCTTTTCCCTTCTCCCTCACGCTGAGAGGGATCCGCCTGTTGGAGCCGTCATTGCTCGGGATGGTAGGAACCATTTAGAAACTGGACGGTGTTATCGCCTCACTTTGACGCAAACTATCTTCAAATGCATTACATTTATTTTTATATTTTTTGCCTTTTTCGGAAGTGGGCATTGGTGCATTTTTTACTATTGCTCTTCAGTTTTTAATTCTGCTATAAACTGCAGGAATACTTTCTGATGCAAACTCTGCTGGCTCACCTCTTCATCATCATTATTCTTTCTTTGGTTTATATGTTACGTGATTCTGTCACAGCAGGAAATATACTGCACATTTATATCTCACTTATTTGAAACCATGTGAAACATATTCAATATTGGACAGCTTCTGTTGTTGTGTACGAGTCTGACCCGGACGATGCTGCTCCTTGACATGGGGAACACAAACTCATGAAATTGTCTATCCAAAATCAACACACAAATCATGGTTGGAGCAAAACTAGTCTTTATTAATTAAAAAAAAAACAAGCCAATTAGCATAAACCCCAGAATTTAAAGCCCATATTAAAGGATTTAGCCTTTATTTGGCTCTTCTGGTTCTGTCTACTGAGGAGACGAGAACTTGCCGAGGAAGAGCAAGGACTTGGTTTTATTGTGCCTGATGAAGAAGAGGAAGGGGTGGTCTGCTGTGAAGTGTTCCTCCTTCAAGTTAGGGCCACCCTGAGGGACCACGGCTGGTGTTGCCGCAGCCGCCTCCTTGCCCTCCTCATTCACCTCCACGAAGGCCTTGTGTACCACTGTAGACAGGAAGAGATCTCTTCCGTCGTTCATGCCAGACAGGTCGGCCTTTGACGGGCAGAACACGTCAGTCATGCCCATCTCGGACAGAGGCTCGTTCAGCTTGTATTCCACCTCCATTTTGAACTTTGGCAGGTGAACGTGGATGTCCGAGTGGACTAACATGTTTTCCCTGTCGGTCAATCCATTCAGCATCTCCAGCGTCAGCTCCTCCTCCAGCTGGAACAGAGCAAATACATGTTCTCACGTCTCTAAAGACTAAGAAGAGGGTGTCTTGTGATTAAAAGGCTGAAACATGTGATGAACTAAGGTACACAACAGATGTTATGTACCTAACCTCTGCTGGTGGTCGCTATCATCCGATAACACCAACTGGTGGTAGGCATTAATAAGTTCATTACAAGGGCTATTCTCCATCTTGTTGTATATTCTACCCCCTAAAAAAACATTCATCGATTCAGTTGCTGTTGCCTCCTTTTAACTAAACTTCAGTTGTTTAGTAAACACAGTTTCTGTTTAAGACAAATAAGATTGCACAGGTTGTAAGTTGTAAGCATAATATACACATGTAGTAGTTTCACCATGTTGGTGTCTACCAACTCCTCAGGAAAATATCTGGCTGTTTAGTGCACAGATGTGAAACTTACTTCACCAGCTTGTCTCCATCTTTGTCTGTCTGCTGTTAGGTGCTCGACAGGGAGTGAGCAGCCGGTTTTATCTGAGCTTCTCAATATGAAAAAAAACGATTGATTGAACTCTGCGTACCTTCAGCAGAGGGTCGGATCCGTCTGTGGACTGGGCAGGCAACAGGATCAACATGCTGAGCTCCTCCTTCTCATATGGCAGCTCCAGGATCTGCAGGCCATCGATGGAGTTGTAGTGCAGATTCTTCTTCTGGAACATCATCTGGACTGGTTTGCTCACAGTCTGACACACAGAAACAACTGAGCCGTTGGGATCAAGTTTCTAACAAATCCCATTGTAAGTTTAAATGAAATTAGTATCTACTCTAGTTTTAGCACAACATGCTAAATTGTGATAAGCAACTTTTTTACCTGGCTGACTTTAAAGGGCATCTCTTTGGTGTTTGCTTCATCAAAGCGATACATCCAGTTTCCCTTAAAGTAGATGGCATTGACCAGAGCCAGCCTCGTACCATCAGAGACTGCCTTCAGGAGATCTTTTATTTTATCTGAAATGTAAAAAAAAACCTGACAGTTCAGAACAATGTAGAAAGATTTATCCCCTTTTTCATTCAATTCAGATGCAAAGTCGTACTTTCTGTCTGCTTCTCGACCCAGGTGTTGATCTCTCCTCTGCTCGCCTCCGCAGCCCCGATGAAATCCACAGTCTTCAGGTTGTCCTTGTAGTACTTACCTATGGCTTCCAGGAATGGCTGCAGAGAGCAGATTTCATCTTATACTTTCAAGCAAGTAAAAGAAAAAAAACTGTTTAAGTATCAATTTCTGCTGTGATAAGTGGAAAATGAAAACTCACAGGGATGAACTTTGTGGTTTTCTCCCCATATAAACGATTGGCTGTTTTCAGAATGTATGATGCCGATGGTGAGTTGATTTCTGCGATAAGCTTCTTGAAGGCAGCATGGACCTCTTCACCAGGTTCGAATGCCAGGACCTGTTTTGAAGTTTGGATTGACACATGACATTTAAATGCTTTCAGATGTGCACCTAAGAGTCCAGGGTCTGTAGGTGAGGAAGCTAATCTCCGAGTCAGTTGCTCAGAACATTTTCTGGAAGTTTTCCTGCCAGCCCACTTGTAAAATGTCTGTATAATGTATAAATCAGAAGGCGACAAAATCTCCTCTCTCACCTTTAAATTCTACACATTCTTACGCAGAATATGTTTAGAGAGATTTCTTGTCTGGAAACCCGATTGAGACAATGAAGCCCTTAATAGATGAGACGAAAATAAGATACAAATAAGTAACTGTAAGATTTGTTCTTCGGTTCCGAAAGCAAACTGGTTTAATGAGCTGAACTCAACTGTCAGTTCAATGTCCTGCTGCCAGAGAACAGCGCATACTGGAGCTTGTGTCAGGGGATTTATCTTGAGTCAGAAGTACAGGTGGTTTAGAAACCCTGTTCAGTCCGCTCCATCATAACCAACTGCTCCGACAGCTCTAACTCGCTGAATGACAGCTAACAGAGACATAGTGTGATGTACCTTTTCCATTTGAAAAGCTGTTTCTCCTCTGGCTCCCAGGTAGACCATAGCCAGAGCTGAATTGATGCTCAGCGGAGACAAGAACATATTCCCTGATGGGTTTGCATGGCTCAGAGTCCGGTACAGCGGCACATCGTCTGGAATGTCGACAGGGCTTGAGAAGTGTACTACGCCTGGGTTGTTGCCATGGAAGTTATGGTGGACGCTGTGGTTGCCCATGGCTGAGGATGTACAGTTGTCCTGTAATGAACAAAATCTGCTTTTTAGACATATATTTTTAAATCTGAACAGAAATGCAACTGACTGCTGCTTGATTGTATTACAATTTTTTGCGGAACAAAATATGCAGAGAACCCCGAGACTCACCAGAGGAGTTGGGATTGAACCAAACTCATTTTGATTTGTATATGGCGCAAAATAATAACAAACATTCTCTCACAGAGCGAGAAAAATCCCCAACAAGTCAAATCAGATACGAAAATAATAAACGCAAAATACCTGAGAGATGAGAAGATGTGGAAGCGGAGAATGTGAACCTGGAGGTTGAGCCGTCAGGAGAGGAACACGTACACCAGTATATATATACAGTATATGGGTGGGCGTGGCGCGTGACTGGGCAATAAGCCACTGACTGCTAGCCAACTTTCCTCAAAACACAATTATGAGGAAATGTTTGCACAACCTCTTTGTGTGATGACTCTGATAAAGTGTCTTATTTATCTTTGTCACTTTTATTGAGAATCTGAAAAGTGCTCTATAACTACAGCTTATCATTATTATTCATATTAATCGTGTGCCTTTCAAATATGAACAACGACTCTTTTCAAAATCAACACACAGATCATTTTTGGATCAAAAACACTTTTCATTAATTGATAGCTTCATCTATAACTTCAGTGCAATAACAGACAAAAACTTAAAGGATTAAGCTTTTATTTGAATATCTTCCTCTCCTGGTTATAACCTCTGAGGAGACGAGAACTTGCCGAGGAAGAGGATGGACTTGGTTTTATTGCGCCTGAGGAGGAAGAGGAAGGGGTGGTCTGCTGTAAAGATACAGCAACCATTAGTGACCACGGCTGGTGTTGCCCCAGCCACCTCCGTGCCGTCCTCGTTCACCTCCACGAAGGCCATGTGTACGACCGTAGACAGGAGGAGATCTCTTCTGCCGTTCATGCCAGACAGGGCGGCTCATTGAACCGAGGCGGGGATGGAGGAGAGGGAGGAACCGGCAACTTTGAACAGAGAACAAGACCGTGAGAAACACCTCACACATCAAGAGGGTGAATGCACCACACAAACACTTATCACAGACGTAAAAGATTCTTTTTTTTGGAAAAGAAAGACAAACTACCTGATAGGAACATATGTTAAATATCAATGAGATGTATATGATCATATGCCAACGCACAGACTCACAGTGCTAAGAAAAGAGATTATATTCCTTGTAGACATTCTGTCATCAAGAGTGATATGCTTGACACATAAGATGAGCGGATTAGTTGTTAGACCTGTGTTAGATTCAGGAAACACCTTGTTTGAAAAATTCACGATTGCCTTATTATGAGGTGATATTACAATATAATATAGTACGAGACTATTAGTACGGTCCTGTGATGGAAATCTGGAAAAAACAAGAGAAAGCCCCTATTATTTTAAAAGGGGCTTTCTGTGATAACTTTTTATATAATTTTGACATTTATATCAATATAGGAGAATCCACTACTACAGTAAAACATCCCTGTGTCACCCTCGCATTGCATGGGGTCATAAAAGGTTGAAGAAGGAAGCAAGGAGTCATAAGGAGTTAGTCTAAAGGAGTTAGTTATTTTTCCACTACAGACCTCAAATAACTTCTCGGCCAGTGCGGTCATTGCATCCTTCACCATCCCGCCATCAGTGAACGGCGTTTTGTGCCTTTTCAGGATGTGCGCCACTTTGAACGATTACTCCGTTGCCGCGTTGGCCTTCTTAATTGGTTGGATGAAAGACCAGTTAAGTTTTTTAAGTGTTGCTTTTAGCTGGTTCACCTTTTCAGTCCGTAGCCAGCTGCCTGCAGGAAAATCATGTGCAAAGTTACCGTGGACTTGAGTGAGGTGGCGCTCCACGTTACTTTTTCATCCAACTGAAACGCTGGTCCCCCAGATGAGGCACACACACTTGTCCTTCACATTTGTAAAAAAAAAAAAAACGCTTTCCCACTCCACGTGGAAATAGTACGTTTTCTGCTTTTTCTTGGCCTGGCCACCATCGTTGTCTACCAAACTCCTCACTGTATTTCAGCTTGCCTACAAAGTAACCAGTCCAACATGTAGGCGCAAGTCCGCTGCTGAGCTGCTGTAATGGGTTTGGTTCAGACTTTAACAAAACAATCACCTTTTGTATTGACAGCTGATAAGCCTCTCTTATTATTTTGGATTGGAGGGGGTGAGACTTATTTGTGCTTGATTGGATGAAATGGGAACAGTTGGGTTTATTGTCGTCATTTTTTTTTAACACAATCTGTGAACCTATTGGCAAACTACTGAAAACCGGCCCGCGGGCGACGTGTTGGAGACCCCTGTTCTAGAACCACAAACAAATCTCATCAGTTCATTTCAGATTCCACTAACAGCTCTGTATGTTTGACAATGTTACCAAATTCTAACATGAAACAACATACTGTATACCATAGATCATAGATCATAGTAGATCATACTGACAGTCAAAATTGAACTTTTTTGAATTAATAAACTATAACTGAATAAATCTGATTTGTTGTGTATCTTTTGATGTGTTGCTTTTCTTTCCATGCTGGTTTATGATTTGTAAAATAGCTGCAGGAACACACGCTTGCTCCAGAAAGTGTTCTCACACCGTCACGTTTTGCACATTTTTCAACCCCTCTATTTTCACCACTGTGGCACGTTTCAGTTTTCTTCAAAGGAGCTGCCGGACCAGATACTGTAGTGGGAGTACTTGGATCCTTTAGTTCGTCAAAGTTACTCAAGATACGAATGTGAGTTTGGTTCTCCCAAACGTGTCATCTGAGGTCAATGGAAGGATTCAGAGACACACTGCTGCTGACCATCCAGATGGTTTCTGGAGAACCAAACAAAATGATTATGATCAATGATTTCTCACGGTTGAACACCTTTTTCCAATGAACTCTAGAAGGGACACTTTGGAGGTTTATATTTCAGTCTCGGTCTTCACACTCACACATTCATACAGATGTTTGCATGTTTGTGTGGCATCGACTTTACCTGAGACGGAAACTGTGGGCACGGTGGGGTTCGGTCCGTGGACGATGTGGTCATCCATGGTGCACATCACCTTCAGCACCTCCTGAGAAACCCACAGTGGGAAACATAAACAGCCAGCAGCTTCAGGGCAACTCCAAACCATCCAAAACAAAAATATGTTCTAATTCAAAATATAATTGTGGTGAGGCTCTGTTCTGGTCCACACATGCAGAGCCGGAGGCAGGGAGAGCATACCTCCTACCCCCATCCTTGCTTGCCAGAACATCTGAGGAAAGTTGGAAGATTTTCAAATAGTTGAACACGTTTTTTTCCATGAACTCGTGTGGTTGGGTCAGAGGTGTTGCTTCATATTGATTTCCATTTTTAGCAGTATTTCAAAGATCAGCTTTAAAGTAACTTTATACAAAGGGCCATTACTATTTGCATGTAGTCTAATCACTCCATTTGCTGGTTTTCTGTTTTTTTTTCTTGTTAAGTGAGCGAAATCTAGTCTGTTCGGGCATGAACAAGTGCACTGAAGTCAGGTGGAATATCTGAGGTGGATATGCGAAGGACAGCTGACAGGTGATCATCAGTGAGAGAGGATCTGTATCTGGATTTGTTAAACTTCAACACAGAAAATGTTTGTTCAAATAAGTAAGTAGATCCAAAGATAACCAACATCTTCTGAGCATGCCCCCTCATGTTTGGAATTCTCCCCTTTGAGAGAAGAATACAACTCCAGCAGTGATACTGACTTAAAGTGCTCTGCCAGTAGTGTATCAGATTGCAGGTCAACAGTTGTGCATTTCACTTTCAACTGTTTTGAAGTCTTCAAATCTTCTTGAAAACTCACCATGCAGTGCCCCTAACATGGATTACCTGCGGAGATGATCAACTGATGGTGTGGCTTCTTTCAGTGTTGGCATGTGGTTGAGAATGTTACCCTCCAACTGACTTGAAAGAAACTGCAACTTACTCATGGAAGTCTTCATCAGGCTGTACATTTCATGTGCAAATAGGCCCTTGCCTTGCAGTTTGGTATTTAGCTCATTCATTAGTGCAGTGACATCAACAGCAAATGCTAAATCTGCCACCCAGTCTGCATCTGAGAGCTCTGGGATGTCCTTGCCTTTCTTTTCACAAAACTCTCATATCTCTTCTCTCAGGTCCCATACTCTTTTAAGCACTTTGCCTAGACTGAGCCATCTGACATCTGTGTGGGAGCCTATGTCACCATGTTCAGTCTAATACCTGCCAGTTTGTCCCATTTGAGTCCCAGCTTGTCCAAGCATGCAGTTACCTCCGTGAACAACTCACTCCCAGTCGTCGTCCCTTTTATTGACCGCATTGTTGCCAGCTCCTCGGTAATCTCAAAGTCCTTCGTCATCCCATTTTACAAAGATGAGTAACTCGGCTGTGTCGCGGACATCACAGCTCTCATGCAGAGCCAAGGAGAAAAAGTCAAAATCAACTACTTTCTTTTGCAGCTGAAGCTCGAGATTTCCCGCAATGTCCTCAATCCTTCTCGTTACGGTTCGTCTGGAGAGGGACACGTTCTCAAATGCCTCTTTCTTCTCAGGGCATATTAGTGCAGCGGAATCCACCAAGCACTCCTTGATAAGCTCCCCATCAGAGAATGGCTTACTGTTTTGGGCGATTTTGGGGGATAGCACAACGCTGGTCTTTACAGCTCCATCCCTGGGTGTGGGAAGCTGGTTAAAAAAACTTTATCACTGTTTTTGTTGCAACAACTTTAAACCACTGCTACTAAACCAGTGGTTCTCAACCTTTTTTCAGTGACGTACCCCCTTCGAAGAAAAAATTCTGAAGAGTACCCCCTAACCAGCGCAAAGCCTTTTTGGTTGAAAGAAAGATGTAATGTGATTTATTAAGCCTTGTAACTAGACACATTCAAATTTAAAACTCCATCAATGTCCATAACATTGCTCATTTGTAGTGGTCTCTCTTGAACTATTTCGAAATAAAAAGATATAAAAATAACTAAAGACTTTTATTATTATCTCAATATAAATAAAGATTTGTGCACCTCAATATTATTATCAATTTAAAGTGACCTCTTTTGGAAACATAATAAAGATATGTTCTCAAACTGAACTCATGAACTTAAATATACATTTAAATAAAAGGTTAGCTCAAAACATATTTTTTTAATATTTATCATCTTAAAATATCTTCTTTAAGGATCGAAAAGAATACTGACAGGTAGCTTGTTTCCGTTTGCTTCGGGGAGGCTTTTTGCATTGTGTCTTGAGATGACCTGAATTCAGAAAGTTTCCTCTTAAAAAACTCATGTTGGCTTACCAACATGACTTTCATGCTTTGTCTGGAGATACCGCTGAAGATGTGGTGGCTTAATGCCACTGTTGGCTAATCTCTCCCCACAGAAAAAACAAAAAGTGTAAATAACCCATTCTATGTTATTGTTAATATTGTTGAAGCGTCTTTCTGTTATTTAATTGTGAAATATTTGCTCGCTTTAAAGTCATACAATTTCATTTCCGCTTTTGTATTACTTTTATTTTATTTTGAAAGGGTACCGGTAGAGACGCGGACTTCTTGTTATGAATCATTAACTTCACAACGAAAAACGTTTACGTTTTAGCGCCCCTCCGAAGAGGCACAAACTCTCACGGTGTTGTTTAGGGAAGGCTCTCTGCTCTGGTTTCGCCTTCTTTGGTACTTGTCCCTCTGTGTTTCAGCAGCATTGCTGCTGCACTTCAACTCGACTGTTGAAGTTTTCAAGGCAGGTGATGACAGGTGATGACAGGTGGCGTGTGCCAGGTTGGGTCAAACCATCGGTATGGGGGAGACTCAGATTTTTTAGGATAATTAAATTGAAAAGCCTACTGAATATAAAATTTAGTTCATGAACTTACACTTATATTTTATTGAATATTTGTTAAATAACTATTTTTCAAGGATTTTTGAATGGATGCTAATTTTAAATATATTAAAAAAAAATCTCAAGTACCCCCTGGAGTACCTTCAAGTACCCCCAGGGGTACGCGTACCCCCATTTGAGAATCACTGTACTAAACAATGTCACAAGGTGGACATCTCAGGCTACATTCACACGACAGTTATAAAAAATGCATCACTGTGACTACTTTACACGACTCCCAAGTTTTTGCACACCTCAATGGTGAAGTTTGGAAATGCCCTGGCCCCCGTTTTAGTTTGAAACTGTTGTAGTGTGGATGACAAAAACGCAGACATTTGAAGCCAATGACCCAGTCATCAACATTCACTTCCTGATTGGTTCTTATCAGTCCTGACTCAACAACCGGCAGCGAAGGCAAAACGCTGTAAACACTTAATGTCAGAAATATAGTTCCACCTCGTCGTCGTTCTGAAAAAACACATCTTACAGCTTTGAGGTGTTTTTTTTTTATATTAAAGACAGGTGGGGCTCAGGTTGTGGACGATGCGGTCATCCACAGTGGGAAATATAGACAGCCAGCAGCTTCAGGGCAACTCCAAACCGTCCAAAACAACAATATGTTCATCATTCAAAATATAATTGTGGTGTGGCTCTGTTCTGGTCCACACATGCAGAGCCGGAGGTCCCAGCTTGTCCAAGCATGCAGTTACCTCTGTGAACAACTCGCTCCCAGTCGTCGTCCCTTTTATTGACCGCATTGCTGCCAGCTCCTCCGTAATATCAAAGTCCTTCGTCATCCCACGTACAAAGATGAGTAACTGGGCTGTGTCGCGGACATCACAGCTCTCATGCAGAGCCAAGGAGAAAAAGTCAAAATCTACTACCTTCTTTTGCAGCTGAAGCTCGAGATTTCCCGCGATGTCCTCGATCCTTCTCGTTACGGTTCGTCTGGAGAGGGACACGTTCTCAAATGCCTCTTTATTCTCAGGGCATATTAGTGCAGCGGAGTCCACCAAGCACTCCTTGATAAACTCCCCATCAGAGAATGACTTACTGTTTTTGGCGATTTTGGGGGATAGCACAAAGCTGGTCTTTACAGCTCCATCCCTGGGTGTGGGAAGCTTGGTAAAGAAACCTTGTTGCTTCCCCAGCTTGGCTAGCAAATTTTCCGATGCACGTTCTCCATCGGTCACGTTTCTGTAATTCTCTCTGTGCTTTGTCTCGTGATGGCGATTCAAATTGTAATTCTTAAAAACAGCGATCTTTTCTCAGCAAACTAAGCACATGGCTTTCCCATTGACTTCAGTAAATAAATTCTTAGCAGTCCATGTCTCGTTTAAAGCTCTACATTCTGTATCGAACCCCTCTTTTCTTAACGTGGGTTGACATTTTTGTGGACTAAAGGCCTAATTATAGTCCTGCGACTGAAACCGCGGAAGGCCACGCAGCTGCTTCGACGGACTCGTTTTGGTTTATACTTCTCTAACGTGCTGCGCGTGCAATTCACCGCCAGAACACTAGGCGGAGTAACGTTTTTTTTTCAAAGACAAAACACACAAAGAAGAGACGTCTTCTTCTTCGTCGACTGTTTATTTACATCGCCACTCTGGCTCCTCATAGCCTATTTCTGGCGGACGAATCGGCCAGTCAGTGTTATACAAGTGGTCATACTTTCGGATCTCTTCTGCCAAGTGCTCTTCTATTTGGTCCATATTCGTTCTTCTAAATATTTCGTGATTTCCGCGTATTGTGGGGCATGAAACCGGAAACTAGACTCCGGACGGGATGTAGTAAGCAGACCAATCACAAGCCTGGCGGGCTGCGTGAGGTTCGCGTCGCTTTGTCGTGTAGTTAGAAAAATTGTCGGACGCACGCAAGCCGCCAGAGGGAACGAAAGGGGCGTGTTGCGTGTCTTGCGTGCATGCGTGCAACCCGACTATAATTTGGCCTTAACAGCTAACTCACATCTCTCCTAAACTCCGTTCTCCAACACATGATCCGCTCGCGGGCATTCAGGATGTATGTCAGGTAAAAAAGTTGAAAAAAGGCACCTTCATAATAAAAGAAATGTAGTTGTAATCTGGGCATGATGTTGACTTATTTACGTGTGATTCCTAATATTCCGTTGACATCACGCAGGCCGGTCACGGAGAGCAAAAGGGCTGCATGCAGGCCGGGGGCCGTACAATGCCCAGGCCTGCATTAGACTCTACTTTTCATCACTTAGTTTAAAAGTCCATACCTTCAGGTTGTAAAACAGACTTTATCACTGTTTCTGTTGCAACAACTTTAAACCAATGCTACTAAACAATGTCACAAGGTGGACGTCTCAGGCTACATCCACACGACAGTTATAAAAAATTCATCACTGTGACTACTTTACACGACTCCCAAGTTTTGGCTCACCTGCATGGTGAAGTTTGGAAATGCCCTGGCCCCCGTTTTAGTTTGAAAACTGTTGTAGTGTGGACGACGAAAACGCAGACATTTGAAGCCAATGACCCAGTCATCAACATTCATTTCCTGATTGGTTCTTATCGGTCCTGACTCAACAACCGGCAGCGAAGGCAAAACTACGGTGGCCCTGAGAGCTCAACGAACAGCAACTTAAGAAAACACATGCAAGTTGACAAAACACATGCTAGTTGACAAAACACAAGCAAAGTAAGAAAACGTCTCCATCAATTTCACAACACAACACAACACATTACAGAAACGCGCAGCAAATAGTCACACGCGCTGCAAATAGACGAACGCGCAGCAAATAGACGAACGCGCAGCAAATAGAGGCGACAACACAACGGAAGTGTTTCCAGAGGACAGCTAAAAGGGATGGACACAGGAGACACTAAAACGTCCAATACACTATACAATTTCGGTTCCGCACAGGGGTTGTCATCCCGCGGCTCTGGAGCCGAACACGGCTCTTCAGCCCCTCTGCAGTGGCTGTACTGTACAGTGTTGTGCATATGTTTCGCGATCGCTGAACTTAACAAATCAGTTTTCATATTATTAACGTGAACGTAACGATGAACGTGATTAAACGTCACGTTCATTTTTTAAATCATCATCGTATCAGGCCCTCATGAAATACCAGGAGCGGGCGTGGGTGTGTGTGTGTGTGTGCGCGTGTGTGGCCAGCGCACCGGGGCTCCGACCCCTCCCACTCGCTCGGAGAGAGCCACAGTGAGCTCTGAGCTCTGAAGATGGTCCGATCTAGAGACATGCCGTCTTCTCCTGTTAAACTGAATAAGAAGCGCTAACAAGCAAGCCCCTGTTTGTGAGGAAATGTATTGTCCATAGTGAGCAGGGGTTTGAAACCTTTACTATCAGAAGAGACATTTTGCCCCCTCTACTGAGCGAGTGGGCGGGGTCGGTGCCCCGAGACCCGAGACCGGTCAGCCCGCTACACCAACACACACACACACACACACAACACACAAACACCCGCTTCTGGTATTTCACGTTCATCTTTACGTTCACGTTAAAAATATGAAAAGTGATTCGTTAAGTTCAGCGATCGCGAAACATATGCACAACACTGTACAGTACAGCCACTGCAGAGGGGCTGAAGAGCCGCATTCGGCTCCAGAGCCGCGGGTTGCCGAACCCTGTGCGGAACCGAAATTGTATGGTGTATTGGACGTTTTAGTGTCTCCTGTGTCCATCCCTTTTAGCTGTCCTCTGGAAACACTTCCGTTGTGTTGTCGCCTCTATTTGCTGCGCGTTCGTCTATTTGATGCGCGTTCGTCTATTTGCAGCGAGTGTGTCTATTTGCAGCGCGTGTGTCTATTTGCAGCGCGTTTCTGTAATGTGTTGTGTTGTGTTGTGAAATTGATGAAGATGTTTTCTTGCTTTGCTTGTGTTTTGTCAACTAGCATGTGTTTTGTCAACTTGCATGTGTTTTCTTAAGTTGCTGTTCGTTGAGCTCTCAGGGCCACCGTACAAAACGCTGTAAACACTTAATGTCAGAAATATAGTTCCACCTCGTCGTCGTTCTGAAAAAACACATCTTACAGCTTTGATGTTGATTAAAGACAGGACGGACTTTGGTCTGCTCCTTCCTGAGTTGTTTGATGACTGCCAGGTCCTCACAGTCTTTTGCTCTTACCTCACCCAGCTGTGCCATCACCGCAGATGTTTTGGCTATACAGGCCTTGATAGCTTGGTCTCTGCTCAGATGGGCCTCCATCATCTGTGTGATGCACGGAGGACAAAAGATGCCTTGTTGAGAAATCTCTAGAAGGGACACTTTGGAGGTTTATATTTCAGTCTCGGTCGTCACGCTCACACATTCATACAGATGTTTGCATGTTTGTGTGGCGTCAACTTTGCCTGAGACGGAAACTGTGGGCACGGTGGGGCTCAGGTTGTAGACGATGCGGTCATCCATGGTGCACATCACCTTCAGCACCTCCTGAGAAACCCACAGTGGGAAACATAGACAGCCAGCAGCTATAGGGCAACTCCAAACCATCCAAAACAAAAATATGTTTATCATTCAAAATATAATTGTGGTGTGGCTCTGTTCTGGTCCACACATGCAGAGCCGGAGGCAGGGAGGGCACACCTCCACCTTCCCATCCTTGCTTGCCAGAACATCTGAGGAAAGTTGGAGGATTTTCAAATAGTTGAACACGGTTTTTTCCATGAAGTTGTGTGGTCGGGTCAGAGGTGTTGCTTCATATTGATATCCATGGAACTGATAAGATATGATTTACTCGTCAAATATAATGATGTAGTATCTCCAAAGATGACTTGTTAAAAACAAACAGTGGTGGAATGTAACAAAGTATTTTTACTTATTTACTGTACTTAAGTACATTTTTACGTATCTGTACTTTACTTAAGTAAAAATAATAGTGCATACTTTTTCCTTTTACTACGTTACATTTGGCAGTTATTATCTATACTTTTACTCCAAAACATTTCTACAATATGTGTCGTTACTCGTTACATTTTATGAACACAGTTTCGGGAAATATGGATTGCATTCCTTCATTTTAAATTTCTCATTCTAACATCTGCCTTGTTCTGACCAGTTTTACAGTTTTTTTAATTAAATAAAAGATTTAAAGATATAACATTCATCATCTGTGTGAAGCATGGAGGACAAAAGATGCCTTGTGGAGTAATCTCTTGAAGGAGTATCACTCTGTGGGTGGTTTCTCAGTCATTTGTCCAGGCTTGTTGAGATCAGAACATTGATGATCCAGCACAAAGCCAGACCCAGAGGTGAAGAAGCACAAGCTGAGAAATATGTTGGTTACCAGTTCTCCATTGCATAAGTTGCTAAAAACCTACAGTTCCTTTTAGGTTTTGGTGTTCGTTTTAGTATCCTACGCTAAATTAGTTAATATTAATTTGCTACTTTCAGCATATGTTCAGTTTCTGTCGAATGTGAAAAAAATATACAAAGTGTTCCAGAGTTGTTGTACAGTACAACATAACTTTATAATGCAACAGGGTGGTGAAACTTAGTAAACACAGTTATGTTCTGTCCCTTTTTGTCATTCACAATGTTGTGCTGCAAACAACAGGTTGTTATCCCATCGACTACTGGGGTTTGTTGTTATCTCTTACTAAGTCTAAGTGTGTAACTTGGTGGGGATTTGTTGTTTCGTAAAATAACAATTTTAAGACAATCATCTTTATGTATAAGCTGATACTCATATTTAATATCTAAGTAGCAGCTTTGTAATTTATAATAAAGTATAATAAATGTTTATAGTACAGGTATCTAAGCAAGATGCCATTCAGATTTACCTTAAGCCTCAGTGTACCCTCGAGTTCGGCCTGTATCTGTAAATTACTAGGACGAAACACTTGCTAAAGCTAATTTAACAAGGTGTTGATGTGCAAAAACACTTGGAGATCCTCTTCAGGTCTGCCAGGCCATGTGTGAAATTGAATTATCTGATGGGGGGGGGGGGGGGTGTTAACAACCTGTTAAATATAACAACTGTCAACACAGTTGAACAGACCCATCGAGGTTAACCCCTTGATGCCTGAATTAATTTCCAATAACATAAACAAAATATTATTTGTGTTTTTGGCTGTCATACAGATGCTTAATTAATTGGAGATTGTTAATTTCAATATATCATATACAATAGATATGAAATTAAGCTATCAGGCAAATTAGCGGTATTAGGCATAATGGGGCATAACCTTAATTTAACACACTTTCCAGCCTCTGGTATGTAGATTGATGCTGCTTTTGCTTGGGATTGAATAACAACATATGTTTCTGTACAATCATTGCTGTTCCATCATCACAGTATTTCAAATACAGCTTAATACCTCAAAATAACTTTGCTGCAGAGTCCAAAGGGGCTTGTATATATTTTCCACTCCGACCACTAGATGGCGGCAGAATGCTTCCAATACCTTCCTTGGTATGTGTAATATTTGCACCATCAGGCACAATCCTCACCTCGGCGGCATTAAGACCGGAATGGGGTTTGAGTTGAATTCGTGACATTCGTCCACAAGAGGTTAAATACCTGCAACCTTCCATTAATCACTTAGAAGTGAGGAAGCCTCTTGGATGAGCGATGAAGTGTCTTCATGAAACACAAGCAAGTCCAGTTATTCAACCCCTGAAGATACCATGACCTGGAGGACTGGGAATCTTCACAGATACAAGCTCAACATATTTCTTATCACACTGATGTTTGTTCAAGTGTTAATTGTTCAGGCAAGTTTTGATTTAATTAGTTCTTTGATACTGTATAAACTAAAGGAGGCATGTTTGAAAGCTGAGCCGACTTGAGTGTGTATCGGCTAGACCTTGATACCCACAGCTTCATCTGGCTCCACATGACATCATCAGCATGAGGCATCAGCATTCATTTTCAAGATACTTTGGCTTAGTTTCTGGATAGTGGTAGGAAGGGCAGATACATCAAGCATCTTTAGATACAGTTACTGATCTAAACAAAAGTGTAAATCAACATTATCTGAGCTGATCTGAGGTTTGGTTAATTAATAAAACAAGAACTGGACGGTCAGGTGTAACACACAACTCTTTATTGACATATCGGTGTTTCTAAATTGACATGACCTCCACATAAGTGTCACAACATGTTACCGTGACACAGAATCTAAATAAAAGAACACTCAATGTTAACTCATACAGAAATTAAAGCTGAAAAATAATTATAGCAGATATTACCTCCTTTGTCAGGAGGTTTAAATTAGGCATAATACACAATAAAGACCGGAAAAAAAACGTTATACAACAACACAATGACTGTGGGTTTACTGCTGCAGAATAAAGATCTACTGTGATTTCAGAGCAACAACAGACAGTTCTTAGTTCTGCAGTTCTGTAAGGAAGCATATACAGTTTACTCAGGCACAAATGACAGCTGGCACTTTGATAGAAGCTATAGGAAAGTTGACAGATCATTTACGTTTATTGCATTAGGGAACCTATTATTGTTAAGCAGATTGGAAATATGCTACGGAATCAGGTTTTCATCAATTGTCCAAAAACATAAACTGCCAACATTTTGAATATGTCTGGATGAACTATATAGAAACGCATAAAAAATATGCATTGGCATATCTATGTTGTAATAAAGACTTCGCAACTCAGGATAACAGCATAAATATCTTGTTGGTGTTTAGATACAGATTCCATATTTATGAGTTTAATGATTATTTATTGTATAATAACTTAGATTATCTCAAGAAAACTACACCATGAAAATGAAATCCATCTCAGGAGATACAGATGTAATTATTACCAGTCAATATGAAGTGACAATGAATGAATTACTTAGGTGAGGCAGGTGATTCTTTAAAATCCAGCACAACATACCGTCAGTACCATCAACATGACCGAGTCCGTAATGGTAATTTAATCAAGCCTTGAGCCAGTGTTCAGAGTGTGGCAATACAACAGTTATATATACTGATAAGGTAATGTAATATTGTGCATTATTTTCAATGAAATAGGGCCTGTCTCGCTTACTAACTCTAGACAACAGGAGTATTCCCCATAGCCAACACACAACAGCTCATAACTTGCTGAGCTTCTGTGTCCTTCACCTTTTAAACAGTTCATTCTACTCCTGAATAATCAAACAACGTAGCATTTATACCTTAGCTAAAACCTAGTGTGCTGCCTAGTCTGTTACAGATATTACAACCATTGATTGGAGATGCTATCAGTGCAGCATAAACAGGACAAAGTAACACTACACAACAGCCCAGAGTGCATTTAAAATCAGAGGCAAGAAAACAGAGACCAGATGAACTCCAGAGTTTGACATGAATCATTAAGTCAAACTGAAATAATAAAATATACTTGGGACAAAGCTGTTAGCGTCACAAAATGCTGATCGTCATGTATATGAAGTAAATTCTCTCTATATAGTAGCTAGCATACTCTGAAGACATGGTAAACCTCCTTGGCTGAAAATGTTTCAATCAACATGAGCTGAATGGAGATCATGCAGAAAGAAAACCTCTGTTTAAGGAGCCTACATGTTAAAACACAATACTTTAACACTCCAGTGGATGAGGTCTGATCAACTTGTGAAGGTGGAAGTTCCAAAAAGAAAATCCTCAACCTCCATGGAGTTTAGAGCTGACGGATGAATGACTTAAATTACATATTTATTTACATTTCACAGCCTCCCACCAAAATGAGCCATATTTCAGTGGCTAATTACGAACCAAAACACAGAAAATGTGCCCATGTGCTTGGAAACAAGTCTTTGGTACCATCAAATCATCTTTTTCCAAAAGCTAGTACAGATAAAAGCTATGAGAGGAGCTCTGGTTTAACAACCCTTTTCTACTTGCTTGGGGAAACCGATACTGGACGCTGATAAAACTTCCTTTGGGAAAAATATACAAATGTTGTATTTTTCTGAGACACTGATACTGTATTGATATGCTTTAAAAAACAATGCAGGGTTTCACCATTAGGATATCGGCCAGTGATGGTACTCTAAGGCTACATTCATAACATGACATTTTCATGTGAAAACAAATCAACTCTGATATGGAAATGCCGGCTGACCACACTACTGCAGAGGTTTAGGTCAGTTTTTTAAAACTGAGACGTTTGGAAAACTGTTCTGGCCCCGTTTTGGTTTGAAAACTCTGGGGTTGTGTTTTAGTTTGGACAGATAGGCACAGAGATATTTGGAAACGACATGAACACACCAACTTGCTGATTCTGATGATATAGCCTCTGATTCATCAGGCTCCTTACATTCACATGACCCTCTTCCGGCAGAAAACAACAGGCATTTAATCATCAATGACAAGTGTGGCGGAGCGTGCTGCTTTTGCTAACAGTTGTTGTGCAGTTACACTGTTTTCAAACAAAATTGTAGTAGTATAGATGTAGCCTAAGTGCTGAGGGTTAGGTTTTTGTGTTACTGTTTGAAGGCCTTTTTTTGCTTCCCATTGTTCATCACAGGTGGTTCGTCGGTGACTCAGAGGATAGCTCCATGAGGTACTATGAACCAAGATCAAGAGTGCTGCACACGGCAGTGACTCTGAACAAGCTGATATTGACAGGAGACATTTTATCAGACTGAGCACAACATTGGTCCAAGTAACAATGTATTGGCTGCTGACCTAGCTCATCTGGTGCAGAAGGTATAAACGGCACCTTTTTGCTCATTTTAAATGTGTAACATTAAATAAAAAAAACAAAAAATTTGCTTTTTTAATTGACACAAGACTGTGACTGACTGTAACCGAGGACCCAGCCAGCTGTGCAGCCCCATCCCTCAGTGGAGCAGGATTATCTGGCATCATTAAGCTGCCTGGCCACTGTTAAGATCTCCTTGGCTCCTTTGCTCAGCAGTAGGTTGGCCAGGTTAAGCCCCAGCCTCTCAGCTCTGTCTTGGGCTTCACCCGAGATCTTGGTTGCTGTCACTCCCACACGTTGGACCTGCTCGTCCACCTCTTCCGAGCTCTGTCACACAGAGACACAATTTCAAAGTACAGTTAGGGAGGTGATACCACACACACACACTCGAAAAACAAGACGATTTCAGACTAACTACATGTTTCATCCAGACTGTATGTTTGTGGTCCCAAATCGTTTTTTTTAATGTGTTTGGCTGTTACCTTGTCAGCAGTAGCAGCGATACTAGTCTGCATGGTTTCCTTCAGACTGTCTGATCCGTCCAGGCTGTACACTGCTCCTGTCAGGTAGAGCTGAGAAAACACAACAACAAACTCTATTCAATGTTGTTCTTTCATCATTTAACAGTCAATATTAATTAGTTTAACCCAGTCTTCTAGTCTGCTTATTTTTTTTACTTGTAGTCCTAGAACCCAAATGAGTCACATAACGTCACTTGATGTCTGCCACAGAAACTGGCAAACATGAACATGTCCGGCTGAGTGAATTCATTAAAATGGAACGACTAGTTTTTAGCCACCTATCTACCAGGCGTCATTTGCAAGTTCCAGGAACAGCATAGTAACATTTAAGCAAAAAAGCCTAAAAGTCCAGCAGATGTGGTAAAGCGTTATACATTAAGCCTGAAACATGCTTCTGCGACTGCGTCTGCGTCTGTTCACGCCGCTGTGGCGCAAGACTCGTTTTCATTCATGCTTCCCCAACCGTTGCGCGTCTTACAAAGCAATTCCGCGTCAGAACACTAGGCGGAGTAATGCTTTTTGTCGAAGACGACCTTAGAGACGCCTTCTTTCTTCTTCGTCGATTGTTTATTTACATAGCCCCTGCGGCTCCTCGTAGCCTTTTTCTGACGGACAAATCCGCCAGTCAGTGACAGGTTATACAAGTGATCATACTATCGGATATCTTCTGCCAAGTGCTCTTCTATTTGGTCCATATTCGTTCTTCTAAATCTTCCGTGATTTCTGCCGGTATTATGGGGCATGAAACCGGAAATGCAGCTCCAGAAGGGATGTAGAGCAGACCAATCACAGCCTTGCGGGCTGAGTGAGCTTGCAGAGCTTTGCCGTAGATTTTAGAAAAGGGGGTCGACACCCGTCAGCACGTAAGGAGGGATACATAAGCACGTAAGGGACCCGGAAGGGCTCTTGCGCTTACGGGCCCGTGAAAACGCAGAAGCATGTTTCAGGCTTTAGGCTTAAAACACGGTGCAAATGATGTTGTTTTTCGAGTCGAATACGAATGTCGGGGTTTGCGGACACTTGGATGACACCACATGAGCAGTATCTAGGCATATTGTGTTATTTCAGTCGTTTTATTACGTCTGAAAAGCTGGTCACTAGTTACTTCAATCAAACACTTCACCCAACCCTTCATGCTTAGTAGATAATGAGTGAGTTTTCGATTCTGGATGAACTATCCCTTTAAGTGTAACCACACATTTATTGTTGGTTACTCTGAGAAATTGGGTTGTGCAAGTAACTGAAGAAAATCTTTACTGCAGTAACTTGGATTACTTGCAGCAAAGACGAGATCAAAAGGTTTTTCCTCTACTTTGACATTATTTTGAAACAATACTTTGAATAGACAAATACTTGTGGTAGGTGTGCAACATATAGCGTACAACAGGACTTTTAAACTTTAATAAGAAGAGGACCAAACTGTCAAATCCCTGGGGGATTTGACCACTATTTGTCCACTAATAGCTATAGACAAATCTTATATTAGAAGACACATATGGAATAAACTAGTGACACACATCCCTTTTCTTTCAATTTAGTCTGGTATCATTATAATCAATTCAGCAGCAGCCAGTCCATACAAAAAAAGTAGAAAGGTAATTAGGGATGGATACAGATTTTCAAAACATTCCATTCCATGCAGTCTCAGGCAATAGATATGGTTATATGAGTTTAACCAAATTCATGACGAAGTAACATCATCATTCAGACACACAGCTTTCGTTTTGGCTTCTCCAAAAATATCCTCGATAAGCTTAACCAGTGAAGCATCTCCTCTGATAGCACCGTGTGTTAGCGTGCAAGCGTGGGTCAAGTCGCCTGTCAGTGTCTGTGTGCTATCAAAGTTAAACCTCACTTCTATGACATCACACATATACCAGCTAGTTGGACAGACCTGGCATAGAAGGATAGACTCTTCCAAACATTTGCTCTTGAGGAACTAAAGAGATTTAGGTCCAGACTCTCTCCAGAGGTTTCTTTTGATACTCGAACAACGCAGCAAGAGAATCTTTGCTCAGACCCGTGCACACAGCAGCAAATCCCTCTCAGGATTCAGTTGTGTATGAGTAGACCTTGTAATATTACCTGGGAGTCTTTCACTTCAGTGTTCACAGCCACTGGAACGCTGCACCCACCCTCCTGCAAAGTGGCAAACATATTTTATTGAATACACTGTGTATGCCATGTTCATAGAAAAGGAAAATGAGTGGAGGGATCTGTGTACCAGCTGTTTGAGGAAGGCTCTCTCAGCTATGCAGCGCAGCACAGTTTCAGTGTCGTGAAGGACAGACACCATTTCCAGGATGTCTACATCTCTGGCCCGAATCTCCACTGCCAGAGCCCCCTGGAAAAGACAGGCATACACACATATTAGCATAATCGATCATCAGTCATCCATCAATTATACTTCTCTTTTATGAGTCATAAGTTGTATTCCATTACCTGTCCAACAGCGTACATACAGTCTTCAGGCTCCAGGACCTACCAGTGGAAAAAAGTTAGTTAGATGAGAAAGGTCACACAAGAAAGATTTAAACAGAGGACCAGGATATGGTCAGAACTGTACCTGGCTGATCCGGTTGTCCCAGCCCATCCTCTTGAGGCCAGCAGCAGCCAGGATGATGGCATCAAAGTCCTCCTTCTCATCCAGCTTCTTCAGACGTGTGTTCAGGTTTCCACGCTGAGGAATAAGGTTAAGGACAGAAACTGCCTTGCTCATGAGAAAATATATCCTTAAACCAAAATAATAAACAGACGGTTTGTTGTGTGGTAAAAACACAAATTATTTCGTTCTCATTTTCAGCTGCAATCGTTTGCTTTCTTGGAGGATACGATGTCTTTGAACACGAGTTGGGGGAATCTCTTCTTCAGCTGAGCAGCGCGGCGCAGTGAACTGGTGCCGATGACACTAAACAAACACACAGTATGAGGTCAGGCAATTCATACCTTTGAAATGACTGTGAGCAAGTACAACTAAAGACACTATCCATTGTGCTTTACCTGTTTTCTGGCAGAGAATCAAGAGTTTTCCCTGCATTTTTTGGGTGTAAAACCACTGCATCATGGGGATTTTCTCTCCTAGAAGGAGTAACAAAATCAAAGCCCGTTGAGCCATTACACCTGGTCAAAACAACCTTAAAGAGTTAGGTTTACCCAAATTCTATAGGGATCTGCAGAACAGACAATAAGCAACATTTGACTTGCATGAGATCAATTATTGATCTGGGAAATAGGAACTGTTTGGGTCCCAAACACAGCCTTACAATCTCCACTGTTCCACTTTAACATCAGCGGCTTGAAATAATAAATGACGGTGTCCTTCTGATAAAGTTCTCTACACAAGTTTATCAAAAGTCATCTCCCTATAGATCTCCCTATAATTGTCATGGAAGGGCTGTTATTTAAATGATTTTAAATCTCACAACCAAAATAACAAACTTAAAATATGCAGACTTCCTCTGTGTGTCAGCACACGTACTTCAACACAGCTCCAATGGTGAATCCTGGAGGCAGAGTGGTGGGAAGGTCTTTCAGTGAATGAACAACCAGATCAACCCTGTAGGACACAGAAGAACCCAGTCATATATACATGATCCTTTTATGTTTCAATACATAATACAACCACTCAATGGTGAGACATATGTTATATCTTCAAGGCAGCTAAAGATCAGAGAGATGTGCAGCATCTGAGGGCTGCAGGCGAAATCAAAAGGATTCCTCTCTGCATGGATTTCTTTTGTTGTTGAGAGGAAGTTAAATGGCAGCTACAATACAAGAAGTATCAGTCTTCCAACGTGAAGCCCTTTCAGTTAAACCGTTTGTGTCAGCTGGTGAAACAATGAAGTGAAGACAGTGTGGTGTCAGCCACAGATGACACAGGTCCTACTCACTCATTCCTCTCCAGAGCAGTCTCCAGCTCTTTGGTGAACAAACTCTTCTCTCCAATCTGCAGGAGAAACAAAACACATTGTTATTATACATTCATCTGTTATAGTGAATATGAGCTACTTCTACATTGAGTAATCATGATCTGCATTTTAACGCATTTTTGTATTTGACTTAAAAAATCAGTACAATTTGAATAAAAATAAATAAATTATACCAGGAATCGAGGTTAAATGTAAGTGTTATATTTGAATATGCCACCTTGGGCTCTGAGATGTTGTACAGGAATTGGGGATGGCATTGTCTGGGATATTTTTAGATTAATATAGAAAATAATCGGCAGAAATTAATAGTAACAAAAATGTCAGCTGTGACCAGAGATGTGTTCATTCTTCACTTAAACAATGGTCAGTTAATCACCTTTGATAGAGCCGTGTCAAGGATTTTGTCTCCTGTCGTAGACATGCCAACTGAAAGAGAAGATAGAATGATTCCATTTATATAAATCAACCACACACAGAACGGTGAAAACACAGATCCACAGGTTTTGGACACCAGTAATTTGTCCCCAGTTATGACACAGAGGACATAAAGGTGAAGTAACACAACCTGTGGCCGGGTAATGAATGGCTACAAGACCGTAACAGTTTTTTTATCAGTGAGTAAGACAAAAGGAATGACTTAGCGTTGTTACTACGAGTATATTGGATTCATTTTAAAAGGACTTTTTCATAGTTCACAGCTACAAAAGTGTATTTGACATGTGCAATGCATTGTTTGGTATCAAAAACAAACTAAATCAGTTAAACAGAAGTTTGGGATGATTCTCACCTATTTCCAAGTTGAGTTCAGGGTAAAGGCCTTTCAGCTTCTCCGCCACACTGTCAGTCTGGATGCGAGCCAACTGGGATAGAAAAGAATAAAAACCTTCAACTTTAGCGAGACTTTTTTCATATTTGTTAAAAAAAACTAAACAAATTGAACAATCAAATGACCTTCCAATCAGACTGAAGGAGGAACCGTTATCTTAAAAAGACCTTGTGGTGTATTTTATCTCTGCAAGAAGAGCTCCAGACATCTCTCTTTACTGTATCTACAGCGTGCACGAGATAACTGGCAGTTAACTGACACATTAGGAATCTGCTGGATCTAAGTTCGCACATTTTAATCAAAGCCAAAAATATTAACTGGAAATATACAGTTGTACTTTACCTGACTTTTGCGGGTTCCGATCCGGATGACCCGACTAACCTTGCCATTCCCATCCTGCAGGGGCAAAAGAGAAGTTAGCTGAAAGACTTTTAGCTTATTATCTGCAGAGCCTCTTCCTGATATTATCGCTGGTGTTCATCAATCCCCCCCTACACGTTTATATAAATGCAATAGAAACCCTTTCTCTGCTCGCCTCACCGTGATGTATTTGTAAGGTCCAGCCTCCATAATTCTCAGTCCGTACCGGGTGTCTGCACTGTGGAGCCTATTGTGTGCTCTGTGTGGCTGGGAATGCCTGCTGTGTCTTGGTAAGGAGCTGTGCTGAGGTCATATGGCCTCTACATACTAAACAGAGGTCTTTTTTACCAGGAACCACCCCACTTCTTCAAGATCTCCACCCCAAGATATCTCTGGTCCCTGAAGATAAGGGCACTAATTCACCCGAGTCCGTTATAAGAGGCAGGGAGGGGCAGCTCCAGGGTATAAGGTGTGGTCATTAAAACACAGTGTGTTTGGAAACTTTCTTATTTCTGAATAGAAAAATATGCTATGAAAATTCAAATCACAATTTTCACTGCTGTTACTTGAAAGGATATGTTTAATAACCATTTAAATAGTTATATATACACAGAATGAGGCATCATATATTTAACACTATGCACTACAATATCTTAAAATTATCTAAATATGTTCCTCCTGTATTAAAAATTTGTGATGAGGAAGGAATAATGTATATTAAACAATTACCTTTTTTATTATATTTAATTTGTTGACTTTGTCTGCTAAGAGATGTTAAGGAGAGGAGTATTGCAGATAATAATACTGTTATAAATAATTATATTGTGAAATACAATATAGAAGAGAGTCCCTGAGAGAAACCCCAATTTAGGAATTTAGATTCCAATTTCATTTATTGTGAAAATACTTGAGGTTCACATGTTTGACCATTGACCTTTTCTCATGTGTATAACAGGGCTGGGCAACTGAGCACCATCAGTGATTATAGCAATATAATTTCCTCAATAACACGGTAGATAAGTCCACTATATAATACATAGTCCAACACAGTGAGGACATATATCACATCATTGATCTACATTCAATTTTGTTTCTCTTTTTATCAAGTGTTTGTCATTCTCTGCTCATAAAGAAATAATATGATACTCACTGTGATGATGATTGAAATCGACTGATAACCTCCCCCCCCAAACCCTAAATTATTGATATAACGTTGGTGAGTCAGCATTATCTGTAATAATAGATCAAATTTATTTATGTTTTTCATTTTATTGAAGAGAACTGTTTCATCTGTCTTCATATCTAACAAGTCATCCTGTCAAAAAACCTTGAGGCTGCATTTTAACTGTTTAGTTTGTCAAGAGCCATCCCTCAGAAATCTAACTTTTTACTTGCATTCAGCCAAACACTGTCTTACTACACCATGGACATTTCTCAATGTGTTCTTACGGGAGCTTATAATGGACACATTCATTCGGCATCAGTGCAATACAGTTTACGGCACTTTATAAACGAACACTGACAACATTAAAACGTGTGTCCCTTCCTGACAAATAAGAAACGTGAAGTTCGCTAAACTAGTTTTAACGCAGTAAAACACATCAGATGTGTTTCTGCTCGGTTTCTGAGCCGAAGATCGGGGTCACTTCTCTTTAAACATCAGAAACCATGACCCTGTCAAAGGCGTCATTAGTAACATCAGCCAGGGACTCAAACTGCCGTGTAAACGCTTATAAACTTCTTCTTTTACACACCCCGCCCCTCCTGCTTCATACTGCCCAATACAAAACAGCATACTAAAACAGACCGAAGCGTGAGCCAATCCCCGCGCTCCATTTTACGTCGCATACGGAAATGGCGGTCGCCAGCAAGGGGAGCAGTGAATGAAGGCGCCTCATGCCTAGTGTAAAAACACCGGCTCAGTGTGAGAGAAAACCTACCGGAGAGTTTTTCTCCTCCGACATGTTGACGGTCCGCTTCCCTCTGTCGATGTTCAGTCAACAACGCGTCTGCGTGGACGGTGCCCCCATTAAAACCCCGAAAGGACTTGAGGTAGTGGCAGTACTTCTCTCAGACAGCTCCCACATGAATGAACCCGAAACGTCGTGATGTCATTGGACCGGTTGGAGGTCATTTCCTGGTTTCGTCCTGCGGTTTCCTATTGGAAGAGAGCGTGAGAGAAGTCAGGGCCAATTACAGATCTCACACTTCTCTTTTCTGGACGTGTCACCTTATCCGTGTTCCCTGTGCAAATCCTTATTCTGTGTGAGGATAGTGAAATTATGTATTTACATACTTGGATCATGAGAGGATGTTTTAAAAGCTTATTTTAAACAATTATTACAAACCTTTAACTTAAGGCCTTTAGCAACATTTTGAAGGGATTGTTCCCCCAAAAATGTTTACCCCAAAATAATATTGTATTTGATTTGGCTGAAACACCCTTGAAACTCCAAAAGTGTTTTTGTGGACTCAAACACTTCACCCACCTGGCATAATAATGAGTAGATGATGAGTGGATTTTCATTTTTGGTTGAACTAACCCTTTAAAGCTTTAAACTCGAATTTTTGAATCTGAATTTATAACATTGAAAATTAAAAGGGAAAAAAACTTATTTGAAGACTAAAATTCAGTGTAAAAAAAATTAAAATGCACAATATCGATGAAAAAATAATCTGAGCTAGAAATTCTAAGGCTTTAAAATGTCCAACTATGATTAGATTTATTTACTTCCATAATATAAATGTTCGATGGTGGAGGAAACACTCAAATAGTTTACGTCTTTAATGCTACTAAGTCATTGTGGCTGAGTCTTCCTTATCCACTGTCTTCAACAATGAGAACGTGTAACAAAGTACATTTTTTAAATGTCACGTAGTAGAAGGTACAGATATTTGCTCATACGTGAGGTGGAGTAAAAGTACCTGAAAATAAATGTTCTTAATCAAAGTAAAGATACATGAAAAATGCCTTAACAAAGTAAATGTACATCGTTACATCCAGGGGTGGACTGGGACAAAAATTCAGCCCTGGCATTGTCTGTCCAGACCAGCCCACTACATTATCAGCGGACACCACATAGAAGTCCACAAATCTCGCGGCGTCTTCTCTCATGCATACTATTGTTACCACCTAGCTCAAAGACGGCAACAAGAAGGAAGGCCACACACAAACCTCTCAAGCCAAAAGTAAATTTATTTAACTCCAAATCAAGATAGCCCAAACTACGTAGTGGGATGTGTAAAATATGTTACGCATCAGTGGTGTGAACAGTGTTTGGATGCCCCTGGAAGCAGCCTTTAGATCTGCAGCTGAAGCCCAGCCCAAAAGGGCAGGCCCAGGGTGACGCCCCTGCCAGCTCTACCTGTGTCTGGAAAACAACTCCTCAGGCTCTCACATGTCAAGTGGTCAACCTGAGAAGGACAAAGATACATTATAATGTCTCTACTCATCACAAATTAAGTATGATTTCATAAAACATAAAAAATGATAAACTGACCAGACTAGAGGAGACTCAACAGACAAACTGATACAGTGAAGGCAGAGAGTGGAGGCAGACAGAGAGCAAAATTAAAGAAAATGTTTTCCTCTGTCCTGCACCTAGAGTTGAGAACTTTTTGGATGTGTGTTTCTTTTAAAACCTTTTGAAAATTATTATAATAATGAAGTATGAATTTATACATAAAAAAATACATGATAAACTTACCAAATTCTAACAGTGGTCCCAAATGTCCACATATAAAACAGAGGGAGAACGAGTCCTCAAATATATCACAACCTGTAATGGAGAATAATTGATCATTTAGTGTACATGATCACACCATTAAGGATCAACACATAAGCACAATAAAACTTCTGAAAAGAATTATTAAAATGACAAATAATGAATCACTACATCCATAATGATTATAAATGATTAACAATGACAATGTGAGATAATAACAATAATATTATATCATTCTCACCTTATCACTACTATCACTCACTATTACTTGTATTCTGTTTTCAGTACAGCTTGATTCTGCATCTATTTACAGCTCAGAAAGTTTACTGTTGCTATGGCAACAGTAAACGACGTTAGCAGCTTTAGCTATCTTACCTCCACTCGCTCATCATTGTGAGTCCTCCTCGCTCGTCTCCCGGCGCACCTGCTACTGCTGGGCTGGTGAACCCGGCACCAAATAGGTCCGTCAGTTTGGCACATTTAGCAGCCTCCACCTCCAGAGACTTTTTTTCCGATGCTTCTCAGCGCCACCCGGGAGTTTTTTACTCTTATTATCCATTTTAAGTTTCTGTCTCAGCAGCAGCCCGTCCCGCGACTCCCCCCTCCAATGCCATGAGGTCCCGCCCCACCCTGGTTTGTGTTGTGATTGACAGCACTGTCAGGGCTCTCTGAGCCTGTCAGCCCATGATTGATTGACAATGACAAACAATAGACCAATAATATGTGTCGATGCTGGCAACACACTGCTAGCCCTCTGTAGCCAATTGGCCGGCCCGATCGGAGGGAATTTAGAGAGGAAGAAGAGAAAAAAAAAAACATAGCGGACCAGACCGGCCTACATTGGGTCAACGGCCCACCGGGACGATGCCCGGTATGCCAGATGGCCAGTCCACCCCTGGTTACATCCCACCACTGGTTAATTCTCCAATTGAATGGGGCTGGCAATGTGGTTCTTCGTCTTCTTTTCATACACAGTTGAAATGGTGACATCTGGTGACCAACAAAAGCTACTGCAACATTACGAAGTTTGTGACAACACCATGGATTGTATATAAAGGGCAACACCCACCTGAAAGGCCCTTGTGTCACTTGATAAGGTGCTTAAGTGCCACAAACCAGTTAGAACACTATACCAAAGGCAAGGCAAGATCACATTGAACCACAATGAACAAAGACACAACAGGATTAGTGTTCTCTCTGAACCAAAAGCTGGATCATTGATCATGCAGTGTCTTTTTACAGTGTCATTTACTTTACATATAATATGCTATATGTTATCTGTCACTTTTAACTACTGTTTTAATTGTGTGTATTCTTTTATGACTCGCAGTCCACAGTTTCCTGTACAGTGATGAACCTCAAGTAATACTGACTGGGCATTTACAATTCCTCATTTCATTTTCGAAAAAATTTGAAAATCCAAGGAGAGATAAAACAAAATTTAAAGGCACATCTGAAATGTTATGTCAACACTGACTTCAATTGAAATGTCAATCTTCATGATGTTCAAAGCTCAAGTAAAGCTACCTCTATAACCTGATGTTTTCATTTTGCATAACACACACGTATATTTTAGTTTCACTTTACTCTTTTCACATCTGTTGTATTTTCACTCTTACATTTCTGCCATATTGTCATGTGACCTTTTAGCTCTTGTCTAATGTTTGCCTTCAGTTCTTCATTTGGGTTTATCATTATTATCGAGCTATTATAAATTATTATTATCAAGTTATTATTACTATCATGAATTATTATTATTGTTGCGGTTTTTGTTGTTATTACCCACAGACACACACAACCTGTGTTTGATTTCTAAACGTGATGGTATTTTACATGTTTTTACTAACATGTTTCTTATTAACATCACACAGGAAAGAGCTGAAGATGGACAGTATTTCGCCCCGTGTTGGAAATCTGAACAGTGTGAAGAAGAACCGCCCGTGGAAGTCGCACTAGTAAGTTATTTATGCAACAACAGTTTGGGGCCCACGTCACTGATTCCACAGTGGGCTGATCTAACGCTGCTCTTCCGGTGGAGACGTGGCTCTGTGCTGCTGCCATATTGACGCTAGCTAGCTAACAACCACACAACGAGAAGTCAGCTGCACAATCGCTCCTTATTATTCCAGAGTGATACGAAATCCCCTCAAAGCGAGACACGCGAGAGACTGAAGACCGTCCTACCATAGCGAGGGACCAAAATGGTGAGTTATTTCTCTGCCTGTTATCGGGCCTTGCATTTATCATAACATTGGCTAACCTGGCGAGAAGCTAAGGCTAGATGGGTCTCAGTTAGCTAGCTTCTCGATGAGGAGAAATACAAACGCTTCCTGTCAACTCCGTCGGGTTGACAGGTTCAACTCACTACGTACCTGCTAAAGTGAGACGAACGAACCATTTCGTTACCCAACTGAGCGTGTAGTGACTGGACGACGCTGAATGTGCTGATACGGCTGACGTTAACTAGCGCTACAAGCTAGCGCTGAGGTTAGCTCCTGTCATTAGCCGGATACGGGCTAAACCTGCCAGACTGTCACCAGCCAGACTACACCGTGCTGCAGTAAACCAGTGACATGTGTATGCTGGTATAATTATTACCACTTGTTTTATTACAGTTGCTGCTCGTTAACATCAAGTTGAGATACAGTGCAATCGGTGTCTGTCATTCCCAGCTTCAGCCATTGTCAACGTGGAATTAATGCACGAACCACCATTCAAGATTGCCGTGATGCAAAATGTGTTTTACGACTTGTCAGATATTAACACAACTTAAAAACGACCTTTCTGCTGCTGGATCCCAGTTACATGTTACAGACAGACATGTTGTATTTGCTCATAGTGGATCTGCCATCTACTTCCTTAGTCATCATTCTCACCTATAGTTGTAATGTTAGTTGTAATATTATTTTGTGTGATGCACACACAGTGCCGATCCCTCATGGGTTCATAACTTTCTGGCCATGGTTGTCTTTTTCACCAAGATCTGCTTTTAAAAACTGTCCTCCCCGAGCCAGAATAATTTAACATAAATAGAGGACGTGAGCTCAGAAGACCATCCCATATGTCTTTGTTGACAGCACAATAGAGCAAAATGTGAACTTTATTCTTAATTTCACAAAATGCACTCAACAAACATAATTTGGCAACACTTTCTCTCACCTGAAACAACAAACGTTTGTGGCATCCGTAGTTAAGGTAAAATGATGAATCATCACCTCTATTATTAAGTTCCTGTAGACGCATTGTTTACTTCTGCCTTTTGGTCTCATTTGTACTCTCACACTGTGACTGTCCAATATGTTTTTTGTTTTTTTTACTTACACTCTGTAGCCAAAGTAATCATGATTTCTCATCGCCTGCAGGTGCTGTTGGCAGCGGCGGTGTGCACCAAGGCCGGGAAGGCCATTGTATCGCGGCAGTTTGTGGAAATGACCCGGACTCGTGTAGAGGGTCTCCTGGCTGCATTCCCCAAACTGATGAACACGGGCAAACAGCACACCTTTGTTGAGACAGACAGTGTTCGCTATGTGTATCAGCCTCTTGAGAAACTCTACATGGTCCTCATCACCACCAAGAACAGCAACATTCTTGAGGACTTGGAGACGCTCAGACTCTTCTCCCGCGTGGTAAGAAATAATGTCGTCTTCCTGTATATTTCTGCCACATCTGCCAGATATTTATCCACAGATTATAGATATTTAACATTATCTACATTTGAAACCTGAGCATAAAATGGTTTACAGTCTGCTGCTGTAATCTGTTAATCTAACTTCATAAACAAAAAAGTTGAGAATAATATTTTTCTAATCTTAATTTCACTTGTAGCTTTGATCATATTTTCCCATACTGCTTGACTTGCATAGATACTTGTTCCAAAATTAATTTAAATAAGGGAAAACTGTTTGACAGAGACAAATGTAAATTAGTTGATCAACATTCACACCCTGTGAATGTGTTTTGTTTACTCATTTGGTCCAACTAGTTGTCTTGTGACAACCTGAATTTATGTCTGCAGTGTAACAGCAAACACTTGTGCACTGCCTTCCTCTTTAATTTTCTGATAACAATTTTGGTAGCACAGTTGAGACTGGGTTGATGTTTTGAGCAAGAATTTCATATTTTCTACCTGGTCAGTCTTACACCTAGTGATTGCTGGTAGATTAGTGCAGGTGTGTGATCTTGATAAACTAAAAGTTTGAGGCTGTAAAACAGCAAATGTCTGACAGTATTTGAAATACATTGAATTTGAATCTCATGACATCAGATGCAGGACCTCTCCACTTGCAGCATCCAAATATAGATGGGTGGCATCAACGCATGTTAAGATCAGGGTGGTGCACAGCCACACAAGCGGTTTTCAGACATGAATACTGGGTCCAGACTTTCTTCAGAGGTTGCCTCCTGTCTTGGAGGTCTGGCACTTAGATCTGGCACTTAAATCACGTGGCGCTGCTGCCTGTGATATGAGCCTGAGAAGAAAACACATGGGTAGTCTTACCAGCATGAATGCAACCCCCAGTGAGGCTATCAACTGCATCAGTTATTTAGGTGAGCTATTCTGACTCTGGCTTCGGGGATGGAGGCTTGTCCAGGATGGGCAGAGATGACTTAGTGGATGGAGCCCCAATGGGCCCGCATTAACAAGATGTTGCGCTGTGTGTGAGGCCCAACTTTTCACTGCCAAAGCCAACATGTTTGATGTCTAATGGGGAGAGAGAATGGGTGAAGACACAGCAAAGGGTGAGCCAGCAGGCACCATACTTTGAATTGTGCTCAACAGGTTAATTAATTACAGATTTGAAATCTCAAGAAGAGAGACCATTAAATCAGCAAAACAAAATGACTCACCACTAATAGCTGATATGTTTGGTCAAGCTGCCCTACTGTTGTTGATGTTCATTTCAATATGTCCTCACTCTATTTATCCTTTTAAATGAATAGACTTAGATTACAACTCAAAATGTAAAAAAGTATTTCATAAGAAAAGGAGGGGTTTACAGATTAAAGTTCACCAGTGCTATAATGGATTTTTGTAATCTTTTTTACTTTAGGAGGTTAGGGACCAGCTATTGAGCACCCTATTCATGACTTTGTCATCTTTTGTTGCTCTGCTTAGCTCATGAGATTTAATGTCAGTAGGTGGCGGTAATTGGCTGTGGATTTACTACAACTATTGACTATAATGGGTGGGAAATTTAATATTTCTGAAACAACATTATTTTTATTATTATGATTAAAGTTGCCATTTGTTAAATACATTAAATGTGCATGGATTATTCTCTAGTGTTGGCTTGTTAGTCAGTAGAAAACTCACATCTTGTTCAACTTGTTTCATTGTGACTTCAATGACGAGGAGTTTGCTAAGTATTAGTTAAGGCCAATTGGGTTTGTTGAAATTATAAATGTAAAGATACATTAACCAACATCAGATAACAACTTACCAGCTTGTTAATGTCTGGGTATGGACTTCTCATGTCAGCTACTGTGCAATTCCTGTGGATGCATATCTCTTCTGTTCATATTAGTGAAGACTAAGAATAGAGCTGAGACATGGACCATGCATGGAGCATAGTGAGTGAATTTGGAGAGATAGAATGTTGAACAGTGTGTACACAACAGCGGCTGTACAACATTTCTTTTAAGCGAACCTAGATTAGAGCATGTTGGCTGGTGGACTATCCACAGGAAACCACATGAGAGTGCTGTGTGTGTATTCTGGGACTCACTGGTCACGAACAACCAAGTTAGTTATTTCATGTTATCATTCTACCGTAATCTTTTTCTCCCAGATTCAAATTATTCCTATTAATGTCCTGATCCTTAAATATTTGGTGTCGGCCGTGTCCAATCTGATACTGGTCTTTATGTTATTTAATAGATCTATGTATCTGACATCTATCATCTTCCATACATTATTTTTGTTAACTTTTTATTCCAAATCCAGAAGGACAGTGGGTGTAGGGCAGTCAAGCTTTTACCATCCTAAAGAAATTTGTTTTCTTTAAGTTATTCTAAAAGTAGACATCTCTTCCTCACTGCAGTGTTTAAATGTTTGCCCTGATTCAACTTGTTGAAATCAATCTCATCCCCCCCCCATCTTTTCAGATCCCAGAATACTGTCGTGTGCTGGAGGAGAGTGAAATATCAGAGCACTGTTTTGACCTGATCTTTGCCTTCGATGAGATTGTGGCATTAGGCTACAGAGAGAACGTCAACCTGGCTCAGATCCGCACCTTCACAGAGATGGACTCCCACGAGGAGAAGGTGTTCCGTGCTGTCAGAGAGGTGAGAGATTAAATAAAATTCACGATTCGCAATTGTTCATTAAAGTGACATCCTCAGGGGATAATACAAGGACATTTAATTATGTGCATTTGCAAACATAAATATAGTTTATATTTTGAACTTTTGGCCAATTTCATGTATTTATCACGTACAAGAGTACGGTAAACATCAGTGAAAGGGAATGGGTGTCTCTCTGTTGGTATAACAACTTCTACCTGACCATACTACACAGACCCAAGAAAGAGAGGCCAAGGCAGAGATGAGGAGGAAGGCCAAGGAGCTGCAGCAGGCTAGACGGGACGCTGAGCGCTCCGGAAAGAAGGTGCCTGCTTTCGGCGGCTTCGGAAGCGCTGGCATGACCAGTATCTCCTCAGGATCCATCATCACAGACACCATCGTCGAGCCGGAGAAACCCAAGATCACACCCAGTTCAGCCAGGTACAGCTGGGAGAAGTACACAAAAGAACATTGTTTTTTTGCCATTTTTTTTTAGTTTGAATTATAATTTACATGTATTTTCCTGGACAAACTTTGTAGTTTGGCAAAAATTGATGAAGCTTTTTTTTCCTTCTTTTTTTCAGATCAAGTGGACCCAGTAAGGCTCTGAAACTGGGTGCTAAAGGGAAAGAGGTGGACAACTTTGTTGACAAGCTGAAGTCTGAGGGTGAAACCATCATGTCCAACACAGGAAAGAGAAGCTCAGATGTATCCAAGGTTCTTCCTCCGCCAGTCAATGTGGAGAGGTACAAACACACCAGGGACTGTATATTAATCTTCTTATATTTTTTAAATCAATACTTCCTGTCCTGACTTAAATTGAGGGGTCTTCACAGTGCATATCCTGTCTATTATGAAAATAAATAAAAAAAGATACTTAGGATTGTTTTAATTATGTTAGATCATTGTAATAGTTTTGTTGTATATTATGATCATGCTAAACTATATTTATGAATATCTGACCATGAAGCTCACAGTTTGAATGTGTTTTTACCCTAGTGTACATCTGCGTGTGGAGGAGAAGATCTCTCTGACTTGTGGTCGTGACGGTGGCCTGCAGAACATGGAGTTGCTGGGCATGGTGACGCTCCGAGTCATGGATGAAAAGAATGGACGCATTCGCCTCATCCTCAATAATAATGACAACAAAGGGTTGCAGCTGCAAGTAGGTCAACACAAATATATTTTGACTGAAAAACAAGGATGTTGGAGGAAATCATAAAAGTTATTTTTTGAAAAACCTGTTACTATTGCTATTGTTACTATTTATTTATCAGTTCAGTACTAACAACCACTATTATGTCTGGTGTACATACAGTGGATCACATGATTTCTGAGTGATAACCCTGCTTCTCTATCTTCTCTACTCAGACACATCCCAATGTGGACAAGAAGTTGTTTACAGCGGAGTCTGTGATTGGCCTGAAAAATCCAGAGAAGTCCTTCCCTCTCAACAACGATGTTGGCGTGCTTAAGTGGAGGCTACAGACCACAGACGAGGCCCTCATACCTCTAACCAGTATGTCCTAACTTGTGCTTTATCTGGGGGATTGAGGAGTAAAGTTTAAATGATGCCACTCTATTTATTTCTGTAGATAATCTGAGCACTATGCTACACATGTACTGTGACCCCTTTACACAGTTCACACATGTATTTGTATGGCCAATATCATCATAAACCATCCCCTATAACTCTACTGCTACACAACATCCTCTGTTTGCCCGGATAGCCACAGTTCACTACAGGGGCTTTGACACTGCCATAACAAATGTAGTATAACTGAACAGTCTCCTGCCGCTGTCTCACCCTCTTCATATTTCTCTCACAGTAAACTGCTGGCCTTCAGAGAGTGCTACTGGTTGTGATGTCAACATTGAGTACGAGCTGCAGGAGGATAGTCTTGAGCTCAATGACGTGGTCATCAGCATCCCTGTACCGTAAGTACATCCACTAAACAAATGTTTAAGCTCCCACTGACTTTAGTTGATGGGTTGTTTAGGATTAAAAACCACAAAGACTAGATAATTATCTTCTTCTCTCATTTAGTTTTATTGATTTTTAGAATGCATCCATAACAAAGATCCATAGATAAATGTTTTGGGATACTTTGTTTATTTAGTTGCATTTTTAATAAAAAATGTGTGTTCCTCTGCAGGTCTGGGGTGGGAGCTCCAGTTATTGGTGATTTGGACGGAGAGTACAAACATGACAGCAGGCGAAACATCCTTGAGTGGTGCCTACCTGTCATTGATTCCAACAACAAGACCGGTAGCCTGGAGTTCAGCATCGCCGGACAGCCCAATGACTTCTTTCCTGTCAACGTGTCCTTTGTGTCCAAGCGCAACTACTGTGACATCCAGGTGGGTTACTGATCAGAAATTTTACCTGTCAGGAGTTTCTGTGTGTTTGATGGCTATCAATTTATCACCAACGTCTTCATGAATGTTTTTATCCTGTGAGTTGCGGTGCCCGAAGACAGTTTCAACTAAGTTGAGATCTCAAACGTTTGAGATCTCAACTTAGCTGTTGGTTAACCCTTATGAAACCCTATGGACTTAAATGTACACTAAAATGAATGCATATGGCATAAACATTTCCAAAAGTTTTTTTTTTTTTGTGGAATTTAAAAAAGTCAACCTTTTTCTTATGATTTTTCACTCTGTAAAAAAAAAAGTTCCTTTCAGCACCTTTGTGGCAAAAATGCCCCATTGAAACTCACTATAACTGCTGTTTATGCCCCTGTCCTGGCGACAGCCAGTGGCCAGAGGCATTATGTCTTTTGGTTGTCCATACGAACCTACATCCATTCCCTTTAACACGATATTTCAAGAATGCCTTGGGCGAATTTTCAAAAATTTTGTACAAACATCCACTTTAGCTTGGATTTCATCTTGTTAGCCCAAGGTCAAAGGTCAAGGTCATGGTCACAGTGGCCTCACAAAGTATTTTCATTTTTTATATGTTCTTTAGGGTATCTCTTCAAATTTGCTTCAAACATTCACTTCAACTAAAAATAAGCAGTTTTACAACCGCTGTGTGGTAATTCCAGTTTTTAATGGGACACTTTAATGCATAGTATTGCATTAAAGTCAATATTGTGGCTAATCAATGACATATACCAGGCTGGTTTAGAAGTTATTGATGATAAACTTCTTACACGCTGTTAATTAACTTCATTTCTTTTCCCAGGTTACCAAAGTGACTCAAGTAGATGGCGACATCTCCACTAGATTTTCTTCGGAAACCTCCTTCGTTGTTGACAAATACGAAATCCTGTAAAATATTCAGAAAACCACAAAATCAACAACAAAAAAATCACCAACAAAAAAGTTCTATGCTACAGAGAAAGATTGAAGGTTTCTTGCCTGCCCACCCTGTATACTATTTCAAAGACTGTGTACATCGACAGGACGACAACAGCCCTCCGGTCGAGGCCTCTTCCTGTGGTGGAGCAGAGCAGCGGTGGTGTATTTATATGTTTGTATGAGAGAGGATCATCTATATATAGAGTTAATTGAACAGGTAAAACCATCCAGCCCACCCCCAAAAAAAAGAAAACTACACTGATGCTGTTGTGTTGGCCAACCAGAGCAGTAAAGACAACTTTAGACAAGTAGAGGATGACTGGGGGGACAGCAGTGGCCATCTCGTCATCAGGCTGCCATGTGGTGGAGAAGAGAGAGAGAGGGAGACCACGGACCTGAGGCCATTGTTTCAGTCTCCAACAGAAAGAGCTGGTAGTTGATCATCCTCCACAAACTTTCTCATTTTCACTCACATTGCAATGGTTCATCAAATCTTAAATTGGGTTCTTGCTTTCTGTTGTCCATAGTAACTGCAGCATTGTAGCTGTCTCAATCATTATAAGCCTGTTGCTCTTTAATTGTTAAACTATTGTGATTTGCTCTAATGATCTGACTTCCAATTTCTTTGTTTTTCTTTCTTGTGAGAAGTTTGATTTTTCAGTTTTTGTAGGGAGGTAACACATTGGTTCTTCGCTGAAAAGCAAAATATGGCTTAGTGCTAAACACCCTTTATGTACTGTCTGTGGTTATCATCAGCAAAATTGTCCTTTTATTTTTAACTTTGATATTTTTTACTGTTTGCTGTATAATTTGTCAATGTTTATCATTAATTTGGATACTGAAATTTGACAGTGAAGAGCAGGACTTTGTAAGGGAGCCTCAGCTGCAGGGCAAACTGAATAACCAGTAAATATATTGGACTTTGGCATCAATTGAATGTTCTGACTTTTTTGTAACATGAGCGCAACCACTTCTCACTTTGTCAGAAGGAAACGTAGCCATGTTTCATTTTGCTCCATTTAACTCCACTAATCAGCCCTTAGATATGTCGGAATGAAAAGTTCTTTGAACACAGCCCAGAAACAACACGCGAGCAACTAATCTTACATCTGACCCCCCGCAAGGCATGTTGATCTGGGGTGCGAGTGGGTCTGAGTTGTTTTGATGGTAGAAATCCGTGCACAGCAGGAGAGCAGGGATCAGACTGTCAGCCTGATAGTCAGCCCCACAGGTTCGAGGTAAGCAGAGAGACCACTGGAATCCTCGCAGTGAAGTCTGCTGCCGACAACCTCTGACCATTCACCCAATCATCCTTTACTTACATTCTCACTGTACATCAATATTATTGAAAACAATATTTTTCATCTTGGTTTCTTCTCCTTTTCTTTTTCATTTGTACTCCCCAAATTACAATTTGACAGTGGATGTGGGGTTGAAAATGGCTATTTTGAGCATTTTTAACTAGTTCTGAAGGGGAATCTTAACATTCCAGTGTATAATTAGAAAAAAGAATCTTTAATGGAATAAAATGTATTATTGAAAATGTAAGTCTGACTTTTTTTTTGCCGGGGGGGGGGGGGGTTGGTAACTTAAATAGCTTATCTTAATTAACACAAGGAATATCTAACAATATCAAACTCAACAATTATAAATGCTGCTTTATTAAAGTGCAGTAGATGTGGATCTCCCTGACTCTGTGCATCTTGTGACAATCTTACTCCATGCAAGTATAGAGTGATGTTGTCTATTTACAAATGTCTGGAGCATAGAATGTATGTTATTATTGTCGATGAGTCTCAATTTCCTACCTATTTCTAGAAATTAGGCTAAAATATCCTGCATACAAATGCGGCCATCTTGTGCTGATGTCATTTGAGATTCTGAAGTAAGTGTTTGGGAATGGAGCTGTGGCACCATTCTGTATTTGAACACAGAGAGTCACAGGGATCCACCAGGGCGTGATTGAAATGTGGCTCTACTTAAGGGGGGCTATCATATCGTCCATTTTTATATATGGTTTGAAGTGGTTACACAAATAACATTTTCCCTTTGCTGCTTGAAAGGCAGTTTTATATTTTAATGGCATTTCAAGATTCAAGAAGATGTCATTTTGAAAAATATCAACGGAGTAATGCATATATTTAACTTAACACTAGAATCTAAAAACCAAGCAGACGCAGAAATTAACCACATTAAAATAAAACATAAGAAAACATCTATATGATATATCAGAGGCGATCTACACTGTACAGTAGTGTAGATAGGTAATGCCTGTTATTTCTCTATACATTTTCTGGATTAACTCAGTTAAAATGTGTTGTGTCTCTTTGATGACTGATCACAGTCTATTGTAATCCCTCACAATGATTCATCCTTGGAGGGTGACAGAGTCCAGACCAAACATGGAGCTGTGAGCCGCAGGTGGAACTCTATGTCCATGACTCATGTCTGCTCTCCACAGGTCTTTTTCACAGCAGACATTTAGTTTGCTTGTTCGTCTGTTGTCTGTTAGCTAGCAACAATAATCACAATTATTGGATTGATGTGAAAATCAATAAACAAAGTAAAAAACAAAAAAGTAGGTGTCCTAGGGACATCTAGGGGTGAATTTGAATGTTGCAGTTGAATACCTCTCACCTCACCCTCCCCCTCCAAACCTAGGCTTATAACACAGTGTAAATTAACTCGTTTTGAGTCGAATATGAACATCGGCCTCAAGGACACTTGGACGACACCACAGAAGCAGTTTTACTGCATAAAGCATTTAGTATTTAAAAATACTTTTTCATTAGGAGGTAAGCTGCTTCCAGTTTTATTAACTACTGATATTTGCCTATTTTTTTTTTTGGTCCCCTGTGTTATTATTTATCCACTACACAAAATATGCAAGATGGTAAATTACAGCATAAACCATATAATATTTTTCATCAGTTTAGAAACATTATCACATTGATTGTAGTACAAATAAAATCCTTTGGATGTGGCTCAGGGGGAAGAGAGGGCTGTCCACTGAGGGCTGGTGGTTCAATGCCTCGCTCCTCCAGTCTGAATCTCAACGTGAACTTGCTACTGAGCTATACGGCTTCTATGAATGGTGTGTGATAGGAGAAACAGATCTTGTGCTTCTCTGTGTATGCAGCTTGTATTGTGAAGTACTTTGAGTTGTTGCTAAGAGTAGATAAATACAGCTGTATGTATTTCAGTGATACAACCAGTACTTTTGAATCTTGAATGTTTGCTGTAACACGAGACAGTGCTTCGTATAAAAGTAAAATAAGAAGCTGATATTTTCTCCTGGTCGGGATAAAGTGTTTATTTTCCCCTTTTATTGCGAGACTTGACAAAATAAAAGAGGCCCGATCTATGAGTGGGGACTGTTGGGCCTTGGTGCAGGTATGTTCTCTACTGAGTGACATTCAAGTTAATAGAAATACTTACAACAAAATAAGAGCACATGACAACAGGAGTTTATTTAGAGCTAGAAACTTTATTAACATGTTCAATTTGTGGAAGTTTTCACGTCAATGAGACTTTATGAGATTTACTGGACACTGTGGTCTATATTGATTCGAGAATCATTACAGCCCCAATGAACACTAACCCACTCATATAATGAACCATCAAAGGCTTTTCCAGCAGATGGAGCTGGATTTAAGAAAAACTCTGAGCTGGTAACAGATTTATCTTTACATAGTTGAAGATGATCTTCACTGACTTAATAGAACAAAGTTTAATAGAGCTCATAAAATCATCGTATTCATTTCTGGTGATGTTCGGGATCACCAGGGCAGCACCTCTCCACTGAAGCTCACAAACGACCCATGATCCTTTTCACTCAGGCCACCAATCACAGACAACATGGAGGATATGCTCTCTTCTGGACTCAATGGAGCCTGGAAAGACACAAAAATACACACAAAAACCATTATGTGTACATCACTCGGAACACTATTGTAGAAAATAGCTTGAATATTTGGAATGTTATAGACAATTCTCACTTCGATTTATGTTGTAACAGCTGGAATATGTTGGGGATTTTAATTCTCACTTTTCTAAATAAGAATTCTTTCTAATATTTTATAAGTATTCAAACAGAGTTGTTTGCATGATCTTGTTTAAGTCAATCTTTTGCTCTTTTTAAAGCAGAAAGCCGAGGCCCGTCTTCTGCTTTGTATACATATCTTTAACTATATGTACAACACAGTCGTAGGGATTCTTATACATCAGGGTTAAATGACTCAAATAACCATATAGCTTAGGTTTTACTGATTTTACGTAAATGTGCAGCATTTGAAGATTCTCTCCAAAGGCACTGAGACACTCTTTCTATCCCAGAGGATGAGATCACTGAAACACAGTATGTGTTCAGAAGGACTGTGACTGTCTGGCTCTTACCTGAGACCCCCCCATGTCGGTGTGGACCCAGCCTGGGTGCATGGCCAAACAGAGAATCCCATCAGGCCCGAGGTCTGACGCCATGCAGCGACTCACCATGTTTAGGGCACACTGAGGAGGCACATCAAACTACCATTAAACATACTGCTACACTCATCCCACTATAGAGCAGTTTAACACATCATCACAGCAGCTGACACTACACCTTGGATGTCCTGTAGGGGTACCCTTTGACATTTGCACTCTCCCCCCAGTTGAGCGCCACAGAGCCCAGCTGAGAGGAAATATTGATAACTGCTGCCCTCTGGATGCTCATGCTCCCTGAGCCGCCTGCTCCTCCTCTGGACGCAGCTGCTTTTAGCAGAGGGAGGAAGGCCTGGGTATAGACGGAGGAAAAAATATATACATTTCATATTTTATTCCAAACATGATATTTGAGACAGAAACCCCACACATGTATACATATAAAGTTATTAGGAGACAACGACTAAGCGTTCACTGCCAGAGTCATACGTACATAACACTGTTTTGAAACAGACAGTCAGTATCGCCCTCTAGTGGCAGAATTTTATAATTTCAGAAAGAAGGGCTGACCTCTCCATAGAGACTTTTCTAAAAACAAAATATAACATAATATAAAGCATTTCCGGCCACGTTAAAGTACTACAGTGAAGCCTTAAGGTTGCAATTACTTTTATTCATTTCCTTTTTTATTTAACTTTTAGATTTAAATCATTTTATTTCTAAATAATCATGAATGCCCTTTTTCTCAGCTGAGCCACTACCCCCTAAAAGCACAAAGCCTACTAATAAACAATACCTTGGTGATCATTAGAGGAGCCACAGCGTTGGTGCTGAAGTTTTCTACCATCTTGTCGGCAGTAACAGTGTGAAAGTCGGCCCTAATGTTAATTCCTGCATTGTTGATCAGGCAGTTCAGACCTTCGTCTTGCACCAGCAGGCTCACCTCCTCTGCACATTTGTCTATGCTCTCCTGACTCAGTACATCTGGAAAAATACACTGGACGTGAGCAAAAACAAGGAGTATCTGGAAAAATACACTGGACATGAGCAAAAACAAGGAGAAAATATATAGAAAAGTGGAATATACCATGAGGAAAGTGTATGACCTTTCTATATAGCCGTTTGACCTTTCCATTACTTATTGACTGTCCAAAGAACCCAAAGGAAATGTGTCACTTATAGAACCAGTAAGAACTGGCTTGGTCACCTATGTGAGATCCTTGCATTTCGATTGTTCTCGAGCTTCACTCTGAGATCCCTGTGACTCTCTGTGTTCAAATACATGTAGATAAACTTGGTGTTCCAGACGCTTTTATTTACAGATTTCCATCACAGACTGTTATTTTAAATATATAATAGCATAGAACACAAGCACATCGTGGCCTATTTCCCTCTTGTGATAAACCTAGTGAATACTAAAGAAGACCATAGTCTCTGTGAACGGTGTGGGTGCAAGTATATTATAAATATATTGTTAAGCAAGTCATAGATATGATACTATATTTTACTTTTGCTTTAAAACCTTTTTTTTATAAATTATTATGGGAAGTGCCCTTTTCTCACTTGAGCCCCTGTCCCGCAAAATGTCTGAGCACGTCCCTGATAACATTTACTATGTGATTCTTATTATTATAAACATTTCAGCAGGCTCAGCCTTAGTTCTCTCTCTTACCCAGATGGATGATGTGGACGTTGGGATGTTTCAGAGCCAGATCCTGAAGTTTCTGTTGATCAAAAACAAATCCAGTTACAGGGAATATGAACAGATTTACACCGGTGGTCTCTGTGATTCAATCCCAGTACATGGTGCAGCCTAAGCCCGGTCCCACACACTCGGCGGATAATCAGTTAGTTTAGAGGGTGTTTGCCTGGGCGCCGTCGGGGTTCCGGGTCGTGGCTAGAATCTTCCCCGGGGAGAAGCCTCCTCCAGCCAGGCTGTCGACCATCTGCAGCCCGATCCCGCGGCTGGCTCCGGTCACGAGCACCGAGCCGCACATTCCGAACCTCGTGGACGCGCTCATCACTGCCTCTGACAAAGTGCTGGAGTCGATGCAGCGGAAGGGTCTCTCTTCTTCAAGATATTATCCGTGTCTGGCTCGACATATCTCCGGCCACTGGAATCTCCAACTGTCACATGACACACCTCCGGCCAGTGGAGTCTCCACAGTCACATGACACAATGTCTGCTGCGAATTAGTGCAGTGGTGGCAGCTTGTTTAACATGCGGCATCATCCCGGACTGAGCGAGGAGGTCAATACGGAAGTGCGAAAAGCTGTAGTTCACTGGGTGGCCACTGGAGGCTGGCTCCAAGAAGAATTAAACCTGTTTACAGCATGGCTCAAAAAATGGTTTTAGTCTCAATCACTAAGTTCTTCCTTCATGAAAACTCTGAGAGGGTTGAATTTTTTTTAACTCACTCGTTTAAATTCAGTCACATATAAATAAATTACAGAATTTATGAATTTTCCTCTAGGTGAAAAGTATTGCTCATAATACATAATGTATTAAATAATATATGCAATACGTATAAGGTGGAAGAACTCCATGCTGTACCTTTATTGTCTTGGTAGTGTACTGTTTAATCCAAACCCATATTCAAATACATAGTTGAATATCCACAGAAAATAAGGATACAAACTTTGTTTATAAGTAACACTTCCTCTACAATAATGCCTTATGGCAAAGAAGATAAATAAAATACTTTTACATACACTTGTTCTAATAAGTGTATATTTTTTTAACCAACCATAATGAATATTGAAAGGAACTCTATTATCCATGACACTTAGCAATGACTGCCAGTTAGCAGATAGGGTAGCATGTAGCCTAGCTCCTTAGCCTGAGCTAACCAGGGCACGTTGAGCTCTGCGGGCGTGGCTCAGCTGTCAGTCTTCACTCACGCTCCTCCTATTTGCCCATTTACGGGTTAGCAAGGAACTAGGAGGAGTCAGCGCAGGCAAGATGGCGCCGGGTGAATGCCTACTGCAAGCCTCTTTTTTTCCTCTTCACAAACCAACAGGTGACGTCACAGACCCTACGTCCACACAGTTTATGGTCTACAACCTATGAAGATATGTCAAGCCTCAGTTGAAGTTTGAGCTAAATGTTAAAGGGATAGTTCCCTCATTATCTACTTAAAACTATGCCGAAGGATGGAGGGGTGTGTGAAGTGTTTGACCCTTTAGGATTTTAAGGGGTAAACAGTGTTGCAGGCAAACAATCGAAGTAACAGGGGACCTCTTCTCAAGCGTAAAAAAAACTACAGAAAAAACAAAACATGCCTCCATACTGCTCCTGTGGTGTCATCCAAGTGTCCTCAAGCCCCAACATTCATATTTAACTGGAGACGTTGTCATTTAGACCATGTTTTAGCCTAGTGTCTTCTGATCAGCCTGTTGGAAATGTCATAGATGTCATAAATCTAAATTCATCCTGAGGGGAACATGGAAGTCACTACTGAATTTTAGTTTAACCATTGACTGAAACGGTCACACAGCAAAGGTAAGGACATTTAAATGATTTTAGTTTAGCAAAGTATTTTTCTTCTTCTGAAATTTTTACTTGTAGGCGTCAAGTTTGTTTCGATTACCAAATGAGAGTTAAAAACAAACTTATTTGACTTCTTTGATATACCAGATGTTACTATTGTGTGGACATATGGGGAAACACCGAACACAAATCAAATCACTTTACAGAGGAATAAGATGTGTCATTCCATCTGGTTACTGTGAACCAGCTAACACAGCACATGACAGAGAACCTGTGGATCCTTCAGATTTCATAAAAACTCAAAAGGTGTTTAGTTTGTCCAGTCTGGGCTACTGTAAAAAAACATGGCGGCCTCCATAGAGAGGTCCGGCTCCTGATGTAAATAAACAGCTTTTAAACAAAACAGCCCATATGGGTAAAAAAATATTCATACAATTTAGATCAAAAACTTGTGTAAACAGAAGATTAAGATAAGATTACTAAGATTATTTCATATTACATTTTTGCCAATAGATCCCTTCATCTTACGCAATGGACCTATAACTACCCGTTTTGGTTTTTCACTCTCTCTATACATATATCTATATAGATATACATCATGTATAGATATATATAGATATACATTCTTATGCGATTTTTGTTATACCTATTGCTTTATTGTTTTTTACCAAATGTATGAACCGAGAGGGGGCGACACTGTGACAAAAACACACTTTAAAATATTGGAAACTACATAAAAATATGTATGTAGAAAATTAAAAATGTTTATCGTTAATGAAAGGTACAACCGAGTTTCTGTTTGCTCTTCGATGAACATTAAAGCTTGATATAGTTCGGCGCATGAATGTAAGGAAGAAATCATTAGGTCTGAATGTATCCATCTCTCTGAAAAACATGTGAAATCACATAAACACAGTCTTACACAAAATAATGTTGTCTAACTTATTTTCAAGTTGTTACTTTCTGAATTGTCTAGAAGTTTTAATGTGTTTCTGTTAGGCTTTATTTAATTTTTTTTAGATAGTTGTGCTCTTAAACGGGCAATTCACCAGAAAGTTATCTCATTAAATGGGAGATATGTTTAAACCCTGGAGCTGCTTTACTGACAGTCAACAGGTGACTGACGCTGTGAACCAGTGTGGTTTTTATGGGGTATAGACATGTTTGGTGTGTATGTGTTTTCAGTAGCTTGAGTTCTAAGGTCAAGCAAACATGTCCCTCTCTTATTACTTCAGTCGCATTGGGTCTTGCTGTTGTATTAACCTCATAGATGCAAAGATTTTGCCCTTCTGTAAAGTGGTCACAGCAATGTCCAGAAATCTTTTTTGAACTTCACAGTCATTTTACACGGCAGTGATCAGTGATCTGTCCCATATGTGAATTCATTTGAATTTACTGGACTGTAGATAATCCTTTGTTCTCTTGTATCCTGCACATACAGATGGATTATGTGACGATGGGAAGCGGAACATCCCAAAAGATGAGGTGAGTCAGCTGAGACGCTGTGTCCAGACAGATGGATAAGTGTGGCGAGATGATGAGTCTGGGCTGGGGGGGGGGGGCTGTCAAAGGGTCAGAGGGGGCGAGTTCAAGAGGGCTTACCAGCACCCGTATATGGACTGTGTGGCAGGGGAGGGATGGGGGGTGTTAATGGCAGCCCTCCAGTCATAAAAAGAGGGTGTGTCTGTTTTACGGATGAATGAGCAGGCTGATAAGCTTTGTGAAGGGTCTCAGAGGAGGGCGAGGGGCGAGGGGAAAGCAGGGCGACACTGAGGCAGACACTATTGTCTTTGGCATGTTAAACACACAGGGTGCAGGCAGACAGCTCACTCTGCAGAGCCCACAGTGACTCAGGCTGGATGTTGTGATTGGACCTGGAATCAGAGGATCTCAACTGATTGGAGTTTTGGTGGCGGCTCTTTTTTCTCAATGCAGCGTGGACTTGGGAACGTTTGGTAACATCTCATACTTGTTGCTGTTTTGAATTCAAGGATGATGCTCAAGAAAGTCAGATTCAAGGTAAGAAGGTTCACCCACTTTTTTTCACTGTAAAGCTCATTCGCTTTTCCTACATGTATTCTGTACTAATGTGATTATAATATTTAAAACGGTCTTGTGTTATAGACACATTCAGCTGGATGATTGTCCACATGCTATCACTTTATACAGTGTAGTTTCTGTAGAAATCCTCTTTAGAGTCAGTCGGATCAAAGTCACACTGTTCAGGTTTAACATGTGGAGGTGCCTCAGAGTTTTATGATGTGACATTGTCATAGAAAAAAACCTTCATCTTGATGCTCTCAGTCTTAAGATACCACAGTGATCCAGCCAGTATCAGCTTCATGAATCTTTTCCTGTGGATGCTCTAAACCCCTAATGGTTCTTTCCTGAGGACACTCGTCTGTCTCACAGGATGTGTTCTGTACTTTTTCTAAATGATTTGGTTGAAAGATAAAAAAGAAGAAGAACCATCCAAATCAATCAAACTAAAACCCCATTGGCTGACTTGTGATCTGCTGAAAGTAAATATGAAAGAGACAAGAGAGGAAAACCCCCATGATGGAAAAAACAGGAAGAAACAGGTTACTTATCAAATCTGTGTAACCACTTTACCCATGTTAAAAAAGACTTAATCCACCCGTAATCCACAAGCTTTGTGTCGCATCCTCCTTAAAAAAAAACTACAGTAAGCGAGTGAACAAAGCTCTGCTGGGCCTCTGTTGGATTTCCTTCATCCGCAGCGTTTGCCTGCAGTTCAAAGAGAAAAGCTGCTGCCTGCTGCTCAGGCTGTGTGGTGACACTGAGACGATAATTACAGCACAGGGACAGCAGCAGAGAAGCTGCAGCTCCTGCTTCTCACCATCCTTAACTACGGCTATAAAAGATTTACTATTATCACTAAAGTGGCTCTGAAACAAGAGACACAGCAACAGCTACCAACATTTAAAATAATTTCATTGAAATATGACGCATTCTTGTAAATAACTCATATTTTCTTCCATATTCCCATATACTGCCATTTTACCTATACATTTAGCATAGTAACTACATATTTTAGTTTCTGCATTGGCACACCTTTGACATTTTTTCATATGCTTATTCCATCATTGCACCTTTCAAAATAACCTTTGTTAAGCACTTTAAAGACACGGAATGACATTATAAAGATACATATATTATTACATTTAACCAAAATCATCAAATTCTCTTAAAATGTGTTTTGTTGGGTAGCTTCACTTTGTGGCTACCCTCGCTTTCTGTTTGTTGTTCCTAATACTAACAGTTCTGTTTTTACTCTCACTGTGTTCTTTGCATTCAAAGCATTTAGTCTGGACACTAGAAAGTAGAAACTGGCTACTGACATCCAGCATTGACTTGTTTGTAAAGAACAAAATACACAGATGGACTAGTCTCTGTAGGGGGTGGGGCGGGGACACAGCATGCGTGGTCACATCAGGGGGACGTGTGACACACCATTATTCAGTGTTAATGTAAGGAGCCTGATGTCCTGTAAGTTAAATAAAATGTTGCACGACAGAGTAGGTGGGACTGATCAAAGTTTCATTCATATGCTGAAGTCGTCTAATGTCACTTCCTACAACCCTCACCTGTTACTGCAGCTGCTCCTGTCATCCTCTCAGAGGTGACACTTTTCCCAGGCAGTGTGTCAACAGCAGCGAGAAGCTTAGGGACACAAGTGAGAGTGAGAAAGGCCAAGTAAACACAAACTTTGAGAGAAAGCAGGAGATAGTGAAAGAAAGGTTGTAATATACCTTACACTCCAAAAAAGTATCATGCCTGAAACGCTGACTTTGTGTATTTCAATGACATATTAAATTGTGTTAAATGGTTATTTTTTACACAAACAATGACCAAGTTATTTGATGTATTCAAACTGACTCAACATGATAGACAACACTTCAACAAATGTGACTCTTTACATTAAACTTATTCAATAAAGTTACCTGGAAATTTAATTTGTGATGAACATACATAAAATTAGGATTATTTTTCTGAGCGTATATCAGGCTTGACATTAGGTTCAAATTTTTTACATTTATAATTATAGTTGCACTTTCTAGAGGTTTAGGTCCAGAGTAAAAAAAAAAAGGAAAATATTAACAAAGACAAATATGAATTTGGAACATACTATAAACTATTATTTACTTTACTGGAAACTCATGCACTTGCATCAGTATATAATCAATTTATTATCAATAAAGAGCAAAGTATATGTCAGAAAGTTTTGCGGCCTCACAGAGGATATTGTATGAATTCTGTATGTGTCTGTGGAATTTCCTGTGACTGAGGATCAAACTGTCCTCAGCAGCTTTTTGTTTGGATCTCTTCTCACACGGCTCTGCTACATTCTGTCTGCAAACCTATGAAACAGCAGCTTCTCTTCGACAGCCACAGTTACTTCAGGGATTTCAGAGCAATTGCAATTGAATGTCCTGAAAAATGGCATGTGCTCAATGTTTCTGAATAAGGATTATTTTTTGTAATTTGGAATAATACTATGAGAGGGCATTTAAATTTCTGTAAATGAAAACTTTTCTTCCACTTGACGGGAAAAGGAGGGAACTTATCAACTGAAGTCAATGAGATGTAACAGACGAACATGAAATGAATTCACAAATATATTAAAGGTTAAAAAATCAGTCAGCAATCAACTAATGCACCAGCTGAAGAACTGGATGCAGGTGACGCAAGGGTCATTTTTAGTCGATTTGGGACAATTATGAACTTCAATTTTTAAACATTGATTTATGTCCAAATGTGTAGATCAAAATTGTTGTATGTTAAATTAGAAAGAGACAAAACAAATAACATTAAATCAGTGAAACGTGTTTAATTATAACTATGAAGTTGTTAGCACGCCCACATTCGCTTTCAGCTGAAATAGCAACCGTGTTTAACCAACGCTTTGTTAAACTACCAACTCCACTTAGTTAAACTAAGAATTGGAATAGTGTGACATGCCAAATAATACATTTTTCTGTTCCTCATCTATCTTTTTTCAAAATGACATGTTCCAGAATAAAATAAAAATTAAGTGTTCAATTTTCCTGTCTACATGAAAAATATTAAATTTTTGCAGGGAATAAACTCTGGCGGCCCTTTTTCATCAGATTCAGTCACTGTTGGCATCAAAATTGTGTTTATTACCAGAGCTCTGACACCCAGAAGGCGGTGGGAGAGGAGGCAGAGCACTAATCATTGCAGTACTGATACATTTATCTCTCTTCTTCATAACCATCATGAATAATTATAACTCAATAACATGTGTAAAGCTGCTGCCTCTAATTTCTCCTGTGGGCCATGAAGCAGCATGGGTCAACTGCACTAGATGGCGCTAGTGTTCTGTTTTTCAACTGTTTCCTGGCTCAGACGCAGCCTGATAAAGAAATGATGCCTGAAGCTAAACTCTCAGTAATCCTTTGGAACACCAAGACTCCCAGACATGTGTCTATTATTAAAACACTGCTGGCCATTGTCGGAGACAGGAACAAAATTTCAACGCTGAGAGACAGAGCATGACATGAAGCTCGACGTGAAAGTTATTGTAGGAATACTCGGTCACTCAGCAGTAGTGTTGTTCAATAAAACAAAGCCGCAGCTTCCTTCAGCATGGCCCCGGGCTGAGGGGGCAACACGTGGGAGTCTGATCCACCACCCGTCAACTGCAAATACATCCTGGCAAAAAATGATGACCCATTTCCTTCAAGTCTTCACAGTACATTCCTCCCCCTTTGCCGGCCATGAATCGCTTGGTAATTGAATTTTCCAGCCCGGTCGACTGTATCAGAGGCGCGCAGAGACGTCCAAGCTTTTTGTTCACTGAGTGAGTTACTCCAATCATCTCAAAGGATCAAGTCAGTGCCCATCGAGGCCTTTGATGTTCATAATGAGCGCTTCCCTCAGCTCAGCCCTGCAGCGCTCTACTGTATGTTTCTATAAAGGCGTGAGGATTTGAAGGGGTGCGTGGGTGCTGCTGTGGTGCAGGGGGAGAGAGGGGAGCCGAACCAAATGTGCTTTTCATTAAAGATGAAAGCAGGGAGAGCTTTTACTGTTTCAGACGTCGGTTTATGCTAAGTGTGAGGGTGTGTGCACGTGTGTATAGACATAAAAGAGAAGTTTACCTTTGACCCCCAGTGATTTGTTGTTACCTGAGGGCACGGCAGTGGTGAGCAGAGGAGGCTCAGTGCCACATCGGCTAACATTTGTCTTTTCCAGACAGCCGCTAAAAAGGAAATTGAAGGTCTTCATTGCACGCTTCACTGCATTCATCTTAAAGCTGCTCAGTCATGCACATATTCAGCTCACAGAGAGAAGAAATCCAACTGGTCACATCAGTCAGACGTGCGCTAACGTCCCAGTTACAGATATTACTAATAGATTAAATGTCTACTGTGATCGATGTGGCTTGTTTTGACTCAGTTTGGTCAAAGGGGAATCTGTTGGAATTTGTCCAGTAGCAGCGCCACAGAGCAGCGTTTTCATTTGTAGATTCCTGTTTTGTTTAAGATGCATCTTAAGATGATGCATTTATTCATCCCAAACACATGCACAGACATGCAAAGGCACACTCATGCAGATGGGGAAATGTTATCTCTGCTTTTGACCCATCTGGTGCAGGACACACAGAGCAGTGAGCGACCATGTACGGCGGTCAGGGAGCAGATGTTGGGGGAGTAAGGTGCTTTGCTCAAGGGCACTAGACAGGGTAGGGAGACTCTTGGATGTTTGGACAGACCAATCCAGGTTCGTCTTTTGTTGTCTCTCCGTGGAGTCGAACCAGAGACGAACCACAGACCTTCTCTGCCCATAGTCCAAGGTTCTGCCACTAGACCACCGCCTCTCATTGCATTGGATGAAGGTGGATTCTATTGCATTGGATGAAGGTGGATTCTACTGCATTGCTTGTGCATAAAGTGAGACATACTCATGTCACTGACCTCATGCTATTCTGGCAAAGAAGCTTAGCAATGTGCCCACAGAGGAAGGGAGTAAGAAGTGTGCTGGCTAACACACATGGATGTAAATAATTAGGCACTTGGATTTTTTTTACTGGCCTTGTAAATGTTTCATGAGGAATTCAATTTTCCCACGGACAGTATATAACACTTTCCTTAAATAAAGCCAATATATTCTGGATACAGACAAAGCCATCGGGGGATAGAGCCACACTTTCTACAGTAGATTGGAGCTCAAGGCGCAATGTGCTGTCTGACCCTGACCGAACCCGAGAGAAACCTTTTTTTGTCCAAGCGGGTCGGGTCAGATGGGTTTGGGTATCCTGACTCTAACATACTCAACCAATCATGAGTCAGTCTCTGCAGTCAATCATGACATTTGTGCCATTTCTATAGCATCAAATAATTAAAAAAAAACTGTCTGGAAAAATTTGCACTTGATCATCAAAGTGACAAGAATAAACAACCTAAAATGACAGAAAAAGATGAATTTGATGTGTATTTCTACTTTATATTTTGCTCCCTGGCCCTTTCACTAACACTTTTTGCCACCAGGGGGCAATCAAGAATCTTTGGCTTCACTTTTGGGGAGCTGTCATGTTGTCTATCTTTTAAAACATGTTTGTCAACATGTTTGTTATATGCAAAATCATTTTGAGCAAACATGAAGTAAGCATCAACAGAATTTTTGATTCGTCCATAGGGAACTTTTAAGATTTCAGGATGTGTTAAATGAACTCGAGGCTAAATGTAAAATGCATTGATTCATATGGGAATGACAGCCCACACTTAACACTGTTACACACTCATTTTGTTTGAAGCTTTGAGGTCCTTGTTGTTGTGGTTTTATTTATGTTTTCTTCTAACTGCTTCATAAATTTTATATCCAGTGGGCAGGGTTTTGTTTTTAGGAAAATAGGTCCAATAAACAAATCGTATGCTCTGTGTTGAGCATCAAACAGCAAACAGACATAAGTTAGTGAATAGACTATAAAACTAGTGTATTGATAAAAAATTGTCTCCAAGTGAATCCACTCGTTAGTTAGTCTTTTTCGGTAAAACTTAGAGAAGCTGATCTCAACATGAAATATGTGTGACGTCGACACAGCAGTGACGCTAGACAATATATTGACAGCACAATATCACATAGAGTAACTTGAACAGTGCAGAGTGAACTTTAAACACAGTAACTTACTCCCTGACTCATGTTCATCAGCTCCTGACCTACATCCACATGTCCTCATGCGTATCGCTGCTTAGACGTGATTGGCTGATTGGATAATTGGATGAATAAGCATGTGTACTGTCGTGCACCTGCACAGAAACACGGACCAGGATATTTACAGCCAACACACATGTCTGGTAGAAAAGGAGCACACAACCATGGAACTGGTAAAACCGAAGCAGTGACAGCCCTTCAGCTCCAGATGCGCTGTTGTAGCTGAGCACTTGAATCTGTGAGTAGGTGGTCACGCTGGGAGGCAGAGCATTCTTCTAAAGTGGTGACTAACACTCCTATATGCTCATGTAAGTCCGCAGTGACGATTTCCCACCAGCAGAATTAGATTTGAATAAACACATTGAACATGTTGGGCCTGGTTCAGTTTGGGATCTTCTTCTGTATAACAGCTGTGTGATCTAGGCTGACAGATGAGTGTACTTCATATAAATCATGTTAATTCCCACCAAGGCTCACAGGAATGTGAGGCATGGGCCGTTTGTCATACAACTAAAAAATCAAGCTTTTCCAGATCAGGACATGTGTATTCACACATTAAAGTGAACCCAGCGGTTTCACCAGGAATTCAGGCTCATTGATTTCACAGTGAGGAGTGTCTGTACATTTGCATCATATTTATTTTCACATAAATCAATAAATGTTCTCTTTCGACAACAATCATTGAACACAAACTATAACAGATTTTCATGATGTCAGTTTGCCAAGTCACAACTTAATCTACTAAAGCTGCAGTGAGAATGAAAGAATGCTTAATGCCATCGTGTTATCCCTCATCTCTCTAACCTCATCAGCTCCCTACTGTCTCTGGGTCCAGGATTGTGGCAATGTTCTTTGCAATTGTTTGTTTGATTCATGTATCTGTCTGTGTTAATTCACATTTTTTCGAATGTGTCCACAAAACTCTGGATGTGGATTTGTCAGTTTTTAAGAAATATAGTCATGCAAAAGGCCTCTGTAGACAATGTCCAATACATGTTAGAGAATGGTGTTCAGAATAAGCTGCTTAGGCCCGACAGAATAAACGTCTGTTCCCCTCACTGTATGCTCAGCGCTCAGCGAGTCTGGTTTAAGGTTAACTTGAGCAACACAGGATTTCTTTATCCAGAAGAATGAGGGCCTTGTGCACTGTAACCGTGTTGGGGCGAGGCTGACCGGACAGGAAAACTGGGAGAGAGAGAGAGGTCCATGTGTTCAAGCAGTGTGTGTGTGTGTGTGTGTGAATGAGTGAATAACGCCAAAGGAGAGAGAGATAGAGAGAGAGAGAGAGAGAGAGAGAGAGAGAGAGAGAGAGAGAGAGAGAGGCCAATTGGAGAGTGAAGAGATGGAGTGAGAGGGAGGGGACCAGCAGCAGCCAGACAGTGTGTGTCAGCAGTGTCGGCCACATGGCTTTAGCAAAGTGTGTGTTATGACCGTGAGGGACATAAAGAGAGTGTGTGAGTGTCAGAAGAGAGAGGGGAGGGGGGGACACAGAGGAGGCCACTTCTTTGGATGTCAGTCAGAGTTTTGTGTCTTTCCATGTGTTTTTGATCTGTGACACGAGCAGTGCCGTCAAGTCTTCATGAGCAGCAGTGGTGTGTTTGTGTCTTCCTGTGGTGCTACTGGGCCCTCCCACCACACACACCCACCACTCAGTCAGGTAAAGTGGAAGTTTCACACTTGGGTGATTAAAGGTCTTTGTTAGACTGGTAGTTTTCAAAATACTGCGGCTATGTGTGTGTTTGTGTGTGAGTTCATGCTTTTTGTATTTCTACTAGTTAACAAAGGGAAATTTGAATTTAAGTTATTATTGGCAAATTCTATTTGTGTCTATAGAAGCTCCTCAAAATGTGCTCAGTGCTGTGGTGGTTAGCACCGTTTCCTCACAGCAAGAAGGCTCCCACTTTGAATCCCAGCCCGTGTCTGTCTGTGTAGAGTTTGTATGTTGTCTATGTGGGTTTCTTTGTGCACTCCAGCTTCCTCCCACATTCCTAACCCATGCAGATTGGGGTTAGGTTAATTGCAGACTGTGAGTGTGTCTAGTTGTTTGTCTCTCTATGTTGGCCCTGCATGCGTATACCTCTCACCTAATGTCAGTGGGGATTGGCTCAGGACCTCTGTGATAAGAACGATAGATAATGGTTGGATGTGTTTTTCCCTGTGGGACCTCTGTGTTGTTTTCTCCTTCTCAGGTTGATTGTGTCTCACGTTTATCAGCAGCACAGACACAACAGTCCAGGCTGAGCTTGTCAGGTGCAGGAGTCTCAGACAGTTGTGTTACATTAAAGAGTTTGTGTCTACTCCACTGAGAATGATCTCCTGCCTCAGCAGCTCCTCTCAGCACTACAGAGCCTCGTATTGCCTGTAAACTCATTGTTTGTTTTGGTGCCCACAGCTTGTAAACTTTTAGTTCACTTACACTGCTCTCATCGACCAGTGTGCCAGAAACAGCTGGATGTTTTTAAACAATAACAACTATGCACAGTGGAGCATTTAACAGCTAAGGATACAGAAATGTTTGTCAGAGGTGGGTGGAGACCAAAACCGAGGTAAAAATAGAGGGGGCACTAATGTTGCTTTGTGTCTGCTGGATGTGTAAATATACCATATTTCATCATAATAACTTCATAAGGTAATAATACATCTACCTCCAAGTACATTTCATTATTTGTGCCTTGAGTGTATGTTTTGTAATTCTACTGACTACAGATTACTGTGAATAATGCCACTGTAAATACTTAATCATATTGTGATACTTATTTCCTACTGAGTAATTATAGTTTTTGAGACCATCGGTGTTTCTCTACCTGGAGGAAAATACTGTAAGTCATAAATTTGAGGAGAACAGCAAATCATGTTTCTGTGAGAGGCAGTGCTCTCTCAATGCCACGTTACTTAGTCGGTCCGTCCACACACCCCCCCCCCCCCAACCCCCAAAACATAGGCTGCTTTATGGGTACAGAGAGAGAGAGAGAGCGCGAGAGAGAGAGAGAGAGAGAGAGAGAGAGAGAGAAAACGCCTGCACAGAGTTCCCAGACTGCAGCAACTCTCCAGCCAATGATAATAATTCCTTTGTTACGTGAACTCATTCTGTTCAGGGCCCAATCAGGCCAGCACAGAGGCACTCTATCTACTCCCCTCATCAACCTCACCCCATCACCCCCTCACCCAACATCTCTCCGGTCCCACTCTCGTACTGTGTTTGGGTCTGAAGGCCTCCTCTGCGTTCTGGCTGCTGCACTCCTGCTGGTAGCGACACTGGTGACCTTGAGGGAAACATCTTGATTTTGTTTTCCCTGGATATTCACCAGCAGAGGACTGTAATACGCTTACGATGTCAGTGGATCCCGGCTGCTCTGTTTATGACCCGTGGGAGATGAATGAATTTAATGTGGAAAAATGAGCAGATGCTGGCAGTTATGGGTTGTAAAAGTGGAGCAGGAGACAGAGCATCATTGCATGCAGCCAATTTGCTTCATAAAGCATCAGATTATTTGTCAGTGGTGTGAAAGTGTTTGAGTGGTAATTGACCTCTGTATGGTAACTGAAGAGGATGGGTACTACCGATGTGCTTGTGCTCATTTATTTTACATGCCACTAATTGAGTGTAGGGAGGCTTAATGAAAGGTTCATATTTGCAATGAGCTGCAGAATTTCAAAACGACTGCACAGAAGGGGATCCTTAAAACCTTATTTAAAATACACACTGAAGAGATGGAGGTTCTGTAATGAAGGAAACATAAAGGTCTTGACTAATTAAATTTCAGATTGTATAATAATGTAGATAGAAATATTCCCCCAAAAATCTGAATGGAGTGTTCTCTACAACCTTCTGATGACTCCCATGAATGCAAGTAGAGCTGATTGTTTTAGATGGGATGAATTATAATTAATGGGTCAGAGTTAGGGTTAGTAATCCCGATGAAATGTTAAACATGTCATAGGGCCAAACACTTGTCAAATTAATGTTGCCCTACTTTGAAAACCTTTGACAGACTGAAATGTATAGTTGAAGATGTGAAAATCATAATGTGACATCTATCACTATAATTATTGATACTTTACTTTATTGAAATACCTTTTAAACTTGTTATAGTTCTTGGCCATGTCGTCCATCTCTAATCAGCAGCGGTTGAGTTGTACCTGTGTTATGTAAGATATGGCTCGTAGTGACTAACTCACCGACTCCCTAGCACCTTTCAGCTCACTGGTTTTGGTTTTACAGGCCACAGCTTTACTGATCTTGTTTGGTGTCACCATTCTCATTAGTGTCGTTCACAGCAGCAACAGGGCGCTGGCTTCAGGAAACACAAACTCTTTGTACACTCACTGGCAAGCACCAAACAGCAGGCACACACAGTTAACAACCAGTGAATGTAGCGGAGCATTTAGCAGCTGAAGAGCCCCACATGTTTCCAAAGAGTTGATGAAGGGCAGAGCCACAGGAGAGTGAATGTTGGACTTACATTCATCAAACATGATTCCAAATAGTTGATAATATCACTAACATGTAATCTTTAACAGCTTTTTCCACTTCCACCGTTTATTTCTGTCTGATCTCTACATTAAACTTGATAATGAAAACGGAGAGAGCACATATCTCCACCAAGGTCCAACAGTCCACTGTCGAAACAACATTTGAATTCACTAGATTCTCATATATATCAGTCCCCTAAAATGTTTATCAGGATCCATGAATTATTCCCTGAGAAATGCCCCTAAATTGTGATAAAAGGTTATTGTTGATGTATTGTTAATGAAAGTGTTTAGAAGAAAAAAAACTGATTCTTCCCTGACCCATACCTCATCCTTCCACCAATTAAGTTTCTTAGTAACCAGTTCAGTTGTTTTTGTGTAATCTTTTTTACAAACAAACACTCCTCAGCGAATGTAATAACAGTCAAGTGTTGGCCTTATCCTTTAAAGACCTGAGGTCATGTTGTGATTGTCTTGATTTGACTCATGTCCTCACAGACTCCTCACTGCACTCTGCTCCTCACGCAAACAGCCTTGCAGTGTACCGTCTGCTGCCACACACACACACACACACACACACACATACACTTACAAAGGCAACCAATCAGAATGCATATCTTCTGCAGACTGGGATATGACCTCTGCAGATATTTCCCCCCAATATTCTTTCCTACTCTATCATTTCCTCCCTTCATATCATTTCTTTTTGATCTGCAGAATGCCTTAAGGCCAGAGATTCAGCCCCAAACAAAGACAGAACCATTATCAGACCGCTCACCTCACCTCACCTCACCTCACCTCACCTCACCTCACCTCACCTCACCTGGTTTGGGCCTGCAAATAACTTCATATACGCTGCAGTTAGTTGCAGCATCTAACCGTCTATGAGGAAGATACTGCAGTCATATATATATAATTATATATATATATATATATATATATATATGCACACAAAAAAAAAAAAATCCCATCCCAATGTTTTGCCCAAGGAGGGGTTGCCATGGCAACTAAGGATTTGGCAGAGACAGTAGTCTGGTAAGGGATGAGATGGTGATTAAGCTGCTGCTTCTCATCTTCACCAGGCCAACAGACAAACACACAGCTTGAAACTCTGTTGGGCAAATATGGTGTTGACAACATATGGTGTTGACAACATATTAATTTGAATTTGAAAATATGTGTTATATTAGATAAATATAGTATGAATCAAGATATTGCTGCACATACAATGTATGTAGTAGGACATGCTGAGATGAACATTAAAAAAAATATGTCTGTAAATCGGATATTTGCTGCAAAACATCCTGTATAAGTAATATTTTTAAAGAATGGGTATTCATCAGACGAAAATGAAGCGAACATGTGTACACACATCAGATATTTTGACTTTTCCATTTCTCTATTCAAAGCTCACTTTTGCAGAAGTCTTCATGCAGTTCTCTGTACAGCTCAGCTCCATAGCTAATGTCACATCTCTGGATCAACTCCTGACCAGAACACAACATCTGTCTCTCAGCAGTGACGCTTTGTCGCTCAGAACTGAGGGAATTAAAATCTTGTTAACAGCAGGTGGCCTTACAATACAAACCAATCTTTTTATTTGAAATACCTTTAATCACTTTATTTATTTATTTGGCATTAAGCAAGATTTCATTAAAAATAAATAAAAGGGGAGAGCGTGGCCTAGGGGATAGAGCGTGTGTTCTGCAACAAGAGGGTTGCTGGTTCGAATCCCACTCTTTCCCATCTGCATGCCTAAGTGTCTTTGGCAAGATACTGAACCCCTAAATGGCCCCTCATAAATGTTGAGTGTACTAAAAATGTAAGTCGCTTTGGACAAAAGCATCAGCTAAATGACATGTAATGTAATAAAAAAAGTCATATAGTTATGTAGTCCAAAACTATACATACCTCTATAGCATATCTGCTGATGAAGACATGAAGCTGTGTTAACTAGTCAGTCCAGTCTTCTGCATCTGATCGCACATTCTCATCAATATTGTTCTCTGTCCTGCAATACACCGGGGGAAAGATTTATGTTTATTTTTTGCATATCTGATCCATCCCTGACAATCATCTGCAGATGTGTGCAGACGTCCAGTATAACTGCGTAACCCTCCACCTCCATGAGGAGAAGAACTCCTCTGTGGAGCTGAGGAATGCAAAGCAAGGCCAAAAACTACTGTCCCGCACAGAGATGAGGATTTGACCTCACCTCGCTCCTTTCCCCCTCACCTGGCAGCCACAAGTCTTTTTTACGTGGACTGAAATATGAAGTCAGTGTTGTGCAATGTGCATGAGTGAGCGCTTTACAAAAGATCTCACATGAGAGAAAGTGTTGAATACAGACAGTGTGTGAATTCACTGGTGATATTATGCATGTTTTCCAGAGAAGGAAGCACAGTAAGTGTTTCCAGTGTTTCTGCTGGTTGTCCTCAGTGTGATGAGGCTGAATGACTGGACAACACATGGAGGTAACAGAGGGCTCATTGGTTGCCTGTGAGCATGTCTGCTCCTTGGATCAGATTCCATGACTCAAAGGGATATCCCACGCTGCCTCCAGCCTCTCTCCATTTCCCTTCCCTCCCCACCACTGCCTCCCACTCCCCGTCACTCCCTTCTCTTATAGTTCCCCACCAACAATGTTCACTCCTGACATGCGACTGTGCTGGGAGCAATTTGGACGTATGAAAATATGCACACAGGATGGATTTTTGAAGCTTAACTTTGAGTGAACTGGAGGCATCAAACTGCAGTGAAGAGAGAGGGGAGGGTGAGTGACAGTGTGTGTGTGTGTGTGTGTGTGTGTGTGTGTGTGTGTGTGTGTGTGTGTGTGTGTGTGTGTGTGCACGCGCGTATCCCATTAATGTTAAAGGAATAGTTTATAGAAAAAAGAATATTCACTCATTATCTACCCACCACTTGGAGGACAGCACACTAGCAGAATGGAGGCATTTTATGTTTTCTTGCAGTGTTTTTTTTTTTCATCTGAAGAAGGGGTCCCCCATTTAATTCAGTTGTATTGGATTTGACTGCAACACTGTTTACCTCTGAGACTCCAGAAGTGTTTTTTGGGGATGGTTTAACGGCATAGTGGTGAGTAGATTATTAGTGATTTCTATTTTTCGATGAACTATCCCTTTAATGCTGCATCTTCAGGAGAGAATAGTGAAACATTATGTTTTTTGAGACACATTTAAATAAAATAAAAACAGTTTACAAGTTCTTTGTACTGTTCTTAAATATTTTCTTTCATGAAAAAATATGAAATTAATTGTTTCTACTGTAATTCTATTTTGGGCTGGTCTGAAATCTTGGCTGGGTAAAACACATTCCTTACCACCTGAATGGATTGTAAAATGTCCCGTTACCTCATTCAATAACTGGTAGTGAGTAAGCACTGGCCCCATATGTACTGGTCTATTCCTTATACCTACAAACACATGTTCCTCCTCTCTGGCATGTTGTGGTCCTGCAGTGTATGTGCGTGGTGGTGTGGGGGTCCTTCAGTCCTGGACGCAGCAGCCGGCCAGTAGCGTTCCCGCTCCTCCTCCAGAGGATTACTGCTGTTGAAAGAGTCTCTTTGTACCACCAGGCTGGAATGCCTGTCCAGCTCCACGCCTTTGGGAAACACTGAGCCAAAAGTCAACGGAACCACTGAGCAATGGAATCCCCCACCCCGCACTTTCCCTGTTCAGTCCCCCTGCTCCAGAGCTATTGTGGAAGTGACACCTGGTGTTCACACGTGCATTTACCACTTTATTCCAAGTGTTTCATCTTCATTACTTTGTGAAGGCTGTGAGGAAAAACAACAAGCACAAGAGAGTCTGTGCCGGTTCATTACTGGGAAGACAATGTTTCTATATTTCTCCCAAAGTATCGAAAAAATGGAGAAACAGAGCAGTGGTGCTGTTGGGAGGATTTGAACTCTGATCTGAACAGAACGCTGATAAAAAAATGAATCACCACTCAAAGTAATGTCCACTCAAAGTAATTTACAGTAAAGGGCAAATTCACCTATTCACATTCATACAACTGGTCTATATGCAGAGCTATTCACTTTTACACATGTTTCAAACATCTTGCCCTAAGGTACTTCGGACTGGAAGCATCAGGGATCAAACCACTGACCTTTTGGTTCTTTGATGACCGTCTAAACCTCCTGAGTCACACAGCTCGCTGACTCCCCAGCTGTTTGGTGCTGGGGCTGAAAATGATGTTAGTGAAATTTGCTAAGTTGAAGCTAAACAGTAAAGTTGTCGCTGTTAAAGCCAAAACGATCAAACCATAAGAGCTGCTAGTGCTGAGGGGGAAACTGAGGACTGGTAGTAAGATTCACCTTCACATTACATACAGTTATTTTATCAAACGTTCATATTAAATTATAAAAATGTTGGATTTATGCAGCTTTGAGTTCTTATAATCTGACCTTCTGGATGACATACCTTGGGACCATTAGAGGAAACGCCTCTTTGAACATGTCGGCATCAGATTCTGGAATAAAATCTGTGGATTATGATTTAAACTGGACAAAGAAAATAATTTACAGGGATTTTTCAGAATTCCCTGAAAATCCCAAATCTCAGTCTGTTGGTTTATCATCAGCTTTTTTTGGGATGCTGACAAACTATTCATGCGACTCATATCATCACTGATAATATTTGCCTGCTGTGACTAACCATGTTTTGAATCTGGTCGTGTTTCTCGTCACCGTCATTCTTATCACCATATTATTAGTCCTTGGCTCTCGGAACTTGGTTGGCGCAGCAGCACACTCACAGCTGTTGTTGCTCTTGGACGCTAGTTTTGTCTCAGTAGATTGACTCATTTGAAAACAGTGGAGTTAAAGGAACAGTTGGCAGTGGGCATTGTTTTTGTTTTCATTACATACGTGAGTGTGATTCACAACAGATGGAGTTCCAGTAAAGGAACCTTTCATAACTTACTATCGGCAACACAGCAAATGGAAATATTGCCTGGGTGGAGGGGAGGGAATTCTTTTCATGAAGTTAAATAAATCATATTTAATAACTGTTTCCACTTCTACTCTTGAGTAATGACGCACTCAGAGAAACCCTGAGTCATCTGTGCCTCAGGGTCTCAGTGCAGTTGCTGTTTTGCTGTGCTCGATGACAGTGGTTTGGATCGTGACAACATTTCCTTCATGGAGGCATTGAGCTGTAATTTCTACTGTCACTGGAGACAATAATCTGATAATGGCCTGTCCTCAGATCCCCAGAAATGCAGAGATGCAGTTTCCCTGCTCGTAATAATTTCAGAGCTTTGCTGAAAAACGCAAACTACAACAGATCCACAGTCAGGTTGTTATGTCCTGATGTACGCTGGGTTTACTCGTATCATAGCCCTTATTCATCTGTGGATGAGTGATTTTTCAGCCACAGATCGTTAATGCGAGATATAGTTGGATAGTTCGAGGGCATCACAGCAGTAGTCATTAAAGAAGGTGGGATCTATTTTCATTCACTTAACTCACATATTTTCTCCCATTCTGGCCTGGGAAGCCTCTCATTTCCTGCCAGTCCAGTCCAGTTTGTCTATGTGTGTGCACACTTTGTGTGTGTTCCTACCACTTTGTGTGTGTGTGCGAGACGCAGAGAAGGGGCAGCTGGTGTGTTTAGCTGCCTGCTGATAGTGCCGCCTCTCCAATGCTCATGATTTTATGCCAAAATCATGAATCTGTGTTTACTCATGCTGTCAGGCTACGAGGGACATGCTGGTATCTCACTGTGCATAGATTTGCATTTTAATATGTAGTTCCTTGGCTTATCTCTGGAAAAATACTATACTGGATTGGGATTGGTGGGCCCTATCTCCCTTTCTTTTAAAAGAGGGGGGGGGGGGCTGGGGGCTGGTAAGTAAACTGAATTAAAACATTCACAAAAAACTTAAATCTAGTGAGAATGTCACTCCTTAACGGACAGAGTCCCTCCTAAGAGGTCTGGGAGTGGTCCAAGTCAGGTAGAGGGATAAGATCTGAGCAGACCAGCTTCCTCCTCTGGGCCTGGCATTTAAAATAGGGAAAAGGAACCATGTCCCCATCTGTTTAAAGCTGTAGTGATATGTAGATGTATATATAAAAGAAGGGAATATATATATTATATATATATTTTTGATGTTTAGTCAATATTAAGATATTATAGATGCATAATGAACTACATTTTTGTTTTAATGTCACTTTGGGTCAGAACAAATAAAGTTTGACATTTGTGACCTCGTAAAGTTTGTCAGGCTAACGTGTTAGCTAAGAGCTGGCTAATTACACATGGACGCACAGCATAGCATTCATTGAGAAACATCCAAAATAAACCTGTTAGCTTAGCATAACGACTGCAAACCGCAGGAAAGAGCAAGTCCGTCTGTGTGAAAACAGCTGCTAACTTTTAGATTGCATTCTGAATTATTACAAAAAGTGCACAACAACAAATTAAAGTACAAGGCTCATGTTAAGCTAAACGACTGCTGACTGTTGCTTCATATTTCTTTGCATCTGTTTTAAGAGATGCCGAAAAAAATGATTGAAGTTCACCAGGACTTTATCATGGAGGCAGACAAATATTCATGAGTAAAAATATATCAATATAGATTTTTCTCTATTTTTCTATTGTTCAACGTTGAGACCAGCTTGGTCCTGCAACAAAGGCCAACTCTGACCTTGGCCTGTCTCACTAACAGGAAATGGTCCCTGGAGCAGCTCGCTGTACAGGAAGTCTACATATAGTGACACTTAGTGACAGCGCTGGACGGAGCGTCTCTGGATGTCATCTTCTTCCTCAATCTGTCTCACACTTCCTCCTGTTGCCAACACACTCTGTTTCTGTCCCTGTTTAAGAATGTATCTGTTTAAAGACAAAGGGTTAGTGGGAGATGATCCCACATTGTGATCTACATCATTGGAAATGTGCAAATATAGTGTTTTTCTTCTCTAGAATAATTTGTCAGTTTGGTCTTGAAAACAAACTTCATTCATTATACTCTCCTGTAAGTGGAACATTAATAACATGATTATTAAAACTGAAGCGTGTCAGTCTTATGATAATCGAATAGGATTGTTGACTCAGAGGTAGAGTGGGCCGTCCACTTTCCAGAAAGTTGGCAGTTTGATCCCAGTCTCCTCCCATTATGCTTGCCGAAGTATCCTTAGGCAAGATACTGGACCCCGTATTGCTCCTGATGGCTGTGCTGTGCAGCAGCACATTCATGCACTGTATTCATGTTTGTGTGCGTGTGTGTGTGCGTGAGTGTGTGTGTGTGTGTACGAATGTGTGAATAGTAAAACTATATGTATAAAAAATGAACTCCAGAAAAGTTTAAAAGTAAAGTCAATATGGGCTCCACATGAAAACAGTTATTATGTACACACACACACAACCGCACACCCGTTATATTTGTATCAAATAGATGACTATTAATTTTGGTCAGGGTTAAATGATTTGTAAGTTGAGTGTTGACCTCATATTCCTCAGTTCAGTTCAGTTCTTCATTGACACTTTTATCTGTCAGCCACATTCTTTGTGTCTACAAGTTGCCAGAGCACAACATGGAGAAAGTTTTTGTTGTGGTTTTTGTAGCTATTTTGAAGTTGAGAAATCACAACTATGGACGCCACTAACCAGAGCTATTCAGGCTGAGGGTATGAAGGTGGAACATGATATGATTAAGTTTGAATGCCACTGATATTTACTGTGCAATAAATAATGGGAAAATGGGAACAAGTTAAAGGACCTGTTTTGTACTGTGTCTCACACTAAAAAGTAACAGCTCCAGGGTTTCCACTGACCTCCAGAACATTCAATTCTTCAAAAAGAAAATTTATTTTATGTTCCTCTAGGTCATCATGAGTTTATTTGTGTTATTTGTGTAATATGATAAAAAAAAAACACTTAAATGTATCCATGGTTTCATCATATTAACATGGTGGGATGAACGGATGGATGAAAACATGATCGTGTTTCCATTCACTGCTGTTTTATAGATATAAGGACCTGGAAACAGTCTGGTTTGTGCCATTTGTTCATGCGAACATGTATCTGACCTGCGTGTGTTTCCAGTGTCAAATCCACATGTGTCCAGTTGTAGCAGAAACATTTTTTGGCTCATGCCTTATTTTCTCAAACAGAACTGTTGTAATTTGTAAATGAATAAATGCAGTGGGTGGATGAGGTTTTGGGTGGACTGAACCAATAGGGTCTGGGGGTGGGTGTATGAGATCAGATACAGGCTGTCTGCTGGGTGTTGTCAGACTGTGGTCCCATATAAAGCGTGTTGTGTGCTCAGTGTCGGACTGTGCATTCCATGAGAGTAGACTTGTGTAATTCATGTGCTTGCTTTTTAGGTGTTTTATCTTTTCATTGATGTAACAATGGTGTATCCACATAAATGACCTCACAGCAAAACCCCACTGAGCTGCTGAGCCACTGACCTGAGTCATCCAGCTGAAAGAGGCTTTTATCTCAGGGTTTTTGACACCTCTCTATGTTGAGCAACACTTTGACCATTTGCATCTTGAGCTGTGCAGATGTATATAAACAGCACATTGGCAGGCCTGTCTGAAAAGGAACCTGCAGTGGATCCACCCTTCTCCACTCTGCACAAGTTTACTGCATTTTTGTGGTGGCTCTCTATAAACGGAATGTGTCATTTTTACTTTGGCCACATCCAGCAAGAAAATACTACATAACACTTCAGCATACACACACAAGACTGCCTGAAATATCAAGAATTCCTCTCTTCATCTCGTAGTCTGTGACGGCTGCTGGAAATCCTGACACCTGTCTCTGAGCGACTTTGTGCAATTTTCTTTCAGTACGTTTACCTGAATTGTAGCACGAGGCATTATTTGGACCAGATTTTGGACAAAATTTGGCATCTGTGTATCTGAGTGTGTAACTGTGAGAGGTATCCCTAAGGTCAGAGGGAACGAAAACGATGAGAAAAAAACACTTATGAAGAAGAGGGAAATATAGAGGGATTCAAAGATGGATGTCCCTGCAGGACAAGGACTATATGGTCGGCTTCATTATCAGAGCCCAGGAGACAAGAGCAGAGCTGTGTGGTGGCAACTGGACCCTTGGTCGGGCTGTTAAATCAGGTCTAACCAACCAGCTGTTTCCTTCTTGAAATAATGAAAATGTCTCACAAATTACTATTGATTATTGCACATTGAAAGCACAGATACAACTTTACATGACCTCAGTCATTGTGCCTATCCCCCCATGCACATGCTGATCACTGATGATGTCATCCACAAACCCTTTTTGGACTCGCTGTCACACTGTCATGTTTATTGCGATGGAATCATTAATGTTATTAATGTTACACATGTGGTTTTCATATAAAACTCAAAATATTTTGTGTGTTAATGAGCTGAAACGATGACTGAGGGGTTCAGTATCTTGCCAAGGACACTTCGGCATGCAGATGGGAGAGAATGGGGTTTGAACCGGCAACCTTCTTGTTGGAGAACCACCACTCTAACCACCACTCTAACCACTAGGCCACACTGTTAAGAAAGATGTAGGCCTGAGTGTAGTGATTGGAGGTGTGTGTGTGTGTGTGTGTGAGTGCATGTCACCAACACACCCTGTAAATCACTCTGTGTACTCCAAGTAGTTAAGATTAAACATTTCATTTGTAGCGGCAGCCCTCTTAGAAATAAGTGGAATTAGATTTGTATGTTCAATGTGAACATTCAAAGTTGTTCCTTTTTTTTAAATAGACGAAAGAAACCGTGATTTGTTCAACTGACAGATTTTTGAACAGTGTTTGGTGGAACATCCACGTAATCCAGTGAACGAGCCAAGTTATCCCTCTGAGCTAATGCTTGTACTAAATTAACAAACAAAAGACTAGTGGCGGAAAATCATGAGCATGATGAACAGATACATGTTCAAATCTGAATTGTTACTTTATTCAAAAGTGTTTCAGTCAAAGTCACAGTTTTTTCTAATCACTGGAGAAACGACATATGTTAAGAATAGAATAAGAATAATTATGAAAAGGTGAGGTTAAACAATTATGATTGAGACTGTCTCTGTACAGTGACCATGAATCCAGACAACTGATATAAAAGAGGAGGTGGATTCATGCACCTGTCCGGTGCTTATGAAATGTGTCATCCTTTTCTCTTTCTTCACATTCCTGATTGTCTCCACATTCTCTGAGAGCCGGTTTATTTAAGCTGGCGTAGTGACTGAGCAGCATGAACAACACAGATTTTGACTGCACTGCAGGTTTCTGTCCACGTTTGATGCCCTTAAATAAGTCATATGATCTGGTTTGATTCCAACGATTTCATGGCTTAGTTGTAATAAGGTGGTTTTCATCCAAACATTATACAAATTGTATCAAAAATCGAGAAAATTGGATTTCCATCCACAACTGGTATGTGACTATTAGCAGTTTGTTCATTAAGAAAGACAGATAGTGCTGCTAATTCTCCAGTCCAGTGTCTTCAGTGGTCATGGGGGTCACAACTTTTTTTTCACCAAGAGTAAAAACTGAATTTCAATTTAATAAATAAACATATAAACAGACCTATAAAACTATAGTTTGGAGACATATTATGCTGTTGGAATATTAATGCTCAGGGTAACATGTAAAAGAAAAAGAGAAATATTTTAGAATTTTAAGAAACCACGTTAACAACATTCAAAACTAAACTTACAAACATAAAAAAATTAACTACAGGTAAGTCAGTGAGGATATTCGAAGATAAAGTATTTTTAAATTCTACTGAAAAAAAATCAGTCCCTCCGCAGCTGCATTACATTACACCTTCTTATTCTCCCTCTATCAGCTATGTTATTCATTCCAGCTCACATTTGTATTCTACTTGGCACACTGCAGCTTCCCTCGCGTCTGCATTTCAAATTCCAACTAAATTATGAGCCTCTCTCGCTTTCATAACCCCATCAAAAAAAAGATCCCCTCATGTGAGAGAAAAGGTCCATGCCTGTGCAACGGAAAACAATGACAGCCTTTCTGCCCCTGGCATGAGAGGAGGGAGCGACGGATAGAGAGAATAAGAGAGAGAGAGAGAGAGAGAGAAATGGGGAGATTGAGTGTTCTTTGTGTGTCAGTGAGACTTGGTGGATGTGAGAGAAAGAGAAGCTGCTGATGTCCCTCCAAAATCTGACACAACTGGTCGTCAATATGGTGAGAACAATTAGTCACACTCATCAAAGTTCTCTTTAAGAACATTTAATTTAAATCAAACTAGGAATTCTTGCTGAAAAAAACTTTACATTTGATTTAGTAAAGTCTGAAAATCAGCCAGCTAGAAAACTAGCTCATTTAGATAACTATACTGTTTGGCCAATGTGGCTAGTTCCAGGCTAGAGTAGGGCAATATATAGTTTATCAAAATTAAAAGAACAACAGATAAAAAAATTCACGTGTGTGTCCATAAGCCCCGACATTCTTATTCGACTAGAAACAGCGTCATATCTCTGTTTAGAACAATAGCGAGTGTGACTAAGCGGATCGTGTTGGAGCTGAAAGATGTTAAAGAGCAATAACTTTTTCTCAATGAACTGCAACAAAAAAAAGAAAGACGCCATCCATGTTTTGCTCCTTCAACACAAATCCAAAATGAAGGCGAGTCTGTCGGAGATGCGATGCTAACAAGCGGATCAATCTCAACTCTTGCACTCTGCTCGACACAACGCGTGGTAAAATTGTGGGTGATTTGCACGTCAGCGTACGGCGTAGGTCTCTGCGAAAGGCTACACGTCTACGCGTAGGCTCTGACGTAACTTCACTGCAGGAGCATGGATAGGGCATTATTCTGCAGATAGGTCAAGAGGGCATGCAATAGGTTAAACTGATAGTAAATACAACTTCAAATGGTCTGAGGAGCTTCGAGACTGGATACTTTGAATTTGAACAGATCACTACAGGTTGAATTCGAACTTTTCCTTCCACATTGGAATTAATGTTTGAATTTCCATTAATAAGCGACAGTTCTAGTTGTTAGCGGTGTCCACTTGAGAATGCATTTTTTTCAGCCCATCCCAGGACACTCTTATTTTCCTTCCACTTTACTCTCCATTCCTCAGGCCCACAGAGGAACTCTTTTCATCATGGAGGTTGACATTATTTGACCACCCGCCACATGATCAGATGTCCTTGTTGGAACCAGTGAATGCTGAGTGTCTGGACATACAGCATCTGCTGCCAATTACCAGGACGCATCATGCATGTGAAAATAACTTGAGTGTAGTCACTTGCACTTGCAATACTATAATGTATATAGTTGCACTTCTGATTTGTTTCTCTACATACAGTAGCTCAACCTTTACAACTAAACAAATACATACATAAAACACAGCAGTGATCCACATTTTAATGCCACTTGATGTTAGTGTTGTCAGGTCATTATTTCTTGTTGGAGGACAAATGGTGTCAGCCTCTCACACAATAGTTCATCAAGATCAGTGCATTTTGGATATGAGACTAACTGTAATGCTAAGAAGCTATAGAGACTTTTGATTAAATTATTAAATTAATTAGGTTTAATTAAAGTAAACTGAGAATAGAGAACTGTTAATTATTAATACACACATAAATTATGAATAAAAAGGGAAAACATTTTCTATGATGATGTGAGACTTCCAGTGGAGCACTACCATGTATGTGTCGGGAGGCGTCAACGTAAACTCTGCTCATTCACTTTGCATGGTGTGACATCAATGCTTTGTAGAATTGCATTGTGGTTCCATTGCTTCACTGTGCTTCTGATGTGGGGTAGAAGTTGAGACGGCAAGGCAAGTTTATTTGTATAGCTTATTTCAACAACAAGGCAATTCACAGTCCTACACTTAAAATATCCAAGGCATCGTGGTAAATTGTAAAAGCAACATAAGACAATATAAAAAATATGCATTTTATAAGAAATTAAAAGTTAAAAAGGTTGAATACAGAATTAAACAAATAAATAAAATAATAAATAAATAAACTTTGATAGCAACAGTGAATTAGAGATATAAGAAATTATTTTATTTAATAAAAGTCCATGGCATAGGACATTTTCAACATTGATTTAAAAGAACAAAGGGTTGCAGTGGACTTGCGGTTCTCTGGGAGCTTGCTCCACAAAAACCAAGGATAAAAACTTAACGCTGCTTCTCCATGTTTAGTTTAGACTCTGGGGACAGAGAGCAGACCTGTTCCAGACGACCTGAGGGTCTGGATGGTTCAGAACGTAGCAGGGGATCAGAAATATGTTCTGGCCCTGAACCATTCAGAGTTTTACACAGAGCTCTAAAATGGAGCCTTGAGGAATTCAACATGTTAGACTCAGATGGGTGATCATCAAGCTACAGTGCAGGCACCAGCCAATCCCATCACGTTATTACAAATATTCAGGCAGCGACGATAGCCTATCAAATCACGTTGATGCCAATACAGATAATGTCTGACATCCAAAGTTAGAATAAGTTTAGAGCATGGAGGCAGAGGCAGCTGGTGCACCTGGCATTTTTTCATCTGGTTGTGTATTTCCTTTGTAATTTCCTTTAGCACTGCATGTATAGCTAGCATGGCACTTCCGCACCAAAGCCTGAGTTGTTTGTTCAGAGCGGGAAAATATGGAAGCCAAGTGTCAGATGTCAATATCACATACGGGTGAGGGCTCAGTGAAGCATGACCTCTTTATATTGGAACATAAAACCTACTGTATGCATTATAGTAATGCCTGTTCAGTCATGCATCTTGGTACATCAGCGCAGTGTACAATAAAGAGCTCCCCCTTCCTGCTTCTACACGTTCACCACTGTATCACTTCATTTCTATCCTTTTATTTTGTTTCAATTATTTCACTCATCACTCTCTCCTCCTTTACCCTTTCTTCTACTTCTCTCTTTTGATCACTACTTACACACACAGACACATACACGCTCCACACTCACTCACACACACATGCTTGTATTTCTATCTTTGTGAAACCCCTCGCTGAAATGATGCATTTCATTGCCCCATACCCGAACCTTCACCATCACAACCATATGTCTAAGCTCAACCTTTACCCTTCAACTAACCTTCACCTGATTCTAACTCTAACCTTAAAACCAAGTCCTGGTATTTAAAAGACACTGAAGATGGTACACAAAGTTAGGACGTCCCAAAATGTCCTAATTCTGAAATCGGTCCTGACAATGACACAAGTACAAGTAATCAGACGAACATGTTATCGTAGGTAATTTTTTGAGAAATGACATATATTAATTTCCTTGAATTTTACCTGAACCGTTGCCTAATTTTTGGTAACCCTTTAATTTACATATTAATCTAACCTTTACTAAGTTAAACCTATTGAACAATTCAAAACTTTGTACACAGTATGTATGTGTATATATATATAGCATCCAGTCTACATTTCCATCCATGCCACTACTACTGTATGTATCACCTTTGCACCCTTAAATTATAAAAGACATATATTGAACAAGATAAACAGTCAATATTTCCACATTAAAAAATCTGAAAACAAATGCCAGTCTAATAAAAACTGTTTCATACAGCCAGGGTCTGTGATGTCACAAACCTAAGAAACCTATCCTGGTTGATTGGCGACAGGAAGGAGGGGAGGGGCTATATCAGCATATTTAGAGAACCATGTCACAGAATTAGAAAGAAAGGAGCAGAATTAAGTTTAAACCGCTTTATGAGGAACTGAGAACAGTTTTGGGGGGGGGGGGGTGATAAGCTACTGTAGTGGGACTTGTAATATTTGGTCTGTGGGTGTCTAAATCTGCCGATTCTTATCCCCAAACTAACAGGTCATTAGCCTGCAATATGTTCCCCAAAGTAGCCTTCATCATGCACACACACACACAAACAAACACACACACACACACACACACACACACACGCACACACACACACACACACACCTCTGTCATCTGGGACTGTGGTGCTGCCAGTCAGGAATGTAGGTCTTCAGTTGAGCAAGCAGCAACAGGTCCACCTCCTGAATGGTGGAGTTTGTGGAGGATCCAGCACCGGTAGCTTGAGACAAAAGCCTCAGATCATCAGACAAAGAAACCATCTGTGTTTCATGGGGAGAAGCTGCACTGACTACACTGAGTTGAATTCAGTGCGCGGTGTTAAGAGGTGTCCTGCTCAATCAAGTTCATGCTGATAGGATTGTGTCAGTAGCCTGGAGCAGCTCTTCACCATGGAGGCGATGCATTTGCTGGACAACTGGAGGAAGGTAATTGTCACCTATACAGACAACGAAGGACAGGTTAGCATGAAAAGGTTGGATGGTTTATTTCCTCTTCTGGCTCAGAAAAGAGTTTCTTGATGCAGTGGGAGACTTTTGCAGATGGAATTCTTGAACATTGAATTTTTGTTTTCTGGGTGTTTCGTGATTTACTGTTTGAGGCTTGTTTGAGGCTGACTCACTGAATATCATTCCGCCATCTGTCAGAGGAGCAAATATGATGATACTGCTGCAGTGTTTTGTTATCCTGAGGGCAGACTACATCAGAACCACAATTTGCATCCCTGCTGCACAACATTTTAGGCGAGCAAACGACTGCGGGTCCTCTGATTCCCTGTGATTGTGATAATTATGTGTTTTTTAACCTTTCCCTGTGGTTTTCTGTGTTTCCTCACTACCGCAAGATAATGACTGTGAAGGTGTTTTCTCCCATATATTCACCCTCATACACATTCCACCTAAAACTTGTCCTAATATAGACATGGGATTTATTTATAGTCACTTGTTCTTAGCCAACTTGATGGAAATACCTAAAACTGAGTTAGTAAGCAGGGAGGAATTTGTGTGTGTGTGTGTGTGTGTATCTATTTGTTTCAAAGAGAGAGAGAGAGAGAGAGAGAGAGAGAGCGAGAGAGAGAGCGAGCGAGAGAGAGAGAGAGAGAGAGGGCTCCAGTGAATGTGTCAGGAGATTTAAATGCGTGTGTGTGTTACTTCCTCTAAGTGTATTGCTTAATTCTTTCTACCATCTGGTGTGTGTGTGTGTGTGTGTGTGTGTGTGTGTGTGTGTGTGTGTATGTGCTGACAGTGTGAGACATTAGTGGGGAGGGGGAATCCCAGTGAATATTAGTAAACTTCCTTAAGCTACAGTGGGAAAATGTGTGAGTTTGAGACAATTTAGAAAAATAAAACCTTTAATGTATAATTCAGATGTAACCAGAAACTGACCATTGTCTTCCAGCGCAGATCAAGTCACCGATGACGACATTTGTTACTCATGTTTTGGCTCACATGGATGTTGTCATTTCCCCTCTCAGGATCTTCATGTGTCGCAGGGAGCCGTGGACAGCTCAGTGGACATGGACCGTCTGAACAGGAACATGCCCGAGTGTGGACGGCAAACCCACCAGGTGTTACAGGTGAGTGTGGTGCTGGTGTGTGTTGTGGCTGGGTTTAGGCTGTGGGAGATGGGAGAGAAGATGCAGAGCGAGAAAACAGAGAAAAGAGGAATGAGTTCAGAAAGAGCTTTATTGTTCTAAACTTGGCAGCTTTCACAGAAAAACCCTGTCATATGTCGTCAGTGTGTCAGTTCTGATGCATGTCTCCAGTCACACACACACACACACACACACACACACACACACACACACAGACAGACAAACACACACAGTGAGCGCTTTCTTCCTCTGATAACTGGAGCCACAGATTTTAAATGTCATCACTTTGGAAGCTCTGACAGAGTGTTGGCTATCAAGTCTCCATGGATGATAAAAACCAGAGAAGACCCATCTAGAGAAGGTCAGGTGGGGCCATGACGCGTCCTGACAGCTTGTGTCAGTTTGTTGTCAAGCAGGAATCTTCTGCCAGAGTCAGTAATTAGACAGACCTGCAGATTGGATGTCTCGTTTCCCACCTGCTGGCTCAGACAATCCTATCAGGCATTAAGTATGGGCTTTGTGTGTGTTTGTGTGTGTGTGTGTGCATGTGTGTGTGTGAGTGTGAGTGTGTTTCCAGTTTTCATTTTTGCGTTTATATTAAACAAGAAGAACAAGAACCGGTTGATAAAACGAGATAAAAAAGGAATGAAAAAATGTATCTCATACCAACACAAAAAGTTATAATTTTAATCATTTCATTATAAATAACTGTACGAAGATAATGGAGAATTATATACAACAATTTTCATAATATGTATATGTCTCTTGTGTGAGAAATGTTGCAGACTATGCTTTTTTCATTATGCTTAAAATTATATATATATATATATGTATATAGGAGAGGCGGTGGTCTAGTGGTAGAAACTTGGACTATGGGCAGAGAAGGTCTCTGGTTCGTCTCGGGTTCGACTCCACGGAGAGACAACAAAAGACGAACCTGGATTGATCTGTCCAAAAATCCAAGAGTCTCCCTACCCTGTCTAGTGCCCCTGAGCAAGGCACCTTACTCCCCCAACATCTGCTCCCCGAGCGCCGTACATGGTCGCTCACTGCTCTGTGTGTCCTGCACACAGATGGGTTAAATGCAGAGGTTAAATTTACCTACCATTGCATGAGTGTGTAGTGCATGTCTGTGCATGTGTTTGGTATAAATAAACATATCTTAAAAAAATATATACACATAATGAAGTTTATCATAATAACATAACAACAACAATAATTATAATAATGCAAACATTCATACATTAGTACTTTAGATGTTAGTAAAACATTTTACTGAAAAAAGCAGCAAATCAAATACATTTAATTCATAAATGTAGTCGAAATGCAGTGTTTTCCATGCAAATCAATTTAGATGAATGCATTACAGTGCACAGTCTGTGTGCAGACAGAGAGAGAGGGAGGCAAGCTGTTGAAGTGTGCACCACATGGGAGCAGCAGCACTCTGCAGATGAAGCCGTATGAATCGTGCAGCGTCCCTCCCTGCTCCTCTCATCGCTCCCAGTGAAGCCTCCCAGTGCCTCGCAGCCAGTCTCTCAACAATCCTCTTAGTCTTGACCCCACTCCACCGACAGCACCACTACAATCACATAATCCTATTAGGAAACACACAACTAACTAACCAGCCGTGAGGCAGAGTCAATGATCGCACGCATTTTGTCAAACAGAAACGTAGGGGCTCCGAACTGGGACAAAAAGAAACCGCCACAGCTGGTTTTAAAATGCAAGAGCATGTCAGTGAGTGACTCCACACTCCTTACAGTTTATTTAACACTTTCAGCACTGTGACATAAATAGGACTTGAATAGGATCTTTTTAAGTGGTGGTTATTAAGTCAATACGATCTGGATTGTGACCAGATGGGGATTCATCGGAGCGACATGGTCCTGTGAGACTGATAAATTATATGCTTTAGTTGGTCAGGGGATTGGTGGGAGCCCAGTAAGTGCACTGGTAATGAACAACAACAGAAATGGTAAAAACACAAAGTGCTACGCTACTTCTAAATAGGAATCTAACAAGGGAACATTCTGCTTGCAGCTAATAGCCTTGTCAGTCTGTGACAGGGGTTAAGAGAAAAGATATTGCTTCATTTGAAAGCCAGAGAGGTTGGAACCAGTGTTGTGACTTCTGTATCACAGGTCATGTTGACATGTCACTGGAGAACAACCACAGGTAAATGATCAAATGAGTTATAAATATCAAATGAATGAAAATGATGTTGCTCACAAGGAGAACAAGTTCAATTCTATCCTATCAAGTCATAAAATAGAGTTACAAGGCAGAGTGAAAAACAACAATAATAATTAATACATTTTGCTATGTGTGTTTGGGCTAGTTTCACAGTGAGAGCATCACTGAAAAGCAGAATGCTCTTTACATTTAGACATTGCTGTGCTCATCACAAGCTCGCTGAACACCCTGCAGGAGCTTCATGTTTCTTAATTGCGGAGTGCGGTTGCTATGGCGACATCCCTTCCCCCTTGCTGAGCCGACAGCACATGGTGGTTTGGCTCAGGCAGAACTAACACACACACACACACACACTCATACACGCTCACACATCTCGGTGTGTAGAGGAATATGTAAACAGCCAGAGCATCCAGCTATAGAAATGGCCTCTCATGGTGAAGACATTCAGACTCCTGTTCTCCTCCCCAGAGCGGAGGATGAACCTCTCTGTGGCTCTGATGCATCGATGAAGCAGTAAAACTACAGTTAGTGCTCGACACAAAGATGAGCGTCATATCTTGTTTTGTGATTCAGAGACAATTAGTTCAGCTAATGGACAGGAAATGATTGCCTTTTGGGTACCATTCATGGAGAGCCACTTACAGTCCACACATAGCGTAGCTGTAGAGACAGAGGGCGGGACCTGCTTAGGTTTAGACATGTAGACGCATTATCAGATTAAAAACAATACGTTGCATCGTCTGCAATGAGACCTTCAGTGTTGGGGATTCCAGTCAACTACAAATCCTCTTATTGCACCTGTAGCTGTGAATGAAAGGTTTTTCTAAATTCTTGTTTTGATCATCTAAAGTATTGGATATTTCTTTGTAATACAACATTCTGTGTGTTTTAAGTTAAATTGGCACAAAAGGAGAAATTCCAAGATCAATGGTCCTAAAATGCAAATAAAATCCAACCAAACCAGTCAGTGCAGTCTTATTTTACAAGCAACCTAATTTAGAACAGTCAGAATTGTTATGGGCACACCACAAGTTCCTCAAGTGTTTTGTTTTTCTGCCAAAAGAAAGATACTATCCAATCAGTGAGTTTGAAGTATAAAAAACGCTGAAAATTATGAAAAAAAAAAAGAATGGCGCTCAGTAGAGTGCCATTCTGCACCAAGAAAAACGTCCACTCCTCTCACCATCAGGCTGCACCAAATTGCACTCACTCAAAGATATCAGTTCTATTAATAAAGAGAAATACGTTTCCTGGATCAGGCCCCTGATTCAGATCCACACCAAAATGTGATGACTTCTTAATTAACCCAAATGTTGAGATAATAATAATCTCACCGACCTTTGACTTTTTCTGCAGAGCACCCCACTGGACCTAATTGAGACCGGAAAGGGGCTGAAGTTTCAGGCGGAGCGCCCCCACCTGGTCAGTTTGGGTAGTGGACGCCTGAGCACTGCTATCACCCTGCTGCCCCTGCCTGAGGGTGAGACCGCTGCTGCAACACCAACACACCAGTAGCTGTAGCTCCAGAGACACCATGACCCAACATCTAATGCCAGTGCTACGAAATACACAGAATCATTCATGTTAAGAAAAAACGCTTTTGAAAAATGCTTCCTAAGCTTTCCTGAGTCACTGGTCAATTACTATCGTATTGTCCCAATCATCATTACACAATTACCTTATTGTGGTAATGCCCTTTTTTAAACTACATATATTTAAGATTATTGTATTACAAGGTACCGCAACAACACACACTTGTGTCTGTGCTGACCTGACCCTGTTATCACCTCTATATCCATCTGACGTCCTTGTCCGTCTCTTTGTCTGAACAATCGAGGAAAGTTTTATCTTGTTAATCTGTCCGGTGACTTTTTGACCTGAGGTCTTACTTGTCTGTCCGTCTGTGTGGTGCCCTTCCTGTCTGTGTTTGTACTTCAGCAGGCTGATAATTCCCCTGTCATGAGTCAATGGTAGGAGCAGGCAAAGAGTATGTTTGTGAATGTTCTATGTGTCTGTGTTTTTTTTAAACTTGCCTGTGACATTTTATTTGCTCCTGCCCTCTAATCTCGAGGATCTGGATAGATCAGGTGTGCTCTTGTGTCCTTGTTTCCCCTAAATAGTGTCTTATCTCCTCTTGTTGTTTGAGGTTGAGTTGTTTAATCCATTTAGCTGATAAACAGTCTGTTCCCTGTGTTCAGAGCTATGTGACAGGACTTCAGGGGTTACAATGGTAACTGCTCCTGGTTGTACATTTTGTAGTAAATGTTGCTTATTGAAAAGTATAAGGAGAGAACGATTTAAAGCATGGCTGCGAAGCAGAAGTTTACAGAGAATATTTACCTATTACTATTATGTTGAGCCCAATAAACATATATTTATATACGTTTTCTTTTACAATAATAATAAAGGCTTGCATAAAGATAGCGCCTTTCACAGTACCCAGGGACGCTTTACATATATAAATATAATTCACTATGATATTTATAACCAAACCTACGTTATTGTTACTACTGTAATCATGATTATATCTAGACCTGATGGAGTCCAACCACTTGACTCAACCAGTGTCTGTTATAATGTTGCATTGTTGTCAAGTCACGTTCCTCCTCTTTGCTTTTATTATCCATGAGATGTTTTTAGTACTTGACTGAAGTCCCCCTGGGGCCATTTGAAGTGAATTAGACAAAGTTTAGAAAAGCAAACACCTGTGTGTATATAAGGCCCCACAGTTCACACTACAAGTCAGGACAAGACACAGAGCACAGAGTCTGAGGAAGTCTCTGAAGTTGTCTTATAGGTATATTACCACACGACAGCTGACAGAGCTTGAGACGAATGAGAAACTGTCCAAATACAAATAAACCCGGAAGTTGCAATTGTTTCCAAAGATTTTTCTAAACAGAACTGAATAAAGACTTTTAAAGAGGAAGAGATTTTAATAATATGAATTTTAATATAGTGATATTTATAGTAAAGTAGTAGTAGAATAGTAAAAATGTGAACATTTGAAAAAATGTTAAACTATGTTTTCACTTTTATAATTTTAAATTTCTGAATGCACATTAATCAGCAAAAACATAAATTTAATCCAGCTTTGGCTCAGGAGATAGAGCGGGTCGGCCACTAACCATAAGTTTGATGGTTCAATACCTTCTGTTTGTATCTTTGAGCAAGTTACTGAACCCCAAATTGCTGATAGTGGCTATGAAGACACATCTGAATGGGGAACCACAGTAACTTCTTCACATCAGATTTTGATTGAACTCTTCTTCCTCCTCCTCCCTCAGGCCAGACCACTCTGGGTCGTGGTCCCATGGACATCAACCTCCAGGGCCCCGGGGTGGCTGCCCAGCACTGTTACATAGAGAACAGGTCAGGGGTCATCATGCTGCACCCCTGTGGTAACCTCTGCGCCATAGACGGTCTCCAGGTCATGCAGCCCGTCCGCCTGTCACAAGGTCAGTTTCTGCTTTTGAATCTTTCATAGCACTTCTGATGTGCAGTCTAAAGCAGTGTGAGCACATCAGAATGTGGCCGATAAGGCCACATTCTGATGTGCTCACACTGCTTTAGATTGATAACAACAGGGCCTCTGCTGTGTATGGTTTTCCATATTCTCCTCTGTAGAACAAACATTACAGGAAGCTGATGACCATACATTGTAATTTCACCTGCCGGCCAACGTGTATGATCCCAGCTAAGCCAGAGATCAATACACCAGCTCTCTGTGTGGTCAATGAAAATGCAGCACAAGAGCCAGCAGGTCTGCTCAATACAATTTACAGAGTGCTTCTAAATAGCCATCGACGGAAGTACGGCCCGAGGTTTCTGTGTTAATGAGGTAACAGAGTGAGTTCTGTTGTGCCCAGGCATGCAGATATTATGAAGAAACCAGAGGGGAGACGCATTGATTTTTAATCTGCTGCATCTTAGACTGATTGCTGTGGAGGACTTTACTCAAATGATCCCCTGGGATTTTCTTTTTAAAGGTTGTTCACAGAGTAATTAAGGCTTCCAGGAGAAGTTAAGAAAGGACATGTGAATATAACTGGATTCCTTGACTTCTGAAGTCAAGGATATTCAAGAAATGGCAAATAAAGCAGAATGTATTGTCAACGCTTGATCCAATAATCATTACCGTTTGGAGGTTTTCAGAGCTGCTGTGATGAACCTGAATGATTCGGCACTTTGTGTTGTGTCTGAGCTGGAGAACAAAAGTGAGACGTCACCTGACACTTTCAGTATTATGAACAGTATTGGCTTTAATTGTCAATATTAATTATTTCACATTTAATTGTCATTGTTGATCAGGAGTAAAGATGTTATCGAAATCGAGACCCTGTTCTTTTGGACTGGCAAAGGGGCCATATCTTTTTACATTTTACTTAAAAACATAAAATCATGAGTGATAGACAGAACTTTCAAAATAAGTAATAAATAAATAAATAATGTTACTTCTCAAATTCAATTAATTAAGTCATAAATATACTAGTGTAGGAGTTGTTTTTTTTTCATTATGCGCAATAATCAGAAAAAAGTTATGATTAGTCGTGTAGGTGGGGCCAATGTAAGTGTTTCAGTAAAGTCACATTCATAGACGTTTACATCAGAGCCTCAGAGGAAGCCCAGTCTGCATGAGAGTGAGTTACAGACACTCGACTCACCATTACTCACAGTGTAAACTTCCATCTGTGCTGATGTGTAATCACACACTGTAGCGTTATGACTCGCTCTCCAACAGTGTTCTCCCTCACAATGAAATACTAATAGGGCAAAGAGTACATGCACACAACATGTACTAATGTTATTCCTTTGTAAATGCTCTCTGCACTAAGTATCCAGTTTCCTGCATGACTCTGTGATGTGATGTGATGTTTTTGTGTACATGTGTGTGTGTGTGTGTGTGTGTCAGTGTGTGTGTGGCTGTGTGCTGTCTGTCAATGTGTCCCCTCTGTCTGGTGGTATTTCAACCTGGGCCCTGACAGGGTAACCTGAGAGGGGACACAGTGCTATTTATACTGCCCCTCCTACCCCCAGACAGATCCGACTTTAGCTGCAGAGTGGGTCTCATGGTGGAAGCATCAGTGTGGAGGGTAAAGTTGAGTTCACTGTTGGGGTCCTGCACAGTGGGGAGAGCTGAAGGGGTCATGAAGAAATAGTCTTAGTTGTTTACATGTTACTTCATCAGTGATACTGGAGGAAGACACAACCGAACACAGGAAGCAGATCAGACTCTAGTGGTTCCTCCCATGAGTTAGTTTTGCCAGTGCAGTGCCTGTTCTAAACCAGCCTGAATGAGGTTCTGTTCTCTTGTCCTGTGTTAAAGCTCCAGAGCTACTTCAAAAACACTCCTTGTCATTAGTGAGTCCACAACAAACAGTTCCACAATATACTGTCACTTATATACTGTTGATAATCTTTGTGTTCATCCTACCTGGTTTATCTACAGTGGAGATTTTATAGTTAGTGTTTTTCAATGTAACTGAATTTGCTTTATTACTGTTCACGTGAAGGGTTATAACATGTTGACTATTCCAGAGGCCTTTAACTTTGGGGACAAATTGCTGTAGAGGGAGTGATTGTTGTTGTTGCTTTGACTGAGATAAGCACCTGTGACTCCTGTGAATTTGTGTGTAAGTTGAATACGGTGGAATAAAAATAATCACATTATTAAAATAATCTAGCGTAGATATCGTCGTCGATATGTGTCACAGGGAATGTAACGCTGTCTGCTCTCTGTATTTCTACACCTGGCAGATGAATAGTTTACAGCTGTAAACGGCCTTTGAAATGTCAGCGTTGCAGTTTATAGAGAATCAAGCAGAAACAAGTTCGTATTGTTACAAAATGAAAATGTGCTCAACGTGCGTTTGGTGGTAATCCCCGGGGATTTACAGTATGTATCAGAAGAGCTGTCAGAGGGAAATCCCAGCAGGGAAAGGGCATGTAAAAACTAACCCTGTTTGTTCTGGGCGTTTTAAAGGGGCAATGGTTGGTCGCTTTGATTCAGCCTATCGGGAAAAACACAAGGAGATTCTTTTTTGAAACAGTAAACAGTGATATAAGAGTAATGGTAGATATTCTACTGGGTTGCATTATGGTATATGTAGGCTGTTCTTTTTAATCAGTCTAAAGTTATGGACGTTCAATATTTAATTAATAGATAATACATTTTAGATATATTGCATGTCATACAATTCACAGGCCTCTAATGCTAATGTTCACTGAAGAGGACATTATCTCTGAAGGAACACAACACTGTACATTTTATCTAACTACATTTATCTGGCAGCTATAATTACTTTTCTGATCCAGATTTTGCATATAAAATAGTATATATTATAACTAAAGGATATATAACAATACATTTAAATATGCAGCAGTTAAAACACTTTTTTTTAAAAACCACAGTAGCTTTGGTTACTACTTTGGGTATTTTACTTAAGTTTGCTGCTGATACATTTACCAGAATATGAATGTAAATATTTTGACACATTCTACATGTTCTATTGCTAGTTTTGTTTCAGCTGTAGAATTTCATGTCCCTTACTGATTACAGTAAATTGTATTGTTTCATTCGGGAATAATACAAAAATAATAACATTACATCTTCATTATCATTACATTTATTACAGAGACTAATGTTCAAGAAGGGAACTCTTATCCTCACTTTTTTCTTTTATCGTGTACTTTTATGGCTTTTTACAGATTTAAGATGATGTGACTTATGGCAAAGAAATGTCTGGTATTACTTTACACCTTCACCTTTGGTCTTAAGCTATAAACAAGAATGTGACACACACACACACTCCTGCACCTCTCTCTATAGTTGCTAGGACACACATTGACGTAATGCATTCCCTATAGACACACACACACACACACACACACACACACACACACACACACACACACACACACACACACACACACACACACTTGCTCAGATTAAATCCTATCATGAGTTTGTTTCCAAAACAGAAATGGTCCCACCTTAATCATATGGAATATATCGAATTGATCTGATGTGTGTGTGTTTCAGGGATAGAACCCCCCCCCCCTTCTCTCTTTCTCTGTCTGTCTCTCCCTCTCTCTCTCCCCCCTGTCCCTCGAACTCAGGATCAGGGTCTCCACCTTCCTCTGCCACCCCTTCTCTCTCTCTCTCTCTCTCTGACTCAGGATCAGGAACCTTTACCTCTCTCTCTCTCTCTCTCTCCCCCTCCCTCTCTCTTCTTTTCTTTCTCCCTCCCTCCCTCTCTCCCCCCCTCTCTTTCTGACTCAGGATCTCCACCTTGTTCTTCTGCCGCTCTTTACCTCTCTCCCTCCCTCCTTCTCTCTCTCTCTCCCCCCTCTCCCTCTCTCTGACTCAGGATCGGGGTCTCCACCTTCTTTTCATCCGTCCTGCTCCTCCTCCCTCCGCTCCACTCTCTCTCTGACAGCAGTGGTTTTGAGGTGACTGCCTGTGTGTGTGTGTGAACCAGCTGTTTCTTCCCTCCGCACTGTGTGGGTGAGATCCAGCGTCTCCAGCGTGTGAATGGCCCCGGGAAGGAGGAGACAATGGAGCAGGGATCCCACTGCAGACAGTAGAACTCCCGCACTGGTTTGAAGGAGCTGGGATAAACCATCACAGCAGCGGCAGAAGCAGCAGCAGCGGATGGAGCCGCGGTTTAACAAGTGTCCGGGACGCTCACCCACTCTTTAGTGAGCGCTCAGATATGAGCAGAATATATTAAGTCTATTTAAGGATTATCATAACAAAAGCGCGTCGGGACAAAAAGCTCATAAACGCGCCCGTTGTTCCACATTAAACTGGCAGGGAGGAAAAACACGTGGCTTGATTTAAAGGAGCCGAGGCGATGAAAACACCGGAGGGAGAGAGAGGTTTCATTCACTGGAGTTAAAGTAAGTCCTGCTTCTACTGTTATAGTTGTACAGTGTGTGTGTGTGTGTGTGTGTGTGTGTGTGTGTGTGAGTGTAAGTGTTCGCGTCACGCTTGTAACTAGTGAAGCTTGCGGTTGACTGAAGGAAAACTGCGGACAAATAACGTTCCAACAACTAGATCCTTCTCACTTTATGTGGCTAGCTAACAGAGTGCGGACACTGTTCTGCTGATGTGGAAAATGACACATTTTAGCTTCACTTTTCTTTCCAGTTAACGTGCAAAACCTCCGCTCGAAAAGCTCTATAATACAACATGCCTCTGTTGATCCGATTAAATGTTTGTATGATAGAACAAGACTTACTATTTATATGTTAAAATGAGGCTCTGTTCCATTCGGCATACAGCCAGCGAACATTACTTACCCTATTTTTTAATAATTCCACTATCATGATGTTCTTTCTCGGCTAAGTCGTCCACTGAAGTTCTCCCAAGTGGGCGGTAGTTAGCTGTGCTAGCAAATTATGACAGTTTTGATTATGTTTACATAAAGGCCTGCTTCATGTTATTTCTTATGCCGATTGTTTTCTAATAATCCCTTATACATGATTTCGTTGTTTTTTCATAATTGAACACTAAACATGTTACTTAAATGGAATCAAAGTTAAACTTGGCAGCTTTTTCGGATGGAGTTTGGTCTTTCACCCCACACATCCAACTATGAACACCTGCTCCAACTTGGCTGTCTCCTGCCATCCAGTCCCCAGCATTCTATGTCCCTGCCTCCATGTGAGTTATGTTTATAGACTACAAACATATACAGGTCTGTCAGAACACCCCGCCCCCCTGCAGTCTGGCATAACCAGACCCTAATGTGACTGTATACTGTTACACAGCTATTCCTTGTTGCCAGTGTGACCTGATCAGGGCTGGTACCTGGAATAGAAGAGAGCTTTCCTTCTGTGCATTCTGCTTCACCTCTGGGTGACTGAGTTCTGCTCATATTAGAGCCCCCCCTGGGGCCTTTTTCTCTGAGCCATTTGCACCATTCACACTCCTTTGGAAATGTGGTCATGTCTCTGCTGCCTCACCTTCTCAACATCTGTCATCTCTGACATATTGTGTTGGCCCCCTTGTAAAGAGAGCAGTCTGAGAGAAATGCTCATCAGGTGGCTGCAGATGTGATGTATAGGGCTGCTCCAGCAGGCCCAGAGCACGGGTCAGACATGTGTGAGAGAAGAAAGAGGCTGGCAGCAGCTGGTGTGCATATGCTGGGTTAGTGTGTCTGTGTGTGTGTGTTCCTGCATGTTGTCTTTGACCGCACATCCTCTGACTACACTGAGGTCAAGGCAATATGTCCAAATGAGACAGTGGATAAATACTACAAATACGCCAGTGCCTTGAGTAGACCAGGGTCGTGCTCACTCTATATAATGAAATCCCAACTATTCTTTATATGCTCTTTTTTCTTCTTTTTTTTTCTTCTTCTCTCTTCTTCTTGATGGTTATTATGTATTCATGAAATGAACATAACATAGGACAAATGTGCGATACAAGGAACCAGTGTAGATTGATTTTGAAAGAGGTTTCCTTACTCCTGAAACAGAACCTTGAAGTGTCAGTTTCACTTCTCCCCTTAATTGTGGAGGCAATGCTGACATATGCACTCATCCATTTGTCTCTTTCTCCAAACAGATCTGATCCCTCAAATCAGGGTATCTGCTTATTCCCAAGCACCAATTCAATATATCAGTCGTCTGTTTTCCTAGATGTAAACTCGCCATTTGCCAACAATTCCTCCAACTCAAAAGAGATCATGTGAAGGATATCTTGTGGACGTTTTCAGGTTAACCTCAGATTTATGAAGCAGTAGCTTTAGGTGAAGCTTGATGCATTGAAGAGAAATTGAGCAGTACTAGTTGATAAATTACCGATGCAACCCCAATCTGATCCATCCCTACATGAGTAGCTTCTGGGTATAATCCTATTTTTTTCCTTAATCCCTTCCCATTTTACCTAACTTACTTTTTATATCTCAATACTTTTTAGACTAAGAAACACCTTGTGTCAGAAAGTCACCCTGAGAGCCCAAGGTACCAACTGCTTATCATAATACTTTACTTTCCCGATGCCACCGGCCACCTTGTCTGTCTTATCTTCTGAGGGCCACCGCCATAACCTTGGTCGCTATGGCCACTACTGAACTGGGCGTGTTCATAATTTATCCAACTCAGTTCAGATGAAGCCACGCCCATTTTGGCTTGATCTAAGCCTCAGGGCAGCGACCGAGCCTATAACCATAAAGAATGTGGAAGTTGTTTTATCTTAAGTCAGTTAGGTATAAAGTTATTAATGACACATCAACACGTGCTAGAGATAAACAGTGAACTGTAGTCAACAGTAAGTGATAACAGACTAACAGATAACAGTCTAAAAAATAAGGAAGATTCCATCTCATTTCAGATACAACCCAAAACAATGTACCAACAGCAGCAACATACCGCACCTTTGTCATCATCGTAACAATAATACAACCTGTAGGAGTTTACCAGTAACAAGTTTTCATCATGGCCATAATAACAAGCAGGCGGCTAAAGCTGTGACCATGGTTTGGTAGAGTTCAGTCACAAACTTCTTGGTTATAAAATAAATCATGGTTTGGATTAACAGTAAATGCTTCCTTCCATTTAGAGGACCTTCGTTCCCACACAACATGATTCATAACTGTCTGGAATCTCAGTTTATTGCTGACTTTAGGGTAAATGAACGATTGGAAGGAGTAATGGGAATGAGTTTTGAAGCTTGTTTGCTTTTTACCAACAAACTAAAAGAAGCAACATTTGGATTGACTTTATTTTCAAAAAAGGGGCAAATAAAAATAAAACCAGCCAGGAAGAGTTTATAACGAGACAGAATTAAAGCAAATGTGACAGGGGAAGTACAGATAAACTATACCTGTGAAAGGCCTTGACAATTATGAATAAGTATGCAGGTATACAACCAGTACAATTGCACTTGTCACTTCATGTATTTTTAACCTGGACATGTCTGAATTCTGTAAGTGACAGGTTTGTGTACATTTTACTAAGTTTGCTACAGCAGCTTGGGATGTGAGTTGTCACCTGAATTTAAAAAACCCTCTCCCACCGTTCGGTTTGATACTGATTGATCCTCAGACCTGCAGCCATCTGCCTGTGGAAGCATGTTCTAACAGCAGGGGATTGGCTCAAGTAGTTGTGACAAAAGGAGAGGGAGGGAGGGAGTGGACGGGGGTGTCTGGGCAAGGAGGTAACATCTGTTGGGACAAGCAGTAACCAGCCTCTGTTAATTGTGACGAGCGTCCACTAGAGACGGCAGCTGACGGCACTGCTGCAGAGACTGCATCTGGTCTGTGGGATGTGGATGCTGTGAGAGCAGAAGGGATGTGAATAGGGCAGAATGTTTTGAAGATTCACTAATTCCACTAATGTTACACATAAAGTTGGGTTTACTCTCCAGGAGGGGCACGACTCAGACTGTGCAAACAGTTGTATAATGTTCTCTTGGCCGAAGGAGGGAGCACTTACTTTAGCCCAAACCACAATCTTTTCTTAAGAGTAACAAAGTAGTTTTTATGCGTAAAGTCGTAAAGGTTACGACTTGTCACCATTCCAGAAGTGTAACTGTGTGTTTGTTATTGTAACCGTGACCAAGAAGGTCTGCAAGACCTGCGACTGTTTTGGACGATGTTTTATCAGTCGTGCCCAAGGGTAAGAACCGATGACGTCTGAGGACTTGTGGAGAAATCTTCCATAGTGGCATCAGACTGGTTTGAACACGTGATCACTTCCTCCAAGTCATTTCTTCTGAACTTGTGTTTGCTCGGATGGTTTTTCCTAATGTGAATGCAGGCTTTGACCCCTCCTCCTCCTCTTCCCTGTATACTCCTTTCAGACCAGTCCCATATCTTTCTCTGGTATGTGCATCTGTGTTTGATGGGCCCTGGCTCAGTGAAAGGCAGTCATTGATTAACCGGTGGGCTTGACTCTCTGGCCTTTGCTGAGGCTGTAAACCATCAGCGTTCCATAGCAACTGTCAGCCATAGTTGCGGGCATCCCTTTGTCTACACCTCCTCTCCTACTTTAGTGACCTGGTTTAGTGGCAACGCCTTTGTCATCCACGACAACAAAATCACAAGTTTTTTCTGCCTCTCAGTAAACTAATAGTGGATAAAAAGTTGCTGTTATTACTCTGGCCTGGAGAACACAGTTTGGCTGAGAGGATGAGTGGAGTGATGTGCAGCGAAGCTCCATAGACTCAGGGTTTTACACAGATTTTTCAACTACTGTATCTGAATTACTTATATACAAGTGAAATTTCCTAGGCTGATAAATATCTAAAGAAACAATGGGCACCTTTAAGATTTTCTCTAAGCAGATTATGTACTGTAAATAATTTTGTACATATAGTATAAGCTCTTCTTTTGGGCGTTACTGTCAGTTTGCTGACTCTATGATTCTTACACAAAGGTAAAAGAAGAATGGGAAGAACCTCCCCAAGAGAGCTGTCATTCATGTCACCAAATGATATTGACAGAAATCCAACATCACTAAAGCTGTTTTAACACATGAACAACACATGAACTCTGGAGGATGTCTGCAGAAATGGGTCTGGACTTTCTCTGGAGTTTGTCTTTCACACATGAACAACGCAGCAGGAGGTTCTCTGCTCAGACGTGTTCACAACAACACAGAAATCTCTGGAAGGATGATGCAGCAGGCAGAGAGAAGATGTAACATATTAATTCCACTGTGGAGATCACGTGTTTTATTTCCCAGCACATTGACACCAGTGTCGACTCTTATCACCAAAATCTCTTGAATCTTGCTGTCTTTTTCAGTTGACAACTTCTTCTATTTCTCATCATTAGATATTTGTATAATTACAATAATTTTTGTTCGGATTTGCTTATGTTCATTACATCATTAACTCGCTCTCTGTGAATCATCGGGAGAATCTCCTGCTGTATATGGGCTCACTCCGAGATTACCCAGAGTTTTTACTAGAGGGCTAGCTGGAGAAATTCTGGAGACAGCTCAGAGCCTCTCACTTGTGTTCTCACATAATACCTGTTGAAAATGTCAGGTGATTATCCAAAGTTTGCTGCAGGTCTGAAAACAGATTATCATATCATATCATCCAGCCAATGAAAGTACCAGTCGATAATTATCCGTTGTTTGCAGAAGTGTTCATTGGCTGCAGTTCATGTCTGTCATGTTGACCAATTGTTGCTGCCGATTTAGGAGTTATTATTTTTTAAGCACAAACTTTTTTTTTTGTTTCTGTTCAGTTTTTTAGATGACGTATTTTAAATCCTACCAACAAAGCTCTGATTAGCTCCGTTATTTTCCAAACAGCTGTAACTGAGTAGAGAACCAGGACTGTATGAAACTCTTAGCATAACTGAGATGAGGGCTGGAACCAGGCTGCCCAAACCTTCCGCTCTACGGAGCTACTTTCTCCAACAAAGTTCAGATGATCCCACTTTTTATTGTCAGAGCACTCGCAATCTGCCTGCAAAAACCATCATATTTGAACATGAGAAGAAAAGCCGCTGTACACTTGGAAACGTCCTCAAAAGAAATTCCAAGAAGAAAGACTTCGACAGTACGGCAGATGGTGTTAAACCACCAGTATTCAGGTTTCTTCACTTCCTGCTTGTTCTTTTTGCCGTGTCGTTGGGTGACAGTGATCCTGTGAACATGCTTTAGATGAAAATGTGTTTTCACAGCTTCTGACAGACAGGCTGCTGCAGAGAGTCTAATGGGACAACACTCGTGAGCCGGATCTGAAGCCACAGACGTGATGTGCTACTCAACAAGGCACAGCCAGTGTTACTAGCATGTAACGTTTACAGAATAGCATTTCTTATATAAGTGTAACTCTAGCACTTTAACCAAACTTCCATGACTCTACATGAACTCACTCTGGTAGAATGTGAAGCGTTCTCTCTCTGACCACCTCTGGTTCCTCTGATCTAATCTTCTGGGAAATGTACTTGAGGCGGCCGCTCTGGAAAGATTTAATGTGGCCGCACCACAACCCATGGAATACTTGTACCACAGACACTTTTCAGATCAGGTCCAGTGCTGCCAACCATTTCTCTCTCCAATGCCACAGTACCCTTGAGGCATGATGTGGCATTAATGCTGATTGGCATGAAGTGTCCCAAATAAATACTCAGAAGGGTTCTTAAAATTATTAATCCTGACAGCTCTGGCATTAAGTTAGAAGATTTAGTAGATGTTCCTTTTTTAATGATTTTTTTCTAGACTGACTCAGGATTAGTAAAATATTCTATGTGTGTAAATAATGTATTTATTTTCTTGGACTTAAATCAAAGCCACAATACTGGACCTTGATTGGTTCAGGTCATCTACTGGATTTCAGTTATTCTTTATGACAGTTTTTCTTCTATCTGCTCCTGGTTACAGAAGTGCTCTAGTTTTTGGATTGTTGGTCGAACAAACCTGAAAAATCAATCAGTCAATTTGAACTGTGACAGGCATTTGTAACTGATCGTTTTGTAAGAGTCACTGACAGATGAATCATCAATTAAACTAATCAAGAGTTAAAGCCTTATTAGACTTATATTGCCTTGAAAACCTGGGTGAAATTAAACAAAAGCAAAGCAAATTCAACACATCTTTTTACACATGTTTTATACTTGCAAAAATGTATTAAATGGCAATGCACATGTATTTCCTTAAAAAGTCTCCTCTAAGGATTATTTTATGGGAAAATGTCTGTGTTCTATTATTTTGCTGACTGACAAAGACTATTTATAGATTGTCACCTTGACTCAATCTGTAGCAGTGTTTTCTCTTACAGTATGTGCTCTATAATCCACTTATGTGTTCCTAGTTTTATCAGAGAATGGGGTCATAGTGCGCTTGTGGGAAGGTAGGGATGACCTTTACAGTAAAATGTATGTGCTCATTCCATATGATGAGACTTATGGTAAATCGAACAGGTATTCTGTTTTTACAGCACAATAGAATTGATGGAAATCCACATTTTCTTATAAATATATTTTACTTTTAACCCACATTCCTGATTAGTATTTGGTCTTCTCTTTGTTAAAGTGGAGCTACGCAAGGGAACAGCACAGTGCAGGGCTGAAAGATGCTGTTCTTGCAGTAATGCTCAGAGTGCACTCTGTGTGATGAAGGTGGTGATTAGAGGAGCAGTTCCTGGAGTGTCGGAGAAGAAATTGTTCTTTCACACACCATCGGGAGAATCAATCTAACTGATTAACTCTCACACAGGCACGCACACATGCATCACTCGTCCTCCGCTCTGTGACTTCAATCCCTCTTACCAACATTGCCCGTCCTGTTCTACATGACTTCATGCGTTGTAAATCAGAATATGGCAATGTGTCATATTTTCCTGCTGGAAAGAGTCTGAAAAGCAGCCGTTAATTAAACTGATCTCGGTATCTGCAGCTCATTTCACTGTGTTCAGCCTGTCAGAGAGCTGTTTGTGAACCGCTGGCTCCTGGAAGAATCTTGACTTGCTTATCCAGGGTCAGGGGGTTCTTGTGGAGGAGGGGAACAAGAGATACTGGTGTGTTTTCAATATCTGAAGCTATCATTTCCAATGTGGGGCTGATACTGCACATAACAGAAGAGATCCAAATCACTGCTAATGGAGTGTGGGTGACTGGTGCATAGATGCGATCGATGTTTGTTATGTTGAATGTGAAGAGCATAAATATGAGCCCCTAAAATAGGTCAGAGCACGTCAAGGAAAATGACTCGTATTTTGTTTTCAATTAAGGCTTAGTGCAAGTACAAGGTTATTAAGAAGACTCCACATGGTTTGGAACAATTGAAACCAGATTGTGGTGCAGTGGTTGTTCTTGGAAAAAATGATGCCACACACAGTTTGCTATATACGCAACCAACTACTGAAAAACAGACGGGAAAGAGCTTCTGAGTTGGCACAATGATTATTAGTGGAAACTGTGCCAAAGAATACAAATTGGTTGTGATACATTTGTTTGGATCAGATGACCTGACCAGGACTGCCATAGTCACCTAACCATCTGAGTGTTTCCAGATATCAGGCTACATTGGTGCAAAGGTGCAGTAAAGATTGCATTCTAAAATCCTGAATTCACTAGATTCATTAATATCAGTCCCTCAAACACGTCAGATTTTTCCATCAAGATCCATGAATTATTCTCTGACAAAAATGTTGAAAAGTCCCCTTCCTTACTATGTTAAATAAAGTTGGAAAAAAATGTCCTGGCTTCTGATTCGGGTTTACACCAAAATTGACCCGTACCACATTCTTCCACCAAGTTTTGTGGTAATTGTTTTTTACGTAATCCCGCTAAATAACAGGCAGACAAATGCAGATGAAAACATAACCTCATTGGCAGAGGAAATAATGCTATTTCTCATTGGATCTAACATTTACTGCTACAGTAGCTGAACCTTTTGAAACGTCATTAATAAATGTCAAAGAGACCACCCCTCTGCTGTGGAGAAAGTTGATTCCCAGAGAGCTCGACCTCCATCAACCCCCGGTTCTCCTTTCCTGTCACCGCAGCTGATTAGCTCCTAGATCACTGAGGAAAACATGAGCTTTGAAGACGAGGCCTCACAGGTTGAAGCTCAGAATACACAGGAGGACTTTGGATCGGTACTGGAAAACTTTTTGGGGATCTCGGGGCATTTCTTTTCTCGAGACAAAGCATACAAAAATTGTACAGAACTCACTGCTAACTTGGTGCTTTCCGATAAAACTGAGACCAATTGGATGTTGAGCCCTGATATGTAATTGTGATGATTCATAAATGTGTTGAGCAGCACACAGACATGCCAGAAAAACAGACTCATCCCAAACATCTCTTACCCAAAGCCCTCCCAGTCTAAATAGAGGATTTAGTGATTTGGGGTGTGGTTAATGGATGGTCAACAACTCCACCGATTGGTTTTGTTGATATGAGAATGGTATGTGGTATGTGCTGGAGATAAGGTGAGAAAAAGACCCTTTATTTGGGTGGGGGACTGGTGTTTGAGACCAGAAACAGCGGCTGTTACGTAAAGTTACAGTTAACATAAGCTATTGACTAGCTCTGTTTTTTTCTGCTTCTTCGATCTTGGTTTTTAAATGTTCTTCAAGCTGGAACTATCCAAACAGACCTCTCTTCATACATCGGTCATTCCCAGTTCATTGACTTTACACAGGTGCTTCCATTAAATTAAACTGTCATTCCCGTAATTGCGAAACGAACCACTGCTGTTTCTCTGTGTCAACAGTTGCGACGGTGCTCTATAATGGATAACTGTATGATTTACGATCCGAACCATCCCCACCTTCTCCACTATGAGGATGATACATGGCCTGTTTAGAGCAGCTCCATATTCCTAACCATTCCAGGGACCTGGATAAATGCTCCATGTCTCACATAATCATAAATCTACTGCTACTTAGACAAGCTCTATTGTGTGACGCTCCCTGCAGTGTGGCTCCTCGCTGCTGGAGGATCCATCATGATAAGTAGCTGTGCGGTGTTGTAATGCTCGACTAGATGAGTGCTAATTGGTATCAAGAGACTGCCAGTAATGGTCTTCAGACAGCATTTCACTACAAGTCAATGGATTGATTAGGAAGATGCTGTGTGTTCTGCCTGACATTGGCTTTGCTTCGTAAATAGTTTTTTCACTTTTTTTAAATGAGCAAAGACTTGAGGTATTTTGGGACGATTATGTAGCTAGAATATTAAATTAAATATTAAATGAAGGCCTGTATTTCACATTTTCATGTTTTTATCCATCACAAACCCTGGTGGGTTATAGACAGACACGTGTTTTGTGCCAACACGGACAAAGGGATTTAAAATTAAAAGTGTCATCACCTTCATGAAATGAATACAACGGAAAAATATTTTGTTAGTGATATAATGTTGTTAGTCAAGTTGGAGCTAATACTATTGAATATCACCCAGGTCATTTTAGGCAGTTGTCAGATCGTGAAGTCAGTGTTTCTAAACAGAGAGGCTGTTTTCATTTTGGTTTAGGTAATGAGCTGGTTGATCATTTAATATTCTCAATCATTGATTTTGGCTGGCAGCTAATATTATAGTTTTCTAATTGTTTTACAAAAGTCTTTTATCTGAACAAGTGTTGAAATGATTAGCTTAAGTTATGATCTGATAAAACTTGGGGATATTTTTGTGGAGCATAACAATCATTTGGTCGTATTATGTAGTGTTTTTGGACTACTGGACCAAAACAACAAGCTGTAAACACATGCTCTGGGTTTTGGTAAATTGTGCTGACATTTTTGCTGTTTTGTTACATTTGAAACAAAAATCACTACTGTAATTCACATAGACATTAATTTGTCATTACCACTCTAGTCTAACTTCTGATTCCAAATGTAGTAAAAGCTTGAAAATAAAGTATGATAGTGAAACAATGCAATTAAATCGCACATAAATTTTTCTATGCAACTATAGTCAAATTGTGATTTGTTGATACGGGCTATGTAAATATATACTAATGCTGCATCATAGCCACTGTTTCTGAATGAGCATGCGTGTTGCGTGTGTAGACGTTTTTTGTGTGTGAGTGTGTGTGAGTGTTTGTGCTGTTTTGCTGACTCATCCCTGGTGGCCACTGTCCTGTCAGTGACCACACACAGGGCGCTGAGGGTGCACAGATACAGGGGCCGGCTCCCTCAGGGGCAGCAGAGCTTTCAGTGTTTGAGTGAGTGTCAGCTGCCAGCAGCAGTTTGTGCTGAGAGAACAGAGGAGAGGAGAAGTGTCTTTTCTCATCCATCAGCAAATACCTCTGCCCCACTCTGGTGCCTGTATGTTCATGCACACATTACTCACAGATACTCTTTGTTAACTCTTGGAACTTCAGAAGCATCAACTGAAGTTCAGAAGTTGTGGGAAAAACAGTATACATAACATTTAGAAAACAGATGTGTATGGGAATTTTTTCGAGATTTGTCCATTTAGTTTTTTTTTTTCAATTTGTTTTCCAGTTATCAGAATTACCAAAACTACTTTCCCTGACTTTTTGTAGAGGGGTGGGGCATAACAGTAAGGTGCCATTGAATTTTGGCGAATCTCCGGATCAGGGTGCGGATCCAGGAATTTTGCTAACAATTTCTTACACATTGTGAGAGGGCATTTTTTTAACATGTTTGTTGACTTTTCATAGAATGATTTATGGATCTTTTTGAAGTTTTAGGGGCTGATGTTTATGAGTGAGTGCAATACTGTGCTGAGCCAAGTTAAAATCTAGATCTAGTGAATTCAAATGTGATCTGTTGGGCTTTGGCAGAGGTATTTGCTCTACTGAGTGACATTCTACGTTTGACATCTTCAGAATCCCTGCTTGTTAAGATCCATGCTAATTGTGTGTTGAGTGCGCTAATTTAAATGCAAATGAACAACTATGAAGTTAGCTAATTAACTAATATGAAGTGGCTACAGCTGATGATTGTGATATAATTATTTTTGGAATAGAAAGACATAGAAAAAAGCCAGCTTGATGCCATCTGTGGTACTTTGAGCTAAAAAATGCAGCTTCCGTAATATCTTCATGGTATTTTCATAGAACATTTGAAGTCAATAGTTTTTACTGCTGCCATATATGAATTTACTGGACCTGGAATTCAAAACGAGGAGGTATTAGTGTATTATTTAAGATATATGCTGTTAAATAACAACCTTCCTCTTCATGGTTTTTCATTCAACAATAGTTATACAACCAGATAATATCTCATTGATATAGGATTTTCATTTACCCCTAAAGCAGGACTTTATCAAGTAATTTATAACAGGACACGGTTGGATGTGTAGACGTGAAGTCATCATTGTTCTTCCACGTCTCCTGTCACTGTTTTTACCCAATTGCTGAGTCAAAATGTTGCATGGTGTTCCACAGAGCCAGCTCTGTTATGACTGCGTCAGATACATGCGATTTCAAGCCATGCTCTTTTACCCAGCATTCTTCCATGAAGCTTCTGAATTGATCTTTACTGGGGAAATCGTGTTAGAGCAAGTCCGAGTTAGGAGTACGTGTTGTGAGTCTGGGAGGTGACGGGAGGAAAGGTAGCAGTACGTGTTGTGAGTCAAGGAGGTGACGGGAGGAAAGGTAGCAGTACGTGTTGTGAGTCAAGGAGGTGACGGGAGGAGAGCGCTGCTTGCAGAATCCAGAGGAAACAGGAGCTAGGTGAAGGAGTCGGATGACGCCTGAAGTGGAGAGCATGAAGACACGGTGGCTGAGCTGACGTGGCTCTGCAGACCGCGGTATTAACGTCCCGATGGCTGCTTCCAAAGGCCTTACTCAGCATCTTTTTGTTTTTCCTTTCATGAGCGAACTGATGGTGTGCTCATTTTCCTGCTGATGAAACATCCAACTATTGACAGAAACCCTTTCAACTGTGGAAAATACAAACCAAAATTATGTTGAGGATAGTTTTGTAACCACTGAGGGAAACGCTGATGGAAACTTTAAAAACAGGCTTCTGCACCACTTTATCCAGATAATGGAGGTAAAGAAGACTTACAAATGCAAACAAGCAAAACTCTGTTGGCTCACGCGATATGTAGCTCTTATTGTACCAATATAAAATATCTATTTCTAAATGCTTTTTAGCACTGCCCCTGTGCTAGTCAGCAATTATTTACAAGCTTAGGATTCCAACTTGTGTGCAAGACACACTACAGTGTGCAAAGAGACAGAGAGACACGTTGTTTCACTAACAAATAGTAATGACTTTCATGAAGGTTTTCCAAGGTCTTGCTTTGTCTGCGAGACTAAAGATTCAAGATCTCTTGTCACACCAGCGATGAAAGAGTGAAAGAAATTTCTGCAAAGCTCGATTGACAAAAGTAAGTTCGGTATTAAAAATAAAGTAAATGCTTAATAAAGACAGAACAACAATAATAATAATATAAAATGTACATGAATAAAGTATTTACAAAATATGATGTACATTAAAATACTTTCATAATAACTATGAAAGATGGAAAACAGTGAACGTTTAATACTTAAATATTGCAGTCATTCTATTTAATTTTGTTATATCGAATATTGCACAAGGTTAATGAACGAATAAGATCGCTAAACGTCCTGTGATTTCTGTATCACACACATTTCCTTATTATTTATCTGACAGAAGCAATCGACCACTAAGAGAGTGTTCAGCTGATGTAACTGTTCAAGTTATTCAGAAATGTTTGTGAAGAGATTTCTTATAGATCAGGGAATTGAAAATGTTTTTACAACAGCTGCCATGATTCACAAGTCTCGTTGTGACCAAAAGGTTGCTAGTTCAAATGTGAGCCTTGTTTACACTTGGGTCAATAAAGACCAAAGAAAACAACAATTCTACACCCAACAACAACGAGTGGCTTTTCCGTTCAATATAAGGAAGGGCTCTTGCTGAATGTGTTTTCATCCTGCCAGTAATTATCCAAACCCTGATGACTTGCATGAACTTGTTGTAGCTTAAGAAATCAGTTTGGAACTCCTCAATACACTGCACCATTTAAATTAACACTCAAAGCAAGGTTGAGTGTTCAAGAGTCCTATCTTGTGTGGAGTTGGATTGTTCTCCAAGTGTCTTGAAGGGATTCCTTGTGTTGCTCCAGTTTTCTCCCACTGTGTTAATACTTACAGTTTATTTGGTGACCCTCAACTGCCTTGTGATTGTGTGTCTTGGTGGCCCAGTTATGGCTACATCCATACTGCTACCTTTTTTGTTGGAAATCGGCTTATGTGACCACTTGCCTGCACTCAGCGCATGTCGATGTACACAGATTGACTGCTAGGAAAGAATAATTCATTTCCTGGCCAAGGATGTATGATACAACTGCATGTTAGCAGTTGTATCATTGTAAAATACAGAATTTAACAGCTGTTAGCAAACACAACAGGGTCAACGCGATTTTAATTGATTATCCATGTTGAGTTCGACGCTGGTAGCTGAGTGTAATGCCAGTTGTTCTCTTCTGGAAGAGGTTATGCGATAGGAGTGTGAGGAATCAGCAAAGGCTAAATTGTATCCATAGCAAGGTTTATGCATTTTCAGGCAAGTTAGTTAGTTCATGTGTTGGGTGAGGGAGCCCAGTGAAAGGAAAGATTGGGTAAGACATTTTAAAAATAGAAATGGAATTAAGGTATTTTCGAGTGGAAACCGGTGTGATGTCTGTTCTGAGTGACTCCTGAGGTGTCTCTGCTTTTACTGACCTGTTCCGCTGCCTCTGGGCTGCAGATTTATCTATTTGTCACAACAGCCACTTTCCATCATTGTGCGTCAGTTGTGTCCGTGCCCGCCGCTCGTGATCTAATCAGGTGTTTCCTCCCAGCCTGTCAGTGTATGTTTGTCCAGAATAAAAGGGCATCTGGCTTTATTGTACATCACCTTTGTCATGGAGAAGTTTCCACCTTCTTGTTCTCCTGTGACGACAAGCAGGGATCTTATCTCTGCTCTGCCTGGAAGACCTCTCCCTCATAATCTCAGCAGGACAATGGCGCTAAATTGAGAGGGCAATTAACATGTGACCGCTTATCTTTTATCGGTCGTGTGGCACATGAAGAGGCTGAATTATTTATGTCCATTACGTGTTTTGACCTTTAAAATCTTTATGGAAAGTGGATGTGATTGGTATCACCATAGAGACTGAGTGTGTTTGTATGGTCTGGGGCCTGATCAATGTGAGGATCAGCTGTGTCACTTCATGACTTTTATAGTGTTTGTAATACTGTGCTTCTGCTGCTTCATATTAAGCAAAAAATAATCCTCAGCACATTTTTATCCCTTATTCTTGAATAAACACAGACAAAATATGTATCACACAAGTAATAGATGTTTAGGAAGAATTTGGGAAGAATTCAAACCTGAAATATACTTAGCCATCTAAAGTGGATATGGCTCATTTGCTATCAACATTCGGGTGGTTGCGGAGCATGATGTAGAGTGAGTTGTCCATTAACCATAAGGTTAGTGGTTTGATCCCAATGCACCTCCAGGCTGTGGGCCAGTCTCCCTGGGCAAGATACCCAACAGCTGTGCCGGCAGTGTGTGTGTCTGAGTGTGTGTTTGAATGTTTGCATGAATTGGTGAATGTGACTTGTATTTAGTGTTTGAAATTCTGTAGATGTTGACCTTCAGAACAAGGTGAAAATAGATACTCATGGTCATTTTCTCCTTTTGTTGTTATACAAATATTGTACAGCCAACGTTTTAACGTTGAAACCTAAATTGAGGCACCACTGGCTGCATCAGCTGCCTTATAGTAGCACTCTATGTATTTTTACATTAACTTTGAACTTTCTAGAAACAAATGCAAATATGAAATCATGCCGAAATATCATGAGTTACAGCTTGCACAGTTTGGTACACATTCACAATTTTTCAAAATATAAATTAATATTTTTCAAACAGAAGACTCAGTCTGTCATTACTTTGTCTTGTGTGGGATTAATCATCTACCAAACAGCATTTTTCCAGCTTATTATCTCCATAATTGGATGCTTTTCCTGTAAGGATGTTGAGGCAATGCACATCAGACAGTTTGAATGTCTAAACCCATGGGTTTAGTTTACGGAAAGAAGACGGGCTCATTTAGCGTTGGGGGTATTTTACTAATTAAAAATGTAATTAACATTCCTGATGCAACTTGCTGCTTTCCAGAAAGAAAAAAAAATAGGCTTTGAAATGCAAATTAGATGCTAATGTTTTTTTGTGTAAATTATGAATTTCTCATTTTTATGCAAAACCCAAACTGGTGTGATTCTTTAAGATGATTGCTGCACTCTGTCTTCTATTTAAACAGTAATTTGTCTCATCTGAGTTTATCACCTCACAGTGACAAAGGCGCCCTCATGCTTTGATTTTCCATAAGTCAGTGTTGATGATGTCATCTGAGTTAGCACAGCCTTTTCAACTTGCACTGCTTCAACATCCCCACCAGAGCGGACAAACACACACGCACACACACACACCTTGCCAACCTCTCTTTGCTATTATGACATTCCTCTGTCTCTGTCCAACCTGTGTGCTTAAAATAGTTGCAAGCTAGGTTAATGTTTAATTGGACATTTGTACACTTCATATGAAGCTAGATATTGCAGGTGAATAACTTAACTTACCATTCAGACTGGTAGCTGGGGCCTCTGAAGCTTACTGATTAACATGCTGTGTCGTTGTGTTTACTACACCAACAGTTGGGTTATGGTCCCGAGTTAATGATATAGCATGGCTTGATAGATTCAGAAGTCTCACCACAGATACAAGCAGTGTCAATTATGTAACTGTAATCTTTAGTCTATTTCCTATCCATCGTTATCTTGCAAGAAAAGAGGTCCTTAAAGAAAATCTGAGGCAAACTGCTTTCATCTTAGGTACAGTGTCAGCGTACAGGCTGCTGTGCCTAAAAATAAATCAGTTTTGTTAATAACATGCACAATAGACCATAATCAATGCTCAATGGATTGTCACATTGGCTCGTTCATCCATCATCTGCGGTAAGACTGATAAACAGGAAACTTAACAAAACTACAGTATTTGAACATTCAGAAAAGGACATCTTGACTTGTTGGCAATCTATCATCCTGGGACGCCACTCTAGCTGCTGCTCCTTTTTGCTTTTTATATTGTTATTTAGTTCTTTAAATTATAATTATAATGATATTGTATAGTATAGTAGATGTATAGAATCAAATATAACAAGGCCTTACAATTCTGTTCTCCATCTAGAGTTTTTCCAATGAATTAAAAAAGAGACTCACTCCTACATGCTTATCTGCCTTGTGTACTAATATCTTTATTTCTAAGTCTGTATGGTCTGCATTTAAAAAGTGCTTTTTAAGTTTTGATGACCACTCAAAGCTCTTTAGAGTTTATGTACTTTAAAGAAATTGCACGTTTAGCTCAATTGGGATTCTGAGCCTCGCTAACTTCTGTAGTTCCCTGAAACTAAAGGTAGAACATTTTAAACTGTGCTGTTTTTTGTGTGGGTCTAAGAAATTAATAGAAACTACATTTGTGCTGTTTTCCAGGCTGCATGCTGTGTTTTGGCCAATCAAACTTCTTTCGCTTCAACCACCCCGAAGAAGCCTTCAGAATGAAGAGCATGATGCCCCAGGGAGGAAGCGTCTCCACGGGGGACTACAGAATGCGTGCAGGTAATGTAATCAGGCACTAATGTGCATCTTTAAATTAAGTGACTGAGTTTTTGTCACATTAGTAAGAAACAGCATTTCTCCTCCTGATTTCTGGTTTCGGTTTGGCCTTCTATGGATGAAAGGCTGACATTGTTTAAGTGGCGAACAGGTTGGTGAAGAGGTGGTGCAGCAGGGTTGTTCATTTTATAGGTGGCTACTTGCACTGCAGTAAACCCTGAGCATTTTACCCTATTTTATAGGTTGGATAAAGTGGAGGTAGCAGCAGCTGTTAACACTATACAAGTGAGTTCATTTGTTGATAAACAGGCAGTGGTGGATCTAGGATTTTTCTGAATCAGGGGCCATAAAGGGGCCAATTATATGTCCATCATCTGTGCACATTTCCTGATTCATTAAGGTTGACATTTAAGTCATTCCTTGTTTACTGTTAGTTCTATAGCTTTTAGCAAAGCCACACATCACTGATTATATATTTTTTAATTGTTCCTTGTGGACACTGTGTTTTCAAAGAAAAATATGTTTAACAATTGGTCATACTTATTGTTGGTATTTTTAGTTCTTTTAAAGACTACTGACTGGACAGGGGCTGTTCAAGGGGACAATCCTATTCCAGCTGCCAACCCTGAATTTGTCGCTGTAAACAGGACTGAGCCAATATATTGCTTTTGCCCCTTGATAACCTTTTCAGATTTAGCTTTTTTGTGTTTTAATTATTATTATTTATTTATTTTGTATTAATAAGCTAAGTGAGTTTACACCACTTTTGCTGTAAGATCTGCTTTAAGACATGGGCACATTTCATTATTTTTAATGCCCCAAATGGTTCTGCCAGAGCATTTCTACACTAAACATGTTGAATATGTAATTACAGCTCTGCTACAAGAGCATTATTGTTGGTATCTGTATGAAGCCTGAAGAGTGCCCGGCATGTTTTATGAGCATCTCATTCCTCTACGTCTCCAAGCAAAGTTTTTATATGCACGTATGCCTTCGTGTATTCTGAATATTGCTCCTTATAAGCTCACTACTATAAGTGTGTCTTTTCTTGGCCAGCTCCACTAGCACGGATCTGCCACGGCGTTGTGTCAGTTCAATCCTACTGTTGACGCTGCCTGCTACCAGGGTACGACTGCGGCGCGCAGTTATGATCATCGAGTGCTGTGTCCTTCCTCCCCCGCTAATGAAAGCCTTCCGTTGTTTAGAAACCTACCATTTTCCTCAATTATGCATTCCTGAGTTGCATCCAGATGAAGACTGTTCATGCCACTCCCAGGATAAAGAAGGCATATCTGTCATATCTGCTTAGAGAGACTTTGAAATTGCACTTGTTATCTGTGTATGGACTCGTTAACCAGAGTTTTGGCACGTACATGCCATGTGTACGTGAGTTGCACGTGATGATGCGTTTTAATGCGTGTTATTATTGGCTGAGATTAAACATGATACAGAGTGAAAGCACTTATGTGCCCAGTTTGACACGTAGCCTATAAGTACCAATGTGTTCAGTAAGCTAGGAGATCAGGCTTAGGTCAGGTTTATTACACATTGGTTATGAATATGAATTGGAAGGTGTCATGCACCATGAGGCCAGCAGCAGGTGAAGTTGGGAAACGAGGAAACGAAGTCCAGTCAGTTCCTTCAAAATGATGAAGTGTGCATACACCAGGCTGAAGCTAGTTTGATAATCACTAGCACGTAAAGAAGTTTACATTGAACCCCTGCATGTGTCAGTCTTACCGCACCAGCTGTGATGAAGATTTGGTGACTGGTAAATTTGCGTAAAATTTGCTTTTCCATTCTGCATCTGTCCTCCTCCTGTGTCCATCTGTCACACAGCTTTGCGGTGCCGGTCAAGTTCACCTGTCTGTTGTTGGGTTTTGGTGAGCTTTGCCAGGTCAGTGACGGGTCCACTGACCAGCTGTCTCCAGCCAGCTGTCTTCCAGCTCCCACCTCTTCACTGATTGGACGTTTCCTGTGCCTCTCTGCCAGGCCAGCAGACGGCTTTGTGGCACTGAGCTGTTTGCTTAAAGAGGCCGAGGGCTGGGGTTACAGTAACTTGCTCAGAAACTATTTATATACCTCCAGTTCATTCTACTGTCTGTCACCTCTGCCCCCCCCCCATCCCTGGGTTTCCCCTTCAGTTCCCTCTGCACTCCCCCCCACCTGCCTGCTATGTGTTTACTTCGTCCACCTTCCGTATGTGATGCGACGGCTGTATCCGACACCGGCTGCTCGAAAGTGTTTGTTAAGCAGAGCTGCGGAGAGAGCTGACTGTTTGGGATGCAGTTGATTGTTATTGTGATTAATCTATTATTCATTATTCATTTTAGATTTTATTACGCAATAATAACCGTGGGAGAAATAATCGAAATACAATACAATAGAGTTTGATTATTTACAGGACAACAAGAGAAGTCTGTACCTTTTTATTCCGTTAACTCCGTTAATGGATTAATAAGGTCCCTATTTTAGGATGCATTTGTTTTGTTTTATTCAGAATTGTATATGAAAAAGCTCAGCAGGTATGGTACATACAGTATAACCTGTTAAATAATTGTTCTGCATTTATTGTTTTTGACAGGACATATGACAGGTGAAAACTGAATATTATTGTTTAGACTGTATCATATTTTATTTGATTATATTATAAACATGTGTTTAAATGGTGGCAGGATATAATTAACTCAGTTAACTCAAGTATTTTTATGTCACTCAATTTATGACAACAACTACTGCAGTAAAAATATTCTAATCCATACATAATAATTAACTTATACAAAATATACAAGTGTTCCAGTATACCATACACATTGCCATACATTTGTTGCTTTATAAATACTTTTAATTTTGATACTTCAATTCCATTTTGTAATAATAATTTTAATTTATGGGACATAATTAAAAAGTGTTTCCACTGCAGAAACCATTAACTTCCTCCTCCCTTAGTTTTTGTGCGTGTCATAAAAAATCAAAGAAGTTTACGGTCAAATAAAATATATTTATGGCTTGAGTTCTTATTGTCGGCTGTGTGTGCATGTGTACAACTTCAAACAGTTGCACTAAACACAGTGTTTTTAAATGAATTAACTCCCACAATAAGAAAACAGTTGTCGACAGAATTCAGCATCGGTTTTTATGCACAGTTTTCTCCCATTGGAATTGTTGGAATAAGACTTTAGTTCCTGTTTAAGCTAATGTTGTGTCCTTATGATCAGACCTTGATATAAAAAAACATATTTTAAAAAGCCTCTCATTTTCACTGAAGAAAATCAGTGAATGTCATTCATTGGTGTTCCAATAGCAGAACAACTCAATGCATTTAATGCAGTTGAAATACCAGTGTAGATATAATTATTTCAGAAAAAAAAACGAGTCATCTAAAATTTGGATAATGACAGAAAGCAGTCCACCGCCGACTATGTGGAGACCTGTCAAAGTTCACAGCAGCCTGGATAGGAAGTGCGACGTCACCAGGACACCGGGAGGAGGACGATTTTACCTTCAAAATAAAATAAAACATCATTAATTTGCTAGGAGCGATCTATTTAAGAAACATATTCAACTGAGTATTCTGGTATCATGTTGTTCTTAAAATACAGTGTACAGTGTAGAGCCTGCCTACTATTACCTGTCATAACTCAAGTGACAGTGTTGGTATTTGAGGTAACGAAATACACTTACTCTCACACTGAGGACATCACATTTACCCTGAAGCTATTTGTTTGGTTCTAAGCGATGTCACGAGGTTTACAGTAATATTTCCCGCGTGCACTTAAACATGACCGCTGGTTTTATTTTGAAGGCCGTGGTGGCGAAAACCCGTGTTTTGTTTCCGGTAGCTTGACAGCGGAGGTACCGTGGGCAGCGGCGGTGCCTCAGCTCCCCAAGCCCCGGCTGAAACATCCCCCTCGCCGGTGAATCTCCAAATCTCCCTCGGTGCGCGTGGAGCCAGGCGCAGCAGGGCTCCGTCACACCCCGGTGCGTCTGTCCGCGGGGTCCGGAGGATGTGGGCCCCAGTGTGCGGTCATGTTAGCAAGTGAAGCCCGTTGACACTGACCGGGTCGCAGTTGTGCTCCTTCATGTGAGTAACCCCGCTGCTCGGTGTGTGAGGGCGAGAGAGGTGATGAGGCACCGGCCACAGGACACGAGACCGTTCGCTTGTTTGTCCCGGAGGGTTTGACACAGGTCGCCAATAAAACACCTGATCAAGTAGAAAAACACACATATCTTTTCTTGGAGCGCAGAATCCCAGTGTGAGGGGGAAAATGTGGGGGGACAGCAGAGGATCCTCATGTTCGTGTATCGCAACAAGCTCTCGCTGATGATGTCACCGATGCCGAACAGTAGATGTCATCGTGTTTAACCACATCTCTCGTGTCGTGTCGTGTCAGACTCGCAGTGTCGCCGCCGTGGTAGCGAACGTCAAATTGCCCGATTTTCCAACGAGGTTTGGCACGGTGCACTCGGAGGCGATGACATCATTGCATGGGTTTTCCCTCAGCAAACGGATGCATTTATTTTTGTCGCCCCCTCCTCTCTGCACCCCACCCCCCTTATTTTTGACCCTGCACGTACTAACCCATGAGGGTTGTTGTCATTGAGATTCACGTTGAGCTCAACAGATGAGGCGTGTCTGTGTGACCGCCTGCAGACCACGATGCTCTATGATGCTCGTGTGAATGTGTGCAGGTGTCTATCGAAGGCAGGGTCATCGCACGGGAGCAGGCAGCGTCCGTCCCTGCTGAACGCAGCTGATGCATTATTTGTGCCTATTCTTTTGGCTGATGGGACTTGGCTCTCTGACGTCATCTCCACTAAGAGACACAAAATTGACTTCTGTTTCTATTCTGGTCTGTCTTTTGTGTGTTATCTTCTGCTTGACTCCGTTGTCATCTGTCTGATTTCTAATGTTATTACAACACCACTGAGCATGACAGCTCTACTCTTCTGTCGTCTCGCGTTACCTCTGTGTTCGCACTAATGACTCCACACTGCAATTATCCTCATGTTTCCATTGAAACAGACATCGAGTCAATTTACGCAGATTTCATTTAGCAGTAATAGAACCTGATCTGTGCTCTGATCCTTGCCCTAAGGCCACACTGGTGAATCTCCCACGTGGCCATGTGTTTCTGTTGTAATAATCTACTATGCTGACATTAAAGAGAGACGGTTAAGATTAGATTATTTGGCCTGTGTGCTACGTTGCTTTCGGGCTTTACTGTAATTGGGTTACGCAGGCACATTTTCTCCTGATCCCTATCCATTGCACACGCCTGTCTCTCGGTTCATCTCCTCGCCCGTGTCCTTCCCTTTTTCCTCACCACTAATCCCTTCTCTGCCCTTGTGATCGTCCGGAATCTACACTGGGCCAGGAAAGCATGGATATTTAATGAAGAAGTTTTCACAAGATCATGACTGGATGTGGAGGTTCTGAATTATCAAGCAAATTTGTCATCATTCCCGGACGAGTTCGATTCTTTTGCAGTGATTTGCAGTGTGCGATTTCTGGACAGAAACACAACCTAACCAAACAAGGCACAAAATAACACTTTGCAGGAATGAAAGCAACGCACCTTGTATTAGTGATGGGAAGATAAGGGGTTAAAACAGCCGACAAAATCAGTTAAACCATATTGCAGTAATTCACTTTCAGAGTAAGTCATCGAGGTTTCTTGTGCTAAGAACTAAGGTTAGTTGTTAAGAGATCTGAGACCTGTGAGCAGAGATCTGTGAGCATTGCTCTTTATTCTGATGAATGAAGAGCAATGCCACTGGTTGTGTTGATGTTCCTACTTATGAGAAAGTAAAATGCAGTGAGTCAATATTTAACACTCTCCAAATAGTAATGCTGTGACACACAATTTCTAACTCTGCAAAGTTATGACTGTTTAGCCAATTTCTGGGTAAACAGTAGAATTACACTGTTACATACTTGAGAGACATCTCCCGGGGATATGGGCTTGAACCCATTTGATTGACAAATGCAGAACTCTGCCAGATGACTTTACATTGCATTGCCAAGTTTAACATTATGGTGGAGAAGCCTGAAAGTTTCTTGGCAGAGCTCTCAGATTCAAAGTTAATGTCAGTGTGATTGTTACACATAGCCCTTCGTTGTATCAAGTGTTTTTAAACCCAAAGCTTGATATTCTTTTCCTGTTCTCTCCCCCTTTAGACACAGAGAGCTTCGTCAATGGGAATCACCAGTCCAGTCCCGGCAAGTCGCCCTCAGCTCCTGGAGAGAGAAACCAGTCTGAGCATAGTGCAATCGTCAGCTCAATTGAGAAGGACCTCCAGGATATCATGGACTCCCTAGTCATGGATGACCCTCAGTCTTCTTCCTTGGAGGCCAAAAACCCTCCTGGAGGCCAATCGATTCCTCACTCGCCTCTGTCACCCATGGTTAATGGGGGAGGACGGTATCTGCTGTCCCCTCCTACCAGCCCGGGGGCCATGTCTGTGGGGTCCAGCTATGAGAACAATTCCCCTCCCTTTTCCCCCCTCTCCTCACCCTCAGCAGCCAGCAGTGGGAGCTTTACCAGCCCATCTCCTAGTGGAGGACCCCAGGACCAGAGTTATTCTCTGCCACCAGTGCCTGTACGCTCCTCTAGCTACAATTTCACCTCCCAGCCTCCACCTTTACCCCAGCCACGGACCATTTTGCCTAGCTTTAGCAGCGGGGGGGCTGGTCAGAAGGTTCAGGAAAGCCCCAGGCTGCAAAGGAAGGTCCTAGCAGAAGCTCCTCCGAGCCCCAAGCCAACTCGCAGAGGACTAGGCCAAGATGGCTCTGAAAGCCCTCGACAGATGTCCCTGCTGTCCTCTTGTGAATCTCTCAATAGTAGAAACATTGTGCCGAGTAGCCCCAGACTCACTCCTAAATTCCCTACCTGTTCGTCCCCATCTCCCTCTAGTCCCAGGACCAAGTCAACGACGGTGCTCCATGAAAGACCTGCCAGCCCCTTTAGAGAGCAGACCACTTTAGCTGATCGCTCCCTCACCTCTAGCCCTTCCAGGCAGCTTTCCCAACCCATCAGAACCTTCCAGCCTCCTTTGGACCCCATTGTGCATGTCATCCAAGGTTCTCCGCTTCAGCAACATCCACGTTCACTGCAGCCCCCTGAGAGCCCTCGCATGGCCCGGAGGAACCTGGAGCTGAATGGTGGGAGCGGAGCAAGCAACACTATGAGAGAGCTGCCTCCTCTCAGCCCCTCCATGGCCCGGAGAGGGGTCCCAGTACTCCCAGGAGCGCTACCAGGGACAATCCCTTCCTTGAGGACCCCAGATAGTCCCTCAGGTCTTTGCAAGCTTGTCCCAGAGAGTCCAAGGCTCAGACGGAAGAGTGGATCTACATCTGAGGAGCAGATGTGCACCAGGGGAGTCAGAGCCCGCAGTCCATCCCCCACCTCTATGATGATGGAGGGCAGTGGTAGTTGTGCGGGGGTACGGAAGGCGAGCGTGGGGAATACCCTCTCTCCTGCTTACAGTCTGGGCTCCCTGCCTGGCTCTTCCCCTGCTGCCAGTCCCAGGACCCACAGGAAGATGTCTTCAGGGAGACCTCACCCTGGGATGAGGGAGAGGAAGAACAGCATCACCGAAATCAGCGACAACGAGGATGAGCTGTTGGAGTACCACCGACGACAGAGAGAGGAGAGGCTTCGAGAGCAGGAAATGGAGAGACTGGTGAGTCTGGATCACATGTCAGCATGAAAAACTGTAATTCAGTTTAAGAATAACTCTCAACATCTCTTTACAGGTTAAAGTAGTTTTGCTTAATACTTCTACTCATTTCTGTAGCTGATTTTAAAGAGATATTTAATCATTGTTATGGCTTAATTTGACATTTTACTGGGGTTTTACCAGTTTGTCACACAGCATCTTGGCTGTTATATAGTTGATACCGAACTGTAATACATAATATAAAAGTTATTCTGTGACAGATAATGCACTATTGACAATTGTTTTTTATACTGAACATGATGGAACCCAAGTTAAAAATATAAATTTTGTCCAATCAACAATCTAAATGAAACCAGTAAATCTTTGTTTAGGTGGAGTACTCTAAGTTGTGGGCCAGCCAACTGAAGGCGTTTAGTATTTATAATCACAACTATCTCCGCAATGTTCCCTTGAGCAAGGCACTGCACCCACAAATTGTTGTGGTTGATTTATTTGAAAAGTAAGGGACCATGCATGTTTAAACAGGATTATGCAAATGTACTATTTTCAATAAGTTTTGTCTTTTAATGAAGAAAAAAGCCTCTATGAGTGGTAGCTACTTGTTTTGGGCTTAAATTCAGATTTGAACTTCTTCTTGAACATATTTCAGGTCTGTGATCTGCTCAGCTCCCAGAATGTTTAAAAGAATTAAGAATCATTAATATCTTGATGATATTACATGTCCATATATTGAATACAGTGGTACTAATAAGACTTGGATAACTTGCAGGAGTTGTTTTGGGCTTTTTGAAATAAGTATCTCACTATATTATTGTTGAATTATGGTGAGTTGCAGCAGTAAGCATGGATATGATTACTCATTTAGTTTTTTTTCCCCAAGGTGATGAGTGAGGATTTTACTGAGGATCTAAGGTTTGGAAAGACCCTCAAGCTCCCTCTAACGCATCTGAAGAAGTTAATTAGAGTGATTATCACCTGAGGAATTTCTGTTTGGGATTACATTCTGCTTTTCTAACTCTTATCTGTCTGACCTCCTAGAGGAAGGGAGTGTAATGCCTAGAGTTATCTCCATCGAGATAATTTTCGGAACTGGTTACTCCTTTTCCAAACAAACACAAACTGTCTGCAACTTGGCTTGTCTGTTTAAACTGCTGCTGACATGCGGTCTCAAGGCGCCAGATGAGCCCATAGCAACCAATTGTTTGTTGTTTCCTAAACCCAACAGAGGGGGTGGGGAGAGGTGGTAGACATCTTGAACTTGTCTGCCAGTCTGAATGAAACAGCAGAGACAAAGTCCCTTTAAAAAGCCTTTACATGCGTTTGTGCTTGTGTGAGTAGGCGGTTGCCCGCCCTGCTTGTAATTACAAAGTGTGAGACTGAGTGAAGCCAGCTCAGTTGGATAGACTGAGACGACATGCCCTCTATCCCTATGTACCAGGTCATGTAGTACTGGTACCTCCTATAGAGACTTGGCAGCGCTGCATTCATTCACAAGACCCGGTTTAACCCTTTATAGTGAAGAGAGCTGAGGTCTCTGCTGCAAGGCAAGTGAGAGAGATCTACTCAAGTTAGTCATGTGAAGACACACTTGACTCATTTGACTACAACAGTTGGCACATTGACATTTTTAATACTTATTATTGTTATTTGGTTCTTGTTATTTGTTAGATTTGATCCTCACCATGGATTTAAAATCTTTAGATAATATCTTATGAAGATCCTGATTGGTCCCTGCATGATTCTATGCATTGCACTGCTGGTTCATGATTGGCCGATTTCGGATTGAAGGAGTCAGCAGCATTTCCTTTAATAAGTTCTCACTGAGTTTAAATGCCTGGACTTGGTTGTTACAAAATGTTATAAAACATATTTCCAAAATCTCAGTAACATTTGTAGTGGTGCAAAATGCTTGAAAGACAAACTACCTTACTCCATATTTTTTCTGGACATAAATGTAAATTGTTTGAGATAAGAATCTAATAAGACCTGTTGAGACGACCAACAGTATGAGAATGAACAAAGAGGGTTAACTCTATAGATATTTTACAGGCAGTAGACATTATAACAAATAGTTAACAAGAAGCATATGTTCAGAAAAAAATATTAAGATGATGTGTAATATGCACATCGCTGTGCTGCACACATTTTCATGAGATATGTAGGTTTTTAAAATTTAAAATCATGAAATATTCAACCTGTTCTGCCACTAAGTAATCTTTGAATATCAGTACTAAACAAATACAACAACATAATAATTTAACATAACTACAATGACAGTCAGAGAGCGCAAAACTCCACCACATCTGCCAAGAGTCCCTTAATTACATTACATTACATTACATGTCGTTTAGCTGATGCTTTTGTCCAAAGCGACTTACATTTTTAGTACACTCATCATTCATGAGGGGCCATTTAGGGGTTCAGTATCTTGCCAAGGACACTTAGGTATGCAGATGAGAAAGAGAGGGATTCGAACCAGCAACCTTCTTGTTGCAGAACCCCCGCTCTATCCCCAAGGCCACACTCTCCCCATATAAATCCACGTTAGAATATATATGAATTTACTAGATTCAGAATTTGATTTGGGTCTGTACCGAAACGCACACACTCGTAGATATCAAGATCTACGACTTGATATCAGAGAAATAGATGAAAATATGTGCTGAAGAAAAGGTATCCGCATCTGGATTCATATTAGACCCAACATTTTGAAATGTACTTCTCACATGTTCGCACTCAATTCTCACTTGTTAAACACAAAGTTGATCCTAACACATACAAGTTAGCTCTCAGTATTTAGATGATATGTCATACTGGTGGTTGGACTTAGTTTGGAGCCAACTCCCAGTAAACATTGAGGAAAGGCTCTTAACGTTATACCCAGCACAGTCTGCATTATGTTGGGTGAGTCCAAACCTTTGAAAATGTTCTCACAGGTGTGTCTCTCCCTCCACTCCTGGACAACAGATTAATCCTGAAAATGTTGCACCTTTCTCCAAATGAATGTGACACAGGCAATTTTTTACCAATTCATCTTTACTGCACATATAAGCCGTCTCTTACGCCTCACACCGTTTGTTCTCATCGTCTTTAGCCACCACAACCTTTGGACTAGTACAACAATGGCCACACTAAGGATAATATTTGCTTTAGATTTGTGCAAACAGCCCACAGACTACAAGGTCAGAGATACATTTGTATGGAGTAAATAAGGCTCACAGGCACAAGCAGCCTGAGAACAAGGCAAGATTCCTCAGCAGCCTGTTATGTTATTGTATTTTTCGAGTGCAGAAACTCAGGCGTGGAGCTCCAGGGCCTGTAATTAGTCACAGTTGACTCACTGTCATGACAGATTTTTCTTGCCCTGGAGCGTCTGGGTTTAAAGCGCTTCACACACAGCCTGCTTACCAGAAAACAAAGTTTTGAGTTCTAAGAGAAGTTTGTTCACTGAAGAGACTCTTATTGTGAAATCAACAGGAGTACACAGCTCAGAGGCAGCAGCAGGCTACAGCGACTCTCTTCCCCACATACACTGATGTATTTGCCTGATGTTAGATTTTGAATGGGTTGTAGCATGTTGGTGTCTTTTTAAAGGCATAAACCTGTGAAAATAACCTGTCTTGATGCAGATCTCTTATATTTCTATAAGGTGAAGTTAGTAAGCTCAACATTTCACTGTTTTAAAATCACACAAATCTATTTTTGATATTTATATGCTGCAACGTTCGCAGACACAGCTGCTGAATACTAGTATACTATATTTGCAAAAATGTAATCAAACCAGATGATATTTAAAGTGCAAACTCATATATTTATATATTTATTTAGATGCTTAGCTCAAAAACTACCACATGTTAAAACACCCTTATGGGACATGAAGATATGTTATTACATTTTTTTCCTTGTGTTAAAAAAATGTGGTCAATCTGGAGATGTAACAAACTTCTAGAGGAAGTCCCCTTTAATATGCCTGTGCCCTTCTGAAACAGATTTTGAATCTGTGAAACGAAAGTCCACAAATTGTATTCTATTCAAAGTAGGGAAATATCTATATATTTTTCTTCTAATTTTACATTCCATATATTTATTTCTTACAACTGCAAATGTCAGGTGACTATTTTGGTCCAATCATTTTTGAAGAATCACACCTGCATTCACAGTTTTTCTGACTGGCTCCCGATGAATAATAACCCTGAGAGTGCAGAACCCACAGACACATTCAGGTCAGCAGTGTGGGAACATTTTTAGTTTTTGGTTTGGTCAGTTTTTAACCCTCCTCTCATTGGTCCCCCAGTTTCATGGTGGCGCTGAACTAAATTCATGCGACATTGTGACTGGATCTCACACAAGTGTACACAATATATTATTATCCTGTGTCTCCCTCAATTTGTCATGCTTTTTCACAGGAGACTTTTGACGAGAAACAGGTGGCAGGCCAAACATTTCAAGTAATTGTTGGGAAAGAGGATGTGGATGATGTGGGCACTATCATTTAAAAAGGTCACCCCTCCTAATATCAGTAGGGGTGTTTAACGACAGGGAAAACTCCCTTAAGCCTCTTTTACTTCCGCTCAACATGTTTTCCTTTGGAGCATTGGGGCTAAGTCCACTCTAATGACCCGTCTGCAGGGAAGACCCTTTTCCTGAGTCCATCTGATCCAAGCTGTCTGGCCTGGCACTCCTCTCTCCCCTCGGCCACCCGACTGACACGCTGTCTTGCCAAACACAGTTGGCATATGAAGAGAGTCGCAGCATGTTTCATCGGTGGCAGACACTCGCCCCCGCTCGTCTGTCCACGAAGGATGACCTCATCTTTCCAGTGACGTTAGATAAGAGGACTCCATTGTTTTAATGAGCGCTAACTTTTTTGGAAGGGACTGGATCAGTGGGTGCTGTTACTTTAAAGGGGGCACAATGAGAGTTTCAGATGACTTCAAATGACATGGAAAGTGTTGCACGTAACCACAGCTGCAGGATATTTTGATGGCTAAAAAGCCTCGAAGCTTGTCTTTCAGAAAATCACGAAGAAGCTAGAATACTTGCTTTGTTAATCACCGTCTCGGAGGATGAAGAACTCCTGATTGATTTCCACTGAAATTAGCCAACTCAACCTTTAGTGAGATGACAGGGAGCTGGATTCAAGGAATGTTTTTTTCAGGGAACTCCACATGACATATCATGGTTGGAGCTCCAGCTCTAATTATATATCCTAGGGCAAACATTCGATTCGGTGAGAATTTAAGAGGAAGTCGTGTAGTCGTTATACCACTAACCACCTGAGCCAGTCTGCTATGGCCCCTCCACCTTCTGTTCTGTCACAAATGTTGTCACGCAGAAAAATCGCTCCTGCATTGTTGGCATCTTTTCCGCTGTTCGTGAAGATTAACGGACCAAATATACCTTCGCACTTGTCAACCACACATGTTTACCAGCATCTTGTAGAAACAAATATATCCAGCTCCTCCGGGACACCAGACCTTCCCACCTAGGCAGCCAAATATATCCTGCACCTACACTGATACACTGCTGCAAGAACCCACTGACCAGAGGGTGTAACTTTAGTCATGCTGAAGTGGTGACTTGGGAGATTTGTATTTGAAGGAAGCAAATAAATGTTTCTACTACTCGATCAACCCAACCATCTGCATGTTTAAATCGTCGGTTGGGTGTCAGGAGGCAGATTACTGTGATTTTAAATGTTTTGGTTGAAAACTTAACAGAAAGAGAGAGAAGAGCTCGGACAGATAAGACAGTTGAGTCGACTCTGTGGCTCTTTATCTGGGACAGCAGCAATAAATCTGTTTCTGTGCCCATCCAAAGGAAAGCTGCACTAATCCAGTCTTGAGACTGCACCATCAAATAAGCCACGTGTGTATTTTCTCCACCGAAGACAAGTGGCAGATCAGGACACATCATGTCACTTGATGCACTCTTGCCTCTATACTTACTATATCGATGCTATTTACATAGTCATCAGTATTAATGATGATTTATCAGATGTGTCTTTTTTTTCTTTTTTTTTTTAGAACTACAAAATATCTTGGTATCTAGGTGCTGCCTGCTGTTTAAAGCCCTCTCCACTAGAGGGGGTCATTTAACTGTTCAGGACTACAGTGAAGTCCGCTCTTATATTAATTTTATTCTTCACGGACCAGCATCCAATTCATTTAAATTGTTCATTAAGTTCATGGTAAAATGTTTAATAATAATTAATAACTTAATAAGATCAATTCAATGAATGGTCCATGAATAAATACATTGAGATTAAACAATCCAACAATGACTAATTTAAATAATCCAATAAATAAATAATAAATCCAATCATTCCTTTGTCTTGGTTTAAAGTCAGCGGAATAACCGGTTCTACTGTTGCTGTCTCAGCCGATAGATGAAGACATTGTGAAGAAGTTGCCATGGAATTTTTTTAATAAAAATGCAGTTAATTCCTTTATTGTAAGAAGAGGTAGGATTAAAACATTTTATAGTAATATCACAGGTTTGCAGATTTATTGAATTAATTCACTATTTATTTGTGTTAATCTATATATTCTGTCTGATTGTATCATTGCTAGTATTTATTTCATAATTTCTTCTTTATTCATTCATTCATTAATTTCAGGTTGAATATTCTCCGGCTACATTGGAATATAGAGTTCAGAGAATGTTAACACTGAAGTGTGTATTTCGGGTATTAACTGCAAAACCAAACAAATATACAAGCCATTTTACTGTTTTTATATTAAACTTAATATGTATTTAGAATAACTTAATTTAAAAAAATCAATTCTGTTAGATGAATCATTTGGTCTGTAAAATGTCAGAGTATACTGAAAATGATAATCACAAAATAAGAGGAAACCAGGCTGTGGCTTCAGATGTCCTGTTCAAGCAACAGTTCACGTTAGTTTACACGGACAACCTCGAAAACCTAAAACGCATTATAAGACAATTACATATTTGGTGGTGTTTGATTGAAATTGAAAAATTTCTCCAGTTTCAAATTAAATTTGAGTTTTTTAAATTTAATTTAAATTTTTGTATCCTCCCAGTCATTAACATGGTTGACCCACATAAACTGATAAACTGTCGGCAGGTCTGTGTTCTTTGTATATACACAGGATGTTCTGCATTATTTAACAGTCAAGAGAGAAATAATTACACAAACTCAGATCGTGGGTAGATATGCCTCATCATTTTGAAACAGTTTAATAGTCCTTCAAAGTAGGGCTGTCCGTCACTGTAACAGATTGAGATCATTATGAACAACAGAATTCTTGAACATATTATTGTGACAACTTGACAGTCTTAGAAAACAAGTCAAATTCAGCATTACCTTTATTAATCTATCTACTAATTCCAGATATATATGTCTGTCTACATGAGGAGCAAAGATCTCCAATTAAACTTATCAACTTCACACTTGGCATGTGTATTGTTAGAGGCACAGGGAAGGGCTGTATTGAAATGGGTACAATTTAGACATGTGTCAATATTGATAAAACGTCAATGAATGGCACATTGCAGTGGGGGCGGGGCCCTAACAGGAAGTTTGTGGGCCGAGTTAAAAGACCATTTTGATAATTTGCTTATTTTTACTTTCACATTATCAAACATATCAAACACTGCAACAGACATTGTCAGACATTGTCTGTTGCAGCGAGTGCTGGTCTTTATTATGGCAACAACAATCATAGAATCTCTTCCTGTTTAGCAATAGTCTTCAAAGTAAAAGCACATGTTCATGTTGTTGCTGTAATGCTTTATATCAAGTGAAATATATAATATCTGAAATATAATTTAAACTTACATGTTAGCCACACATGAACAGTAACATTCACTATAAAATTGGTGCAAAAAGTGCTGTTGATCACGGGTTTCAGATTCAGAAGGAAAGCTGCATAACATGTTTAGAATGGGATCTGCACTAGTTATTCAAATACTACAACATACTAACACGTACTTATACTTTGTGGGTACAAGCTTTTATTTGAGTGTTTAGCTCACACCATTATTTCATTTTTAAAACCTCAGTTATAGGCAACACCTCTACTTTAAGCCTGTTATCCCTGTTATTTACACCGCAGAGTTCTGTATTTATATCATTTGAAACTGAAGACAATCCAAATTTACACTACATTAAATTGACGACCTATTTCCAGAAGCGAGCAGACACTGCAGACTGTATAAAGTTATTCTTGGTGTATAAAGTTAGACACTTTTCTTTTCTTAGAATCATCCTGTAAGCCTGACTTCAGGAAGTCCTTACAAATGTCAATCTCTAACTCCGCCCCCCCCTGTTCACACAGACTCCACACCATCTCTCACAAGACTATGGTAGGGGTTGGGCTGAGGTAGGGGGGGGTTGGTAGGTTGCTTGCCATTCGTCCCAAAGTAGTGCAGCCGGTTCTAAATTCACTATACAGTACAGCAGGAGCTGCATGGAAGCACAGCTCTGAAGACTGAGTCATCTTCCAGTCCCACTACCGAACTGCAGAGTGTGGATCCTGTGTGTGGATTTGTGTATGTATGTGTGTGTGTGTGAGAGAGAGAGAGAGAGAGAAAGAGAGTTTGTGTGTGTGTGTGTCATGGACCGGTATCATGTGCTGGGGAGCAGGACTATACCGGCTAGACGAGGTCAGAGAAGGAATCAAGATGGGTTGTATATGCTCACTCTGGCTAAAGAGAAGCCAGTCTTCCTCAACAGTGTGGCAGAACTCATGAAGGTAAATGATGCCGCTGCTGATATTAACAAATATTTAAAATACACAGTGGATTTCCCTGTGCTGGGATCTTTGGATTTGATCTGATTAACGAGTGTACTGCTCAGGGCCTGTTGGCTACATGTGATTATGTGTGGTTACAAGCTTTCCATTGATTCAGTCATTACCCGTTCAGCTCAAAGGGAGCTTTCAGGGCCGTGGGACTATATGAGTTGAGCCTATGCTATGTTACATATATTCCCATTATGGCTGAGGAAATTAAACAACCTTAAGTCTGTGGAAATCTCAGATCTACAGGGGTTCCTGAGCTTTTCAACCCCAAATTAACTGCAAATTTAAATAATAAGAGATTTGGTAGCAGCATACAAAGATTATTGATTTGAGCTAGTTTGCTAACAGATCCCCTCTGTGCACTCAGGCTGTCTCTTTTTATTCCAATATTCATTCAAAAGTTGGGTGGAAAGTTCTAATTCAACCTGTAATCACCCGTTTAAATTCAAAATTTGCGGCCTAGAAGCGCATTTGAGGCTCTGAAGCAGTTTGTCACCTGGTCCAGCAGAGGGCGATCACTGTCGACAAGAGGCCACATTTCGTGGCCTCTTGACCTTTCAGTAAAATAATACCGTAATGTTTTGGTGTTTTGTTACGAAAATGGAGGTTGTAGCAATCGTCACACCAGCACCACTCGAAGCAGTGTGTGGAAGTGTTTTGGATTCTACACTGTTAAAGTAGATGTTAAAGTAATGATCAAAGGTGCGGCTGTTTGTCGTCTTTGTATCAAGCAACTGCCTTATTACAAATCTGTGGGCTCACCCGTCAGCAGCAGCTGAGGAGGCACCACAGACGAGTGGCGCAGCGTCAAGTGTTCAACCTCTTCGTGCAGGCGCGTTGTGCACGTGTCGCAGTGGGTCATGTGGCGCTGTAAGCTAACATGCTGCAACTGATGTTATCGCTAATCTGTCATTATAATCAGGAAACACGGGACTCAGGGAATCACATGGGGACTGATAGATCCTTTTTATTTCCATTGTTTTATTTTGAACTTAACTACTATTTTATCCTGTGGAACAATTATTGATAAAATATACTAGATCTAATTCCTCAATGTCTTGTGTTTTTGCCTGGAAGAAGAAAAACAACAGGAAATATTCTAAAACTGTATTTTATTCTTCTGAAGCTGAAAGAAATCCTTTTAACCCAGAAGAAATTTGTCAGACACTTGAGAAATGTCGATATATTAGGGAGTTAAAAATTCAGATACACCGTTGAGCCATTTTGCCACGCCCATTGAGAATTCCTCCAGAATAAGTTTAATTCACCACTTTCTAATTTTCTGCAAATTTTGGTAAAAATGTTTGTATGTTAAAGCCCTCAAAAAGCCAATTATTTTGCCTGAAAAAATTAAATAATAATCCTTACAATTTCAATTGGGCCTCACTTTCTGTCACTGCCTGTCAGTGCTCGGGCCCTAACAACATATATATAAAACTCAAACAAAGACTAGTAGTCATAGTATATATGTTATTATAAATGCACATATCTGCTTCATTCATTCTGTAGAATGAACTAAGGTTATTGTAGAGAGTGGTTAAGTCATGGAACTGACTTTACTGATTCAGTCGTTGTACATGGAGCAGAGGAGTGATAAATATGAGGGGATACAATGATGACAGATTGGAAAATAGAGAAACATGTATCTTTGGGTGAGAGAAAGTGAGAATGTTGTTTCCATCCAACTTTAAATTTTCTGTTTCAGGAACATGCGAACTGTACCAAAATCTAACTGAGGTTCCATAAGCTCAGGGAAACATGAGAGAGCAGTGTAGTGCACTTTGTAATTACCAAGGAACATCACTGGATGCCATATTGATGTTTTACAATCCTCTGAGAACATTCACAAAATGTTTTCAGCTCATTTATCATCTGTCATATTCATATGACATTTTTTATGCTTGTTAAGTCTGAAATATCTGGGAAGTGGTAAAAAGATTCCTATCTCAGTTTTCCAGAGCCCAAACAGACTTGTGACTCTGAACAGTGTATTTTGGCCAAACAATACTCAAAACCTTGCAACGGTTTTGCATATTCACTTGCTGCGTGGCTCTGTGGATGGCAATGTTGATCTGTTGATTTTTTTTTTATAGCAAATATAGATATTTTTCGCGCTAATCAAGATACACTTCATGGTAATTTGCCATGAACGCCTTAAATAGACAGCGGGCTATGGAGCTGCAGGCGGCTGTGTGCATCCTCCAGTTTGACAGCTGGTGACCGTTTGCTGCTGTTTACTTTTGCTGCTATACTCACTATAAATCTCCTCTGGCTAAACAGTCTCACATGGATATTCAGCACAAGGGGCCACTAGTGTCTCAACCCCGTGCTGTTAACTTAGAGCTTTCGGGGGATCTTGGCATTTAATATCACAGTTGTTTGTTCACAGCAGAATATTAAACAAAATAATGATCTTTCAACTGAATGCGCACCTCAAAAACATGATCTTAACTCTGGCCCATAACATTTACCAAATCATAAGCCTGTTGATTATCCCCAGCAATGTTTTAAAATTGTAAAAAATAAGACTCCTGTCTCGCCTCTAATCACTGTATCCAGTCTGGAATAGTTTGACATGATGACTGGAAAGAGATGCCCCCAGGGCTCTGCATTTTAAATGGCAGCCACCCCCACAAGGAGCAGCAACTCCATAATTTCATCTGGAGATCAGTGCCAGCGACAGCCAACATGGGGGACCACCAGCTTGTTATCCACAGAGGTTTACAGCTGCAGGAGAACCTCCTTGTCTCATTCTCCCTGACTGGCTTTGATGCGTATGTGTTCAACAAGGCTAGAGAAAAAAAAATGAAGCTGGAAATGAAATACAAATATATTTCTTGTTTGGATCACGATGAAGCCTCTGGGGATCAGTGTGATCATGAATGAGGTTTGTTTCTGTTTTTGGAGACACTGAGTGTGAGTCTCCCCCTTCGTTTACTCTTGAAATACTACGCACGTAAGATTTACACCTGTGACATAGGTGCACGCTTCAAGGAAAAAAAGGAATAACTGCTCTGATCAAAGGTTTACCAACGGGGAGCGGCCCTGGGGTGCTCGAGGAGGAGGAGGGGGAGTGAGAAGCAACAAAGAGGCTCTCAGGGGAGAGAGGGAGACACAGGGACGAGAGGCTGCTGGTAGGAAGGAAATAAGCAAAGAGTCAAGAGAGCGTTGTGAGTAAATGAGGGAAAACTGACAGAGGCAGATGCTGGATGTCACAATATAAAACAGTCTACACTCCATAGCAGAGTAAATGAACTGGGTTCATTCCTAATTGCTGCACTTTAAGTGTAGGAAATGTTTGGTGTACAACAAACAGCATTGTTGCATCAATTAAAATAGGAAAAAGCAGTTGACTTAATAATACTCTGCATTGAGATTAAATGAGCCGCCTTGTTATATTGGAGATTTTTTACTACAGCGTACTTGGTCTGATGAGATGGGCATGGTGCCTGATATAAGCAAACCAATATACACAAACAACATTGTTGTGTAAGTGACAACACCATCTTCTCTTGTGTTACAGTTATTTTGTGTTTCAGTCTGTCCCAGATGAAAAACTCCAATGATTAAATAAATAAAACAAGCAAATCAATTCTGGGTTTTGGTCCTTTTACTCGCAAAATCGCTCATCTTTTAGATTGCTTAAAAAATTATAACTTAGAACTTTACAATACAATATTCTCACTTTTATTTTAACTATTCATTGTCACCATAGCACCAGTTTAAAAGGGTTGCTGAAGATTGGATTTTCACCTGAAGTGCATTTTAACAGTTTAGTTCTTTTAAGCCACTTTTCTTAGATGCAGCAGCAGCCTCAACCCAGAAATCTCTTCATTAGTTATAATGAGAGCCACCCACTAGGTGAGACACAGGGGGCTGTGGAATGTGTGAACTGTGGGAATCAGGCATTCCTCAACAGCCCCATGGTTGTTTGGTTCATAAAAAGTCACGTGACTGGGATTTAAACTGACTGCACAGCACATCTAACAAATACTTTGTTATTTTTAATAATGTCTGTGGGTCTTAATTGGTAATTAAAGAAAAGAATAACATTTCACATTCTCATTTTAGAGCATTTGTTAGATGTCAATTGTTTACTTCTTCTGCTGCACTATATCTTGGAAGTAATCTGGCAGATGGTGCTATTTACAGTTGGAGCGCAGTCAGTAGTGATGAATCAGTGAGGGAAAGTTTACGCATGCCTTCATAGAGGGATAGTGAAGTGAGTGAACTATATGACTGCGCTGCGTTTCACGGGCTGTTTGGGGAAACATGTCTGGACTGAGCTGTGTGTTTGTGTGTATCACATCCTTGGTGGTTTCACACTTGGGACTCTGCTGTTTTTTCAGTATGCCCTGATGACACAGCAGGGTTTACAGAAGCAGCTTGGACTGCACACACAAATATCAGCTGGTGTGGCTCGGTGTAATATAGTGAGCTTGTCATACATTCCTCTAAGGAGCTAGTATGCAGCTTAGGGTTAAGTACAGGCTACAGTGTTATCGTTGCTTTTCACCTGATCTAACCATGATGTAATGTAAAGTGTGTGATGTGTGGGTTTAATGTGGGATTTGTGTGCAAGAGGAGAGCTGTAGACACAGGTGATGTCGTGCAGTCTCCTTTCATCACGTCACTTGACCTGTTTATTATTGCAACAGATTTCATATACACAGGTTTTCTTTTAGACATAGATCTGATCAGCTTGAGGTTTCAACTTCAATGTGTATATACATTTTTTTGTTGTTTGTTTGTTGCCTTGATATTATTGACAATATATTGGTATATATGTATTATTATTACCATCTTTTTCCTTTTTTCCTAGTTATCAGTCAGTTATTTTGAGTTTGCATTTTGTAAGAATAATCTGGTACTGGGAGTATCACGTGAACACTATCTCAAGTCGGAACAACATCACAAAGCTGGTGAAAATCTTGGTACATGAGTTGCCCAATTGCCGCCATCATCACTTATAAACTGATTCATTTCATTTTATAATCAGCTCTGAATAAAAGCTTAAAATGTGAACTTGAGAAATATTATCTAGTCACATGAATACTGCACGTCCATACAATTAACACTAAACATTATAATTTAATACCTTTACTAAATATAAATAGTACCACTGTACTAAGTTAATTGTGGAGCGATAATTAATGTTGTGATTTAGTGCTTAACAAATAAAACTGAACTTAATTAAATAGCGGAACCTAATTAACTGGTATCTGTGAGCAGCATGCACAGTCCTAAGTAATACACTGTGTTTCAAACAGAATATTTTTTACAAATAATTATACGCGCTAGCTGACTTTTTTTTCACCAGTGTTGTACATTTGATGTTCAGCATAAGTGAAGACAGCAGGTTTTTCTTTTGCAGACCTTTTATATGTTGACCTTGAAGACAGTTTAAATCTCTATAATGTGGTCAGATGACTAACATTTGCCGTCGAGTCACTGTCAACTCCAAACCTCCCAGAGAATGGGTGGGTTTGTTGTTACGCTGGTGTCAGGAATCGTGGGCGGTACTTAGCTTTCAAAGGCCAGTATTGGTTCATCTGCCTTTTGGCCACGCTGGCTCAGTCTGGATGAGAGCTTCATCTCAAGATTCAAGCTGTTACTTCTCACTGTGTCCATCATGAGAGTGAGTATAACACAGATTTTCTCAATTTCTCTATTCTCTTTTTCCTCCAGGATCACATTCAATTTGATTTGCTTTGACAAGGCTAATTTAAGAAAAAGAAAGAAATGGCTAGTTGCAATCTTTTGGGACATCTTTCTCATCAGTTTACCCTGGCAGAATTAATTAGGCTTAAACTGCATAGGCATATTGAACCATCGTGCATTCCATTGTTTCCAACCCGGACATGGGAGCTTGCATTCTGGCCAAAAGTTTTGGATTAACCCACTGACCTGCTGTACAAACTTGTTCTCTCGCAGGCTGCTATGAAAGCCCTGAGGAACATGCTAATGATATCTGCAGAGACTCCTAGAGACTTAAACCTTTAAGATTTTGTATTACTATAACCTGTATTAACAACATAGGATCATCAAACATTCATCTGACAGTTAAAAAAAACAACCAAATCAGGAAACCGAAAATATTGGATTCATGCAAATCTGTCAGCATGCAGTTGTCAGGCGTCAAATGTGATGCTGCGTCAAGTTGATTTATGATGAGACCAAACACTCTGAATGGTTTAGAGTGTCTGGCATACACAATGATGGTGCTGGCTCTCAGAGACAGGCATCAGAACGCTAAATGGTCTAATCTATGTGTATGCTCAAGCAGATGTTGAGTGGGAGGACTCGAGAGTAGTCATTGACTTGCCAGAGACTGTTTGAAGTTTGACTCTTTCTAGTGAATACTGCTCTGCAGCCTAAAGGGGGTATTTTACTCCCACCCACTCAGTTAAAATCTGACTGGTCCCAGATTACAGGTTAAAACCAGTCTTCCTCATGCAGATGCTAGCTCAGTGGGAAGTTATGCTGAAAAGACGATGCACCTGGCTTGTCAAGCGTTCCAACACAACAAGAAACCCAATTTTTGTATATAGTATGTTAAAGTCTGAGTTGACAGTTGTATGAGACAGTTGTATTATTTAGAAAAATTTGACCGTTTTATATCTGAAAAATTACAAAAATTCCCAATCCTAACGTATAACAAACATAGTCGACTAAACGTGTGTCTACTAAGGATGCAACGATTCTGAAAATCATTACACCCCTATATTGTACTTTTTTTTTCTCATTTATCTGCGTCTTTCTCATCTGCTATTTGCTCAGAAGGCTGAAATCAGTAGAAAAGCTAGTAAGTGTACCTTGAATCAAGATATTTATCACTTGAAGACATTAACATCTAAGATTATTCACTATTAAACTTGAATACTGATACTTTCAAAAATATTTCTGTCAGCCCTTGAAATCTACATATAGTAGTCAGATCACGGAGCAGCGGAGTCAGTTATTTATGAGGTCGATGTGTGATGCAGTTCTGCGGTGCTCGGCAGACGCTCTGTCAGCAGCTGACGTTTTAGGGTTAAGAGGTGACTCTGTCGGCCTGGACTGCCGGGGCCCCCATAGGTGGGCTGACCCCTCCGTAGTGACAGCTGGACAACCAAGTCGGTGAGTCTGAGTCGCAGGCAGCACCCAAGAGAGAGCATTGTGTGAAACGCTGTGTTGTTTCAGGCGTGAGAAGAGTCTTGATGGACTTCATGCTCTTACTGAAACTGAGGCTGGTTGGAAAATCTTCCTAGAGTCAGATCATCAGTTTGGGTTAACTGTTGATGTGAGACTGGTTAACTGTAGTTAACCAGTAACTGTAGTAAACCAGTCAACGGGATAGTTGACTTGTTGGTAGCACCTGCAGTTCATTTAAATGTTGTACTTCAATTGAATGTGATTGTTCTTTAATATAATCATAGATACATCAGTCGTGCCTCATACATATGCTATCAATGTTTGCCTTCAAGGTTAGGTGACTGACCTGCACTTCAGTCATTTAATTTCATGGTCAGAGTTTTCTGATAAAATTAAAGGATAGTTGTAATTATAATATATTCAAGTGCAAAAAAGTAAGTGTTAGTAGTATTAACAGTGGCAGGAAAAAGTATGTGAAACCTTTGAAATTAAGTACTGCATTAATTCTGTTAATTGGTTATATAATGTCATCTGATCTTCAGTTAAGTCATAAGCATAGACATACACAAATATGCTCATGTTCATATTCTGAGGATATGTAGTGTGATCGGCTCTGGTCTGGACTCTGACCAGGCCACTCGTGGATTTACCTGATGTTATTGATCATTGTGTTGCTGCATCATCAACCTCCTACACAGTTTTAGTGTTTTGGGGTAACTCAGATTAAGATCAGTCCATGTTTTAAACGTATGCAGAAATGCTGGTATTTTCCTAGAGCTCACTTAGCTTTTCTTGCCCACAGGAAAACATTCATATATTCTCTACCAGGGCTGGTTCTGATTTATAGAATGAAGCTAATGCTGACAAAACAGCAGATTTTATGTTCAAACATGGGCACAGGTTTAAGAGTGTGTAAGAGTTAATGTTGCTATACTTTAAATAGCCAAAGGAAAGAGATGTGAGAATGAGAGATTATTTGTTCTCCTTGTTTTTAAACTTGTAACCATTTGCTTGTGTTTGTTTTTTTTGCCACAGGAGAGACAGAGACTAGAGACCATCCTGAACCTCTGTGCAGAGTACAACAAAGGAGAGGGCACCGGTCTGGACCCTCTCGGCCTGGGTAGGACGGGTTTCCCTGGGGGGCTGGCTGATGGCTCTGGGCAGAGAACATCCGTGGAGAATGTCCACGGAGGGACACCTTCCTCAGCTGCACTACGCCTGGCACAGAGAATGAGGGAGAGCGACGAGGAGAATCTGAAGGAGGAGTGTAGTAGTACAGAGAGCACTCATCAGGAGGTGAGGGCATCTCCTGCTGCCAGCACAGCATCAGCACTGCACAATGGAGACAGACAGGTCAGGGGGGAAGCATGTTTTCCACTGAAGACGCTCTCTCTGCATGTCGCTGTGGAAACCAGCATGTGCCAGTGATTTCCTCGACTCTTTCTGTATCAGTCGCTCTTTAAAGTGAGGAACAGGGACTGCAGAGGATCCTGAGCTGGATCCTGCAGAAAGAAAAACTATTAAAATTATGATAATTGCATGCAGTTGTATGCTGCAGCTTCATGACAACAACTGCATTGTACACTGATGTCATTTGTCGTCACACAAAATATATTATCAGGGGCTTTTTGGTTTCTGCTTGATGTAGCATATAATTTCACATGGATGCATATTATTAAGCCTCAATCCATGTTACATAATAGTACAAAGCTAACTGCTCAAAGTTCAGTCTCTGAACAAATGTGAATATTACTGTAAATATTTCTTGCATTTGTCAAAATCAGCTTCTTCCTGCACCCTCCTTCTCCTTCTCATTTCTATCAAATTGATTTCAAGGGCTGTGAGTTGGTAGTCTCTGTGGCTTCTGCATGTAATTTGATTATCAACCAACTCCTTTGTTCCCGCTCCTTTGTTTCATATGTCTCTGTGTTCTGTGACAAGTTTCTTAATGCTTCTTTAAGTTGTCATATAATAGATCATACATTGTTTTATAATCCAACATTTTCCTTATTGATTTCAACAAACGATTTTGAAGAGGTTCTTTCTCAGTAAGATAGAAAATCCACTTAAAACCCATTTAGACCAGAGACAACAAGCATCAATAGCACCGGGAAACACGAAACACTGCAGAAGTAATAACCCTGATTTCAAAATACAAATTAAAAAAACATAATATAAACTTATTCTGGTTATCAGTAGTGAAAATGGCAAAATATAATAATGACAAAGCTAAGGCTTAATTTAAGAGACTATACAACATAAATATTAATCATATGTCATTTAATATCTTATGTAATAAAAAGGTGTGTATTTACTGGATTCACTTCCTTTCTTGAAAGCCTGACCTCCTCTGTTCTCCCTCCTTGCAGCACGAGGACTCATCCAGCACCACTCGTCTGGAGCTGGGCTACCTGGTGGAGGAGCGGGTTCGCGTTCTTTCTCGGATCGATGAGCTCAAAACCAGACTGACAGAGCTGGAGCAGCAACTCCAGGAGTCTAAACAAGAGGTAGTGTTTAACGGTGGAAATGGGACACCTTCAGTATAAACCCAGCTTAAAGAATAGAGGCAGAAATGTACAGTTCCTATATAAAGGGTCTTCGGGTACCGCCTTACAAATGCAAGATATTATTATTATTATTAATAGTTCATTGTCAAAGTATTGTAGGTGTTTGGCGATGTTGTTATGTGGAGGGCCCGAGCTCAGGCCAGCAGCGTGACTCTGTGTTTGACGCTCTCTTCCAGGCCGAGATGGAGCGTGCTTTGCTGCAGGGCGAGAGGCAGGCGGAGCACGACCAGATAGAGGCTGAAACGGACATAGTCACTCAGCTACAGCGCAAACTGGATGAGCTGGAGAGCGCCATCCAGAGGGAGAAAGACAAGGTAGAGGGACCAGTGGGGTGGATACATCTCACCTTTGAAATGATTTGAATCCATTGATTTTACAGAAGATCCCGGGTTTACAGGATTCAAACATTTTTTTACTGATGCTTTTACACATTGTTTGACACTAAGAGACAAAACACACACACACACACACAAACACACACACACACACACACATTCACTGCTTATCTCTTACATTTACTACTGGGTCAGTACTGTTTGAGTCCCAGTCCTAAGTTTACAGTCCTGTCTGTTTCCCTGTTATGGAGACTTTAATTTACAGCACTGATGATTAGAGAATATTTGGTCTCATAAAGGGTTAAATAAGGGACTTGGCCATTCTCTCTTGCACGTTTTCAACTTAGTAGTTTGTCATTTTAATCTGTTTTCTCCTCAGCTTGACTCCGCTAACTAACTGACATCCATTAACCTCTAATGTTTCTCTCAAGTCACTGGACCCTCTGATCCACTGTGCTCACCTTTTTCCTCCCTGTGTGCATGACGGACTCTGTCCACAGAGACAGCTGCCCTCCAGTGGCTGTCTGGGCTCTGTCTATGGTTGTAGTACACGGGTTCTGCAAGACCACTTTGTGACGGTGTTCCAGCAGCTGAAACTACCTGCATGTCCTCTATGGTTTATATAGAGCTCCCTATTTTTTTTCTTCCTTTTACTTACATCCAACACATTCAAGCACTCACAAGAATGAAAAGAGGTGTAAAGAAAGCACATTTAACTTTGTTGTTATATTGTTTTCAAAGTCAACTCTTGGGAAGATTTTGTCTGCACATCACAGGGGTTACAACAAAAAAGTGAGGGTGTCATTCATGTTTATTTTATTGGGGGATGTGTCAGGTGACCATGAGAAGTGACAGCTCCGTTCAGGTGTCTCAGTGTTACCTGCCCTTGGTCTTGGAATTGTGTGTGAATGTAATGAAACCCCAGTTAGTGTGAATGAGAGGATAAATTCTCCATTAAGCTGTGGCTCTGCAGCTGATCAAAACAGTTTGCCATAATGTTGACGGTTTCTTTTAACTGTTCTAGGCTCTGTGCTGTAGAACCGAAAAATGACACTGCCTCTTTGTCTTTCATAGTGAGACTCCTGTTTGTGCTGTCAGTCCTAGAGGACCTTTTGGTTTTTCACATCAAACACAAAGTATTATTGATCGATCCCCAAGTCTGAAAGTCAAGCAGCCCCCAGGATAGATGAGGCTTCTGTAGTTTAACTGTCACCACTGTCAAGTTAATGTTGCTCACTCAGCAATTACTTTTTTAATGTTTCTGCAGCCAAGTCTGCAAAGTGTTAGTCTGGTCTATTGACTGCCCATAACCATAAAGTGCTAGGTTTGCTGTTAAGACAGTTGTAAACATTGTACTACAAAAATATGTCAAGTAGCAGAAGAATAGAGCTTTGAATTGTCTTAAAAAAAAAAGTTTGTGCAATGTAATTGTCATTTCTCTCTAGTATACGTGTCCAAGTTGAATTCAGAGCACACGTTTATAGTTCAATAATCCCACACTGTGAGTTGTGTCATCCCCAGCCAAGCCCTGAAAATCTGCAGCAACGAGTCTATGCTAACACCTTGCAGGTTTTAGTTTTTTCTTATATTTGCATGGCGTGGATATTGAGAAGTGTGTTTTTCTTTCTGTCTCTCTCCGGCTCTCTATCTCTCTCTATCTCTCCCCTCACCCCATCCATCCTATGTGTGGGTGTGTGCTGTGTCTTTCTAGGAGAGGGCTAATGTTGAGGCCGAGCGTCGGGCCCTGCAGAGCCTCCAGGAGGGCTACGCTGAGCTGAAGAACCAGCTTCATAACTGTCCCGAGTCCCTGCGGGAACAGTTGCAGGAACAGCTCAAAAGGGTGGGTCCTGCTAAACGTGACCCAGGCGGTTCACCACACACGCAACTCCCTCCTGCCTTCATAGATAGTAGCACCGACCTAGTTACCGTCTTTTAAAAAGAGTGTGAACCTGGTTAAACAGCCAACTGTAAATTAAGAACTTATAACCACAGTTTTTTTAACAAAGCGTGTTGTAAAGTTAGTACTGTGTGAGGGCGGTACTTTTACTGGACAATACACAATCAAAACAGTAGTCACATGTCACATGGTCAGAAGTGAGTAAAGACCTGTATTTGACTTCTCTACATCAATTTTACTTCTTAAAACTAAAATGACACTTATATTACCCAAGATCCAAGATTTATTGTCTGAGAAATCAACGAAAATGTTGAAAAATGCCACAATAATGAAGAAAGTGAAAACAAAAATCTTGTTTCTCCCATGTGAACCAAATCGGCTCCAAAATGTAATGGACTGTTCCCTGATTTATACCATAGAGCAAGAGTTTCATGGAAATCCGTTTCTCTGTAATCCTGCTAACTAGCAATCAATGTCATAAATCTGTGTTATTTCTCTGAGTTTATATTTTTAGAGTAAAAACCAAACAGCCAGCTAAAATTAAGAGAAAAATGTAATGACAGATTTTTCCCATGCTGTCAAAAGTATTAACTTTGATAAACTGACATCTTGGATGTTCAGTTTGTTATTTCACATTACCAAATGATGCTCTTACCTAAATCCTGTAATGAGGAAACTTGGCTAAACTCCTGCTAAGAGTTACCAGCTTGTGATTTAATGTTGTTTAACCACCATTAACTAATAGTAAAAAAAACACTTTTATTATGTTGTTTGTGGGAAACCATACAGCAACCTATTAAACAGAAAACTTATATAAAAGAAAAATTTAAATATATTATGTTTACTGCCTACTTCTCTCTGCCTTTGGTAGGCAGTGCATTTGTCACCACTCGGCACATACAGGTGCCAACACACACAGTGCTACTGGCCTGACCTTTAACCCTTCAGCACACAGTTTACATGCACATTCTCTCTGTGTAGTCATGGGCCGCCCTCTCAGTGCCAGGCTGCAGGAATTCTCCCACCTCCTCGCCGCACCTACGTGCTACTGGAGCACTGGGTTCACACAGGAGCACACAAATGGCCCCTGGTCACTTCAGCTGCTAGTGATGCATTTTGGTTAAACGTGCTCCATGTAATACGAACCCCTCCCCACTGCGCCGCATGCCCGAATCTGATGTGCATCTCCTCTGTGAACTGTCATGACTCACATAATATGTATAACTCCTCACTAATCAATTAACATACGCCCTGACTAGACCAATTGTGTGTCTATGCTTAATCTCTTCCTTTGACTTCTCTTACGGAAACTACTGTTGTCGATCTAGGGTCAAATGTGAATTTAGCTTTCTTTACCTATCAGAATGGTAAAGATTGCAAAAAGATGCAATTTTACCAGACAGAACAAGATCTTATGTAAAGTAAGAGGCTTCTTTGAAATTAAGTAATGTGAGTCCTTTGTTTGGATCCCACTCAGAGATTAGAGCAGCCAGTCGATATGAAGTCTGAGATCAGGATGTTACGACGGGCAAGTGGGAATTTCAGGCTCAGTCAGGAGGGCAGAAACACATTTCAGTCAGTGGTGTCAAGGAGATAAAGTCAAAACAGAAGTTATTCCCAAGGTGTCTAGCTGTTTGACATCCGAGTCCTCAGTTGTTGTGTTTTGATCACACACATCCATGTCAGTGACTAGACATTACAGGCTGTTGGGTCACAGGAGCTATACGCCGACTCGAGAGCCTTCAGCGATTTTTACTACTCTACGATTTATTGTTCATAGTTCATGTAGTTTTTAGAGTTTCACTTTATATGTCTACATTGTTAGTGTTTATTCCTTATACTAGCAAGAGAGCGAATTGGAAATGATAATGAAAAGAAATCAAATCAGATTTTAACCATAAATCTTCCATCTCCCCGCCCACTCCCCATATTCTATAGTAAATCTAATGACGAGACACCAGTAGCTGTGCTGCAGTAGAAGCATGTGTTTCACGGCTGCCTGCTTGACTGAGCACGAGCTTCAGCCATGCTGGGAAAACTATTTAAAAACTATTTCATGCGTAAGTGTCAAATATGTTTTCGCTTTGCTGTCAGCAGTAACGCTAGTCCGGTGATAGACGATGGCTTTAAAATGAGCAATGTAAACAGTGCATTCTTTCTGTATATGATGTAACCGCTCATCATGTGAACGCGCCTCCATCAGGATGGAGAGGTGCTGGAAGCAGGAACCAAAAAGTTTGAGGACCTGGAGTTTCAGCAGCTGGAGAGAGAGAGCAGCCTGGAGGAGGAGAGAGAAACCATCAGCCAGCAGCTGCTCCAGGAGAGAGCGGAGTACCACAGCAGCGTGGCCAAGAGGAAGGTGAGGAAACGCCTGATCGTCTGTGGAGGAACAGGAACACTAGTTAATCAAGATTATGCTCTTAACAATATGGTTTTTTGTGTTAGAGATGAAGCTGCCTGTGGCAAATAAGTTACTCAGCTATGCAGTATCAACTTAGTCTGACCCTATTTTTGCAAAGTTGTGCAATAGCTGGTGTGCTGCTTGCTTTGAAAATCTAATTGTTTTTCATGTTTTCCTCTGCACAGGAGAAGGTGTCTGCTTTAGAGAACCAGGCCAACCAGCTCAGCCTACAGGCATCTCAGGAGTGTGAGCGTTTGGCTAAAGACAGAGGCCTCGCACTACAAATGCTCCAAAAGGTACAAACTCATCCGTCAGTGCATTACATAATGTTCTAATGTTCAAATTTGAAAGTATAGAGATTTTGTATTTTGTGTTTAAGGAGTTTACAAGAATACTGATGTTTCAGGCACATTATCCATCAGTCAAAGTTTTCCTGTATAGCCGGTATTCACAAATCATATTTTGCCTCATAGGTTTTATAAAGGAGCAACATCCTCTTCCCTTTAGAGTAAGAAAAAAACACAGAAGAACAATAATTGTATATGCGGGCATATTGCACATCTAAGCAATCAAGTTGTAATCATAATCTCCCATAAGCTGCCACCACGATCCATCGTGTGGCTTGACGATAACAATAATGAAGGAGTTGAGTGAGTACATGTATTGATGAGACAAAAATGTGATGAATCTGTTTCTTTACGTTCCAGGAGAAGGAGAGACTGTCAGCGCTGGAGAAGAGATACCATAACCTGACTGGAGGAAAGAGCTTCCCCAAGTCCTCCACTGCGATGAGAGAGGTGAGAGAGGGGCTGAGGCTCAGTGTGTATCCGGTGAAAACAAACACTCATTCACACTCAGTGCTCCAGGCTCGAAAACGACACAGAGCTTTGATGACTCACAGCTGATACTTCACCACGTTCACCTCTCTAACTGGCTGGGATTGATTGCAGTGCAGACTCATGGGTAATCCCTTGGATGCTACATGTGGTGAAATCAGTCTAATCCGCAAATTTATGTTGTGATTGAAATGCTTTTTCATGATGAGCTCTTAATTAATATTGTGTAGAGTGAACTAATTCTTATTTGTCACTACTTCCATTCATAAGTGTATAACTTGTTAACCTGTTGTCACTGGTGAAGTTCGCCTGAGGGAAGGCAAGAGACAGAACGCCTGAGCCGTACATGAATTTGTTTCTAGTGTCCCTGAACACTTATTCTACGACTGTTGAAACAGGAAATGCTCCAAATCAGCGAGGCTGACCTGTTGTCGGAGGATGTCCTCTCCTCCCAGCATTCCCTCTGTCAAGCCTCTCCTCCCTACTTACATCCCTCCCCTCCCTCTCAGTTGTACCCCGGCAGCCCAACGGAGGTAATCAGACTAATGATCCCCCGCATGAAGCCCACTACTCCCTCACGACCTTTATTAAAACTCACCCCAAAGGTCATTCATTGCACTGTGGGTGTCGTACTCGCACTGTGGCTATAATGACGTCTGTGATGTATTGTGCGGCACTAGCTCGGCTCAGGCTGATGTGTTTTTCAATAGAACATCATTAATGATAGTTAAGAGGAGCAAGCACTGCAGCTTTAGGCTGAAATTGGGTTTTGTCAAGGGACTTAGAGGATTAACTCACCTACATTCTCCTCTGCTCACATATTATGCTCCAGAATCAACACTCACCTCTCACAGTTGTTTAATTTCATTATAATCAACCAGAGGTGACAATTTTAGATTTTTCTTATCGGCCACTACATCATTGGCTTTTTGTGGAAACCAACAGTGCCTGTTTGTGACCTGATTGTGTGTCCGCCATGTTTGACGCTAAAGATGCTCTGTGTTTGTTGCTTAGTATGTTCCTGTCTCCTTTCACACACACACACTTGCGTACAAACAAACAACAGGCTGCTGAGGAAATTCAATTCACCTCAAATATGCAGTTATACAGTGGAAATTTACACAAATAGTAATATTACATCCTCTCTCTCATGTCATTCACACTGCGCACGTTTCATTTAATATAACAACAGCCATATAACACACGGTCGTTGGCTCAAATAATCTCTAAACCAAAAGGCTCAAGGCATTGTGGGAGGCCTTCATTTGTGTGTCTGCGTGTGTGCGTTTCTATCTGTGTTTCTATCTTGATATTTGCATTTTCCTCATGGCTTCTCATCTTGTCTGACTGTTGTTGGCTGGTGCCTCAGGAGTATATGAAGCTGTCGGACGTTTATAAGATGTACGGCGGTGGCAGCCGCCACGGCAGCAGCAAGTCCGTCTCACACGACCAAGTGTTTGCCATAGATGCTACATTAGCTGGCGCCGGCGAGGTACCATCACTTCCTGTCTGTCTCCTCCCTGACTTGTTTTCTGCCTCTAACTCACTCTGTCTTCCCATCCCTGCGTTTTCATGTCACGCTGCTCCCTCTGCTGGCTTGCCGTGTATCAGCCTGACTCTACTGTTGGCCTTGTTTGTACTCACCCTATGTAGCTGTGAGGGAGTGTTCATTTACAGACACTGAGGTTTGTGTGACTGGGTCATAGCAGCAATCAGATTAAACGGTAACTTTTTCATCATATTCACAAATTACAGTTTACCTCAGAGGGCTTAGCAAAATGTATAAGGTGGGACGAGGGAAGGATGAGGAAAAGCATCCAAAACATTCTTTTAACAGGAGAAAAAAACAGCCGAAACCTCAGGGTTATCAGAAGTGAGGGATTCCTTTCTCAGGACGAACATAGTAGATGCAATAGATTCCACCACTAAGAGTTTTCAACATTCAATATCAACATTCAGGAGAAAAGACAGTTTCTAAGATAAGTGAATACCGGTGTCAGTATAATAGCTGTTTTTTGGAAAACAAAATAAGGTATTTAATAAAGGTGGTGGAAATTAGGGTAGAGTGAGTTGGTTTGTAATCAGCCACAAGGACATCCCATATATTTCTTTTCCAGTTACCTGTGACAAGAAAAAAACCATTATAAAAAGTGATTCAAATGTGTCCGATTATGTCACAAAATCATACTAATCCCAGGAAGTTGGTGATGAATGATGTGATGAGGCCAGTGATGGTTCTATATACTGGTCTGACTCTAATGCAGATTGTGTGTATTGTGTTGCTCTTTGCTGTTTGTTTTAATCCAGTGTGTGTTTTGGTTCACGTCCCTGCCTCCCTCACACCTTCATGATGCAGTAGGTCACTGCTCGATATGTTTCCCACCTGCTGCTTCTCCTGCTGACTTCTCTCTCTGTCTGTCTCTCTCTCCCTCTCCCTGCATCTCTCTCTCTCTCTCTCTCCCTGCTCCTCCTCCTTCTCCACCTGTGTGTTTGTGTGTGTGTGTTGAAAGGAGTATGTGACGGTGGGCCAGTTAAGTCAGATGTATGGGATGCCAAAGGTGGAGTCGTCCCCTACCTCCCCGCTTCGCCAGCCCCTGCAGTCTGGAGGGGTAGACCCCGCCTTCTCCTGCCTCCCCTCTCCTCATGGCTCCTCCCTGTCTCTCTCTGTGGAGGTGTGTGCTGTTCTTCCCTTCTCTTCTCCCGCTGACCATCTGTGTGCTCGCACTTGTTTGAGGGTGTACGGCAGTATTTCAGAACCCTGCTTTAAAAAGGCTGAGAGCTCATAATGATTAGCAGTTGTGTATGGGGGCTTGAAGTAGTTGTGCAGCTGTGGAGCTTATTAAACAGCAGATATTTTGACTTTTCACAGCAGGAAAAACATGCAGTCGACCACTAATATTCATTCACAACGTGTCTGTTCCATCCAGTGTCTGAGAAAGCTTTCCCAGTGGGACAAGAAGTGTCCCGAACCTGGTTCACAAAAGTTGTGTCTCAACAGAGCTGCAGTTGGACACAACTAAAGGACGCAGCCCCTGAATTCAGACAGAGCTATAAATGGAATGCACCCTTCAATAATGTTATTAATAATATATTTATCACATCGACATTTCTGCTGTGAAAGAGCCCTGTTGTTTAACCTCATGAAATGGTTCCCAGACAAATTCAAGAGACGAGATCAGTACTTTCCTAATCCATACTATAGAATGTTTTTTAAATACAGATCAATTAAACTGTGACTTTTGCGCATGCGTGAAAAATTCTGCTTATTTTTCATTTCCCCTGCTTTTTCTGGAGCAGTTTCACCGCTCACAACTATGAATAAAAAGTTTTGCAGGCGTCAGCAGTCCACTCTCTCCTTTTTTGCACTGCATTCTGGGAGAACAGTGTACATCAAACATTGACTGCACTTGGTATGCAAACTGTCTGCTTTAAGTATAGTTTATTTTTCACTTAAATGAGACAGCCCTCCCCCTTTCTGTCTTCTAATTGCCTCAATCCTTTGTATAACGGTGCCTTGCCCTGCCGTGCATCTCCTCCTCCCAGCCTCATGCACTAAAAGGAAATCTATTTTGACTTACTTAAAGATGTAGTCAGTGTATATTGCTTTAAGCACTACAGGAAAACACTGAAGCCCATGAAGACGCCAAACCCTGCAATGCTGCTGAATTTGTCAGTCTGGAGCTGTGGCTGTCTGTTGTAGTGCAGCTTTGCCTGAAGTCACAGACGCCCATTGTTTTCAAAGATCTGCTGCAAGCCGCTCGCAGTCATCGTGTTACTGATGCAATCCGTCACATTAGATGTCACCTGTGTTGCATTTTCCCCCCAGTCACCGCATCTGTAGCCTCAAATTAGAGAGTCGCCGCTTTATTGAGCTTGAATAAGTCACCGTTATCACGTCATTTCCACGAGGAGAAGACTGTGGAACTAATAAGGACAGTTCTTCATGGTGATTCTCTGCTAATGCTGGTCATGTGAGCAGCAGATGTGTGTGCAGCCTTTCTCAGTCAGCTGTTATAAAAGCTCAGCAGAACTATTGAGATGGAACAGACCAAAGTAAAAACCTCAGTAATAACAGCTGCAAAATGACAAAACAAATGATCATGTTATTCCGCAAGACACTTTAAATCCTAAGCTGCAGAGATACTGTGGGTATTAAGTGAAGTGAAAATTAGAGGAAAACTTGAATGTTCTTGTGAGAAAGTGGGTCAATGCAGAAGAAGTAAAATACATGTTAAGACGAGATTGAGCAGCTGCAGGGTATAAAGCATAAAGCAGCGCACAACAATAAAGTGTTTCAGATGTTTAATTTCCAAAGCATAAAAAACCTTAATTACAGCTTTTGAGAGTGTACAAAGCAAATGTTTCTACCCTCTCCCTTCCCACTGTCTTTGAATGCTTTCTAATCTTTTTCTTGTCTTCTTTTTTCACTCTCTTCTCTCCTCTCCTGCTGTGCCGCTCCTCTGTGTGCTGTGCAGTACCAGTCTGAGGGCAGCAGGCAACACCTGCCCAAGCTAGATTTAGAGCAGTGGTACCAGGAGGTGATGACTGACTCCAGCCAGCTATGTTCTCCCCCTCTGCCATCCAAGTCTCTCTCCGGCCGCAGGCCTGTGCTGCAGGTAGAGGGCCTCCTTTCCTCCTTCTCCTGATTTTTTCCCCAGTCACCCTTTTGCTGTTTGTGTGTTTCCAGAGGTGGGGTATGTTCACCGGTGTCATAGTCATCACCCGTGTGAACGTACAACATACTAGGAATTGTGCAATACCGTAAGCACCGGGATAAATCAACAGTTAAATTATATTAAAAAGTTAAACATAAAGGCTCTATCAGCCGCTGTCTCTTACAATGTGCATAGTAAAAACAGTGAGCAGCCCAACTGATCTATTAGAGCGCCTAAACTAAGAGAGATGAGCTGAGTGTCAAAGCCAGACTAGGACACAGAGGCAGCCTCAAGAGTGAATACTCGGTTTAAATCATCCCACACAGAGAAAACGACAGTATTGGGCTTGGGTAATTTTCCAGTCTGTGCCTGTCCAAACCAGAAAGAAAACAAACTTAGCTTAACCCTAAGGGAAGGCTATCTATTTTTTTTTCCAAACCCGACTCGAGCCTCATGTAGTTAAAATAATTAGAAATTTAAAAAATCGATAGCTCATTGTAACAGAACCTGTGAATATGAGGAGGGGACCCGGGTCAAAACCAGTGTGTAGACAACCAGTGCAGGTGGAGCCCATCCCGAAACCACACCAGTGTCACCTCACACATGGTTTACCACTGGAACGCAATAATTGCCCGGACTGGTAAGAGATGGAAAGATATCATTATACAGAACAGGCTTCTTCACCCGAAACTTCAAAATAATATCTTGATATGATACCGTAATATAATACCGTCACCCATGTGTTCCTCTGCCAACTTTCAATCTGCTGCTGCAGACTCACACCCAGAGAAGAAGTTGGCTCTGTGTGTTTTGTCAAGAGGATGGAGAGGAGAAAATAAAGCTTTTTCATGACAGCTGTGTCATCATGCTGCCTTCACGTCAGAAATAAAAAGTTTGCAGTGGCAGTCTTCCCCCTTGAAGCCTCTTGAAAGCACCAGACACCACAACAGTTCGCTGTGACACACTTTGATGAGACGCTGCAGGTCACAGATATGTGCTGTGAGCGTCGCTCTTATTTTCACTGTTTCCTTTGGTGTAAAACATGAAGCCATTTATGTGCTTCAGGTTGGAATAAAACTGAGAGTAGCTGTCTGTCGCACGAGTCCACAAGACTCTTCAATCACGTCTCGACTTTGAAGGAGTCCGCACAGTTGTTAAAGTACATGAATGCAGCATTAGCTTTTGGTGGCCTTATTAATGAAAAGGGGGTGTGCTGCTGTGTCAGGTGTGTGTTGTGTGTCAGCGTGTGTGTTAACTCACATTTGTTATCTGTCACTCAAGTTTCTCCATGCAGACACTGGAATAAACTGTTGATGTAGGGATGCCAGCACTCTGTTTGCTGTGACTGCATCAGTGATCAGTCCTCTCAGCATCATGCTTATCATGCTTTTAACCTCACGTTACCATCAGGTTCTCACAACTCATCCATGGTGGATTTCAGTTGTATTACGACCCCGGTTCTAATTCGCAAATCTGCCTTAACATTGGTTGGTTTGAGCACCTATCGGCGGTGATTCCTAATGTTGACGTCTACATCCTGTGTGGGTTCTCACTCAGGTGTTCCGCTCCAAGCTGGACAGTGATCCAGGCCTTTCTCTCCATCAGCCCAAGTCTGGCTCCGCCTCCCCCCCGCAGCATGGAGCAGCGACGCTGGGACGCAACACCAGCTCCAGGGTACACTTCAATCTCAAAGCTTCTTTGGGAATGTCGAGCTCACCTCTGCAGTCTAGATGAATATGTAAACACAACATTACATTCTGATATTCTTGTCCTCTCCCTCTGACCCAGCAGAGCCCCCTGCTGGTGGCCAACAGCACCGGCAGTCTGCCCAGGAACCTGGCTGCGACGCTGCAGGACATAGAGACCAAGAGACAGCTCGCTCTGCAGCAGAAAGGTGAGTGACCTGCCCTGCACCTGAGTTTCACTCAACAAACATCAACACGTCTTGGCAAGGAAAAATCCATGAAGCAGGTTGTATCATAAAAATTAAATAATCAGGACCATATATCTATCTGAACATAACACAGGCATCAGATTTGTTACAAGCAATGAAATCATGGTCTATTTATCCATGATAAATCAGTCATTGACATATAATGACACAGTTATTAATAGGTATAATAAATATGTGCTTTTCTCTGTCAACTCTCGTCATCTCTGGAACCAACCCTCTCCGAGGCATTGCAAGATAAATGTGAGGTGTCGTAAGAAAACAGGATAGTAAAGCGAGGATAAAAGAAACCATTTGCAGCACAGGTTTTTTTTTGTTGGTCTTTAATCTATTTGTTTTTTTCTCTCTCTTTCTTCAGGCCTATAATAAAAAATAAAAATACCCTATTCCTTTTGTACTCAGTTGGAGCCAGTATGTTACAAGCACAAAAGGTTTTGACGAAGGTTAAACATAGGTTAAAGGTGTTCACTTTTCCTGAGAGATCAGTTGACTTACACTGCGGCTTTGAGTGTTTAACACAGAAAACAAATGACAGCAGCATCTGTGGACTGAGGAGCAGACATGAATGATAAATCTGTCTGAGAACAGAGGAAAACATCCGTCAGATATTCAGCAGCAGTGCACACTCAAATTCTCATTAACTTGTTAGTGGTTATTGTGAAGTGTTGCCTTGCTCTCTTTTATTGAGCTCTTTGTATGTATCTGAGCGACATTAGAGAACAGTGTTGCTGTTTGACTAAATGCAAAGCAGCTGTCTGGTGCTTAAGCTCAGCTGGCTGCCACCCACGGGTGCTGCGTTTGGAAATGGGAGCTGGTCACACATGTCTGCAGTTCAGGGGTTTCCTTACGTCCCGGTCTTTGTCTGTGAATGTGTCTCTTCCTGTGCTGTTGCACCACAGAGCCCCAGACCTCCAGACAGAACCCCGTAGAGGAACGCTCAGCAGGTAGCTGGGTCACAGTGTCCAGGAGTCGATGAGTTCTCATGGTTTCTTAATTTTGTTCAGCGGAATTCGGCGTCTCGTTTCTCTCTTTGTTTCATCTGCTGTCTCTTCATACGTCACATGCGGTGTCTGGAAGTAACTGTTTTTTCTGTCATAAATAATCTCATGTTCACCCTTAAATCCCTTAAAAAGTGGTAATATCAATTGAGCCGCTTTCTGACATTCTCAGGAGCGGCAGAATGGGAGAACCCAAATGTCAGAGTTCAGACATTATCTCGAGGTCAAGCTCCTCAGGATTCACTGCAAGTGACAGACTTAAAAAAGAAAATAAAACAAATATCCCAGGTTGAATAACAGCTGTGACATTAGAGTAAAAAGCACACACACACACACAACATAGATGTCAAGAGAGCTTTTGTTGTTGGTGTCTTTGTGCTGTAAACAAAAAAAAACATTATGTCTGCAGAGGAATGAATAAGTTACATCCTGCCTCTGCCTTCTTTACCAGCCCTCACCTGCACTCAGGCTCAGGAGATGTCTGTGTTGTTGTGAAGGCGTCTGAGCGGAGAATCTCCTGCGGCACTGCTCATATGTGAAAAGTCTGGACCCAATTTTACGGACATCCTCCGGGGGTTGTGTCTGAAAACAGCTTTGCAGAGTTTAAATTCATCATTCAGATCAATTCAAACAGCAGAAAACAGAGCAGCACGCCAGGCAGCCAATCAGCTGCCCTTAAACTTCAATACAGATAAAGAAAAACAAAGACTGTGTAATAACCATAAAAGTTTCGTCCATGTAAAACCAGTCTGGCAGGTTTGATTTCTCTATCGAGGGTGATGTTTACCTGAACTTAACACTCGGTGACTGTTCATTTCAGACCCTGTCTTCCCCTCCCCCTCCTCTCCTCCCCCTCCTCTCCTCCCCCTCCTCTCCTCCATCTCTAGTGTGTCATTAACTCTTCTCCCCCAAAAGATTTCTTTTCATCTTTTTTTGGTCTTTTATCTGTAACATCGAACGCTCTTTCTCGTTCCATCAATCTTCGATGAACGTTCCTGCTCGTGGAGAATAAATCTTGCATGTTCAGTGTTCAGCGCGCTGCTCCTCCACTGGAGTGCACCGACCTCGGCGCCTCTTTCCAGATGCAGCTGCCCGGTACCAGGTGCTCACAGCATCATGGGTGTGAAATGTTACAAGTGAGATAGAAACTTGTGCTTTACATTTGCCCCAACTTTGTGGTGATTTTGTTCGGGTTTTCACAGTTATCTTCGAGCCTGTGACTCTGAGAGAGAGCACATACTTGTATGTGTGGTGCATGGTTCGTGGTCTCGTAGTCTGTGGGCTGGTGCTGGTTCTTCATTTTGTGGGTCTTCAGTTTGATAGGCTTGGGACGACCTCCTCCACAGTGACTTGTTGGTTTCTGTAGGAAACACACAGGCCTCTGCCGGTGTTTCGATGGTTTTGCCCGCGGGGTCTCGGGTCAATCTTTGAACCTGATCAGATCAAAATCCAATGATCTGCTCCCTCCCTCCCTCCCTCCCTCCAGGTCATCAGGTGATCGAGGACCAGCGCCGGCGCCTGGCCGAGCTCAAGCAGCGAGCGGCGGTGGAGGCTCAGTGCCAGTGGGAGGCGCTCCACGGCTCTCAGCCCCACCTCATGTCCGCGTCCTCCTCGTCGCCCTCCTACTCCCCCGTCATGACCTACAGCCCCACGCTGAGCCACAGCTCTGGGGGGCTCCCGCCTCTGGTTCACCACTCCATCCTGCACCACCATCCCCCGTCAGCCGGAGAGCAGCCCTACGACACCCTGAGCCTGGAGAGCTCGGACAGCATGGACACCAGCATATCCACGGGGAACAACTCGGCCTGCTCGCCAGATAACATGTCCAGGTACGATTGAGGAAGAGGCACACGAGTCATGGCCAAGGTCAAGGCTTTATATTGATCACTTATCAGTCAAGTCATTGTCACCGTCTGATGACATGAAACAGAATTAATATGACTGATTACATAGGTATCACAGAAGTAGTCAGTTCTACTCAGACTGTATAACAGAATAAAGAGTGAAATAAAAATGATAATTTCCACTGAATATCTGACAAAATAATGGCTGTTTGATTTGCTATTACTTAGAGTGTCTTCTCTAGCCCCTAACCTAAACCTCATTCTAATCCTAACCCCAAAATCAAGTCTGAACCCTGAGACAGCTCATTAAAGGTGTGTCAGAAAGTCACGACCGGCCAAAATGTCCTCACGCTATAGGTTGTAGGCTTGATGGTCCTCACAAAGACATCTGTACAAGGACCCGCACACACACACACAGCAAGCCATCACACTCCCAGATTGCTCTGCACCACTTAAAGTCTTTATCCACAGATCGGTTAATTTGGAGACCATCTGTCCATGTGACTGTGACTCTAAGCTGTGTTCTGTATCACACGTGTTCACCACAGCAGGCTCCCAGCACCACACACTGTTCATATCTCCTTTATGGCTCTCACGAGTGCAATTCAAAAAGCTATTAGTGCTACTTTTTATTTTTTTTGAGATACATTTGATGGGATTTGTTTTGTAATGAAGAACGCACAGTAAAGACAGTATGGAGGAAAGGGTGAAGAGGACGCAAAGTTTAAGAGCCAAGTTTTGGCAAAGACATGGTTTCATAACATTATATCAGTAACTTAATTGCTATGATTTCATATAAAGTGTAATAATGCTTCATTAAAATATCTAAATACAAGGTAACAGGACATTTCCTTTTAGTCGTCTTTTAATTAAATGATATCCACTTTACCTGTGGCTTTGTTTGTCTCTGCTGTAACTTCAGGGGCTAACAACATTTCCTTCTGCTGTTGTATTGTCATGGATCATGATTATTAATTGCCGTTTTCTACGTACGAGCATATTTGATAGTTTTTATTGAAAGCCCCCCTGCTGACAAAGTTACACATTGTACGTTTAACAAAATAGAAACATTTTCACCCTCACAATTCACTTTGGTTATTTTCACGTTAAAATGTTTCCGTCTGTGAAATAAATAATAGCTTCATGTCTGTGTTATTCACAAAGTTGCATCATATAATGTGCACACTCTCTTGGAGCTGTTAGGAAAAACTACATCCTTACAACGGTTCTAAGGTAGAGGAGCTGTTATTAGTGTGTTACAGTGAGAAAATACACAAGACGTGTGTCTTCAGTCCGTCACGTGTGTGACGGACTGAAGATGTCTATATTTCGTCATATTTTCACCCGCAGATCCTCACAGCACAATAACATCAATTTTTAAATACATGTACCTGCTTGAAGCTCTCCTCCAGTGCGGCTCCGCAAACTCTCTGGAAACTAAAGCAGGATCAGACTGGTCGAAAAACAAACTGACACGTCTCTCTCAGATCTGCTCCAATCAGTGTCAGCCGCCTCGGATGCACAGCGCTCGGCCAAGTTTGAGTGGAGCCATGTTGTGGATTTTGATGGAAAGCTTCATATTTAAAGGTCTAATGGACATCTAAGGTTACATTTCTTTCACTAAAGTCTGTATTCATTAAAGTCATGAATTATCATCATTAGTGCAGCCTTGCTCTTGTTCTGTGGGAGTGTAAAGAATTGTTGTCTGGTGAAAGTACTGAAGAACTATTCATTTTTCTGTGAAGAAATTCACAAATATCTACGTCTACAAAACTACCCTGTGGATAAAGATATTGTTTGAACCCTTTGAATAAGATTGATTTGGGTTTGTTACATTTTTCAATGTGGCATTTGAATTAGAATAGATGTAAATGCATGAATGAACGTTTTCGTTGTTGTTGTGCTTGTTACCAGTGTTGGAGGAGTGGACACCCTGAAGATAGAGGAGATGGAGAAAATGCTGAAGGAGGCGCACCTGGAGAAAGCCAGACTTATTGAATCGCGGGTAAGACAACTTGAAGGCTGCGTTTTGCTGCATGAGACTGGGATCATCCTGAATCCATTGACAGTGACTGATGAGAGCTCTTACAGCGTTCCTGTCTATAGTTTTCTTTTCCATATAAATGACCTGACAGCAGCTCGGTCCTTTCATTCATTTTTATCGGCCTCCTTGTTTCAAACCCCTTTGTGCTTTGATGAGGAAGTTTAGTGTGAAGTACAAAGGCCAATATTGATGGTCCAATCAATTTTCTGCTCTGAATCATTTTCTCTCACGTTTCCCTTTACTCTGCTGAACATCCATCCATCTTCACACTGCTTTTCACAAGTTCTACTGTATTGATTGAGTCAGTTGAGGTGATTTAAACCTGGATGCCACCGCTCGGAACCCGACTGGTCTGGTTTTTGAGACAAAGTAAACATCACATATCATAAAAATTCTTTTACACCTAAATTAGCATTAAGGTTTTTTAAACACAGGGCTGCTAAAAAAGGTGATGAAGTCCTTTTCCGTTACGCGTAGAGGAGTTTGCCTCTCTTCATTTTGTTCTCCCCTGGAGCGTCATGGTTAACGTCACAAACACACTGAAAACTGAGCGCTCTCTCACCTCTCTGTGTTGTTTAATGAGCGGGTTCAATCAGATTTCCCATTTCCATGACTGCAGAGTCATTTGACCCTGGAGTGAATGATCGAATCCATTTCCATTGCAGACAAAACCCCCAAAAAGTGGCTATAGGCATATTATGCAGTTTAAAAGCTTTAAGAACTTTAGATAATTATCACAAAGCTCATTAACACCTGCAACTCCTATCACTGTAGGACGTTAATGTCTAAGGACCAACATGCTGCTCAGAAAGTGGACAGCAATGTGCTGGACACGTATTTTTTTTTTTGTTTAAAACGAATGCATGAATGTGAGGCTGAGTTCTGGCTGAAAAATTCTGCCCTTCGAACGTCTTTCAAAGATCAAAAACCTTTATTTAACCGAAGCACTCTCCTCTAGGAGCGAGAGAGCCTGGTTCGCCGTCAGATGCTGGAGGAGGAGAGGAGGAGGAGGGAGGATGCAGAGAAAAGGCTGCAGGATGAAACTTTCCACCGGCAGCAGCTTGTGGAGAAGGAGGTCAAGATGAGGGCCAAGAACTTCTCTCAGGTCAGTGAAATGAGACTTAATTCAGTCTGCACGGTAGAAAGGTGTGACATCACTTCAGCTCTCTGCTGAAAACATGACAGGGCTTCACAGATGTGGGCACCTGTAGGTAAATGTAATTTTTTTCACACTGGTAAATGGCATGCTCGTGGCAATGATATTTGCCAGTATTCAACATGATTACAATTCCAATTTTTTGTGTATACAAAATTTAAGAAAAAACGAATGCATAAACAACCCTGGGGACCACTGAAGGACACTAAGCCTCTGCAGGAAAGAAAGGGATTTCATTTCTCTTGTAACCAATCTTTGTCATATCCAACCTAATAGATTGAACCAATACTGCCCCATCTCATTATGACAGTGCACCCACCCTTTTGTACAATTGTTTATTCTCCTTTATTATTGTCTGATTGATCCCAGGCCCGTCCGATGACGCGCTACCTGCCCATCAGGAAGGAGGAGTTCGACCTGCGCTCTCACGTGGAGTCGTCGGGCCACAGCGTGGACACCTGCTACCACGTCATCCTCACTGAGAAGATGTGCAAGGGCTACCTGGTCAAGATGGGGGGCAAGATAAAGTCCTGGAAGAAACGCTGGTTCGTCTTCGACCGCCTCAAGAGGACCCTCTCCTACTATGTTGGTGAGAAGAGTGAAGACACGAGATTCATGTTCTAATTTCGGTTTCAGTGCTCGGAGCCACGTGCTCGGCTCTGTGAGGTTTCGGCTGTGGACGGGTCTCATCCTGCTCAGACCATCTGGCTCTTGAAGCAGTTGACTAAGGCATTACTATCCCAAAAATATATTTGTTTTGTCTGCTGCAAAAACATAAGGTAACGTAAACTTGCGAAAAACCTATGGCAGGTCAAAGTGGATTCACTCTCTATTCACCATCAGGCTAGAGATGTGCAGCTGCTGTAAAGGTATAAAAGGTGTGTAGGGAAAACAGCATCACCTTGTAATATTATATATAATACCGTATAAACAGTATATAATGTGATATAATGCTGTTCAACATAACTTAATAAATTAATTACTTACTTACATAAGTAATTAATTGTATTTTATTATGGTTAAAGTTAAAGGGAGTATTCCGATGCTTTAATAACGCTACCGCTGGCGCTGACTTGAAATTACTTTACATTTATATCCTATGATCTACAACACTGCATCATATTGCATATTTTATAATTTGTATTTTACCCTTTACTTTTTACTCAAATCATCAAAAGAGGGAAAGAAAAGCAATTTGCACACAATAAACAATTTGAACTCACAACAGGATTTAACAAAATAAAAGCATTAAAAACAACTTTGGATTGAGAACAATCAGAGGAATCCACATTATCAAATTGTAGAGAAGCATAAACTTAGAGGACTGCGAATACAGTGATGTGACGTTTCAGTTAAAATAACTACAACCAAGATAAAAATACAATTGCTACAGGAAGTTGGAAGGTTTAAGATCTAATTTCAGAAATGACAAAGGGTAGAAGTGTTGTTTATTCCATGAGTCAGGTGATCTATAAGAAAAGGCAGATTTCCAAGCTCAGAAGGAACTCGTGTGACGGGGGGGTAAAAGCCAGTTGGTTGATTGCGGTCATCTGATTGTTGGAGTAGTATGTACAATTCTAATCTGTAATGCACGGCAGTTACAAAAGTACGATACTTATGTGAATTTTTTTTACTGATAAATACAAATACCTCAAATGCATTGAAGTACTTATTTTCTGAAGTACATTATCTCAAGGCAATTTACACAGCATAATTATTTTTTTAATCATATGTTCTCGTAGGTTTGCTGTTGCAGGGTTACTTTGCGTTACAGCAGTCCACATCACACACAGTCAGAACATGATATAACATCTATATGGAAATGTTACAGGTCACAGATGGAAGATGGTTCTCAGGTTTAACATGTAAAGAGGCAGAAATGTGCTGGCCCGCAGCAGAGACGCTGAGAACATGCGTCCTCTGCACCCCGAGCCGGTGTCGTACGTGGCGCGCACGCTGCTGTAATTGATCTCGGCTCTGTGAGCTCTGGGACTCTTGTTTGCTGCCGGGTCTTTGAAGTCCTCAGAAGGTTCCGCTTAAAGCTTCTTAAAGCGCTACCTTGTTGAAAGTGAGCCAGGGCGCGGAGGTGTTCTGAGATTGCTTTGGCAGGAGTTAACATGCGCACGGTGCAGCGCTCTCTGAGGACGCTGATTGAGATGCAGCGCTTACCCTTGTCTCTTGACCTTGAACAGTTGAGTTACCGGGGAGTGACGAGAATAAGTCACGGGCGCCGCTAATTCCCCGTTAATCACAGTAACAAGCCGATTTTTTTTTTTGTGATTTGGATGCAGTGGAATTCAAATGAGATGCAAATGCAGGGTTATTTGAATGCTAAAGAGGTCATTAGCAGATAATAGCTGCGTGCTAAGAGGAAAATGTTATTCCTCGAAATGAAGCGCTGCATTTCTACCTACTACTCTTAAGTTGGCTTGTGGAGTGTTTGTGCCTGGAGGTAGAGAGGGCTGTTGAGTTCCCTAACGGTTCCTTACTGCAGTTCTGCAGTGGCTGATGAAACAAACTGCAATGATGTACCAGAGGAGCGTAAGAATGCAGTCAAGTCTGAAAACACAATGAGAGCACCGTTGGTTTTAAAAACAGCCAAAAGTGCTGTGCTTGTCTTTCTCCATCCATCATCATGAACCATAGATTGGTCATGATGAGTATGATTTCTGTTTGATTTTTTTCAATGACCGTATCGTGTGTTGTCACTGTCGCTGTTTCAGGTGACTCAGAAGTGATGTGCTCTCTCTTCTCCCGCCAAGACACGTCTGTCGTCGTTTTCAATATAGTTTTGTCCAAACCCCTGTATTATTTTTTTTCCTTCCCCACAGATAAACATGAGACCAAACTGAAGGGTGTGATCTACTTCCAGGCGATAGAAGAGGTCTACTACGATCACCTCCGCAGTGCCACAAAGGTAGGATTTCCATCACGTCGGAAAAAATGACAATTTTCTCTGTTATTTCAGTTCTCTCTCATTATTTTCATTCAACGTGTTTTATTTGCTCCTGTGGTTTTTTCTTCTTTTCTCTCTGTTTGTGCTTTTGCTTTGGTTGGCCGTTGTCACAGAGGGGATTTTTCAACTTGAATATGACCAGTGTATGTATCTGCGCTCTCCGTTTTGCCGTGTTACCCTCTTTATAGACAGTCTATGGTGCAACCCCCCCCTGAACCCTGTGTGTACAAACCATTTGTGGTCATTAGAGTAAGGGAGGCGACGACGCATGGTGACCAGGAAACAAAAGAAAAAAGAAATGAGGAGAAAGTGCACTGGTTTGAATCCTCTGTGTTTGTGACTTGAGTTGCTAATCCCGTTTGATCCCAATGTCACCCAGTGGAGTGGTTTCAAAACAGCAGCTTTCTTATTCATATTCTTTTACTGTAACAGAGGAAAATATCCTCATTAAGTTTTTAAGAACAGTTCATTTTTGTATGAAACAGATTCATGTAGGGATGAACAATACTTCTGTACAGTCTGACACATCTTGACGTGTGTGTGTGTGTGTGTGTGTTCCGCTCACGATCTTTGATTTTACTTGTCACATGCAGTGTCACATGACAAAGACAAAAATATCAGACTGACGCACAAAATCACCCAACATAACAACTTAATAGAGGAACCACTTTTTTTCTACATTAAAAAATATATTAACCGATATCATACAGTTTGTTATAGAACACTTGTCTTTCTTTTTTTTTTCTACAATTATTCTTAAACATGTTTTCACATTGTTATAAATGGGTTATTGAGTGTAGACTGATGGGCAAAATGTGAAGGGGAATTCCATTATTTTTCAACCTGGATCCTTTGTTTCTAAATGTTGGTGTGTAAATAAGTGGTACAATGGACCTGATGGAGAAGCTACGACAGTTCACAAAATGTCTATTGTTATTCTGGTTTTTTTGAATTTCTGAAAAAAAAAAGCACATTTAATGGACATTTGGTGAACAGTCGCAGTTGCAGTTGCCCCCCACATTTTTTCACACCGATCAACTGGACAAATATTAAAAGTAAATATTCCTGAATTTCCTTTTCGTTTATGTCTTTAAAAAAAAAATTACCTCCACAACACAATTAAGCATCAACTATGGGGTCTGAATAGTTTAGTCCAAATCATCTGTGGGTTTTGGGAGTGCAGCAGTGTTCTCATCTTGTTATTTCATTTTTCTCCTCCTACAGAGCCCCAACACCTCGCTGACCTTCTGCGTGAAGACCCACGACCGGCTCTACTACATGGTGGCCCCCTCAGCAGAGGCCATGAGGATCTGGATGGATGTTATCGTCACAGGAGCCGAGGGCTACACACAGTTCATGAACTAAGGGACACGTGGCCCAGTGGTCAGAGTACAGGTGATGAGCAAACAGTTTCGGCAGGGACAGACTCTACAGGCCCTCCCTGTTCCATGTCCACGGCAGACACAGCGCCTTGTCTGTCACTCATATCTAATCTCACAGTTTGATTTTACCATGTAGATGTTCACCTCAACATTTTCTATGTCGTTCTGTTTGGATTTAAAAAGGGAGCCCTTGAAGGACACGCACACACCTACACACACTATTGTATATAAACCAAAATGTATACCTGTCAGACGTTTCAAAAGCCTTTCTATATTGCCAAATGGAGATCTTCTAGTTACCGTTTGTTGAACCTTTTGTATTATTTGTTTCGTTTTACTCTTCTTTTTTTTTAACTTTTTGAGAAAATTGCCAAATGACATAATGCCAATGTTTTGTCTGTTCCATCACGACTATGCTGAGTTTAGACAAAACAAGAGTTTGAGAGGATCATCATGGAGTGGAAGCGTTTAAAAAACATATATTTGAAAGAGTTGTATTCAAAATGTTGTACAAATCTATAAATTATGAAAGAAATCAGTCAGTCAGCTGGAGATGATCTACGAGTCCAGCGACACAGTGAAGCACTGCTTCCTCCATGTGCACAGCGGTCACTTCACCCCACTGCTGCTCCTGTAGATTGACATGAAGTTCAGCTATAATGAAGGTATCCGGAGATTCACCCCATTTATTTTATTTCACCTACAACAAAGTAATTGGAGCCATTTTGTTAGACTTGGACCCAGTACAGCTCAGGAGTTCATGCTCTGGTTTTTCCAATATGGAGTTTGACAGAAGCCTGTGTGGATTGTCGCATTGAGGGATAAATGGTGCGCTCATTTGCTTTCCAGAGGCACAAGACGGTTAGCTTAGCCTAGGATGAAGTCTGGCTCTAAAACACACCAATTAGCCTTATATTGGAATATTTGGACAGAGACAGACTAGGCTTTTCCACCTTTTCCTTTTTTGTTTTGAGCTAATGCTAATTGGCCGTTTGCAAAAGCACCATATTTAGCCAACACTCACACACAAGGGTTATTAATATCTTATTCTAAAGAAAGAAAATTAGGGTGTTATCCAAACATGAAACTAAGGTGAGACACGCTTCAATTGGAGCTGGAATATTCTCTAGATTTTCCATTGTTCTAAAAATTTAAATAATTGAAATAATTTTGTTTTAAAAAAGTGGTCAATCACGAGCCCGAGGAATCAGCCGAGGTTGACTCCCCAAAAACACCAACAACTGTATATTGGTTAAACCATAGCTGCCACATTCTTGGTGTCCTTGTGAAAATGTTGAACAGGAATATCCCATTGTGTCTGTATGACGCCATCGTGTCACCACCTCCAGGTGCAAACTGCATGTCCACGTGTGCACACAAACACACCTTATAGAAGCTTGACTGTTTTCCAAGTAGCCTTTCACCAACTCGATGCGACCACACAGCCGGGATGCTGCCATTATCACTGCCAGCCTAAAGCAACAACCCCTAGAGGGCGCTACGGAGACCACGCTCACACAGGAGCGCACACGATCACCAATACGGACTAATGCAATTCAGAACTGTGCCTTGACTACGTGTCGTTACTGATGTGTCTGAGTCCAGTACAGCCTCACTGGAAGGATACAACCATTTGAATGCATTAAATGCATTTCTGAGCTGTAATGCTGTGTGGACAGATACGCACAAGGTTAACTTCTTTATAATGGGAACGTCTCCCTGTAGCATTACTACAGGCCGTGATATCAGAGGTGCTGATCACATTAGAGATCAGCATTCATTTAAAGCCCTGAATACACAAAATGTGTTTTTAAATGAGCAGTTCCCCAGTTTAAGTTATCATAATCACTTACCAGCCAGGAGGAGTCCTGATCAGTCTGAACAAACAGTTAACATGACAGATGTCATCAGGGTTATTTATCAACTTCAGTCTGCTGCAAACTGGTGGTTTGAAGGATGTGGTAGATTGTTCTCTTGACCCAAAACAAAGACTAAAAGTCACCAGCTGGAATGTGGAAAAGAACCATAAACTTAAACAAATATTCCTAATTTTTTACTTTCATTATTGCAGTTAACTCGTAACTTACTTTGCCTACTTTTTGTTAGCAAAAGACTGACTGTATTATTGGTATATTCCACAGGACATTATGTAAGTTTTTGTTTTACCTTAAAAACAACAAATGATCTTTAATTTGCTGCAAATACCATCAGAGAATAACTCTGCAAATTGTCCCTCCCTGTTTTGAATCCCCACTGTGAGCGGAGGCCTGCGTGCACGAGGACGGTTAAAAGAAGCCTTGCATCTTCAGCTTTAACAGACTGTGACCGACGGAGCCCGCCCGGCACCACCAGGCGTCACGTTGGGTCTCGGTTTGAGGTGGGACAGATCCCGGACGCTGTTTTCTGCTGTGTCGAAGCAGAGGACAGACCTGACGCTGTGATTTATGGAGCATGTGGAACCTTTGTTGTGTTTCATGTGTCGGTACAGTAATGATAATTTATGATTGTGGTGCCTGAGGTAGTGACGTGTTTACTTCTAGAACATGAAGTAGAAGACCTTAATATATTCTGTCCCCCTTGCCTTTTTAACATGTTCAAACCAAACTATTCAACACTGGCAAGGCTGTTAAATCATGGCTGTTGATAGTAGATGGTATATACATTACTGTTATATATGTTGAAAAGAAAGGAATCTAAATATACTGTAGATGATGCCTGAATCATAAAAACATGATCTTACTATTGAAATGAAACAGTATTGTATAAAAAAAAACAAGTACAATTTTTACTTATTTTTGTCATTTTAGAAATTTTATTGTCAGTCAGTTACATTTTAAATTGTATGGTAGTGATGTATCAATCTACCTTTTTTTATTACTGCTACAGCAGAACACAGAATTACTCACTTAGCACTCATGTGTCTGTACTTTTATTTCTAGAAAGTAGTTCCTGTTTCATACACACACACATACACTCTACTCGGACCATACTGTGTTCTTGGTACCCTGTAGGTCTCATTTTCACTTTCAGGTATGAATAATATGGATTTTGTCAAATCTATTAAAAACAGAGCTGTTACAGAGTGTTGTCTGCTTTTCTTGAATTCAGCGGGTTATATTAAAGGTTCCAGTGTTGAGAGAGAGAAGCAGTGACTACTGAGAGGACGAGCCGACACCAGGAAGTAGAACAAAAAGGAAAAGCAAAAAAGTTAAAATGTTTTCCTAAAATTACACAAAAAGTTGGATTCACTCATTGAAAAAGCTAGAAATGTTTAAAAGGAGAAAGAGAATAAACATCTAGAGGTTTCTTTCTCTAACACAGTGTTCCTCTAGCTGACAGAGGTCCTGTCAGGACCCAGCAGAGTTCCAGGTGGAATGTTTTACAGCTGGTTGATGCTGTCACCTGCAGAGAAAACTGTGTTATTCACATTTAAACTACACACGTGTTATATCTGCTTTCAAAGTCAGTATAAGAAAAACACTGCAGATGTTTCATTGTTTGACCTGGGACCCGTACTATGAAGCAGGATTTGTGATTATTAAGGTTCAACTGAGTTTCTAAATTCTTTAACAGGATTGTGGATTTTCTCCGTTCGTGAGATATCAGGTTCACGGGACCAAAAATAAGGAGGTAGAACAGGTAAATGATAAGGTCGCTGTGAGACATGCAATCTACTGTCTGCACTTACCCTCTGCACAGGGGGATGTGTAGTCAGTCACTGCCTCATCACCTGCAAATGCAAAGAAAACCAGTATTTAAAACGACGTGTGATAGTGAGTGACGTGAAAGAGCAAATGGAGAAGCCTGCAAAAAGTCCAGTGGAGTGTATGTGAGAGAACAGCAGGAGTTGTTGCTGTGTTGGACTGAGTGAAGAATCTAAACTAAACCTCTGGAGAAATTCTGGACCAGGATCTCCGGACTTCCTCCAGTGGACATGAAAATGGCTTTATAGTGAAGCAAACCGATCAGATACATGAGGAACGAAGAGAAAATGATGTTGGAGAGGTTCTCACTTGTCTGGTAGTAATCATAGACTTTGACCACAGCCGGCTTCAGGTTCCTCACTGGAATATCCTCCTCCAGAGTCACACCGAGTAGCTTTGCGTCGTCCTTCTTCAGCTGCACACACACACACACACACACACATACAAGCACTCAGAAATCAGGCTGCTGATGAAATTCAATTTGAGTATTTACCTTTTAACTCAAATATGGAGATAAACAACGAAAATGTACCAGTTCACTAGTACTAATATTACAGAACAGACCTTTCTCATAACACAAAAACACACACACACAACGCTTCGTACCCCATCTAGGTAGATGTTGATGTATCCTTCCTCCACGTCCACACGTTTCACTGAGCGGTCGCTCTTCAGCTGCAGCAGCACAGAGACACACACTCAGCGAATCATTTGAACAGGCTCAACAACACAACCCCAACACAAACAGTAGGTGTCCCTAACGGCTCAGTGTGCAAACTGCTGCCTCTGTTGAATGACTGACCGGATCCAGGCTCTTCTTATCCAGGATGTAGCCAGACAACAGTTTGATGTTGATGATCACCATGTTGGTTTCCTCTCTCCTGCCCTGGTACCTGCAAACACACACACATTAACACCAACTGCTCAATACAATATAGAGTTCCTTGTTGTTCTAGCTCTGTGCTTCAGTACAAACAATTTGAAATAAAAAAATGTATACGACATGAAAGTTATCATTTATTAATTTGAGCAGGTCTAAGTCTAGATAATAACTATGGAAGAAAAAACCCTTTAAAGTGCTGATATGGGACATCCTGGGTTGGTTGTGGTTCGTCTCAACTGCTCATGGACTAAAGATCTCACATGTGGGTCACAGTGGACTGAGGTGGAGTTGTTTGTCATTATGAGAAAGAGGCTCAAAAAATGTAAAACCAGAATACATAGTTGGATACATTCTTTAAATAAAAAAAACTGAAAATAAGGAGTTTGCAGAAAACTAAATTGCAGATTAACCAATGACATCTGATCAGTTAAAAAAAAACAAAATGCAATCTGTAAACAAATAATCATCACACTCACTCACTCTTACCTGACAATCACAAAGAGGATGAGCTGGGGTCTGCTGGCATTACACTTGGCCATGACACTACTAGAGATGTTGAAGGCGGAGAAGTCCGGGGGAGGGGGGATGTTGTAATGCATGGAGATCTGTGCAGAGACAGAATGTTACAAACATCCGTGCACACTCATCAACATACCACAGTGAAGACAACCTTTCCTGTCCTGAGTGTGTGTCACTAACACGTGATTGAGGTACATTTCAATTCAAACTCCCACTGAGCAGGAGGTGAAATGTCAGGAGCTGCTCTGCTGAAGCCGTCGCTCCTGTCCCCCTGCACTAGGTACAGGTTTGTCTACTTCAAACCACAATTATTGTATTTTATACTCGATTGCATTTATTAGATAGCTTTAGATCCTTTCAAATTAAGATTTTAAACAATAGATAGTGTGAGAAGCTGATAAAACATATTGTGAAAGACTAAACCAGTGGTTTCCAACATTCTGCGCGTCAATGATCAAGTATCTCTCCACAAGTCAAAGAGAGAAACAAGCTCTCACAATATACCTAACGTGCCTGTATATGAAACTGTTCATGTATTTTACTGTAGCTTCACTTGCTGCTTGCACATCTGCCTCGGTATAAATGATCCGATGATGTCATAGAGCTTAATAAAATTTAATAATAACCGGTCAAACAACTACTTTTACTTTTACAACTACTAACTAACTACAGTCAACTAGACTACGTATGACGCTGTCAGTTGTAGGTCAATTTCAATATTTCAGACCTGAAACCTCAGCAAAATGGTACAAACACGTTGAGATGAAATGTTTGTCACGTGACCAGCAGGCCATTCTCTGCTCAGACGACAACACAGGAAAGCAAAGCAACACGTTCCTCGTCCCACATGCGTCCCTTCACGCAGCCAGTGAGACCGGGCGTATTCACCGCTGCTCGATGTTCAGCTGCCGAGTGACTCAGCGGTGAAGGTGGCGGTCGACAAATAATTCTTAGCTAAACAAAAAACGGCCAAGACAGGCGACACCCCTGCATAGCAGAAGAGGAGGGACAAGCAGAAACGTATTGGGGCGTTCTCATCCTTCCTGCCTGGTCCGGACCAACAGAGGCTCCTGTAGCAGAAGTGATGACATGCACTAAAGGTCCTGGGTCGCTGCAGGACTCAGTCTTGTTAGTGGCACGAGCTCTACCACCCAATCATTTTAACCTTTTTCATTTCTCCTTCACCATTAACTTCTGTACCTGTGCCAGCACACAGCTCGGTCCCTGGGCCTGGACTGTGTACTCTCCAGGGATCTCATCCAGCTTCTCCTCCTGGAGCAGCAGCCTGTTGCTCTGATTCACCGTGAACTCTTTGCTCAGGCCCCCTAAGGATGTCACCTTCACTGCCGTGCTGCCCTCCTGGCTGTAGGTGGCAGCTCCGTACATAGAAAGTGCCTGAAGGGCCACCACCGTGTCCTGAGGAAGAAGGGTAAACGTGTTGTTAGCGTCAATTAAGGGTCAAGAGTTTCCCATAAACCACCGGTGTTGCGTGTCGTCTCGGACACACCTGCGTGGAAGAGAAGCCGCCGTATGGGTTCTGCTTCTGAGCGAGCCAGCGGACAATGCTGGAGGAGTAGTCCAACCCGAAGTCAGGCATGCTGGGACCTGAGAGCAGAGCCAGCAGCACGTAGGAGGTCATCTCTACCTCCAGAGAGTCCAGGCCTTTCTCTGAGGCCCCGGCTCGGACCCAGTGACGGCTGCCCGCTGTCGGTCACCACAGAAGAATCATCCGTTAGCAGGTTCATGTGATCCTGTGGGTCTACTGCCCTCAGATGTTCTCTAAACTCTACAGTGGATCACAGAGATTCTCTCTCGCAAACAACAAACAAGATAAAAAAAGGTGTGTCAGAAGCAAACGATCAAACCTGCCTTAAAAAATCCAAAGCTTCCACTGGTGCCCTTTTTATTACCTTTGCTTTCAGGGCTACATTCATCTAACCACTGTTTACAAAACAGTTTATCATCAACACTTCAACTGCCCCCTCAACTCCTTTCAGTTCTATAGTCAGCTTTAGCTTCACCCAATGCATACTGTATATATTTATCTATCATTTTAAATTATTATAATACGTGTACATTTGACAGCCACTTCAACTACAGCGCCAACCGTTCTCAGGATTTAAGTTATTTACTTCATGTGTTTTGTGTCAAATCTGTAGTGACATAAGAAGAAGTGCAGGTGGTGCTGGTGGTTTCACTGCGTTACCCTCTGTGCTGGACTTCTGGTGCAGGTATGTGATGAGTTTGCTCCTCATGTCCTGGTCTCCAGCCAGAGAGAAGGTGTATGCCAGCAGGGCTGTGGTGTACAGGTTGTCCATCTGACCGGCCACTGCTCCCTTCAGACAGCTCAGACACTTCTGCATGATGGGATCCTGTCAAACAGCCGGCAGAGACAAGGATGAGGCCGGGCACTGGAGCATGTGTTGTAACAGAGAGAACGAATGAACCAGTTTCTCTGAAGGCTTCCAGAAACTGGTCTCGCTGGAGGCAACGTTTGTCGTAATTAATGAAGACATCATAAAACAGATGTCTGGTAGTTTCTGAATATTTACATGCTCCTTAGTTTAGCTTCCTGTCTACAAATATATGATCAAAATGATGCATTCTAAAAATAACAGTTTTTTTTTAAGACAGATTTCAAATGAGACAGATGAGACTCACCGTGGTGCTGGCATTCAGCTCCAGCATGGCGGCGGTGATGTAAGCCGTCAGGGACACGTCATCGCTCACTCCTCCCTTGTGGAAACACAGGAAGTGTCAGTTCCCTAACTCAGCAACCTGGCTTTTCTTTTCACTGAACTGAAAAAACGTCAACCCTGTTTCTCTCAATAATCACAGAGAACGAAGGAACATGCAAACTGTTCCAGCACCTCCACCAAGGCCCAGCATTCCCAGTAAAGTCCATCAAGCTGCAGCACATTTCACACACTCACAGATAAAAGTTCCCCATGTGATACTTATTTTAATTGAGATTCATGAATCATTTCCTGGGAAAACAGTGAAAATGTAAAAAAAAAAAAAAAAATCCCATCTCACAATGTTAAAGAAATTGAAAATCCTGTGTACGCTCCCTGATCAGGATCTGCATTACATTTAAATAAAATAAATCTGAATGTCCGATTTTCTTTGTTTTACGTTGATTAGCTTTTAGATAATCTTGCTCACATACAAACAAACACCCAAGGGTGAAAACATCCTTGGTGGAGGTAAATAAGTGTCATAAAACTTTGTACTTTCTGGGTCGACAGTTTCCAACTAAAAGCCTAACACAGTGCTACAGACAGAGAACATCAAGAGGTGAATACTAATTTTTAAGGTAACTAAAGACTAAATAACACACAATTCAAATGATCATTGAAATTTCTTAGATCCAAAACTGTCTCTTATACTGCAGTTCTCCCCACATTAGAAATATTTACTATATTTACAACAAAGTCAATCTATAACACTATTGTGCTTTGTATATTTTCATTACAGCACATGTAACACTGATCCCTGTCTGGATTCAAACAGCAGTGCAGTTCAAGCGTGATGTCTTTATCCCACAGGCCACCATGACATCCCCCCCCCACCCCCCGCTCTGTTTTCAGCATCAGACATTAGTTTTGAGGCCACATCATTGACTATAATCTCAACAGAAACCTGTGCAATAAACACGATGATGAAAACACCCGTCCTTCTACTCGTCCAAACATCATTTGAAGTTGTCACTGAGCCAAATTTATCAGACAAGACTTGGATTTCGTTTTTGAAGTTCTTATCTTGTGTGTAGCAGCAGAGCAGATATGCTCATATCTTATTGGACACCATGTCTTGGTACAAGATGGTTCACTAATTAAAAAAAGATTTCTGATGTAATTAGGACACAGGGAGAAGTAGTGCAACTGGCATTTGCTTTAGACTGGCCTGCTCATCCCAGTTGTAAACCGTTTGAACACTTACACATCATAATAATCCTCAGTACGCGGCTGACAAAAAGATTTTCATACCTAACAAATAAAAGACCGGTACCTGGCTTCCTTTTGGAAAACCCCAGTGGATTCCTCAGACACACTTGTCAGAGCTTTTTGGCTACAAATAATTTGTTTGGGATATTTCCTTCTCTGTGTGTGTGTGTGTTTGTGTGTGTGTTTGTGTGCGCGTGTGTTGCCCTGCAGGCCCGGGGCAATCTCCAGTCTCAGCATTCACTTACAGCTCTACAAGACTCTTCTCTATTCCAACGAATCCTCACACTGAGCTCCTCATGTGATTTTTATTTTACAGGAAAAATTCACCAGAGCAGGAATATGAGACCATGTTAAAAAGCATATGATACATCTCAGCTCATTACCTTCATGCCGTTGTGGAAGAGCTTTCCGACGGACCGGATGCATCCATCAGGTTGCTGGTGTGTTGCCAGCCACCTCCTGGCTTCAGTAATGTGTTTGGGATCCACAAAAATGTATGGTCTCGCCCCCCCGAAGGACTTCATCACAAAAGAGGTCAGCCTGGAAGGTCAAACGCACATAAACACACATTTATTTTAACAAAGTAAACCATTCACATTGTTGTTTGGCCTGAACGACACATTTCCTCTGAGCAGACGGAGAATCTCCCGGGATATTTTAATATCCACAGCCTTTACGATTGGGTAATGTTTTCAAAAACTTCTCGTGAGTCAGGCTTCTGAAGGATCCCAGTTATAGACGTTCTACACACAAAGAATTGTACAATGATAAATCATACAAATATTTCAAACTGCAATTGTTTTTTTGGCCACTTGGGGGCTAGTACAACAGGCTGATAACACAAAACTGAAATATCATCCTCCCATTCTGTCCTCTTGTGGGATCCAGTCTTGGATTTAATCTCCCTTCAGCTCTGGTTTGGTCTCAAGCAAGACAAATAACACGTCTGAGTCAACGCTAACTTTGTGTGTCTGCTGTTTGGTATCGAGCAGGTAATTTACAGTGGGTTCAAAACAGCTGGATAAAATGTTGCCGACCAGTGTTGTAGTTTATAAGAGGATGTAGAGGAAAACATGTTGAACTCATCCACACACTGAGGGCACAGTGCTCCCGCCTACACTGGCTCAATGCCTGTTAATTCAAATTCTATTGATATTTAACATATTGCTTGTCCAAATTGCACCAAACATCCTCTGGCCATAAACAATACACAAGACCGGAGCCGGAAAGTTGAGCGCATCGTGAGATATGCGATTCCACAGACATTTGCGGAATTAGTAGGTGGAAGCAGAAAACTAACACTGTCATATAGTGTTATCAAGATTCAACAGTATCCATCACGTGTGTTTCACATGGTGAATGTAGCCTGGAATCCACACCAATCAGCGAGCTCGGGCTTTTTCAGTCTTGCAGATGCTCTCGGTCAGATTTCCAACCGTCAACAACTGATATGTGCCACGGCCGCTAAATCATTATCATTTAGAAACAGGATGGTAAGATCCAGACCCTGTCCCAAATGTGTGACTATGATGAATGTACAACGAGCACAATATTCACTCACCTACTCCACCAATGCCTGAGAGAGTGGCATTGAGGGAACCAGCAGTCGTTTCTTTGAGCGACTCTCTCATGTTACATAAGCCGCTTTTAGAAATGACCTGTAGACTTTATCTGCTGATTTTGTTTGCATGCACAACACAGGGAGAGCTTCCCTGTACAGAGGCTTTCACAAGAGCAACAAGTCCGCCATATTATTCAGGTGAGGGGTTGTGCAGCAGGCACAGGGTAACATAATAGTTCTGCTGCGGAGATCACTTGATTTTCTTTACAACAAACACAGACACCATCTTCTACGTTTGCTTCTCACCAGGAGATATTCGTTTTGTCTCTCACATTTGCATTCACACTTTAATTAAAGTTTCAAAGTTCAAAATCACTGCATGCGGCTATTTTCATCAAATATCCAGATGGAATTCTAGCGTAATTGAACAATAAAGAGCCCTAGTTTCCCCTGATCACAAACACACACCCACACACACCAACTGCCAAACTGCCCAGCACCCTTTGAAAGCAGCAGAGGGTTTGTTAAATCCCCGCAGGCTCCGTGCTTTAAGCCCATTACATGAAAATATGAATATGTTCTGCCATGTTCCTCAGAAAGTAAAATTATTAGAATGCTTGCTGGTGCCAAACACCAAAGAGGACACTAAGTGTGTGCATGTATGTGTGTGCGTGCGTGTGCGTCTAACTCCCACCATTTCGACTTGTCGTTTTCTATTTTCTCATCAAATGAAGTGTGAGATTTCAGGGGAAACGTTCTGTTTAGCCGCAAAGCTCTAAATAAAGGTTTTATTTTTATTTTTTTCACGAGTTAATTCTTGATTGTGGTAAATTTATGACGTAAAAAAACAGGTCAGGTCTAAGAAAAGGGCTTCCTTGTACGTCTAATCTAAATTCGACTCTTGTTTTGCTAAATTATATTAAATGATTTTATCTCAACTTAAATGTAGAAACTAGAATTAACATAAACTACTCATTCAAAAACATAAAAACAAATTTATGATGAAATTAAAAGCTTCTAGAGTGTATGTATGCGGTTGTAGGTGTTGCTGAATCACAACAATATAGAATACATGTATAATATAATTTTGTGTGATTTTATGTGATGACAGATTTTGACACTGGTTTCAAATGTTCAATATTGTTGTATACAGGTTAAATACTGGAAAGTCTTTAACATTCATTTGTTGAAGTCATTACAATCAAACAATCCCTTTGTGTAGTGCACGCATCCAGAGCAGCATCTAATAGTTCATGCGACTGAAGGAAGTGTGTGTGCGTTTCCACTGACCAGGTGTTTCCAGACTCATCGCTCTTTCCGAAGGCGCTGTACGAGCCGTCATCGTGCTTGTAGGTGAGCTCTCTCTGATATCCTACGCCACACAAACACACAAGCACACACACACAGTCAAATTAACATTGTTAGGCTCCTTCAATCCCACGAGACCTTTAGCATTAAACTGGGTATTCACCTTAGAAAAAGGTTAAATACTCAGATAATGATGCAATATGCCGACCAGAGCAGACGATTTAAACTGGATTCAGTGAGAGATGGTGCAACGGACAACCCACTCAGAGCGACAGTGACCTGGGTTCACCCCCTGTCAGGGGTCCATCTGTACGGGTCCACCTGGGGAAGCTCACCACGAGCTTTGGAGAACTGGTGTTGTTATCAGGAATGCAAATTTATTAAATGATACGGAGATAATAGAAAGTGTACACTTGGGGGATTAAGACAATGAATGTATCTTATAAATGTATCAATATCATTCAGTGTAAACCTCGTGTTTATAAGTCCTTTCATACATTTCGTTATCTATAAGCCTTATCGTTTGGGGGTCGCGCTGGGGAGCTGGAGCCAATCCCAGCAGACATTGGGCAAGAGGCAGGTTCAGGTCATGAACACATCACAGGCATACAGAGATCTTCTGCTCTCTCCACATGCGCTTGGACTGTGGGAGGAAATCCATGCAGACGTGGGGAGAACATGCAAACTCAACACAGAAAGACTGTGGTCGGCCAGGTGTTTAACAGTTATGGAATTCACACTGTAGACTAGAGTCTCTACAGTTCTAGTCCAGTGAGCTGTGTCATACATGGGTCTGCTCTCTGATAGATGGTATGAGAGAGAAACCCATGGGATAAAGCCTTCACCTTTTTTAATAGTAGTTTCTCTAAATGAAGTCCATCTCATACGTTTCTCTGACGTTACTGACTTTAGAGGAAGTCCTAACCACTCACCGCTCTCCAGGAAGCGGGTCGCCCTGTCACGAATCTCCTGGGTCAGCTGACCGGTGCTCTGCAGGTAGTTGAGGATGAAGATGTTGGGGGCGAACAGCACCATGTTCTGCTCCCCACAGCCGTACGGCATGGCCAGCAGCTTGTCCAGGTTCTTCATGGCCCGGCCCATCAGATCACCTGCAGAAGCAAAGAAAGGGAAGGTAGAGGATTTCATCCTGCAAACATTTCCTATGTGACAGGGTAGAGGTATGCTCTACTAAGTCATGATAGCAGAGAGTAAGAAACCTGATGTGACTGACCCAGTACAGAGATGGAGGCCCTGGCTGATCCAACCACGAACATCTCAGGGAGCAGAAGAGAGATTTTCTTCTCCACTGGTCCTTCTGGCAACAGAAAACACAACACATGACACAAACTGGAGGTGAAAGAGGAATGAGCTCTCTTTAACACTTCCATGCAACACATTATTACATTTCTAATGTAGGATTCAACACTGGTGTCTTTTGGATTATGTCTCTCATCCTTTACTTTGCACAAGTTTATTGTGAGCAAACCAACAATTTCAACTGAGGTTCAAGATCATATCATGGACTAAACACATTATATATATTAATTCCTGCAGTCAGGCAAAAACTAAATCACCACTCATGGTAGAAATGATGAGCTAAATGTCAATGCATCAGTGTAAAGATATGCCAAACTAACATCTGTGAGGTCTTTAACCTCCGACCCAGACGGACGTAGGTCTCCACAACAGAAAGACATTTAAACGTGCATCCTTTGAGCTCTCTGAACGAGAGCGTCAACATGGCCGTGTGCCTGGAGGCTTTCAGAGAGCTGCTCCTCTGTGAACGCTCACCTGCAGGGCAGAGGAGAGCGTTGTGACTGACCATCTGTGGTGTTCCTTCAGCCTATCGGAGACACAAGAAATAAAGATGTAGGGAACAACATTGATTTTAATTGATTCATGCACATGACATTTTCAGAGAACCGTGGTTGGATTGGTAACTCTGATCTCGTGACAAACTGCTCAAGTGTCATGTTGTGACAGGCACTGACCTCCACCAGCAGGGTGCGCACCACTGTGTCGATTGCGCCCATGTCGGGGACGGTGGCCACCTCGTTGCCACACAGTGTGTCAGTCTTCAGGGCCTCAGCGCTCACCTTCAGTTTCACCTCACCTGTGTGCACACAAACAAACATGCCCTTATTCTGAAAGCCTAGGATTGGGTACAGCTCCCTTGCCCTGTCAGAGTCCCATTTTGCACACGGAGGCATATATGACTTCCCCATCTGCTTTCAATCCAGCTCATTATCCACACTCTTCCTCCATCCCTCCTCTCTGTGTTGTACTTCCTCCCCCTGCTTCCTATCGTATTTGCCCTCATTAATCCCCACTTGTTGCCTTATTATGCTGCCTCTCTCCCATACGGCTCCATCTCCCACACCCCTCCCTTCCTCCCCTCACAGCCCACAATCCTTCACACAGAGGACAAGTACAGATCAGCCCCCGAGGGAGAGGTTTCTGAGTGTTTCGTCAGAGATACTACCTGACTTGTTAGTACAAGTGATTGTCAGCATTCCTCTAAGGGGGAGTTAGAGGAGTGCAATTTGGCATTCACAAGAGCTTCATCTCCATCCTGCCTGATGGAGGCTGATGGAAACGCTCTGCCCTCAGCCCAGGCAGCGTAACGACGACAGACGGCTTGTCTTTGCTCCCAGCAGTGCAGACACAACAGCTGTCAGCGGCTTTAACAGGGATTAATTAGCTTGTTCTGTTTTATCTTCATCACTGAACGTACACTGCTCCAAAAAATGAGAGGAACACTAAAAATCAGGCATCAGATCTTGACGAACGAATTATTCATGTTGTAACTCTTTGCTGATGTGCATTGTGTAACTTGGTTGAGAACAAAATGACGCAACCACGGTCAATGAAAAACCAAAATCGTCAACGCAGTCAGGGCTGGATTCAAAACCACGCTGAAAATCATAGTAAATCATTTGAATCGCAGGCTGGTCCAACTTGCATCATCACGGCAGCTCTTAATGTGACTCAGTAGTGTGTGTGTGGCCTCCACGTGCCTGCAGCTCCTGATGAGTCTGGATGGTGTCCTGGGGGAATCAGGGCATCAGTGAGCTCATGGACTCCTGTGGCGGTACTTGGCGGCGTCGGATGATACATAACATGACGATGCACAATGTCTCATAGGGAGTCATTTGGATTTAGGTCAGGGGACGGTGAGGGCCAGCCAATGGCATCAATGCCTTCATCATCCAGGAGGTGCCTACACACTCTGGCCACATGAGGCCGGGCATTGTCCTGCACCAGGAGGAACCAGGGGCCCACTGCACCAGCGTAATGTCTGACCATCACTGAGGATTTGACCCAACAGCAGAGCACAGGTCCCACTAGAGGACATCGACCCTCATGTCCTGATGACACGTTGTCATGGAGTCTGTTTCTGACAGTCTGGTCAGAAACATGCACACCAGTAGCCTGCTGGAGGTCATTTTGTAGGATTCTGGCAGTGCTCCTCCTGTTCCTCTTTGCACAAAGGAGCAGATACCGGTCCTGTTGCTGGGTGGATGACCTTCTACTTCCATGTCCAGCTCTCCTTGTGTAACTGTCGGTCTCCTGGTGTCTCCTCCATGCTCTGGAGACTGTGCTGGGAGACACAGCAACACTTCTTGTGGCTGCATGTATGTATGTATGTAGTCCAGCTCCTCCATGCCTCCATCCTGGAGGAGCTGGACTACCTGTGCAACCTGACTGGGCTGCAGCTACCACCTCATGATACCAGTAGTGACAATGACACCAGCAGAACACGAAACTGGAGAAGAATCAGTCAGGAAGGAGAAGGAGAGAGCCACTGTCTGTAGCCACCACATGTAAAAATGATCGCCATATTATCAAGGTTAATGTAATGACCTATATTAAGTCTCTAAAACTTAGATTTTGATGCGGGAATGAAAATACAGCATGATTTTTGTTTGTATATGAATTGTTATAAAAGGGGGGGAAAGTTACAATTTAATCTAATCTGTCAATAATTATTATTTACGTAATATTCATGTTGAGTTGTCCAGTTAAAAAAAAGAAAAGTGACCTTCTAACTGTGCAAGGTCATTGTGTGGTGTGAATAAATATATTGCATATATAATTTGTAATAAAACAAGACAAATACAAAAAAAGATCCATACCAAGGGCGGTTGGAGTAACAATCCATGAGAAGGTCCTGCTCTCATCTCCACAGAGACACACAGTGTACTGGCAGCCATCACAGTTTCTGAGAGTGTACTGGTCTGATTCAGCTAGTGTTACATTCACCTGCAGACAGGCAAAAAATACATCACAGCTCAAACATGTTAAATATAAAGGCACAAGGTTCATTACATATTAAACATTAAAGGGACAATCTTTACATACTTGGAACTAACTGAAAGTCATTCCATCCATCAATTGTTCAAATATTTACCATAATGCATTTGGAGAGATAGTTGAAGACAGTGGCTTTGAGTGTAAAGACCTCCCCTCTGATGACAGAGTAGGGCAAGGTGAGACTGACAAAGAATGGCTGGAAGGCCGTCAGTCCGATGTTGGGTGCGACGCCCAGGCCGACAGAGGAGACACAGAATGCTCCGGCTGCCCATTTAGTGATGGTGTCAGGGACGGTCTTCTCCACATTCACTGAACCACTCTCACTGCACAAACACACAAGCCCATTAACAAATCAACAACTTCTAGTGGCATGGTCTTTCCCAAAAAGTCTGATAACTGGATACATGAATATGTTTTAATACAAATTTTGTAGCAATATGCAGTAAAATGTGGTGAGATATATTTAATTATCGAAACGATCTGGTGGGACAGATATCATTTACTCCTGCACAACCAGGGCACCCAAAAGTAACTGACTATGACTCTGCAGTCATGTTAGAAGCTGAGGCTTTGTGTTGTACCTCATAACAATAATACTACTTAAGGCAACCAAAAAGCAACCTCCAGACTGTTGTTTAGCTTGTCACTGGAATTATAACTTTAGTGATTTACTGCAAATCACCCGAGAGACCAGGTGAGCCTCACTGTGGTGCTAAGGAAGAAGTCTGCAGATCACTAAAGTCATTTGGTTGCTTTGTCTGGTAACAAAGCAACGTCAGTGTCATTGTCAATGTCAGTACAACATTTTATGCAAATCCATCCTAGAATTCTGACAACATTTTGTTAAACAAGCCAGTGATTCTCAAACTGTGGGGCGTGGAGGCATATCAGGTGGGGCGCGGGACCGGGAGGGGGAAATGTGATCCCGGGTTCCAACCATACACGGAAGCGCGCGGCGCTCAGAGCGGAGCACCGCGCTTCCTACTGTGAGTGATGGTGTACAGAACTAGCATGTCTGTTTTGGCTAGAAAACAGAAACGATGTGTGTATTGTTTTCCATTTCTTCTAAGTTTCACATAGCTTCAGGGTTAAGATTAGTTTCACATGGGAAATATGTGATGTTACATCTATAAATCAATCTGGACAAAGCAAACATTTACTTCAGGGCCTCTGGTAAACTGCAAGTAAAATTAAGACAAAATAAATTTTATATATAAAATCAACACTTTTTATATACTCTGCCAGCTTAAAATGCACATCTCTGAAAATAGGAAAGATCGTTTAATCTCTAATTAATGATTATTACCCCACAGTAACTAGGTCCCAGATCCAGGTTTCAGGGAAGAATGTCCTGACGGTTTCCTTCTTGTGTTCAACTTTATCTCTCCGCACGACACCTGTATCCTCTGGCATCATGTTGAAGGCCATGGGGACAGGAGAGTCTAAGGCATCTAGAAACACATGGATAAAAAAAAAAAAAAAAAACACAAAAAAAGTAATTACATAACTTACCCAACAAAAAACAGCTCCCAGATCCAGGTCTCAGGGAAGTATGATCTAATAGTCTCCTTTCCAGTTCCTTCTAGGGGACCTTCAGGTTCCAGAGAGGCTTGTAACATCACTGTTGAATATTCTTCACAGTAAAATGACAAGTTTCTTATTCTGGGACCAGTATCAATGGACAGTTGGGTGAGCAGCCAACTGCCAGTTGCATGTTGTAAAACAAAAATCGTACCTTCTTGTATTTCACCATACCAGTTATCACAGTCAATAGGTTTTTTCACATCGGAGTTGGTCACAATTTTAATTCCAATTCCCTAGAAGAAGAGACAGCGTGATGATAAAACCAAAGGAGAAACTCTCAAGTCATAACCTGTATAGAATTTGATCGCTAGTGGTGAACCCAGATGCTTAACCTCATTTAAACTGTTAAAGGGGACATATTATGCCCATTTGACCACAAGTTCATATGGTTCCTTGGGGTCTTAATAAAATGTCTGTAACATATTTTGGTCAAAATACAACAAGGATCATTTAAAACAGCACCTTTTTACCCTGTCTAAAACAGACCTCCTCAGATTGACCTGTTTTGAGTGCCTGCTCCTTTAAAAGGTCATGAGCCAGCCGAAGGCCATGTAAGAGAGACTCCCATTTCATTGTGACGAGAGACTGATACGGAAGCTCATTCTCAGTCACTCAAGCATGACGTTTCTGACGTAGAGGACCCATAAGACATCGCGGGAGTTGTTTTTTTTCCACAGTTTTTGGGTCAGTAGACATGCCAGACACCCAAATTAACGTGTAGAAGCACTACAAAAGGGGAATTTTCATAATATGTCCCCTTTCAATACTAAATGAAGCTAGATCAAGGCAGCTAGAGGAAAAATCAAAAGAGATAAACAGAGACAGAAGGAGCCAGAGATAGTACGATACATAAAGACAGAAGAGAGAAGGAAAGAGAGGTAAGAGGTAGAGACTTAGAGAAATAGAGTTAGTCAGAACTAGATCTAGAAACAGAAAGAAAAGTGTAAAGAAAAAGTACTGTACTAAAAGAAAGCAATCCACAGAGATCAATGGATCTTATAAATATGCATTAGCCCACATATCTCTGATCAATATCTACTTTATCCCCTTCCAAACAAATGATCCAAATGTTTACTTTAAAGATGCTGTAGACGTCGTTCTTCTGCTCAGGTTCATAGTAGATTGAGCGGGACGCTCGACGAGGTGCGCTGAGTACAACCAGGCAGGGATATGGCTCTCCGTCCTCAACGTCATACGTGTAACCTGACATCTTCTGTAAAGGCAGCTGTTTGTACACCTGCACAACAACACCAGGGTTAATAGGGGTATGTCAGCACACTGAATGATGGGAGGTCCACACAGTGATGGTGTAAATGCTGAAAACATTGAGACATTGGGTTTTGGGGATAAATCGTTACTTCCACTTATCCCTAAAAATCAAGGCTTCATGTAATTTACATCCAAACACCATGTTACATTTTGCCACCGGATTAGTTGTTGACATGGCAAAATAAGCAATGAGGGTCAATGCCGTACATAGTTGATAGAGAGTTCCTGCTGTCGCTTCAGCAGGAGGACACTCTGGTCGATGGCCCTCACAGAACACATGGAGCCTGGGTGAGCCTGGAGACTAAGTGTGGTCTTCTCTGCTGGAAGATGCTGGATGGAGGAGAACTTCAGAACCACCTGCACAGCAGACAGGAGGGGCACTTGCTTTAGTTTCCGAGCAGATTAGATGACATTAATGTCTATCCTCTTGTCAAGCCTCAAATTTATGTATAAAAAGATATATATATATTTGTATACATCAAAGGGTCTTGTATTCATTTAATAATCCACCTTGTTGTTGAGGCAGAGCTGAATGGGGAAGTCCTGGCTGTCGGCCACTGCTTCTCCACTGGGCATCAAAGTGTAAACTACCACCTGGGCAAATGGTGCCAGGTTGGTCACCTGCTGGAGTGATATGGACAACTCCCCTTTGTTGACTAAAGCATGAAGCACAAAAGGGACAAAGAAATGTGACACAATTATCAAAACACATAAATAAACAGAAATTATATATATTTCTTGTTTGCCGAATTAAATAATATTGTTTTATGCACAGGAGGAACTAACAGGTTGCTAGACTTAATTTGAGGGTTCCATCCATATTTTCATTATGAAATCAGTATTTTCAGACCAAAAGTCCACAAGTGTTTTGGCTCCATATCAGTTATAACTTGCGTCCAGACCAACAAGCCTTAAATCACCCATCATGTGACCCTTTACAGCCACTGGTCATGTTCAACATTTCTGGTTTTGAATTACAAAGTTTTCAATATAAAATAGGGGCACCAGCGTTTCCGAACTTCTATTCAGGGCTGCTTGATTATGGCAAAAATCCACATCCCAATTATTTAACATGATTACTCATGGACTTTGGAAACATCGCTTTTAATTGAACTTTAAAGAAAAGTACATCATTTCGGCGCCATGGTCTGAATGAGCAGCGAGTGTCCGGCACGGCATGACACTGTGACTCTGCTCCTCTGTTCCTTACCAAACTTCACCCACAAATAGAAATGATCTTCATGAAAACCTGCTGAATTCATATTTTGATACTTTTGTGGATAAGACAAGGCATTGCTTCTTATGCAACAATGAAGTTAACACACAGCGTTGCATCATAATCTGCTGGCAGAACTTCTCTTCTGTCTGCAGGAGTGTTTGTGTGTGTGTCTGCTCATCTCCGTTACTCTTCACGCACAGACTCATAATCACATTTATTTAGTTATTAATAACTGTCAGATCGTGAATCTGTTCCAGACGCTTTAACACTGATGTCCTGGTTGTGTGCATCACGTTTCGTCTCCTCCTGTGTGTGTGTGTGTGTGTGTGTTATTTGTACAAAGTTGCCAAATTTTTTTTCCATGACTTTAAATACTTCACATTAGCTTGTGGTCTTTTCATGAGCGTTGTTGAATGCTGAATATCACCAAGTTTTCTTTGTTCAAATAACAAAATATTCTGTACCAGTTCCTGCTTTAACAGCCACTGGGATACGGCCATGCTGCACAATTCGTCCTCTGGACATCACCTACAAAGAAAGAGGAAGGAAATAAATTAAAGACAGACAGGCACAGATGTCTGTTTTTCACATTAAAACCCCTCTTTGAAATTGAATTAATGATTTACATCTGCTTCTTCTCTGCAAAACTTTGAGTAGACACTGAGCCATTGGAACGCAGCCATGAGGATTGGGTTTAATTACTGGTCCTCAAAATATGACCCTAATCTAATACAGCGGAAATAGCTTATAGTGATCATGTTTGTCCCATGTCAAAATTATCTCTCTCTGCTCTCTCTCAGCTTAGACATTAATTTCGATAAAATGACACCACAATATCAACACTCATCATCACATAATAATAATGACGACGAAACTTTTCTTTAACAAGTAAAATCTCTTTCTCTCGGGTTGACACAAACACACCGATACGCTCACTCACACAAACAAACGGTTTCATCAGACACCTGTGTAAACTCAGACTGGGTTAAAACAACATAATCTGTAAATTTAGTCAGTGTATGTAGAGCTGGAGGAGATGGCGAGTGCTCAGTTTAAAAAAAAATATATATATATATAAAGAAGACCCAAAAGGAAACACTGTAAGCAGATTACTTGATATGTTTAGATGGATTCTGTCCCAAGCTTTTTGATCCATATAAATGAGTGATCACTACATCCGGTTTCCACTGTATAAATTAATCAAAGAGTTCTCACAATATGATGGATGCCACCGACATTGCTTCCGGTGCATCACAAGTGTCCCTATGATGTTATTTTTATAAACTGTGTTAGTACAAAATGACATTGAGAAAGATGGATTTCACAATTCTGAGTAGCTTAAAACTTGTGACACATACCAGGTAAAAAAAGTCAAGGACTTCCTGTCCAGTGTTTAGCTCCTCCCCCTGGATGATGTACTGAGCGCGCACAGTCGCATCTTTGTTACAAGGGATCTTCTCTCCGACCTGCATGAGCTTCAAAAAGCTACTGCTCTTAGAGTAGAACACGTTGACTTGGTGGAAGGCCGACCTGTACGTTGGACTACGCAAGTTCGGCGAATATGGTTCATCCTCGTTGTGGTTTTGAGACTTTGCCTGTTGACATAATGAGTGACAGGTCAAATTCACACTCTACTATCAACAACAATATCGCCAACACAAAACCAACATGACTGATTAGAACATAAACCTAAGTGGGCCGCCTTCAACATAATGAATGGAATGACAGTTGCTATAGTTAAATGTTGATTGTAAATTTGGTGGAAACTAAAAGAAACGGGTGAATAAATCCTGAAGAGCAGTAACCCACCTGCAGATTCACTGTGTCCTTCCAGAGAGATGTGTCCAGAGAAAATGAAGCCATGCCTTTCTTGTCCGTAGTGAGTGTGAGGTTTTGTGAGGGGGCGGCAAGCAGGACCACCAGCTCGTTGGCGACAGGTTTATTGTCTGGACCAGTCAGTTTGACCTGCAAACAAGACAAGAATACAAACTCTAACTTTGCAGTGGTGTCATTGAAGTGGTCATTTGATTTGTTACTTCTTGGCGCTTGAATGTGATCAGAAATATTATTGGCAATCTGACTTTTACACTGCAGGTTTATAAGGAATGGTGCTAGAGTAGCGTTGGTGGCCAAAGAGGAACGTGAATAGAGTGTCTGAAATGTAAATAGTTCAAAGTGATCAGTTTTTACTGAGATAGTCTTAACTGCATATAATGAATACTGATATCAATGCACAATTTGATTTCATATTGACAATTGAGCAGGTTAGAGTTATCAAAACTCTGGGGACCAGGAGGATTTACAGCCTTTTGTATCTTCACCTGTCTAATAGTTGGCAAGCTGCCTTGGAATGAGGTTAAATATAAAGTGTGATGTCCTTGTGGCCTGTGAGTTAGTCTACAAAAACAAGTATTCACCTACTGGGGACTCTAATTAACCTTTTTCATTATTTCATGCCCACCAGGGTGGATGGTGAATCAGGAGAAGAACAATGATAGGCAACAGGTCGAGAATGGACATCGGGCTGCTGCATGGTTGAGAGTGAGACTTCTCAGTGAGCGACATTCCGTGGATTGTCGCTATTGTAGCCACTGCAGCCACGGGTGCTGATGGCGGCGATCCCCTGGGCTAATTCCAAAAGTTGTTGTATGTACCATTCAATTACATGACCACATTTGTTAGCATAGGGTCCAGGTTTAAAAACACTGGACGTCAATTAGTCCAAATGTTGAGTAACTGCATTCTGGGATATTTGGTTCCTTGGTTTTCTGAGTAGAAGTTGAAACATAATACCCACAGGAAAAAATACCTGTGGGACGACTAAGACTCCCAAGGAGCATTTCAGTCAGGAACATTCAACCACCAAAAATCTGCTACAGTGTCGACTCTAAAACGTCTGTCTGCTTTGTTGGCAAAGCAAGAAGATCATCAACATGATTCATCCTTATGGGAATCAGTCCAATATTTGTTTAGATATTTCAGTCTGGACTAAAGTATTTGGTCGTCTGACATTACATTACATTACATGTCATTTAGCTGACGCTTTTTTCCAAAGCGACTTACAGTTTTTAGAACACTCAGCATTTTTTATGAGGGGCCATTTTAGGCATTCAGTATCTTGCCAAGGACACTTAGGCATGCAGATGGGAAAGAGTGGGATTCGAACCTAGGCCACGCTCTCCCCATATGACATCATCAACCCTATGCCACAAGTAGTGATAAAAAGAAATGCATGTTACTCCAAACAAATTACCTTTCCTTCAAATGGAATGCCAGGTTTGTATGATTCAGGTACATCCTCAAAGGTGACAGTTCGGATGTGATAGCTGAAACCGGTCTGTCCACTGCCTGTAAGGGTGACCCCTGGATGGTGATACACAGAGGTCATAGCTCATTAGGAACTGCTGCTCACTCCTTAATGAACAGAGAGCATCCAGTCAACCTACCTGTGCCATACTCTTCCATTTCAGCATTCACCTCAAAACCATCCTCGTAAGTGGTCTTGTTTGGGGAGAAGTCTGCCACATTTACAATTTGTGTGGCACATCCATTTGTATCCGTCTAGAAGATATACAAAAGTAACTTTAAATATTCTGAAAGTCAAATTTGTAAATAAATCACAGTGATTACAGAGAGTCAATCCATTTTACTCTGGTGTACTCACAGTTAGCTCATAAGTCTTGCAGATGTCCTTCTCTTGGGTTCTTGAATACCAGTAAGAAATGGTAGCTTTTCTACAGAGCACTGCCTTGACTGAACCAACAACTGGTTTCCCATAAGTGTATCTGCAGGAAACAGCAGCACAAACAATTGATTCTGATATTAAACAGATTAAAAAAAAAAGTTGTTTACTTAAACTAAACCATTTAAAGCTGTGTGACCATGGCAAGTGTAAAATGGAATTAGAAGGCGAAAAACTAGAAACAGAAGGATATTCATCATGTAAGATGGATACAAGGTCTAAATTCCCTAATTTAACAATTACTGTTCTGAATTTTTTGTACTCATGACATAAATAAAATGTAGGGGTTAATAATCTTAATCGGAAATTATACTAAGTTAACAGATGTGTGCAGAGCGAAGAACACACACACACACACACACACACACACACACACACACACACACACACACACACACACACACACACACACACACACACACACACACACACACACACACACACACACACACACACACACACACACACACACACACACACACACACACACACACACACACACACACACACACACACACAGCTTTTCTCTCAGATTATGACGCAACGCAGTGTTTTCAATTGAAATAATTGTGATATGATACAGTGCTATGGCTGCTGATCATTGATGGTACATTGAAGTACAAAAGTTGGACTGACATTTTCAGTGTGACTCTACTAAACAGATGGTGCTGTCCATCCTAAACATCAGTGACATTGTGAATCTCTATCTGTTGTATTCCAGTGGGACACTCACTTTCCACAAATCTTAAGCAGTGCCTCTTGATCCAGGATGCTTATGACACTGGGCAGGTCAACCTTTACCTCATATTTTGGCAAAACTAAAGCAAAGGAAACAAAATATTACATATAACAAAGACTTTTTACTAAATGTGAGATATTGGTTAGGATGTAACTGCAGCAGACCGTATTCCTTGATGTCAAATTGGTGAGATTCTTGCTCCCCTTTGTCCGTTGAGGCAGTGATCTTGTAAGTTCCCTGCACTGCTTCAGGAATCATAGGGTGGGAAAGATCAAGGATCCCTCCGTCAATGGGCCTATCCAACCACTGGGCAATGCGATTTGAATTGGGATCCTACAAACAGTAAAGAGACATTAACTCAAGGCTGCTCCAACCTGCATTATATTGAAACCCCTAGGTTTAGCATTGTCAAGTCACTGTTATGTCAAATAATGCGGGTTGTTTTTAGAAAAATGACATAGGTGAAGTCTTGAAAGAGCTTTCTGCACTTGCACCTCAGTGGGATTTGATTGGTTGATATCAGTGCCGAGCTGGCTATTATTGGTACATCTGGAGGTTGAAGTCAAACACATAGGGGCTTAAAAAGGGGGCCTAATAAGAGCCCAGTACAAATAACTATTTTACAATGATGTATATAATAATAATTTTGCCTTGACATGAATTATACAGTTGGCAGGAGTCAATTAGTTTTCCTCACCTGGATCTCCACCACTTTGTACTAAAAGAAAAAAGATACAACAAAGCTTTAATGAACAATAGTGTATTTTTTACAATGTGATAATGTGATTGAACACTAGTTTCGATATACATTAGTTCACAGAGTTAGTTAGTTTACAGAGATAAAACTAGGCAGACTGTGTTACACAACATTTTGGAGGGAAATATGTTAATGTTAAGGGACTTTTGCTCCTCTAAAAACATATAAATATTGTATTATACGACGTGTCCAAATAAGGAGAAACATAGTGTTTGATGCTGTGGTGCAGTGTGTAAAAATACTTAGATTATACACATTTCAGCTTTAATGTTCAGATCATTTGAAGTATCCTTTTTAACTGATGGGATGTACTACGAGCACACCACCCTCATGAAGCGATATATTTGAATGGATTTCACAGTCACTGCACACCGTTATGTTTCCAGCCTCTCATCGCCAACGGAAAAGGCCTTGAGCCCATATTGACTCAGATGTTTGGGTCAAATGCAGTGTGCGCCAAATGAACTCTGACAGCATGTTTATCACACTACTCCACACAGCGCCACACACCCACGCTGTCTTCAAGATCAACAAACAGTCCTCCTTTCCCCTCCCACTCTCCTGAACCAAAATAGACCTCACTCTAAGATTCACTGACTGCTTGGTGGAAAACACACCACATTGCAAAGTTCCCCGTTTGGAATGATTGGACACATCACACAGTATCACACGAGTCGGAAGAGAGTAAATAAAACTTACCACCCGAGCCACAGGGATGAAATTTGTATCCATGGACACGATTCGGAACTTGACTTTAAAGAAAAGGGAAGGAAACGATGACCATCAATCAAAATGAAGCTAATGGACAGAAATGTCTGAGAGAGACGTGTGTATTTCTGTTTAAACAGACAATTGTGCTCCAAAAACAATAACACAAATACTAAATTAGGGGGAAACCCCCGCTTAAAATCTGCATTGTATTTTTTGAATGCTAAAGTTGTGGATTATAAACAACTTCACCAAGAACTCAAGAGGAACCGCCATTTACACATAATTCCTAAAGTTGTCAGGTCGTACCCCAGCATTATGCAGATTCCATGAACTAAAAACCAAAAAATGTGCAAGTACAGCTGAATTTGTAAGCAGTCTCGAGAATGGGGGCATATAACGAACAGTCCAACCACAGCAGAGTATTACAAATTCTACCACACATCAATATTCTGATGAGTCATGATTCATAACGTGAGACACCTACCAGTCTGTCCAGGTTTGTAGATGGGTTTATCAGTCTGGATAATATGGATGAAGGCAGGAGGCTCAATGAGAAGTTTAGTCGTCTTCCTCATTGAGGCGCTCTCGCCCTGAACAGTCACCCAGAGGTTTGCCACAGTCCTGACGGTCACCGTCGGGACCTATGGGATCAGAGGGAGCAATGTGCAGTTTTAAATGCTGTCTCGTGCAAAAGCACAATTTGTTCTGTACTGAATTGAACTTCTTCCGCATTTTCCTTCTTTGGAGTGGGTTTGCAGGGAAACATCTGTCATCTATAATGTTACTGAATGAGTACTTGGTGATATTGAGGAATACCATACCCTTTCCACTAAAAAAGGTTAATTAGGAAGTGCTGTCGTACGTGCTCAGCATATGTTTTCACTTAATAATGGAGCTGCCGTTACATAACAGGGACTGCAGCTACTGTCAGGGGTGATTTGTGTGTGTGTGTGTGTGTGTGTGTGTGTGTCTGTGTGTGTGTGTGTGTGTAGACTCAGAGTAGGGGGTCAGAGGATATTTCCCAGAGGAATGCAGGTACATAACTAGCCTTTGCAGCCTTTGTTTAGTTGCAAATAAACAGATTCCAGACCAGTCCAGCTCCAGGCCCAAACAAAGGGGAATGAAGTGAAACTAAGTGTTATTGTCAAAGAGCTAATTGGGGTTGGTGGATCGTTTCGCATCAATATGTAGCAAGGCCTGTAAGTTGCATAACAGCGAGCAGCGATGTGACAGAGACCAGAGCAGTAGTTTACAGAGCACCATTGGAGTTGACCGCCGGCTGGATAATTAGGTACATATTGACCACAGGATTTGAGCAATTACTTTTAATGGAGGGCTAGGGGATATGGTAACAGCATTGTGCGTGGAAAATGTTTTTGTTAACATTTCCGAGCAAGCAAACTGTGTGTGCATGCGCTGAGTCAGACCTGGAAGTTCAAGCAGCGGTAAAAGTCCTGTTTGACAGCTTCCTCCAGGAGGACGGTTGGACCAGAGTCCATTTCGAGGGCGACAGTCAGAGAGACGGGCTCTGTGGGCCCGTGGATCTGGGCACACAGAGTCTCTTGTTGACCTGCTGTGAGGCGGGAGCTCACAGTCACTGCGAAAATACTGGAGGTAGAGAAAGGATTAGCTGGTGAACACACAGGAGGATATTCTTCGCTGTTTAAGACCCTGACCTTTCTTTTTTCTCTGGAACTGGTCGAAAGGAAAACAGAGCTAAAAAGGAGAGTGAATTTTGGACTCAACATTAATCCAGTAGCTGGAAACCTGACTCAATGCAAACAATGTTGCCACATGTCTGTTGGATGGGTAAACAGACAACTGTATGCTCAAAAGTTTGCCACATTGACTTGAACAGATAAAATCAGTTGCTGCAGATTTAAAAGCACAAAAAAGACCAGCAGGGACAAGTACACTTCTACTTTTGACTTCTAATCTGCTACTTTTGAGAGAGAAATACCATTTACTTTACTGTACTTGCAATATATCTGCCTGAGAACTTATGAGCTTTTGATTTAGAGGTGCAGTTTGATGATTATAATATGAATGCAGTGGAATGGAATGTGGCGTTGGTGCTGTTGCTAAAACAAGTATTACGTCTTCCACCATTGAGGTGGATCAATTATCTTCTGCTCGACAAGCAGGAAGCTGCTGGTGCCATGCATAAATAAAGACACATTTAATTAAGCATTGTGTTGCCCAAATGTCATTTTGCACATTAACACATATCCTGTTGCATGACTTAAATGTTTTATTCCACATTTATAGCTCTTTTCGTATACTGCTATGTAGTATAAGCTACTACGGTTAATGTATAGCATTATACTCATTTCATATACAGTGGACTTTCTTGTGTAATCCTCCTGTGCCACTGCACTTTACACAAGTACATTTCTCTACAAATACTTTCCGTCTTCTTAAGTAATAAGTGTATATATTTTTTACTTTATGCCTATTTTACACTTTCATTGACCTCATTCTGACTATCTGCTGGTCTAACCAGTGACTTTTTTTCCATTGTGGGATTAATAAAGTTTTGTCTTATTGAGCATCTGACTCGGATACTGATCTATAAAAGCCTTCTAAGTCATGATGGACCCAGAGCAGAACACCTACACACTCCACCTACACACACAGAGAGAGAAACAGACACACAACTGCAAACAAAGATCGGAATGGAAATCAATATCCAGGGACAGTGGTCAGGAGTCATCATGAACAACAAAAATCACTGAGCTCCCCACTTTAGTTATGACAGCACATTCTCTCATTGTCGTCCAGATAACTGGCAGATACAAGCAGATTGTCGATGGGCTGGTGGAGAGACTTTTGACAAACACCCAATAACATACAAACAAATCACACGCACGCACACTCACACCACATCTTGACTCCTCATTGCGTAACGGTGTCCTGAGGCCAACCGCTGGACTTTAATTGGGACCAAGTTATTGACGATAACAAACACGCAAAAACAGACCGCGACACAACTTGTCTTTTTGAGTAACTTTGTTGCTAAACCAATCACGCGCAGCTTGACTCGCATGCATTTAGACAAACCCTAAACCTGGCGCGTGCACTCGGCGTCTTGCTGGCGTGACGCACATGCCAAACTTTTGCAGCGCAGCAAAGGGACTTACGTTTCATTGAGATGCGCCTTCGTGGTTAGGAGCACGGACGCCTCAGTGGGCAGGAGCACCGACGTCGCAGTGTGCAGGAGCACCGACGCGAGGATGACAGCGCAGAGCTGGAGCACAGGTGGCATGTCTGCAGACAACACGACAGAAAGCGGACTGAGGCGGAGGAGGAGAAGGACGAACTTCCTGCCCGGACTCAACCAGAGGGAGAGAGGGATGTGCACAAAGTTGACCAAACGCAGGGGGCGGTGGTTTGCTGTCCATAACCCCAAAGCAACCCCCCATCGGAGTCACTCCCCCAAGTTGGCTGGAACCTTGCAGCCACCTCCCCATTCCTAAAAAGTGAGATCTCATAGTCCTTCCAGTATCCTCCACTTTCCACTTTCTGCAGAACTGAGAGTTTTGGGGAGGGCCTTGTGAAATACAAAACAGGTCCCCATGCAGTTTCAGCACGGATTGAGCAACAACAGGAAGCTCGTGGTCGGAGGAAAACAGAAAACTTCTCCAAATAGTATTTAATTGTCTCAGAGGAAAACAACATGCCCAAACAAACTGCGCTGTGGACCATTTTACAGAGTGAATGTGCCCAGATTACAGGTCTGTGGGGGCCCTGAATAACTTTATGTAGACCCCTTGTGGTCCTTTCTTCAGTATGTGTAGGTATAAGAATAACTTATGTCAGCAAACATTTTTGTCATAGCTATACCAATTTATATATGCTGTTCTCTATCTCAGCTGTAAAGATAGAACTACCATACTGTGGTTGTATGCCTCCACCAACCAGTGCTGATTGAGCCTGCATACATGTTTTTGCAGACCTGATGTGGCCACGTGACCTTTGACCACTGAAATCTAATCAGTTCATCTTTGAGTCCAAGTGACAACAGGTCAACATTTGAATAATGTCACTAAAGGCAGAATTGACGGGTAAAGTTCAAGAGGCCCTAAAATGTTATATTAGGTCATGTGACCTTGACCTTTGACCGCCTTGATTTTATCAGATAATCTGTGAGTCTTATAATTGAACGTCCGTGCCCAATTGGAAAGGATTCTTTTAAGGTTTTTTTAAGATAACACATTCACAAAAAGAGTTTTGTGAGGTCAAAGTGATCTTGACCTTTGACCCAGGACCACTAAATTGTAATCAGTTTACATGTGAGTCCAAGTGAATGTTTGTACCAAATTAGCATCAATTCCCTTCTGGCGTTCTTGAGATATTCTGTTCAAAAGGTAAACAAATTTTTTGTAAGGTCTATATAATCTAATCAGTCCAATCGAAATTATGAAATTTTAAGAAATTCCCCAAAAATTTTCTTGAGATATCGTGTTAACAATAGACAGACGGACCGCCCTAAAACATAATGCCTCAGACCACGAGCTGTCGCAGGTGTGAAAAAAAATAAGTCTGGTAGTGAATTAGCACCTGAAGATCAGTGAGTGTGACAATATTGTGTGTGTGTGGTAGTGCTTGTGCATGTGCATTTCATACCCTATGAATCAAAAAGGATGGTGCTTCTTGACTTCCAGACATAAGGCCAAAATATCCACGATAGGAATGCTGCCATTTTGTACACTCTGCACAGGAGATGGACTCACGATGGGGAGGTTCTGTCAATACACATGCTCGACCAATCCTGAGTCTGTCTCAGCTGTCAGTCATGACGTTTCGACTGATTTTCATGGCATCAAATAACAAACAAACACACTTGGACATACATCAGTGTGATTAAAGATACATAAGAAGCCAGAAACCATCCATTTTACTTCTACTCTGACTCTTTAATTCGGTCCATGTCCAATTAACTGAAATGGAAGAGGCAAGGTTTATGAACTTTGGCTTCCCTTTTGGAAAGCTGTCATGTCATCAATCTTTATTTACAGTCTATGAGTTCAACCAGTAACTTGACGGAGGTGAGTGGAACACACAACAGAGGGAATCTTCCACATGACATTGTGTATCAAGAGGGAGGAGGCCAGTCATCCTGTGAGGAGAGAGGAAACGTGGGGTGAATTCCTCACTGGATATTAAAATATTCTCTCAGACATGCCACACTGCCTCTGCTCAGTCCTGTCTGAGGACAGGAATCAGAGAGGAGATGATTGGTTACTTCCACAGTAAAGACAGAGTATGGTCTGAGCTTCCCAGTTTGCAAATTTAAAGTACAAGACATTTGCATAAAAATATGAAATGCGATATGTCATGGTCTGCTGGGTTGCCTGTTAACCAGGACCGGAGGTGACATGGTGACAGTTTTTAGGATGTGTTATCTCTGAGTCTTCTTTTATCTTCTTTAATCTTTTGTCTCCTTCAGCCTTTGATCACTGCTGCTGAAAAAAATCTATCAAACACGGGAATGAATGGCAGAGAAATGCCAACAATGTACTGTACTTCAGTCAGACAGTGTGCAGACCTATTTTCATCCATCTTAAATGTGTCAGCTTTACCTACCTTGTTAGACTTCTAGTTCAGTCTGAGACTCTGTGCCTGCAGTCAAAATCACTCCTCAGGTCAGTGGATTATATTTTGCACAAATCAAGGGTTTGGGAGCAAGACTGCATTCAATATCCAAAATTATTTGTTATGTCCTGAAGTCAATTTTTCTTTAGAACATATGTGTGTTCCATATGTATTTAGCTTGTTATGTTTAGCCTGTACAGCAAAAATAATCCAGAAATACCGCACTGTGGTTTTCTGCCACTGCCGACCACGGCAGTTTCCATCTGCATTAAAGGGCACATATTTTACACCCTTCTGGGATTTCATTTGAGGTATTGGTGCCCCTAAGACAATATATCAGTGGTTTAAAGTCGAAAAAAACTGCTGCAATGTGTATTTCCATCTCTCCTCTGCCTCTCTCGGGAGCTTCAGACAGAACAGGCTGTTTTGACCCCTCATGAGCCCCTCCTCTGATTGGCTGACTGCACTTTGAGTGACACGCGACCAGACCTATCAACGGTCTCATTCTGGCGCATTCAAGCTGGGAAACACAGCTGAAAGATATGTTGTTATGTCTGGATACAGCTTTAGAAGACCAGCCACATGTTTACAGTGGGTTACAACAGGTTGTTTTCTGAGGTGCTCTGGAGATATTACCTTCACAAGGTAAACCACAAACCTTGAGATAAAATGACGTCACACAACCGGGCCTTCTGCCTAAATTTGGGAATGTGTTGTACCTTAAGATTTAAGGATCCGCTGAAGACCATCTCTCCCCTTATTATTCCATAGGCAGTTCAAGGATAGTTCAGACAAGGAGAAACACACTGAACACATCTGGATATTAACATATAATTTTTGGTTTGTAACTGTGCTATGGATATCTATTAGCTATGGGAATATACTACATTATCTATACAAGATGCTTTCAGTCAACAGATTAACACTAGCATGGCTAGCATATTTAGTGACAGTATTGCTGTAGCAAGTAGTATGTATTGTTGGTTTAATATAACCATGGTGGGCATGTGACAGCTGTGTTTACAATGTTTGTGTGCTTTAAAAAATCATAATCAGAAGAGGAACAATTTTCGGTCCACCAAGGTGTCATGGCTGTCATTTGTGAAACCATTTTACATGGTTTCTAAGCACAGTGACAACACACTTTAATACTTGAATAAATTTTGCTTGTTTTCTTTTAGCCAGGTAACAAAGCAATTTTAGCTTTGACATGAGAAGAGACATTTCTTTTCTCCCTCTTAAAATATCTTTAGTTAAACACATTGCTCAATGAGCTAGTTAGGTCATTAGGACATTAAAAAATGAATTAAATATTTTTACTCCAGTTTATTAAATAATACAGATTAAATTGGATAAAACATGGGCAAAGAAATGGATATGTGTATTTATATACACAGACATACACATATAAACATTGAGTGCAACGGGAAACCTTCAAACTAGATTCACATTCACATTGCTGTTGACCTAATCGGGTGCTGATATCGATATTGATGCACTTGATATTGCATTTGCAATCAGCTCACAGAATTATTTCAGCAACCAAAATGTTGTTATGTTGTCAAATATTACCTGACCCCGGCGTTTCAAAGTCTCAGTAATGTCAATTGTAGCTGTTTGATTAAACATGACCAAAACAATGCATCACATACATTTATAAATGGATTAAACCAGATTTTCACACAAAGCTGCAAGACAGGGAAAAAAAAGTTAAAAAACTAGTTGATAATAAAAAACCTTTAAAGTTTTGTGTTAAGCTTATGTCAACATTTAAAAAATTACAAAAACAAACTGACATACCAGGAACATTCTTGGATTTTGCAACCATACTGGCAGAGGGTATGGGTAATTATTATTTGGTTAAATGCTGAACAATAAGTACTTTGTTATTAAAACTCTTCATTGGTTTCAACATACCCATTGTATCAGAATGTGTGTGTGTGTGTGTGTGTGTGTGTGTGTGTGTGTGTGTGTGTGTTCACAGCAGCAGACAGGGGAGGGCAGCAGACATCACGGCTGAGAGCGGAGTGTTTGCTCCATGTCTCTCATTCCCATTACAGGGAAGGGCTCATTAAATCTGGCTCCCCATCTCTGGCTGATGAATTCTTTATTAAAACAATATGTTCACCCTGTGCTCCTACAAGGATATCATATAAAAGTTCAATTAACTGGGGCTTGATGATCTCAATGAGATGATCTTTTACAGCTAAAAGCTCCCTCTACACTGGAGCCTTTCCAGAGTGATAGCACATACGGCAAAACAGTGGAGGAGCATCCACCAGTGAATAACAAAGGGAAGTCAGTCGCTTGCATGGGGATTTGGATGTTCAAAGGAGCAGCTTACGCCTCTGGGCCATGTAGGGCCCTCTTGAGTCGGAGAATGAAATCTGTTGTTTAACAAGCCTTTATTGGAATCCACACTTCTACCAAAATGTTGAAGATCAGGGACAAACAGAAGCCCACAGCACTGGTACATGAGCCAGCAATGAGCACAATCCCAGAGAATTTTTGTCAGTGAGGCCATATCACACTGTATGATTCCCATATTGGTATAAGAACATCCATGTGTGTCAGTGTGTGTGTGTGTTGTGTGTGAGTGTGTTTCTGTGTGTGTGTGTGTCCGTGTGTGTGTGTGTGTTTCCACAGTGCCTGGGCAGGGATATGCAGAGCTTCAGGTGGTGGATATAGCAGAGAGCTGGCTGCCTTTGGTCTCTTCAGTTCTATTGGCTGTGTAGTTTCCATGGGTTTATTGCCTTGGTTTGATCCAACAGTCCCATGGGTGCACAGGCACCCGGACACTTTGAGCTGTATTGTGCTTTGCACTTAACAACTTAAGATTTAAAGCTAGAGTCCTCTTCAGACACTCTCTGTGAGATATCATTTATGACATTTGGCTTGGTTATTTGTGTTCATATTGTGGCCACTTAAATAATTATTGTTTGCAGCAACTTTATTCACTTTATTCAGTTTACACTTAACTCCTGCAGTGTCCGTTCTCAATCTGTTTGTGTGCTCGGCCTAGATAACTTTGTGTTAATTTTAATTGGTTTATCTGCAATGGCGATTTTATAGTCAATATTTTTCATAAAATAAAACTGAATTTGCTTTATTATTGTTCACTGGGTAGTTTATATATAAGTTTGATTGACTTAACTGTTTAGGTTTCTTTTTTTTACATTGCATGTCGGCTAATTCAGTTCAATATACAGTAAAGCATTGCAGCAACCAAACGAATATTGAACTTTTACCTTGAAGACTTGTGATTCTATGAATGTTCTTGCAATGAGGATATTGTGTGTGTGTTAAGAAGACAATAACAATAACAAGTTAAAATGTGTTGAAAATTCATTCATTTAAATTGAGCTGGAATAGGTTTTTGCGAAAAAAGACAGGGACATGTGCTAATGCTCTGTGCTAATACATTACATTTCTCTTTCTTTTTGCTAGCTTTGAATAAAGAAGTTTAAACTCACCATAAGTCAGAGATGGGGATATATACCTGAGCTGTATTCATTGAAGAAAAATGTCCTACATTGTTTTTTCTACACAAACAAAGAAATTATTAAGATTATCATTGCAATTCTTGTTTATTGTTGCAACTGCTTGTTCCTCATTGGTGGGTTTGTCTGAGCTGATGACATAAGCATCCATTAAAGCCTGCAGTGAAGTGTAGTAAACAGTATATGCTCCAGAGATCTATATCTATCAGTGCACTGAAAATACATGTTTAAACTATTACATATTTAAGACCCAGGCTCAGCTACTGTCAATGTTTTTATGTGAACGATAGGGTCACATGACCAGTCACATGTGAAAAGTGCTTTTTGTACTAACAAGTCCAAGGAGAATTACCCTCACCTGAACACTCCAGAGATTTCTATGTTGTTGTGAATGTGTCTGAGCGCAAAATCTCCAGCTGTGTTGTTCATGTGTGAAAGGCAAACGCAATTGTCCGGACATCTTACTGAGCTCATGTTGGAATGACTATAAGGGAGGCAAATCCTATATTACAGCTTGCGGCCACCAGGGGGCAATCAAGATAGATTGTATTCACTTTTGGGGAGAAGTCATGTCATTTAAAACATATCAACCAAAAGCTTCAGTCACCAGCCTGTTAGCTTAGCAGGAAGACTGGGAACCAGTGGAAACAACTAATGCCTCCCAGCACCTCTAATTGTAACATGTGGTATAAATAATATGTTGTATTTTTTCATCCATACAAAAAATGAAGACAATTTTTTTTTGTCTTTTTGGGGTTTTCTTTCTTGACTGTCGCCATTACCTCTGAGGAACGTCATCCGATTTAAAGGTTCAGAGTATGACATTTAGTGACATCTAGTGGTGAAGTTTCATGTCGCGGCTGAATACCCCACTCCTGATGTCCATATATAGTATTTAAATATAAAGGGCTCATTCTAATGTATAGGAAACAATAGTTCGTACAATTTAGATGAACCACACTAGTGATTCATCACTTGTGTGTTTTAGAGGTGCTGCCCAACATATATGAAAAAGTCAATAATAACCTCCTTTCCAAACCACTATTCCAAAACTTCCATGAAAAATTTCAAGGCAATATCCGAAGGAGAAGCTGTAAGTTAGTGAGGAAAAGAAGCATAGGTTTTTCTAAAACACATTTTACTTACAATAATAAGCTTCCTGTCCAGTACAAACTCACAACTGCTAAGAAAATATGTCATTATTATACGGAGGGGAGAGTTGATATTATTGAAAAAATAAATAAACTGGACTGAAAAGTGGAGATAATTTGATGCATGAAGAATGTACAAGTAGATTAAGTTGACTATAAAAATAACAATTGAATGAAAAACAGAATAAATTTGCCAAGAGCCAGAGTAAATGATATTCGGACGAAAGTATGTAGTGTTTCTTGGCATGATACATTTGACTTTTGTTTAATTGTTAAGTGGAGAGAATTTTTTTTTTGTGATGACCACAATCGGGGTATTGAGGGAATAAAACAGCTGTTCTGTTTCTTCCATATTTACATGGCTTTAAATGCTGCTGCTGCAATGAATTGTGGGAAGGCATTCTCTCCTTTCTGTTCAGAAAGGAGGGTCAGGTGTTTTTCTATGCTGAAGGAGATAAGGTAGGAATCCTTGAGGCTCCTTTCATTTAGAGAGATCACACAGCTCTCAACGAGGTTTATGTCGTGATACTTCAAAGTCATTTTACTTGAACACAGATGATTTGAGCGCAGCACGAGTCTTTAGTGCACTTAATGTGCAGATGTTTTTTTTCTCGGGCTGGTGCACGTTAGCATTCTGATCCATCTCCATTCACATGCATACACATATCACATCTTAATTACAGTTTTGGGTAGAAGACAGTAGTAAATAGCTAACTGCTTTAGCATTGGCTTTTTTAGTTTTGTTTTGAGAGAGCTTCAGTGTTTTAAAATCTGAGAGTGAAAGTGGCATCATGTGACTTTATTCAGACAATCTGACATCAGGATTTTGACTGTGTTTCTTTTTATACTTTTTAATAAAATATATTCCAACTGTATTAATCATTTGTTTGTTTACATCCATCGCTGCAATCCTCCCACTAAATTCTAGCCCATAGTAGTCCCTAACAACATGTCTGTTTTCAACTCCACTTAATGTAATGTACACAATGAGTCTTATATATAAAACTACTGTGATCCTACATGAAACCAAGGTGGGCTTGGTTTTATTATGAGTCTACAAGCTCTGTAATAAATGACCATCTCTCAGCAGATGTACAAAGGATCTTTTCTGTGACCAGACATTTGTATGATGATGAAGTTGTTGATTAATTTTGTTCTCTGTGGGTTTTTGTGTAAGTATTATATTCTGTGCTCCAGTCTCTCATTGTTTGTGCGCTCGCCGGCTTTGAATCATCCCTTGAGGCATGAATAAAATATTCGGAATTGACTCGCATTGAAAGCACGTTTCGTCTGACCCCATTGTTGGAGCGTGGAACCCCTCCACACCCCCACCCCACATCTCCTTGTGGTTAACCTCAGATTGACTTTAAACACACTACCAGCAAACCTCCATCTGTCGCTCAGTCTCACCTGCATTCAGCTGAAAAACAAACCAACCCCCCCGACTTTCGTCTCCTCGTGTGCCAGACTGTGGCTCCTCAGCCACCACAGGGCTCCTGGTGGAGGTGCTGAGGGAGCACAGAGAACATTGTTTGAACTGCAGCAAAACGCAGCTCCCTTTAGCTCCCGGATCAAAGACGGAGGATTACCAACAGCCTGCTGTAATGAGACCACGAAGACTTGAAATAGCTGGGATGGCTCGGTACGCTCACCCCCAACCACAACATCGTTACAAGAGACTGCAGTGGAACACCCTGAGAAGCACAACAGTAATCTAGTAATGTGGGTTTATCTGGGTGTAAACTCCTCTGCTCAGCTTTGAGATCCTGCTAGAAAACCAAAGTAAAGATTTAATCGTTTTATCTGTGGCTTTATGATGAAATAACACGCACTCCTCAAATCTAACTGCTGTGCATGGGAATAACGTTTGTCCATGACACCGTTTTTTTCTCTAAAAACGGTTTCACTGCTTGTTGACCTGTCGTCGTCATTTATTTTAGAAATTTTAGAGATTCAAAGATTAATATGTTTGGTTGTAAAGAAGCGGACGGTAAATGATGGCACAGAGATGATATCCAACGAAGGCCCTTGACCCAAATCAGACCTATATGTCTGGTAACCTGCAGTCAGCCAACACCAGAACATCAGATTATTAGTAGATTTGATTGTATTTTAATCTTTAGGTCCCTTTTATGTCTGTTTGTCTCTACACACACACACACACACACACACACACACACGTAGATCATAGTTTCCAAATCTTTTCTGTCTGTCTTCCTGGAATCATTTGTTCTTCCTTGTCTTCCTTATTTCCCCCACTAATTAGTCTGTTACCACGTCCAAATAAAGAGCACTATGTTGTACAGATAACAAAGCCCTAATGCAAGTTTGTGATTTGGGGCCTTATAGATGAAATATATTTTTGGCTTTTGTGTGTGACTTCCTCTCAATGTAAAGCTACATTATAACTCTTTACAGTGTGTCTGAGAATATAGTTTTTGGGGATCAGTGCAGCCAAAACAATGCAGTAATTCAGGGGTAAAAAGAAAGTGAAAAAGGAGTGACTTTCTGTTATTATTGGGGCATCCTACTGTAAATTTGAATGATTATTTAAATTTTCTTGGTAAAGGCTTGCCTAGACACTTTTTCTAAATTTTTTTAAATACCAAGGACAGGCTGTAAAAAAACAAAATCATGCCACTGAAAGAGCGAAAAACATATAAGGGAGATTGGTTTTATGCACAAAAGACAACGTTTAAATCTACAAATCTATGAAACAAGTCAAAGTGTCGTCATAAAGAGATTTAATAATGCGACCTCCCATAATCATCATTTCATCTTCTAAAAGATGTTCATGGCCAAAGTAATGGGTTAATTAACTCATGTTTATTCATGCCGCGTTTTGTAATCTGAATTTGTAAGCAGAAACAATGCAGCATTAATTACAGTCTCAGACTCACATTAAACAAATATGGAAATTCACTGTGTATCTGACATCGTGTTTTGTCTCATAACAAGCACTTAGTGTAACTGATAATCTCACAATGATGAAAGCAGATGTGTGTATCATGGGGACTGATTTACATTGTCTACATTTTATATTCTTTTATATTCTTTCTTGCTCCCAGTGCACCCGTGTTGTTATTACCGTCTCAGGGTCTAACATGTTAATTTAATTTCCACATTTAGAGCAAATTAATTCATTTGCATGTTTCGTTTGTGCTGCTGTGCGAGTGCGAGCCGACCGCTCTGCAGCATTGTTGTATGAACGCTGTAATTACGGCTGCTTTTTGACATCCCACCGGTTGCCGGCTCGCTGTATCGCAGAGATGAGAGGAGAAAGTGACACGTCGCCTCTCATGTCCTCCTCGGGGAACACTTATCAAAACAATACGCGAGCCATCATTCAAACACAGCCCTGCACACTTTGCCACTTTGAAGTCTCCCCGTCCTCTTGTTTTTTTAAATCCCCCTCGCCTATTCTCTCAATGTAATCCCACTGTAACTGCGGGGATTATTCACAATTCAGACCATTTGTTCCTTCAAATACAGCACTTCATCAACAAATAACAATATGTTGAGCAAAACTATTCAATTGGAGGCTAACTCTAAATGGGCTCAAGTGCTGGCACTGACATGCATCTCTGCCTCTTCGCTGCCAATCCCTGTAAAAAGTTAATGTAAGCAGGATTCACAGAGAGCTGCTGGTGATGAAATTATGGTGTAACTGATACCAATGTGCCATAGTAGAGGAGTGCATGGCCGCCTGCGTCTTTGAAGGAGGCTCTTCCCATCCCACGATGCTCTGCTGGAGAGGGCTCCTGTATGGTTGTACAGTACAAAAGGACAGATGGAGGGCAATACTGCACAAAAAGCAAGCAATCGTTTTGCCGCAATATAGAAAACGCCTGCAAGTTCAGGAATTCATTGTAAATTCACTGTTGCACACAGGGCTGAAATCTGTGGACTGTAAATATATACAGTAGCTGAAGTGGGGATTAATATCAAACAGAATATTTCATTTGTAGGCCAAGATCACGGAGGTTTCACTTTAAAAAAATGCAAATATCAATATTTTAGGTCTATAAATTTGCAACAAATAATAAATGTGATGTGACATTTCAACATTGAGTAAAAAATAAATAAAACACATTAATAGTTGACTTAAAATTTGATTGAGTCGATAATGTTATAAGGAATGTTACGTTTTTAGGTGAGAGCTGTAAGAGGAAAAGCTGTTGTTGATGTGTTCAATAAATGATTTTGATGAGTGATTTGTTAGAGGGGATTTAATATCAAATTCTGGCAGGGGGGGGGGGGGGGGGGGGGGTTTGCACAAATCACCAGAACTTTGTCCTGATCTCCGCAGGCCAGGACGATCACAAATTGATGCGCAACTAAAGAGGCGCATCACGCATGATAAAAAACTGCAATGCCTGCAAAAATAGCGAGACGATTATTGTAAACAATGGGGGAGTCTGAGCTCTGAGGGGGAGGCCGTAAAAGCCACAACTGCAACGCCAAAAACACGATTTTTTTGAGAGGGGCGAGCCAGTGTTGCCTATTACTATAGCAACAGGAAGACCTGGCTGCTTCAATCAGCTTTTGGTTTGTTGGGGAGGCCGTGGATAGGCAGAGGAGCTCGAGCCAGCAGAGCCATCCTGGTTTTACTAATGAGGGCAGAGGGACGAGCTGGGTGTCAGCCAGCCTGGCCGACCTCCACACGTCCTACCTGTCACCCTGCCTGTCACGCCACATGAGTAGCCCCGGGGGGGGGGTAGGCTACAAGAAACACAAACAGAGCGACAGCCTGGTGATAGAGAATAAACACATCTGATCTGACTGCAGGAAAACTGTAATCGTTACCTGCTGTGGTATAAAACAGCCTCATTACCACAATACAGGAGGATTTCAAACACTGTGTTCGCTGATGGTTTATCACACACACACACACACACACACACACACACGTTTCAGTTTGTTATTGCTGCCATCAGAGAAAAGTTGTCCTATTAAACCTGACAACTTCACCGATTCTTTATACGTTTTGTGCTGTGACTCTAGTTAAAATAATGGATCATAAACCCCACAATCAAATTAAGATCCTGTTATGAGAAGCCTCTTAAATGATGATGATGTTGCTGTGACAGTGATGACAGTTTCAAAGGTGTCACAGGTGGAACAAAAGAAATTATTTTAATGAATTCTTTATTTATTTTTATGTATTTAGGGCCCGAGCACTGACAGGCACTGACAGACAGTTAGGCCCCATCGAAATTGTAAGGATTATTATTATTATTATTATTTTTCAGGCAAATTAATAGGCTCTTTGAGGGCTTTAACATGCTCAAATTCTTACCAAAACATGTCTCTTCTTACATCAGATCAACTTCAAATTGAGATGAGTGTCATCACAACAAGATGGAGATACAAACCAACTCAAAGATCGATTTTTCGTCACACGGTGTGACCGTGGCGTCAACATTTTATTTCATTTTATTTTATGTCATTAAAACACGATGTTCTATACCTGACATACATGGACCATGAATCCTTTGATGCTGAGCCGTAAACAACAACTCCACTCCTGCAGAGACAGTGTCAATTGTCATAGATCAAAGGAATCTTTATGTCTTGCAAAGGTGACGTCTCTCTATTCTCTCTCTCTCAGAATTGGGACGTTTCCTCAAAAAACATTGAGGTACGGCGAAGGTTCATCCATCGCCGTCATTGACCGTAGACAATAAGTATTTTGATGAGGAAGATTATACGTATTGCCTAAGGTCAATACCTGTGTATGAAAGGAGAAAAGTCCGATCCTGGTCAGAACTAGGAAGGGAGAGTGTAATAGTTCAAAGGGATTTCTGTCTCAAAGGAGGAAGTTCTATGTTCATGTACTATAATAGGTGATTTTACAGAGTACAGACGAAACCCAGAAGCAGAAGAAGACGACAACGACGACGAGATCGGTGGCATAATGACCAGGAGACTAGCAAAGGAGCTCGGTGACATCAGGAAATCTGGACTGAAGCATTTCCGCAACATTGAGGTCGACGAATCAAATATCTTAACCTGGCAAGGGCTAATTGTTCCTGATTGTCCTCCATATGACAAAGGAGCATTTCTCATTGAGATCATCTTCCCTACTGAGTACCCCTTCAAGCCACCCAATGTCACTTTCAAGACAAAGATCTACCATCCCAATATTGACGAGAAGGGTCATGTCTGCCTGCCTATTGTCAGTGAGATGAACTGGAGTCCAGCATTAAAAACCATCCAAGTGATCAATGATATCATGGCTCTGTTGAGCGACCCCCAGCTCGAGCACCCGCTGAGGACAGACCTGGCAGAGGAATACACCAAAGACCGGGGTCAATTCATGAAGAATGCCGAGGAGTTCACGAGGATACACAGTGAAAAGCAACCCATGGACTAACGTCAACACACTGACACAAACAGCTGTTGGCCTCCTTTCTGTTTCCTTCTGTGTAAACCTTCCTCGGAATATATACTTAATGAGCAGTAACTGATTTATTTTAGCAAATACCCCCCCCCCCCCCCCCCCCCACACACACACACACATAAATCCTTGTATCAAGCTCTTACTGTAGCTAATACAATTCACTATAGTTTACAAATAAACCTGTGGTGTGGCCTCTGTTAATAGTTCCCACATAATTACAAACAAAAAATATTTAAAGAAAGTATTATCACAAAAATGTATTTTAGAAGAGTGAAAAAGTAAACAATTTTATATATATATATATATATATATATATATATATATATGGTTTGATTATGTTTGGAATAAGAAAATAATATAGTGCGGTTATTAAAGTTTTAAGATTATAACTACTATATAATTAAGTGAATTCTTACATACTTATAATTCATTTCAGACTCTAAAATACTCAAAAGGCCTTAATCTACATGTATTATGTGATGTATTATAGAATTACACCTGCAAACATTCAATTAACAATTGAATTCTGAAATATTAACAGAATCCTCTCCAGGTCTAGTTGTAGTAAGCTGGTGAACCTTCAGTATTCGCTACATCAAGACTTTGATTAAAGGAATAATGTCAGTATAAAATGATTTGCCAACATTAGAGTTAGAGCTCACTAAGTCCACAGAGGGTTCACGCAGCAGCAATAGACAGAGGCGGTGGAGAACATAAACAAAGTGTAGTGCAGAGTGAGTTTAGGATCCAGCACCGCATCACCGCTGCTTGTACCAGACTCTCCTCCGGTCCCAGGTCGGTGCTAATGTGAGCTGATCGGCAATCAGTGTGAGACTGACGGCAGGCCAATAGAAACAGAAAACTTCCCCGGGATAAACCAATGGTGGGGCCACATTGTTACAGCGCTCAGCGAATCCCCAGCGGATCTGATGCAACAGGGCTGCAACTAAAGTTACACCTTCGAACTGCAACAGCATGTCCTTCCGCCGAGGCGCACAGACAACTAGTGCCGGCTGTGCCGTCTGCTGAGCGCTTCCCCTGTGTGAAAGTGTGTTTAGAGTTTTAATCGAGTCTTTTTCCTGCTGTTTTATTACTTTGACTGTGGATGGGATGAGATACACTGAAAACCTATAGACATTAAAGACTGCTGTGTCCTGGGAGAGACTTTTTCCAACAGGGTAATAACGTTATTTAAAAAACAGCAACACTCACGTACATTGTTTATTTATAAAAAAAGTAATTTCTGATTTCGAAAAAAACATGACGGCAATTCTGGTAACGATGCGATACTTAGTGTTAATTAATTCTATAACAAACGATTCAGATTTAGTGTAAATATAAAATTGAAAGAGTAACAGAGGATGAAATGTAATGAATAGCAGGAGGAGGTGGGGGTGAGGGGAGGGGGGGCAGAGTGCGTGTCAGGCCTGTGGAATCATGGGAAAGTCCCCGGGTCCATGACGTAACGGCCAGGGTGAGCGCTGCAAACCGCGCAGTGATCCCGTCTCGCGTGATCAGGTCCCGGGCATCAGGAGTTGGAGAAGTAGCGGCTTTTAAAAACTTTCTGTCCGCAAGTGATCTCGGCGAAATAGCGCTTCGACAAGAGTCTGCGGCTTCCGGAGGAGACAAGATGTCTTTTTAAAGTGTCTCCGTGTTCGTGCTCGCCTCACTGCTCCGTGTGCTCCGCTCCTGCAGCGCACTTCCACCGCACCACTCAGAAACTATGGGGTAAGTCACCAAGTGTTGTGTGTCTGCCGACTGAGCCGCTCCGCCAGCTGAGACTCAGTTAGTAAAGCAACCCAAACTAATGTGGTGTTGTTCTCTCGCCTTATTTGTCAGCCATTATTACTTTTTCCACCATGCAACAATATCAAAGTTATTATTTGTTATTTTTCAACTGTAAGAGTAGTGAATTTCTTTTATTTTGATAATAAATGATAAACTCAAGTGGTTCTCTACTTGACATCATGTCATGTCAACTTTTTGGTTGACATGTAGGTCAAGTTGGTCAAGTAATATAAATGTCATAAACATGGTTTTTAACCGTTTTCCTTGTTTTCTTTAGTTTATTGATGGTCTTTCATCTTCTCCATAAATATATTGTTGTGCCATTTTCATTGTATAAGCTGACAAGTGTTTGGAAAAGTTACATTTAAACTTAATAAACCATTAAATCAAAGTTATTATTTTAGTTCAATTTTTACATATCTATATGAATAAGGTCATTATTATTTGGATATTAATGGGGGATTGAATCATTAACATCTTTACAGGGGAAATTTTTTGATTTAAAGGCTGAATTCACATTTGTGACTTTTTTTTGTTTATTTCCTTATTTTGACCCCCCCACAGGTCTTCCACCGTTCTTTCATCCACCCAGTGCACGGTTTGTGCTTTTGAACAATTCGATCGCAGCAGACGACACAATGGCGGCATCGATCCTTCGCAAGAAAATTCCTCCCATTTCCACAGGCGGGCTCGGCGCAACCCTTCTCCAACAGGCTAGCCACAGCCAATCACGGACCAGGACAGGGGCGGAGCCTGTGGAGAGGCAGCACTTAATTGGTGAGTTTTGCCAAGACGCTTTTTTATTTTTCCACATCCCGAGGTCGGAGCCGCAGTGCAGCACGGGGCTAATGTCGTACAGTGAGTACAGCTAAGTGGATATTTATCGAGTGCAGACGATGCTGTTCAATCATTTTCAGATGATCGGTTAGTTGTTCACTTTGATTTTCCGGATGTTGTGCTTGATTTTAACTTCAGCCTTTATCCCTCTCAGCCTTGCGTGGTTTAGGAATTTTTTCCTGAATTTGTAGTTTTTAATTTCAGTTATTTTCCACAAATAGCTGGATGAAAAAAATGGATTGTTTTACTCACTGTATGTTTTTTTTATTTTTGAATGAATCCTATAGGTGATGGTCACTCAGATTGGATGACGGAAAAAGTTGATTTGTCTTCATTTGTGTCGACGAGCGAGTCTTCTCCGAGCTCTTCCCTTCCACCCTCGCCATTACAACAAGATGTCAAGGTGCCCTCGGATCTGGAGGTCATGACCTCTCTGCTGCAGGAGGAGCTGGCTCAGCTGGAGGACTACTTCCGCTCCGAGTCCACATCCACAACAAGCAAGTTGGAGAAATCTTCAAAATGTGACAAGGGTGCTCAAGCCATGGGCTCCCAGTCTTATTATCAGTTACCCTATGGGTCCTATGGGTCCAGTCAATCAGAAGCCAGCCCCGTGGTTGTCACCTTGGCAACAGGGGAACTGGACCTGGCAAGCTTCTGCGGCGGTCCCATCGGCAGAACCAAAATTGCTCGACCCGCTCCGTACAACTACCATCACCGCTACCACCACCACAACAACGGGCGGAGAATCATCAGCGAGGCTGTGAAAGTCGGGGAGGAAGTTGGACTTGATACGTGGGGCTCCAGGGGAGGGTACTCAGGAAGCACAGACTTGTCTGTGAACCACTACTCCACACTGAAGACGGTGAGCAAGAGCAGCCTGGGCAGCGTCAAGAAGGTGAGAGAATGTCCGTTATCGTTGAAGGAAGAGGAGAGTTATTGTTTCTCAGAAGGAATGTTTTGCAGCGAAGAGATTGCTCGAGGCTTTTGTCTGGGCGGCTCGTACGAGAGCCACCACAAGCGAGATGGACAGCTGATGCACAACGTGAAGGTCAATGTAAGTTACGACAGTTCGGGGCTCGATGTTTTGCACTGCAGCAAAGATGGAGGACTTTCTGGAAGTATTCCCCAAGAGACAATGGTGGCCGGTGACGGCTACTTCCACCAGTCCATGGCCAACGCAGAGCCTTACCATAGCTTTATAGGGGACCTAGATCAGCCGTCACAAGCACAGGCTGTAGAGCCCCAACATGGCCACTACCTCTATCCAGAATGCCTTGCAGACCAAAGCTACGAATGTCTGTCCAGAGGGGAGGAAGAGGAGTCGCTGATGGGAGCCCCCATCATCCACCGCCCCACCCAGAGGCTAAAGGATGAGCACTGCTCCCTCAAACCGTCTCTGGTGATGGGCTCCCCTTCTGTGGAGGGCCACACTGGAGAGAGGAAGCAGAAGAAGAGAGACCAGAACAAAACTGCTGCTCACAGGTAAACATGTGACTTTTCCTCCTTCTGCTCGTTTTCTCACTAAAACAAACTTCAACTCTCGTAAACACCTAAAACCAGAATTTGTGCTCAGAAGTCTGAAAACATGGTTTATAATTGTAGCCATTGTTTGAGTGGGTCATTATCCATCCATGAACGATATAATATAGTGACGAATGATATATTATGTGTTTTTTTAACATGGCTGGAGTTTTACACAAACCAGTCAGCCCAGTGCTTTAAATGTCAAACAGAGTGTAGTAGGGAAATGGAAAGTCCCTCACTGCTTGCCAGATTCAGCCCCACCTCTCCATTTGTACAAGTCTGCTCTGTCTCTGTGTGTGTTTCACTCATCATGTCTGTGTGAAATTAAAATGTACATTTTTAAAAGTCTTTAGAAGAAGGTAGAAGAAAAGTAGAAAAGGTAGAGATTGATCAATGCAGTGGGTGGAATAGGGAATGAGGGACGGTGTGTCTGAGCCGTGTGGGTAATCCACGAGACGTAGCCCAGAGGTCACGCTCGCTCACTCGACTCATGAATAAAGATGCGAGGCTGCACGCACCTGCCAAACCAACCGAGGGCATTCTTTTCTCTCGCAGGTACAGGCTGCGTAAGAGGGCGGAGCTGGACTGTTTGGAGGAGGAGCTGCATGGCCTGGAGGGGCAGAACCGGGAGCTTCGTGACAAGGCGGAGTCGGTGGAGCGAGAAATCCAGTACGTCAAAGATTTACTGATCGAGGTCTACAAGGCTCGCAGTCAGCGGCTCAAACAGGACGGCAGTGCCTAGAAAACGCCCACGCTGACCTCACCTCCCCGAATCTCCCAACCAGCAAGAGAAAAATCCAGTCAAGAGCACCAACAGATTTTTGTCTCACAAAAATGAAATGGTAGTTGCATGATTTTCGTAGTTCTTTTCTAAAAAAAAATAATATATATATATATATAAATATATATATATATATATGTGATTGTTCCAAGAGGACGGCGACACGAAAACCCGGCTTTTTGAAAAATAAAAGAAAGGAGGAGTTTCCAGATGGGTGACTAAAACTATTAAAAGCCTTAGTGAGGTGGCTTCTTTCTGGAGGAGATGCTGAACTTGTCCGTGACCACTGTGATCCGAACTGCACTCACAGCCTTGTGACGACTGAGTCTGCGCTGGCGATGGTTGATCGTTTACAGAAACGCTCTTTGAATTAGTAGTAGTGATTGAATTTGCTTGTGGTTTCTTGTGACACCCATCAGCATTATCGAGGCAGATCCACACTAAATATATATTTTATTTTGTATTTTATTTTTACCTATTAATGCTCATTTATCGTTTGCTTCAAACAATCAAGTGAATAAAAGGGATTGCTGATTTTTTTTTTTTTTTTTAAGTATGTAACATGCTCTACAAATGTTCATTATCAGAAACATTAAGAAATTTGTATTGCTGAAATGTCGACTATTTACACCTCCTAACCCCGCTGAAATACCCAATGCATGTTTGATTTTGGAAAAGCATGTGCGAGTGTTATTTGAAGGCAATATTCTGTTAACTGCATGGCTTCAAGATCTCCACCGCGTCAATTGAACTCTTCTCTGAGTTTCACCCCTCTCTCTTTCCAGTGTGGCTCATGCTCAGGTTTTGCTTTTCAGCTCTGAGGAACAGAAACGTTCACTGGCTTCATTTTGTTTCCCCCTTTTTCTCTTCTCTCTCTCTCTCTCGGCTGTATTTTTGCGAACAAACAATCACCTGTTGACGCAACAATAAATCGTTGTTGGGTAATGGTTGGACTACATGGGAGTTTTGTTGTTCAATGGATCAATTTGATGTATCTGAAATTCAGGTTCTTTTAACAATCAATGTCAGCGACAGGAGATTTAAACATCAGGTAAATTGCAGCCAAATAAATAAAAATAGTTAGTATCTGTTATCTCTGACTGTTTTTCACTGCATGCTGTTCATTACGCATTCATTGTGCTGCCATTGAAACGCCTCGCTACAGCTGCCAAAAGCACATGAACTGCACCCAGAACAGCACACACACACTGAATAAGAAGATGGAGGGATTAAGAGATGGGCAGAATAAACCCACTCTGCCCCTCCTGCCTTGTTACTCTGCTCAGCCCCATATCAGCTTCCTCCAACTCTCTCTCCCGCTCTCTTTTTGTCTTTTTGGCTGCAATGCAGTCGGGGTCCAGGTTATTTCCCATGATCCACCACTGGACGGCAGCACATCAAGGCGGCCTTTGAAAGAAACCTGTCAATTCATAAACAAACAACCTGCCATGCTTTTAGATTTTGGAGCCAGGAGTTGGTTAACTTGTCCAAACAGCCGCACAATACGGAGGGGGTATGTTTGGATACATATTAATGGACCCTCCTCTTTTTTCATTTTCCCCCATATTTCCGTGCTATGTTGCTGCATGATTGATCCGCAGGGCTGAGGGGAGTGATATGAAGCTCCGGCAGTCAACAGACAACATAAATTGCCTATCTCATCTCCCAGCCTGTGGAGGGTGTGCGCATGCATGCACATATGTGTGTGTGTGAGTGTGTGTGTGTGTGAGTGTGTGAAATCTCTTGGTATCTCTCCTAGCAGTCGTAGGCCTTTCAAGTGCATGAGGCAATATCACACAATACTTGCACACGGAGGAGAGAGATTCAAGTGAACTATCAGAATAAAAAAGTACTGGGTTGACAGAGAATGCCATTAAATCTGTCGATTCAGTTTTTCTCCCTGTTTGTTTGATACACATGAAATGTAAAAACGGACTGTACTGCTGAGGTGTATTATAACCTGTTTTTGCAGCGTGTTCAATAATTTCTTCATTATTTCTTATTTAATACCTTAGAAGAGCTGATAATCCAAATGAATAAAAAAAAAAAAAAAAAAAATGAATGTTCCCAAATTTGCTAAATTACAGCTGGAAAAAAAAGCACAGATATAAATATAATGCAGCGTATGGAAATAATTTGAGGTATAAATCTGACGAATTATTCAACATGTCAAACATAAACACTGAATTGAAATGTATGAATTAAGTTTCAGTTTCTACATCATAATTATACTAACATTAGTGTGTTGACACAGATATATGACGCACAAAACTTAAACAGCAATAACAAAGAAAATATCGGAGAATTACAAAGAAATCCAGACTAATGTAATTATAAACATGTGACATGTAAAGATGAGTGATTAATACGTTTATGCAAATATGTGTACATTCCACATGTGCAGGTCTACAGAGACTTGTCAGGGGAATATTCCCATAGGACTTACTGTGCATCAGGCTTCTTCTCCACCAGGTGTCCCTCTTAGCCCAGAAACAGACCTGCTGCACTTGGAGGGTTGTTGTTTCATACTTAGGATCTCCACAGTCACGCTGAAACAATACACTGTAATAACACACTGTATTTCAGTCTGGATGTTGTGCATAGTACGGTTCCTAATGTGAATTACATCCCACAGAGCATCAACAAAGTGTAACAGCAGCAAAATGAAGGACATGATTAAATGCTCAATAGAAATAAATGTATTAGTGGTGAAAGAAGTACTCATATACTGTATATTACCTCAGTAAAGTATCTGTATATGCTCCATTACAATTACAATTCCTACACGTACGGACAAATTTGAATTAAAATGTATTTAATAAATTGTACATCACATGCCAGTAGTTATATAACTTAGGTTAATGTGGTAGTTACATATTCCGGGATGGCTTCACCTCTTACACTGGATTCCATTTAATTTGCTATAGGTCTGTCATATGTTTGGTATTTACAAGCATGACTGTGAAGTGACTAGTAATTTCAGATTGAGTCGAAACTTCTAATTTACTAAAGTGGCATTTGGTGTGTTGTATGGAGTGCAAACTCAATCCAGTACCTAGTAGGTGCATTTAATAATTAACACATTGTACAGACAAAAAGCAGTGCAGGGAGGCAGTGTCTGTCAATAGGACTATTAGAAAAGGATTAAACACAGACGTTGCACTTGAAGTGAGTCTAATAATGAAACATCGTATTGTAGAAGACTGATTTGAGGTCACCTGAGCCTGCCTGGATGGTAAACGTGTTCATAATGGACGTGTGCAACTAGAAGATGAATGAGCTAAGGTGGTTTCACGTTTCATTCCTTTTTGTTCACTGGAAACTAGACGACAGCAAGTACTAGTAGATTGGTTACGAATAATGCATTTGATTTTTGTAGCACTTTTAAAAATGCACTTTACTTAGGTTAAGAACAGAACAAATTAATAAAAGCAAACAATCATCATCAATAATCACACAATAAGGTCCCCTCTTCTTAATAGAAATAGAAAAACAAAAAACAAAAAAACACAACATGCCTCCATAGTGTGTCATAAAAGTGTACGCAGGCCCTGACACTCAAGTTCGAGTTGAAACGGCGTCACTTACATTGTGTTTCACTCCTGACTGTCTACTACCGGAAGTAGCGATTCTAGCGGACGTAGCGATGCGAACGCGCGTGCACTTGGGCGAGAGTTTGTTCGGTTTTCCGGTGGGCCACGTGCCTACGTAAGGCGTGTGTGGGTAATAGGTGATCAGGCGTGGCATGATGCTCTGCCAAGATTTTCTATTGTCTGTCAGATTGTGCCTGGACATACAGGTTAGTTCCTCCTATCTGCCAGTTGATCTGAGATCTGTCAAAACTGTGGATGCACCATTCTTTTAAGTGCTTCTGGATTGGAGACGGAGGTCATGCAGAGATGATTTATGATGAAATGTGCTATGAAACCACTTAAGCCCATTGATATCATATGATAACATTTTAACCCTTACATAATGTTTATACTTCAATGGCTTCACAGTGAAATAATTCCTTCATAATACGTTTCTAGACTGAATTCTGAACCACAGATCTATTAAGAATGTAAAACAGCCTACCTGACATTTATAAATAGATGATTTATCTTTAATACAGCTTTCAGAGAGCAGGGAAAGTGTAATTTGTAGGTATTCCACCAATCGTTTTTTGGAGAAAAACATCTATCACACAATATCATATCCTGTTTTATCTAAGACATGAAAAGATAACAGCCATTATGATTCTAATATAGAAGGTCTGTAATCAGAGCTTTCCTCCAAGTTTACACATCCTCCTCCGAGCCACTATCTGCTTCCTCATCTTCCTCAAGGGCCTCTAGTACACTTTGTCTGGCTGCCATAACCTCGGCCACTGAAACGGCAGCTCACTCACCTTTATATTCTTGTGACCCCCCCTCAACCCTCTTTGGATCTTTGATTGTATCTCAGATAGCTGAGAATAAATTTGAAAAGTTGTTTATTTTTAGATTATTTTGTTAGATAGCTTGTGCTTGCAGGTGCAGATCTCCTGTCTGTGTCAAGGCCCTCTCTGACCTCTGTATGTCTTCTGTTCCTTATGTGCTTGTCTCTTAGGAACCAGGGAAAATGTGGTGGGAAAACAGAGTTACTAGTTCCCCCTTGAACCACTGTTCAATTAAAAATATATACAGACATGACATGTACAGTTTCACATTTTCAAGATCTCCTAAAATCACCATTTTCCTTGATTTGACCCACACTTGTGGAAACAATCAATATAAAATCCATTTCAATTGATGCGGATCAAATTTGACCCTCAATGTACAACAGTTGTAGCACTTATACGAAAGTATACGTTTTTTAAATATTTTACGAAAGTCATCAAATTTCAGGCTATAAGTATGACATTTAGGGTATTTTCTACTGCTTTCAAAACAGGTCAAATTTGATCTAAAGAGTATGTTATGGTTACAAGTGAAAATTCTAGCATGTTTACATTCATCAAGTGTGAGATACATAGTATAAAACTGTTTATTTTCATCAGCAGATGGAGTTTGCTGATTTTCCTTGAATTGTAGGTGTTAACCTTTTTCAAGCCATTTTGTCTTTCATCTTGTCCATTGGTGTTCTGTTGCTTCTGTCATTTTTTATCCTTTTCTTTAACTTTAAAATTGGATTGTCTTATTTAATCTGCTCTCGCTGATTTTAGATTTTGTATTGTTTAATTATTTGTCTTTTTTTTATGACATTGTATTAATTTGCCTCTTGTCTTAGATGTTTCTTATTCTTGTTTTTATTTGTCCTCTTCGTAATGGCTGTTTTGAAAGGTGCTTTATCAATAAAATGATCATTAGGTTCACCTCCAGGTCTTTTTTTGCCATCCATAATTTCAATTTCTTCTGTGCATTGCATTGTGGTCGATCCACTAGATCCACTATCAGCACACTGTAAAAGCAAGAATGTTTATCCAGTGTGTACACTGATGTCTTTGAATGTACTTACATTTTAGTGAGACCACAGATAACAGTCCTGCCAAGAATTGGTATTTAATACTACTAATACTAAAATAAATAACTACTGTGTGCGAGTGGTCATGCAGGCGAAAGAAACAACGGGGTAAGAAGAATGCAACGCGGGATTAATTTAAAGTTGGGGGGATGGCGGTGAGGTGGGTATGCGGCGAGAGAGGAGAGAGAGTGATGCAAGAAGAGGAGAAGTGGAGGGGGGGGGGGGGGGGGTGGAGGGACCGCAGCGAGCATTCGGCGTCGCTGGAGAGAGGAGGACGAGCTGTGTTGCAGAATGGCCTGCAGCTCAGTTTGAGGCTGTGTGTAAACCAGCGTGCAGCTTTTAAATTCATTATGAGCAGATGAATGCAGCTATTGGAGGAGCTGTGGGGGTGGGGGTATGGGGGGGGGTTACAGTTGGTGGGGGTGAATTTGGGGGCTCTCATGCGACTGAAGACCAGACCAGGGGTACAACTCTTTCATTTCTTCCATTAGTGTATGTCATTATACAAGTGTTAATTAGTCCCTGGACTCCCTTTTTCTCTCCCTGTCGATTAGACTACAGGATTAAATCAAAACTAGACATTTGCCCACAAATGGAACCTCCTATGCGATCTTTAGACGTCTTGTGGGCCAAGATGAGGGCTGGTGAGTTGCTGAGAGGGTTCGTCCTCTTGGGAGCAAGAACACACTTCGTAATTTTATGGAAATCACGCCATTAGATTTGAATGTTTCTCCTCTGCAGCTGGAGAAAAAAGGTTTGTTTTATCCTCTGCAAAGCATGAACATTTCAAATCAGAGTTCACGGAATCTCTCCGTCAGTGTTTGAGGATCCTGCATCTGTGTCACAACTGCATCATTCGAAAACATTCTCCTGCGTGAAACACTTATATTTGCAAACTCTTCAGGTATCTAACTCTGGGCAACAGCTTTAAACTGACAGCAGCTTACACACACACACGTTTGCATGCTGGTTGGAAAGCTGCACAGTGACTCTCAGATCAGTTAAGTAGGAATGGATGATAATTTCCTTTAATTGCACATGTGAGACATTCTGTTGGATGATATGAGTCTGGGGTCTCCCTCAAGGGCACTTGGACATTGTGTGCGGAGGAGACAATATTATTTGGCTGCTCACAGCACTAAAGCAACTCTTTGCCACTGTGTCTTTATCGTAGGCTATTGAAAAGTAACACCATAACTTGAAAATATTTCTCTTATTCTTGAACTTTAAAGCTTCTACATGACATAATAGAAAATACCAACGCTTACTGTTGAAATTTTGTTATTGAATTATAATTTTTTTAGATGTTACATTCAATGCTATTTCATTAATAATGTGTTTTCCTTCCAACTAACCAAAGCTTCATGTATTCACACTGGTTTGTTGAGGCCATAACTATTCTCCCTCAGGTGAACAAACATTCTTTGAGTATTTGAACATGCAGGTGCATGACGCATGCAAATTCTTTCAGGTTGATTGTGTTTTCTGAATTAAATCTTCTTTCCGGGTCACCGCCTTTTGCTCCTTCATGACTTAGACAACAAAAATGTAGCCCTCCTGCTTGTAATGGCGTTTAATTACTCCTTTATCTTTTGTTCATTATACTGTGGTTCGTTGGAAATTGTGGTGAATTGAGGATTTTCTCAAGAAGCTGAGATAAGGTCTTGTTTCCCTGTAAACCCGTGAGTCACATGTCACTTACACTCACTTAGTTTGCCAAATGCTCTTGTTACTCATATTTGAAGTTGGCACCAAGAACGAAACTGTTCATAGCTGGCAGTCCTCTACGCACGGCAACCCTGCAAGCCCAGACACATGAGGGCAACAATCGTAAAAGAAGAGACACATGAAACGATGCCAGTTTGAGGAGGGTGCTGTGTGACTGTCTAAAGGTCACAATGCTAAAGGCCTTTGTTGATATGACTGAAAATCCCATATAACAGGGCAGCAGTTTTAATATATATTGGGGGGGGGGGGGCATTTCTACGGTGGCCCTGAGAGCTCAACGTACAGCAACATAAGAAAACACATGCAAGTTGACAAAACACAAGCAAAGTAAGAAATCATCTTCATCAATTTCACAAGACAACACAACACATTACAGAAACGCGCTGCAAATAGACAAACGCGCTGCAAATAGAGGCGACAACACAACGGAAGTGTTTCCAGAGGACAGCAAAAAGGGATGGACACCGCTGCCACAGGAGACAATAAAACGTTCAATACATCATACGAATTCGGTTCCGCACAGGGGTCGGCAACCCGCGGCTCAATATTGTTCCTTTTATACAGTGTGTCACTGTGGCCCACTGTGTTGACCTCACTGTGTCCACACTGTAACCTGCATTCTCATGCTGTCTGTGGTAGTGGCTCCAGGAGCATGACACAGCTCATGTGTTGTACCAGTACATCTTTATTGATGAGGTGGGATTCAACCTGGAAAAGGGGAGGCGACGGGGCAGAAACCTCAATGGCCAGCGGGCCATTGTGGAGGTCCCCGGCCAGCGTGGTGGGAACATCACAATGTGTGTTGCAATGAATCACCATGGGATCTTGCACCGCCATGCCCACCTAGGGGCCTATAACGCTGCCCGCCTCCTCGTCTTCCTGGATGTCCTGCATGACCTGCTGGTACCACCTGGCCAGATAGATGACCCACAGCGGATCGATCACGTTGTCATCTGGGACAATGTGGGCTTCTACCGGGCTGCTCAAGTGCGTGAGTGGTTTCAGGACCACCCCCATTTCTCCGTTCTACACCTTCCACCTTATTCTCCTTTCCTGAATCCTATTGAGGAATTCTTTTCAGCTTGGTGGTGGAAGGTATATGAACGGAACCAACAGGCCCGGGTCCCACTGCTCCAGGCCATGGAGGAGGCTTGTGGCAACGTGAGTGTCGAGGTCTTTCAGCATTTTTGTGTGTGAGGTTTTTAGTTTTCTGTGTGCAGTTTTGAGAAAGCAGTTATTGTTTTGAAAAACGTGTGTTAACAATTGTGAAAAACTGTAAGTTTTGTGAAGGGGGGAGGGGGGGGGGGGTTGAACAGGCCGGTTTACTGTAATGTTCTCTGTGTGTACCGAAATAAACCTTTTTATGCTGCATATTTGTGTCCTGTTTCATGTTTGACTCTGAAAAAAGTGAGCCTACACTGAGACATTTTACAAAAGGAGAAATGGCTCATTCTCCAGAGTCACTGTCATTCATATGGTGTGTTCCATTTTGATGATTGTGTTTTCAGTTTTGCACTTCACTGTGCTGTAAATGCTTGGTAGTGTGCAAGCAATTGCTTAGTTGTGTGTTCTCAATGAATGGTATGTGTGTGTCATTTGAAAATATGGCTGTGTGTACCAAATGAAAACACAAGTTCCATTTTGTGAACAGGTAAGAGATTTGATGGCAAAGAGTCACCTTGCAAAGGGAGTGTCAGGTTTAGCATTTTGTGTGTGAGGTTTTCAGTTTTCTTTGTGCAGTTTTGAGAAAGCCGTTATTGTTTTGAAAAAATTGTGTTAACAATTGTGAAAAACTGTAAACTGGTACTCCGTAAAAGGAACTTCTACTTCTACTCATATATTTTGTTGTGAATAAAGCAGGGCCCAGTGTTTCCATTGGCTTCGTCAAAACCTTTACATTCTTCAATCATATGTAATTCTTTAGAAAAAAACACCAACCTTTTTTTTTGTTTTTGGATTTGCTTTATTGATCTTTTTAAAATGAATTGTTAACATCATGCATGAAGTGTCATATTGACATTGTCAGCTTTCTTAATACAGAACAGTCCAGTACAAATAGAAACACAAATCCCTTGACCATCTGTTTACATTTAACACAAACACAGATATGTAACATTTCATTTCTTATTAAGAGCTATATGAACTGACATCCCTATGGGAAAAATAAAGTTTAACATTATAATCAAAGTTGCATGTTGCCATAAATCATGTCCTCATCAGTTTTAGACTGTGCACTCGCTGAGAGAAAAATTTGAATGATTTTTCGGGAAACAAATCTTGTATAAAATGTGTCCACTCAAACCACCTTATTCTGCATAGAATTGCTGTGGATTGTGTAAACCTGTGAAATTATGAGAAAGTTATTTGATCCCAGACTCTGGGGGATTGGAGTCTGGGTGAGTCTCTTTAAGCACATCAGACATAGTTGGTCTGTTCAATGCGATCTCTTTGTAATTACTAATGTAATATCTTAGCACTTTCATACACTGATCTGCCCTCAAATGATTTGGAGCCCCCATGGACTCATCTCCCAATAGTGTAAATGAGAATACTGGAGCTACCTCTTGTTCAATAAAAAAAAAATACTGTCACCATTTAATGTCTCTTTAATCAGTAAATAAAAATATTGATTAGTCTTAAAAATAATTGTATGAATATCATCAGTAGTAACAAACACACAAAACACAAAAGATAATTCAAAAATACACCACAAATATTACAAAAGTATGAGTATACATAACTTTAACCACTCACTGGAAAATGAATCCCATTGTCTTCTATAGACCAAAAATAAAAACAGTAGAGAAAAATACCTCGTACCAGCATCATTGTTTGAGCAACTAGCAAACAACTACTATTCATTTGTGAAAAAAACTTTTACAATATATATTTGAAAGAAAATTAGTGACTGCATGGATCACACAGCCTAAACTGATCTGAGGCACACTCAAGTGTCCCAGCTCCCAAGAATACCTCAGTTATGATACAATGCACACTAGTGACAGTTTTTGGAAAGCATTTTTGACTTGATCTTCACACCCCACTTTCACTGTTAATTTGGCTAAACATACCACTTTTGTATTGAACAAAAAGAGATTAACTGATGCTCTCCTCTCACCCTCAGTAAGAAGGCACAACACAAACTGTCCTTTTGACACAATAACATATTTTACAGACAACAGGGTCTCTGTAGACAAACTTTGATATATACTTACTGAGCACTTCATTAGCAACACCATACAAATAGTTAGTCTACACGCACTAATGTCAATTTGTTCTCGAACATCCTCAGCTGAATCGCTGATTGGACAAGACGCTTGAAACTTTCCTCTGATGTTGTTAATGTTTTCACCCCTGTCTGTTTGTTGGTTTGTTAACATTACACAACAACCCCTTGATGGATTACCACGGAATCAAGGATTTGGTACTGATCAGAAAAGAACCCATTCATTTGTGGCTCTAAGCGGTAGAATAATTTATATCGAAATATTTGTAATGTTTGCAAACTGTGACATTTATTTAGTTATAGTCGCAAACAGCCACTTGACAAATAATGATAATTTTCTAATGGTGACACACTCTGGCCAAACCGTCTGATCCATGTGACCGAAAGCACTGGCCCATAGACTACTTAGTGACAATGTGCAAATACTACTGGCACATTTTTAGCTTACATGTCACAGTTTACAACACACAACGTTTATCCCTCTGGAAGGGCTTCTTTAAAGAAAATAGATCACGTGTTTACCTACTTCTGATAAGGACTGGTACTGAAACCAGTTCAGCACCAACAACTGTGTCAGAGTCATTGACATCACACTTGTTCCACATTTTTAATTGATATAAACATTCAAAGGAAGTTTCTGACCTACTTCTCTGTGGTTCTGTACAATGTGCTCCAGCAACAGGGTTGAGAGGATTGACAGACTGGATTATTGCAGGTGTTTCCCAGAAAGTGCTCAGTGAGTGTATTTTAAGTGGTAAAAATACTCAAACTATATTCACTCCCCATCACCTTACAATACTTAGTAAAAGTGTCATGTCCTCAAGAAAATTAGGTAAAATAAATGGCTGTAAAGCTCTTTCACTAAGCTGGGTCCCAATGGGGAGGGTTAGTTTTTATAAGAGAATAACAAATCTATTGCCGGATTCTTGACAAAAAACAGAATCAAGGATTTTTGGATCATATACAGCAACAAACTGTGGCGTTGTTGCTTAAATACAAGCCAAGCTTAAACTATGTCCATAAAAAAAACGTGACTGTCCCTCCCTGCCAAAAAATATGGTATTTAGGGGCCAGGCTTCTAAAACATGCCTGGACCCACAAAACCAGTGTGCAGAAATCCAAAAATGTAAATTGACTCTTATGTAATATTTAAAAAATATTCTCATAGGATTTTACATATGAATCTAACTGAAAACAACTGTTACTCAAATGTAACAAACAATGGAAGTTTCACAGAAACCAGCCAATGGGCACCTGACGTTTCTGTGCATGTAACCATAAACACCTGATTGCAAGTCAGGCATTTTTACAACACACAAAACATCAGATGCTTTACATTACAGGCCTGAACTCATTCTCAGAGTGAAAAGAACCCCAATAATTGAGGTCTCTCCATGACAAATTCAGGCCTGAACCACATCAGAACATTACCGTTGGGTCTCCAAAGTGCCCTGCCAGGCGGGGGGGCCAGAGGCTCAACCAATTCTAGGTTGTAGGCTCCAGCGTCCCTGAGAAAGAGAGAGAGAAAAAAAATGTATGAACAAAAAACATTGTTTCTACTGCTATAGCATTTGTTACTGGATCAGTTCAGTAACAAGTTCAGTTTTAAAACTCATCTTGTGAAGCTTAGTTCTATGTTGTGTCTTCAACTCAGACTGACTTCGGAATTAATCTCAGTACTAGTAGGCTAATCACGACATGCTCAAAATGAGTCCAAAGGAATAACTGATACTGATATTACATGTTTTGAACAAATTCAAATCACCGTTCATTGTCTAGGGATCAAATGTGTCTCATGTCATGGTAACCTATTCTCATTAAGACTTTTGACTCGGGAACAGAGTGTTCCATTGCATGAGAGACAGAAGGTAAAAAAAAGTTGAACAAAATGTGTATGCCGTTCAACCTGCCTGTGAGTCAACATAACTCTCCTACACAGGATATGTCAACCACGGCCTACGCACATTTCTCTGCATGACACAGGCATACCAGAGTATTTAACAGTACCTTACAATAACATACTCCACAACAGCTTCAGAGACAAATTGATCTAGCCAGCAGGGTAATTCATGCAAAAAAGTTCCCAAAGGTCCTACAGGGCGCTCCCTTCCAGTTGTTTGATTGCAACACATGGGCTGCTTTCAGACATGCACTGGAATCTGCTGTTCCTGTTGATTTTACTAGAAAAGGTGCATGTGTGGAAGCAAATTTCAGAGTGAGACACTCTCTCAGATAAAGTTCATCCAAATCAGGGAGAAGTCCATGTCTGAACACAGGGGATCCCCCACTGGATTCACTGCGAGCGACTAAGGGGGGTGATGGTGCTTCTAACAGGCAGAAATGAAAAACCCCAAAGAAATCCCAGTGTCACTACAGAGGAAAATGCAGCTAAACTGGAGGACTTGTAAGGACGAATGCTCTTTTGTCAAGTTTGTGACCAACAACCAGCTTTAACAAGACTGCTAAGTTGTAAGGGAGCTGATAGCTGTGGAACCAATGGAATTGTTACACGGTGTCAATTTGTCTCAAAGAACATCTGCAGAATGACTAACTGATATGAAATGAAGTGGAAAAAACAGGAGGACACCACAAGAAATGTACAGTTTTTCTGGCTTGCAATGACACAAAAGACATCACAAAAAGCACCAACAAGACATATTCAGCTGAGTTTGATAGGACTCCAGTCTAACTTTTTACATTTGTTGCACCATTACATCATTTAGCTGCAATAATACACCTATTATACCTTGTCTGGACAGTTCCCAACTAGGGCTGGGTATCGCCACTGATTTCCTAAATCGATTTGATTCTGATTAACTTAGGCTCCATTCAATTTCATATATATATATATATATATATATATACACATCATAATTATAATACTAATATATTTGTATTAGTGGTCTGTCCGGGAAACCCTGTACTCCCTCCCCTCTGCTTCACTGAGACGAGGGAGGGACACGACTCAGTAAATTACAGATCCAGATCAGCTTAATGTGAGGTGCACTTGTGCGGCCTCTGGAGCCCTGCAAGGAAGGAATTCCTGTTTTTGGAAGCCATGCATGCTGCAAGTGCAAAATGGGAAGGCTATGACATCTGAACATGCTGGTGACTTCTCAATACTCCTTCAGGCTTAAGTTGAAAAGTACACATAAATCCTCAACCATATTTGTTGAAAACCAACATCACAAAATTGTTAAGCTGCAAAGCAAACAATGAGTGGATAACTGGATTTCTATTTAACTTCATGTACATCCTATGATCTCCCATTCTCTGGAGACATTGAAGTCTGCATCTTTGTTGGTTCTTTTGCAAAGACTGAAGATCGACTGACCAAAACCAGGAAAATTAGCGGCGAGGAGCATCGACATTACTACCATCTGACATCAGCCTCATAAAAGAAGCAGTTCCAGCCATGACAGAGAGGTTAGTGTAGTCTCCTGGCTGTGAGCAAGGAGAAAAACAGTGCACGAGAGTGATGGTACAGCAGTCGGGTAGTTACTGCTTCTGTAAAAAAGTGTTTCTCTTGAAAACAAACGAGGGGGCTCCTTGGTAGCTTGCTTGGTGTAAAATGTTCTACAAACCAAAATTTAATGATTACAGCTTTGGGTTTGCGTCCTGCCCCAGGGCCTTTGCTACTTACTAGCACCCCCCCCTTTCTCTTACCTGTACTGTCATGTTTCTCTATGTCACTGCCTAACCCTAACAGCAGAAATGCCCCAGAAATGTTAAAAAAAATATTAACAGATGTCCTTGAAATGTAATTTTAAAAACATAAAACCGAAAAACAATATGTCCTTTGGTAAAGGGACCTAGTTTCCCTTCAATCCCTTTGTTACAAACATGAAAAAAGGCCAAACCTTAGCTCTCATAGGGTGATGCACCATGGTGTGAAGGTAGCTGTCCATGTGCAGCAGACACTCCAGGGTCTCCATCATCTGCTCTTGGCGGAGCGTGTGGAGTCTGGTGTGACTTGGAGATCTACTGCTCTCCTGCTCACGTACTGTGGCCTTCAGAGCCACTGAGGCACACTGAAGGACGCTCATTCCTGAGAACACAAAAGCCATTTGGATTATTACTGGACTCATTCTCTGTATGTGAAGCTTAATCTTTCACATTAAAATTGAGCATTCCTAAACCTAACTGTAACATGGTCAAAGAAAGACAGAAAAACATGCCACGAGCTTGACTGAAACCAGGCTCAGATTCAACCACAAAATGTTTACAATATTACTACGACTGGTTTTTCATATATTATTATTATCCATTTGTCACAATAATATAAATATAAATTAAAATGCTTACCTTATTTTGATTTAGTTATAAAGTACCATTTGAAATCTCTTCAGTTATTTTACCTTTATTTTTTTGTCTTTACAATATGCATAACTGACAGTTTGGTACTTTGCTTCCAGTTTGGAAGAGGACTATATCAACATTTTTTTATTATTGTAATTTTTAGTAATTGTGGTACATACCGCAGTTATCAGTGGCTTCGATGTCAACATACACACCATTCATCATTGAGTGTTTAAGAACCTAAAAGAAAACATACACATGTGTTAAATATATATTATTTCACAAAGGTTTGGTAATATAGTATAAACCAGCTCCTGGACAAGATATAGACAGTTGCAATAAACCAGTCCAGATGTGACTACAGCACAAGTCAGCACAGGACGCACTTAGAGCGACTAAAGCAGCTGTGGCTCTGCTGCTCTTGGATGAAAACAGAGGGGAGAAAATGGTCGCCCTGAGATATTTCAGTTATGTTGTTTACTGACAGAAAGTAATTGTGTCAGTGTTTCCTATGTGTCCCTTCAGCCTCACATACACATCTGTATTTATCCCTGTAACAATTTTTTGTTATGACAACCAGTCTGTAGCTTAAAATGAGGGTTACACAACTCTTCCTGCCCCCCCTCCCTTTCCATCCACCTCTCCTCTCTTCTCCATATACCTCCGCTCACCCCAACCTGTCGAGGCAGAAGGTCTCAACCTAACTGTGTAAAGTGATTGGATTGAATGCCCCGCTGCAAATTGAAACTATAAAGACTAAAAGGGTGTGTTGTTTGATGTGAATGAGAGTGCAGTTTTTTTTGTGTCACACAACGTTTAATTATGTTTCACCCAACTGGTTTAGCATGTCCTGTAGAATGAAGCTTTGAAAATGTTAGAAATTCATGTAACAAATGAGTGCTGCCTTCAGATTTGAGTGCACTTGCACGTATAGTATGTTGAAACTGACGATATACTTTTATTTATTTGATCATGAATAAATCATCTTAGTCTTTAATGAATTTAATGTTTAGTCTATAAATGATTATAGAAAAGAGACACAGGTCCTTCATAATTTTCCAGATAGACATTTCAATGATGAACAAGAAAATAAGTAAACCTCACATTTTAAAGGCTGGAACATCTTTGGAAAAATGCTCCAAGTAATAAGAACTAAATACTGGATTAGATAAATCGGTATCACTGAGCATCTAACTCTAGCCGTAAAGTTTTAAGTAAACATTGTTAATTAATTCAATATAGCTACAACTTGTATGTGATTACTACTAGTAAAATCTACAGGAATGATTTGAGTTACACGTCAAAATGAGAGAAAATAAAACCGCTTTTCATTTCCTAATGTTAGAAAAACAGATACTGTCATCACAGAAGCTTTTTGGGTTATTAGGCTTCTTATATGCGAAAACTGCAGAAGCATTATTAAATTCAGCAGACAAAAGTCAAGAATTATCCAAAAAACTACCATTAGCGTATCTGAAAAGTTAATTGGCCCTTTATCATCGCATCATCAGCTAGAATTTGGGCAATCAGGGGGGGACATGATTTACTTCTGTTGTAGCCTTACCAGCTACTTCTGAATGCCTGAATGTTTATGCTGTATTCAAAATGGGAGGAGCACTGTTCTGTGCATCTCAACATTACGTCCTCTTACACTGTTTAAGGTCACTCTTTTACTAATGTTTGTGCTGAGGGTTTTATGGTTAGGTTGGACCGACTTTTTGGAAGGGAGTAAGAACCCATTACATTTACTGCGGATCCAGATCCCTAACCCTAACCCTTTAAAATTGAGAGATATGATGTTTTTCAACATTTTTGTGGATCTCTGGTGGAGCTATCACTCAGGCTGTAACAATTCCAATGTGTACAAGGGCAAATTAAGTAATATGTCGACTTATAACTAACACTGTGCCTTCACTGCTGCAGTGAGTCTACAAGACAATAAAGCCTGTGGGGGAGTTTTCCTCTGAGGTGAAAAAAAACCTTTTCTTGTCCAACAACATCTGCTTTATATCTTTGAGTTGGTCTATAAAAGTTAATACAATACAAAGAAAATTTCCTCTAGAAACACAATGACAGGTTGGCCAAGGTGCTACTTATCTTCAGCTATAACAACCTGAAACATCTGCCCTGTACAGTATGGTCTCATTGCACAGAAGCATCATGTACCCTTTAACTACACTCTATTGTATCTGATATAATGCTACCTGTCATTCACAACAGTATGATTCATCCTTCATACAGACATTAAAAACAGGTTGACTTAACGTACTAAGACATAAGCTGTGTGCAGCGTGTCTCAGAGAACCAGCTGAGCTTTTCACCGGTGCAGACAAAATACTTCATTTACTGACGCAGATGAAACCTTCACAAAAATACAGGACATGTACCTGTTCAACCTGTTTGGTTCAGAGGTAACCACATTTGTTGCAACCAGTAACAAATTGAGTCAAGTTGCTCTTCAAAAGGGAAAGGGTTCCGATGTGTAAAGAAAGGGTAAGACCATTTCCTTAATCACGAAAATATAAAAGAAGAGGAAAGAGGCTGTTACACTCAATCTTTTGACCACGACACATATTTTTAAATACGATTAAACTGACATGTAATCGGTGGCCTATCAGTCTAATTGTAAACCCAATGATAAGAAATCGCCTCTTGTTGGTATTGTCTGAAAGGCACAGTTCCAAACACATGGCATTGGGGAGAAAAACAAGGCTCTGACCTCCAGGACTCGGATGTAGCCTTTCTCAGCGCTCAGGTGGAGGCAGGACTTTCCTGAGTTGTTGGTCTCATTGACGTTTGCCCCCAAACAGATCAAATCTGCCACCATGAGGTGATGGTTGTGATTTGCAGCATGCAGCAGCGCGGTCTGAAAAAGGAGGCCATTAACATTAAACTACATAATGTCCAATGATTAAAAATGCAGCATAAATTTGATTATGAATGTGTCTGCTTATATCTGTTGGCAAGGCACCAACAGCATTAGACATTTAACACTGAATTGTTATTGATGTGAATGCCCTGAAAATCTGTGTAAATTAAGCTTTACATTTTTTTAAATGAAGGTTCAAACGCATCCTTTACACTTCAGTATGATTCTTTATTGTCCCTTCACATATTGTGTGAACTGAATGAGTATCTGTGAGACTTTACAGTTTTGGTAAAGTATAAAAAATTCTCACATATTGATTAATGTGACATACAATGGACAAAGATTCTGTGAAAAAATAAGTTATAGAGTTTTTCAGTGATCTACATTATTATATTTTGAAGCTAATACTTTTAATTGCAGACTTAATCCATCCAGTTAACCTAATTCATCACAAATATGATTTGTAAACAAACGATAACAGACGATAATTTCCGCGCTGAGTGAGACAGATTTATTATCAAAGTAAAGTAAATCTGAATTGTGTTGAAGTGAAATATACTGTACCATTCCATCAGAGTCTTTAAGGTCCAGGCTGTTGAGTATAGACATCCTTTTAGCGATGGTGTAACCCAGTGCCCTCTTTCCGACACATGATACTTTATGGAGAGACCTGAAGAGACACACAATCCAGCATATTTAGACAGAAAGAAATTCATATGACAAAACAGGTATTTACTGGCAAAAGGCAATTCCCTGACTTGCACCAAACTTACGTTTTGCCATGTTTATCGGTGGTCAGTAGTGTTTCATCAGAGATGTCCCTCATCTGGCTCTCTTCTTTCTGCAGCTGGGCCCAGAAGAACGCAGAGCTGTTCATGTTCCAGTTGTGGTTCTGGGGATCAAGCCACTCCTCCCTTCCTCCACTGTCTCTTTTCACACCTGCAATGCTGGGAGGCTGAAGGCTGGTGTGCAGGAAGCCGAGAGGCGACGGGTCCTGGTAGTACTCCACTTCGCCCAGTGGGTACATGTAGGACTGTGGGCTTGGGAAGCTTTCATCAGACTCGTCACTGTTGTACCCTTTAAGTTGGAGAGAGGACATTGCATGTGAGGAGTGGTTGTAGTTGTTGCTGTTAATATATTCTTCAAGCTCATATTTGATAAATGTGGATCTGGTCTACGTGAATTACCAGCTGGAGACTGCGCAGGGGACAGCAGAGGGTTAGGGGACAGAGTGTGGGAAAGGGAGTGGTGGGTGTTGATGGCCCTAAGATCCTCTTCCAGCACCTCCACAATGATTGCCAGCTCCTCCAGGCTTTTTGTGAGACATATTTTCTGTAAACACGCAAGAGCCAAGGTAAAGCATGCAAGAGTATCTGAAGTGCTGCTCAAAACTGACATGTGATCAGCAGTGATCCCTAAACCCGCTATTTACATACATCTTTGAGGAACCTCCTGGGGGGAGTTTAGATCTGCGTTTTTCAACACTAACCTTGGTGGTCTGGTGTCCTGTGCGAGTTTTGACACGTTTCTTGTCTCCTGTGGAAGAAACAGTGAAGTTTAAATCAAAGAGTAAAGTGCGTTATCCCACAAAGTAATATTGCATTGTATAGTATTGCAGGCTGATGTATTAAAATGTATTCAACTGACAGAATAAAGTACATTATCTGTTAAGGAGAATTAATACACACAACACATAATCTACTATGATACATGTGGTAAATACTGACCTTTGACTGTTTTGCTGAACGCCTCCTGCATTAGTGTGAAGCAAAAAGAAAAGAAAAAGTTATATTAGTGCAGTCAAACACAAACATTTATGTAGATATTGTATGGCTGGACAGGGCAGGTTTATATCTGCATAGATCTACTGTTTAAAAGACTTAAAACGGAAAACTCTTTGAGGTCTGGGATCAGTGGTTCGATCAACCTCCTGCTGCACATATCTGTGGGTTTTATATCGAACCTGCTTGATGTCTACCGGCTTGTTCTATGTTGTTCTTATGTGTAGAAAAAGACCATATGAGGAACAACAAGTGCAATTTGACAAGAGATTTTTTCAAGCTACCGCCATGAGACTTGGCTTGGCTTTTCACCTCACTCTCCTCTATGGCTCTCTCCCTCACACAGACACAAGAAGAAAAGCACATGTACTGTACATTTGTCACACACACTCGCACACCAATCCAAAACTATAACCTGTTTAGGGAGCAGAGGGGAGACATGTTTATCGGGAGGGAACAGGGCAGATGAAATAAGCGCCAAAGTGAGTTTCTAATTCATCCTTTATAGAGCGTTCAGAAAGAATAATAGAAGCTGAGCGTGGCTGAAGAGAACAGCTGCAAGTCCATCGCCTGGCAGTCATTTGTGTATCGCAAGGAAGATGCCAAACAAACAATGGCTATGCACCAAGTCACTGCAGCAGGTTCACAAATTTGTCTGACCTTTTGAAATAGTACTAGCAATGAAGAATGCCACATCTCCCTTCATACAAGAATGAAGATTCTACTTGTCCCTGTTGTAGTCTGCACTACGACATAAATACGACTTTAAATTCATTAGTGGTGTCTGTTGGAACAATTTTAACCTTGCATCACAAACCACTTTGATTTAACAAAACAGTATTTATTCAAACCAGGCAAATACATATTGGCTTTACCAGCAGTTAAATGGAAAGAAATAATGGTGTGATGCTGGCCTACATACTGTAGCCTAGTTCTATAAAGCTGCAGCCCAACAAAGACGCTTAACAAAACAACTGAACAGAGGCAGACCAATAGCGGACACATCACAGGGGATTGGGCGTGTTTGTGGTATGAATAAGTGTGTATGCTTTGTTTATATATATCCCTTATGTTTTTATGAGAAAAGGGTTATCTAGTTTACTTAATGTTGTTCAGGGTGGCACAAAATACAGAAAGTAATACAGGGTCAGGGCACCAAACCAAATCCATTCAATTTACTTTAAGGGTTGGTAAACCTGGAAAGGTTAGCAAGAGCAGGCTACGCTTTGATAAACATGTTTTGCAGTTGAAGGTTTTGTGTTTTGTGGACATGGAAATTTTGGATGCACCATATTTCCATAACTCATTCGCTAAGTTCTGGCTACCGTCAGTGCTTCACCGCTGTATGTCTCCAGTTGAAGACTCGGTGAGAGCAGGGACAGGGTGCAAACAGGCAGGTAGGTTAGTGACAGACGTTTCATTCAGTCTGGTAGTTTAAGGTAGTGTCTAATACGGTCTTGTTTATCAAAGTCCTGCGAAGGCCACAGACACCAGATTTTATTTATTTGTTTTAAGATGACATTTTTATATTTAGGGACATTAACCTCTTAAGAAGCGGGTGAAATTCAACAAAGGATTCAACAAATAAGATTGAAAAAAAAAGAAGCAACTTACCTGCCCTACCTTTAAGTTACAGTGGATTGTAATTATATAATTTGTTCTATCGCTGCAATAATCTAAACAAACTAACAAAAACCCAAACTGCTTCTAATATTTCCTACTTCATTTGGTGAAGGAAGATGCGCACAGCAAACATTGTTTTTACGAGAAAGGTCTTGTGCTTTTTTGAGGAGCCGTGATAGTATGTAAGTAAACATATGCAGGTTTATGCAATGTGGCTGAAAGCACTAAAATGTTGACTCATGTCACTGCTGCACGCTAACGTACAAACTGGTAAAGGCGATTCAAAGCAGCTCAACTGGTTCAACCGTTGGTGCTCCTGCAAGTGTTGGAGTTGCTGTGTGAGATGTTACGGTGGGTAAATGCTGCTTTTGTTCAACATATTTTGGGACTTTTGCCGCCCCGATTGCAGCACAGTCGTTCATTAAATAATATTCTGTCTCTTGGATTTGACCAAATATTATGCCGGTGTGTAAATATCTACCGAGACCCAGCCCTAGTGATTATGTTTATCTTTTGAATTCCCATCGTGAGATATTTACAATTATAACCTCTTATTTTTGGAAAAAACTAATCAGAGAAAAATGTCACCTGAACATTTTGAGGTTCCCAGCCTTGGGCTAGACGCTTTTTCCTCAGAAGATCCCTCACTGGGCACTTGACACGAACTCCGAGGTAGACCTTCTCACTGTCACACGTGGAACGTCTTACACCTGTTGAGGAAACAACACAGTGAGCCTCAGTGGGAGCAGATACACAACGGCGACGCAGTAACACAGTCAGGAGTTTCGGTACACATACAGAGACATGTAGACAAAGTCCACAGAGATGACAGCAACAGTTATCTTGCTGACAGAAAGATCAGTATGATCATGAAATACAAAACATTCCCCTGGTTTTTACTATTTAAGTAAACAAAGTAAATTAATATAGACTGAACATTATCCAACTGCTGTTACAAAGCATTATTCTATCAGTATCACACATACAAAAACAATGTTGACAAAAATATTAAATTTATTTTTAAACCATGGCCCGTTTTTAAATATGTAAGAACAAATGTTTATATCATAAAATACCTCCGTAACTTTTTCCACTGAGGCGGTAAGAACATACTTTCAAATAATTACCATAAAAAGAGAAAAAAAAGAGTAATTTATCCAATTTTGTATTTTCCTATTTTATGCAACCTAATCCATTATTATTTATATGTAAATGTACATTTCTCCCACTACTTACACACAGTGTGGTTATTTCAGTGGTTTATTAGCCACCCCAAGCTAACAAACAATCAAGCTAGCGGGCGAAAGACAAACATCGAAACGTGTCTTCTGACGATCTGTGCACAATAACACTGCTTAACTCCATGTGTGTTAGCAGAACAACAATTCATACCCTGTTTCCTCCAGCGGTCATCCTGGAGGGTGAAGCCCGGGAAAAGCGTGTCCGGCTCGGCCAAGCCCGCCGCGGTTTCCCCGGGAAGAGGAGAGAGCCCCGGGGCTACGTCAGCCGTCTCGTCACCGCTGTCGCTCCTGTCCCTTCTTTTGTATTTTCCTCTCATTTTGAACAACTAAAGCGAAGCTGAAAAAGAAGCGTCGGCACGAACCGTGTCTCTCTCGCTAACTCTCGGCTTTGAGGAATGACAAGTTCGAGCAGCACCTGCCTGAGTGACTGACAGCTCTGCGTCACACCCGGGAGGGACACGCCCCCTGCCGGGGGCCTGTGCTCCACGCCCACTTCACAGGTGAGCGGAGGAAAACAGTGAGAAGCCAGGATCACGCTTCAGTTCACATGAAACCTGCTGTGACTTATTACATTGGTGTCATGTTAACATTTAAAGCACACACACTGCAATCTACATGTAGTGATTTTAAGCCCCAAAGTGAAAGTCATTTCATTTCAGTTCAATGATATTTGTGTAACACGAAAGCGTATTGCATTTACTGTACTTTGATTATCGCGTTAAATAAGAAAAGCAGCGCAGGTTTACTTTTCTTTTATGGTAGGTATCTAATTAAGATTATTAAGTCATTGATTAAGAAAAACAGAGCAGATCCAGCTCCGACAGGGTAGTTGTTACAATGAAAACAATTAGAGTGATAATTATGGATGGATGTTATTAATGAGAGAGGTCAAAATTCATGTAATACAACTACTACTTATAATAATAATAATAATCTAAACACCAATTCTTGCTTTGAAAAAACAGGGGTAAAGCATTGGTGCATCACATGGACAGGGGCTGTCTGCTCCCAACATCTATGTGTTTTCAGAAGAGACAAGTCTTCAAAAGGTTTTCGGAGCTAGAGGGGGACACTCCTGCTCTGTCAATATTTGACAGCTCCTTCCAGCTGTGTAGGGATGGCAGTGTCAGACATGTTTCAGCGATCCAAGTCAATCTATTTATTTAGCCTGCTTGAAATCTAGCCAGATTCTGTGACTTGTCGGTGAGTTCCCTCGAATTGCCTCATTTCAGAGTTCATATAGCGACTGCAGTCTGAGCCAGACTTAAGAGTAATGCTACGGCAGATAAGGAGCATGAGCCCATGTGATTGAGTTCAAGTAGATAATTGCGGACCTAGAAGTCGCAGAGGGGTGAAGTGTGCCTTTCTACTTTGATAAAAGACCAGACACGCCATTACATGTTGGACCATCTTTTAGAGTTTCACTGTGTGTTAGGCCAGGACTCACCAAATGGAGACTACACTGTGGCAGCGAGTCGCACAAAAGCTGTTTCCATTTATAATTGTTCGATAATTATAAGATCCTGGTGGGAAAGAGGCCTGGGAGCATTTCTCACTACTGACCAATGAGTAAACGATGTTGCATATGTAAATTGAACGTTACTGGTACCGCCATAGTGAAACTAGGCTAATAAGTTATAAATATCTCATTGTGCCCTGTAGCATTTCTTTTGGGTTTTCAATGTCAATAGTATAACATCACAAGGGCAACAAATAATTTAGATTAAGAGGAATTTATAGGAAACATATTAATTTAAAAGAAAAGAAAATCAATTTGGCTCAAAATGATGGGGCCAAAAAGAACAATTTCTGGTGGGACTGAGCCTGCAGTCCTGGCTATGGTCCTCCTTCCCATGGGAGATGACTCTGTATTGTTATGTCTAGGTCTCTTACATGGATGGTTGTATGTCTCAATAGTGGTTGTAATGCCTTACAACAACATGATACTGTAGCTCGTTTCAAAATTGAAATAGTTTTTTCGAGAATAGTGAGCTCAAAAGAGTTACAGGAAAGGATAAATTCAGAGAATTCAGAGTATTAATGTGTCTTGAGCATCCAGCCATGGATAGGATTTTATAAATTTGAGCCTGTGATTTTAAGAAGATTTGCCTGTGGAAAGAAGAAAAGAACTCCAACCTGCCCACTGTGGCCTCAAACCGTGAGTGTGGTTAAACAGAGTGAGGTCTGACATTGAGCTATGCTGTAACTACAGCACTACTGTTAAGCCTAACTACTCTTCAACCTTTTTGTAGATAAACTGAGAGAGGGGATATTATAAATATATATATATATATATCGACATAAACATTCACTGTTTTGTGCGATAATGGTGGAATGGGTTACAGTTACATAATTTGAGGAGATAAAAGCATTCCTAACAATCCCATATACCGCAGTCATCACTACGAATTTGTCTATTTTAACACAGAATCATTTGACTCTGGCTCTTTTGGGTTTATGACCCTCCCATAAACTGCACTCTATAACATTAGGATGAATTTAGAGCCGTTGCTTTACTTTTCCCTATATTTTGGTCTCTACCAACTCCTACGGAAAATATATGGCTCTTTGGCTGCCAAATGCTTCACAGTGTTCAGCTTTGCTGTTTTGTGCAAGGCAGGTGGAACTATATGAGTTCATCAGAGCTAAGGGAGATTTGTTGAGCGTTCAGTAGTGCAGGGAAACCCAAAGGGGGTATGGTTCATTCTCCAACGTCAAACAAGCAATTTAAGAATCATCTGACTGTGTCTTATTGCCGCCCCTGACTGCATGTCCCAAGGGGACAACTATAATAAAGCCCCAACTGAAAAAAGCAACCACATTCTAGTGAAGCCTGCAGGGCCAGAGATATTTCTGTCTTTTCAAGTAGTCAACAAACACGGTGCTGTCAAACCTCAAAATTAACTAATTGTAAGTCGCTTTGGATAAAAGCGTCTGCCAAATGACATGTAATGCAATGTAATGTAATGTAAAAAAGGTGACCCTAAAGAGATTATAATCAGATTTAAAATATACCTCACTTTCCTTATTTAACGCTTATTCATTTAGAAATAAATGACAAAGGATATTTATCTTATCTTCCTCCCACAGTCCCCAGACATGCAGAGAATCAAAATTACCAGCATGAGTAAATGTGAATGCTTTCCTGTCTCTGTATGTCTGCCCTATATAATAATACCCTATACACCCGCCACTCTCAAAATGTCAATGCAGATTGGCTCCACCTCCCACCCACAGGTTAAGCTGTATAGATAATGGATGGATGGATGAAAAAATGAATAGAAGAATGTTAAAAGAAATCATGGCGGATGGAAAAAGGGGAAATTATGTACACATGGATGCTTGAACAATGATGCAGATCAATTGTTGCCATGACACGGTTCTTAGACATCATGAATGAGTTGATATTGTATATTTGATGCAGCCGAGAGGTCGATGATGTTGTAGAAGTTGTTGATGATGAAGGAAGGATTCCGAGGACCCAGTAGTTTCAGTGTAACAAAGTTTATTACAAGAAATTACAGGTCGGGACGGGCATCTAGATACCCGGAGACACACAGCCAATAGTGAAAGTCTGACGTGCTGGGGTCTTACACACAGTTATATAGGGAGTTTGGTTCCACCCATGACTTCTGGGTAAAACACATCCCACATGGGATTTCTGACTAAATAAGGACACGTTTTTGTGTCCGAACATGAAGACACACTGGTCAAGAACATTCCTTCTGAGCCCATCTGTTAACTGGTCAGAGATGGTTCCCTAGATCAAAGGTCGTCCCCAAATAGGTAAAGTAAGTAAGACAAACACTTGGTGGACTCTCTGAGAATGTCTGAGTGTCCAAAGGGCAAACATCATAAATGTTTGAACAAGTTTTACTCTAACGAATACACAACATTGACACATTTGAATATGTCTCCACTGTCCCTGATCAGTCTTTCAGGAAAAACAGTTGCAATCTGATGACTTTGAAAGGGGCCAGATGCCAGTTAATTCTCCAGCTGAATCATGTCTCTCTCCAAGAAAGCAGGGTACCAAAAAATAACTGCTTTTGAAAAAAATTCTTTCAAAAGGCTGGTGAGCTCAGTTAAAGACAGATGAGGAATGATTTATAAATAATATCTGCTGCTTTTAATGGATTTAAAATTGACATTGCATAGCACCATCAGTGTCACAGATTAAACACCATCAAAGCTACAGTGACATATAACATACAGTATCTCTCAACAACTAAAGCTAAACTTACAATTTGAGAAACATAGCCCTTGGTTACACATACTGTAGTAGGTCCCTCAGCTCTAGACGAGGACGTGCCACAAGGTCGACCTTATGGAGTAGTGTTTAATACAAGTAATGACAAGCAATCAATTAACTTTAAGGTGTCATGGACAGTTTAGTTTCAGAATGATACTTAGGCTTTTTGGCCTGTTCAAACGAGACGATTTCATTTAGAGCGAGACCTACTCTGAGAACTACCACAACATTTGTCAATCCCTGTTAGGTGGAGCATGTTTTGATATGATATGATCGTTTGATGAAGTGACAACAACAGATGCATGTGTGCAGTTGTAAAATGTGCATTCGAGTTATGGCTCAAGGTGCGAACGCAGGGCGTGAAGTGATTTATTGTGCAGAGCCAAGAGTTACACCCTTTCTGCAGAGGCCCAGACCTCTCATCTCATGTCAGCCTCCCAATGCCAGGAATGTCACCTCAGGGAGTCACGCAGGTGTCTGTGAAACCCTGAGAGACATTACCAGCCTAACACACATGAGCAAAAGGCAAGAAATGGATTTTTATGTGGTCTATGTACACAGATTGTATTAGATTAGATTGATTGATTGGGAGAGGCGGTGGTCTAGTGGCAGAAACTTGGACTATGGGCAGAGAAGGTCTCTGGTTCGACTCCACGGAGAGACAACAAAAGACGAACCTGGATTGATCTGTCCAAAAATCCAAGAGTCTCCCTACCCTGTCTAGTGCCCCTGAGCAAGGCACCTTACTCCCCCAACATCTGCTCCCCAAGAGCCGTACATGGTTGCTCACTGCTCTGTGTGTCCTGCACCAGATGGGTCAAAAGCAGAGATCAAATTTCCCTTAAATGAAATGCAGTGTAATGGAGTATGAACTCCACAGTCTTCACTCTGTGCAAAAACAGTTCAACCAAAGCTAATCCGAGGAGCCCTCATCATACACATGGGCATGTGAGTACTGTTTGTACAGATATGCATGAGACACAACATAACACCGTATGAGAAAAGTAAAAGCAAAGTAAATACCTGAAGTCCCATCAGACATAAAAAATAATCAATCAATCAACCAATCAAATTGTATTTGTATAGCCCACATTCACAAATCACAATTTGTCTCATAGGGCTTTAACATTGTGAAACATCCTCTGCCCTAACCCTCAACAAGAGTAAGGAAAAACTACTAAAAACCCCTTTGACAGGGTAAAAATACGTAAAAACCTCAAAGAGAGCCACATGTGAGGGATCCCTCTCAAGAGCAATAGATGCCACGTGTAGAAAAACATCATCAAGATTAAAGTTTTTAGCAGCAATGATGAGGGTAAACATTTTGAAGGATAACTTCAATACTATATATCAAGCAGTCCTGCTGCAATAGTCTATGGTCAGCAACCAGCAAGATTATGATCCACCATCCAGATCGGATCCTCTATAGTCCACAGTCATTGTCCACTGCGGCCATTTAGGATCCGTCATCAGCTGCCCCCTTGGTCGTGGTCCACCACCATTTATCTGATGCCAATGCGAAACAGGATCTGCCATTCCCACCACGATCAGCCGGCACGACATAGAATCCACCACGCTGGATCCACCACCGCGTCCACAGACCAGGATCCATAAATCGCAATCCATGATGATGTGGCCACAGCTGCGGCCCTGGATCGGTGGGCGATAAGGCACAGAGACTCCGGGGAAGGGGTCAAGTCCGAAACATGTATTGATGTTTCTGCAGACATTTCACAGAAAGGCCTGTGTAGCATCTAAAGTTATAATATAATGGACATTAAGATTAAAAGTGAACTTCATATTCTCCTGGAATTGAGTGGAAGCGTCAAGTTTCTACTCTACAACCAGAGCCAAGGTACCACATCTCAGCTCAACACCTCCAGGATTGTACCAGAGGCCCAGCGATTGTCTTCAATGCAAGACTTAGAAACGTGTTTAATAATCACATACGGAGAGACAACTCCGTAAAAACCTGTTGCGTTGACAAAAGCAGAACACTTAACATGATTAACATAGCTCAGCATTGAGTCTGCCGTCTTTGATGGACTGACAGAGACAATCCTGATATTATCTCTGCCTTGATCTGGAGAAATAGGTCTGGTAACATAGCGTGACAGTAGAGGCGGACCTCAGTGGATTTGATGTTGTGACAATGAAAGTCTTTCGGAATTCTTTGTTCCAGAATTAGAATAGCAATCGGCTGAGTGTTTACAAGTCCGCCCACCTCAAAGAAATAGTTAAAAAAAGTATAAAGGAAGTTGTTTTATTATTTTAACCAATTTGTACACTTTCAAAGATGTCTTCTTGTAAGTCGCTTTGGACAAAAGCATCAGCTAAATGTAATGTAATGTAACCACAAATATGTCAGATCTTTTTTAAACATCCATCAAAAGTTTCCTGACACATAGTAAACAAAATGGAAAGACATATTTAAATGTAATGTGTTCTTTTCGCTTCTCTCTCGTCCTCATCCCACCACCAATCAGTTCCCAGTAACTCTTCAAAGTTTCTATGTGGTCATTCCACCCAAAGCAGACAAACAAATAATTTTTCATGACCCTCATGACAAACCAGGAGTTAGAAATAAATAAAATAAGCAGCAAGTGCAACACCTGAAATTTGATCGTAGAAAAACATAGTTTAGAATAGAATCTAATCTATTCATTGAAAAAGATACAAATATATACATTATTAATTAATATTTACATTAAACTCAGTTACTTGAGTAAATGTATCGATTTGACTTCCGTCAGTGGAGGTGATCGTGTGTAAGCTTGCATGCTGTGTAGGAGGAAGAAGGCTGTGCTACAGACTGTCCAGGAGTGTTACATGTGAGTCAAAGGGCACATACTGGTCAAGGAGCTTACAGTGGTAGAGGCCAAGATAATACCATCCGTCAACTTAACAAGCAACTATCTTATCAGATAATGTCTTTGTGGTGTGTTGAGCCAAGTATAATGCAGTTGGGTTAAATATAAAACAATTTTGTCGGAATTTACAAAGAAGAAACCACAGCTCATCTAGGCCTTTATGTCTTTAAGACAGAATTCCTGAAGTTTGACCACCTGATTAGTTTACTCTGGCCTCATAGATGGTTTCTTTCAATCCCAATAACATGTTTCAGTCTCTTCAAATGTAATCTTTGAATGGTTTTAAAAGCAGCACTAACTTTTGGGTGTATGACTTTAAAGACAAGACCGGAAATAAAGGGGAGTAAGGCTACTTTCAATTGAATTCAACATTTTGAGGGTTGATTATTGAGCTGTATTGGCTCCAAATCGCAATATACATAATTTCAAGGCACTTAACATAGCTAGAACCATCCAATATTGAAAAAATAATGACAGGAAGAAACCTAATGAACGGAGCTATCTGCTTCAATGGGTTTGGGTGAGGAGAGAGACGATAGGGTGTGTTGTCAGTCGTGCACAGACTGGTTTTCATGATGAAAATAATAACACAAAAATAATGCGATACTTACAGCAATAATTGTGTCATTATAAGTAGACCGGATTTGAGCGTTGTTTTCTTTAGATTTAGTTATTCTTCTTGCTGCCAACAAGAAATCAATCAATCAACTTAATGAAAAGTTATTAAATCAATAAGATGTACTTTTTAATACTTTAATGCTCCTGTTTATCTCTTCTGGTAATAGTGTTATTTATTTAGTGTTAATGAACAGCATAGGTGCTTTAAGCATGACTCCTTGGAGTCAGCACGACAGCTGTCACTCAGTGCTACACCGTGCATCATGTTACAGTGACTACCTGCTTAAAAATCCATGAACTCAGCTGCAGTCATAACTGGGTGTTATGAATACTATAGTTAGCTAAATATTCGTGTGATTGACATTTTTTCAAAATCTGAAAATAGAAAGACCAACAACTACTGATTCCAGCAAAAAAAGTAACCTACAGTCCATCGCCATTGACAACAATTCTACAAAACTCGAGTGTAAGCTTCACAAGCAATTGAAAAGGGACACCAAATCACCATAGAGACTTTCTAAACTGTATTAAAACAAGTAAAGCACAGCACCATTATTTGAGAAGGTTTTTACATATAAACCCTCTTTTATTTATTTGACATCCTCACAATCTAACTCAGGGAGAAACACGTGTCCCGCTTTTGCAACCTGTAACACTGACTTTCATCACCTGGCCTCAGGTCTGCCTCGGAATCCTCACATCTCTCCTCAAACCACTGTCTGTCGCAGACTCTCAGGTTCCTCTGCTGGTCTAAAGCTCTGAATGGCCTGTTGTGATGGATATGTGCTAGTCCTTCTTAAATCTCTATGAGACACTCAGTCCTCGCAGCTCGCCTGCTTGTAATATATATGATATCTGAATTGAGTATTCATGCTTTGGGATGATGGAACACCCTCATTGGGCCGGTATTTCATTTCTTTCCAAAGCAGCCCCCTTTTCTGCCTTTCACATGTACAATACATCCTTTGTGAAAGAGTCATTTTAATGTATGTGTTGTGCTGTAAGCCTGTTATCTTCACCCTTCTACCTTCTTTTAATTTGAATCTTTACGCAGAGCTCGGTTGACGTTACACCGGGTTTGAAATACTGTATTTATAGAGCTTGCTTTGTGTTGCCTAAAGGCAGCTCTATCTTCAGCTCTTCTGCTCTTCTGCGCTTCTACACAACAAATGCTTTTATTTGGGGAATATTCAAACTTTGACTATTCCCCCCCCGATTTTTCAACAAAATCATCTCAATGCAGTTTGGCTGATCAGGACCGTGAAACCACGTCTCCAATGGCTGCTACAACCAAACCTACAGCCTCCTTTTGCATCATCTTCCCATCAAGCTGCATTCGAAGCGAGATGTGGTGCTTTAAGGGCAGTGGGGAACAGTTTTTGTCAAGCTCTCTGGCGCCATCGAGTGTTTCTGAATATTCCTACAAGGTCGTCATTTGCTCAGGCTGTAGTCATTAGGTTTTACCACCAGGGGTCAGTAGTGCATATGATTTTGAAAAGTGTCTGTTCCTGTATTGTTTGGGACACTCATGGAAGTTCTGTTCTTTTATTTACTCTTTATTCTCAATCTGTCTGCTTTGCTAATATGACGTTTAACGTGTCAAAATGATGTTGATAGTCTTTCAACTGGTGTAGCAACAGTTTAAGTAGTGGGTTTTCCTCTATACACACATACACACAATGAAACCAAGGTTCTGACTGATAATAGACAAACGAAACATTGTGTGCACCACTATGTCTTGATAGAATATGAACCAGGTTGTACAGTGTGTGTGCAGAGTGTTAATTCATGCTTTACTTTGTCAGTAACTTGACAAGTCCTCACTTGTTTAGAGGTGCAGGTTGTGTTCATGAAATGAGTTTTTGTGTTGCTGAGGAATACTTTCACTGCAGCCCAGGGCAATGTTTTTGAGTCACAGGTGGTTGTAACGCACCTTTCTTCTCGGTTACTGAAGACTATTCAACAATGCACTGCTTCCTCATATCTGCCTTAACCATCCAACCCCTTTAACGTTCTCAATTAATAAATAACTAATGAGACTGTTCTGACCCACATGGAAATTTAAAGTTCAAAGCGTGTGTCCAGTACAAACCTAAACCTCTGTTACACTCACATACTAGCGATAAACCACACACCATTCAAATATGAGTTACTCTTTCACGCGAACTCATTCTCCCTTGCATAACAACCGCAAACATTTTTGATTAACTGCTCAGGCTTTTTAACTTCAAAGCTTCAAGTTGTCCCCTGAGCTAATCTGGCCTATGACTCATCTACTGGTGGAATGCTGAAGTTTCATAAAAATCGTTTTTCGCCCTTGTTCGGTGTTCCTCTGTAATAATAGGATAGTGGGACAAGTCCGTGCAGCATGTGAGCAACCTGTCTGCCTGCCCTGTGCATGTGGTAACCTGGCCTGGGCAGTTCTGTGGGAAGCTGATATTTAACCAAGATAAATAGTGAAAACACCTGGCACAGTTACCCATACCCTTACTCAGAAACCAAAAAGGGAAGTTCCATAACTTCCTGAATATGGCTGCCACCCTGGGGGATGTCTTAAAGGATTCAAGATATAACATTTTATTTTTGAACTATGAAACCTAAAGCTATTACTGTGTTTTGTGTCTTGTCATTACAGGCCATGTGTTTGTTTCTATTTTATAAATGTGCAGTGTTTTTGCTTGCACTGCAGGACTGCTGCCTCCTCTGTGTCAAAGGAGGAGATGAGTTAAGCTTGAAGACACGTGTTGATCCTGCTGCTGCAGATTCTGCTTGAGGTGGTTTCGACACAGAGGACCTCAAACACTGAACAGAAACAAACCAAGACCGTGAGGTAGGGAATAGGCCATTGGTTCGATTCAGTAAAAAAATACTGCAAAACCTTCCTGAAAACAAAAAGGTTACTTAAGTAAAAGTATAAACTTGACATCATATTTAATCAAGATTGTCACTTAACTAGAATGTGAAGCAGTCTAATGAATTAAAGGAGTAAAAAGGACAAAACGTTTCCCTGTCAAATGAAGTGAATTGAAGTATAAAATAGAAGAAAAACATAAATAATCTGTTAGTGTGTTCTTCCTTTATTCTCCACCAGGCCTCAGAGCAGAGGGTATTACTCACTTTGTTACTATTACTGTCATTATTAGGTTAGCTTGTAAAATCTTATTCAGCACACCAGTTTAATCTTAAAGGTCCGGTGTGTTGGTTTTAGGAGGATCCTAGAGAAAGGGTGTTAGGATATTCATAATATTGTTGTCTGTAGTCTGCATCCTGTAAGTCATGAAGCATCATGACTTACAGGAGCCCAGAATGGACAAATTAAACACTGGCTCTAGAGGCTCTATAGAAAGCCATTTCTGTTTTTAAGGTTATTTTATGGCCACCATTGATACTCCTACACACTGGGATTGGGGTGGTGAGGCGAGGGGGGTTACAGCTGTTCACAAGGTACAATTTCACCACTAGATGCCACTAAATCGTACACACTGAAAGTATTGGTAGACTTTTGTGGCACTTTTCAGGTTGTAATTGTGTCCCCCCCATTTCCAAACATGAAGGAATCTGAATATTTTAAGCAAAGCTCAATATAACCCAGCACAATACAAAAACACATATAACTCTGACTTCACCCACAAAGGGAATGTTGAAATGTAGGGAAAGCTGAACACTGCATTCAATCTGAAGGTAGGTGTCTTTAATTAAGTGGCCAGGGAGTGTGCTTGACCTTGGCCTGGTGAGCAGGTAAACAAATGGATTGATGCTCCTTCTCCTGAATTTAAAATTTTTTAGTAGCAGGTGAACTATACACCGCCCCTGAATTGTAAACTTTCTTTGAATTGTCTTCATTTCCGTTTTGTTTCCATCACTATGTTCTGCTCCTTGTTGTGCTACATATAAAGCAAACACTGTTAATGAAAGATGGAAGGACCTTCAATCGAAGATGAGTGATTTTAATATCTCTCTGTGCACGGGTCATTTCATTGCTTGTGAGATAAATATTAACAGAGACAATTGTCTCCGGGGACTTTCCAGGTGTGTTTCAAATTTCTTTCAGCTGTTATGATTGTATCATTACATTTTGTAAAGCAGTAAGTGAGGGCTAACTATTCATTTCTCTGTCGCATTTTTTTAATGAACTTATGAACTTCCAAGCTTAGCCTCTCAGTGTCACAAGGGAGCACTAACACTAGCTGCAGGATTTTCTTTTGTCTTCACTCTGTTTGTCCAGTTATTTAACAGCAGCAGCTGTGCAAGCACTTGCTCTCCTCTGCGTGTTTCTGTGAGGCCAGCTGAGGTCAAGTCTGGATCCTCTGCACAGGTGGAGGGCCAACCAGCACTGCCATCTCACGGTTCGACATGACAACGTGCACATGATTGCTAAGCCTATACTGTGTATGCACTAGAGAGAGAGAGAGAGAGAGAGAGAGAGAGAGAGAGAGAGAGAGAGAGAGAGAGAGAGAGAGAGAGAATGTGAGGGAAAGTAAGGCACGTGTTGAGTCAGTCGGTAAAAGATTAAAGTGAAGCCATAGCCCCCAAAGTAGATTGGTTTGCCCTGCAGGTTGAAGCGTGTTTATAGGTCCTGTAAGGCCTGGCATGTACTCACAGGCCAACCATGAGGGCCTGGCATGCAAACACACACACACACGCACACACACACACACACACACACACACACAGACACACACACAAACAAACAAACATTGTAAGTTTGAGCGACACTTATCTGGGTAATTAATGCATTCCGTAGACCCTTACCTCAACCATCACAATTAAATATCTGACCCTACTTTACCTAACCTGACCAAATCTGACCTAAACTGAACTTATCTGACCCGTAGAAGAAGCTATGCAGCCTTCAAGATTGTTGGAGTCCGTTCTCTATTGGCAATGTGTAGGAAATGAAACAAGCTCCATGTATAGCAACAATGACATTTAATAACCATTTTATCAAAATGTCCTATATACACATTCAGAAGACATGGCATTAAAGTGGAGTCTGATTTCCTTATTCTCCACTGTCTCACATTTCTTTAAATAATCTTCCCTCCCCTGTGTTCATCATGGCCGTTGACTGTGTGTGTCTGCTGCTTGGGGCTGAGCAGGAACTGGTGCCCACCGATGCCCACCGATAGGGAGTTTTTAAAACATTAAAGCTTCCCTCTCTTAAGCCAAAACCATAAACTGTGCGACACCACAACCCCCTGAAGTGATGAGTGGAACTGCACAGTTGGTGCAAGTTTGTCACTATGAGACAACTGTCACATTGCACCTTATAATTTTACCTTTGTGTAATATATATTATATATTATTATTTATGAAAATAGTTAGTGCAGCTTTTAATCGACTTTCTTTAGTTGTACTCCTATTTGCCTGAAGAATGATTAGATACTATTAATACTGTTATGATTATTGGTTCTATAGCGTATTCCTCCAAGCCTTAACTATAACTTACTGTATAGGGCTTGGGGTAAGACAGGAGTAGTATAGTGCCATATGTATACTATATTCCGTATATAATTACCATTAATTTGATTAAATAAATTCTCTAACATAAAACTGAGAAAAATCTACTTTCAAAATCTCCATCACGAATAAATCTCACCTAACATCCTTCCATTTTTCAGATAGAATGTTGTCATTTCAAACTTTTTACAATCTATTCTTACATAGCCATTATGACAATTCCACCTCAGATTTTAACTGTCTGTTTTCAATAGGAGACACTTGCTTTTAAAATGATTACAAGTGACCACTGGACTCACCAGCCTTCACTTAGTCTGCTGGGTTTCCCTCGGCCTCATTCACCAATTACAATTTTATAAGAACAACTCCAGATTCAACATGATGATATTCAGCCCCGAATCTATAGTGAATCTGAATGGGCACATAAACTGCTGCACTTCCATATACACATTACTCCTTTTTAAAAACTCACCACATGTCAGCAGGACAGCTCTTGTAGGACCTCTAGAGGAATGTGTGTGCACTGTTGTGTCCTCCGCTAAAAAGGCCTCAGGCAGCTTCTCCTTTATGCATTAGGTGTTATCTGACCTGATCTGACCTATGTTTACCCTCGACAGTGCTAAGCTGTCTTTTGTCTTTGCCATTGTTATTCATTTTCCATACGAGTCAGTGCCATCAGAGAGCTTGAACACGGGGTCACACGTCTGAAGGAGTCACCTCACATCTTTTTTAAATATCAGGTAGTCAGTCTTGGAGTTATTCATGAGCCACAGTGCCGTTGCAGGCGCTTGCGGTTGGCATGAGGCTGAGATAGGGATCATGTGTCTGTGGGTCAGTGGATGACGATAGGGACCCAGGTCCTCAAAGTCTACTGAAGAGAGCGGAGATACGATCAGTGCTGGGACCCAGCCCACAGGCCAAACTGACAAATGGGCCTCACACTGACAGACAACTGTTGCTCACTTTTCATGTTTCAGTCGTTCTCTTTCTACGCCCTCCACTCTCTCTTTCACACACTCCTCCAGGCCGGTTATCTACACTCTGACAGACGCACACTGCCGAAGCAAACCTACACAACTGTTACATGAACACAGTTATGAACTATCACCAAGCAGAGCTCTCACATCTTCGAAAACCTCTTTGCCTCTGCTGTCTACACACACAGCCACACTCATTGCATCCCAAAAAGTTCGAGTGACATTGTGGAGTGCTGGACGGGCTGCCATTAAGGTCAAAATTGCAATTCGTATTCTTTTCTCTCTGTCTTTTGAAGATCCGAAAGGGATGGAGGCATTATCAGGAATAGGCTCACACTAACCTGCGTGATTAAAATGTTTACTTTACATCTTCAAACTGATGAAATGCATTGCTTTCTCATCCTTACTGACTGTAATGATCAGTCAAAGATGTAACCCACATTCATCTGTATGTCAAAGATGAAAAAAGTGTCATTTGCTACGTTTTTAAAACCCACAATTCAAAATATGATCCAAACTCGTCAAATCAGTTCGAGCTGATCCTTCAGTTTGGCAGTGAAAACAACAGACGTATCGGGGCCAACACTCATCAAAGTGTCTGCATGTGTTTTCGGAGCGTTGCTAGTCAGTGAACCTTGAAGAACATGCAGGTGTTTCCCTCCTGCACCGCTACTGAACGTAGACCAACCCACGCAGGCCAGTTTCAGAACGCAGCATTAGCCCAAGACTGAATTTAGTCACCGGACTTCTGCAGCTGTCCTCTGTGCCGATGGTGACAGTACATGTTTGAAAAAGAGAAAAAAAAGGCGCACAGGTTATGATGATGATGCCCTCCAGAAATGTTCAACATCAGGAAAAGTTTGAATAATTATTTACAAACCATTCAAATTACACAGCAGAGCTTTCATCTATGCATTTTGAAAGACTTTTCTTTTCTAATGTTAAAATGCCAGTGTGTAAGTCCTATTGAGTCACCACTGCCTTCCAAACGACTTGTGACCTCACCCTTGTGTGTTCACAGTTAAACTCAGATTTACGGTGTGCAAGAACCAAACAATTATCATCAGGTGACATGTAGTAGTTCTCAACCTGTCGACATGAAACACTTTTTCCCCCTCTTTTCTGTTTGACTATGTTTAACTCCAGATAAAGAGGTTAATGTTTGAACTGAGGAAAACACTTTGACTGCAGTGGACACTAATGACAGTCTATCTCTAATGGAGTTTGTGTATGATTTTGGACAGATTATAATCTAATATGCCTGTTTTTTCAGATGATGGTCCTTACAAAAATAATCACAAATTATTTTGACCTCCATAATTGTCTTTTCTTGAGTGATAAACGTTAAATATAAATCTGGAAATTTCAATTTTCAATTCACAATATCGTTTTTTGTTTTGCAGAAGAATCTTTGATCTTGAGCTAACTGTTTTCCAAGCCTCAGAAAGGGGAAGTTGACCACAATATAATGACTGTAAAGACAACTGCCTGTTGCCATCTAAAAACACAGGCTGTATGAAGTTATTATTTCCGGGAGGGAAAGGGGTATAATTTTTTATTGACACATCATTTATTAATGTTATGTGTGAACCATGGTCTATAGGAGACATTACAACGCATATACACGTATCTAGATTTACCTACAGGCACTAACTTGAGCTGCTTAAACCAAACACTTTAAAATTAAAAGGAAGTTTAGTTTATACTTTTGACAGCAATTCTTTTTATACCTCAACTCCATATGGATTTTGATAAAATAGACTGCAAACACATTATACTATTATTTTAGTTTTCTCATTCCATAAAATGTTTTGCCTTCACAAAGTTTTTTTTTTTCATTATCTTTTTCCGTTCAGATTTCTCCACATCACAGTGACCATCAGTTCTGCTTAGTCCAGTTTGGTCTTAATAGGTGAGCTGCAATGTCCCCAGTCGTCTTTCTCTTGCAGTGGCTACATTGATGCTTGTTGAATGGCCTTGATTCTCTGTCATCAGAATCATCAGAGCCAGTGTCGAGTCCTCGGTTGATATGTGTTTCATCTTGCTGCAACCCGTTCCTCCCTGTATCCCTAACCAGTCCATGTTTGTGATCCTTACCCGAACCTCAAACAGCTTCTATGCATGCAACCTAAACATAAAGCCGCCATAAAACCCCAACAAAACACCTTTCTTTTACACTCTAAACTTTTGTTTTTGCTCTCAGGCGGTCCGAGGTCTAAGTGTGTGTGAGTGTGTCTGTTTGAGACCTGGGGAGAGGTTTCAGTTTGGTGTGGTGTCTGATGGTCACCCTTTGTTGGATTATACTGGCTTCTTCATGGTATAATTTTTTGACAGGTTGTGAACCTCAATGAGCACATTGACACTGACTCACTATTTTCAGGCAGAGATATTTTGCTCAACTGAAGTTTATTGTCTTTTATCAAGATCTACTGATTGTGCAGCACGCAGACAAAAGCTTGACTCATTCTCCATTCACATTCCTAAACAGGTCAGTGTGGGCACGCTCTCCTGCAGCCAGGTAGATTAGCTGCAGGGCTCATAGCTCTCCCACGTTTAATCCTCTCCAGTCGTGAACTCATAAATTCAGGAGTAGATTTAGAAAACGTATCGATTTTGAGCAGTGCTTCCTGAACAAGCCCCAACTTATATTAGCAAGTTCACCTTTTTGCCTTTCAAGCAGGAGTGTCTTGAGTTTTCATGTGGCAACCTTAGATCAATATTTCAAATGGCTGGGTAATTATTTGTCTTTATGCTCTTTATGTTTCCCCTAAAGGCTTGTTTGTGATATGCATGAACGGCGTTCACCGTGTGACGGATATCTTTCACATTCAGTCACAGTGCTGTGAGGGAGGGCAAGGGCATCGTGAGCTCAGAGAAAACACTGGAAGCAGGCGCAAACAGCATTGAGAGATTTGCTGACGAACACATAGAAAGCCAACGACTCTTCATGTTGTATAATATGGGTTGAATGAACCTGTGCATGCAATGACATGAAAAAAATTCAATGGTTTTAGAGAGTTACTTTTTGACTTACAACAGTTCTTCCCTCAGCTATTCTGTGCAGTATAGGGTTAGGGTTATCAGTTTTTCCCCCCAGATTTTGATACACTAAGGCTTAATATTAACATTGCATTAGACTAAGGTAATGAATAATGAACTTATATGCAGGGGTAGACCCATTGGGGCACTGGCCCCTGCCCACCTACTAAGCTTGTGGGCCCCTGGAGTGCCCCTGACCTGTCAGTAGTCATCAAAACACCATTTTCCATAATTCTCAATCATCCTCAGCTGTGTTTGATTTTGTCCTCCATTATTCTTTTTTAAATGTTATATCTCTCGTACTTATGATTCAACTTACATAGCACCAGCAGTGAAACTAGATACATGAGGGAGATTTGTGGTGGAGGAAACTGTGACATCCCAAGGGGACTGTTCGCCAGTTGTTATAAAGAACGTCAGTCAACCCGCCACTTTGATTTTCTTCAGTTTGACGATACTGTATTAGCGCGACAAGCAGAATGCACTGGGACAAACGTAAGTTCATCTCATCATTTGCTGTTTACATGAGATAAACAAACCCTAATGTTGATTGTGATTGATATAACATTTACTGATGTAAAGTGTAGGATTTGCGTGTCTAAACTAACTTTAACTTATGTGAAGGTGGTAAAAAAGTTTCAAAAATCTAAATATTTTTCACTTAAACCTTTGTACGGTGTGTTAAATTCAGTTTTCACTTGAGGTCTACATGAAATTATGATTCCTTCTGATATGGCTTTGTATACTCATGGTTGAATGCAGTTAATGGAAGTCGCTTTGGATAAAAGCTTCAGCTAAATAATATTTTGAGAAGCTTACATCTAATTTAAATCAATTTCTGACATTGTTTGTAATCATTTGTAGATAATGTTCTGGTTGATTACTACAGGTGATGAGTTGTTACTCGGACGAAAACATTTGATTTTGCTGAACTTAATTTATTTTCATAGTTATAACTTAATCAGGTGAAACTGATTCGTTTAACACAAGTTCTTGCTCAATAGATAAACGTGGTTTGTAAAGCCATAACCTCAACACAACCGGTGGCTCTCCCACCATAACCTCCCTAACCGAATGATCTGGGGATTTCTGGAACCCTAACGATAATCCTTCTGTGTTGAACTGTGTCAGGATCACTTTTGAAGCTAGTGTGTCAGTCTCTTTTGGAAAGAGGAAGATGGTATTTTGAAAGTTGGCTCCATTCTGCTATTGGCTTGTAATCTTGATATGCAAAATGTTGACAGACCTCTGCCACAGCAAGAGACGGCACAGCTGTGGCGCTTCCTCTTTTGCGTTTTGTCTGTGTGCTCATGTGTAAGTTTGACTTAAAATGGAGGGGTATGAAAGACAACAACATCTACTGTTAAAATGTCAATTTCCGAGATCTTATACAGTACCATCCACCTAACTTTACTTTTGTACGATTTATCTTTGGGGGAGGGTTTGCACTGTTTTTTATATAAATCACTTTTCATGATGAGAACCACACCCCTGTTTGCAGCACACTCCTTCAGTCCTTCGCCAAAAATCTTTACAAATCTGTTGTTAACATTGGCTGTGTGACAGCCTTATTTCCTGACCTCACTAGAGTTGGTGATGAACATCCATTGTGAGCAATCTTAAAATCCCACGCCAGCTTCCTTCTCTACCAGTCCTAATTTGGTGAAGGCTGTTCTCCTGTGAAAAGCAACACCACAGGGGATTTGTGCAGCTGCTTATTACAAACATCTTATTGTTAGGTAACCTCTAGGGCTCATTATTATGTCAGAGGGGAAGTCTGGTGACCTGTTATATTACACTCACAAAGTCTGCATTAGGAGGAGGCTGGTTTGGACGAATGGGTCTACAAATCACATTGTTTTCACCATGTCAACAAGCCTAATGATTAAGGAATCCTCGATTGACCTCTCCCCTGGCCTTAGTATCATACCAAATGGCATTTTAACCTTCTATTGAAAATGGGTGGGCTTATCAGTATAAATAAACCAACAAAAATGTACACAAGTAAAAGTTTCATATATATTTTCTACTTTCCACTTGATAAAGTTAGTACTTGCTTTTAAATATACTTAAAGTATTAACAGTTAAAGTACTTTCTGAGTCTAGCCTATCCCCGGATACAATGGTTTACTACATCCATATTGCTGAGTCTCTTTTGAATCCATTTAAAGTGTTTCTTCTTCAGTGATGCACATTATAAAAATGTATTGGAGTACAAAGTACAACCAGCGTGGGTCTACAGGGATGTTGGAAAAGTGATGACTCACCTGATCTCAACCCTGTTGCACCTAGGGAAGACTTAACACAGACATGTAGACATCATCAAAACAATGCTGTCCATCTAGAGACAAGTAGAATTAAAGAACGGGAAGGTATTACTCTGGCTTAATTATTTGGCTTGACCTATGTACTGAACCTCTATATCCTAGGCAACTGAAATATACTTTCAAAGTATTCCACAAACTTGTATTCACAGCTGTAAAACACTTCAGTCCCTCAAGATCAAACCCGAGCCTGCATTCTATATTGTTTTTCATGTTTAGTCCTTTAATGGGATGCCAATCTCATCGATCTCTTTCATTTTATATTTCATTCAAACTGTTTTAAATTGTAATTAAGGTTACTCTTTGACACCTACCCACATACTTGTCATTATTTATTTACAGTCGTTTTGGCTGTCAATTATTTTAAGATCTTGTTGGCAACATTTAAAATAAAGTTTTTAATTAATTCTCAAGTTTATCATTCATAAGAAAGGAGAATATATGGAATTAATTGACTTCATTAAAAACTTCCAAATTCATGCTTGACCAATTTCATTGTAGATCCTCACCGGTCTCCTGCTCTATCACAGGGAGAGATGGAAACAACAGTAACAGGATGAAGTTCAGAGGAGCAGGCAGGGAACTGCCTTTCGGTGAAAGTTAACAAAACAATCAGGAATTCATTCTGAGCTAATGATTGTCGGCCATATAGGTGCAATCACTGAAACAGAGACAAAAAAAACGGTTGAATAACATTTGACCAATTCAGTGACAAAAAACAGCAGATGTGACAAAACAATAAATTCCACAAACTTCTGTCTGTCTCGCTGTTAGCTGTTAGTCTCTCTGTTTGTCCAGCTATAAATGGAAAGCATTTAATCAGTTTCCTATTTGCATGTCTATTGTTCATTTACCAGGAAAGTGCAGTACAGAGTTTGGTGCGATTTGGACACATGCTACTATCAACATGGGTCCAATTTGAAAATTCAGGCGACCAACGTGCTGTAGCAGTAAGTGGGGCGGGGCAGTGTGGCTCCTGAACATGTCTTCTTCTATATCGTCAGATAGCATTTTTTATTTTATTTCACCATAGCTGATTGAATTTGGGTCTGAAGATTGAATTAATTGCTAAACTCTGTAAAAGCCAACGTGTGATGTCAAAAGAGAACTCCTGAATACTTGTATAAAAAAATATGTGAACAGTAATACAGCAAATTCTGTTTCAGTTTATGAAGCTCTGGAGCAGGCTAGAACAGGAGAACAAAAGAAAAAAGAAAAAATAGAGCTGAGTAGCTGGTTGTTTGTACTGTTGTATTTAGTAGTACAATAGCTATTTGTATTCTTGCCATTTGCCATTTTCGGTTCAAATGCATTGTAACAAAAATACCACATTCATCTTTTCAAATTGTAATAATGCATGACTTTACAGTTTCTTCAATCCGACAGCATCCATGGTTCTGAATTCTTTCAAATATTTAGCATTTTCTTCAGCAGTTTCGACCTACTATACTGAAATACAACTGAAAAGAACTTTATACACAATTTCAAATATTCTTCTCAGGAAGTCTGAGGTTTCAGGGACACAGAGCAGGTTTACTGCTGAATGGAGAATAAGTCAGTCAATGCCTACAGTGTATTGTGTTTTTCATTTGGGCTCTTGATTAGTTCTCTCGTGCAACCTAACACCTGCTTGTTGAGCTGCAGCTCCGCTCGTCAGTTACCAAATCAATAACAAAACCCTACTGAGTGATCTCATGCCAGTAGTCCGAGTCAATGTTTGAATGGGCCTGAAATTGTACGACAGAACAGCAGCCACATGGGCAGATCAGACTTCTGTCGGGTTTTGGTTTAATCGGACCCAGAGGCAGACACGGGAGTGGAAAAGCTAATGGCTCTGTAATGATATTTGCAGGGGGAATGGTAATTTATGAGTCAGGGGGAAGACAGACGAGCAGAGAGAGGAATGGAGAGTCCTGGAGGCAGATTGTAGTGGTGGTGGGGGGCATGGCAGGTGGTGGTAGGTGACACTGGAAACAAAGTCCCTGGCCAAAAGAAAGAGTATTATGAACATTAGAAGTTTGCAAGAGTAACTATAGTATAGCAGTTTGTACAAAGCAGCTGGTACCACCTGAGCTGGTATAGTCTGGCAAGGAATGGCAGAAGACCAGGGTATTTGCATTGCAGGGTTGATGAGCAGATGGAAGGTCTGAGACTGACCAGGTGCAGCAGAAGGCCGTGCCCACAAGTCACAAACACACGCACACACACACACACAAACACCCACCCACACACACACACACACACACACACACACACACACACACACACACACACACACACACACAAACACACGCACAGGGAACACACAGGTGAAGTGGGGACACCGGGAGAACACAGGAAAAACCAACTTCGTTCTTAACTGCTTGTAATTGGTGCATCTTGGCCGGTGTCTCACTGTATTCTATAATCAAACCTTAAAGTTCATGGGAGGATGAACAAAACAACCCTATTCCTGTGCGTACACGCCACAACATTGGTTCTGGCTTATGTGTTCATATTTACTAATTAGATTTAGTCACATTTTTATGTAATTTCCACAGGATGTTTTTTCATTTTCTGCTGGGAGTGAGTTCACATCAGTGATCAAAGACAATATCGAGGTAAATCTACATAAGGCAGTACGCTGTGATATGGAAAGTTCAGTCTTTTTCAAAGTTATTTTTTGCAGCTTATCCTCAGAGAAAACGAGCCACAGGGCCATTAGTTAACCTGTAGATGGTTGGATAGCCGAGCATTTGCATATGACTGCTTATGAATTATGTTTCTTCTGGGTTCAACTTAAATTTAGCTGGGATAGTCTCTCTCTCTCTCTCTCTCTCTCTCTCTCTCTCTCTCTTCACAATATGGAAACAGAGATAAACAAGACAGGGTCAGGAAGATTAAGAAGTGGGAGCAATCCAATGATGTCCTGTTGACTGGGATTTGCTGGTCATGGGGCTGTTTAGGCTCACATCCATCCCCCTCCATCTACTGCGTGTGTGGGGAGGAAGACGTCATGTCTCTGTTTGATTTATATCCCTGGGCCGTACTGACCGGTGAAATTGCTGTCGGATCTGACCTTCATTGCTGTCGGATCTGACTTCCCCTCATGCTTATACTTGCAGGAACTAACAGGTTGTAGGCTTTGAGTGTTCTGGTGCAGGAAGACCATTTAGCCTCAGGTCTCCGTCAGTGTGGCTCCACCATCAACTGGTGGTATTTCCTAGAAAAGAAACTGTCAGCTCTAACGACCGCAGGGTTTACAAAAAAACAACAACCACAGCCGATTCCTCAACAGACCCTAAAATACAGCCAACACAATATTATTTAAATATTTAGTTGAGTTGGATGAAAGTGACTCTGAGTAATGTTTTTGTCTTTTCTGTCACAAAGTGCTCGTTGTGGGAACTGTAGGGTTTCCCCTCTATATTATTTTTAATATCTATTAATCTATCTATTGTAAGAGCCTTTTGTACTTGGAACACTTTTGCAATACATATCTATATATATATATACGTATATATGTATTTTGACATAACCCCACAATGATGTCTATTAGAAGCTGATGAATGTATGGTTTTATGTTCAGTATTAAAAAAGAGTTATGATGAAATCGTGCTTGTTGAGGTTTACAGGTTGGCTCAAGACAGCAGAAGATAATTGGAGCCATGAACCGACATTGTAATTCCACAGTGTCTCTTTCTGTTCGTTCTCCAGCACCAACACCAGCACTGACCAGGTCCAGACCATATCAAGGTGTAAGAGTAAGGGACCCAGTCAAAGAGCTGCTGAGGAGGAAGAGGAGTCTGGAGTCGCACGGCACCAAGACAGCCCTCTCTGCTGCGGTGAGGGCACTGTGACACATGACATTACACAGAGTTCCTTAACTGTCTACATTTGATATATAATTGCTTTTAATTTACCTCATAGAATCCTGTAGAGAACCTGTTATTATCACACAATTCACATTTAACATCTAAAGTGAAGTTCAAGTCAAAATTAATGATTTATGTATTGTTCCTCATTCATTTACCTACTGACACTTTTATGCAACAGAACCTCAACCTTTTCCAAATAACCTGGAGCACGTTGTCCCCTGAAATTTGATGAGTCATTAAACAAATTTGCAGTGGGTGGTTTATTGTAACCATTTGAATATAGAGCAATGGTAACTTAGTGTCATGCACTGATGGACTAATCTGACACTGCAAATCAATGCCATGTGAGATTTGCTGTGTTTGGAAAGGGCAGAGGATGCAGAAAATACACTAAGAACGAGCGTTTATGAAATCAACAAGAAGAGTTATGCTACCAAGTAAAGCAAAGGTGCAGGATTGACTTTGTCAGGCACCTGTCTGTGACAGGTTTGTCTTGATTACTTTTTCCTGGGGGGGGGGGGGGGGGGGGGGGATTGTTAAAACAGTCTCCATGGCAATCAACATCTGTGCCAATTTTCAGTCCAACGTGCCCACTGGATATTGTCTGACAATGTTTCACTTCTAATAAAATTGCCTTGATTACGTTGAGATGATTTAGCAGCCTCATTCTCCAGGCTGATATTCTTCACTATGACGGAAAAAAATGAACCCGATGATCTTTATGCTCTCTCTCGCTTTCTGTCTCGCAGACATCTAAAGATCTGCACCAGACGCAGGTTGTTGGTTGTGGAGGTGAACTCTGTTGAGATGATGTTACAGAGTTGTTGTGTTGGGAGTTATTTTACCAAATGGAGCAACAGGGCATTCTGAATAACTGGGAAATCGGTTTGTGTCAGGAGAGGAGCAGTCAGGACCCCATGATTGTCCCAGAGCAGAAGGGGGATTTAACCTTATATAATCCAGGTGTTTTTCCATGACGGTTACAAGCATTCCCTCTATGACTCCAGGGCTGGGCACACAGCCCTATGCAAAATAACTTGCAGCCTTGCCAGAGAGCCCTCCCACATGCTATGTATTACTCCTCCACACCAGTAGAGGACCGACACGACACGTTCACACAAACATGCACATGCACAAACTGTCCTCATACACACCCTGCCATGAGAGAGAGAGAGAGAGAGCGAAAAACATGAAACGTGACTTCAGTATGTGAGGAGAGAAGTGTTATCATGTCTCTGCCATTTTTTTCCATCTTGTGAAGAGGTAGATGAGTAGCTGAACACCACCCTGCAAAAAAGCTATTGTCTTATGTCTGATTGTACATGTCACTGTGAGGCAAGAAACTCCAGGAAATCACCTAGCCCAGCCAAGAAAAACAATAGCTGCAAGTTGTTGTTTTTAACACCTACGCTCAAACAAATAATGTATGAAATATACTACTTAATTGAAGAGCTTAAAGGTGCCTGCAGGAGTTTTTTTTTCCTGAGCCTTAACACGTTGTTTTTGTGCTTAAACCTTCATCATAGGATTGTCCCGTGAAAAAAGGCTCAGTTATTTACTTTTCATCTCTGAAGTTTAACAGTTCTATGGCTTAGGCCATCTGTGGTAGTATCTGCATATGTCTGCCAAGGCTGGTTGGCCACTTGATTTCTTGAGACGGGGTCCAATCCCAGCTAACATTGGGTGAGACACAAGTAACTGTAATCCTCACCATGATAAAGAAAAATCCTGGAGCCACCCTTTTATCCAGATCTGCTCCAAAATGTAATGGCTTCTTCCCTGGCTCGTGCTCCACCCTTCCAGAGAATTTTATGGAAATGGATGCTGCAGGTAGTTATAATCCCGCTGATAGACAGGTAAAGGGCAATGAAAAAAAAACGCTTGGGGCAGGCTAAAAGAAAACAGCTTATAAAAACAACCAGTTGATTCAGATTCAAATGTTTAAGTTGATTCAAATCAGCACAATTAGCTATGGCAATTAAAGGGAGAATATATAAATACCTTGTGTGCTTTCTGCCATACAGACAGGTTTGGATTCATCTCTCCAGGCTCTTCACGTGACCCCATATTGCTCTGGATAATTCACAAACCTGTCATCAGTTATAATGAGTTTTCAACTCTTCTGCTAAAGAAATATATCAAGTGTAGAGTCTGCAGAATATCCACAGTAATGGGGACACTCGCTTTGAAAATAAAAATGATGTTGGTTGTTTCTTTTTTGGGGGTTATTGTTGTTTTTATGCAATTTCTTAATGCTGTGAGGAATGCAAGCAAAACTATGAGGATGCTCAGGGGTAGTGCATGCCCCTGCCAAGACAAACGTCCTATTTTTCCATGTTAAAGACAGAGAAACAATTCCCTGGAACTCATTTATCTAGATCTACCATGACCATACCCTTCAATCCAATTTTGGGGAGATTCACACATTTGTTTTGCGTAATCCTGCAAAATAACAAACTGAGATCTAATGCCGATGAAAACCTATCCTAATTTGCAGAGGACAATGGTGTCAATTAATCTGGAAAAGCGTCCCCCTCTTACATCCGAGTGGGTTTCATTTTTGCAAATTGACTGATGTGAAGGGGCGGGGGGCTGACATAATGTAAACCACTGTGCAGCCTGATAAGCTTTGGTTTGAAATCCTAGTGTTTGCAAATTCGGCGTTGTTGAAATTCCAACACACGAGTCAACACGTTAGTTACCACAGTGGGTGTCAGTTTTCACGAGCGTCACCAGAGATATTGATTTTATTTACCAGGGCCAAATCTAACCAAAAGTACTTTTTGTGGATGCCAGTAGTCCGCCTGGGGGGTAATGACGGAAATTTCCGCCTACTGTCAAAGCTGTCACACTAACCAGCTCCCCTGTACCTCTGCAGTCCTGCAGGCACCTGACAGCACATGCCCCCCCGCTGGATGACTGCAGGCGGCTTAATGCAGTCTTTCACTGCAGCTCATGTAAAGCACCGCCTGAACACTGACACAAGCTGTCAGTACTGTCACTGATGCCACTGCCTCCCGCATTACCCCCTTACAGTTTTCTCACTACAGACTCTGTATTTCACTGAACCGCCACCTGTTATTCACTCACCCTTATACATACATGTGTCTTTCAGAAAGAGATTATCTGCACGTGGTTCTGCATCATGAATCTCCTGGTGGGCGACAGTGAGGAAACACAGAGAGAGAGGGATTTACAGCAAAGACTCATTGAGCTTGAGGTTAAATTGTGGCTTCTCCGGGATCAAAGTGTTAAAGCTGCCAAAATGTCAGACATCATTCACAGAAGCATTAAGAAAACATGTAATAATCTGGCTAAGGCCAATGAACGGCATGCACATGGGAACATAGTTGCATGATAAATGAAGATGACATGTATTGGTCAGGAAATGTAAATAACGTTCTCACAGAGTAGAACGATCTGGTAAATTCGGTCAAAATAAATGATTAAAATAAGTGTACTTTGGAGTTCAAAGATCACAGATGGAAAATAGCATGTTGGCTGATTCTGGTTATTAATGATTTATCATTTCTATCTGGTATGTCAACGAACCAACCAACCAACCAAATTATATTTGTATAGCCTATTTTCACAAATCACAATTGGCCTGCTATGGCTTAGTAAGGTGTGCTATCCTCTGATCTTATACCTCAACAAGAGTGAGGTAAAAATGTCCATTAAAAAACAACGAGAGACTTTGGGGGCCCCAGGCAAAACGGACCAACAGGGGCCTGGCATTGAACCAAATCCGTCAGCTTTGTCGTTGCATCCCTGTTCTTAGTGAAAAGAGTTTGCCCAGTTGTCAAGGAATGGTTGCTGTTGAACACCCTTAGTATCTGGGATCACTTGTCCAACCATTTCCGTAGGCAATTTTGTGATAAGAGCAACTACAAATCCTTTATTAGTTCCAATATGGAATATGACTGTATACACAAGAACAGCTACTATCAAACCATTTTGCACAGTGACATTTCGTGAGCTTTAGAAGCTTTAGAAGCTTAAGAAGAGATACAGAACTCTGCCTAACCTTCTTCTCAACAGACCATAATGCAACTCATCAAAAAGTATGTTGTGGCAAAAAAGAAACTAAACTGAAGGTTCTCTTGCTACTTTTATCTACACCATGTAGTCTCCATCAGAATAAGTGAGTGAGTTTGCAAAACGCAAGATTTAATTTATATTAAATATATCTTTCAGGGTTGATGCAGTCAATGTGAATTTTTAAAACATGAATCATGTTCAAAACGCAATATACAGTATACTAACTGCAGCAATGTACAATGAATCCTAAAATCACAACTCCAATAATATACCCACCTCAGCAGTATATACAATTCTTTCCCCACGCAGCCCACTCACACACACAGACACCAGTTGTAATCTCTCCTGCTGCTCACACCTGGACTCGATCGGTACAAGTGTAAATAGTGCATATTTACATATCAACATGCACTCTGCAGCAGCAACATGTGATAATTGTTACCCTGCAGTTATTGAAATGCTCAACACACTTTTTTTTAGAATTGATGATATATTTTTTCTTTTTTAGGATGTGGTCGCACGCAACAACCCGACATCATACACACAAGGTACTTGATCACATATGTACCTGAACTGATTCCTGTAAGTGAAGCTTGTGCATGTTTCTCAAAAACTCACACTCAGCCTCTGTTTGTAATCCAGTCACCTTTGGCTCTGACAGCACCAGTGGCACCACAGCTGAGCCGTCAGTTGCAGCTGGAGATGGTCGGCCGCAGTGCACAGGAGGGAAACCTTCCTTCCTGGCCAGTGGCGCTGGCCTGCAGCCTGCCATTGCACCGTGGTCCTCACCTGAATACAGCCAGCAGGAACTCCCAGCTCAGACCCTGGCCTACCCAGCCACCACACTGACGGCTGACCTGTACATGCAGACTCTGTGCCCCAGCTACACCATGCTGACCTACACACACACACCGCTGCTCACTAACTTTGGGGTGAGTAGATTCAACTTTTAAAGTGAGGAGCAGCCCTGTCTCTTACTATAGTGGTTTTGAAATGGGAGTCTACAACTCTGTAAAACTATGGCACTCAGCCAGGGGGACTGTGAATGGTTTATGAGTATTCTGTGTTAACAGAATTTGAAAATGAAAAACATGAATCATACGTGCCGTTCTCACAGAAAAAAAGTGCTGCACATATGAATGTGTATGTTAATGAGTGAATGGCAAAAAAGTACTGTAAAGCACTTTGAGTAGTCATCAAGACAAGAGAGGTACAATATAAGTACAGAGCATTAACCATTTGATATAAATCGATGAATTTTTCTCTGCATTTGTAGGAAATATAATTGCTCAGAGTTTGAATACATAAATGGTCAAGTTTTCAAAGGTTGTAGTTGAGTTGTATAGAAATGTAATTTCAAGGAAACAAGGTTGAAAGTCAACAGCTACAAACAATTTGTATGTTCAGTTTCCTTTGGGACCTTTGTGCCACCTTTCACGTAAATGATACCTTGGCACAAATGTGCAAGATACAGTGTTTTGGATCTATGATATTTTGGCTTCATTTCTGGAAAGTTTGAGGAAGTGGAGACACGTCGTCCCTGTTTGTATACAACCTATGGTTATCTTGTTGGGTGCACAATAGAGTCACACAACAATGTATATATATAAAGTTGTAAGCATGTTTGCATGTTTGCAAGTTCAACAGTACAATTTTTTGTTACATTTGCTGATCTGTCTGCAGACCATACCAGTGGCCCAAGCACCAGGCTCCTTCCCTCAGATGGAACTCCCAGACTCAGGGTTGACCTATCTCCCCTGGACCCAGCCTATCACAACCATATCTACTATGCCCAACCCAGGGGTCCAGTTCGCTCCATGCTCAGCAGCCCTGTCTGGCCCACCTCTGGTGCACATGCCCTTGTCCATGTCTGTGACCACCATGATCCCTCAGCTGGAGGCGCATGGTGCAGACCCTCAGCTCGAGATCCTTGACCTCCCTCAGCGTTCAGAGCTGAACCCTGAACATCAAGGCCAGTCTCTGGATGAAGATCCGGGGATGGAGCCGGGATCACCAAACCTACTGGATAAACTTCTAGAGGATCCCAAGGAGGATGGTGAAGTGGAAGACAAAGACTCATACAGCAACTCACTTTTCATACCCAATGTCTAAAAAACATTGTGTACATTTTGTGTACATTTTGTGTGTGGAGAGCTGTGTTTCTGCTCTCTGTGTTTCTTTATTAATTCCTTAAACAAACTTTCTTTTATTAGCGTGATTTCTGATCTTAATAATGGATGCAATTTCTTTCAGCATTCCAGTGCTAGTGTCATTCTCCTTTTAGTTTATTTCAACTTTGATCTTTATATTGTAGCTGTGGCCAAAGTAATTTACAAAATCAATGCTGAAATACCAAATGGACAAGTTGGGCTAAACTCCCATAGCCCCCGGCTGTATATGTGATACTTCCTTTGTAGTAATTTGGTTTATTATAGATTAATTCGATTTTAGATGCCATCACAGTACAATAAAAAAAGTGAGGTCCTGTCTTTTGAAGGAGACCAATCTTATAATCTAGACTTAATCTATTGACTTTTCTTGAAATTATGTTTTTTTTTCCTCTGGTGTATCATGTTTGATGTCACAACCGCACTGAAAACTGTGAGTATCAGCTCGCTGTTCTAAATACAATTTGAACTAAACACAGAAATAAAAGGGTGATAGGCATTTCACAGAGAAACTGTACTGAATATGCCAAGAGGTAGGTCAAAGTTTAACCTAATAGTCACTCTACAAAGTATGCTGGCAGTTTATAAAGGGCAGTTTGGGTAATGATTAATAAATTAACCAAATTTTCTGGTTGACCAGTTTTTTTTCCTTTTTAAACCCTGGTTACTAAATACCAGCATTTATAGGCAGTCATCTATTTTCCGATATATGTCTCATGATCTAGTTTAATGATTCATCACATTGAATGACCAAACAAAATTTAAGAACATTGCATATTTGTATGCAATGTTCACAAAGATTAACTGATTAGAGTGACCTTTGGAGTCTGGAAAAGATATGTAGACTAAAACTGGCTCTTATTCTATTTAGCTTTTCCTTTCTTAAGCTTAATTCAATATATTCACTTGAAGAAAAAGAAGTTTCTGTGTTCTTGATAAATAGAAATTATGTCAAAGACTGGGTACCAGATAATATTAGAGCTGCCTTCATAGCGGTGTGGCCTAGGGGTAGAGTGATCGTCCTCCAACAAGAAGGTTCCCGGTTTAATCCTCACTCTTCCCCATGTATGCCGAAGTGTCCTTGGGCAAGATACTGAACCTCTAAAAAAAAAAGGCCCCTCAAAGATGTTGAATGCACCAATTGTAAGTCGCTTTGGATAAAAGCGTATGCCACATGACAGATAATGTAATGTGATGTAATGCAATAGCCTTGAGGTGTTTGCTTTGGCTAATACATCTGTCATCAATACGTCAGTTCACAAGACTGAGCTGATGATATGAATCAAATCAAAAGAGCTTAATGGTCCAGTGTGTAAGATTTAGGTGAAAGGGATCTATTGGCAGAAATTTGTGTCATCTAAATTGTACAAATTGTTGTTTTCTTTACCCTAGAATGGACCCTTTGTATTTAAATACTTTACATTTGTATTGGATTTGGGGATGCTATGTTAGTCCAGTGAAAAGGTTTTACAAGAAAGGTCATGGGCTGAAAGTGAAAACTGTATACAACAGCTAATATTCAGAAAATGTTATTCCTACTAAATTCATTAAATATTGGAAGATAATCATTAACTAAGATAAATAAAATAAATAACAAACTACAATTCCATAAGAATAGATTCAGCAGCACTGTCAGTGGTGGAGAAAGGTTCAGTGAAGCAAAGATAAGAGACCCCTGAGAAATAATAAGTTAGCCTATGGAGAAAAATAATTCTAAAAAGATCAACAAACAGGCTCCTATTCTTCGTGTTTGTTCTGTGTAAAACATTGTTCTGCATGTTTCAATGGCACTGATCATCATATTGCTCAGCTGCAGGTACATCTCTCTGCTGTATCAAGCTGCTCAACTCTAACCTGCTTGGTGCAGCTTTAAACTTTGGGAAATGTTTCTGCTTAAATGAACCTTGTTGTTTCAAGGGATCCTCATTATGGCCATTTTTGTAACACAAAGCGAAGCCCAGTGAACCTGAGGTGAGGATCTTCTCTCAGGTGCACGTGCTTGCTCGTGGCAGTTAAGGCCTCTGGAGTTTTCTTCCCACGAAGGGGAAGCTGACATGTTGATTGGGGCTGCAAACCATCTGTCAAAATCCACTCCTGGAAATACCTGAGATTGTATCACAGGAGAGAAAGTATTCTACTGTATGACAAGAAGTTGGGTTTTGTTCTGTTTTTCTGTGCAGAGCTACAAATTATGAAAACAACAAAACAAATGCTTATAGTAGCTATATGCTGAAATAATCCTGGGATGGACAGCATGGATTCTAGGAGTGAAACCTTCTGAGTTCATGGACAAAATGAAAGTGTGTGAAAGTGAACTGGAACTGAAAGATGTGTGACATAACCAAGTGTGCGGAACAACAGAGTCCCTTTAAAACTTTCTATTTCTGGCCAGGAGGCATTGTGGAAACATGCCTGTGCAGCTCCTTCGATAACATGCAGAGGCAGGACACTTGCTGCCTTTGCACCAGGATGCTACAAATCTTGCAACCAGGAGGGTTCAAAATGCACTGTGCAACGAGACTTTGCCTGTGAGGTCTCCAATACACAGCCAGAGATAAACCCTTTCACTTCCCACAGATCTTAACCATGAATTCAAAACTATCAAAGTAAGTTTAATCAAACTAAACATACACTTCCAGATGGAAGGCTCCAATCAGCCTTCATTTTCTCCCTCTGTGGCAGCTTTCTCTGCTGCCCTTGAAAGCTCTCTCGGGTTACTCCACGGCCACATGCACATTTCTGGATTTTCCCCTTTTACTCTGCTGTCACCTCTTGGCAGCAACTCTTGATCAAAACTACAAAAATGATAAATGGAGTGTCACTTGCGAGCTAGTTCATGCAGTCACTTGCGAGCTGCGTTGCTCCAATCATGTGACATACCTCACTCCACGGGTGGGGGCTCCTGCCAAATTTTTCAGGCGGGGCAATTGTTGCAATGATGGCTAAGGTTACCTGTTTTATGGGTAGATATACTCAAGTCAGCAGACATTGTCTCCTTGCATTACGTACATTTGCATAAATTTTGTTTTTTTCCCGGTCGCCTCACATAGCAATACCCAGTGTTGTGCCAGTTAACACTTAAAGGAAATAGTTCAAAGTTCAGTTCATGCAGATGAAGATGAACTCGTTCACGTTCATAGATCTTTTTGACAATTTTTGACATTATTTTGATGACAAACTTATGATCATGTGTTCAGTTATTCATCAATGGTGTTTGATCAAGAATTCCTGTCGCTCTGGTCACTCTAACACTGAGTCCTGCTGTGTCTCAGGGTCCCACTGGATCTGAGGCTCCTGTCTCCTGTAGCAACAATTCCTGATTCCCATAAGAATCAAATTCTAGCAGGTAATAGGTTTCGTTATTCTGGAAACCTTCAAATATATGAATTTAATTTATATATATATATATATAAATATATATATATATATATATATATATGTATACTTATGTACATAAGCATATGTGCATATATCCAAATGAAGGATTTTGACCATTTGAACAACAGAGAGTTTGAAGGCATTTGCCCAGAGAGATGAGTGTTAGTCTGGAGGTGGTGGAGCTCTTGTTTATGTCCTTCTGGACTTCAAATTGGATACCCACTAATTCGTAATAACTCAACTTTCTTTGTCCCTATAGTGACATAAGCCCCAGGTAGCTGTAATGGTTTAATGTATTTTACAAGGCTAGGGAATGGATTATGTCATTAAGTGTCCGTCAGGGGGACAGTGTGTGTGTGTGTGTGTGTGTGTGTGTGTGTGTGTGTGTGTGTCAGGTCTGGGATATAAAGAATTACACATTTCAAGTTGTTTTTTCATGTTAAGGTAAGGTTTATGGTAAAGTATAATGTTAGTCTCCAGGAAATTGGCAGTAGTCTGGCCTTTTGGAAAATAAAAGCTCACAGCGATTCTGCAGAGTGAAATGTGAAACATCTGCCATCGTGGCTGCTCACAGATCAGATTTATCTTGGTTGTGATCTTTGAAGAAACGCAGCTCTTAGGAGGAGGCACAACATCAACAGGAGTGGTACTGGAACCAGCACAGTCATGCCAAGGCCTGTTTATCCTGCTCAGCCCTTCAGACACGCTTAGTGGGAAGGTTGTGCTTCAGCAGCGCAAGATCAAGATAGCGAGTCACAAATAAGCATGCATGTTATGTTTTCTGACATGTTGTCGTTTTCTCACCTGTTCTTGTGTACAGATATCTCTACAGTTATCTATGGTAAAGGTCAACGCCGGCAGCCCCTCAAAGCAAGGAATGTTGTGGTTAAATAAAGAAAGGCTTAACAATGATCTGCCTCTACTGTTTTTTAATTAGACCTCTGTTCATTTGGAAACACCTGGCAGGTATAACTTTGCCCCCAGACCTTCCACAGAATTTTACTGGGAATTTTCATATAAACGTGTGCAGCTGGTCCGCCTACCTCTGTCTGTGCCAGCAGCTATCACGTGAATAAACATCACTTACTTTAGAAAGTGCCACTAGACAACAAACAGAAAACACAAAGAAGTCTTGTTTAACAGAGCACAGGTCGATTCAAGCTCTTTAGTATTATCAATAAAGTATTTGATCAAGATGGAATCTATGACTTTACCAGTGTTGACTATCATACTTCCCAAACAGAAAACAGCTCCGTCTCAGGTGTGTTCACCCTCCACTTCCCGCCTGTTTGATGTGTAAATAAAACTTTCCTGTCACTTTGTCAGTGCAGCTGTACAGTGTGTTTCCTGTCGACACACACTTACTCTTATCAGGCCTAGGTGTGGTTCGCTGTTATATGCAGAATACTTTTACAGCCCTTGATTTACTCCATAAAGAAAAACCCTTCTGATATGAAAACAAGTGAAGGGCTCACTTATCAGATGTTGCGAAATACATTGTGATGTTATTTACACTGTACACCATTGACTTTTTCTGCAGCCGTGATGAGGCTCCAGTCGAAACACTGTCAAAGTCTATTGACTGGAAATGTTTTCTTATCTTACTGTTGTTTCCTGGCACCCATTGTTGAGATTCAGTGGGAGAGTTCAGATTCTGTTGCCTAAATATTAACACGGATGAAAGACGCACTGTGTCTAGACACAAAGGGATTGCTGCCATTAATCTAATCATAAAACTTCAAAGGGTTAGTGTGAATGGTGAAACTGTACAGTAGAGCATTGTGAGAGGTCATCAAGAGTAGAAAAGCTCTATACAAAATTGGACCATGGATGTAAACATGCAGTGTCTGAAATCTGTGTTAACTTTTTCTGCATTAATAATGCTGACGTCACTCCGATATTGTTCTGCACCATCGGACCTTTTTGCGGACAGCCGACAGTCTGTGAAAGTTTCCCTGTTGCATTCAGAATGAAGGTATCTGTGACTATGGGCCAATGTTAAGAAGGACAACACAACAGCTTTCCAAAAGTTAAGCCAAAGCACTTGAAACCCCTTCCTGCAATACGCTTACTGTGTCTTATACCGGCCCCCAATCTTTTTCAGCGATGTTCAAGAATCGTAGTGTGTTTTTGAGTCATTCACTTGTATTTTTATAACATTTTGACAAGGTATCACTGTGTCTTTATTGGCCCTATGCTACACAATAAAAACACTATACACTCACACAGACACTTTGCAGATCAATAACTAAGTGAACAGTGCTCTGTTGTAATGTCGCCTATAAATGAATGAACCCTGTTTTTATAGAGATGAAAAAACTGCCATGAAGAAAAAGATTGTTTTCTTTGTCGGCACTCTCAAACATTGAAATCAGCAAATAAAGGCTGATTGAAATGGGGGAGTTTCCTCCCACTGATCTGATCTGGGGGATTTCCACAAGTGCTGGTTCAGAAGGCGCATTAGGGGAGCTCGCCAACAGGATCTGTGAACACACACACACACATACACACACCGACACATACACACACACCCACACACACACACACACACACACACACACACACACACACAAGTGAGAGTAAGTTGTGAAATGCTGCCGGGAAGGACAACACAAAGCTCAGTTCAAGTTTCTGGATTTAATTTTTGTGTGCTTTGTTTAGACCTAGGTGACTTGGCAAGCGTTGAACACTGAGTCAGTCTTTACAGTGAACCGAGGTGCTCCAGAGGTCAAGGACCAATTGTTGCAGAAACTCTTCATGGTTCAGTTTATCATAACTGGATAAAACTTGCCATCTTAATGATATACAACACTAGCCGAAAACATATTTGACATATTTTTCCTGTTGCTTCATCAATGGGATGACAAGTCATGACACTGAGCGAAAGCATAACGGGCCAAGTTTCAGGGTGAAACATGCCCAGAAAGAAAAAAAGCCTTGATGGTAAAAGGTTTCTCTGAGTTCATTTTGATGTTTTGGGTATTGACTGGCTTAGGAAATGTTCATATCGTCAGGTTACCAATCATATTCACTATAATGAGGTGTACCACAATAGTACAGAACCTCTTTTAAACATAGACAACCCCTGTGTTTACCTACCCCACTATTTCATGTCAAAATAGCTGCTGTATTCAAATGATGTGACCCTTAACTGTCATAAAAGTTATCTACAGCACCACATCGATCAAGACTTAATGCCCTTATTATAAAACACCAATGACAGCCTGCTTAGAGTTTGTTAAATAGAATTTAATGGATCCTAATTAGTTACAAATTTGAACCTATGTGCATCCTCTGGTCAATACCATCCCAATGGTGAAGCATGGAGATAGCAGCATCGTGATAAAAAGGACTGTTTAGGGCTGTTGTAAGGAAGAGTGCAGAGAGGACCAAAGCTGCTCTGACCTGGGACTGAAGTGATGCCGAAAACAATGACCTGAAGAAAAATGCCAAGACAAAGCTCCAGTGACTTCAGGTCAAGTGTCTGAGAATCTAAGTGACTCAAAGCCAAGACATCTTAGGAGGAGGTTGGAGGGGAGAAGAAAACGGTTCCAGCACAGGGACAGTCAGAAGAATGAGGCTATAATAGTTGCACTGTTTATTAGCATGAGCACGACTGGACTACTAAAAAGATTTGACCTGTTGCAAATGTGCAGACATAATTTTCTCTAGCAAGAGAAGCTGCTCCAACTTTCACTTTCACTGCCAATGAAAGTGGTTTACATAATTAGGTTAAAACTGTTATCTTGTCACAACATTTAAGGCAGGATTACCATTCATGCAAAGCAGGCAGCTTTCTCGGGGGCCCGGGTCCCTCAGGCGACCAAACGCTGCAGGGCCATCATGTTTCAATCAGGTATAGGTGGTAGATGACTGGGAATAGTCAGGTGTATGCACTTTCTAATTGTATTTACTTGCTGTAATAAATCATACTATTTATAAGATTTACTGACCTTTCAGTGTATCTGATGAGGCAAAAAATCCTTCTTTTGTGAAAAAACCCTGTTCTGATCTGAAGTTATCTTGAGGCTTTGGCAAAGTTATGTTAATCAAGGTATGTTTAAAAGCAGGTTCAAGATTCCCTCTGAAATCAGTCCTTTGCTTTTCCCTTCACAATGTGGTACACATGCATGTATTCTGTTCTGGTTTCTGGATCAGTGATCACCCTCCACTGAAATCAGGGCCTATCTTTGCCCTACGGCCTTAAAGCGAACTGATAAGGAGATGGTGTTTTGATACATTGACTTAAACTTCACAATAAGCTAGACGGTGTGAGCCACCAATTCCCTGCTTTCTCATAAGACTCTATCAGAGACCTCTCAAACACCTGAGGGGATGAAACATGTTAACAACACACACACACATACACACACTCACACTCACACTCACACTCTCATACACACACACACACACACACACACAGACTCACAAAGACAGACTCACACACACACGCAATTTTATTTCTAAGGACATTTTATTTACAGAGGCAGATTGAAGGTGCTAGATTTGAAAAAAAAAACGAAATAAAAACAAATGAAGTAGATATGACTGTGTAACATAATAACATCAAAAAAATTGCGTAAAATACAATGATAGCTTGAACGTTTAAAATTGTTTAGTTGAAGGCACTAAAAATAACAAGGGATGTATCATTCCCAAGACCACCAGGCAGTTATTTCCAACACACAGAGCTCTGGTGCAGTCTTTTTGAACAGCTCTTCCAGTCTTGACAATGCTGCAGGAGTGAACGTGGTCCTCAGCAGAATGCAGACTTGTTTACAGAACGAGATCAGAGTGAGAAGCTGCAGACAGAGCAGGTTTGAGTGGATCATATCTTGATCTGTTTGAACTATCCTGGTGTCAGTTAGGAGCCCCACATTCCCCATGGCATTTAACTTGAATGCCCGAGAGGCCTGAACTTAGCCCTGTCTGCAGCGGCTCGCTGTGGGCCTCTCTCTCTCTCAGGGGATTACGGCTCTCACCCTCAGCTTTCGGTTAGGCTCAGGGTTGAAAAACTACAATTTTGCAGAAACATGCTGTTGTCAGCACTTTACGAGGTTAAAGGGCCACTTACAGCAGCACTTCATCAGGTTTAGACTGAAAACAATTATGTTGTCAACTCAACTCATACTACCACTTTCTGGGACAAAACTTGCCTTTATGAATTCAGTGTTGCATGGAATCTCCAACCAATGTGAGCGCACACAAGCCTATATGAGAATAAAATAAGGCCTAGTACAGAGCCTTGTGGAGCACCTTGGTTCACTTTGGTAGGCATAGAAGACTCAGCTTTAATTGGCACAAATTGGGAGACAAAATTAACCTTTACCCATTCAACAAAGGCAAAGAGAGCTAATACACTCACTGTATTCATCACAATCTAATTACTCAGTATTTTACCTGAGTCACAACTTGCAGATTAACGACTGGCCTATGATGTGCTCTTTTCATGCAAGATGGGCTTTGACCCCAGGGGAACGTCTGTCAGATTTGTTAAACTGAAATCGCCCAGCCGTTAAAGTGTCTCTTTCTCTGTTTGGCTTTGTTTTAGATAGATGGATAAATCTAAGGCGCTGGATCTGCGGACGGTAAGGCATAGGGAAGAAATCAAGTCAGTAACATTTATGGATGAGAGTTGAGAATTTCTCTGATGTGATAAGGAGGGAGAAGAGGAAAGAGAAGCTGGGAAGACAAGCTCCATGTATCATGTGTGCCCCGACGTTCTAGACCTATAAGCAGCATAACCAAGAGCAGGTCTAAGACAATCCTGTACAGGCTCCAAATATAAGCTTTATTCTAAAGGAAGGTTTTAAGCCTACTCTTAAATGTACAGAGCGTTTCAGCCTCCAAAACTGAAACCGGGAGATGATTCCACAGTAGAGGAGCTTGATAGCTGAAAGCTCTGGCTCCTATTCTACATTTAGAAGCTTAAGGGACAACAAGTAAGTCTGAATACTTGGATGGCAGTGCTATAGTGGAGTGATATAGTACTATCAGCACTTTAAGGTATAATAGTATCACATTATTAAGGGTCTTGTAGGTGAGGAGGAGAATTTAAAATTCTAATCTAGATTTAACCACAAGCCAGTGTAGTGAAGCTAATACCGGAGAAACGTGGTCTCTTTTCCTGGTTCTTGTCAGGACACGTGCTGCAGCATTTTGGACAAGCTGCAGAGTCTTTATCGGTTTACTTCTGGAGTCGTATAATAAGGAAATACAATAATCAAGTCTGGATGACACTTGGCATTGACACATTTTTCTGCATCTTTTTGTGAAAGGACACGTCGGATTTTTGAGATGCTACACAAGTGGAAGAAGGCCGCCCTAGAAATTAGTTTTAATTGAGAATTAAAGGACAAATCGGGATCGAAGATCACTCCCAAGTTCCTGACTGATTTATTGGAAGCAATGTCGTCTAGCGCAGCTATATCATTAGATAATGTACCGTATCTCTAAGGTGTTTAAGGCCAAGATTTAAAACTTCTGTTTTATCTGAGTTTAATAAGAGAAAATTGCAGGTCATCCAGGGGTTTTGTGTCGTTAAAGTATTCTTGAAGTTTAGTTAATTGATAACACTGTTCTTGTTTTATTGACGAGTATAACGCATACCGCTTGAAATGTACAGAGTATGTCCTGATTATGTTTCCTATAGTGGAAGCATATATGAGAATAAAATTAAGCCGAGTACAGAGCCTTGTGGAGCACCTTGGTTCACTTTGGTAGGCATAGAAGACTCAGCTTTAATTGGCACAAATTGGGAGACAAAACTAACCTTTATCCATTCATCAAAAGCAAAGAGAGCTAATACACTCACTGTATTCATCACACTCTAATTACTCAGTATTCTACCTGAGTCACAACATGCAGATTAACGACTGGCCTATGATGTGCTCTTTTCATGCAAGATGGGCTTTGACCCCAGGGGAACGTCTGTCAGATTTGTGCCCCCTGGCAGCAGCAGCATCACCAACAGCAGCCTCCACTGTAAGGGAGGGGGTTGCTGTCTCCATGCCCTCCATCTGCCCCCTACCCTGACCACACCGCTGAGTCTGCAGCGTGGGGTCACCAGAGATCCACAAAGCCAAAACCTATTTTCACTAAGCTGCCGTTATAACAATAAACAAGCTAGTAAATAATGATAATCATCAACAACATTGTCTATGGTTAATTATGGTAGTTAAAGGGGAGGGATGCACAAGCCTGTTACATTGACATCTGATATTTGTTAATGGCTTAGAGATAGGAAAGAGTGCCTTTATTCATCAGTGTCTTTTTCCCACAAGGGTATTTTTATATATGTAAAGAAACCTTTTATAGGTAACTACTGTAAAGCGTTTCATTAAAAACACCCAACCGTTAAAGGAGAATAAATTCAGATGTCTTTTGTCTTTCTATCACGACAGCAATGAAAGTTTGATGTTGATTTTCTAGTGTCTCTTCTTTTTGTCTGACTTTGCTTGAGAGAAAGCATTCCATGACCCTCGGAAGAGATGTGAGGGATGGATGGATAACTGGATATATGGATGAACGGATGGAAGGATGAACAGAAATCCATAATGACATCAGAAAAAGAGGGGAACAAAAATAATGTGAGGGTACAGAGACAACTGTTACCCTGTATACTATACAACAAATAAAATTAAGCTGCAACTGAAAATATTCAACAGTTTCTAAACATAGTAGCAAGCATTATCTAACAAACCGATAAAGATTGGTCAATTCCTTAATGTTACATTACATTTTATTTAGCTGATGCTTTTATCCAAAGCCATGAGGATAAAACCCAGAACAACAAGAATCAAGAAAGTAACATTTTCTGTTAACATGGGAATAAACGAGTGAAGTATTTTCATGTAGCAGTAATTGAATGCTGAAGTAACTAATAATAGCAGCTCAGTGTGTAGGCATATGTGTTTGTTTGTTCTCAAAAGAGTTAAATTAGGGTTAAAATCTGCTGACAGTGCCAAAATATGATCCTTGTTTGCAGTGTTTTAGTTTGTCATTGATAGGAAAGGACACACTTAGACTTGCCGCTCTCACTGTTAAGTATTGCCTATTAGTCCAGGCAAAGGAACTGATATAGTGGGTGTCCAGAAAACATACTAAAAGGCCTAAGAAATCCTCATTGAGGAAATATGTTCGATTTTCATCAACCTTTCGTGGTGGGGAGGCTTGTGTGCCTCCGTGACCCTGAAGACTATACCGGCGGGGGTTATACCCCTGGCAGGTACTACCAAGCCAGGCAGTTTTCAGGTTAGAGGCCAGTCTAAAAGCAACTTTGACATCCCCCATTGGCAGTAGGATGATTGATGGATGAAGATTATTTGTCATACATATGAATGGTGTTTCTACCTATGCAAATTAGGACATTTTCAATAAGTGTGTAGCTCATGTGCATATACAAATTCATTTCAAAAGAAACTTGTAATACAAAAAAAGTTTCTTTTCATGTATACTCTGACCATGTAGAGTTTTATTGTGGTAGGAGTAATGGAAAAAATTAAGCCTATTTGAGTGTATTTTGGGCATATTAGATTTGTGCATGGCTCATTTGCATGAATATTCAAATTCATTTCAAAAGAAACTTGCAATACAAAAAAAGTTTCTTTTCATGTATACTTTGACCATGTAAAGTTTTATTGTGGTAGGAGTAATGGAAAAAATTAAGCCTATTTGAGTGTATTTTGGGCATATTGGATTTGTGTATGGCTCATTTGCATGAATATTCAAATTCATTTCAAAAGAAACCATTAATACAAAAAAAGTTTCTTTTCATGTATACTTTGACCATGTAAAGTTTTATTGTGGTAGGAGTAATGGAAAAAATTAAGCCTATATGAGTGTATTTTGGGCATATTCGATTTGTGTATGGCTCATTTGCATATTCTACTTAATTTTCAAAGAAACTTGTAATACAAAAAATGTTACTTGTCATGGGTACTTTCATTGTGTAAAGTTTCATTTTGATAGAAGTAAAGGAAAAAAATGGCCCCGTTGGGATGTGTTGTTGCATCGCCTTATTGGCACACATCTCAGATTGATGAGAATAAAACATATTTCCTCAACTAGGATTTCTTAGGACTTTTAGTATGTTGTTCTGGACACCTCATAGAAATTATCTATGCTGAAAAAAATTATTTTACAATTACTTCTATTTTTGGCTCCAAAATGGGTTACTTTGCCTGGACTATATAGGACATATACAGCATGATTGACACAAATCCCTGAATCCAGTGTAATGTCCGAAAGCAGGATGAGGATCTCAGAGACATCGGGCCATGGATTTGTCTTTTCTCCTCATGAGGAAAGTAGCAGGTGCTTGAGAGTCTCTGATAAATCGATAAAATAATTTTTAATATTAAACAGTCACAGCACAATCCTATCCAGTTTCGATATGGCTGACAAGTCACCAACAAAACCTTCAAATACACATTTATTTATTGAACTGTTATATTTTCTTTATGTATCACTCTAAATGGTTTGTTCTCAGACTTTTAAAGTTTAATTAATTTTGCTGAAAAAAAGCACATTTTATCGTGACTAAGAAAATACAGAAATGGCTCCAAATCTTTTTTTTTTTTTCTTTTTTTTTTTATAAATCTGTTTATTGAAACACATCACATCATGTTACATGACCTTTACAAATAGATGCATGTTTTTTTTTGTTTTTTTTTGCCAAATAAACAAACATACAAACAAACAAACGAACAAGTAGAAAACACACAAAACATTATCCAACCCCCCACCCCAGTTGGTCTTCCCTTTTCAAACAGAATATCATCAAGCACCTTACATTTGTACATTCACATTGATGTGAGAGCACAGCTGGACAAAAAACAGAGCATAATGGGTTGTTCACCCCTACACCGTAGGAGTTGTAGCTACATTATCGAAATATGAGTTAAGAGGTTGCCATATAGTAAAGAATTTCTCCGTTGACCCTCGGAATGAAAATTTGATTTTTTCTAATTTAAGGAATGACATTAGGTCAGTCTGCCATGATTGTTCTGCCGGCGGTTTGGGCAGTTTCCAGTGTAGAAGGATACGCCTGCTGACAATCAGAGAGGCAAATGCTAAAACATTTAATATTAAGTTAAGATGGGCACAGGATGAGGAACTCGTAATTTTGCTCTCTCCCACCCCTGTTTTGCTGTGATCTGTGGAGAGGGGTTAGCCTGGAGAATACCTGTGTACAGCTTTGATATCATTTTCATCCAAGTTTTAGGTTTGTCAAGAATTTTAGGTAAATCTGCAGGTAAATGTGGAAATGTACTGCAATAATCTTTAATAAAACTGTGAACCTGGAGATAACGAAAGAAGTTGGTCCGGGGCAAGTCATGCTTATGGGACAGACTCTCAAAGTCAACAAATGTACCATTTAAAAACAGGTCTTGAAATGATATGAGACCTTTCTCCTTCCAAAGTGTAAATGCGGAGTCAAGATTAGAAGGTAAAAAAATATGATTATTGCACAACGGACCTAGGAGGACAAGATTGTTTAGCTTGAGATATTTACGAAAACTGTGTCCATATTTTCAAGGTTGACAAGATTACAGGATTTGAGGTATAATTTGAAACTGAGAATGGCAAAGGGGAGCATGTCAGAGCCACAAGTGAAGAGGTGTGGCAGGAGAGGGACTCCATTTTACACCAATCCAACTCACTCTTGTACCACCAGCTGAGTATCTTTTGTATATTTGCTGCCCAGTAATATAACATAAAGTTAGGTAGACCCAGCCCACCCTCCTGCCTCGCTGTCTGTAGGGTGCTTTTATTAGTCCTGGCTACCCTGCCCGCCCACACGAATGAAAGAATAACTTGATCAGGTTTTTTAAAGAATGTTTTTGTCAAGAAGTGAGGTTAACATTGGAAAAAAACCAAATCTTTTCTTCGTGTCATTAAATTCTCTAAACACATCACAAACCAGTGAGTTCACATCGTCTCCCCATATTGAGCATATTACATCTCATTGAACAGCTTTCTTCTTTTTATCTGAGTAAAGTTTCCACTGTTGACAGTTGTCATATGGATGCATTTGGAACTATTAAAGAAAACAGAGAGCTGCCTGTGGGAGCCAGTTTACACAGCTTGCATTTTGCTCGAAGAATCCCAGAAACCTTCAAGTGACATGATCCCAACTCAGGTCGGTGATTAAATTGTATTTGCATAGTGCTAAATCATAACATTCCGAATCTCGAGGCATTTTATATAATAAGGTAGCTCATTCTGCTGAGAAACCTGACCTGCTCGGGGATTTGGTTATGAAGCCTCTTGTTCTTGGTGTGGACACTGCATGGAAACACACCATGTTTTTTGTGCATTCTTCCAAAATGACACGTGATGCTGATACTTACTTGTTGCTGACTACATCATGTACACACACACACAAACACACACACACACACACACACACACACACAGGTTTGATGTAGCACCATTCCTTAGCTTCAGTGCAAAGTTTTACAGCTAAGCTCAGCCCCACCTCACCTTTATGGACTGCCATTCTACTATAATAAGCAAAACAAATACTAATAAATAACCTAATATAAGAGTTGTTGGGCAGGAACAGACACTTCTGAAAGTAAAAAAATAACACTGACCCTGACACAGCATCACTTATCACTACTCTTAATCCGCTTTGACTTAATCATTTATTTCAAGTGTGAATGCTTAACAAGTGAAAATGAGCACGTTGGTGAGTTCAACACGTTTTTTTTATTTATAACAGCAACAAGTTGTGTGTATAAAAATAAATCGAAGTTAATAAAAAAAAACAGTATTTGATACAAAAATATCAGCCTTTCAATCCATTCAGCATCCATCATATTCACTCCATCACAGCACAAGCCCGTAGGAGCACACTGAAGAGAATCATATTTACAGCAGGAAGACAAAACAATACTGCAGACGCTCTCATCATAGGACATTGTAGCACATCTCGGGGATCTGCAAATCCCTCATTAAATAGTTCTCCTCCACGGTGCAGGTGTATGGATAGTCTGTGGGGTTGTAGTAAGGCATGTAATCGGGGGCAGAGAAGCTCTCCTGCTGGCCTGGCCAACAGTGGGGCAGGCAGTAACAGTCCTGGAGGTTGCAGTGCGGGTAATGCTCTGAGGAGAAGCCGTGGTGGCTGGACTCCATCCTGTTGGGCGAGTCGTAGCAGGAGGAGGAGGAGGAGGAGGAGAACGAGTCCTGCGGCGAGTAGCTGTTGTGATCTACGGGGCTGCAGAGCTTCCGTGACTCTGACGGGGAGCCGGGAGCCTGAAAGAGAAGAAGACGTGCAGGATGGTGAGGATTCTATTTTGCACCAGTTTGCATTGTCATGCATGTCATGTGGTGGACAACCAAACTGACAGTAGAGGCCACAGGCTCAAGCAGGGACGCCTGTGAGTGGTGTTTTTCTTTTAACAATTATTCCTTTATTAAACATACTGAAATAATTATCAGTATTATAAGTATCTTGTTACATTTAATATGCATTTGATTAGTGACAGATCTGATTAGAAGCAAAACAAAAGTTATAACTTTGCTAATAATACAATTCTATTCCAAGCCTCTATTACAGTCACACAATTTGAGATGTTTTTGAGATGTATCTTTTTAAATGTTTACCATTTCCATTAGTGTATTTCTGTGTTTTTAAAAGGTGTTTGTCTTTCTTTTTTGCAGTTTCAATTACAGAGCAGCCCTTAATTGTTGTTTGTTTGTTTAGGTCCTCAGACAAGACCCCAGAGATAAGTACTACATGTAACATCTGATTAATAACCGATTACTACTCCTCATAAACACTGTTGTTGTTGTTTATTCGTGGAGTTTTGTCAGTGTCTGTGGGAGAAACGTACCATCCCATGCCCGTAATAGTCGGCCTCTGGGGTGAGTCCATAATGCCACTGCAGCGAAAGGGAGTGAGGGGGAGGCAGGCAGGAGTTGTAGCCGCCGCCACCACCGATATTGTTGCAGTTGCTGTAGCTGCTGTTGTTGTGCATGATGCTGCTGCTGTCACTGTAGCAGGTGCTGGGATACGCCATGTCCCCAACCTGCTTCTGGATCTCGTTAAATGCGTCGCCCTGGATGCTCTGGAGGCTGCACGAGCTGCCAGGAACTTGGAACTGGGCGGTGCGTAGCTGGAGAGCTCGCGCGCCACAGTTGCTCGGCTCAGCTGGAGGGATGGACGGAGGGGGGTCCACATAGCGAGCTGACGGATTTACGTCTGAAAGGAAAATTGTGCGTAAATATCCAACGGGTAAACAAAACGTCGAGGTGTATGGCCTATATGACGGACTGCGGGTTCAGTACAACGTCCATGGCATATATTCCAATCTACAGATCTGGCAGACATACAGATGCGTTCCCAAGTTTGAGGAGGTGCATTTCAAAATAAAATGTTATATTTTTGGGAGAATAAATGGGCACGAGTGCATTCGAATAAGCTGCACGAGTCTCAGTGTGGAATCAGACCACGGGAAGACTTTTTAAATAGACCTTAAAGAGCAGAGAGGACGCCATGGTTCCAGCAGCCAATGCATTTGAAGAGGTACATGGCCTCATGCAAATTTGGACTTTCCAATTTGTTGGCTACATTCTAAATATGGGCACATGTACCTGCTGTAGGTCAGGGTGGAGCCACGTGCTGCTGCAGATCTGAAACTTAAATGGCCTTTTTTTTTCGGCACTGCACTTTTAGTCTTGCTGCCACGAGGGAACTTACTTGCAAAAGTGGTCGCGCAAAGATCCTGGAGATCCAAGCAGCCCTGGGATGTCTGTCCAATCTGTCCATCAGGAGGAAGAGGAGGGAGACAACATGAATAGATATTTTCATCAGGACAATTGGTCTTGAATGACTTAGACTCAGTGTGGTTGTCAGATTGTGCGTGCTTATATGTCAGTCATTTACAGGGACCGTTTATTGTCTTATCTCCTTCTTGGTAAAAAAAAAGAAAAGAGAGAGAGAGAGAGAGAAGCGGCAAGGTGTGTGTGTTTTTGTGGGGGGGATTACCGGTCTCGGCTTTTTGCTGTTGGCCTCCCGGGCTCTGTGCCTCTGCAGCAGCTCTTTGACCGTGGTCTTCACGCGGACGCCCTGGTACACCCTCGGCTGATCTGGATGAATAGAACAGCATGCCGCTCATGTTTACTAAGCAGCAGACGACAACAGACACGGGCTCCTCTCCGCCGCTGCTCGGCCCCTCCTCCATCTGCAGCACACAATCTGTTTTTCTCTCCCTCAAACTGAACACATGAAAATAAAAATGTCGTCTAAAGTATCCCCCTATATGTCACCAACACGTTCACCTTTAAGTTGTCTCCCTCCTCTACACTGCCATGACTATGTTGCTCTATTTCTTTCCTTATAAACAGACTTTCTATGTGGGGAAATGTCGGTAACAGACACACAGCATGTTACAATAAACAATGTATTGTTAAAACCATATGTGGCGCTTCGATGTCTAAATTCGTGTCCGAATATTTGGATGGTAAAAGCGCATTGTCAGTGCCCAGTGCGCGCGCTGGCTCCGGCTACTTTTTGACCGCTTGCCCCTGCCTGAGCCCCCCTGCTGCTCCCGGCCACGGCTCGCTGTTTACGGCAGGGCGGCGTGTCCTATTACGCCGTCCGCCGAGTAGTCTGCTGCGCCCTGAGTGTGTTCACGAGCCACCCGGTCCAGGCAAGGGACAAAGGAAAAACGGCACAAAATGCGAAACCGTAAGTGTACATTCCTGAGCATTAACGCAGATCTGAGAGATTTGAATGTAGAGCTTGTGAAACCTGGATCGATCTCGGGGTGGAAATGTGTGTGGGCTCGTTTGTTAAAATTTGGACAAAGAAGCCGCCAAAGTAAGAAGGCACAAAGACAGGGCGAGTCCGGAGTAAAGCGATCGGAGGCTAAAACGTTAAACTTGTCTCGGTTAACACCTCGAAGCTGATTCTGGGGCAACGTTGTGCGCAAGAGTCGATTCTGAAGTAAAGTTGGAAGCGTTGAAATGCTTCCAACCGGTGCCGCGGCGATCCATTAAAAAAGACAGTCCTGCTCTTTACGCACAGCGCATGTAATCGCGTGTGGAGCATTTAGGTTTAAAACGATTACTTTGTGCTTCGCATCGATCGCGTTGTTGTGCTTTTGTGGCGGGGGAGGGGGGGGAATTGGGAGAACGATTTCAGCCTTATGTTGTTTATAAATCAGGAACTCAAACTCTTACCCTAATTCTCTGTAACTTTATTCAAATCACCCCTGCCTCCCACTTTGGATATTTGACTAAAATACAGTGGTTCTTATACAGGCAATTGACCTTATTTATTCCTATAGGCGAATCTTGATTAAGGAAACATAGAGAACGCCTCGCATAGGTGCGCGTAATTTAGACCCAAAGGCGTCATTTAAAGCGCCCAGGAGTGGCGTGCCGTTTGGAAAAAGGCGATTTGATAAGAGATGAAGCCTCGGCCGCGGAACCTCATCTGATAAATATTCATATATCTAAACGCTACTTCATGGTTTGTCTTTAATGTGGCAAATAGTGGGCCAAATTAACGGTGCAGACACATCCCACTTCAACGCGGTTACTTATAACGTCCTGGTACGCAGAAGCGACTCAGGTATAAAACGGCTGAAATGTCAGGTCTACCGGTAACTAATGTTTAATTAAAAACGAACCGGCAGAAAAGATCATGCACATGCCCTGACGTGTGCTAATAGACGGCGATAGTGAGAATGAAACATACACGAATCTATAAAAGTTGGTTAAGCAGTAGAGGAGTGTTTGAGTGGGAATAGCGGACGCTCCTGATCCGCCCAAAACAAGCAGGAGACATGCGACATTAAACTGCAAACTTTAATCCACGGAAGTTTATTTGTCTGCTGCACATTCTTTATAAATAACGTCAATTTGCTATTAAATCCACATCTGCAGTTATAAAATAAACCCCACTCATTTTCCCCTGCGACTCTGCTTTGCTTTAAATATTGCCACTAAACATTAAATTGTTGTCTTTTCTGCCCCATACAGGAGAAAAGGCGACTAAAAAGTGATATCCAGATGAAAATCCGACTTGAAAACTCACCAGACATGATGTAAGAGATCAGGAGAAACTCTCTTGAGAAGACCTATGGGGCTCCACAACGTCCTTTTCTGCCTCAGCAAAATGGCCAAGAACGAAATTTGTGCAAAAGTATTAAAAAATCTCGACACAAATGTCTTAAAACAGACCCAGAGCATACAACAATATTGTAATATAGCTGTGAACATATTAGTTTGTGATTTTCTCCCTCCATGCCTACTATTTAAAACCCCTAGAACTCATTGATTTGACAATGATTTGATTGCGCGTTACTTTCAATTTGAATATTCAGAGGCAACGGAGTTTTATCGATTTTTCACTTAAAATCACTACGCATGGACATTGTATAAGCCCCACTTTAATGTAATATATCAGATGTACACACTTTGATCGAAAAGAAACCATACTTTTATTCATTTTATCCTCCTTTTGCCATAACAGTGCATCACACCCCCTCATTAAGCACTACAGCACTGGGTGCACTTGGGCAGCTTTAGGACCGCAAATGCACTTATATCCGCGACCATACGCTTATTTAGGCCACCTTACGAGGCGAGAATATTTTTAAACGTAATTTTAAACTTTATTTAAGAGAAAAACGCATAAAAGTGGAGGAAAAGTGGGCGTGGCAAAGGGCAGTAGCCATCTTTGGCAGTGCAGGCCCTCAGCTCCACTGCAGCAAGTGCTCTGTGCGCATTCACCTGCTGAGGGCAGCGGGGGGACAAGTTTGCTGCTCGTGCGTCACCAGCCTCCGCTTCTTCCATCTGTTAATATCTATATACAATTATTTAGCACACACTTGTGCAGATTTTCCCGTCTTTGTGAGGAGCCCTGTTGATGAATCAAAACAGCTCCGTAATTCAGCACCTAATCCCGTTCCACCCAAGTGTCTAACAGTTAGTCCAAAGTAAAACATACATATGTTATAACAATTGAATGAATGCTATTTTAAGGACTTTTTCCGTAATTTTGCGCATCAGCACGCAACAATTGATAATATTCACAGCGTCATCAATATAATGCGGTAACATGTAAATGTGATACTAGTAAAAGTAAAAAGATTTATTATATTATTTAGAAGTATCTTATTTTTTGTGTCGGGCGCACATGATAAATGACTAAATGATTAGAAACTATACCAATAGTTAGCAGTTTAGCCTCTCAAGCTGGTTAAAGGTTATTAATCAAATCGCTATTTTATTTTAGTTTAAACTTCAATTATTAATGTCCACATCTATATTATTATCATTATAACATTTAGTTGCAGTGGTGACAGTAGTGGTGGTGACGATTTCCCAACTCCAACAAAAAATAAAATAATTGTGACCGCGGTAAAATGTGTTCCACAGGTTTTGCTCTTTGTTTACCTGAGGCACTTTTAACAGAGTTTGCCGCTCACTGCATCACACACACATAAATGTGCGTCTTCTTCACCCCTCTTCATTACAGCCACGTTTCTGTCCCCCTGTCTGCAGCTCTGCAGCTCCTCTTCTCCTGCAGCCGCGGTGCTCAGGCGCCACCTAGTGCTCAAACACCACCACGTCCCCTACCCCTGTGGACATGAAGCCAACCTGGACAGTCCTTCCAGCATTGAAGCCTGATGACATGTTTACTGCAACTGATGAGAATGATATAGATACTACCCCCCCCCCCCCACACACACACATACACACACATGTATACAGGGGCTGAGCAGAGCTATATAGTTTAAGGATGGTTTGATTTTGACTGCGACTACAGTAGATTTCTGGGAAAAGGAAAAACATTGAGCTCACAGAAAAATAAACCATGACAAATGAGTCAAAAGTGAGTGTTAAGACAATAAACTTGAAAATGTCCGATACACATTTGTGAGTTGCTTGATTAAAAAAGTTCCAGGAAAGACAATTTCTTAACAGGTAAAAAAAGTATATTATAATTTTTTGTTTATGTCTATTTAGCATCTATAACAGATGTATAAAGATTTGACGAATGTGTGATATCATTTGATTTATCTAGTCATGTCATCAGTAGTTTCACACATACATTCTAAGAACTGGCCTGTGAACAATCTGTACACGTGTACATAATAAATGTTTGCTAACACATCTTAAATTGAGTTTATATGTGAATATAGTCAAATTTGAATTTTGTCTCCAAAAATATTTACCCTCTATCAGGATACTAAGGACATTTCCCAAAAGGTCTTTAATGCTTTAATACACACATTAAAGCTGTAGTTTTCTGCAGATTAAATGCTAATCTTATTTTATGTTCGTCAAAGTGATTTTGAGTGATTCATTGACATTTGATTATACGAATAGGTCATGTAAGTGATACATTATCCCTCACTCTTTGAATGCTATATAGACAGGGTTAAAGTGTTGAAGAAAACTAAATCATTTGACTTTGGTTCCTCCATAACCAGGCATCTTGTATTAATAAAACCAACCATCAAACTCTCAGGCTTTTAATAGTTTTAGTGATAAAACATATATAGGCTAAACAAATGGAGTTCTGTATAATTGTAAATCTCTTAAAAAAGGCCATTATCATCTTGAACAGGGACCTGCAGGCTAAACCACTGATTCCCAAGTGCGTGTTTTTTCTGATACTGGTCATTTTAACCATTTATCCATCTGCTCACTTTACAGAAATTCCCACTAACAGTTAGTGCCGTGAAAATATTGACTCAGGGTGGAGTCTGGTGCTCAAGGTGCTGCAGCTGCAGTTAGGAGGATAAAGATGAGCCTCACACCAATCTGAAATCTGACTTGTATTTTCACCTTAACACAAATACATTACAGGTATACTGTACACTTTACTAAATTGTTTATATATTTTTTCAAATGAGCTGAGAAACTCCACAACATTTCCCCATACCCACTAGAGAAGTTCCCCCTTTGGCATAGAAACCATTTACATCTTAAAAGAGTTTAAACATGTAACATGGCTTTTTAAAACAAACACAAACTCTAGTATGATACATCATAAAAGTGAAAATCCTATTTCATCCATTTTTCATTTTATGGCATGTCACAAGTTATTCCTCCACTCTGTAACATATAAATCAAGCAATAAATAGGAACATTGCCCTGACATCAGGTTGGAATATGGACATATGGACACCTTGATGCTATGGATGCAAAGAAATTGTCCTATTTACAAAACACGTCCCAGAATTGTCTCTGTACTGTCTGTTTAACTGTCTGTGAAACGTCCGTCTTCCTCTTTATTCTGAACCAGTAGCCTGTCATCCAGTCAGAAGGCCCTCCTGATCTCATAGGGCGACCAGGGGCTCACCCCATCCTCTTTTGCCCAGGAGGCTTGAGCCTCAACATTGTTTGGGAGGCTGCCGTGGACGTTGGCCTCCTCCGTAACCATCTTGGACACCAGATCGCTGGCAGGGCTGCTCATATATGGAGGGCAGGCGAAGGAGGAGGAGGGGGTGGTATAGGAGCTGCTGGTTAAAGAGTGGTAGTGGGCTTCCTCCAGAGGGTGCAGGGTGTAGGGCTGGCTGCCTGGGACGGAGCACATGGAGGAGCCTCGGCTGGTGGGCCGGTACTGGGAGGGGCTACCCGGGGGCTCTGGACTGGGCATGGAGGGCGGGATGCTGACGGAGGCCAGGCCGTCAGGACATAGAGCCTCCACCTGGGATACTGGCTCTGGAACCGACTGCTCCCATGAGTCTCTCTGAAGTGGAAAGACAAGAGAGGAGAGGATGAATCATTGAATAATGTATTTCCTCTACGGACTAAAGGAAACGTCCACCATCAGATACTGTAACACTGTACGGGCTCATATGAAAACAGCGGTTCTTTTGTATTAGTGTGATCGCATTTATATTTTCCCTGATTCACTGATGCCAATGAAAAGGCCATTCGTGCTGCATTCAATTATGCTTTAAACTTTGGATTTTAAAGTGACAGTTCAATCCATTTGTATAAAACAAGAAACCTTTTCTGACTCACTCATTGTGCTATCAGATTGGGTTTTATTTGTACAATTTCTGATAGTGGTGCTTACAAACATGTACAGTAACTGTCAAAGGTATAAAGTTTCAGTTTAACTTAAATGTTAATCAAATACTGGACTTCTATAAAGCAATGTGATACGGATTTAAATAAGATTTTTTATAATAGCAATAAATCAAATTCAATTGGTTGAAGATATAAATGAAGAAGGAATAAGAGACTGTTTGCCAACACATGCTCATCCACCATCAACGATATATTAAATTGTTTACACTGCCCCCAAGTGGCAACAAATATATCAGTTCATACAGTTTTTATAAAAGAAAGGCCAGAAGAAAGTGGTGAATCCTACCTTTCCCAATCTGAAACTCAACAGTCTTTCATTCAACCGTCTCATATCCTACGTTTATGCCCACATCTGTTTAACTGCAAACCTCCAGGTTGTAATGCAAAGTTCCCATTGAAAAAAACCCAAACGCCTCAAGCTCAACCTGAGTTAACTCTGACAACATAAACAGTTATTGTCTCATACGTGTTCCTCCAGAACAAAGACACAATCTTCAGTCTTCACAGTCTGAGTAGGGCTCCTCATCATAAATATGATACAGTTTCAGCTTTACACACTTTATTCTTTCTTTTCAAACCAACAGGGATATTTCCATAATCTTTTCCAAAATTGGGATAGTTGGCATAGACAGATTCAGATTGCCAAAACAGCACTGATACCATCAGAACCACACATTCAGCACTAAAGTGTGGTGTCTACACCATCAAACATCCGTGACCTACGGTACAGCTATCCTCAGGGACGTCCTGATAGACTATTGGCTAAGATGCATGTGTTTGATTCTGACAAGTGATCCTCGCTGCACGTCTACTCTGTCTAACAAATGTAAAATGACACATACAAGTGAATACGAAGGTACACAAGGAACCAAATGGACCAAGACATGTGGCAAAGCACATCACACATACTGGAGCTGTTTGTAACATAACACTACAGAGATGAGCTGCAGTCAATGGTGGCAGATTTTCCCTTCAGAAGAATGAAACCTGAACTCTTTCTCAAAACGAGGAGTCAATTCTATTCTCTAAATATCAGAGAAAACATATGGAGCTTTTCCCAGGATGCACTAGGTTTTAAAGAATGGGTTCATCATTTTCAAATCTAGGTTCCCATGTGAACATCTAAACTGTTTTCTTGCTGAATAGGCCCCTCCTCTTCACGAAGGCTCTCACTTGGCACACACACTCCTCACTCGATGCACCAATGATGTGGCCAATACATGTATTTTCACATATTAACTAATGCTTTAAACTAAACCTGTTCATTCCATCTTCACTCAGTGGGAGCTATTGGGTTTCTTTTTAAATCGTGAGGTCTCGGCCTTAATACGTTATGATTTGGCGCTTAAAATTGAACTGAACTGAATACCTATCATTTTACTTCATTTTTTGCAAGGGATTTTGTAAAGCACTTTGTAACCTTGTTTAGAGAGGTGCTATACAAATAAAGTTATTATTACATAATTATTATCGAACTGCTTTATGACACAAACATGCACCAACCCTGATCCTGACCCCTACCAGAAAAAGATGCGAGGACTCTCCATTGAAGGGAGGCGGCAGGGAAGAGAGGGCCGACGATTGCAGGAAGGATCCTCCAGAGCTGGAGAAGGCGGAGGCGCTGCGGTAATCACCAAAGGCCTCTGGGTAGTAGCTGTCAATAAGGGAGGAGTAGCCGGACATCGTGGACGGGTCGCAGCCCAGATGTTTACCCCCGAGGCTTGAGGAGTAGACGTCAGGGGAGAACAGCTTGGTGGATGGACAGAAGTCGGAGTCGGAGATGAAGGGACGCCTCACGCCGTAGTAGCTGGGCAACATGTGAGACCCTGCAGAGAACAATACACATCTAATCTTCATCACGGCAGCAGCACAGATCGAACACACGTAGGTTGTGATTCTTAGGCTGGCAGACACCTGAGGCAGAATGTTAACTGGGGTCAGCCAAGTATTACTCAGAGTGATAATGACAGTGCAGATTGAGACTGTGTTGGCAGATTTATTTTGCAGCCAGTGAAGAGTGAATGATGAAGATCTATGTTCTACTTGATCAGTAGTCTCACCTGGCATCTGGACAAATGAAGGCGGAGTGGTTGATCCTCCCTGTGCCAAAAGAAAGGAGAGTGGGAGTGAGCCAGGCAACCTGGGGGGTAACTATAACGTTATCATAACCTGATGTGTGAAGGTGTAGATAAAGGGGAGTGACAGCAGCATTACGAGTGAGGAGAGAAAGGTTCAAGCTTAGTCATGTTTTGTTTCACAATTTTGCCACTATTCATTTAGACAGTTCTTTGTAACATCTCTTTTCATAATAATGTCGGCTAACCTTGCTACCAAATTTGCTGCAACTGAAGCTGTCAACGATCTTTCATAATCACCTCAGGGGTCATGTGGGGACATAGAAAACCATTATTAATATACATATATTTTTAATTTTTTTGATTTGGTTTTATTTCTAATTTAACAACTATTGTTCAAATCTCTTGTAACAATTTTTGATAAAATATCCTTTTACATTTTTTCTCTAGTATAACTCAATTTCTGGATGGCATCTCGACAAACTATTGTGTTGTGAAACCTATAAATTATTATTAATTAATAGGTTTCATACACTTTATTTATGTGACTAATCATTTAATAATTTCTTATTTCTTATCACAGCTACAGCCACACTTCCTTTATATACAACATGAACTTATGGCTACAGATTATAAATTCAACACTTTCACAAACATCTGTAAAGTATGTCCCCTCTTTAATTCAATATACCCAACTGCTGTAATTTTGAATACAGCGTTAACATATAGCATATTTACATTTAAATTCAGATGCTTGGACAAAATAAAGACGAGTCTCACCCTGCTCATTTTTGAAATACGTCCAATTTTCTGAACTTAAATCCAGCATGACACAGAGATATGTATGATAGTAAATGGTCTGTATTTATCCTGCACTTCTCCAGTCCTGATGGCACCTCAAAGCTCTTCACAGCACAGGTTTTGCCATTCACCCGTTCACACACACATTCATACAGGGCATCTACTGAGTCTGAAGCACATTCTCAATCAGAAGGGCTAATTTTGGGGTTCAGTATCTTGTCTATAGATGTGGATGGACGACAGAGGACAGTGCAGCCACTACATATACATACATTAAGTGTTCAGGCCCAGGAATCAGCACAATCCCAATAATACACAATAAATAATATAGATGGGTAATTCAATTGGTTCTATAATAGTTGTAATAATTGTTGTCAATATTATCATCATTGTGATAAAGGGTAATTCAAACAGTGACATATGTTGTCCTCTCACCAGAAGTCCACAAACGTGTGTGAAAAGTAACAAGTGGAAAGTGAGATCACATTAAAAAGTACAAGACAGGGGTGAGGTTCCAGCCACCAGAATAAACATTTTCCATTCCATTTAAACTGTTTCCTTTTATCTAATATTTATCTATATACTTTATTGAGATATATATGATAAATAAAGAATATTAAATTGTTGTTACTTGCCTTGTTAATTGTCATTGAGAGGGTTTTAAACAAATTAAGTCCTATAGTATCGAAGTAAAATCATGTTCGTATTGTTATTATTATTATTATTAATATTATTATGTATCTTTCCAAGTCTGACTTTTTTACGAATGAACAGTAGATATAAGATTAATCATCGTCTCCTGCTCAGATGGTACATGACAATAATCATGTGATCATTTAAAGTTGCTCACATCCAATATATTGTCCAACATTTTTAATCTCACTGTAGGCTCTCAAAAATAAATATTCAAATTCCCTGGACAACTTGTCGATTCGTTAACTTTTACCGAATTGTTTCAGCGAAATTATGATCCTTAAACAGGCTTTCAATCCGGGACAATATGAAATACAAAAACAGAAAAATCCATCATTATTTCCACAGAATTTTGCTTCAGTATATTTGGAATTTTTGCAAACTTAGTAACTATTAATAAAGTCATGAGTTTGAACAATTTTGTCAGTACATCAGCAAACACAACGGAGAGGTTAAATCCTTGTGTTCCATCATGTTTGCTCATCAAATATATCTGATACTTGGTTAACATTAATGAAATGTTCTAACATTTTTGTTCCTGCCGTTTCGGTCGGAGCACAGTGCAGAGTCGTGCATGCAGGGTCCCAAGGACAAGGTTGGCCAGCACAGGCTCGTTTGCATATTGCTAGCATGAAAGAGTTGATATTAAGCCTGCGTTGGCAGGGAGGCAAGCAAATTTTGAGGGCAGAATTTGAATGTGATTTGCCAATGCCAAGACTTCCTCATGGGGCCCAGGTACGGCTCAGTGCATCTCTGAAGGCTGCGTATGGAAATCAGCACACTCAAGCTCCGACAGTCAGACAATGTGTATATGTTTGTGGGGGTGGGGCTGATGATGACGGCTCTACTTCACCTTATAACACAGAAGAACTCTTCCTATACCAATGCAAATTTATAATGTATTTTATACTAGTAATAAAACAAGCATCTTTCTTAAAGAATATCCTTACTTGAAACATACAGTTCCCCTAAGTTCTCAGTTTCTCACAACTTTATTTTAGAAAAATAATTTGTATTGTTTTGGTTCTATTCCATTTTGTTGTATTTTATCTGACACGCTTCCATGCAGGAATAATTGGTGTTTGCTTTGTACCACTGGAGGCAGCTCTTAGCGAGTAAAAGAATGAAGTTGCAAAGTTGCTGCTAAACTGCACTTTATTGGCAATGTAGTGGTAGCAAAAGCTTAAATAGCCTTGAGTTCAGAGCATTGACATCAAGTTTTGCCATTTGGTGAACTTTCACCTAAAGACACATCACAAATATAAGCCTTGAAGAGGCTTCTACATCCCACATGAATGACTTTGTCACTGACGTGGATCATTTATGTAATATCAGCATGTTTGGGCAGTCCACTTTAATAAAGATGTTCTGAGTAAAGAGAAATGATTTATGATCTTTATATAATCACTGAGAATCTCCGTGTTCCGACATGAGGACCCTCTCTCTGTGGTCAGAGTTTGCTCTTCTTTCTCAAAGGCCTTTTATTCCCAGGGTTGAAAGAGAAGCATTAACTGACAGAAAGACGTGGATGGATGTTACTGTGTGCCTCTGTGCATCATCAGGTCTCCATGCATCATTCATAATCACACGAGTGAACGTTGCACTGAAAAGATGCTGTATTGCCTATCAGATAGAGACGGAACATTTCAGAGTTGGAGCTACTTCTTTGTCCGTCTTTTGCCTATTCATACAATATTATACCAAATTTGACAACAATTGTGGACGGACCTACAAACAATTGACAAATTGACAATTGATGTATGATTGGTGATTAGTATGTCGACTTTGGGAGCCACATAATTGTGACAAACAGGAGCTACTGTAAGTGACACTGTTAAACAAGGCAGAGTCACTAGGTCGGCTCCAGAGGGACATTATCTGTGTGTCTCCAACAACATCAACGGACCACATAGGTTTAACTTAAAGCAACACTATTTAACCGTTACTGAGCAACAGCGCCCTCTGCAGCCACACAGTGATTATTTCCGTTTGGCTCTGTGTTCGAGCAAATAAGTGGTTTTCATATGGAGAAAATTTAAATCTATCCATGTCTTGAGTCAAGCTGCGACTGTGTAGTCCCACTCCCTGAACTGAAACACAACTGAATGGTGGATATTACCCATGATCCCCGGCTTCCTGACCCAGAAGAGCTGGTTGTTACAAATCAACCAAACTCTATTTAGAATTCCTCATATTTTAAAAGTTTCCTGGCTGAACATTAGAGATAAACAATGGGTTTAATGGCACCTATGTCTTTTTAAAAGATCTACAGCTCTGCTTTATTTCTGAAATTTTTCTTCTTCCGGTTTATTGGCGGGTGGCAACCAACCTCAAGGTGCATTTACTGAATCAGAGTTATTTAGGCCATAACAAATCATTTTTGTCCTTTCCTGTCTCTTTCAGATAATGGAGCATACCCCTATTCCAATGGTATATGTAATTTCCAAGCTCAGTTCTTCCACTCCATGCTTTGCAGTTTCCCTAATTAGCTAATTCCCTAATTCTCTAATTCTCGTTCAAACATATTAAACTTGCTGAACTTGCGAACTTGCTGGGCCTGACTCGTACCTGCTCACCAGAGTAACGTAAAGCAGGAGCTGACATTCAGGGTGAGGAGTGTGAATGAAAGCAGCACAAATCACATCAATTTAACTTCATCCTAATATTCAAGAGGTTGCTTTCAAGGGGAAAATGTGCATAGTGTTGCTTTAATGTTGTCAACCCTTCTCTGCTGGACTAGTGGTGTGCTCACTGTGGTTAGTGTCTCATATTGTGTCATTATCTTTTGTGAAGTTCCTGCTCATGCATTACAATATAACGGGCACTAGCTTTGTTACATTACTGCAAAACCTCCCATTGGAGATGACTTCATTGTAAGCAGGCAGAGCTAATACATGAGCCACAAAGGATCATGAAAAGAGACTGTAATACCACCCGCAGCCATCAGACTTCTCCGTTCCCACACTGAGGCTACAAACAACGTCAAACACAAAATAATCATTCAATAGCCTTAAATACACAGTAACAGTTTGAGCTGCTGTTTATTCCTGCATGTTAAAACCTTCATAAACTCCTGTAACCAGAGCACTGGATCTAACAGCCTATTCTACTCTCTGAGCTAACAGACACATTTCCTTTCTTGGATAACAAATATTTTCCATTCATGAATATTTTCCTTCTGTTTCACTCACAGAAACAACTTGTTTGTCTCCCAATCAGCTCTCTCAGTTAATTCTGGGAAGCTCTCTGTGTCCTGTCCATGTACTAATGACACTGTGAGCATTTCCATTAACCACAAGGAATGAGTGGTTCGATTGGTAGGAAAGTTCTTGCTGTGTTTTGTCTGAGAGACATGACAGCATATACATTGCTCCCTGAAGAATCACCATTTGTCGTCTCGGAAAAAAAAAAAGTGAACGCTACTTAGTTTCAAGAATGTAAAAACAAACATGGCGTACTAAGTGACGTGTATGATATTGGCTGTCTTTTGATTTGACGAGCCTAAAAGCCCTCGGTTTCACAGTAACAACATGTGACACCAACAACACCATTCCTCGTTCGATTCGCCATGTCTGCATATGAGTGTGCCTGGCTTCATCTGTTCTGGCAGAGCGCTGTCAGCTATGCTCCTATTGGTCTACGTCACATAGGTGACTAAACCCAGTGAAGCAGAGTTCTCCCATGAGGCTGGTGCCCATCCGACTCCCTACAGGTCCAGCAGCTATGGACCTGATGTCATGTAGTCTGACCCCCATGTTACACAGCTTTCTCCACCATCATCATCAAAACACCCAATGAGGGAATATCTATTGGAAGGAAAGTCTAGTGGGGTTCAGAGCACTGAAGCTGCTTACTTTGATATTTATGTTGATATTTCCTTTTCTTTGTCACCCATTCCTACCTGAATTACAATATGGTGAACAACGGCCTACATGTGTATTTAGTGTGTGACCGTTTGATTAGATTCCTTATGGAAAATGTAAGATTTCCTTATAATAGAAATACTTTACTCTGTATATTTAATCCCAGAAAAAAGCATCAGATTAATTAAAGTCTGTTGGAACTATCCCAGTCTAACTGCCTTAATGTGAGACTCTGGCTGTAACAATCAATATTAAAACATAGAGTAAAAGTAGAATAAGTAGTGAACAGTCATACATGGCGGTAAATATAAAAAGTTATCCACCATTAGCTACTTATCCTATTAGACTGACACTGTGGCATCACAGCTCCAGAGTGTGTTGGAGTACCAAAGGGTGTGTTTTATTGCTTATTAACTCAATTTTAACTTGTCACTCTAATGCAGATGTGTTATCTAAAGATGCTACTTCATAGTTAAAATACCTGAAAATACCTGAGGTATTGGAATTTTATAATAATTTTAAGTATTTTGAGATCTGTTAAACTGTCATTCCATTGGTTAGAGAGTTGTCATTCCTCTTTTCGAGACTCATATGCAGAAGCTGTTGTCTCGTCTGTGGACTCATTGACCCCTGACAGAGACAATTCTTTCCTCTCCAACCCACTGCTGCCTCCACCTGAATGAACATGTTATTTCAAGATGGAGCTCATCATGTTCCAAACAAGACACAGTAACGATACTCTGCTCCGTGTATGTCAGTGTAGAAACTAGCCTGAGCTTTTTCAAGAGGCTGATAAGGACAGCAATGCCTTTAATGGTGTCATCTGTTGAACTTTGAATCATATGCAGTGGAAGTTATTGTTAAAAATAAATCTTTAGGAAAAATTCAAGAAAACCAATTCTCCGGGGTTTATACGTTTTGCCAAAGAATGGAGCTCTACATCGCAGACGGGATCTGCCTATTTAATATTAGGATAATTACATTTTTAGTTCAGTTCTGTTCCTGGGTCTTTTAATTTGGAGACATTTACAAGTCAACAGTAAATTGTCTCCCTGTGTTTCATGTCTACCTCTAAAGAATCTGTGTTTAAATCTCAATCAGTCTCTCCTCTCACTCGGAACTCCACCACATCACAGTGCAACGACCTGGTGGATGATATCTTTCTTCTACATGCACTCAAGTTACAAACCTCTACATTGATGTTAGTATAACATACGCTGCATTAGAGAGGGGTCATTAGGGGACTTTCTCTTTGTAAAATCCAATTGTATTTCCTCTTGTGTCTTTCACTCGGTCTCCTCATTACCCGGGTGGTTAGCGGGCTGCATTTCTATAGAGTGGAAATGCCGATGCTAAACAGAAACCAAACAGTGAACACTGTTGTGTGAAAGCCTTTAGACATGGAGTTTGCGGGAAATGAAAAGCCCGTCTTGCTTGTGCATGCAGACGTCTATTTCTCTGACTGCATATGTTTGTGTTCCTGAGGCAACAATAGGAGGTTTGTCTGCGGCCTGGACACGGCAGAGGACAATGTCAGCTGGCAGGTGTGCATGGATCAAACTTTGCATAGACAGCCTCCTACATTGCCCTCTTTCTCTCTCTCTATGCTCCTGGTCCACCTCAACCCTCCCACCACACCCCTGCCTCCACCTCGGGCCGACTTCTGGGAGATCACGGCCGTCGCCGTTTGCGATCATTGTGTCAGTGTTCTTTTGTGAGGTCAGGATGGGCCCTGGCGCTTTGTGTCTCTCTCTACACACACCACGTTCTGCTATTTACAGATTGGCTTTGCAGGCACTTGAGGGGAGCCGGGACAGAGGGGGGAGGTACAGGCGGTCAATGGATCCACCATGGATCGTTGGTCCACAAAACAAGACGAAATGTAAACAAGGAGAAGAGATTCTTTAAAAAGCGACCTCTTAATTGTGTTGCCCAACAGAATGTCAACTGTGGCTGCGCTGTTTGGTTTGGGAGACAAATGAAGTGGGAAGAGACAAGACGGAACAAAAGAATAGCAGTTTAGAAGAGATTGTGCTTACACTGTATCTGGGCCCATTTGTCTGTCGGGATCTCTTCTCTGCCAGCAGGTCTTTGACTGTATGCTTGACTCTGACGCCTTGGTACACTCTCTTCGAATAGTCTGGACAGAACAGAGAAAAAACAAAGGGTGAACACACATTTGAACCAAATCCAGAAACAGTTTGACCTGCGAGACAACTTCACACAAATTTTCCTCCATCCCCACAAATGTGTGTTCATTTGAATGTTTCACAGTTTTATGCATACAGGCGAATGAGTCTTTGGGATTTGTGTGTTAATGTCATGGAAATTAACTTTGGTTTGGTCGATGCAAAAGGAGAAAAAAAAGATGCAATTTACAACAAACACGCGCTCACAAACCGAATGGAGACCGGAGGGGTAATGATGGCTTTGCATCATAGCAGCAGATCATTTGGTATTACATTGCTTGACACAAATCTGAAACGTGTGCTGGTGTGATTTGGGGACATTCCAAGGGAGCAGGAGCATAAATGAGAATGCAAAATGTAGATGGATATTGCATGCAGAAAAAAACTAAGATCCCAGATTACTCTCACCTTACACTGAGAAAATATACAACAAAGTGAAACTAAATAGCATCCTGTAAACAGTTATTGCATATTCAAATAAAAGTTAAGAATGATTTTGATTAGTATACAAATGTTCAAATATCAAACATATTTGTAAGAATTTAAACAAAAATTACTTTTGTCCTTGATCATACATTTATGTTCTATTGAAACTTAACTGACATACTTATTATAAGAAATTAGCATCATCAAAAGAGACTGTTCATTTGCACAGATGTCATAAAATAATTGTTCCTATTACATTTTTTCACATGCACTTAATTCATAAATATAAATACAGAAGCTTTATATATATATATTCAGCAACAACCAGAGTGACAGCAGTATATATAAACAAGTGAGTCTCACCTGTGTCCATGATGCTGTAGAGCAGTCTGATACACACACCCACTCACACAAGTACACACATATATGCACACACACAAACACACAGGCAGGCCTCTCTGTTGTCCCTCTGCTCTATTTGCCTACTGTAGTTGCATCCCTGTGTGCAGCACCATACTGAGTGGTGTGGCGTGCCACGCTGGGAGCTTTAACCACGCTGTCAGGAGGGCAGGGACAGAAGGAACATGCCACCTCACACTGCAGTCATGAGGAGGCAGCTTTTCAAAATGACCTTTATCTATTTGTTTAAATGCAAATGTTTGGCATGGACGTTTTTTAGTCTATTTGCATCTGCAGTCAAGATTAGGGGATGGAAGCATCAGGAGCGTGGAACAGGGACTGGGAGGCAGCATTTCACTCCTGCCCGAGTCCACTGATCCCAAGAGTCTGTTTCAATTTGAGCTGTGGCATCTTTGGAATAAATATAACCTAAAAATAAAATACCAAAGCCAGAAGTCTTAATTTGACAACTGATAAAAAAAAGGACATTATTGAGTAGTTTTCTTCTGAAATTGGTGGGCTGAAATTTGTGTAATACACTATAAGCAATCTAAAAACAAACTAGAACGGCACTCAGTAGAGCACATACCTCCAGTCAGGCTGGACCAAACTCGATACACTCATCTGTCCCCTTAATATGTCCGATTTTTTCAAAATGATCAAATAATTATTCCCTGAGAAAATGTCCATCAAATTCTATTTCACAATATCCGGGAAAGTAAAAAAAAAATCCCGGATTCGCCTCCTAAACTGGATCTACATCTATTTCTCAAGAGTTCTTTCCTGACCCATACCACATCATTCCACCTAGTTTTTTGGTAATCTGTTCAGGTGTGTGTAATATTGTTAAAAAATGTAATAAAACAATGAAGAGAGTTGGAAACATAACCTTCTTAATGGAAGTAATGAGCTGGAGCCTTTTCTAAACTGGTCTTATAGCAAAGATCCCATCTGTCCTGTTAAATGTATCCTGGCAGAACCTCACTGCGTTTTCTCCCTCAGACTGAGACTCCTCTTGTTAAACTAACAGCATCGATGAAAATTCACGTGAGTATTTACATTTTCACACAATTTCATACTAACACCATATACAAATTAGAATTAGAACACAATTCAAGCCTGCTTGGATTTGCATACAGATTGAGTTGATATTTTTAAATAGTGATCCAAACACTGCTTCTAAATGTCACAGTGACCAAACATCCTTAACGCACACGCTCAGTTAAACCCCTGCTGGGTCTCCCATGCTGACTATATGAGCTGAATCAAAGTTTTATTTATAACAAATAAAAGCTGACTACATTAAACACTATGCAAAAAAGGAACAACAAAAAAAACATTAACAAACAAACAACGAATAGTGGCTCCGATTCATACATAAAGTGTCGTAATTTGCAATGATTACGTGGAAGACCCAGATAAACAGGGCAAGAAAATAAGAAACGAACATAAATAAGTATATAAAAACATGAATAGTATTCACAAAGAAAAACCCTGAAACATGATTGCAGAAACCCGAGGATCTAACAGTTGGCACCTTTTTAATTATCCATCATCGTAAAATGTTCTTCCTTGCAGTGTGGGCAAGGATGCAATACAATCCCTTGTTGCTTTTTGATATACCCAATCTACCTGGGAGGTCCATAATGAGGGACACTGGGTCATTTCTTTGGTACAATTACAAACTGGAATTTATTTGGTATATCTCCAAATATCTCTCACTGTCAATCGGGACTGAAAGCTCCTTCTCCCAGGTGCAGATCAGTAAGGGATGCAGTGTCAAAGCCTTATAAAATAAACTGACAGAAATCCTACCTCCTGCTTCCAATGTCAATTTCTCAATAGGGCATACTTTAGGATTGTTAGTTTTTGTTGTGTCATGTAATATATAGAGGCGTATCTGCAGATAGCGAAAAAAAAATATTGTCGAGGGATTCTTAATTTAACAATCATATGTTCAAATATCATATCATCAGCGATGTATTCCTTTAGTCTATCAATGCTATTTTTTAACCCACCGTATGAAAGGGTTATCACAATGTGCTTTTATTGTTTTATATTCAAATAGCAAGTCCCTTAGTGGATATTTCGAGAGAAAGGACTCAATACCCAACCAGACAGAATTGTGCTTAGCTTGGAACCAATCATAAAGCGGAGCCCACGTCATTCATCAGTACAGAAATGCTGCCACTGGTAAACTGACACCAATGACCGTTGAGGTGAATAGTGACCAACTGCAGCCACAGACTAGAAGTGTACAACAGCTCCACCTAGCTCAGGAGCTGACACACACACACACACACACACTGGACTGAAGATTGTCCACATGACTCAATGTTGAGTACATTCAGCTCCCTGTGTGACAGTTTTATGAGATGAGGGTGCAGCAGTACACAGGAACAGTAAGTAGACTGTGCGGCTCTGTACTCGCTGCACCTGCAGGTTACAGTCTATTTCATTGCAAAGCACTGGGAGCAAAAATAATTTAATATTTAAAGAAAAAACACAATTTTGTGTCTGCATTTTCAAAGGTTAATGATTCCTATTTGTTAACGAAACTTAAATCCAAGCAGTTTATTGTTGTGCAATGTTTGTTTTATTTTCTCTTCCTCCACAGGGTGTATAGAGATTGCAGTGTTTTACTGCATTACAGTTTTGCAGGTGGCAGCTGCTCCCCCAACATGTTAGCAAGACTTGGGTTCTGAATCACTGTTCAGCAGCATCTCTCTAGGACTCTACATGGCACAGTGGGTCCCTGAGCTTTCTGTCTATTCTACCTCATATAGAGATAATCTTTGATGCCAGGGATTGCAGCACGCCCATATCCCTGATCCAGCCTCTCAGCTCACATTGGATTCCAACCTGTATGTTCCTACTGGGAAACATTGACTAAGGCTCGGTCACTAGACACTCACCAGTTAGGTCCCATCCCAGGTTCCGCTCCAGGACAGTGCTGTGGCGAAGTGACACAGGTCCAAAGTGTATGAGTCGCTCTTAGTCTGGCCTCTTCCCTGGAACCACTTCTCCAGGGGCTAATGCTCCCGACAACTCAGCTTCCAGTATCACAGAGGCACACAAAACCCCCTACCATTTTGAGGGGAAGCTTGCACCTGCATGTCATAAGGAACCAGAAGACGCTGGACAGTTTACCATTTGGCCCTGGAACGTCCCAGGATCCCCAAGGATGAACTGGAAAAGAGTTTATTATAAGAGAGCATGATAACCGAACTAGAAGAGAGCCCCCCTATTCAATTTGCATTGTTTTACCTCCTTTTACCAAGTGTCATGGAATGGTTCAACTGGGAGGCTAAATGGAGAAGCTACTGTACATGACAACGCTAATCAATTAGAAAAGGAATAGCAGTGGACTATTTAAATTTTCACAATACATTTTTATGGTAAATGTTCTTTATAAGGCCATACAAGTCACCATGGCTCAAGTACTACTGTAATGTTGATAACTACAGTCTGCATTATGCAAAATGCAGCTCGATTGTGTTGGAAGAAATACACAATGTAGCAAAATAATGTGGACAGTATGATCACATTCATGGCAGTGTATAGGTTACACTTTGTGTTATTATCCAAATACAAATTAAAAAAGTAAACACAAGGCTGGAGGGAATTGCTGCAGATTTTGTTTGGTATTGATTCATTGGAAAGTGAAGGGGATTTTCACAAGAGAAGTCACAATAAACACTTTCCATTCACCACAGTGCTTCCAGATCAACGTCGGCTTTCCAGTGAATTACCAGAGCTGACTTCCGTGACGATAGCATCACTGTGGCTCCTGGCACTTTTGTGATGGCATAACGTGATGTTTGCAGACAACAGTGTGGAGTTTGTTTTAATCAGTTAATGACTCGGAGATAAGAGGAATGCACCCCCCCCCCCCTTTTCGAGCAACGGACAGGACAGAAGAGGAAGGAAAAGATCCAACTGTGCAGCACAGTGTGACAGTGACATGATGAGGCTGAACAAATTGACCCTCTAGACGGGCTCTTGTGTCTGTAGTTACAAATCCGCTCCATGTCTGGTGAATATATTACACCCCCATGAAAGCTTTCCCATACGATCATGTAAATAAGCTTCAAAATCTCTGCTTGCTGTTTCATCTGGTGAAGAGACAGACAGAACATCTGACTGCACTGTAGGCAGCATGTGACAAAAATTTGGTGAGGGATTTAATAGGGACTGGGCAATATTCATAATTATTTGACAGTTTGGGCCATATCATTCAGATCTATAGCTGTAATGGCCACAGAATTAAAAACACTGATTGAAACATCCACTAGCCAACCATGTTTACTTTATGAAATAAAATATATAGACAATATATTTTTATTGATCCAACCCACAATGCTGAATCTGGACAATTTGAATCCTTCATTACCATTTAGATTAATTCATTAGACAAGTCTATGAAATGAAAGATTCCCATATATATAAATATATAAAAAAGGGTAAATCCGTGATACAGAAGATTGTTTCCTCAAAGTAACGTCTGTCGTTATCTGCCTTAAGTGGTGAAAACTTAATTAAGCTTTTTTTGCATTGAACGTCATATGTTTTGGGTGTTTTTAAAAGAAAATTTTAATAAATTTAACCAGATAAATTATTTGAGTCATCGGACGTGTGGACCCTCTGTTGCAGGAGAAACAAGCTCAGCAAAACTCAGTAACACTGATTTTGAAGGTAAGTCTGCTTTATCTGGTGTTGTACTGGGTGAAATAACATGATGCATTTATTCTGATAAGCAAGTAGCGAATATGGACAATTCGTCTTAAATAAAAATCGTCAGAACGTTAAGTTATCAGAAAAACAATTAGAGAAAATAGTAGCGTCACTTTGTCTCTCAGGGGGTGAGACGTCTTGTTTTCTCCAAATCGCTTCTAAGCTGAAACTGATCTATTCTGTATTTTATTAAAATTTTTGTTCTTAGGGTCCGTTTCTGGTGGAGAGGAGGAAAACAATTCGGTGAATTTCTATTTCAAGTCAAAGAATGATAAACATTCAAGAAATACTAACCAGGAGAAGCTGACCGCAACGACCACAGTGACGGTGAAGACTACAACTCCCACAATTCCACGCTACTTCCCGCTCAGCCAAAGAGAGAGAGAGAGAGCGAGAGAGAGAGAGAGAGAGACAGAGAGAGAGAGAGAGAGAGAGAGAGAGAGTGTGTGACCCCTGGCGGCAGAACACAGCATTTGAAGCAGTTGAATCTTGACTTGTATCACATATTTGAAATTGGTAGTAATTTCATTGCTGTGTCAGTTCTCTGTATAAATAACTTATTTAGTGGCAGTGTAAAATTGTCATATGTGACTTCTAAACCAGTTTGGTACTGAGTTTGATACAACTTCTCGAACTTTTCTTGTAGTTCACTGATAATAATACAAAAAATATGGGTATATGGTGCTGAGTTTTCAGACACTCACTTTAATCGTTATTTGGGGTTCAGTTTGTGAACGTGTAGTTTTTAAGTTGTGTGTTTATTTTTTGGCAGTGTGGCGCTTGGTTTAACACATAAATGAGACTTGTGCAACGGGTTTCTCTGTATTATTTCCAAACTGAAAATCAAATAATAGACATTGGAAAGATAGAAAGAAAGAAAGAAAAAGTTTGTTGTGGTTGAGAATCGTGACTCGAGGGTCTATGAACAAATGTAAGCTGACCTCCAGTGGAAACCATTAGTCATGACAGCTGAATGACTTTGCTTTGTATCCACTTGAGGGCAGTAAGAGACAGGCCAAATGAGGCGGGACACTGACACGGCACGGATGAAGAGAGGGGTTGAAAACAAGTTGACATGTCACAGTTCAGTGAGCACAGTTCAGAGCGATCAAACCAACAACTGCTATTGTACGTGGAGAAGAAAAGAAACGTATCCATACACGACATACACAGTGAACACACACATTACATCATACGCTGAGCACAAATACATTGTCTCTCATCGCTCTGTCACGCAGGCTTGTTCAAACAGCTTTTACATATCATGCTCTGCTGCTGAGTCATGATTTATCACTGGGTTGGTCTGATCACACTTCTCCGCTACAAGAACACACTGTGCTCAGGTCAGGATGATTAATCAACCTTAGCTTTTTATTGAAACTGTATATCAACCAGTCACTCATACAAATGCTCTTAATATTGCTGCTGCTACTCCTACTACACCACTACTACAGCTACTACTACTATACCACTGCGACAGCTACTACATATACAGCTACTACAGCTAATACTACTACTATACCATCACTACTGCTACTACTTCTACATATGCCACTACTACGTCTGCTGCTACCTATTCACCACTACCACTGCTGCTGCTACTGCTATACCACTACTAGTACTACTACAACTATATCACTACGACTGCTGCTGCTTCTACTAACATGAGTGTCATAATTATAAGGTCCATGCTAACTTTACAACTAATAACGATAAAAAGTGTGGTGTTTGTGATTGTGTTTGGTAGTTTGTGGCTGTTTTCTTCCCCTTCCCTTCTGTGTTCCCCTGTGTGTGTGTGTGTGTGTGTGGCAGGGGGTGTGGCTGGTTGGTGGCTGCAGCAGGACGAGGCACACCTGGCTTCCAATCCTCCTCATCATCCTCCTCCTTTTAAACCTGGGCGTCGCAGCACTTCGACGCCAGATTATTCCGTCCAACACGGTAGCAAGAGATGAGCAGGAAACTCTCGACCTTCTTGTCTTTTGGATGTAAGCTAACATTGTTACTTTCTTCACCCAGGACTCTCGTGTGCCTCGCTGCTCGGCTCTTCATCCTCCACGTTGCCAGGATCTACAGCCAGCCAGCACCCTGCTACTCCTGCCTTCCTTTTCCTCGTCAGCGAAATAAACTCTGTTCGTTATCCATCTTCAAACCACTCCTTGTCTGCTTTGGGGTCTGAACCTTCACTTAGACACAACAAAAAAAGCACTGTCTATGGTCCACACAATGATTTTAGAGGATTCAAGACAACAAATCAGCACCATTATTAAATGTACACGTGTACACATGTACCTAAAGCAGCAGAGTACATGTGTTCTAACGACAATGTTGATGCGTTGATTCCATGTTGGAGGGAAATAATGAACTTTACCCCAATTGCCTGACAGCTTGGGTAGTTATTTACTCTGCAGATATTTTGTAATTCAGCTTCATACGATTGATGTTAATAACTTGTGAAATATGTAACATTCACCGTTATAGATTAGACGAAACCCAGCAGTAGCCAATATAAAACATACCAAGAAATTGGGTTTAACATATTGGTAAATATGCTTATTTTATCTGTTGGAGATACTTACATGAAAATACTGATATCATCTGATATATGTACATAAACAATATACACACAAACATATATATAGATAAACATTACATCTTGTCACTGAATCATTTTCTCCTTCTTTGTTTGGAACATAGTGAATGTTTATTCTTAAATTTCCAATTCCTAATTTTCCTTTTACATATTTCACTTCATGGTGTACACAACTAATTCGAATATGCACAAACTAATACCATTGCATATGATGGAATAATGGCATTATAATGTACAAAAGGCACCAAATTTGGGTTTTATGGCCAATTCTTTTTTTCTCCATTGAGAAAAAGCTGGTTAGATATCACCGATGGCTTGTTGCTCTGTATCTTTGTGGTTAAAAAAGCTCATCTGAGCTACTTCGATCAGAACCACAGCATTGTTTTGATGCATAAGACTTTCTGTATGCAAAACTATCCACACAACCTTCAGTAATCCACGTCATTTGAGCACTAGACTGTTTACATTCTTTACTCCCTTGTGAGACACAGACGAAGGGTGTCCTCCCTTTTCCACTGCCACCTGTTACATAACAGTGAGTTGCGTGCTGAGGAACAACAAACCTCTGTCTCCTGGAGTCTGAACTCTTAGTCTATTATTTTGAAATACTGCGACAATATCTTTCAACATTTTATTATAAAACTAACAGAAACTTGTCAATGTAATAATTCATGTTGGATTTACAAACGCTTATAAAAATATGATTTATCCTTATTTTTTCTCTGTCACCCTCAACAATAAAACCTTTCTTAACTCAGGACATGGTCTTGGAGCACTGAGTGGAATTTTCCAGTTGACAGAGTTTTCGGTCTCAGACAGCGGAGGAAGCTGTGCTGGAGAGGATTCTTCTGCGGGGCTCCTGTGCGTATCATGCAGATATAGGGATTATTCTCATAAAAATAAATTCCATCTTGTAAAACTTTGGTACATCTCTCAGCCCCATGCAGCCACCTGCCTTTTCTTGGAAATTACAGTGCTTCGTCACACTCTGGACAAATACTATAAATTCTTCAGAGAGTCTGGACGACGTGTTTTCTGAGTGGGGAAATATAAATGTTTATTCAGGTTCTGCCTGCACAAATATTCACTCTGAAAGAAGGAGGATGACTCACATAAATGTCCCATTACAATTGAATACCTATGATATCCATTTCTTCAGCACTTTATTAACAGTTTCTCGATTTAAATGTGCTGGAGTGAGCAAGAGATGGAAATATGAGTTAAACCAGACAACTTCAGAGTTGTTTATCAGCCTGCAGGGTAACACTGGGGATACTGATTAGCCTGCATAGTAGACTACCATTGGTTTAGGTGGGTCTACAGGATGAAGACATAAATTAGAGAGTGGAGGATTAGAACACACAATGACGAGCTACTTTATTTCCTGCATGGAAGTCTTCATGTGGACAAGATGTGCAGGCGGAGCAATATAGACTCTCCATGGAAAAGGAATTGAAGCAATCACCAGCAAGTCAGCCACCTGAGGCAGTGAACAGATGTCCAGTGAGGTAAAAGCTTCTGTGCTCCAAGTGCAGGTGCAACAGTAAAGAGAAAAAAGGGTGGAAATAACATCGCACAAAGATTTCATGTGATTGGACGACAACATGGACTCAGTGCCGTTCAACCTAATATGAGCCCAGCTTTGCATCAGTCAAAAGAGATCCAGTTGCTCCACAGTTACAACCCACCAGTGGGGTTTTCTCAGACGTTCCTTAGGCCCAGTCACCATTGGCTACCGGAAGAGGCTGTGTGCTCCACTAAATTTACTGGAGGTGGGAAAGTTAACCAGACCTGTGTTAGCCAAGCAACTCTTTGGGCCCTTTCTCACAGCGTAAATGTTTGTTCTTTCCCCTCAAGCATCCACACTGTTTAAATAGGAACTGCATTTGCATTCACATGATGGTCTTAAAATGTGTTGTGGTCCAGTGCATGGTTGGCTCATTGCTGCCATGAGGCACCAGACAGACCAATACCAACAACAACCTGGTCTGAAGTCAGTTGGGCAGTTAGCATTATTACTTTATGGGCACATTATTGAGATAGTAATATGCAAACACACACTTTTTACACTCACAGGTGGTCTGAAGGGAAACCATTCCAAATCCACATTATAAAAGCAATAAACCAAGTTGCAAGCACACCTGGCTTTTAAAGAGATTTGGAAATGGCTTTAGACTCAAAACACACCTATGATCAATCAAGAGGCAAAGTTTTGAACCATGTGACCGATGCAGAAATCGTTCATTCTGCTGTTGAACTGGCCAAAGTGGATTTGGACACGTCCTGAATGCAGTTGCTCGGTTGATAGTGTCGATAGAGCCCAGAGTCTTTACCCTTGAATTTCGAATCACCACAGGTGTATCACAGCTGCCGTTGTAGTAGGTGTTTTCCTCCAACTGGCCTCAATGGGAAATATTGAGCCGATTCCCATCTCAAGTATCCACATGGACGTTTACTGTATCAACAAGGCATTAAGGACAACACTTTGCTTGGTGAATGCTTGTTATCCTTCCTGCCAATATAAAGCTGCTCATAACTGCTTTGCAATGCTGTGTGGGAAGCACCAGTGGTGTATAAAGTACTTGAAAGCCATACTTGAGTAAAAGTACAGATATCCAACCTGAAAGGGACTTCGGTAAAAGTAAAAGTCACCCGTCACAAAATGACTTGAGTAAAAGTCTTGAAGTAGCTCATAACATTTAGATCTTGTTAAATTTCAGGGTTGCTGCACACTTGCTACACATTACTTAGCCTCTTTAGAAAAACTACTCTGCAGACAAGAAAATGCATTTCCCTGAAATTAAGGATGTTTGTTCTATAACCAGCTTTTAGCGGATGAGAATGGCAAAGATGAGTAGTCTTTTTTTTTATTCCAGATGACCTCTGGTCTACTGTGATAGTAAGTTTTGTTCTTGTACTGGAGCCAGATATCATGTTTCCTTTAATCGCTTTCTCAGCTTTTGAGATGGATTTTTTCCGTTTTCCTCAGCTGTAACAATCCCCATTGGACAATGGATTTAGGATGCATGGGTCATCATTGTATTTAAAGAATTGCGTGTTATGTCTTTGTCAGCAGTGGAAGTAAATTATGGATAATATCAGTAATTTATCCATCATCACGCCATTCACTTACATGATGCTCTTCAAAAATATACTCATACATAGTTTTAGTCTTTTTCAATTCCCAGACTTATTCCTTATTGTAATTATTATTATAATAAGTTCAAATTTACACCCCCAAAACATTTTACAATGCTGATTTTGACACGTCGCCAAAGTGCATTACACAATAAGGATGGCCTTGCAATAACGTTTTTCACCACAAGGCCACTACATATAAGGAAACATCCCTTGATGTATCTAATAATTAAGACAAAAGTATTTCTGCCCTCTCTGTGACATCTCCTTTTATTTCCAGCAAAATGACAGATCTCATCCTCCAGACCAGTAAAGAGCAACTCATACCCTCAAAAAGCAAAAAGGTTTTAGGATCAATCAAAAAGAATTGTCTCCCTACAATTCGTGGAATATAAGAGGAGAAACCTTTGTCCCTTTTGCCTCAAGCCCACATACAAAAATTGGAAGCTGTGCATGATAACATAGAAGAGGCAGCTGTAACATTTTAATATCAAAAGAATTCAAAAGACTGATGCAACGATTTGAACCGTTTTTGAAGGCGTGGAAACTTTGCCCACAATGGCAATGTTGTGAGGGAGGGAGTTGCCGCAGGCCTGTCGTTAATTTTATTCATTGTTTTCAATGTCAAGAAAACATGTCCAGTAAAGAGAGAAACTGGTGATGGATTCTGGATTTGGAAGCGCATTTGAGTTTGTGACCTTGAACCTGCTGTTTTGACAGAAACGAATAATAATAATAAAAATAACTTTTGCATAGCACTTATTTAAAGAAGGTTACAAAGTGCCTCACAAAATTCATGGCAAAAAATGAATGTATGTATGAAAGTAAAAGGTATTCAGCTCAGTTCAGACTTAATGGCCAATCATAACATATTAAGGTCAAGACCTGAAAATGTATAGAGAAACCCAACAGTTCCCACATTGAGCAGCACTGTGGCGACTGTGGAGAGAAAAAACTCCCTCACTAACTCGAAAGAAACGTCTAGAACCAGAGCCAGCGTGGGCGGCCATCTGAGAAAAATGGGGAAGAGAGGAGAGATGGGTGGAAAAGAGGGGAGAGAAGGGAGTGGAGGAGAAGGGGAGAGGGACCGTGAACAGTTGTGCAGCTATCACATTTAAGCTCTGTCAAACTGGTTGTTATAATAGAAATAATAATTTTTAGTTGTACCATGGTGTTTCTGTGTTCCGGCCTTTTAATCTCAATAATATTACCTGGGGTTAACTGAGGCTAAAGGTAAATCTGACTGGCTACTGGCTTGTATGGCAGTTCCATGAAAGCCATGTGGCCACCTCAGTAGATCAGACGTCTTTACCTCTATGCCTTTCTAAACTAAACACCTACTGTCATAGGCAGCAGTCAAAGTCAAAAGCTGTCCCATTTAAGAAACGACATAAAATAAAGGTAAATTAAGATAATAAGGAATACAAGCAGTTAAAACAACACAGTAACACCAGAGTTAGTGAAGGACTGACAAGTGTAATTTCCTGCATGCAAAGCCATTTTCAGACTATCTCAGGAGTTTCCCTTTTCACACATGAACAAAAACAACAGGAGGGTCTCCACTCAGATGCATCACAACAAGACAGATATCTTAGGACAGGAGGGGCAGCAGGCAGCAGGCACAGAATGGACATAAAGTATTACTTCCGCCTCAGAGATCAGAAGTGTTTGTTAACCGCGTCCCGCATCATCAAAAGCTCCAAAATCTTGCTGTCTTTTTTTTGGGGGGGGGGGGGGTTCTTTCAGTCTTGCATGTTAGAAAGATCACCAATGCAGCCACTTGCTTGCGGTGAATCCTCCGGCTGTATTCTCATTCAGACATTCTCCAGAGCTTTTACCAGGGGAACGGTAGGAAAAACCTGTCTGTCTGTTGAGTTCAGTGCATGTCTGAGAGCAGCTGAAGTTTGATGAGGATCAAGTTTGATGATCCAAAGCCTCTCGTGAACAGAACAGACATGACTACATAACCAAAGAGCTTGGGCGACCATCACATGTCCTCCCTACGACCCATTGCACATCTGGACTTGCCATCTTCTTGACATCAAATTGGTAAATAATTTGAGAGGGTTCTCCCCTTTGATCTGTGGGACGTTCCTACATGCTGGTCCTGTGTCTGAGCTGTATGTGTGTGTCAGAGGTGGTTGTCAGTACTTTGGCAGGTGTTTATATTTACATCTGCCTGTCTGTGGACATAGTCTGTCACCATGGTGGCATCACAGTTGGCAAGATGCAGTCATGATGAAGTGTGTACTTGACATCAGAATGAATGCAGAAGATGGGTGTGGTTCAACCAGTGGGTAATGAGTACTTATGTAATATTGTGCTTGTGGGTCAGAACATGTTGACACGTATCACAGCAGGTGTGATCCCATCACAGTTTGTTTTCTTTGGTCCACTGGAGTGAACTCTCTCACTGGTATGTTACAGCACTGTACTCATCCCATGAAATTCCATGTGGCCAGACTGGACCATCGAGTTCTCAAACACACAGTTTATCCTAATTGGGGGATTAAAAGTAGAAATGTTTATATTCACCCCGTGACTCGTCTTGTTGGGTTCCTACTATACAGTACCAGCCAGGTCCAGCTCACAGACAGAAGGTGCCCTCAGTTCACAGACAGGCCAACGTGCCGTCGGGCCCAGAGGTCAACATATGGTGCGGCTAGACATCAGCAGATGCTGCAGGTCCATCAGAGCAACGTAAGCAGAATTAATGTAAGACCTGTAGGAATGTGTAAGAGCTTGAGGTTATGTGTATTGTGTTGGGTGTAGACATGGAGAAGCAGAACGCGCAGTAAGCAGTACACTCACACACTGCAAATATTGCCTTTTCACTTTTCACTGTGCCAAAGCAGTTTTCACAAATTCACTCAACTTGAATGGAATTAAACTTTGAAGTTCAGAAACACACAAACACACACACATACGTCCCCATGAAATTATATTGACTTACATTTATTTACTGGAGACTTAATTGAACCTAAACCATACTGACAACTTGCCTAAACCTAACCTTAACCTAACTCTAACCTTTAAACAAGTCTTCACCTTATAATTTAAGTCCCCATAGTGTGACAACAATATCTGGAGTAATACCTGGGCCACACCCACACACAGAGAAGTTTGTACCTCTATCTTAGTGAGGACCCTCATTGACATGATACATTCCCTAGCACCTTACCCTTACCTTAGCCGTCCAAACCAAATGCCTAACCCTAACCTAAACCTAGTTCCAACCCTCACATTAAAAACCAGGTCTTAATCCTCAAAAAGCCCATTAAAAGTGAGGAGCAGTCAAAATGCCCTCATTTTCCAAAAATGTCCTCACTCTGTCGGGTCACTCTGTACAGGAACACACACACAGACACACACACACAGAGGGCAATGAGGTCGCACAGTAGCATGAATAGCGGGTGATTTAATCCGTCAGGCCACCCACTGTCCAGTGTTTTAGTAGAGCTTGACATAAAAGCCAACCCTGATCGGTTAGCCAGGTCTTGTTTCCATTCAGTGGAAAAGCAGTGAAGTGCCACTGAAGAAGTCTCAGTGAGTTGATCACAAGGTCCCAGTGAACGTTGGTTCAGTGTGTGTCGCTCTCTGCCACAGGATCTCTTTCAATAATACAACACAATCTGGTTCTGTGCAGTAAATGAAAGGTGTCCTTAGTTGTGAAAAGAAGCTCCAAAGTCTGCAGTTCCCCTCAGGTTTATACTTTCAGCTCATGATTTGGTTTCATGTTCTGCAACTCTTGTGTTGTCTCAGTCAAACTTGATAACAAGTGCAGCAGCGTCTGATAAACCCAACTAATTATCCCCTCCCAGCGCCAAACAGTTATGTATGTATGGATGAATGTCTGTATCTTCTGGTTACAGAGCAATGGAGGGCTGTGGCTCCAAGGGTAGAGTGGGTTGTCCACTAACCAGATAGTCAACAGTTCATTCCCAGTCTGCCCCATTTTACATGCCAAAGTGCCCTGTCCCAAGATACTAAACCGCAAATGCCCCATATAGATGCACTGTGTGAATACGATTGTGTGAATGGTTGAATGGCTTCACTGCACTTATTATTTATTTGTTTTATTTAACTATTGCACTGCTGAGCTGACCGGTTTCTTCCTGTCCAACACCTTTCATTGTACTGTTGACCCTGTGTTAACTGGCATATGACAGATAAATCTTGAAACCTGAAACTGCTTTGTGCTTTAAGTGGTCATCAGGATATATTAGTCATAGGAACTTAAGGGGTGATAATACAGTGTTTTCTGCCCTTAAAACCAAGTCATACATCTTCAAGATAATACATACTAATCTGTAAAAAACAACTAATCTGCTTGTTTGAACACTGAATAATTACTTCCTTGGAAAAATGTCAAAAGCTATTGGCAAAAAGTTTAAATCAATGTCTTTCTGTTTATAACTGCGGACATTGTTGAACTTTTTTAAACTTATTGTGCTTAGGTCCATATGTGTAATATATAGATTGTATGAGACTGCCATAACACCTGAAGCAATATTAAAATTGATATTCTGTCGTCAGCGGTGTCGCGTCTGTAGGTTTTTTGCTCATTTGATTCTATGCAGAACAGCTGGCCAGGAGAAAATATAATGTGGAAAGCAGTGGCACCTGATGTGAGGCCTGGAAGATTAAAACAGAGCGACTCCAAACCAAACTGATGTACAACGTGTGGTCCATTTGAGGAACCTTTTGCCATGGGCGCTCGGAGGCCTGGTGCTGATTTCCAGATGTGTCTTTGGGCCCTGTCTTATGTAAGGTAAGGAGTCTGCACAGTGGGGGCAGGCATTGGCTGTCTGCTCCCTTGATTGAAGAAGTTCAAATGTTGATTCAGTCTCAGTACACTAAGCATTTCTCTTTTCACTGTAGCAGGCATCATTAACCCTCTCCGTATTCTATCCTCTTGTGCAGGGGCTTGGATGTTTGCTTTCCAAACCAACCTCATGAATGAAAACATAAAGGCCTACCAGGAGTGTATTTCATAACGTCTTTTGGCTGACAGAAGCATGGCCAGACAACTTCAATTCATTTGTCGTGCAAAAGCACAGAAAGGTGGGCCTGTCACTCTGCCTTTCTCTCTACGTGAGCTGACACGAAGGTTTAAAAAGAAACAGAACACAAGGTTTGCTTAAATCATTCCTTTATGTTCCCTGTCTTCACTCAGATACAGTGTGTGTGTTTGGTTTACTCACCTGTGTGGACCTGCAAGTGGTGCTCAGCAGGTGCTTCTGTGGCCAGGGCACAGTGTGTACGTAAAGCTGTTTACTTAACACACAAAGTGGTGTGTACGTTTGTTACTTTGCTTATATATCCCAGTGGGGACCTGACTTCAAATTGGGGGACAAAACTAAGGTCCACAAAGACTGCTCTCTGAGACTCAGGTAACAACTAGGTTATCTTAAGGGTAACAGGCTAGTGAATGCATTATGTCATCATGGTGTTTGTGTGTGTGTGTGTGCGTGTGCGTGTGCGTGTGCGTGTGCGTGTGTGTGTGTGTGTGTGTGTGTTTGTGCTGCTGTTGTCATTAAGAGATGACATTACAATTTTACCAATGCTGAACTCTTGTATTAACACAACCAAACTTAATCATGTGAAAATGTGAACATTTACAAAAGCCAGAGCTTTCCAACATAGTGATCAGACAGAGGTGTCACAAGTAGTTTTTTTCTCCAATTTTTTTTACAAATCAAAGAAAAACTTTAAGGATTTTGTTAAATCATAATTACTCCTCAAACCTGCAAAAACAATGATTTTTTGCCACATGGGGGCAGTGGAGACAATCTGTAAAACCAGGTCTGAACTAATCACCTTTTAAGTCAACATGGTGAGGATGTTGGAAAACAGTTGCATATTTACACAATGAGTAACCCTTAGAATTCAGTAGGAGTTGTGTTTTTGGCCTTCTGATGAACATTATTCAAATAATCCCTCTCTCCTTTCAGCTATCTTTGGGGTTTCCGTCATCTCGGAATGCTGCACTGTGTCCATCATCAAGGTGTTTCCCTTTAAATAGCAGTAGGGCAGAGGAACGTAATCATATATTTCTCTGCAGCTTCCTGCTTCAGATAGAAATGAGGATGATGATACTGAATCATCCTTCAATTATCTATACTGCTTATACTTTTAGGTTCAAGGGGGAAGCTGGAGCTAATCCCAGCAAACATTGGGATTTACTACACACTGGACACGTCACCAGTGTATCTCAGAGCCAGTATATCATATATAATTTAGAATCTCTAATTAAATTAACCATAATTTTTACTTGGGAGAATAGATTACATGCAAAAAAAAAACACAATTCAAACCCTAACTCTTACTTCTTAGCGTCTGAGGCTGAGGGGTTAGAAAAAGGAGGTTGGCAGTTCGATCCAAAGTAACCCAGAATCACCCTCATAGAAAAAGTGCTGCCAATAGATGCTTTATGTGAATGGGTGAATGTCAAACTGTACTGTCAAGCACTTTGAAAGGTCATCAAGACTAAAAAGCTCAAATACAGACCATTTACCATTCTTGCTGTGAAGTGAAGTTGCTAATACCGATACAGTATCCAGCAAACATTGAAATCCAAAATGATCTCTTGAGCTGTGGTGAACTCATGGTACATGAGAAACGATGCCTTTCACATTACACATTGTGACCCATATAATAGTTATTTGGTTCCTTATTAATATGTATTGATTTATATTATATTATATTATGACCGCAGCTTAGCCTCTTCCACCCTGTCCAGCCCGAGTGGAGACGGGAGACATACTGTGGCCGTGGAGTGGCTCAGTGAGCTGTGTCAGACTTTGCCACAAATACCTGCACTGAAAGTTCCTGAATCACACTGGCGATATAAATTATTAAGGTCTGAATTGAGGTGGAACAGGTGGAACAAGGGTGAGAGTTGAATGGTGAAGCTGTCCTGGTGGAAGTCAAAATCCACAGACAGTGCTTTTTCAGCTTAAGTCAAGATATGCTGGCTCCTGATCCACTCAGACCCAGGTTGAGTTTGAGTTTGATTGACTCCAGCAATTAGAAGATATTTCCTTGTACAGTTCATTGAGTGTGCCACCGAAGAAAGTGTCACTTAAAAGTGGCAATCCTCCCCTCTGAGGTGAACATTATCCTATCTCAAGCATGGAAAACCTTTCTTCTTCCCTGAGAAGTCATTAAGAAAACCTCTGGTGCTGGTTCAAAGAGCTTAAACACTCACATCCTGCACAATAGAGAATGAGCGATGACCTACAATTGTCAGCTATTCATTGACCAAGTCTTTGAAGGACTAATCACCTTGAACTGCTTCCTGGATGATATTCTAATGACAGAACATGATGACACAGTGCACTTGAGGAACGTGTCACCTTCTGTTTTTTGAGAGAGGAGTTCTCTATCCTCTATCCCTTCCATTGCAGATGCTAGACGTCAGGTTTTAGCAATGCCCAAAACTATTCAATGTACTATGTATAAGCTGTCGGGCATTTATCACACTCTTCAGGAACCACATAAAGCACATCAGGTTCTCTTTACACCTTTCCGGATTCCCAGGAGGCATGAAAAGTAATTATAAGAAAGCTACTCTCAAGGGCTCTCCTAAGCGATGGAAATGACCATACTTGGAAGCGTTTAAACAAAGGTTCCTTCAACATCTGTCAAGAAAAGTATTCACACAAGATGAATTTGAAGCATTTCTCAAAGTGAATGGACTGAAACATGAGCCCCATGACACCAAGCCAAGAATGGTCTTGCAGAGCACTTCTTGAAGGCATTCAAGGAATCTACCACAGCGCAGCAGATATTTTTGATAATTGTCTTACTCAGCAACAGTATTATTTCAAAATTACAATGCCTACCATGCTCTTTCTCCACTGTAGACTCAACTGTCTTAGACTAAGTGTGGCCCCAGTCATGGAATATGATCTATAATGACTATGATTAAGCTGCACAGCAAAGGAACAAGGCTTTATTTTTCAGTCAGAGTCTGATTGTGGCTAGTGACTCTGCAGCTACTGGAAATATTTCACATAAGTAATCACTAGTCAACCAACAACTACCGCAGGTGTTGGTATTGGTAAGGCCCACAGTTTTGAATTGTGCTGCATTTTGAGATGGAGAGAGGGCTAACTAGCAGGCTTCGGTGTCACATTAGAGTATGAGTACTTAGTCAGAGGAATGACACACTCATCCTTTTTTGTACATTTCTCACTTTTTAATGTTTTAACTTTTACTTCCCTTCCTTTATCCTACTATATTTGATTGAAACATTTCAGGACATTGAAATGTTACCATGGCAATAACCTAGCCAGTCATTTTGATAACGGCCACAAATATAGGCCGCAATGTTATTCCTAAAGCTGTTCAAATGCTTTGTTTCTGTTGAGTACACTGATCAACTATGCAATAAATCAAGTTTTCATTGAGAAATACCCTGATCTGTGACTTTGTATATGATGAGACCCAGTTAGCAATCAAATGTAAAGATGAGCGTTTGATTAACAAATCACATGAAGAGTATGAAACCAACTATGTGTTCCTGTCTCAATATCATTTATCTTCACTATATTGATGCCACTCAAGCCACTGGTTGCCATTAATTTATAAATCATAAATATATGATTATAGGAGGCTTTGGATGAACACACAAATTAATAGGATCAGTCCATTGTTGAATTTGATCATAATGATAAATTGTTCTAAAAAAAAAACTGGTATCTGAACCCATTGTTACTGTGGTTTTAAGGGAAGAAGGCACTTAAATGCTGCAATGCAATGGACATGATGCATGGACTGATTCACTTATCTCAAACAATACAAACCTGGGTGTATTTCTAAACTCACAATACAATATAATACAATTATCAGCGTTGACTGTGTCTGCTCCCACGTTGCTAATCTGCTCTTAATCTATAAAACACATGGACGTTCAAAGCCATTGTGCAGACCTACATATAAGTGATCATATAAAGCCTCAGAGAAGGACAGATTACACAAGGAGTCGATTAAAAGTTAAAGGTTGTTCTCAAACCATGGAAATGACTTTGGTGCAGTGGACATACCTGATCTGAGCCTTTAAGCAGATCAGCTGTACACACAGCCTATCCTCTCATCATCTCTATTATAAACTGGCTGTTTTTAATCCAAGGCCACTCCTGACGTCAGCACTTTTGGAGAGGAACCTGCACGCATTCCTGAGATGAGGAGGGATCCAGACGCAGGCTCATTACCCCTCCTCCACCTCCCCCCGCACTGCACTTCGGCCAGGACAACAAGCAGAGCTCTCTGCAGACAGCCTGATGGATAGATCAATTTGAGCTCGGCTTTTTTTCTCACTTCACTCCACTCTGCCAAAAAATGACACTTTGTGAAACACAAGCATGTGACTTTATTGTTGAGCAGCCAGTGCAGAGTGATCTAAACATGTGGAGTGAAAACACATTTAATATTTATGGGGTGCTTCTGCTGTGCTGACCCAGACACCTAGGTACAAACATGCTTGAATGTCAGTGTGTGTGGAATACAGTTTGTAATATATGGAAATATGTGTACTCCAGACAGCTGTCTTGGCAAGAAGAGACCTTTGTTCCACAAAAGAAATCGTCCTTTCATTCTTCTCTAACAGTTTTTATCTTTGATATATTGTAGCTGTTACTCAACCATCTTTTGTTTTTTTCTGTCTTCCACAAATCTCTGGGAAGCAGTGGTGCATTTACTGTGAGCCAAACCTCAATGCTGTTTGATAAAATAAAAACATTCAAATATTGTTATGTGACTGCAATTCTCTTGAACATGGACCTTACTGCTTTCAGGAACATGAACCTAAATCGTGTTCATTACAGGACCAGTTAATCTGCTTATTCTTTCAACATAGCTTCATTATTCACTATTAGTTAGCCTAATTTCCAATTTAATTTAATGTCCTTATTGCCAGATGTAAAGTGAGATAGAATATGTAATAATCCTAAAAAAATGTCAAATCTGTGACCTATTTGCCTCAAATTTAAAGACTTCTGAAGGCTTCTGATTGTCTGAAGACAATTGAATCATGCTCTTATACTGAAAATTATATTTACAATCATATAAAGGGTCAGAAAATCTAAAAATAATAATAGTTGGCATTTGAGATTATGTTAAAGAACTTAAATCAGCTCGAGTATCAGTTGAAACAGAATCACTAAAACTGAGTTTAAGATATTCTTCTAGTTTTTCAAGTCATCATTTTTCATTTGTTAATCCTTCCATCCTACCTCCAGGTCCAGGAACTGATTTTGTGATTTGATTAGCTTGTGGGAAAATATATTATATTAGCTTGTTGAAAATAATATTATATTGCATGAAAACAGTCAATATAAGTCTTACATTTGATTTGGTGAATGTGATGATTGAATTGTATATGTTTTATCTGACTGGAAAGTATTAATGTGTCATTGACAAACAAAAAGGAATCCCTGTCATTGTTATTATTATTTTTATTGATAATAAAACAAAATTCCTACATATTCATGCAGTTGACTGCCTATGGATGTGTTACCCAAGAGAGTTTCAGAAGATATTTGGAGATATTTGAACCCTAACCCTAACCCTAACTATAACCCTGAAAGATCATCATGTTTACTTTAGGTTTGTTACATTCTTACACTGTGGGGCGATTCATGGCACATTTTAATACTACTATAAACACTTAGTGTGCTATCACGATGAAAAATGCCCTGCCATGTTCCCTGAAACTCATATGCAGTTCCTAGCCTCCATAAATTGTCCACATGTGCCGGCTGACACCAAGACTACTGGAAAATGTCACAGGTGTCAGAGGGGTTTTACTGTCCCTGCTGTCAGGTCCACGACTTCCCAGAATTGCAATGGAAAGACTTTGCCACTAAGGAATGGGGAAAAATGCTCCAGACCCTTTCCTGATGGTTGGTTGGTTGGTTGGAAATCGCTGCATCGCTTTAAGAAATCCCTTATACGCTCCAAATATTGGTCCTATGAAACACAGCCGTTGCAGACAATGGCTTTGCACTAATGAGGGAAAAAGTGAAAGCATGCTTTTAATATCTGCAGCACGTGCCTAATGTCACAAATCTGTCATCCCTAGGAGTCTGCTTTCAATGCAGATGTGAACTGGTTGAACCACTCGCAGCTTGGGTAAGTAAAGACGTCACAGAATGTGGATGAAATGATGATGCCACAGAGTGAAAAAACAGACCCACACTTAGTCATACATACCTGTGCCGGATAAACTATCCAGGGACTACCTGTGAGATCTCTGGTAAGGTTATTTGGGAAGATGAGACCATTGTTTGACGTCAGAGTCCCTGTGAAGCAGAGATAGTGTCCTTAGCAACAGCCGAAAACAACAGATCACAAATACAGTTTTTGGAGCCGCGCAGCCAAGGACCTCATCCCAGTATTGGTACAAGAATAACACATTCTTGGAAATTACTTGAAATAGCTCAGTTGTGAGTCATCAGTTGGATCACTTCACCCCCCCACCCAACCCCCCAGCACTGGGAACCTCTGCTGATCAGAAAAATGCTAACAGCGTCCACTCTAGGGAAATAGAATATTAAGGACTTTTGTTCTCATATTACTTTTGATTTTGTATTGGACTCTGTGACCATTTACTGTAACTTTAAATGACCCATTGTATGCCCATTTTACCACAGTTGATATGGATCCTTGGGGTCTTAATGGAATGTGTGTAACATATTTTGGTAAAAATACCACAAGGATCATTTAAAACTGCACCCTTTTTACCCTGTCTAAAACAGCCCTCCTCAGATTGACATGTTTTGAGTGCCCCGCCCCCCTCTCCCCCTCACCCCTCCTCCCTCCTTCACAAGATACAAGCGCCCAGATTTTTAGCTATCCATTACCTCTGTAGAAATATGGCTACTAGAGGCGAAGATACGATCTTGCAACCATATCGTTTTGAACCAGAGTCAGGTGGGCCGAAGTCAGGCTGTGAGAGCCCCAGCGCCCCAGCGCTGCCCCGCAGTGGGAGCTGGAGCAGCAGCAACATCCTTCCACACTGTTGAGTCAACGTTTAGAGGTGTCCGCCTCGACGATCGGCATGTTAATGTGGCCACTTAGATGTGTGACGGGTAGCAGCAGCGAGCTAACGCTAGCTTGCTCGCTCCACCGTCTTCTCTCCCAGGGGAGCCAGCGAGACGGTGGAGCCGGGCCGGGCTCCACCCTCTCCCTGGAGCCGGTGAGCTGATGGTGGGGGATGGTCCAAGGTCATGTAGCGAGACTCCCTAAATGGGTATGGTTGGAACATGACGTATTTTTCAGTCGTAATCCCATTCAACGCCATCTAGCGTGGCGTTTTCTGACATAGAGGAAGCACAACAAATAGCGGGAGTTGTTTGTTTTCCAGAGTTTTTGGGACGGTAGACATGCCAGATACCCAAATTAACGTGTAGAAGCACTACAAAAGTGGAATTTTCATAATATGTCCCCTTTAATAAAAGCCAACTGCCTATGACTTCACAGTCAACTAATTCTCGGTTGTTGCACATGAAAGATGGATCATGAAAAATACTATACATTTCTTTTTAAACCATTTTTTTTTACATTTATATTGTTATCTATCCCATCTAAGTGCCATAAGGTGAGGATTTACAAAGAAGAATTTACTAAACAATATTTCTAAACTATCTAAACTTGAAGCAAGGTACAGTTTTGCAGTCTGGAAAGATGGTAAGTCAAGCTTCAAGTTATAAAAGTAAACACTGTCTACAAATAATCTAATATAAAGAGCAATAACCTATGTGATAAAAATAGTTTTTTAGCTTTCAAAATGATAAAAATCATTTTGAAAGACGACCAATGGCAATGGCTAGTCATGTGACCAGCCTCTACGGGCAGTCCTCCTCTATAGGATCCTGGTGAGAGGAGTTTGAGATGCTGGTGGAATTCAGCCTGTCTCCCACTCCCCCCATGGATTTTAAACCATTTGGTGTTGTTTTTAATTTGATTTCTACATTTACCTCCTCCAGCCTTTAGCCGGTTGTGACAGTGCAGCCAAAATAAGTTGACTGACAGAGCAAACAGCTGCAGCTGCTTTTAGAGAACTGGCCAACTGGGCCCCATAATTACTGAGTAAATTAATAATGACACATATTCTTAGAACACATTGGATCATCCAATGATCATTCCAGCTGATTACATCAAATGTGTTATTTGGCAATTGTTTCTATCAATTACATTATCTCACTCAACTCTGTCTGATCTCAGATGACCAGACAGTTTATAAATAAATTAAACATTTCATGCCAGATAATTTAAACTAATGCTTTTATGTCATCTAAAGGTTCCATTCTCAGGATTTAGATACTTCACAAAACAAGTTTCACTGCCACTGTTCAAATAAGAATAAGAACAGACACAAAACCTACTATAGCTTATTTGGGTTAGGAAAAGCTGACTCATTGCCAACTGTATCCCTTAGGGGAAAGAATGAGGTACATTCATTTGGGATTGGATGCATTGTTTGTGTTTCAGGAGGCACAGATGCTGAAACAGACTCCCGTTCACACCAAGTGGCCTGATCCCAGAGAGGATATAACTTGATTTTTTCACATGTGCAGATGGCTTTAAAGGACACAAAGTGAAACAGTGAAACTTTTACTTTTCTCTATAGCCTACAGCCTTTCCCCTTCAGCTTACGTAACTTTTGTGTCATTTGCGACCTGCTCATACCCTTGGAAACTTTCTTCTTGCAACCGGTTATAGCAGGAATCAGGATTGGATGGAAGTTTTTTCGATTTTATTTTAGGTCCTAAATTTAATTTTGAATCTGAAGACACAGCTGCTGTCAACCAAATCAAAAATGATCACTGCTCTCCTCTAGTTACAGAATTAGTTAGTTGAATGCTAGAAAACTGTCTTCAATTGCCAAGAAGACAAAGTAAATATCATTGCTTTTTTCTCTTTTTCATAACATGAGATTTATGGTCACATGGGTAGGCATGTGCCAGCTATCTGTTATTGTGAAAACGTGTTATTCATTCTGTCCAAAATATTGTGTTATTTTAATGACTTAAACTTAACAAAAATATTTTTACTTGTCAGAGTCAAATAAAAGTTGTGCATGAGTAGGCCATGCTATCCACTTTTATGGGTTTGGTCTTTTTCCAGTAACCCAACACATGTTCTCAAAACAGAAATAGTGTTTGTCTATTCAGTTGTTTCACATTGTATTAAGTTTTGGATACGTTCTAAATATACCAACAATGGGAAATGTTCCGACATCTTGCTCATCCCCTTTTAGAAATCGCAATATGTTTTGGAGGAAAAGTAATTGTAACCAGATTAGGCAGGTCAATGACAATATGGAGTGTATCAGTTGAGTTTTCACAGACAATGTATTTGTTTTTTGCAAATGTCTCAAATCTTGCCGCACAATATCCATTCATAATGACTAGAGCATTATTTCACTTTTAATAGCTATATTTAGAATCTCACTGTACTCAGCCAAGGCTTGAGAAAAGTACTTTGATAAACCTTGTGGTGCAAACGGGTTACACCCTCAGTGAAGAACCCAGGTTCATCAGCGGTTTGAGGTCTTAAGATCAAACACTCGAGCCTGGGCTACCCAGCCAGGGTGATCAGGTCCCATCTTGTGACAAGTTAGCGCGTTACACCATCATCCCTCTGTAATAAGAGACAACGGGAAGCTTTTCCAGTAAAGTGTTCCTCAGGGCTCTTCTTCCTTTCAGCCTACAGATCCCCAAGTGTCCTGAGACCTGGTGCAGAGATTGATCTGCGTGGGAAGCTTCTGCAGCTCATTTCAGCTTCCTCACAGTGGGCCTCCCAACTGTTCCTTTGACACACAGCTAGTAGATCTTCATATCTGACTATATTCCTTGCCTGCATCTCTTCCACCTGCTATTTCGGTGGACAGTTAGTTGTAGCAAAACTAGTTAGTTGCTTGGTTTCATGTAAATGGTAAATGGCTTTGTATTTATATAGCACTTTTCTAGTCTTGATGACCACTGAAAGCGCTTTACAGTACAGTTCTTCATACAGTGCATCTATTCGCAGCACTTAGTTATTCTATGGGGGGCCATTCGGGGTTCAGCATCTTACCAAAGGACACTTCGGCATGCAGATGGGTCAGACTGGGGATCAAACTGCCGACCTTCAGGTTGGAGGACGACCACTCTACCCCTCAGCTACAGCCACCATGTACATCAAGACCATGTCTGGCCAATGCGCAGCAGCTACAAAAGTGCTCAGTAACCTCTGTTGTCTCCCTATGTGGACAAAAGCAGTCACTCTTTGCTGGATTCACTCTATTTGGTGCCAGTGATGATGTGGTCTGCTACTGCCCATTGACAAGTGCAAATTACACCACAAAAGGCCTTTGAGTAGCAGCTGGGGATATGCTCCAAGCTACATTTCTGGCACAAATCCCAAAGACTATGAGTCAACCAGGACCTGTATATATTCTTATAAAATACCAGATATAAGGACCTTTTTTGGACTTCTAATACTAATGCTACAAACTCATGATATGAAGAGGATAAATGGGCAAGACAGTACTCACACAAACAATGCACATTCACACTTGTGAGAAAAGTCATGGCAAAGCATCACACATAGGCATCACTTCATTTAAATGGGCAAATGCCCAAAATTATATCTTTTTAAATTATTAAATTCTGAGGATCCAGTCAGCTTTGTCAGTATTTTGGTTTTACAGCCATAATTTTTTTTGTCAGTCTAACCGCTTTGTTGCCAGCTGCACCTGGCTGACTTTTACAACAAAAAAACAATGGGCCAACAAATAACAGCTCACAGCTCAAGTTAATGACTAGTGGAGTATTAAAGCTATAGAGACAGATTAAATCAGGCGTCCAGATGACTGCATGCAGAGGTAGAGTCCGACCAATATAAGGTGGCCTCATATTTCTCAAGCCACACCTGTAATTCAGCCTCTAGGCTTGCTGCTTTTAATTGTCCTGTTTTGAGTAAGACTGTTTAAACAGCCGGTGATAACAGTTTAGATTTTGGCAAAAGTGTAGGCTGTTTAAGTTCTCTAAAGCAACCAGGATGAATGGAGGATGAAGACCAGGATCAGTTACCTTTAAACAGAAATCTAAATGTCTCCACCACCTGTATGAATAATATGCAGCTGTACAGTGCATTACACAAAATATAAAAACCATTAAGGCAAACATGACCATTCAGAGTGCACAGACCTAAAACAGCTCAGTCTTCTCATATAACCCCATGTCATTTTGTTTCCTGGGAACTCTCTTGGCAAAAGAACTTTGAATTGACATTCACCTTTCTTAGGTCAACCTTGATCTCTCTTTGAGTCAGTAAAGACCATCTGCATCTAACAACTGCTTTTCTACTCCATTCTGTTGTCTGCTACATCTCCTCACTCCCACCTACAGAAATCTACTCTATAGTGTCTGTTTAGAAGGATAATGCACTGCACTGTAAGGATACAGAGTGCTGGGCAATAAAACGACTCTTCATGAATGTCAGCTCTGCTATTTAATGTAAGTGATACTGCAGTACAGGTTGGGGGTGGTTTTACTGGAAAAGGCTTCCTTTACACAGTGGATAAATGATACCATACTGGGTCAGCGTGGTTTAGGTGCACATGGTTGCACATATGGTAGGAGCTTATTGTTTAATAAAGTTTATGATGATGAATGATTGCATGTTTAATAGTTTCTATGGACTATCAGTTACACCAAAGATACCATGGCTCACCACATCTAGACTGGATTTGATAAAACCTAAGAAATGGCTTACCATTTTTTCTTTTCTGGTACTTATAGCTATAATTTACATACTGCCTTTGTGGTATATGACATCACCTGCTAAGAAAACATCAAAAGTCTGATTATGTTTTCAATCCCTTGTCCTTATCAGTAATGGTAATGCCATTTTGACACCACACCATGTCACACCTCAGTTCAATAGTCTATCTTACAATTGGTAATGTGACAATAACAACCTGAGCGACTGGTCTGTGTAATATCCTCCTCTTGTCCTTGTTGTGTTTTTCAACGTTTCATTAAATAATACATTTTTGGTATACTCACCTCTCCTCTCATCTTTCCCTTTTTCTTACGTTTCCAGCAGTGGGGTTGTGTGTCCTGTCATGAATTGTTTCACCTGTTCCTCATTATCCTCCTCTCCCTGATGAATGTAGTCTGTAGGTGTGTTCCAATTCTCCTTCGGAGGACGTGGTCGATGGGGCCCACAAAGACCACCTCCTTTGACCGGGAATGATCAAATGAAATTTGACTGTCTGGTCTACAGAGGATCATGATCAGCATCTCCAGCTTCTCCTGCACTTACTGCTGTTGCCTGATAACAGAGCTTCAGTTGGACATGACAAAAAACTTTGAATGCCTCTTGGTATTTTTTATAATGTCTTCAGTTGAGTTAAAGCCTGATACTTGCTGGCCCCTTTGAAAATCACTTGTGACAGCACACCTATAAAACCAATAAAATAAAACAGTCGGTGAACATTATCAGCTCATATATACTTAGAAATACGTTTGTCCACCACTTAGTAATTTATTTTCAGCCACACTTGCAGCGGGGCAAGGCTGGATTTATCGGTCTATCTCTTTGCTGTTGAAAGAAATATCACAGCAACTATTGGTTTATAATAATTTCATACAGACACTCATGGTCCCCAGAGGATGAACCATGCCCACACCTTCAAGTATCTACTACTTGGGGCCTTCGATTCACCTTTTCTTATAAAACCATGACCTGGATGACTAGAACCTTCACAGGCATCAACCTAATGGTGGCTTTAGGCTGGAAAGGTGAATTGAAGGCCTCCAGCTGTAGATACTAGTTGTAGAAAGAGATCAAAGATGGTTGACCTCTTTTCCAAGACATATTATCTTCAGTTCTGACCGACCAGTAGAGAGACCCAGGTATTTTGCATCAGGCCATCCATTTGTCCTGGCCGTTGTAAAAACTGTTGTCATTGGAGTCACTTGAGTGTAAACAACTGTGGTAAGATGATCGCATTGAAGGGGAGTAATAAGTGGTGTCATATCCACTTCTATATGTGGTCTGAATGGGGGGTTCTTAGTTGCGCCCCCTGGTTGTGTTAAAACCTTCTTAGAGCTGTCCCCTTGTGATTGGGTCCCCTAGAGATGAGTGTGATCAGGGCCTCAAAAAGAGTTGCAGAGGTCTCTTGGATGGAAGGTGAACCATCCTCAAGTGTCTACAAGCAAGTTCTGCTGCCATCAATTTCTTTTCTATGAGTTTGACATTTTAGGTTTTGAGTAAATGATTTCTCTATTGAGTGTGTAAAGACATTCATACCTACCCCCGGATAAATCAAATAGCATAAACAAATATTCCTGACCCTTTCTATGATCTTTGGTGTAATAAAGATTAGAAAAATATTCAGAAAGACAAGTCTCAAAATGTTGACTTCTAAATCAACCTCTCACCATAGCTGAGACTGGGTGGATACACATGAACCTTTGTGAAGCTTTTGCTGAAGTTTACTCTTTTGCCTGCAGAACTATTCTTATAAGGAGAGGCTCTCCTGTCTTTTGCAAATGAACACCCAGAGTTCTCAAAACAGAGCATCACTTCAAAGCAGTAAGCTGAGCATATCCAGGCTTCTGGAACAGTTACTGACACGTAGTGATGTTGTTCTGCAGTAAGCAGCCAGTCGAAGTTTTGCTGTGCTCTACTGTTGAAGCTTTGTCTGTGTGAGCCCTGTCTATGTAGAGGCTCAAGTGAATAAGGATACAAGCAGAGAACGAGCCCATAACCTGATGATAAGAGACCATATAAGGCAGCATTCTGAGGATAGACGCTTCAGGGAAACCCTGCAACTAAGCATGGAAAAGTACTCCCCACCCAAACATTTACTATGAGCATACACACTTTTCCTAGAAAGTTGATTATACTACGGAGATGAGCAGGTTCTAAGCTACCAAGCTGTGCAGCAGAGTGCCAACTGAACGATCCATTAAGAGTCACAGGAGTAATATATCAAGATTACATAACAACCTATTTGTAGTATGCAAGCACCTAGGAGTACTATTAGACATGTCTTACTCTATAATGCAAGATTATCACTGTAATGTTCCAAAGGTATGACATTTAAGATGCTCAAATTGCCAAACATCTGCAGAACAGAGACAAGATGGAGCAGTAGTGCTGTAGAGTGTGTCAACCCGAAGCTAGAGGGGTCAGCAGGCCTGACACTTTGTACTTTAATGTATTTTTTTCAAGTTTCTTCAAAACAATCTGAACGAAACAGAACTTCATTCATACATTATCCTAATGTATCTACATTATGTTTATGCATAGATAACGGTAGGTCATCATAGTGTAGAAATAAACAGCAGCAAATGGGTGCTTTGTCCCAAAACCCTTAAAACTGAACTGGATGATTAATAAATATGGAAATAGTTGGAGGATATTTTAACATCAGAAGACTTTTCAATACTGGATTTAGGTCTAATATTATATTATTATTATTATTATTAGTTTTTGATAAACCAGAATGATTTCTCCATTACCACGTCAACAATGTTCGAATCTGCTCTAATCAATATTCCTATTGATTAACTTCACCCGTCACAGACAATGTACTAGAATCAAACTTTCACTTACATGTCACTAACATTCCCTGAGCATTGTATACACCATACTTGTACAGTACTAGGTATGAACTCCATTTGCTTTGAGATGCATCACATCATCTCTGCAGATTTGTCAGCTTCACATTCATGCCGTCAATCTCCCGTTCAACCACATCACAAAGGTTCTACTGGATCCACATCCGGTGACTGAGGAGGTCACTGAAGTTCACTCACTGTCTCACTGTTCATGAAACCAGCTTGAGACTTTTAACTTTGTGACATGGAGCATTATCCTGCTGGAAGTATCCATTAGAAGTTGGTAAACTGAAGCCATAGAGAGATGAACATGGTCGGCAACATTTCTTAGACTGTGACATTCAAACCATGATTAATTAGAAAGAAGACATTCCACACACCATCACACCACCAGTGGTCTGGACTGTTGACACAAGGCAGGTTGGCTCCATAGATTCATGTTGTTGACTCCAGATTCGGACTCTGCCATCTGCAGCCTCAGCAGAAACCCACATTCATCAGAGCAGACAAGGTTTTCCAGGCTTCATCTGTCTAGTGTTGTTGAGTCTGAGTCCCTGCAGCTTTAGCGTTTCTGCTCAGGAGAGGAACTTGTCTCTGTGGTTGTAGATCATCCACTTCAATGTTTGATGGTTGTTTACAGATTACTGAGATGCTTCTCTGATCACCACAGTGGTAAGAGTGGTTATCTAAGTCAAGGCAGCCTTTCACTCAGCTCCAACCAGTCTGACCATTTTCCACTGATCTCTTTTATCAACACAGAGCTGCTGCTCAATGCTGTCTTTTTGTTTTTGTCTCTATTTAGAGTCAAATCTCTAGGTGTGTGTAAAAATCCCAGGAGATCAGCAGTTTCACAAATACTGCTCTGGCACCAACAAGCATGTGGCCGTAAAAATGAATTTCTTTCCATCTTTGCTCCTGGGCTGTGTCTGCATGATTTTATGTATCCTACTAAGGTGCATGTGTCACCATTCATTTTACTGACAGAGAACTGGAAAAGATAATTGAGGCAATCAAATAAATTAAACAAATTAACTAAATTAAAGGCACATTTAAGATTAAAAATGAAGAAAAAGGAACCAAAGTGACAATGGTCTCTATGAAAGCTTGAGGGTATATATCACACTCTGCCGTCATCTAATCTCGGCTGTGACTTCACACTGCAGTGTCCTGCTGAAGGCTTAGTGCTCCTTTCGGCAAGTCTTATGTAAAAGCACAGAAACACATGGAACTATTTTTGCCTGATGGAATGGGTCAGTTTAAACACACAGCCGTTTCAGACTCATTTTTTTTAAGTGACGATGTCACACAAGCTAAAGCAGAAATTCTTGCAAGCTGCGGTTTTTAACAGCTTTATCCTGTGTATGGGAAATCATTTTCCTTTCACAGAAATAGGATTGGGAGAGGAAGTCGTTGCGATGATGGTTGATTTCATTACGTAGCTGGTTGGATGGCATGCAGAATCTGATTTTAATCTTGATGATGGTCCTGGAAGAAACTTTAACGGAAAGGAAATGTTATTGAAAATCATTCTATGGGGTAATGAACACCTACACCAGACTTGACACACAATCTTCAGTGTGCTCTGATGTTGGAGTTGTGGGAAATTAAACTTGTCCCAGATATGTGGAGTGCTACATTTTATGCTCCACGAATCTGGGACAAGCTCCATGAGAACCGCAGGTCTGCTGCAACTCTAGCTCTGTATTTTATCTGTTTATTTGTTTCCGTTTTATTTTTGTGTTGTCTTGTGTTTCTTTTAGATTTTGATCGTGTTGCTTTAAAAATCTCATGTAAAGCACTCTGAATTGAGTTGCTACTGTTGGAATGTGCTGTACAAATAAACTTGGGATGTTTAGTGTAAGGGTTTGGGCAGTTCAAATATGGGTCTCCAGTGGCAGCAGAATTCCTGAATGTATGAATATTAGTCAGTGACAGTAATACATACAGGGTGGAGAGTTTAAACCATTGGTTCATAAGTACAAGCCCTCCGTTCAGCCCTCTCACATGTTTACCTCCTCATCCTCCTGCAACGCTGTGAAACGTCACGTGATTCCCAGGAATTTACAATGGAATGAAGGCTGGATGTTCTGTGTCTGGCCAAAAGGAAGCTTTTCCAAAAACCAGAGAACAGAATAAATTCCGAGCCGTAGTGGAAAGAATCCAACATCAAGTGAAGTGCTGAGAAGCTCATTAGAAATGGACGGAAAATGACATCATGCTGTAGGTGGACAAAGTGATTTTCTTGTTGCTACTATGAGCAGGTGTCTGGTATCACGGACGGGCACAGACGAGCTGTGGAAAAGGGAGAAATACTGGTCAATAATGTCAGATGGCTGTCATCACATGCTTGAATCTGGGAAAAACTAAAGGAACAAATGTAGTCCACCTTTGGCCTGACTGCAAGTTGTGAGACGCATGACTGGCCAGTGACACTACCCAGGTCCTGGGGTCACTTTTGAAATGCGGCGTGCTGAATGTCTAACCATTGTTTTCTGCGGATACAAAGGCCTAATGAAGCTGGCAAGGATGTGATTTTTGGAATATTCCATTGAATCCAACCTCATCCATTGATTAGGAATGTATGACGTGCATTAGTCATGCAGTGTGTTTTATTTTTCCTGGCAGGGGACTCGCCGCGGCATTATCACTCTACTCACAAACTGCTGTATCCGGTTTGACTGAAATCCCCCTCTAGCCACGCTCGCCAACAGATAAGTCCAAAATGTAAACAAGTCCTAAATGCATCTGCGGTAAAAGACTCTCAGTCTTTTGGCTCTGCTATAAAAGTTTAAAAGGAACAAATTAAGAGCCCAGCGTTATACAATGGGGCTGTAATCGAGGCCATGCATTCTGGGTGAAGTGGGGGTGAATAATGGGCTTCATGATCCAGCAGTTGTAGTTTTCATCCACCTGCCTTCTCCCAGGAGAGACAATGCACCTTGACTTTACTTTTTTGTAATTGAGGATTGAGCTGCAGCTGTCATAATAATATACTGTGTATTTCTTTATTATTTAAAAAAACAACATGTTTTCTAAATTTGAAGCAATTGTCCTCATCTTGGGAAAAAAAAGTTTGGTGTGCAGGGATGAATTTTCTCAGAATCTACAATCAACCAGAGGCCAAAAGCAACAGGATTCTGGCTCTGCGTGATGGAATAGATTAACTTCAGCTTGCTCATAATCATCCCCAAAACACAATGTCACCAATCTGTGTCTTTTCATCAAACTTTTCCCAGGAATATTTAAAACTGTGACTTATGAAACAGCTTTATGCAACACACATGTGCGTGATGTTCCCTCAATGAAGATTCCCTCCCTATGTCCACCGTGCGATGAATGTTACTTTGAAATAGTGATACATTCATAATATCTGGATTCAAGGTTCAGTTCATGTTGAAGCAACATCCTGTAAATCTTCAGTTCTGAAAAGTTAGCCCTGGTTTCCAAAACTAGACAATCTGATGGCCGTGCCTGCAACATGTTTTTTTACAACAATTGACCATATGTCCCTGAGTGTCAATATGGTGGCAGAAGCATATTTTATATGTTCACATGATGTCTCCAATGTTCAGACCAGTGATGAACTACAACAATACAGTAGACAGGAAGAGTCTGATATCTGAATATGTATGAAAGATACATACCACTCAAAGGAAGACTGCACTTTTCAGGCACCCTACACTTCTTACAATCACTATATTGCCAGATAAGAATGTTGATGTTCAATAGATGAGTTGTTCATTTTGACCAGAGACGATGGTGTAACGTTGTGTAATTGTTGTTGCCATCCTGCTGTGATTAATCACATTCAACAAACCAACATTTGTAACAAGGAAATAGATATAAAAATAAAATATATTTTTAGTAACATGCCTGAATGACAAAGAATGTTGATAGCTGCAAAGCCAACCAACATTATGAATGTTACAGTGGTGGCACTCAGAAGACTTAATGAAAATACATTTCAGGTTCATCATCTGAATACAGAGCCCCCCCCCCCCCCTTTTTGTTTTATCACATCTGCAAGATATCATTGTCAAAATAAAAGCATTTTACACAAGCATTTTGTATCCATGCATGAGGATCATCTTCCCTGTCCTCACTCACACTGGTCCTACTCCAGTGAGGATGGGTTGATGTTGCATATCTCAATAAATGTCTGTTTTAAGTATCTGCCCCTTTTGTCTTCGTTACTAATAAATATCTCTATTATGTATTAAATGAAGGTTCAACATTTTCCCTAAAATCTGCTCAGACAAAACCAGTACACCAGGATAACTTCACATTAGTACTGTAGTAACTGATCAGAACCATAACTCCTGTTCCTATATTCAGAAAGACATAAACTGTGTTATTTTGTTAATAATATTCATGAACTTATTCACATTATTTACACAAATGTCATTGTTTACATTAGTGCAGTGAATGTTCTAAATTAAAATTTGAATTATGTACTTAACTTCAGAGGTCTGTTAAGCAAGTGACCCAAGATCACACTGTGGGTAAATCAAAGAAAAATATCATAGTTAGCTTTGGCAACAGCAGTCATCAAATCAAGGGGAGAAGTTATATTTCATTATCTAAAAAAAACAAGAAAATCAAAAGAAGGAGAAACAGATGTATTCCTCTAAGTGGCTCAGTGAGACTGCACATGATTAGCAGAAAACAAGTTGTGTGTTGGCTCAGGCTTTGTTTTCCTGGAGCAGTGGTGCTGCTGAACTGAGGAGCAGCATCATCAGGTGCTGGGGACCACTGAGCTGTTTATGCCTCATGTTGCAAATGTCTAAAGTTTAAGATTAGATTAGATTAGACCGAACTTTATTTATCCATATCGGGGAAATTCACTTGCAACAGCAGCAGGCAGGTCAGAATGAGGCAGACAACATATTACAGAGATATAGAAAAGGACAATAGAATAAAAATAAAGAGTTTCTGAGTGTGAAACAGTTTTTTCATCTTAAAGATAGTGCAAAATAGTACAAACATTTTTGCAAAAGAAAACAATTGTGCAAATAGTCGCAGAAGTGTTACTTCTAGCGCCGTGGGTGGAGCAGTCTGCTGCTGAAAGAGCTGCTAAGGCCGGTGACAGGTGTTGTCCATGATTTAAAGGACCCATTGTATGAAAAATCCGCTTTTGTAGTGCTTCTACACGTTAATTTGGGTATCTGGCATGTCTACCGTCCCAAAAACTCTGGAAAAAAACAACTCCCGCGATTTGTTTTGGTTCCTCAATGTCAGAAACGATAAGCTAGAGTGCGTCCAATGGGATAACGACCGAAACGTACGTAATTTCACACCATACCCATGTAGGGAGTCTCGCTACATGGCAACGTGAGCCCGGCCGCTTGGTCCATTGGCCGGCTCCGGCCCCAGCCAGCGCTAGCTCGCGAGCTAACGCCGGGGAGCCGGCTAGCGTTAGCTTGCGAGCTCCGGCACCCGGCTCCGCGAGCTACACCGTCGAAGCGGCGGACCCCAGCATAGTCAGCCAGCGCAGCTCCACCGCCCCACAGCTCCACGGTCATCTCATAGAGGCGATGGGAGGCAGCGCCGCGCACCACTAGACGTGCTTCAACTGGTAAGAGACCCGGTGTTTTCACTCACAATTCAACTCGCCTCCATCTCTGAAGCACAATGAATCACTTTGGGGGTTTATTGTTGTTGTTTTTTTACCTGCCGTTACTGTTGTTATTATTGACGTGTCTTCACCTCGAACGTGCTTGGTGTGTTAGCTACAGCTGCGTCTGCTCTGGGGGCAGATGAGTGAAGCGTCGGCTGCTTTTGACGCAATGCGCCGTGTGTGTTCCATGACACCTCCACATCTAGCGGGCTGAGCTGGAACGAAAAGGCGAATGACACGAGTAGTTCACACGCTGGGTTTGATATCACACAGGCGGCTTCACATCATCTTGGCGCAATGGTTTTTGATCCTCTCTGCTCCGTTGTTTACCAGGGTGTCCCCCCTTGTGTGTGTGTGTGTGTGGGGGGGGGGGGGGGGGGGGCACTCAGAAAAGGTAAATCTGAGGTGGGCTGCTTTAGACAGGGTAAAAAGGTGCTGTTTTAAATGATCCTTGTGGTATTTTGACAAAATAATGTTACAGACATTTCATTAAGACCCCAAGGAACCATATCAACTGTGGTGAAATGGGCATACGATGGGTCATTTAATTCAGCTTTGCTAGTAGGATCCTTGGGTCAGTCCAAGAGCGAGTTAGCTCTCTGAAGCAGTTTATGAAGTATTTTTCTTTCCCTCTCTGTGCATCCGCATCCCCGGCAGACAAGGGCATAGAACACTCCGGAAGCCACCACGGTGTCATAAAAAGTCCTCAGCACTGTCCTGCACACTCTGAAGGACCTCAATCTCCTCAGTGCATGAGCTGTATTTCTATTTGCATGTAAATAAAACTGAAAGGCTGCTGTGAGCTGCTGCAGCAGTAATAGAATCACTTTAAAAAGTATTAAGGCTTTCACATATTTTCACATCATGACAAAATTAAAACATGTTTTAAATGTTTTTGTAAAATATAAAATATCAGTAACTTTTATTTAGAAAAGTATTGAGATCTTTAATCCAGTCCTGTGCAGCAGCTCCATTGGCAGTAGTCACAGTTTGAGTCTTCCTGGTTGAGTCTCTACAAACTTTGTACACCTGGAGCTGGGCAGTTTATCTCGTTATTCCTGGCAGCTCCTCTCCAGTTCTCTCAGATCAGACTGGAAACGTGTGTGAGCTGCCATCTTCAGCTCACTGCACAGATGTTCTATAGGGTTTAAATCTGGGCTTTGGCTGGGCCACTCCAGGCGATCCGAGACTTGCTCTGCAGCCATACTGCATGATCCTGAATAAAGTCTAATGGTTTATCAGCCTTCTGTTGTAGGTGTATATGCAACAGTGTATATATTTGAATTTCAATGTGTATTGGTCTGGTAGCCTAAATCAATTAATCCTTCCACTAAATGCACCACATTAACTCAGAATAGTTTTTACTGTCTTTGTACTTTTCTCTGTGAACAGGTAATTTTACTTCTACTCGAGTAAAATGTCTTTCCAGCATTCTTTCCAATCCTGCTTCTCATTAAACCCATAATTGAGCTGCCTATAAAGTAAAGATACCAGATACCACACACTTATAAAACAGTTGAAAGGATGTTAAATGGCCCAGGAGAAAGCTCTGGAATTACTAGTATGTGGCCAGCCTCCACCTGGTACCCAGTATTATATAAAAAAGAAGAGGTGAATACTTCATCATGAAAGGTAAGTAACTCATTTAATATCTGGGACTTGTGGTTTGTTTGATGAAGAATTCTCTTTGGCCAAAAGTTCAGTTCTCCCCAGGTAATGAACTTCACTATATCTGCCAGAGGAAAAGGGATGGCGTACAGATCCTGACCACAGTGCTCTTGTCTCCACAAGAGGCTCATGACATACGCGTGAAGTCCCACACTAACTCCCCTGGTGGGCTCTGTGGAGTGGAAAACACTCACAAGGACATAATTAGCTGTTTTTACTGGCCTGGCATAGAACAAGACATCGCAGGGTAGGTAGGTTGTTGCTTCATCAGTAACACCATCGTCTTCACTGGCAAACAATCTCTCTGTTTGTGAAGTTTTTAACCATCAGATTGTTTTCATCAGGCCACACAGCAAATTTGTTATTGGGTTCATGTGTTTGAGTTTTTTCTTTTTTCTTTCTTAGTCTTCCTCTTTAGGCTACAACAAAAGAGTGAAAGGAAGGCCTACAATACCATATCTATAAGTTTTACAATATGAAACAAGCAAATGTATAAGGTTTGTTGGCTCTAAATTTTAAATAATAATAATAACCAGGGATTAGTTGTTGTTGTAGATTTGTGCAGTAGTGAGGCCTCACCTGGTTTGTGCATGAAGTTGAAGTCAACCTGAGAAGCTAAACTTGAACTTGAAGGACATCCAGAAGGGGGACCGAGAGACAGCTCACCTTCAGAGTAAAAGTTCAGGAGGCCGGAGGCTTGATTTGATTAATGAGTAATGAGTGACCCTTACTCCTTGTGTAATGGGAACAATATGTCAATTATTTGATCACCGAATATAAACTAGAAGGTTTTGCATGAATTTTCTGAATTATATTAAATTAAATGTGTCCTATACTGTGATTCTTGTAAGGCTTCAGAAGCCAAGGTTTGAAACTACTGGGTTATTCTCTAACAATAGGTTTGTAAAGCGTGTTAAATCATCCATATCTCAAACCCCAACATATAAAAGTAACTTTTAAGTAAGGCAGTCAAATACATGAAGTAAAGTTTAAAATGCAATGGTTTTCTCTATCAAAAGCAGCATATAATGACACAGACACACACCCCCACACACACACACACACAATAATTTGTCCATCTTCGTCCTGTGCTTAGTTTCTCATGGTTGTGTAGTGTTTTGGTTTTTGCATTTGTGTTGTCCACTGACGTGCCTCTGTGAGAAGTCTAGATCACCGCAGGCCTCTACAGGTTTGACATTTAACTAATATATTGACGTGCCCTAAAATGGTGCACGTCAATATATTTGCTGTATGGTGGACACTGAAGAAAGCGCACAAGAAGTGACTTGATGTTGTTCTGGACTTTTTCCATGTGTGGTGCCCTCAGAAGACTCAGAAAGGAGTAAATAAGGTTTGTACAACATTAGTCTCGGCCTATTAAGTGTAACACATTAATAGGAACAGTATGCCTGGAACCACAGTGTGTGTGGGTTTAATCTGCATAACAGATCGAGTTTGGAATATAGGAACATCTGGGGATAAAACAAAGCCTCTGCTCGGTTTACTGTCCTCAGACAAACGGTCTCGTGGAGGAGGCGTAACTGCACCATCCAAAAGTGTTCACTTTCCAAGGTTCAATTCATTCCGTTGCTGTCAATAGATTCTCTCTAATATTCAAAATGATCCTAATAAAAGTCAGATGCAACAAAATGCTGACGCAGACTAAACATTTCTGTTCTCAGAACTTACAATTGCTTTGTGTGTGTGTCTGTGTGTGTTGTATTAACTTTTATGAGGTTGGTGATTTTATTTGGAATTCGGTAAAATACGAGTCTGTGAAGGAGCAAATGTCATTCCAATCAGGAGAGACTTTGAATCCACGTTTTAACAACATTTATTGACACGTTATTGACACGTGCACAGATTGGAGGTGGTGGTCAATGGGAGGTAAATAAGTTGAGGATGGCTCTGCACAGAGAGACTGGGGATGATTGGGGAGGAGGTGGGCCATGTTTGGCAGCAAAATGGTTGGCTGATTAAGATTGCGTCTGATTGGATTACAGCCATCTGTGAGCCAACACTGAACATTGGTATCGGCCCTCTGAGAGGACAAAAACTACAAGTTGAGAAATAGTGATGGGGAGCAGAACAGATGAGACCCATTTCTTCACTGTCTACTTGAGGGACTTTATTACTCTTGGCATGTTGCCTGCTTGAAGCTTGTGACATTAAAGAAATTAATGTTCCCGAGCATTATCATGATTGACCATTTAAATCCTTAAAGGATATGTTGCCTGATCCAGACTCCTGCAGAGAATGGTTATTTTGAAGCATTCTGGACTGTCCTGGTTGCTTAGGACTGTAAGACACTGACCATGTAACCACAAATGTTACTACTTTAAATCTGTCTGGGGACCTTTGCTGCAGAGCATCATCTCTCCCTCCCTCGCATCACTGTCTGCTGTCTAATGAAGGTAAGAGCTGTCAAAGAAGAAAACAATACTCCAGGAATGGCCTTGAAAGCCTTTGTCAAAAAAGTCTGTCTTGATAAAGTTGGATGGTTATTGATGGCATAGAGGACCAGGGACTGGTAGTCAGGGGCTGTGGCAAACCACAAGGACAACTTCAGAAGAGAAGACAGGAACAAGTGACTCTTGCTCTAGAGAAATGGGCAACAGCCAGGGGTACAAATCACAGAAACCAATCCTTTGACCACAGCAGGACTCGATTTCATTCGATGGCAGAGCGGCAGCAGTGAAAGCACTGGCAATGATTATCTTACATGATGAAGCTCTCTGTGAACTGCTGAGTAGGCTGCATCAACCATGTGACAGTTTTTGCAGTTTTAAACAAGCGGGTTAAAAAAAAGGAATTGTGGTTGTGTCTTGTGAGTGATTATAAGTTAAATATCTGTGAAACTAAACATGCACAGTTCATTCTTAATGTTGAGGTCTCGATCTACTTTAGGATACTAACCATGCTAATCGCCATATAGCTCTTGATGTTTGACTTTAATCTAAACACAAGGTGAAGTATATACACATATCAGCACTCATATCTACATCTCTTTTAGGAAATACTCGTTTATTTGTACCAGCTAATCTGCTTCTACTCAACACCTCAATTCACTCAATCTACCAACAAAGAGGATTTAATAAAAACAGTTTGATTTCACCCACTATGCAAATGTTGGCTGCTATTTCCTATTGCAGAGTGAAAGGGCCAAATGTAGAAACAGTTTGTTGAGATATTAAGAATTACGTGACATTACTAGAATTAGGTAAAAATTCAATAAGAAATACTGTTGCCATGGATATGGTTGGTGCACATCAAAGTCACAAATATACATAAAGGAATTTGTAGGATGCAATTGTAAGATTGTATCCTTTGATCCTTGGATCCTATGAACCTTTAATGAAGGTAGGTTTAAATTAAGTGAATCAAGGTTCAATCCTCACTTGGTTTACATGGTTCACTCAGTTCACCTTTTCGTTACTTAGCTCTCTGCTACCGATTCGCTTGGTTTACTTAGCTTTCTGGATGCAATTTGCTTTTTAATTTCTCTGACCTCAACAAAAGAATTACAGAGAAACATGCAGATTGAAATTGGGGGCGATCTCCTGCAGGGGTTCTCACAGGGTTATGATGGAAAGGAGCAGACCTGCTCAAACCAAGCCACAGGTGGATGGCGACGCTTTCGTACATCATTTTTGACAGTTTCCGAGATGAAGCTCAAAGAGATGGAGAATCGCAAACCTGCTCAAACTGAGCAACCAATCAGTAACCAGACTGACCCAACTACCGATGTCCTGCAGAGGAAGCTAAAGAGTGACATTTTCAAGGGTTATGGTTGGAAGGAGCCAATCATTTTCAAGATCAAGCCCGAAAGGAAGATGAAGTGCAAACCTGCTCAAACTGAGCAGCCAATCAGTCAACAGACTGACCCAACTACCTATGTCCTGCAGTGGAAGCTAAAGAGTGACATTTTCAAGGGTTATGGTTGGAAGGAGCCAGTCATTTTCAAGATCAAGCCCAAAAGGAAGATGAAGTGCAGACCTATTGAAACTGAGGCGGTTGCAGCTGGTGCCTCCTGTGAAGAGCAGCCACAGGTGGAAGTGGATGTTGATGCTTCATCAATGCTTCAGAACACCGAGGAGGAGACGCAGCCAAGATCCATTTTCTCAACCATGGCAGCTTTGAGAGCACTGTGGCGAACTGTGCGCCAGGCTTTTGTCAGTTTGAAGATGGTCCTGACACGCAGCTGGAGGAGAATGGGCCAGTGCTGGAAGACATCATAGGTCAGACATTGATGAAGAGGTGCCCAGCATCTGGCTGTACCTCACTGAGCTGATCTGCCCGCTCCCTCCGGAGGCGTCTCCGTTGACAAGCATATTCAAGTATCTTGTAAAAAACATTCCATAAATAAAAGTTGTACATTCCTGATCCCTTCTCTGCTTGGTCACATCACTAATCCAGCTATGAGATTATTAAAGGAAACCTATCAAGAGTATATAGGATCTAGAATTTTGTATCACAACAGTATCCCTGATACCAATATTTTCATTGACATGACAAAACCTGAATTAATTGCCTTGCAGTACCAGTTTACATACAGGTCTTTAAGTATGCTATGAGGTCACATTAATATTTGTCTCAAATTTGATGAGGGGTTAGGGTCAGAAAAATAAAATTCCCTGCAGCTTTATCATACAGTTTATCCACAGGAACCAGAGACTCCAACCACTCAAAGCATCCGTGGTTTAGATAATGGATGGATGATGAAGTGTCTCCCATCATGATGGTTGTCTAGTTCACCACAGTTGTCATCTTCTGACTCCGGTAAAACATTGAGTTCCACTTCCTCCCACTATCAACATATAAATTTAAATTTGTATATATCGTATAGATTTGTGCATTAATGTATACAAAAATATACAAAATGGATATAGACATACTTGTTAAGAAATGCCCATACAATTTCTGCTAGGTACAACGTCTCTTTCAAGAGCAAACATCTGTCTGTCTTGTCTGTGGGTGGGTTTTATTTGCCCTGCCAGACCTGTCACCCAAAATCCAGTGGCATACTCAAGAAGTGAAAGAGAAATAGCAGCACACAAGAAATCCAGGGATCATTGAACACAGGTGAAACATATTAGGAACAGGTGCAGATGATTTCAAGGGCGGGAAACATGACAAAGACAGGAAATAAAGCTTCAGACACACAAGGGAAAAAATTTCAAAATAAAACAGGAAACTGAGAACTCAAGGGGAAATTAAAAACAAAAACCACCAGCACTAAGCAGAAAGCCCGAAATCCAAAAAATCTTTACTTCAAAGCCATGACAAGTATTGATGACATTGCAATGAAATTTTGTTGGCATTCTTCACATTAGACTTTCTCAGCGAAACGGGTCAGATCATCCAATCCCAGTTATCCAGAGGAGACTTCTGTAGAGATGCCCGATGGGCAAGTTGAAGGAAGAGATGGAAGAAAGCCAGACATCAACTCTTGACAATATGCTCTAGGCAAACTGCATCAAACCACAGCTCTGGCAAAGATGCCTGAAGAAGGAAGCCCATGCAATATCACTGCTGTGATTGTGACATTATCCATCATTATCACAATCAGGCTTCTAGGATTCATGGCTTCAGCATGCTGCTGCCGCCAGTAGTTGTGAAAGATGCTACTCGCATCAGAAGGGGCTCTTGGCATCATTATTTTCCTTCTGCATGCTAGCTGCGAAGCAATTGCTTCATAGTCGACTACATTGTGAGAGATGGGGGACAAACTCCTCCTTCTTAATTCTGTGTTCAACCAAAGCAACCAAGAGTCTTCAGGGGTGGGCTCATCTGATCTGATGGCCTTTTGGGGTTCGATAGTCACATGTTGTTTGACTGTCCCAACAAAACAAACTCATAAGAAAACACATCAACTGAAGTTTGCTCATCTACTCTATTAAATTGTGCTCTTAATAAAACGATGTTGGATTTGTGATGATGCAGAATATACTAGTCATGTATTTACAAAGTAAGTTCACATTAAACTGAAATATATCGCAGCAACAAATAACTTCAGACAAGTTTTAGACTTATTCTGACTTTTGTTTGTTTTTATTTATATTTTATACTTTTACAAAAGTGACTCTTTTTTAATAACAACAGGACTGCAAAGCCAGGACACTAGTAAAGATTCAGAACAACCATAAACCCGAAAAATACAGAGTGGTCTTGTCAGTTTTTAAAAGCCAGCTGTGGAATATGATCCAGTTTAAACACTCAACAGCACAAACATCAGTTCTCCCAATTCAATGTGCGGGTTGCATTGCTATCTGGGATGTTTTTGTACAGTTTCTCCAAACTACAGTTTAAGTACAGTATCAAAGACACAAAATACAACATCTGTCTCAAAGCAGGTTGTCATCAAGTAGCCTACAGTATAAAGAATACGCAACATCGTATGAGTGTATATACTGCAAATTTATATGTATATATATGTATATATATATATATATATATATATATATATATATATATATACATATACACACACTGCAGACAAACAAAGTGAAGACTACCAATGCCCCCATACTCCCAGACTAAGGTGGTCTATTCACATTTAACAAGATTATCCAAAGGTGCCATGAAACAGCACCCATACAAAAGTCACCAAAAATATATATGCTGTTATGAAGAGCTACCAGTTTTTTTTCTTATATTTTCCACCTTCTAAATAAACCTTAAGGACTAGAAAACATATACAACATTGAGTGTATATTGAAAAGGCATGTCTTGTATATAATCAAGATATTTTCAAACATTGCACATAAAGGGATAACATACAGAAAAGAAGAGGGCATGCTGAACAACTGATCAAAGCTCTGCTTGATGAGGAGTCATTGACAAATAAGGCCTTGACGGAACGGATCACTAACTGAAGACATGCTCTCCATTTCACAGAACAATATGAACATGCAATTTTAGAAACAAAAAGAAAGGAGCTGAACAGAACCAGTCTTTACTATCAAAGCCTTGTTCCTTGTTTCACAGATCAAATGGGGTACTCGCCTACATGATTCACCTTCAGTCACATTTGAATGAAACAAAATTATACATTCTTTTCTTTTTTTATATATATATATATATATATATAATATAATTCATCATTCCAAAGACAAAATGAAAACTTTGAAAACACCACCTGTCCATTTATTGCACACCATTGGTTCACAAAAATATTTTGGGCACTTTGCGTTTCAACAAACAGCAGCATTTCATTATAAAAACTTTTTTATACAGACACCGAACACGACAGATGAAAAGCATGATGTACAAATGGAGAATAGAAAACATTTTTAAAATTTTGATATTGTGCAACTTGAGTTAATAGGTCCATTTACTAAGGCTAGCCTCTTAAAAGCACAACATCATACAGTGTTTTCAGGGCCAAAACAGCAGGAACCCTTTGCTAAATAGCATGGACCACTTGAAATGATTATCTCTTTCTTTTAATATGTGCAGATACTGATTGCCATGGCAAATCCCCATTGAGACAGAGGACATTTGGTCCTGTAGGAAAAAGCTTGATATGTACCCAGATAAAAAGGGCAAATGGCACAACTTTGAAAAAAGTGACTGACAGGCTGGGGCGGAGTAACACAAGCTCTTTTTAAGATAGGTCTCAATGGATTGCAATGAATGGGACTCTGTCTTTAATATTCATGCCCTTCTCATAGCAATAGTCATCTTTACATTTACAATCAACCCTTCGTAAGAGGGCTTACATCCCGCTGTGAGAAACCTACATGTGGGCCATTAGCACTACTTTCAAGGGGCAACAGAAAATGAAAGCTTTCACTCAACAAGAAACCCATTCACAGTAAGTAGCTTTCAACTCATGGACCATGACCGTGAGCATCATTATCTTCTCTAAATACAGGCACAACAAGGAACACAGGCAACAGGAGTTGGAGGTTTGACCTAAAATCAGCATGAAAACATAAAATAAAATCAGAAACTGCCAAACAGTTGGAAGTGAAGGTTAAGCTTTTACCTAACACGGCAACCTTTAACTTATCACTTAGAATGATTCATCTCACAGTATTTGCATTCACACGACAGCATGCTCCTGCTGCTTCCAAAGCTATATTTTAAAACCACGTGACCAAACGTCCTTGTACTCAGAATTTCTGAATGAAAACTGGCCGTCATAGACAGCCTTTAAAATCTGCCTGCACCCATTGCTGCAGGTTTGAAGCTACATTTTAGTCAGGAATATTTTCACAGAGTAACTTTTCTGTTTAAAAGACTGCTGGTGGGTCATCCACACTTTTGGGGAAACGTAATATTCTTGGGCTATCATTTAGAAAAAACATTCACTCAAGGATAAGAGGTAAAAAAAATAAAATAAAAAAAAAGACAATCACGTTGTACCTTAGTTAAACATCACTTCAACAGTCATGCAACGTCTTAGAACATCAGCAGTGTACCTTGGTTAATCAGGATAACCATAATCTGAATCAGATATCAATATCAATCAATATCTGTTACAAAGTGTGTTCAAAATGAAAAGCAGATCCAACTTCAACTAGGATGAAATGCTACATTACCACATCTTAGAACCCATTTTGGGACCGCACTTTCAAACTCCATATTTAAAATTCTTCTGACATAAAATTTGGTCATATTTGGACATTTGTTTGTTTGTTTCAGTGCTTATCCGAGTTTCTCTTTTTCTAAACTCTGAGAGTTTAGGTTTGATTTAACAACAGTGTTCATTAGAGATTAAAAAAATACTTGTAATAGGTCAGAAAAATCATACACTACACAAACATCTAAAAGGGAATACTGTCAGTATCATTTCAAGATTTAGACATTTCAAATTTAAATCTTCTGACTTGATATTGATTTAAAAAAATGCACATACACACACCTGACATATATGTCACAACACCCAACATACACAGCAGTCAAATAGTAAAACTACAGAACAAGCTATTGCAATATAGATAATATTGACATTTAACAGTTTGCCTATAGCGACGGCACTGAAGGAATAACAGAGTTTCTGCCCATACAAACTAGCATTATCACAACAAAGGAAATACAAGTATGTTTTCTTCTTTAGCTCAGTTTACAGGCTTGATTTGTTACTGTTGGCAAAGTCAAGACCTCTTCCTCCTCTAAACGTTACTTTGTTAAAATGGGAACTCAGGCACTTTCCAAAAATAGGGCAAGGCTTGGATTTGTAACAGAACTCAAATTGGCTAAGACAGAAATGATTTTACCTAGTGCTGCATTCATGTCATATGGGAAAAAAACTACCTTCTGAAGAATGACTCATCAGAAATGCTGCTGAATTGCTTATTCAGGAGATAATTCGGGATCGGGACAAACTGAACCCAGAGTTTGATCTACTGAAATCTCATTTCGTCAAATTACATCATAATTGCAAAGAGGACAAAGAAAATGATCATTTACTTTGCGGGAATTGGTTTGGTGTAAAACATGAACTCAAATAAGTGCTTCTGACTTTCATGTGGAAAGTAAAACTAAGGCAACCGAAGTCTTCAGGTAACTTTTATCATGGTGTCTTGATTCACATGATGACGTTTCAACATTTACACATGTTCAGTCGTCCCTGCAGCCATCACGGCGCTCCAGCAGATATTCCCATATGACATGGCTGCAAAATAAGACATGATGAGCAAGTACAAGACTTGAATCATTCTATGGTAATAGAAACCATCTCCTTGGCCTGGGCGTGCTGCTGCTGCCCTTCTTCAAACACCTCTGGGGAACTGCCACCTAGACTGTTGTCCATCTTGGTCTCCTCTGTCATGGCTGACGTCTCGTCAGCGTCCATCTTCTGGGAGGCTTGCGCTTCCATGGGATCCAGTGGCCCGGGTGAAAGGAAGCTGGAGGAACTCTCACAATTCTGGGTAGAGGAGGACACCTGGGAGATGACGGGCATCTGGACTGAGGAGGAGGATGAGGTGGCAGTGGTGGTGGAGGTGCTGCCTGGGTAGACGGGGTGATGCTGGGACTCCTCCAGCTCGTACTGGACTCCCAGCACCTCCTCCTCTTCCTGCACCTGGCTCAGGTAGTCGGGCACGAGGAAATCACTGCAAGAATCAAGAGATTTTGTTGAGTTCACTGTGCATGATTTGGTTTCTGCAACACAACTCCATTGTAAATGCAGTGCAATTATTGAAATATCTACAAGAGGTCACAGAGGACATGATAAAGACAATTTATGATGTAGTTTCACAATCTTTGTATATTTTGTAATCTTGAAATAATTAGCTTGATTGTTGATTACAAAAACAGTTTATTATGATTTCTCACATCTGACACAGTCGTGTAAAGCTTAATCAGTAGAAAAACTAAATCAATTCAAAGATATACACAATGTTTGTTAATACATGTGTTGGAATGGATATTTTCTTGTTAGCATTGCCATAATAGGTTGAATTATATCAGCAATTGAATACAACATTTAGAAATTCCATTTTAGTTATCAAAGGATTACTGATATGGCACAAGATATTGAAAATACTGTAGGAAATTGTCATTTTTTTTCTCTCAGGCCTGAGATGAAACAACAACAAAACAAGTATCACCCAAATGGCCTCTTTAGTGAGTGAGATGTCTGCAACTTGGACTAGTTCCTTTTACTCAGTGTCCCAAATGCTCAGATCTGATTGAGACCAAGTGTACTGACCAAGGGCAACTTAAATACACCACTTTTATTAATTATAATATACCTTCTTTTTTTTAATAAATATACAACTGGAGACTGACTGTTGAGAATTTCCCCAAGTAAAAATTCATGCCACATAAATTCATAAGATAGTTTTCAAGGTCAAATGTTTCAGAGCAAACTTAGTTATTCAATTTTTTTATTTGATTTAGCTGATTTAACTCAAATTATTTTGGCAGCATTTGTTTGCAAACAAGTTTAGCATAAATAAAACCAGAAGAGGAGATGATGACGATGACGTGATTATAAATGCTTAGGATAATGTCTGATTAAAAACTAAATATAGAATATCTGTGCATGTTCTGCATCACACTCTTAAAAAACGTCTGCATCATTCGATCTATGCATCAAAATAATCGGAGACATTGATTGGTTCTCATTAAGTACACATGAATTCCAATGACTGAGGCTCTAAAATGTGAGTGACCATGGCTCCAAACTAAAGTCAGTCATTATTCAGAGTTATTAGTTGAGGTCCTGTGTTACTGTCCTCTGTGGCACAGACAACAGCTGAACCTGACAAACTGCACCAGCAATCAGCAACTTGGGGACCAATACAGTGAAGTTAACTAATCTTTGTAAATGAAGAATGGGAGTGAACAGAGTGACTGGATAGTCAGTGTCCATATTACGATCTCAGGCTCAGGCCTTTAACTAAAAAACCTTTGAGGAGTCAATAACCTGTTAAAAGTCCTTCTGACCAGTGAGAACCAAAATGTAGTAAAGTCGAAAAGTGGATAGGTTTGGTAAATTGTAACACACAAGCAACTCAGTCTATTTGGGTTTAGGAAAATTATTTCAAATAGAAACAAATCGACAAACAGAATAAAAGATGTGGGGGTTGAAGGACCTTACTCAAGTTGTCATGGTGCTACTCTCGAGAACAAAGTGCAGGACTATAAAAAGTGTGATTCTACATAACGCTGAAATATCAAACGTGTTTCAGAACACTGGTTTACGCCACTCTCTCAATTTTAAATAAAATTACCTACTTCATTGTCACATCTCGTGGAATTTAGTCAAAAAAGTCAAATCGTGCTTGAGATATTTGCCATCTCCTGTCAATGATGAAGGTTACAGGAGTGGTTCAGGGATTTGGTGAATGCGCTCATTCAACTTCTTGCCAAGATTTAGAGAAGACTGACATCGCTCTCATATTGAATTATCTAATGAAAAGGCAAAAAATCCACTGACAGTCTTCTCTGAAGTTCACACGTTCACACGTTCTAACTTGACTGAACTGTAAGAACCCCAATTCACGCAGCCAAGACACATAACCCCAACTTTTCACTTCAGCTTTTGTTGAATTAAAAAAAGAGGTATGTGTTGATTCGTGAACTTTAAAGAAGCTGATGGCAGATTTTCTGTTTCGCTGTTGCTGTCATAATGCTGCTGTTGGTCACAGATTCATATTTACCTTACGGATATGAGAGTGCTGTCAACCTCCTCGTCGGACTTTTGTGAAGAAATATATTAAGTAAGTTTCCCAAAATGTCTAAATATTCCTTTAAGTAAGTGAAATAAAAACTCTCCAATGAACAAGGGCCCAAAACTTCAGGTACACTTGATCTGAACATTCAAATCAACTGCAATCATCTCAAAATCAATTCTACACAACCAAAGTCAAATGAACCTCAGGTATTAGAACCTAAATATAGTTTTTTTCTAATCCACCTGAGTAGGTGAGATCTGAGTAAATAATGGGGGTCAGCACCCCCGCACTCCTCACCTGCTCTGGAAGTAGTTTGCTAGCTCGGATGCCTCATGGTTCAGACTCCTCAGGTGTACAATTAAATTGCCAGAGTTGGTGAACATGGCGCCGCACGTTTTGCACTCGTAAATCCGCGGCTTGCGGATTATGTGTCGGGAGACCCTCATGTGGTGCTTATATTCACCGAAGGACGTGAATGTGGCGCTACATATCTGGCACCGGAAACAGCGTTTACCTTCGTGCTTCAGCCGATGCATCTTTAGGGAGTAGGCCCGTGTGAACTTTTTCCCACAGCGGTCACACTGGAAAGGCTTAATGCCTGAGGGAGGGTGAGAAACGCAAGGCTTAGCGGATCTGTACTGTAGCATCAAACAAGTGTTTGTATCCAAGTGTGTGAGTGTGTGTCTGTATGTGTGTGTGTGTGTGTGTGTGTGTGTGTATGTATGTGTGTGTGTGTGTGTGTGTGTTTCAGCCTCAACTGTTTTCCAAATCAGTGTTTCCCAGAACAAAAAAGCCTCATGCATTAACCACTAAGCTATACACAATATGTTGGAAAGTAAAGTAAGCAAAAATCATTGAACCATTTATTTTGATCTCCACTAGCAAATATATCACTGATACTGAGAACATCAGTTAAATGTCAAGTTTTGGGTTAAAACCAGTTAATGTGTAAATAATGAAAATATGCATGTTTTTCATATTTAACCGAACCTTTAATTTTCTACTTGCAAAAACAAGGAACAATTCAAGTAGGTGGTAATATACTTAATCATGATAATGTTATGTAGTTATTTGAATGTCAATTAATACTTCAGCTCCTGAATTTTATTAAGTGTTAATTCAACAAGGAGTAAACAGTTAACTCTATGATAAATGCCTATTTGCCTCTACCCACCACAGTGATGACACTCACACATCTTCATCATCTTTAAATGTTTGCGGAGAGTTCTACATATTTCATGGCTAGTGTGTCACTGTGATGTGCCCTTAAAACTGTCTGTCCCTTTATGAACAGGTTTGCACTTCAGAAGTCATATTAAACTATGTTCTAAGTTAGTAGACGTCTCAAACTTGATTAAGGAAAGTAAGTTTCCTAACATATAGAATTTACCTCCTCTGTCATTCTTTTACTGAGTCATCCAATTGTTTCATTTGGCATTTGATATTTAGGTCTAGCTCCAGCTGATTCCAAATGCTGCTTATGAATAATCAACAGTGTAAATCATTCTGGACATTAACCATACACATTTGACATGTTGTCATTGCAGGGTGATGACTGAAGGCTGAGAATATGATGCCTTTGGCTTTTGATATTAAAGTTTGGTTATCTCTAAAACCAAACTCAATTGTAACTGCCCTTTCCACAGGTTAAGAAAGTATAACTCTATAGTATAAAAGCACAAATCTAAAAATGTTCTAAAAAGGAACTACTCTGACCTGAGCAGGATTGGATCTCTCTCCCAGGCTGCATATTCTATTTATGGAACCTTTTTACAATCTTACTTAACATCTGATGTAAATCAAATGTTTTTAATGTGTGAATAAATCCAACAGTGCTGCTGCGATAAACTGATCAGGTCTATGTTACCTGTTCATTTTAATCTCCTCATTTCACTTACCGGAGTGTATTAGCATGTGCTGCTTCAGATTTTGAATACGTGTGAATCGGACTCCGCAGGTAGGACACTGAAAGGGCCGATCCGGGCCATTAGTGCCTGGTCGGGCTGAAGGGCTGATATACAGGTGGTATGGATACTGAATACCATCCAACCTGAAACACAGTCAACAAAAAGAACGATCTTTGACTCTTCACATACAAAACATCTTGATAGTTTAGATATACAAATTGCCCTCTACTGGTAATTTAAAGAAACTAGTAATGTGATGTTATTGGACAATGCTGCGATGTGACATGAGTCATTTATGAATTTCCAGTTAGAGGCCTTCACATTGAAATTCTTCATATTATTGTGTGTCTTTGTCATTTAGATTTATCACCTACACAGGCGTGGCTGAGACAGACAGTCATTTGGTCTGTGTCTATATATTATCTGCTGCCTGTGACTTGTGTCTCACTTCAAGTTGTAACAAATCAAGATACCTTTCATCATCTTCTGCATGTCCTCCAGCGTTAGACGTGCTCTGCATTGACGGCAATCCCTCAGACGCTCCCTCATCCATCGACCCTGAAGAGACAAATCAATATTATTCACCTGGTAGCTGTCTACTGAATTTCAGACTAAGGAAGGCATTTCATCTTGTATGAGGTTGGTCTATTACTGTAGGTCCTTTAAGGCTGATCCCTTATTTTAGGATTGATGCTGCTGGATACAAATCTGTCCTATTTAACAGTTGAGTAATCACTGTTTCAATTTTCCAACTGCTTTCCGGCACCCGGACTAAAAATGTTTCCACCAACACCGACACAAAAACCCACTGGGAAAGATTTGGTTACAAAGCAACGCTGTGCTAACTGGGTCAGGACACAGATTCTATTGTAATAGGGATAGATACAGCAACAAGGTTAAGTTGTTTTCTCCCTCTATTTAACCATGTAACTCTCGACTGATAGTAAAGCATTTACACTATAAGGCAACATTAAACATGCAGAAATAGTTCTAAATGCTGTGGATGGGTGAATTAGGGAGAACAGCCCACCTATAGAGGAAGACTGTGGACTGATGAGGAGCTCCTCCTGGACCTGTTCACTCCCTGGCACCGTCTGCTGGTCACTCAACGAACTTTGGGAGGCACTGACTGCTTGAGAGGACGCCTCTTGGACCTCCTCATCGCTGAGACGCTCCACCTTCACCCTCACATCTTCCTCTTCTGCTGGCACTGGCGACGACACTGCCTTCGAGCTCTCACACGACAGGTAGTCACTGAGCCGCCGGCCGGCCGCAACCTCTGAGGTCCCTGGAGCGCCCTGCTCTAAACAACGAGGGCTTTCCGGGAGCTTTGATTTGTCCGAGTGGAACCTTCGGTCGATGCCGAATGGGAAAGTCCATGGAAAGGCCAGGGAGGACTCCACCGGCTGGGCTGTGTTGTCTGAGAATGAGGGGGATGGGTTGGGGATCTGAGGGGAGGTGGTGACAATCTGTGTAGTGCATTTAAGAGGACTCTCAGGTGACGCCATTGTCACAAAGCTCTTGCGTTTCCGTCGCGATTCGCGGCATATTGGTACATTCCTCTCCATCACGCTGCAGTCTGACGACACAGGTGAAACGCTGCCGTCCAATGGCGTCAGGGCACAGTTTGATGAGGCACTCTCTTGCGCTGATTCATGTGGTTTTTCCGCTGCCATGTTGTTGTTGTTGTTGTTGTTGTTACCTGGAGTCCACAGAATACTTGACTTCATGAACTCTGAACATGTGCTCGCCACAGCAAACATCTGCATATAACTTGCGGCCGCCAGGACGTCGATGATATTCTCGGTGCTGATGGAGAGGGTCGACGTGTACGCATATTCCAACAGAGGAGCGAAACCACTAACAGTCACATGATGAAGGTCCAACACAAACTTATCCTCTTCCTCTGGTCGGCCCACCAGTTTGGAGCGGAAGAATTCACTGCAGCAGGCGAGGACCACTTTGTGGGCCAGGAAGAGCTTGTCTTGGACGCGGATGGTGACATCACAGAGGTGACCCTCGTTGCGTAAAGCATTCAGCTTCTCCAGCATCTCCTGGCTGTGGGAGGTCGAGTTGTGAGTGAAGGTTTTGACCCCCATGTTGGAGTCACTTCCTGACTCTGCACAGGAAGTGCGTCCTGCAGATGAGAAGCAAAACAAAAATTCTGTTCAGTTTGCAAAATTTAAAGCATATGAACTAGAAAGAAAATAGAAGAATATACTACAATTATTTTTGTAAAGCTTTGTTAATCTTTCCTGTCGTGTCCTTTACTGTATATAGCAATACAAATTTCAAATGGTGACTTAACTTAACACAGTCCAGGCCAAGTATTAGAGAAACAAGTGTGAAGTCACAATGGACTCTCATAAACCACTCCATTAGAAATAAAGCACAAAGAGAAAAATAAGATTTCAAGTAGCACCCTAAGAAACACCACCCCAATGTAAAGAAAGGATGATACCAGTCCAATCAACTGTGGAAGGCAGTGGGCACAGAGAGAGAGAAATAGTATGGTGTTCTCTGAGGGGAAGGAAAGGTAAAGGGGGGGCATGGAGGACAAAAAGCCAAGTTATGTAACAACAATCAAAGCAGATGCGCAGCGATGCGAGCCAGACCCATGTGGAGGCCAGTGCACTACAGGATGCTCAGCAGCTGTCTGAGAGACATGTGAATTCTTTGAGGCATGAGATTTTCCATCAAACAAAAGCTCATGTGAAGGGGCTCTCGCAGGGAGAGTGCACTCCCCTTCACACACACACACCAAAAGAAAATAGTCTTGGACTACGCATCGCTGGCCCAGTGAAAGAAAGGTGAATTATAGACCTGGGCCGTGGTGGTGCAACTAGAGAGTGCCTAGTCTGAACCAGCAAACAGGGGTGATAGAGAAGAGCTTTGATTTCACTGTGGGGTTTTCATATGGCTGTAATGTGAAGGAGATTTATTTACATGAGCTCTATTAATTTCTTCATGACAGAACTGGATGTCCTTTCAAGTACATGAACCTGAGAAATAAGAAGTATAAATATTTGTAAAACTATCTTAAAAATTGGATCTGCAAGAAGTCTACAAATTCCTCTGTGAAGAACTAAATGAAATACATAAATTAACTTAAACAAAAGGTTGAAGCCAATTTTACATCTTAAGAGTCAATTAAGTGACTCCAATATACATGACTGATTCGATTAGTGCCCTACTTGCTTCACTATAAAGCTACAATTTAATAACAATAAAACCATCACAATGACTATTGTGGTGACAAATTAATCCGCTGCAGCTTCTCAACTTCTTTGCAGAGAGTTTCTGTTTCACTTTACTGAACACTAAGTGTCTTGGTGTGAGAAAAAAACAAGGTATTAGAAGACATCACTGGGCCAGTTTATACACTCGCCACTCAAGTGATTGATAAATGGATATGTGACTAAGAGTCAACAATAATACTGAAAACTCAAATCCTCCAAAATATGATGATGGTGATGGAGCAGGAGTCTGCACCAATTACAAAAATGCCAGCGGGTGTCTCAACTGAGTACAGCAACTCCACTGGGTTAGGGCTGAGCACAAACTACACTGTTTGTATTGAAGGAACAATAGCCAGACATCTGCAGGCAGCTGGCTCGCTAGTGTTCCCTTCAAAGCAGGGACAAGCGGCTTCAGCTTCTTATCTTAACAAATCTCTTCACCAAATTCAAACTGAGGGCTCAGATAAATTAGTCTTTTTAATTCTATCCCTCTATGTGATCTCTAGATGTGTAATTTCCAGACATAGCCAACTTGCACAGGTGCCTCAGAGCCTAAAGTATTTAGATCACAGTATGCTTAGGTTGAAGAATATGCCTCCCCGGGATATTGTACGATTTGGTTTGGCTCTTAAGGTTATTTTGCTGTAATTGGCCCATCATATGTCCGGGATCTGTACCCTGTAGAAAGGACCCCTTTATCTGCTTATTCTGTGGTTTGACTGAGCCCAACATTGGTTGTTGAAAGTCCAGGGGATTCAAATAACTTCAGTCTGGTGAGTATTTTTTGCAGCTGGTGAACTATTATGAATATGATGTGCAAAAAAAAACTGTAAAGATGTAAAGACGCCATTTCAACACAATGGCGGCAAGTCTTGTAGAAATGTGATGCTACCGAGCAACCAATCACAGCCTTTGCGCTCTGCGTCGCCTTAATGTGTAGTTACATTCTTGGGGATTGGCACATCAGGGAACGACGTAGGGCTCTGTGTAGGGTAAGGCATAGAGTCGTCGTAAAAGCATGAATTGGCCTTTAGTGTCGTATTAGGTTGATCTGACAGCTTTGTTCCATTTATAGTCATGGGAAGTGTTTAACACTGTCTGCATAATTCTTTGAGATAAAAGGACAATTTCTAAGACAATGGTCTAATTACCATCACAATCTCTCCTCGTAGTGTGTAGACAGTGAGGAGATAAGAATTTAGAAGCACCTACACTGTCAGGAGTCCTGGCAGGAAAGGAAGGATCTTTGCACAATGAAAATGCAGCAACAATCTGTATTTTGACACTTTGATTCCTGTTTTAAAAAGCGAGAGAACAGAAAAACATCTGGACTGATGTGTAAAATCTGCCATGGCTATTATTAATGGTCACTTTTCGCTGACCATATTGATCAGCAGTCTCAGCTATTGACACTTTCTTATTATGTTAACCTGGCCTAACCCGTGCTGAGCACCTTAGGTTACCATGGTGATCAACCTAGGTGAGCCCCTCCCTCCTGGTACCTGGGATCAAGTTCGGGGGGGAACAGACTCCGACAAAACAAACGGAAACCCTTAATAAAGCCCCCAGACTCCAGAGACTGTTACTCTGTTTACATCACGTATAAGCAAGTGAGAACAGGCGTTTGTCAGAAACATGTGTTGGTGGTCTGATAGTGAAAGTGCTCACAAACACGAAAAGCCTGTGTTCACGTGTGTGTGCACAGGTAAATGGACAAAGTGTCAGGCGATCAAACTCCTGTTTCCAGCAACAATCACAGTTTAGCAAACACCAGCTAGCAGAGTCAAGGTAATAGGTCAAAACAAAAGCGCATCCGTTTTTCACTGTCAAAATAAAACACGCCTTCTGCGACCCTGTAAGCTTAGTATACAACTAGATAACTATTTAAGATATTATAGATAAACACTATAACACACATTTGTATGACTCCACACATTCAGGTGTAATTGTTACCAACCATGTGGTAGTAATACAAAAGTCAATAATAATCATGTTTTAACCACTTATTAGTAGACCCATTGTCCTCTTCCTACAAATAAAACTATTCTTTTGCTATGGTATGTTCTATATTTTTCCACTTTGTTATACTGAAACACAGCATTTCAAATCACCAACAGTTCACAAACACAAAATGACCAAGTGGCAAAAATAAGAAATTCAATTTACCCCATTTATTTTGAAGTCGATTTAGCCACATCCCCGGTTTGACCGCGGATAACCCTGCTCTCATTAGCTACTGATAGCCACCAGGCTAGCGCTAGCCAGCGCACACCGGAGCTATTTGATGGTTCCGTTTTCTTTGTCGACACTTGGACAACGACGCGGCCCGACACACGCGTGGGCTGCGGGGTTATCCCAATCCCTCCGACGGTGGGGGGAAGAGTTTACCTGGTGGGGGGGTCGGCCTGTGATAGCGACTGGGCCTCGGGATGCGAACGGTTCGGCTGACAAAAGCAGCGGCGGTCGGTCGGTCGGAGCCCGCGGTGTGCGCCGCTGCTGCTGCTGCACGCCGCTCACCCTCAGTCCCTGCGCTGCCTCTCGGGCAGCTGTCAGCCTGCCACCCGCCAAACCTCACGGTCCGAATGACGCCGACGTGAATTCACATCACAACCCGCCGGTGGGGAAAGTTTCCGAGGTGCTGGTTTAATCCTTTGTGCTCCCCGCTGTTCTCTGTGCGCCGTGTTTGTATCCCCACAATGCAACGCGCATCCCTCACTGTACCGTACTGTAAGGAACAGGAAGCGTCACATCCAGCAACATGTACAGCAGCACTCACACCGTTGATCAGGAATTCCCACTGTTTATACCAACCCACATGGTCCTTTGGTTAATATGTTAAATCCATTAATATATCTCGTTCCCTCATATCATTGTTTATATTTTTTGTTGTATACAGTATAGTTTTTTCATCCAAATACATTGCTATGATGAAAAAGGACCTCTGGTTATTTAGGCCAGATTTATGATGTCCACCCCTGTAGTACAACGTCTGAGGTCCATATGAGCTGAACTCATGCACAACAATGAGACACCGATAAGTACAATTCAAACACTTCACCTTTATTTGACAGTGATGCAAGCAAGGGCAGGTACAGTGAAGGGCAAAGACAGGTCTGCAGGCTGGTACACAAAGCAAAATACAGCAAGCACAAGGTAAAGTCCACAAAACATGCAAAAAGTCTAAACCGGGCAGAGTTATAACTACAAAACCTGCCTGAGAACTCCAACTGGCACTATAGACAATCAAGCAGTTAAAATGAAAGTGGACCAGGACATGTTCGGGATTAATGAGGGAATGGAAGAAAGAAAAGGCTGACTGGATTGAGTGCAGTGGAGAAAGTCTTCAATCTTTTACTCAAGTAAAAGTACTGCATGAAAAATTCTATTTGAAAGTTTATTGAGTATAAGGAGAAACACATGAAAGTAAATGTTGGCTACCAGTTTGGTCGCTCTGACCGATGCACAGTTACAGTGGGTACGGGAAGTATTCAGACCCCTGTAGTTGTTTCACTCTGTTTCATTGCAGCCATTTGCAAAAAAGTTCATTTTATTTCTCATTAATGTATACTCAGCACCCCATCTTGACAGAAAAAAACTGAAATGTAGACATTTTTGCAAATTTATTAAAAAAGAAAAACTGAAATATCGGTCATAAGTATTCAGACCCTTTGCTCAGTATTGAGAAGAAGCACCCTTTTGAGCTAATACAGCCATGAGTCTTCTTGGGAATGACGCAACAAGTTTTTCACACCTGGATTTATGGATCCTCTGCCATTCTTCCTGGCAGATCCTCTCCAGTTCTGTCAGGTTGGATGGTAACGTTGGTGGACAGCCATTTTCAGGTCTCTCCAGAGATGCTCAATTGGGTTTAGGTCAGGGCTCTGGCTGTGCCAGTCAAGGTCACAGAGTTCTTCTAAAGCCACTTTTTGTTATTTTAGCTGTGTGCTTAGGGTCATTGTTTTGTTGGAAGGTGAACCTTCGGCCCATTCTGAGGTCCAGAGCACTCTGGAAGAGGTTTTCTTCCAGGATATCTCTGTACTTGGCCGCATTCATCTTTCCTACAATTGCAACCAGTCGTCCTGTCCCTGCAGCTGAAAAACAACCCCATAGCATGATGCTGCCACCACCATGTTTCACTGTTGGGATTGTATTGGGCAGGTGATTAGCAGTGCCTGGTTTTCTCCACACATACCGCTTAGAATTAATGGCAAAAAGTTCCATCTTGGTCTCATCAGACCAGGGAATCTTACTTCTCATAGTCTGGGAGTCCTTCATGTGTTATATTGGCAAACTCTATGAAGGCTTTCATATGTCTTGCACTGAGGAGAGGTTTCAGTCAGGCCACTCTGCCATAAAGCCCCGACTGGTGGAGGGCTGCAGTGATAGTTGACTTTGTGGAACTTTCTCCCATCTCCCTACTGCATCTCTGGAGCTCAGCCACAGTGATCTTTGGGTTCTTCTTTACCTCTCTCACCAAGGCTCTTCTCCCACGATTGCTCAGATGGCTGGACGGCCAGGTCTAGGAAGAGTTCTGGTCGTCCCAAACTTCTTCCATATAAGGATTATGGAGGCCACTGTGCTCTCAGGAACCTTGAGTGCTGCAGAAATTGTTTTGTAACCTTGGCCAGATCTGTGCCTTGCCACAATTCTGTCTCTGAGCTCCTTGGGCAGTTCCTTAGACCTTATGATTCTCATTTGCTCTGACATGCACGGTGAGCTGTAAGGTCTTATATAGACAGGCGTGTGCCTTTCCTAATCAAGTCCAATCAGTTTAATTAAACACAGCTGGACTCCAATGAAGGAGTAGAACCATCTCAAGGAGGATCAGAAGAAATGGACATGATGTGAGTTCAATATGACTGTCACAGCAAAGGGTCTGAATACTTATGACCATGTGATATTTCAGTTTTTTTTTAATATATTTCAGATTTTTTTTCTGTCAAGATGGGGTGCTGAGTTTACATTAATGAGAAATAAAATGAACTTTTTGATTTTAGCAAACAGCTGCAATGAAACAAAGAATGAAGTGTACCCACTGTACGTAGGACAACTATTCATGTTATCACCAGATGAATAACACACAGTGAGCAGCATGAACCCGGGACACCAGATCAATTAGCGGGGTCATGAGATGATTCGTGAAAGAGGAAATAATTAAAAATAAAGCTCTGATACAAAAATCTGTTTTCTGTTTTTGCACTTCTACTCTAATCTTTCATTTTTGGTGCATGAGGTATGGGATCATGTTGAGTTTTTATTGGAATGAAACCATGTGACAAGTTTAGAGGGAAAATCATTATTTGTTGGAGCTGCTAACAACTTACAGACATCTGAAATGTGACTCTGACTTCACACTGCTGTTTGTAAGACTGTTGGAAGCCAAAAAGTGGAAAACGACCGGTTTTAACTGTATTTTAAAAGCTTATCTCTTGATCCCCAGTGTCAAATCTAATCATTGAAATTAACCAACTACAGCAGTCACATACATTTAGTGTCATAAAAGAACAGGCTAAAGTAGTATAGAAATGATATAATGGAGTAAATTACTATACCTCAAAATTGTACTTAATGTGCAGATTAAATGTACCTTGTTACTTTCTACCACTGCAAGAAACAGTCAACATGAGAAAGAAGGAATGAATCCTTAGGAATCGTGGCAGACTGTCTGTAGTCTCCTGCCAGTGTGACAGTTAGGGTTAGGGATAGGGTTAGGGGGTGTAGTGGGGGCAATGTTTTTAAGGTGCACTAATGTCAGTGACAGACCTATAGCAGTAGTTGTTTGTATTTTCTAATGTTTCATATTGTCAAGACATCCAACACATTTTTTTTCATTTTCGGGAAGCTTGATTTATTGTTTGCGGGTTTGATGGAATAAGTCTGTGATAAATATATACTTCTACATTGTCAATAACCCCAAACCAAATTCAGGAAATTATATAATGGTCATAGTAGCATTTGTAATGCATTATGTTTTTCACATGTACCAAGCTCAGACAGATGTTAATAGAATAAGACTGGCATTAAAAATAGGAAATTAAGTAGTTGCCTGTTGCCTCCTCCCTAACCGCAGCTACTGAGTTCTGTTTTTGCACCGCTCTCTAAGTCTGGGCAGAGAAACTGTTCCAGTGTGGGAGGATTCTTACGACACATCTTAAGGGGTTTCACTTTGTAAAACGTGCAGTGAAGTCAGCCTCGCCCAGCTGTCGACCCACTCCATTCCATTAGTCTGGCCTTCAGTGGCAGGTTTTAGTTTCCTGTAACAGAGTGCTCTAGAAAACCTAGACGCTTGTATGGAATGTATTGGTCATTTTGAAGTATGGGCTCTCCCTGATAGTGGCACCATTATGTATGTACCCGCCAGACCTGAAACAAGAATTGTCAAGTACTGAGGCTTTTGAGCACAATTGAGAAAAGGCTTTTTGGCTGTAGATGTTTGAAGACATGTTTTCTTTTGGTTGTGATGGCAGGTAAGGATCAGGCGAAGACAACGATATATTGACAAATGTGTTTATTTGACAATTTTTATGACAAAATTCTCAAAGACAGCAGCACTTGCCCTTTTAATTACATGACCAAGGTAAAAACTTTACAAAAATAAATAGCTTAAAAAGGAAGCTGTAACAATACAATAGTATGGTCCTTCACTGAAGGGATATAAGGCCTAATACCTCATCTGTTTTATAATATACTGTAAATTATCAACAGAAATGAAGAAATCAAATATACATACCAGAGTCTGAAAACAACTGTGAGGGTTTGCATAGGATGCATTAACAAAAGTCTGAAAAATAATAAAATCAATGATACTTTTCATATACACGATAAGATAGTATGCTAATAACTTAGTAATAACACCTTCAAAATATATAATAGTTTCATTGCAAACTGTCCAACGTATTGTCAGATTAAGTGTCAATCAATGGTTTCCCTATAGTTAAACAAGGCTGAGTTGCTGAATAAAAACATGGGGTTTCTCTCACATCACATTTTGGTATGTATGCAGAAAAGATAAGGAATCCAACTGGAGCGCATACTCTCAAGCCTTGAATCACAAGGCTTGAATCATATGGACAAACCCCAACAACAGGTTAATCAAAGCTTAATAGAGGATAGAGTGCTTTAGAGGACAACAGGAGGTATATTTTCACTGTGCTGGTGTTTGACAGAAGGTTGCATGCCATTGCTCTAGCCTCACTTTAAATGACACCTAACTCCCCAACTCTTGAACAAACCGCATATTTAACCAAACCTTATCGTCATAAAGTTACTTTCTGTTTAAAGCAGGACTACAAAACTCCTCATTCTCCAGGATAGACACACACAAACACACACAGCACCTTCATCTAGTATATATACATCACATGAGGTAGATTTCCATTGTTTCAAATCTCAATAGTGGTTTTAAAATGTAAAACTGCAAAAAAAAAAAAAAAAAAAAAAAAAAACAGGCATATGCCCCCTTGATGGGACTAGATGCAACCAGTTAGTAACATGAACAGATTATGAGACAATGGGCCCTTTGGCACAGGCCTTCGAAAGCCCCCCCACTCCTCTAACGTAGGACCTAGATCTGTCAGAATCTCAGAAACACCAAAAAATGACACAGAAATGTTGGTTGTCATGCTGTATCTCTTTGTTGTCATTTGTGTCCTTTTATAGTCATTGGTTTGTCTCTGTGTAGCTTTTTTTGATTTGTATTCTCTTTGCGTCTCTTCATAGTCATTTAGCACCTCCTCCTATTCTGTCTTATGTGGTTGTTTTGTTTATCTTCATGGTATTTTGTGTCTCTTTGAAGTTACTGTGCCCAAAATGTCTTGTCCAGTAATTCAGCCATGATTAGTAAGTGCAGTTGGACAAAAATAGGAAAGTTCATTGTTTTCATAAGCACTCCTGGTTGAGACATTCTCCAGAGACTGGCGCTGGGATTTTGTTTGGGTCACACTTCTCTGGCTCTGTAATATTCCCAGTGTAGTCTGTGCAGAAGACACTGCGGCGGCGCTCCCCCTGGCCACAAGTTCGTGAACAGGTGGACCAAGGTCCCAACTGCCAGATGGGACATGGCAGATCCCCGCATGGCCGGATGTCCACGGGTTTCAGGTCTTTGTCACACTGGCTGGAGAAGAAGCCTGCGTTGTCTCTGCACTCAATGTTCCTCCTGGACCATCCGGAGCCGCAGCTCTTGGAGCACTCAGACCACTCCCCCAGCGCCCATTCAGGCACACCGAAGGGATGGATCATATGCAGTGATTGTGACGAGCCCTTCCTTTCCTTGGATTTATTGAAGGTCACATCTCTGGGGATGAAGAAGGTATACTTGACCTTAGGTGGGTTGGCATCCCCTGCAGTGGCCAGGATTTGGATGGTGATAGCCTCCTTTAGTTGCCTGAAGCTTTGAATCCTCTCCAGCGTGGTGGAGGAGCCACTGTACTTCAGCACAGCACCCAGCACAGGGATGTCCTGCTCCACAGTGGATACGGAAAAGTTACCATTGAGGATGTAGCCACCACTCTCTCTCCTTATAGCCAGGTAGTTCCCATCATGTTTGATCCCTCTGTTGCTCCGCTGTTTGATGTCGATATTAGTGGCACCAATGGGAATTGTGACAATGTCACTGTATCCATAGCTGGTAGATAAACAAAAGAACTGGATTTAGATCATGTGTAAAGTTGGTTTTGCATTAAGAGGTGTGAACATTTAAAAAAAGTTTTTTTTTCTTACAGAGAATAGAAAATGGATGCAACTCCTGATAAGCAAGTGAGGGTTGACAATACTACAATCTCTGATCGGATTGAAGATTAAATTATATTTCTTTTCGCCACAGTCTTTTTTTTTTTCTCTGCAGCTAAAATGTACAGAAATGCATCATGGAACCAGCGCAGTGCCTGTTATAAACCTGCCGTTCAAGAATGTGCTGCTGGTTTGGATGAGCTACTTCAGAATCATTCCTTGTCATCAGTGACTCCTCAAACAGTTCTACAATATACTGTCACCTTTTATTGTTTGTGTGCTGGAGATCGTATTCAGAGCTTTTGGTTAACGGTCTTTGGTGCAGAGTGAATTTGCGACCACTTCTTTTGTTTAAATGATTTTAAACAAAAGAATTCGGCTCTTCCCTGAGTAATTCTCAATTCTCATTCCAAGCGTAAAAGGCTAGTGAGATAGTGTTCCACAAACAAGAAAACAGACGGACCTTACTGGAATTAGATTTGAACTTGAACTTAACTACATACACTTTACATTCAGAATACTTCTTACGTTGCTTTGCTGTAGGAGCCTGTGATCTTCCGACAGGTGAGCCCACTTCCTCCACACACTCCACACTTATCCACTCTCTTGTTGGATCCAATCACCTGGTCGCAGCCTGCCTTCACACACTGGCCTACGACACACACCGACGTGGTGTCAGGACCACAGGTCGTGCCGTCGATCACCTGTATTGACACAACAGGTGTTGATATGGCTCTAAAGCAGATAAACAGTCGAATACAACTTCAATTGAATTTAACCGTGACATGCAGCTGAAAGCTCTATATGAAGACTGTTTACATGATCAAGAGGAACTGCCACACTGAAGTGGCAATTGCATTTAAAAGAGTAACAGATGTTCCTCACAAGGCATCTTTACAAAGACTGACTGTGTTCTGATTATCCAAATATAAGGTGAACATCTCTTTCTGATTGAATTTGAAGAAAAACTTTGACTGGGAGCGTTTGGTTAAAAGTGGGATATGTTTGCTGTAGTATGAACATGATGGGTAAGCAAATTTAGCAAACGAGCTGAGATATTGAGTGCATAAACTAATGTACCTTGGATTCAAACACCTTGAATTCACTGCTGCCTCTGGCCCGGCAGAACAGCTTGCATCTATCTCTGGGAGAAACTCCAGCATACTTTGGTATCCACTGTTTCATGTTTCCATTGTAGTCCAGGTAATAGAGGCTGTTGTACTTCTCACACTGCTCCTCTCTGAAACTCTTCCCTGTTGGTAAAAGACAGATACTATATAACAGATGTAGGACCATTTTCTTGTAACTCCGAACAAAACATTTCCTAAAGAGAGTTATATTGACTAATCGTTACCTCTACAATAGCACAACAATCCAATAAGTTAATAACTTCAAAATATAGTTAATATAAGTGAAAATGTGATAATAAATCAAATTGTCTTTATTGACTTCTTCCCAATTCTTCCACATCAGGGATCTTGATGACGGCTCATAGATCATGGCGGTCGATCGCAAATCAGAGATCATGATGGTGGATCATTGAATACTTTGATACTACATTGACGCACCTTTCCATATGTTAAAGACTGTTTTTTGTAATCAATGTCCTAATTATTGTAATTTTGCCAATGTGTTCATTTACTGGCTGCATCTATTGCATTTGTATCCGTCCTGGGAGAGGGCTCCATCACATGTGGCTCTCTCTGAGGTTCCTGCGTTTAGTTTTACCCCGAATATTAATGGGGCTTTTTTGGTAGTTTTTCCTTACTATTGTTTGTTTGGTCATATTATTTTGGTTTCGAAACCATGCACATCTTGGACATCTAATACAAATTTCAGAAGGGCACTCTAATAATAGTGAAATCATATCTTGTAATAGTATTTTACATAGTAAATGTCATTAAAACGCCCATATATTGTCAAAAAAGTACATATAACTTCTAAGTTTATATCAAACTAACAGCTCACAGCACCCTCAGGAACTAGATGATGAAAACTGTTGATTCTCACCCTCGTGGTTGTCACAGGGCTGCGTGTTGCAGGACTGATACTGAACCCTCTGTCCCTCGCAGTACTTCCCTCCGTTCTGAGGCACGGGGTCAGCACACTCCCTGTAGGAGAACTCCACTCCACCTCCGCATGTTCTGGAGCACTGCTGCCAAGGTCCCCAGAAGCTCCAGCCCCCGTCCACTACCACCTGTGGTAAAACACGAGCAGGAAAAGAGAGGGAAAAAAAGATCTGTTAGAGTATTTGGTCAGAGCTCGGTGCCAAAGGCAATCTCAGCGGCGCATTCCAAACCACAGTCTGGGCTTCTGGGTTTTGAGGCCGCACAGTGAGTTGGCGTGCCACAACTCCAGTCCAAATCTGTGTTGAAGTTCGGCACGTGCCTGCTGTCGGCCTCTACCCACGGTCCTGCCACTTGCGTCACTCACCACTACTGGAACCTGCCATGCTGCAGCATGGCAGGTTCCATGAATGTGTGTTGCTAAATTGTGGGTGTCCTCTGCAGACGTTAAACAAGTTTGGACCAGCTCATAAACAGATGTTTTATAATATAACGTAGAGAGGATTAAGGCAATTGAGCTAAAATTAAACCTTAAGATGTAAATGTGTTCTTTAAGGAAAAAGCTTTGTGACGCAGCTGGATTCAAACTCCCTAAATTCCAACCATTCAGAGGTCTATACTGGAACTAAATGAGAATCTAAAATTTTCATTTTTCCTGGCACTTCAGGACGGCACTGGCGCAAAAGCTGAGTTTTAAAGTTGAGTCATGAACTGAGAAATGGCAGTTTACAAAACAGTCGCACGTCAAGTTCCCTTTCAACCAAACTCATACCACAACTTCTTCAGCTGCTGCTTTAAGGGCCAAGAGCGGACAAGGAAGTCAAATCTTTCACAATTCCAGGTTAAACCACATATTGATGTGTGTGAACAGCTAACTGACGGTTCATTTGAGAAAATAATCTGTGTGTAAGCACTGGCGGACAGAACATGTAACTCTCTCCGGCTTACCATATTTTAAATCTGCCTCTCAAAGGTTGTTTCATGACTACACAATTTATTGCTCCATTTCTGAGTGAATGAACTGTGCATTGCAAAGGAGTGACTCGTGAAAACCTACAAGCAATTCTCAGCAGAGAGCCAGTGGGAGCTAAAAAACACAATGTCAGCATGCAGAATGCAACAAGGTGTAAATGAGGTCCACGCAGGACGACATGTGCTGATATCACGTTACATGCTGTTAAGGTTAATGTGGTCAGAAGTATACAAAAGTTTCCAACAGCTGACAGCCACTCTTAGATGGCAGTGCGAGGTCTGCTGATGCATTCTTAGCCCACTCTCTCAGGTTGGTACATTTGTCAGGTGCCCATGTGAACGCTGAAGCAACTTCTGGTGGATGCGGCTGTTCCTCCTGTTCGCACAGGCTACTAAAACACTGCGTCAGTGTTTAGAGTCAACACTCTTGTAAAAAACACAGAACAAAGTGTATTGTCCAAAGCTACTGCCCTTTCACTACAGAATTACCTCGCTCTGCCATGCTCCAACATGGAAACACTGTCAGGAGAAACACAAAGGTGGATTTTTATGCCAAAGAAAAATGTGACTGTGGAAGAAAACAAGGGCCCTCTCATTCATTTGAAAGGAGCCGTAGCATGTATGGGTGCCAGAGCAGGGGCTGACGAGAAAAGGTTTGCTGCACTGCAATTCAGCAAAGTTGTTGCGTAGATCAAACACACGCAAATGATACTTTAGAAAAATGAATGACAGAACTTTATACGAAAAATCTTGTCTTTGTTGCTTTATTGTTTAAACACATACTCTATTATTGTAACTGGTCGTAAAATATTATATTTGGTGATCTCAGGTACCTGAATCAATGGGCAGCAATTTTTGGGGTTCAGTATTTTGCCCAAGGACAAGAATGTGGAATGAGGAAGACAGGGGTCAAACCGCTGGCTATCTGGTTAGAAGACAATCGCTCTCCCCCTGGGCCAAAGATAAGATAGGATTGTTGCTGATAATGGTTTGTATGTTAGAAAGATTTCTCAGACACAGCTAAATGGATTACCCCAGAACTCTGTGCTAAGACGTGTTGTCGGTCAGGGATGAAACTCATTAACTTTTGGCGTAGATCGGGATCAGGGGTTGGATCCTGGATCCCTTTATTTTCGAAATAATCATCCCTAGTTTTCAGTGAAATATGGTGCAGCTTGATTGAATTTAAGGGGACTGTGTTACGCTGGAGTTACGTGCTCTATTGCATGTCAATCCGTTTTTATTGAAAACTGTTGTCTGCTATTGCTCAAAATGAGGCTGATGAAAGCTGTGGCAGTTAATGAGGTCTTGGTCTGTGGTTTTAAAGCAGTGTGAAAGAACCACTGAAGGGAACTGCAACTTAGCTGCACAGTCATTCACACACAGTCACTCAACAGTAAAATATGTAACTGTACTGGGGGTTAAACATGTAAAAGTAAATTTTTCTTAACAGTGGCCATTGTGTCCACATTCAACATTCACACGATAACTTTGAATGCGACAAGATAGTCTCATGGTAGCACAAGAAGTGAAAAGTCATCAGCTCTACACACAACCAATTTAGTTAGTATTAACTCACACTAGCCCCAATAAGCTCCTGGTCAGCATCCTAAGCTGTAGCAGCACAAGTACCGATAGTATGAGTTGAGCGAAGAAACATTTTAGAAATAACAAATTCAACTTCAGATTTTTGGCAAAGCAAGCATGGTATAATTTTTATTTCAAGTATTGCATAATCTCAGTTTCAGGCCACTTGAATGAAAACAGTTGTTTTTTTCCGATTAAAGAAGAATTCTTACCAGTGGCTTCATCGCCTCATGGGTGGACATGCATGCGCCGTGGAGACAGGTCCCATTGACGCCACAGGCGCTGCCGTCAGCCCAGTGCAAGCTGCCGTTCTTGGTGGAGCACTGCGCCGTCCCGTCCTCTTGACACCAAAGCTGGCTGCACACGTCACTGTCTGAGGTGTTGGGGCAGTGGATAAACTCCTCTCCAAAGATCTGCTGACACTGTTGGTCCAGGCTGTACTTGGTGCCTGGAAGCTGACTTGGTAATGGCATGGTGCTCTCTGGGACGTCCAGCAGGCAGTCCCCTGTGGTCACAACACAAAACAACAGTGTATGAGACTGATTACCTTGTGGTTTATGGAGATCCTGGAGTCGACCAATGGTAAATGTGTTGCTCTTTCTGTGGGGCATGACAACAGTTGGGAAATATTCTTGGCAAGTTATGTCATGACAATGAAAGAGGAATCATTTCAATTTAACTAATGAAGTGCACTTTTATAGACAGTCTGCTGCTCTCCGAGGGGAAGCTGGACATTTGACAGCTTTTCTAAATCTGATTTTATTTACTGTCCCCCTAATGGTTCTTCTCAACATTCAATAAGCTTTTGTGTGGAGCTGTCGATGACGTCCACATTTCGGAATGAACATTCTCAGCCACATGAGTTTTCGTCTGAGACATTTTCCAACTGATAAAGAGCATATTTTTTTCTGACACCAGCTGTTGCTTTTGGCTGGGGAGGTGGAGAACAGGAAGAAGTCCATAGTATGACTCAGTGGGAAAGAAGGTTCACCGATAGGTCTAACAAGGATACAAACACTACGAGATGCACAGCACGAGGCGGGGGAGGGAGGGGGGGGGGGGGAGGGGGGGGGCGAAGACAAGAAAACACAGAGAGAGGGGTGGAGTAGAAGAGGATGTGGAAAGAGATAAACTATCCCTATAAGTTATAACCCATAATTTGGAGGGAGTGACAGGTTTAAGCAGGAAGGCCATAGTTAACGCATGAGAGGAAGAACAGTATTGTTTAATCATCTCTGAATCAGCTATAATAACAGTACCTCAGTGCCATGGCAGGTGCCAACGTTGGCAGAGAGTCTTTATAGGGCGGAGCAGTTCCCGATTTTCGCATTGTGTCATTTTTTTGAACATGCTGGGGTGGCAACATGAAACTTTTCCTACCATGTCCGTTGTCAAAGAACTCCGTGACGTAGAGGGCACTGCAGGGAGACCAGGGTGTGGTCTTGTTGAGGCTGACCAACAGTGGAGCCATCAGGTAATGTCCTCCCAGATCTCCGAACAGCCTCTCACAAGTCTTGGAGTCGTCGTGGGGCATACTCAAAACATGACCTGCAGCAGGAGAAGTAGTGATAACTTTAAAGCTTTGCAAATTGTTATATATAAATTAAATACAGTAGCCCGCACTTCTGATGAGAGATGTGATCTTACCAAGCTCATGTGCAGCTGTGAAGGCAGCCTGCAGGCCGTTGTCCTCGATCACGGAGCAGCTTCTCTTGGGGTCGCACATAGTTCCGACATCAGCCACACCCAGCGTGTCGCAGCTCTTATGTCCGCAGATGTCCTGTTACATGGAGAAGATATTGAAACCTTTTTTGGTTTGGAAATGTATAATATGTATTATATTTTGTAGATGTAATATATATACCTATTAATTTATTAAATGTTCTCTTAGTTTATATTTTTCTATGAGATTGCTCTTATTTCTGTACTGGCCTGTTCATCTCATCCAACACTTTTTCTTTTTCACCCTTTACTCCCATATGTCAAATAAAACTCAAATAATTCCATTAAAAATGTATCAAATGTGTTATACTGTACTATTTAATTATTCATTACATCTCATTATCTTGTCAAAAAATATAATGAGGCAGAGACTGAAACATGGCTGGCTGGGTGCCTCTTTTTTGTGGTATATGCCATTACTGAGTGGTTTGCCACTGCAAGTTATGAATATTTTAAGATATTGTCATCCTTCCACAGAAGGATACCATTTTCCAAAATCGTGTCTTGGAAGCAAGTTTGTTTTTCAGTGGATCCAGTCTAACTACTCCAGGTAAATCAATTCAGGTTAATGTCTCGTCCTGTATAGTCAGAGACTTAAATTATTCCATTAACCTGTGATCAAACCATGTGTAACAGTATCTCAGTTCAGAAAGGACTTAATCCAATGTTTAATACAAAGTCAATATTGCCTTCATGCTGTTAAATGGAAACATCGTGATCATCTGCTTAGAAACAGCTGGAAAAGTGGACTGTCAAAGAGCTAAAGACATTATTCTGTCATACAATAAATATAGTAAGTGTCTGGGCTAGGGGACTGTTATATTAATCATGTCGGATGACAAACCTTTACCATCTATTTACTGTGTCCAGTTTTGGCCGTTTTTAACAGCACAAATCGAAAACATGTTGTTCAGTGTTTCCATCATAAAACAAAGCAAATAAATATCGGCAGCATGCAGCTGTCCAGAGCTGTGATGTGGAATAATGAACTGTGGGGTAGATTAGAAACCTTTTCCTGTTTGAGAACATGCCTGGCTGTGGAGGACGAAGACGGACAAATCCAGAGCTTCGCCTCAGGACCCCGAAAAAACCACAAGGCAAAGCCCTCCTTGATTCAAAATACATCTGGACTCATGGCTTCAGCTGAACGTAGCCCACCAGGAGTTTGTACACCATGTTCCACAACAGCATCTATCACTCATGTTTGCAGACACACAACTAGATGTATTATGGGTCAACCATTAGCTCTAGTATGCATTTACAAATTGACAGACATACACAAACATTTATAGTATAAGGTCACAAAAACCCATGAGAAAATGTTTTCCACTACCTCCATCAGAGGGTAGATTGTGAGTTTCACAGCAGACAGTATGAGCAGCAGCCCCGTCTTTTGACTGTATCGCATATGTTTCCAGCCCCAACCTGGCCACGCACTCAAGCCTTGACCATTGAAATTGGCTTCATAGTGTCCGGGGCTGATTTGTGGGAGCACTAAAGTCAGCTCATCCACGAGGATCCTTCCGTCCTCTGCATTTCAAAGCATTTCTCCGCGGAAATGGAAAAACAAACACAAACCAGGCTTGTGTGAATGATGGTTTCCCCGACCGAACGCTGTCCCAACAAATCCAACACAAGACTGCAAAAGCCCATATGTTCTTCTCATCATTTCTCCTGGTCCAGGGATAGACTTGGATACTAACCTAATTCAGAAGGCACATAAACATCAAGCCGCACCCGGTACATTTACCTACAAATCCTAATACCAGAGACGTTACTCGCCTAATGTCTGCTAACACCTTGTCAACATGCACAAACCAGATGAAAGAGGGCGGCCAAATAAAGCAGAACAAAGTGATCACAACTCAAACTCAAGAAATGATGACGTATGTCCTGTTGAAACTTCCATTAAGCCATTTGTTTGGACTCTGTTGACACTCCCCCTCCTTGGAAAACATTACAGCTATTCCATCTCTGTAAGTCAGTTCTCACCATCCTTAGTTAATCCAAAGGCAACTATAAAGGCCTTTCTTAACCCTATCTTTTTTAAGCTGCCTTTTGCTTATCAATTTCGTGTTCCAGGGTTGCTTTAAGAGCAACAACCGGTCCAAAGCAAGGGGTTCATTTTCATCTAGGACCCCCCACATTATGAAACTCATCTTAATGCACCTGTGTTACTGTATAAATCTCTGGGTTCAAGAAACTGCTGTGTGGTCGAGTGTGATGCTTCTGAAACCACAGTATGCACCGCAGCTGGCCTGAGACCGAGTTCCACAAGGCCTCAATTCATGACTCATCTACGCTGGGTTATTGCTCTCTGAATGGAGAACAAGCCATGCCAGACTAGCATGGGTGAGTGAACTTTCCATTCTAATACTACAGTGAAAACACTCAAAACATTGTATGCATTGTTTCATGCACTTAATAGCCTGAACCATGCTCTGCAGAGAAGCCAGACTATCATGAGCTATCAAAGTCACTGTCTTTAAACCTGAAGCCACACAGTGAATTTTATTTTTTTTACATTAAAAATATTTATGCCATTAAGGGGAATAACTATAAAAACAGCGTCTGAGTTTGACAGTAAACTAAATTGAAAGTTGCATCAGACAAAGAGAAATATTTACGTAAATTTAGAATTGGGTATTGCCTTTGTTCAAGGACGGCATCTTTGGTTTGATGTGAATGTCCTTTGTGATTCTTCTCCTGTCATTTTCCTGGTCAACTACCTTAGACCCATTCTCAGTTAAATGCTGTGATAGGTCTAGTATTCATGATCAGCTGATGTCAGTTTTCCAGTGCTTGAAAAAAGCCAGTTGGGTGATCTTCCTTTCATGCTGAACCTCTTACATTGCATATTTACATATTTATATGCAGATGATGCTAAGTTTCTATGTCAGAGGTTTTTAAAAATATTCTGCGGCCGAATGAGGAAGCTAGACCAGGTCTGTGCTTGTCCCTCACCTCTCTGGTGAACAGCATGGCAGTGTCATAGTGCTCTGGGTGCCTCTGGCTTGGTGGATTGAAGAGTTGCTGCCAGGAGCAAAAATTCCTCAGGGCCACACCTCCATTGCTGGAGACCTCCGGGCCGACCTCCTCATCCTCCACTATCAACATCTTCACCACCACGATGTTAACTGAGTTCTTTATGCTTGGATGCTTGTACAGCTGGGCTGCCATGGACATCAGGGTCAGAATGTAGTGCTATGGAGGAGGAGAGAAAGAACAGGAAAATTATTTAATTCAACTTCCAAGCACAATGACCTTCAGTTAGAAAGCCAAATGGTTGACGATTAGGCAGTGCAGGTATTTTTGCATTTATACTATACTTGTGTAGACTTAAACCTAACCAAATATTAAAGATATATTTTACGAAACATCTAAAATTACTCATTAAAGATATATGCCCAAGATATATGCTGAAAGGTTCTTATTAAGTTTAAATAAACCATACAAGTGCTCTCTGATGGAGAAACTATGATGATGTGTCTAAATTATTCAAAGCGTACCATTGACTTTTTCATGTTCTGCAATTTCTTGGGTGCCAATGATTTCCATTTTCTGCCATTGAGCTAAAAGGCAATATGGACAGTGTATCACGTCTTATAATACATTTGGCTGAGATGCATAGAGCTCGTTTGTATAGAGCTCTTTTATTTTGGAAAAACACTTACATAACCTATGTTAGTCAACATAGAATAAACTTATTACACTAAAACACAGATAACATAGTAATTAGAGGGGGGGGGGGGAATTACACTTTAATACAACAACAGCTGAGTCATATATTAGTCAAGGACCAAGAGCACAAGTAAGATTGTCTTCTGAAATAAATAACAACTCAATAACTGAGCATCATTACTAATGTGGGGGGATTTCTGTGTCTCCTAAAATGGAAATGCTCCTCAAAATGCCATGTCATTGGTCCTTAAAGCATGGACCTGTGCCTTATGGCTCTGCCGCTGCTGAGAAGAGGAGTTTTCTGCCCGATCTGTCAGTTGCCTGTCTTTCTGACCCCTACATTTTACGAGAAGGAGAGTTGACAACATAAGGGGAGCTAAAAACAGAGTCAGCAGTTTGGTGGTATTTTACGCTTGTAACGCTAACAAGTGCTCATGCTAAGAATGGACTCCAAACAGCGAGGCATACAGCTTATTGGCTAAACAAATCAGATCGTTGCATGAAAACATTTCAAAAAGACAAAAACACGCTCGCTTATATTCTGTCGTTCAGACCGGAAGTATATTTTATACAAACTTTTCTTCTGAGTTACTTTTTAGTTTCCACATAGTTCTGTGACGCTCATGAATCCCAATCAATGTGGAAGGAAATGTGCCATGCAGTGTTTTGTACACTCTTCCACCAGCCTTGTTGAAATCACTATTTCTCAGCTTGGATGATATTCTTCAATGAAAAGATTGTCGTAGAGCAATGTGTTCTGGTAATTTCCTGGGGCCTGTAAATCTCTAAACCCACCCGTGCTCAGAGAAAATCATTGTCACATGAATGAAAATCAAAACAGGCCTATCTGATTTATGAAAAGCCAACATAAGCCAAATCTTTCAGCCTAACTTTTGTCCACTTGACCCTGGTGCCTGGTTGCCTGAGACTTACTGTGTTGTGAGGCTGTGTTTGGCAGCCGAGGAGCATTTTAAGTACAAACAGACAACAATTTGGCTGCTGCAGATGTTGGCGAGATCACAGAGTGTCCTACTTTTTGTTTAAATAAATAGATGCCTTTGGTTTAGCACTGATTGGAACCAGGACTGATATTAGTTATGGGGGATGATTTCACAGGATCGTTCATATAAAGACTCGATCCATTAAATTCTGATGCATTTAAATATTGGAAGTTTAATATTACAGGCAGCAGAAATGGTCCATTTAACGAATTTAATAAAATTAGATAAACACCGAGTAGAACAGATGTTGTAAACCTTGTGAATCTTCCCTGGATGATGTTGAAGATATGCTGCCAAATCATGACCAAGACCTGAGGAATGTAGTGCAGCATTGCTTGCATTTCTGTTGCCTGACTTCTTTCTCAGCCTGTAAAAAAACAGGGAGCTCACCGATTTCCTCCCAAGCCCCCTTATTGCCTTATGGTTTTTATGAAGCAGCACATGAAAAACAAATCACTGCCACTATATTTTCTAGGCTACGAAACCTGACAGACGAGATGTGGAAAGAAATGGAAGAAAAAAAAACGAGTGACGTCTGCAGGATTCTGTTTATGGGACAGTCTAAATTACCAAGTTAAAATAGGGTTTGTTTAGATTAATGTCAACTGTGTGCGCAGGAAAGAATGAGTTCATCGTGTCTGACCTTTACTTCATCTCCATAGAAGTGGGTCATGGTTGAGTCGGCTACCACCAGGGTGTCTATGAACCGTGGCGCGGAAACAAAGCGTCTCCTGCGAGGTTCCCTCCGTGCGTCACTGTCGCCGTGCGTAAAACTTTCCCCGTCGCGCTTCTCCGCTCGGCTGTCCTCCGCCGCGCGATCAAACCGCAGGGAAGCACCGTGTCCTTTGGCGAATGTCCTCCTCTTGATGACATGCAGCTGCTCGGTCGAGTCTGGTCCTCGGCCCCCGATAAGTTTGGGCTCAATTAAATACTCTTTCCCCTCTGTGATGAAGGAGCCGAAGATCCCGGAGCACAAACTAACAGCCACAACCGAATTTTGATCTTGACCGACGTCCCCGGAGTAAAAGCAGCCCCTCAGGTGCCCTTCACTGCCCTCTGTCTGGCTCGTGAACATCTGGAGGTCTGGGTGCACTGTAGGGTTGGCACCTGAGGCGCTGCGTAGAGCGCCAGCATCTCTGGCTCTGATTCGCTGTATGGTGAAGGAAGGAGAGATAAAGCTGGTTTCTGGTACAAGATTTAGAGTCAAGTCCTCGCCAAAGGCTCTGAGGACGAATCTCGGCTGATCCTCGCTTCTTTTCCAAAAGCGACCGCTCGTTCTTGCGTTTATCCGAACAGGTACAACATCCTCTGATTCAAATGGAGTGGAGAGCGCCGCGTTCATTACGCACACGGATAAAAAGAGCAAACGCACAGTGCAACACATCTTCTACAGAGAAATAGCTTTGAATAGTGGTATAAAAATTAAAGAACTGATTACAATGTATGTCCTTTATCTCTGGGAGGTGCCGCACCTTCTCCAATCGAAACAATATTTTATCAAAGTCAGAGCTGTCTCCAGATGAAAAGTGATTTCCCAGCGCGGAGGAGTCAGTCTCAGTCAAAGTATGTCTGCTGTTTAATGTCAGTCTGAGTCGTCCTGTCTGGTCCCCAAAGCCAGTGAGTCTTGTTGTACCGCTCAGCAGCACCGCTTCAGTTTGCACGCATCGGTGGTATTTATACTTTCTGTTCTTCCTTCGACATGGGGGGGTTTATTTTTGATATCCTGGAAAATCTCCTCCCACTCGCAATTCAGGAGAAATTCACGGACAAAACGGATCCAATGAGAATAGGTCGACACTCCCCCCTTCCGAAACAGCCTGACAACCGCGCTCCTATTATTAACCCAGCAGGCTGTGCATAGCTGGAAGTCCGCTACTCGACTTATTTCTGAGTTACACGCACAAACAGACCCACCCACACGCACACACACCGACACACAAACACACAGACACACACACACAAACACACTGGACGGTCTGCTTGATCCCCTGACAATAGAAATACACCGCTTGGCAGAAAGTGTGCGCTTGAACCCTGAGAAACGTATCATCCCACCAGTGCAGCTATAAGGAGATTATTGTCTTCTCATGTCAAGATATGGATTCATCGAACGTTATCGATCGGGGATGATCTGTTTTTCCTCCACGTGCTCTTTACCCAAATGGTAGATTTGAGTTGCGTTTTAACGAAACGAGAAATTACGCAAATAAACTTGAAAAATTCAAACAAATAATCCAATGTGTTGATCTTTTAAACCAAAATTCGTAAAGCAGATTTGATGTCCTGGAAAATCAAGGGATCATTTTTCCAGGCTAAATTCTGACAATCGAAACATTTCATCTAACTTTATTAAGAGCGTGTGCCAGAGGAAAGAGAATGGCAGTGTTGTAACACTGCGTCCCACAAATTTACCTGTGGGTTGCAGTGTAATTCATTAACCGACAGATGGCGCCAGAGCATAACCCACCTGTTCACGCGCACAGACGCGCTGATGCGCCACAGGATTTCAGGCGCCAACAGGTGTCGCTCTTTGCATGGATTTAACTTCACATCTGTCCTCTTGGCTTCGTCCTCTGCATGAGCATAGTAACGTGGTCGCTTGGATGTCAACGTTGAAGCTGTCAATTCATTTGGGAGCTTTCGATGAAGTACAGGTGTTGTTGTTTAGGGACAAATATGCACACACAGGAAATGAGATGATATATGTTACTTTATCAATATTACAATTTAAAGTTCCTGTTTGAGATGAATGGCAAACTGTCGAAAGCGCACATACAGCGTGTGTGTATGAGTGTGTGTGTTTGTGTATGTGTGTGTGTGTGTGTGTGTGTCCGGGCTGTGGGAGGAGGGATGATGATGCTCCGGTTCCTGTCGCACATGCTGTACAGCAACAATAATATTTGGAGAGTTAAGTGGCTGCAGCACAAACCGAGACGCATGACCAGTGAGCTCTGTGTTGCGCACTCAGTCAGGTTTCAGACAGTGAGCGCCGCAGCTCGCACAAGTCGGAGGTCAGAGAGGACCCGGTGCAGGATGGCGAGGAAGCTGAGGCGGCAGAGCGGCTGCTTAGTTTTCTGAGAACGCTGTGCTCGCTGCGCACAACTTCTTACTGCAACGCGAACGCACCGCAGCTGAATATACACTGTGGACTTTTTCCCGAGGAGCAGAGATGGCTACACTCATTCATTGTTTGTTTGTTTTTATACATTTTCTCTTTTTATTGAAACAAACATTTTGCATGGAGCTCGATTTCTTCACACCCGAGAGCGTGGATCTCCAAGACGATGAAAAGCATCTGCAGGTGAAGGTTTTTCGATTAACTGCGTTCAAACAGGAATTTTACCTCAGACTCACACCGGATTCTAGTTTTCTGTCTCCGGGCACCGTGGCCCCTGAGAGTGACCCTTTGGCACCTAACGCTTCTGAGGCGGCAGACCTCAGGGCATGTTTCTACTCCGGAGATGTCAACACAGACCCGGACTCATTTGCCGCTGTCAGCCTGTGTAAAGGTCTCCATGGAGGCTTCTCCTATAAGGGAATGGAGTATTTCATCAGTCGAAACGGGGCTGAAGACGCAGCCGTCGCGTCTGGATACAGAAACTATTTGGACAGGACGCATGTCATCCGCCGCCGGGGACGCACTGATGCGCACTCGGGCCGCAACTTCACCAGCAGGTGTGGAGTGACACCTGATCCCAGCTTCACCGTCTCCCTGGAGAAGTACAAGCATGTGGGCGAACTAGATAATGATGACTTCACTGAAACTGTGTTGAAAACCTTAGGCAGGTCAAAAAGGTTCGCCTCCACCCCCAGGTTTGTGGAGGTGCTGGTGGTGGCAGATGAATCGATGGCTACATTTCACGGGGATGACCTGAAGCATTATCTTCTGACCCTGATGTCAGTGGCAGCCAGGCTCTACAAACACCCCAGCATCTTCAACTCCATCAATATAGTGGTGGTGGGCTTCATGGTGATAAGTGAGGCCAACAAGGGACCGAAGGTTTCCAGTAACGCAGCCCTGACTCTGCGCAACTTCTGCTCCTGGCAGAAGAAGTTGAATAAACACAACGACAAGCACCCTGACTACTGGGACACTGCCATACTGTTCACCAAACAGGTAAGCAGGGGTGTGTGTGTGTGTGTGTGTGTTCACCTATATGAAACAGACATGCTGCATAATCGTGTGTATGGGTATGTTATGAGACAAGGGGGCACAAGGGCCACGGACAGACAGACATAACATAACAGACAGGAAATTGCCACCCCCTACTCACAAATGAAGTTCTGGTTCATTTGATTACAAAATGTCATTGATGTCATTGTGTTTGTGATTGTGTGCGTCTGTGTGGATTTCCATGCTGTTATGGTCATTCAGTGTCCCTTTTAATCATTTTTCATTGCACGTCTTTGTAGCCATGTTGCATCTCTTGATTTGTTTTGCGACATTCCAACAAGAAATATGAATCTTCCTTCATACAGAGACTCAGGTCCAGTGGCCCGCTAACCCTTTGGGCCCTTTCACATTGTGTGCCTGCAATACCCATTGAGTAATCCATCCTCGAACTGTGTGTTGTCTGCACAGCTGCGCAATGCACGTCATGTAGTCCTGTGTTAGCTGCTTCAGCGAGTCACTGGAAAAGATCAACTAAGTCAGTCGTTTCCAAGAACTCACCCCTGTGTGCTCCTACAGAATAAGAGCTGGGTCGTTATCTGCCTACATGAGGTGCCGTCATAAAGATCAGAGCAGTTCATAAAACTCCAGTTTGAATCCAAATCACTGCTCCATTCAAGCTAATGTAAAGTGACACCACCTAAAGCCTTCAGAACAGTCACAACTGTGACCACTTACCTATATATCTTTCTGCATCACTAATTTATTTGTGTCTCTCCTCTTGTGATGTCTGGTTGTTAACATCTGCTTTTAATCACGTCCAGCAGTCTGATACACGACCTCTCTGCCTCACGGCAGAGCAACATGTAAAACTCATCGAGGTCAAAACATCCCAGCACTGAGAAAGATCACATATTTACACCAAGTGCAGGGCCAGTGTTGTTGTCCTTATAGGGCACAATGGGCACAGCTGCTTCGTTTGAAAAAACCTTGTCATAGGTTCTGGAGAGCAAGTGATTCGGAGAACACGTGCCTGGCCGAAAGTGCTTCTGGCATCCTTAGGCCTCAGTGTAACACTTAGTCAACACGTTCACCACTGTTTGTCTATATTCCTTTGTTTACTGCAAAAGCACAGCAAAGACTTCTTGATCGACTGTAATCCCAGAGCAGAGAGATCCAAGCAGGAGAAAAATAAGTGCTAAAGATCCATGAAAAGATCTAACACTTGTATGAAAACCACTGAATCATGGGCAATATTCTAATGTTCTATTCTGCACTTGCCAAGAGGCATGTTAGTCTTAAAATAAGGTGTGTTCAGGTGCATTGTCGCTCATTGCTAACTCGAGGAAGCAGAGATTGATCGCACAATTGTCCAATGAAAACCTGGTCTGAGATCAGTGGTGCAGGCTTTCACTGCAATTTTTAAGGCACATTATGATTTATATATAAATTAACATGCACTTATTTACAAGGTTGCACAACTGGCACTATGACCTTCATTGAACTGAAGATGACACCTCCTTAATGCTTGTGAGGCTATGTAAGTGTAAAGCTTTGAGCTGAATGCTAGCAGCAGAATGCAACACATGAAGATGAGCAGTTATTATATCTCCACATGTTCCCCATGTTCGCTAAAATGCCAATATTAGTAAATAAACTACAAATGAGGTTGAAGGGAATGTCATAAACCAATTAATGGACCATTCCAAAGGTTGACCCGATGATGGTGCTGAATGGAAATGTAAGTGAGCAACAAAGTTATTCTTCCTGAATATCTTGAGAATCTAAACATATCTGAGCCATTTCAATCAAAACCACAAACATCAACTTCATGATGGCTGTAGAGGAAAAGTAAAGAGATCACTAAGTCATTTGGATTCATCATCTACGGACCATCAATGTAAAATCAATAAATGCATTTACATTGAGCTTTTCTATTCTTGATGACCACTCTGAGTGCCTTCAGGACAGTTTTGCCATTCACCCACATGTCTTCATGTCTTTTTGACCAAGGATATTTAGGTTACGGGATAGGGGAGGATGGGATCGAGCCACTAACCTGTTGGTTAGTGGATGACCCGCTCCACCTCCTGAGCCACAGCTGCATGCACAGGATGTTCCAAAAGATGTTGTTGAGATATTTCAGTCTGGATCAAAATGATGGAGGGATGTCAAGGATACAAGAGGAAACAGTGACTCGTAAAAAGAAAAGACTGTAGCGGAGCTGGCATGGCTGTCCTTCACCCTGGGCTATGAGCTGCAGGTGGGACTCATCTAGTCCTCCCGAACTATCTCCTTACCTCTTACCTAAACACCGAGGGGAAATCTCTAATGGGCCATCTCCCCTGACTCCCTGCTTCAATATATTTTAAGAAGCGAGCAGCAATAAGCAAACCACAGTCCCATGTGCTTTGTATTAGTGCCGTTTACGCTGTGCTCACTCTGTAACTCTCAGCTCAACCACACGAAACATGTTCAGAACATGGCTCCAGGTCCTATCTGATTTTTCTAAGAAAAAAAAAGTCCTTTCACATTTAACCCTCAAGTCTCTGTCCCCAGGATCTCTGTGGAGCCACAACCTGCGACACACTGGGGATGGCTGACGTCGGGACCATGTGTGACCCGAAGAGGAGCTGCTCTGTCATCGAGGATGACGGCCTGCCCTCGGCTTTCACCGCTGCCCACGAACTAGGTTAGAGACATGCTGATTGTCGGTGTAGTTTGGATGAAGTGTAACTGATTAGGAGGGAGCTGCACTTCCTGTGCATTTGAGATTTATGCTAATTCACAGTTGAATTGCAGCAGGCCTCAGAAGGAGATATGCTTGAGGCAAGTGGTTCTTAGACTTAATCTGGAACATGGTCCCCTTCAGAAGGAGAAAAGAGCTTGTGCCCCCACTCCAAACTTTTTCTAAAACACAGGGAAGGCAACTGAATAAAAGTTTAACATTAGTGAAATAAATTGTATGAATAGTAGTTATTTTCCGAAATACACTCACTCCATGTACTCCCCTCCCAAGATTCCAAATGTTTTCAAACTAAAACAATCCCTCTCCACATGAGCGCGCTGTCTCAGTTTTAATCATAATTCATAACAGACCTTAAAACACATAATAACATGACCACTCACCTACACTGGGTAGTTTGGGCTGGTGTAAACAGGAAGCATTTGGTTTATAGTTGCAGAATTGTCCCAGATTGTTTGAATAATAGATCGTCTCCTCCACGTAAGCAGTTATATTATTGTAAAAAGCTGACTTGAACTTCACAACATCTGTTAGCTTAGACAACAGGGTCAGCAGCTCTTGTAATAGATTATATTGATGATGTGTTCTACACTGGTAGTTGAGGCCAGTTAGTTTTCTTCTGGTATAGGGGGTCATGTGATGGGCCTGACCTAATAAGCCAAATCTACGTTTTTACTGAAAAGACCCAATCAGTAAGCAGTTGTGAGAGTCTACGTCATTGTTTCTAAACATCTCAGTCTCTGCCCAGCTACAATCAAATGCAGCCCTGGAATTTTCAAACTAAAAGAGGACAGCGTTTCCAAACTTTTCCTTTTAGTGGCTCTAAAACATTGGAGTAGTATGGAAATCAGGTATATCCATTGTTGCATTTTCAAGTGAAAATGTAATAGTATAGTGTAGGTGTGTGTGCATGTGTTGAGGTAGCTACACACACACACGCGCACACACACACACACCAGTCTCCACAGTGGCTCAGTGCCCATCTCAGGGGTGGCCACATCACAGATTGAGAACCACTGGCTTTAGGGCAATAGCTCCATACAGCCTTAACTTAAACTGTCAAAGGAATTCTGCAGTCCAGTTTGACAGACGCATGTGCACGTAATCAGTGTGTTAACTGACCTGCCTGGAAAGCTCTGCAACTTTCATCACGATCTACATGTTCTCAACCCAGTCCCAGAGCACTGCAGGGTTATTAGTCCCACCAGCTAGTTCATTACTTTGACCTGATGTCCGTTTGTGAAGGGGTCTTACAGGCTAAGGTTAAGATCAGTGCATGTTCCACATACCAGCTGCACAACGTAACTCTGCACATCGGCAGCTGCTAACAGCAAGAGAGAGATATGTTTTGGAAAAAAATCTTGAAAATTGCGATTCAGGTCCTTTCCTCACATGGTTACATAAACTCACTAAAGTACACCCCAGCTGTAATTCTCTGGCAGAGGAAGAAAAGGCCAATTTAAGAAAGAAATTACACCGAAACTTTTCTCTGGACTTAGCTCTGACATTTTTTGATGGAAAAGGCGCTGATTTCTGTTTGTTGCTTTAAAACATTTGCATATTTTCTTTATCTCCAAGGTTTAGTTGGGTTTGACTCCAGTCTTGTGTTTAGGAAGGAGTCGGGGCCAGGACTTGTTCTCTGAGCTGGGACTTTGAGGGGAAGCAGATATAGCCTGTTGTTTCCAATGTTTATCAAATACACTTGCACTTTTAAAGCTGATTGTTTATACATTTTATCTATCTTGCTAAACCAGTACAGAAAGAGAAATGATTGTTGGTTTAAGGGAAAATGTCATGACAAACAAAAATGATATAACTACTTCAAAAATAGCTCTTTTATGGGTTCCTACTAGAGTTTTTCCTCTGTCAGATAAACCAACGCTTTGTTCTTTGCCCCACAGACATGAGATATGAGACCACTTCTCTCATCTCACTCTTACCATAGCATAAATTTCTGAACAATTATTTTTGAATGCCTGTGCCTAGTTTTCTTGCTTATTAATTAGCTACAATTACCAACTTTTGATTGACATCACAGCTGGGTCATCGTACATGTGCTTGGAGAAAGTATTGTAGGATCCAAATGGATCCATCTGAAATCTGACATCATGCTGAATTCAGAAGTGAGAGAAGAGATTTATGACCTTGTGGCGGAGGAGAAGTTTCCCGAACAGCTTGAACTATAGGGTGAATTAACTGAACTGACTATTTATTTTCTATGGTAGCAGTGACCGATATATTTATATGTGCAACACGGTAAAATGGAAAAGGAACTAAAGTTGAACACCGCTAATCCTTCCTCCTGTACTTTTTGATGCAGTTTAATGGATAGTATTAAATCAGCTGTAGTTTACTCAATGCTTACGCTATAAGGCCAATCTTATTAATAATAACAATCAGTGGTTGATGGGGCTGTAAAAGACGCAGGACTCATGCCTGAGACCAGATGCACAAGTAACTCCTGAGGCCCCAGGGGAGGCATTGATTTACACTGACCACGAATATGTTAAATAATGACACAATTTCCCTCCGGAACGGTCCTGGTCCATGATTAAATAAGCTGAAACCACAGTTTAGGATTGTTCTCTTTTTCTTTTGGAAAGAACTGCATGTTCGTATTTAGGGAATGAAACAATTTTCTCAGGGAACTGAATTCCCCTGTCAGACCAGATTTAGAGCATGGACATGTGCCACGCATTCCTGTCGGCTGTGATATCAGCTCCAATTCAGTCCAAGTTGACTTCACTTTTATACATCTCATACATATGTGTTCGTGCAGAAACTTCCCTGTAACCACCCAGTAACTGAACCAACTGCATATCAGGGTATGACATTGAATGCAACTACTTGAGTCCCACCACGGTGTGACCATCTGTCTCTGTTCCCACCCCACCCTCTCTCCACAGGCCACGTCTTCAACATGCCCCACGACAACGTGAAGGCATGTGAGGAGGTGTTCGGGAAACTAAAGGACAACCACATGATGTCTCCCACTCTGATTCAGATTGACAGGAGCCGACCCTGGTCTGTTTGCAGCGCAGCCATCATTACCGAGTTCCTGGACAGAGGTCATGGTTAGTAAACACTTCCTGTGCGTCTCTCTGGACGTGGATGGACTCGCTAATTCTGTCCAGGCTGTGAGCTGTCAGCTGGTAGTGATCTAACCCGCAAAAAAACAGACATTGGCTCGCTTTTGTCACAGTTATACTCATCATCGTGGTAGTATGACCGAAGGCCAGAAATATTTCTTCTTTTCATTAATATGTCTCTATGGATAAATGAGGCTTCACAGCGAGTGGCTCCTTTAAAGCTGTGCAGCCAGTAACATCCAGTCATATTCACTCAGGTGTACATTGCAGACTTTACAGGCTGACATTTCCACACTGTTACTCTGACAAACACACTCATGCCCACCAGCTTTAATAAGGAACAAATGATCACGGTTTGCTGTACATCTGGTGTGCCGACCACAACCTTTGTGCTTAGCCTGTTGTCAATCAGCCTTGAAGTTGCTTCAAGCCTCAAGGTCAACGTTGCTTCATTTGAACAAACAGGCGACCAACGCTCTGTGGCAGTCATTGAGGGCAGGGCAGTGTGCCTTCAGACTGTGGACCGTGTCTATTATTTTTATTTATACTTTTATTTATTGGGGGTCTGCAGATTTTTTTGATTGCTTAACAGACCTCTGAAATAGCCGACACGCAAGGCATGACAAAATACAAAGAGTCAAGTGAATAAGTAAAACATATATGAATCCCACATGTGAACAGAAATAAATCAAATTCAGTTGTTTTATGGAAAATATTGACTCTAAAATCTTCTAACTACACTCTGCATCATAGACTATATATAAAAAACTCTGCACACACTTCAAATGTTCACTGTGAAGTTCAAATGCGAGAGGATGAAACCTTATATGAGCAAAGAATCCACAGAAATATCATAATATCCAAATAAGTCAAAACATTTGAATGGAAGGACATTTCAAAAGTGTACTTAAAGCAGCATTTTTTTATTCAAGTGATGGATCAGAGGATGCCTCTTTGAGCAACCCATTCACAGAGAATTATCATCGGGCAGTTTTTGTGTCTTTTTGCTCATTGTCTTGGTTTTCTGTTCAAGATATCAATCACATGAGGAGTATTTGTTGACATCTGAGGGCCGCAACTAACGACTCATGTCCATATTCCTCAAATTATCAGTCCTTTATATATGAGGCTCACTCAAACATGACATCACATCACACTATCATATTATCATGTGAAAGGTTTCGTTTGTTATAACAGACCTGGTTTCTATCTATGATGTGTTTATATTGCAATAACTTAAAAATACATTGTTGTAAGAATAAACCTTTCATGTTATAATGTGTAGCTGACATGTTTTGCTTTTTCTGCCAGGAAAGCAATACATGTGTGGCGTAGCTTCAGATGAGAAAGATTTTTGTGTGCAAAATGAATTGGCATAAGAAAGAATGGTTTCGGTCGATGCACTATTTTTCTGAGGGAAAGTATCTGGCTCTTAAGCTAACTTTGTGTGACTGCTGACAGGTATCAGTGGGTTTATTCGATCTGAAAACATCTGCCTGTTGCTGCTGGAAACAAGTCAAAGTTAAAACAGAAATATTTCCAATGTTTAAAAGGCGGACCAGCAGCATCCAAACGGCTCAATAAACTCTGCTCTTTGAGTAGATATTTTTGAACACTTCCACATGTTTAGTCATGAAGTCACTGGATATCAATATCCATATGAGTCAGTGCAGTGTGCAGTGGGACTGAGAGCAGTGCTGTGGGTCTGTTTCTTTAGGCGACTGTCTGCTGGACCAGCCTCAGAGGCAGCTGTCTCTCCCGGACAACCTGCCTGGCTCCAGCTACAGCCTGCACCGCCAGTGTGAGCTCGCCTTCGGTCCCGCCTCCAAACCCTGCCCATACATGCAGCCCTGCTCCAAACTGTGGTGCACTGGGAAGGCCAGAGGACAGCTGGTCTGTCAAACCCGACACTTTCCCTGGGCGGATGGGACCAGCTGTGGCACCGGCAAGGTCTGCTTCAGAGGAGTCTGCACGGATAAGAACTCCACCATGCAAACCAAGGTGAGTGTTGGAAGATCAGTTGCCATCGGTCATTTTAATGGAAACAACTGAAGTATGGCCTCTTTTCGTTTGGTCGCAGGTGGATGGCCGGTGGGGCAAATGGGGGGGATTTGGCGATTGTTCCCGCAGTTGTGGTGGAGGAGTTCAGCTCGCCAAGAGGGAGTGCAACAACCCCGTCCCTGAGAATGGAGGCAAATACTGCTACGGCCTTCGCATCAAATATCGCTCCTGTAATCTCAACTCTTGCTCTGAAACAGGTACGCTAGCCTCTGCTCACACAGGGAGACACAGAGAGAGCTCTGACTGACCATTCACTAAAACTCTACCCCACAGGCACAGTTCCACAACTTCACCACATTAGTTCATTTAATTACAAACAACAGATCCATAGAGACGTCAGCGTATTTGTTCTCTAAGTTAAAGGCACAGTGTGTAGAATTGAAGAATATCTAGTGGTGAAGGTGCATGCTGGATACCCCTCACCTCACCCTCCCCTTCCAAACATGAAAGAGAACCTGTGGTAGCCTTCAGTTATAAAAACTCAAAAGTTGTTTTGTTTGTCCAGACTGGGCTCCTGTAAAAACCTGGCAGCCTTGGTAGATTTTAAGATAAGGTATTGAATCTAAAGATCCTATTCCATGGTAAAGAAAACAATATTTTGTACAATTGAGATGAAACACCCGAGTGAAAACATCACTGGGATTATTGCACATAAAATTTCAGCCAATATATGCCTTTCACCGACATCTTACACACTGAACCTTTAAGCTTAGTTTTGTCAATTTAATGGAAACCTATAGAGCAACACATTCTGCTCTCTACATAAGAAAGCCTGCACATCGTTACTTAGGTGCTTTCTTTAGTAGAATTACACAAAAAGTACAGAACCAATTTGCACCTATTTGTTGGCCACTTGTTGAAGGGATGAAGCGTGAGTCAACCCACGAAATTTTAGGGCTGACCCTGTTGATGGGACAGAGCCGGTATTTTTTTAATCTCTTTACTCAGAACTTTAAAACTACTATAACAAATCTGAATAAAGGGAAAAATGTATCACTATCACATTATAATAGCAAAAGTTTATTGTGAAAATAATGTTTTTCAAATCTAAGTCTATTTTTATTTTTTAAAAGGACACATTTCCTCTTATAAAAATATATAATAGCTGATAAATATGGAGATACTACACAAACAGACTTTTAACTTCCACTTCAGAGAAGTCTAGTTGTCATGTTCACATTTTGGACCATTTGCTCTCAAAAAAGCTTTTGGTGGTCTTGATGGTCCATGGACGTGTCCCCCCACTTGGATTATGCATACACTAAAAAGGATGTGAAAATGCATGGGGCTGTGCTTTAGGAAAGAGTGTTCATTGGTAATCTCAAAGGAGCTTTGTGTATCCATCAATGACAACTTCCCTTACTTTTTCAAGCCCATATGTACAGTATGTCCGTACGTATGGACGCCCCATTCTTGTGATCACGAAATCTCTAGAACGCCTTAAAAGGAATGTCTTCAAATGTGGTACAAACATTCATTTGGACTCATGGAGTTCATGCTTAGAATCTGGTGGTCAAGGTTCAAAGGTCAAGGTCACTGTGTTCTCACAAATCAAGAGTTTTGCCTTGTGAATGTGATATCTCAAGAATGTCTCAAGACAATTCTCTCCACTTTGGCAAATAAATTCACCTGGACTCACAAAGGTAAATGTTTAGATTTTACTGGTCAAAAATCAAAAGGCCAAGGTCACGTGGCCTCTCAACATATGCTCCTGGCCTCTTGAATGCAAAACCTCAAGAACACTTTGAGGGAAAACGTTTGATTGTCACTTGGACTCAGAGACAAAGTGATTTTATTTCTAGTTATGTTTTATTTTTATTCAGTGGGTTCATCTGCTGCAACATAAACATTTCCCGATGTAGGATCAGTAAAGAACATTTATCTATCTACACTATCTCTGTATGTAAAGATGTCACTGTAAAATGTAAAATGTGCTATACGTGCAAGGACAGAGAGCATGAGTGGTACATTACTCAATCCCTCCCGGGGCAGTAAACAGTGCTGCAGTAGCTGTCAATCAACTCAAAGCTTGTTTTTCTCTCTCCAGGTAAGAGTTTCAGGGAGGAGCAATGTGAGGCGTTCAACGGCTTAAACCTGAACACCAACAGACTGGGATCCTCTGTGGTGTGGGTTCCCAAATATTCCGGCATCTCTCCCAAGGACAAATGCAAGCTCATCTGCCGTGCTAACGGGACTGGGTACTTCTATGTCCTTGCTCCTAAGGTGTGTATCATTTTTTTTTTTCACTAAACCATTCCTCATACCAAATTTTTTAATCCACACCCACTTTTCTACTCACTGAAAAAATGTCCACATACTCAGATCTGTCTAAAAGCCTGAGACAGGACGCTGGGAAATGATCTTAATCTTCTGAGCTGCAGTTGTGCTGCCTAATAAAATCTGGACTCTTTGTCCTTGAACACCTCGACACAAGTCAGAACCTCATTGGAGGTGAAGTTGAAACATTTATTGAGCGGCTCCATCTTCACAGAGGTTTCCTGGTTTGGTGTTTACAGTAACTGTCGGCCTGGTGTGACTTGGCCCTCATCCACAGTGCAAGAAGAAACAGCCCAATCTGTCCGCTGCACAATGAGTGGAGATGTGTTAGTGGCAGTAGTGGTGAGAGAGGGCTACATACAGGGATTGCATCGCTTCACAGCTGGGGCTGGACAGCATGAAAACACGCTTGTAGCAGCAACACAAGTCCACATCCCTCTTTCACTCACGCACACTGTACCTCTCTCTGGTTCATTATTTTTATTTATTTATATGGGTTCAAGCGTTTATCAAAATGTGAGCACATCTCCAGCCTTGTTCTCGCTGTCCTACTCTCATATTACCCAATGACCTGAGCCCAGGATGACATAACTTTTACAACCTCAAACCCTGCAGGTGGTGGATGGGACGCCCTGCTCTCCGGACACCTCGGCCGTATGTGTTCAGGGAAAATGCATCAAGGCCGGCTGCGATGGCAAGCTGGACTCTAACAAGAAGTCTGACAAGTGTGGCGTGTGTGGCGGGGACAACAAGGCCTGTAAGAAAGTCTCGGGACTGTTCACCAAACCTGTGTAAGTAGAGAGTCGACACACTGAACCACTCTTTTTGGGTTCCCATCTAAAGTGGTGGGATAGTCCAGGGTCAACTTTATTTTATGACCATGCGTAATGGCAAGACTGAACATGTACATGGTAATAAGAAAGGAAACCCATAGTCATCACAGAGTCTCAAAAGTAACTTTACTGTTTGTTTTTATCTGAATTTATGAATAAATATCTTAAGATGATAAGATTTTCATCTAAGTTACTTTTATGGAAAATCTATATAAACCCCAAACGCATACATCATTGTGTTTCTCTTGTGTATCCACCTTTATGCTGACTTTGTTGAATTGTGAATTTGCAATATATCTTCAGTGTTAATAGAATAGACAATGTGGCTGAGTGCCACATTTCATGATTACAGGGTTGACCAAGGTTTTAAACCAGGGAGCAGCAGTCAAGGGTCTCCAGACAGGAGACAGACCAGAGGAGAGGCATGCAGCACTGCTCTGTTGTGTTGGAAAATAGTCTGTGTCTAAGAAAGTTGAGGAATTACATCAAAGAATGCATGCATATCTACAGAGAGTTGACTCTGGATACAGGTCTGGAGATCAGCAGGACTGGATTCTGCTCTTGGATCCACACTATTAGGATACTTAGTGTGCTTTATGCTCTTTTGGGAATCTGCTGACAGAATTGATGAATTCACTGAAGTGGTATGTTGCTATGTCTCCACTCTTATCCCCACTAAGAAAGTTACTTTGGATATCTAAAGATCTTCTTGCACAATAAAATAGGAAAGTCAAAGCAAGAGAAATAGAAACAGTGAAGGAAATAAAAAACAAACACAAATTACACAAGATGTAAATAACTCATTGAAATAGATTTAGGTCAGACATCTTGGGGACAAGTCACATGTTTTTACACAATCAATAACATGAGACCAATGACTTAAAAGCAATGATTTTATTTTCTGGGATGAAAAGTATACAGGAAAAGACGGGGTCTCATTGACACAGTGTGAACGAGGGCTCTTCTAGCAAATCATAAAAGGAATTGTGGGTCCGGATATCATCAGCAGCTGGGTATTAAAATAAAATTCATGTGCAGATCAGATGCATCTTTTTATTTTTTCAAGTTTCATGTTGTAAGTTATGAAAACAACAAATTTTCCAGTGCCTGGGATCAGCATCTGTTACCTGTTCCCCTAAATTCCATAGTCATGAAATGTTTTGAAGAAAGAAAAAAATTTGGAAAAACATAAACATGATGCCTCTGTCCTATTCCTGATTCACATGATCATTTTCATCATTTTGCTTAAGACTTAACCTGCCCAGACTCAACAGTCTTGTCAAAGTGTTTTAACAGCTATAACCAGCATCTGCTTGAGAGGGATGAAGCATTTCATTCTCCTCCAGATTCTCCTTCACCCAGGGAGTTTGAGTTGTTTCCATGTGGTCACTGCTTAAGGCTTCCACTTGTAAGAACTAAAAAGGTACAATTTTGTGTTTTGTTTTGTGGCTGTAGGCTTGTCAAACGCTTGCCACCATTCGTTTTTTTTAACTGGACGTGAAGTGTTTCGGTCAGGCCAAAGTCAAAGAGCTTTATTTCCAAAATATAACTTCTGTATTTAACACTTACACCGGCACAGTCTAATGAGCTGCTTAAATCATGAGGGGGGTCGGGTGGGGGTCACTTTTGAAGTACAGCTTTTGTGCTTAAAGTCAGGTTGATCATATTAAAGAGAAGCTGCTATATCACAGATGTTTGGCTTTGGAACTTTGCAAACCCTTTACGTAGGCCACACCAAAACCTATATAACACACTAAAGGTAAAAAAACTGAATAAGCATCATAAATTTCCTGTAGAGATGTTGGCGGATGGCTCATGAATAACAAAATAGAATCAGTTTGTGAAATATTGTTAGAGTTACTGCTGATAACACTATAGTGAAACAGTCACTTTGAATAGAGTTTACTCATTTCAGCCAGCCTATTCTCTCTGTGCAAAGATAGGCTTGTGTCAATATTTCCACTAGAAGCATAGAAAACAAATCTTACTCTGGGGAAGGGGGAAACAAGTAGCGACTTGCTGCACTCTACTTTATTCTAGAATTTAAATTAAATTACATCATCACCAATGAAAAATAGCATAATTAATATTTCACATCTCCACTCTTCCTTTCCAGTAATGGCTACAACTTTGTGGTGGTGCTGCCAGTGGGAGCCTCCAACATTGACATCCGTCAGCGCGGCTATCGAGGAATGGTCAGCGATGAAAACTACCTAGCAGTAAAGAATCAGCATGGCACGTACCTCCTGAACGGCAACTACGTGGTGTCAGCGGTAGAGCGCGACCTGCTGGTGAAGGGCAGCCTGCTGCGCTACAGCGGCACCTCCACATCTATAGAGCTTCTGCGGGCCACCAGGCCCTTGCAGGAGCCCCTGACAGTTGAGGTTCTCTCTGTGGGGAAGATGACTCCACCCAGGGTGCGCTACTCTTTCCACGTCTCCAAGGAGAGCAAGGAGGAAAAAACCCTGAAGAAGGAGGAGAGAAGCCACAAAACACATAACAGCGTCCTGATGGACAGCAACAAAGTAGAAGTTAAGAAGCAAGCAATGAGTAAGAGGCCAGTTAGTCACTGGGTGACAGGAAATTGGGATATATGCACAGTGACCTGTGGCAGCGGTTTTCAGAAGAGGCTGGTGCAGTGTCAGAGTGTGGAGGGGCGTCCTGCAGTGGACTGTGACAGCACTGACAGGCCTGTAGCTGTGAGACCATGTGGGGATCCGTGCCCCATGTGGGATGTAGGTACCTGGTCCCACTGCTCCAAGTCCTGTGGAAGGGGCTTTAAAAGGCGGCCGGTGCACTGCATAAACGAGAATGGTATGAATCTACCCAGGGACCACTGCTCTGGACGGAGGAAGCCTCAGGAACTGGATCTCTGCAACCTAAAGCCATGTTAGAGCAGACCAGGCACAGTCCATGGATTGAATTTTGGAAGTCAACCTGATGAACCTTGTCCCAAATCAGCATGACAATGATTGGATGGCTGAGTTGGGTGCAAATCCTCCCAACTTCAGTCTAACTGTGTCATGCAGGGGTGTCTGCTCTACAGTAGAAGACAGGGAGTGCCCTGTCCTCCTGCTCCTGTTTGAAGACATAGATCTGTTTACATAAAAATAGAGGGAAAGCTGTCTTCTTGTAAAGTGAACTGTCAAACCAACTGTGGCAGGTTTGACTTTTGGTTTGTCTACCTCGACCTTAAACGATGACACAATGCCTGTGTAAACTGTATACAGATAGTAGCAGAGGATGCAGAGACAGTGATCATTCAATGCATAGGATGAGACAAGAATGGATGAAGGCTTGTGACACCCACACTGTGCTGTTATCAGAAGCAGGTATCAGTAAATGGACATTTCTTTCTCATTTCACTCATCACTGAAGTGACCGCTATGTGAAACACGGTACTGTATCTGCCACAGTTCAGGCATAATTGATCTGTGCTGTTCTTGCATCATTTTTTTAGTTCTTTGAATCGATGTCTTGATTTGGTGCCATTCACTTCCTCCATCAGAACTTATATCATTTGGAAATGAAACACGGTCAACATGATATCCTACGCACTTGAAACAGTCTCTTTCAATTGGATCGTTATCAAAGAATCCCTGAATACTAAAGACCAAATATCTAAAAACGTATTTTTTTTCCATAGGTAAATTTGTGTATACAGTGAATTTAGGCTGTTTATATGGTGCAAACGTAATGTGTTTCTGTCAGTTGTGTGTAAAACAGACAAATGTTAAGTTGTGTGTTCTGTTGCCAAAGAGCTATAACCCTCCACAAAGCCTTAGCACTGTGAGAGACGCTTCTCTGTATGAGCCGCACAGTAGCAGGGCTTCCTCAAAGAAACCTCGCGTACAGTCAGTTGAAAATTACCTTCCGACTGTCACAACACTCATTCCCCCTGGAGACTGAAGGCAGCTGTAAACATTTTTAAACACTTAACTGAACTTATCAATTAATCAGTCAACAGAGAAGGAACATGAAAGCAGGAACAAGCAAAACACTTTTCTGGTTCAACCTTCTTTCATTTTAAAGCTTTGTATTGGAGTCTTTGATGAACAAAACAAGCAACCTGAAGCTGTCGTGTTGGGGTCTAAACAAAAAGTGACATTTATATTTTTCACTACATTTTCAAAACAGCAACTGACTATGATCATACTAATAATTATTATTATAATAGCAGCAGAATACAAAAGGGAAGAGGACAGGACATAAGAAGCATTAAAACTGAATGAGGAAAAAGCAAAAATATGTAAAATCTCTCACAATAAATGGAAATGGAAATGCATTAGCTGCTTTAAAAACACATTACTGGAAAAATAGCTTTTGATCATATTTCAAAGCAAAGAGTTTTAGCTGTCCTGATGCTGAGCAGAGGGTTGTTCCAAGAGATGAAAGAGCTGAAAAAGTTCCACTCTGGGTAAATTCGACATTTTACAAAACCTTAAAAACAAAAGACCTTTAAGGATGAGCCAAAATATTATGACCACTCACAGATGAAACTCAAATCTTTGTTAATCCCATAACAATGGTGCATGTCAGAGTCTGGAATACAGGATATATGATGATAAATTAAAAGTTATATCTTATAGTCATTATGTTGCATGCAGGAGAAGTGGGCAAGTGTAAAGACCAGAGGGACTTAGACAAAGGCCAAATTGTTGTGGCCAGATGACTGGGTCAGAGTATTCTTCTAGGGTCCAGAGATCTGTGTCTGAACCCAACAAGACCTGAAAATGTAACTGAAACCGAACCGAATCAACAATTAGTTGAAAGCTGAGACTCTGGCCCATGAAAAGCAGAAAAATGTCCGTCCAAATCCAGCCAGCAGACACATACCTGATTGCCACTGGTTGTCAGTTTGTGACTTACTAAACACTATGACTAAAACATCAAGAGGAAAGTGGATGGTGACATGCCAACTTTCTGCAGTGAGATGCTAGGTGAAGCCCACAGTATATTCAAGGGGCAAAATGTTTATTCACCCCATGAAACACACACCCAGTAAAACTACTGGCAAAATCTACAAAAAAGTACCACACAGCTATTGCTGCACTTTCCATCCTTGCATTACAGTCTGTTGTTTAATGTGATTCTTCTCATTTAATTTCAAGTCATCATCTTTCCAATTGTTGGAACTGAGTCAGAGCTGGAACCATAATGGCATCTCTGCCAAGGCCCAACATAGGAAAATTAAGTGACACTTCAATTTGCTGGAGACAGATTTTTATTTGGATCTGCACTTAATTACATACTCTGCTAAACATGCCTGTTTTCTTTGGGCCAAATTAATGAATTATTTCTCCGCGAATTCTGTCAAAATGAGAAAAAGCAAATATCCAATCTCACAATGTTAAGGAAATCCCTGGATCTGCCCCTTTGTCCAGATCCACACCAACATTTCATGGAAATCCATTCAGTAATTTTTACATAATCCAACAAACAACGGAGAGGGCTGAAGACATAACCTCCTTGGTGGAGGTAAATATTTGAAGCATACTTTCCGAACAGAGAACAGATGAACAGTCTAAAATATATTTGGTAAAAGCTCATCAGACTTCACAGAATGATGGGAGATAATGACTATTACTCAAAGGTGAAACTTGCCTCAAGTCTCTCCAGTCCCTTAACAGAAAACTCATTTTATTGTTAATTTTGTATCTGTTCTGGTTCAGAGGGACAACTAAACAAACAAAAAGATGGTTTTGTACAGTTACTTCTTTTATTCACACCATGTACAGATAATGTTATCAGTTGTCTTCTGTATTGTATACTATGTATACATCCATCTAGCGGCATAAAATAAAATATATGGGATTATAACCATAAACGGAATCATGATTCATTATTACACAAAGGCATTACTACATTACAGATAAATGCTGTGTCTTGAATGTCTCCCTGTGCGCCTGCAGTATCTGTTGCATCAGATATGTGCTGAAACTGCTTCCTTCCATTACATGTAATGGGACAGTCTCGATATCGCAGCTCTCCTCCAACTGAAGCATGAGCAATGAAAATGCATTCATTCATCCACTTTGGTATTCTGTTGAATCAAGCTCTGTTGAACCAGCTGCACTGTAATAACACACCCAGCTTGGCCAGTGCCTGCCCAGTAAGCCTGACGCATTGTTGGATAGATGTCTTTCGGACTCAGACACCCTCACCCCAAGGATTTGATCCATGTGAGGGTTTAAAGCAGCGGTGGGGAACGTCCGGCCTTTAGGCTCTATATGGCCTGTGAGACAGTTTGATCCAGCCCATGAGGCAATTCATTAATATGAAATAGTTCTCATGAGAGCAATGCATTTTTTCTTCAATAAAAGAGACTAACATTGAGTTATTAGTTTTGGTTGAGGTCAAAAGAAGAAAGCCACGTCATTTCATGAAAATAGCCAATTTCAGCATTATTACATATGCAAACATGCAGCTAGTCTGGATGAATTAAATTGAAAACTGCTTTTTGGTAAAATCAATGTTCTTCTGTTAAGTTTGTGACCAACAAGCAGCTTTTACCAGATATTCTGAAAGAGACAATGTTACACAAGCAAGATATATGTTGAGCAAGATGATAGCTAAGGAGCTTCCCTTTGTCCCGGTTGGTTCGTTGTCGTCCGTATGCCTCGTCTTTCGTGCTTGTCATCTCCATCTCTTGTGAGTTCTAAGTGTTTTCCCAATTGTGTTTTATGTTTTTCAGTTTAGAATTTTGATATCCTATTCTATATGTTAATCCTGTTTAGTCGATTTTTGCCCCTAAGCAAAACTTTTTGTTGAAACATCTGCCTCTCGTCTTGGGTCCACCCGCTCCACACGAAACCTGACAGACCGACCCAACCAAGACATGGACCCAGCATACTTAGCCTTTTCTTTTGAGTCCATGATGGACATGCTGAGCACCTCAGGCACCCAGCACCAAGCAGTGCTTCTTGAAAGGATATCTTTACTATAGGCATGTCCAGTTTTATCTACTGACCCATACCTTGGCACCCGTCTGGCTTTTGGAGGACCAGCGCAGATTCTGCTGTGTTCAACACAGCAAAATCCCATCTCCTGTACAGCCTGCTCACAAGCAACCACCTCCAGTCCTGGGGGTCTCGTCAGGCACCACTCCAGTTCCGGCGTCGGGGGTCCCGCCGATCGATCGCCTCTCCAGTTCCTGTCCCTTGCCAGAGGATCCTGGCTTGTGCCTCTTCAGCACCTGTTCCGCGCCAGGGGGTCTCGCCTGGCGTTTCTCCAGTTGCTGGCACCTCTCCTGTTCCCCATTCCTGCCCCACATCTGGGGGTTAGGACAACGCCCCTTCCTGTACCTGGACAGCTGCAGCAGCTCCTATCCTCTCCAGAGCCCCCTGCATCTGTTCCTGACCGGCCTCCAGGCTGTCTGCCTGAGGCCCGTGCTCTGACCCTGATCGGCCTGCGGGCCATCTGCCCGAGCCCCTGTGCTCCGTCCCATTTTCCCTCCTCCGGACCACCCTCCTCCCAAATGTCTCAGTTTCCAGTTTGAACCATCTGGAATCCGACCCTTGACAGGGGAGGTTCTGTCATGGTTATGACTACGGACTGTTTATTCTTGCCTATTTATAGAGGAGTCTTTTCAGTTTTGATTATGACCTCCTTGTGTTTCGTGTCTATCGCTGTGTTTATGTTTGTAATCAACCTTTACCTGTGTTTCATCTTGTCCCAATCCCTTTTCCACTCTTTTTCTTTCTGTGTTTCAATCTGTGTTTAGATTTATATATTCTCCCTGTGTTCTGTTTCGTGTTTTATTTTGTAGTTTCTGCTCCTTGTGTGTTTTCAATCTTGACTCCCTCTTTGTCCTGTTTCCCGCCCTTGTGATTGTCAGCACCAGTACTCATGTGTTCCATCTGTGCTCAATTGCCCCTGCCTTCCCTGTGTATACAAGTTTCTGTGCTTCCCTTTGTCCTTGTTGGTCCACGTCATTTATGCCTCGTCATTCGTGCTAGTCATTCCTCTGCGTCATGTACATCTCTTGTGAGTCTCTAGTGTTCTTCGCAGAATTTTTTTCAGTTTAGACTTTTGTTATCCTATTCTAGTTGTTTTTCCTGTTTAGTGCATGCCTGAAGGACAAACCCTGGGTCAGCCATTTTGTCACGCACCTTGTCGAGGTGCAGGACAAGCTCAAAACTTCATATCCTATCCAGCTCCCTTCTACTAATCCATACCTTGGCACCCGTCTGGCTTTTGCAGTACTATTGCAGCCTCCGTCAAGATTCTGCTGTGTGTGGCAGATGTCGGAGAGTGGGTGTTCCACACAGCAAAAACCCATCTCCTCTACAGCCTGCTCACAAGCATCAACCAGCAGTCTCGGCATGGCCGCAGATTTTCAGTTAGACTTTTGTTATCCTATTCTAGTGGTTTTTCCTGTTAAGTAGATTTTTGCCATTAAAAGCACACTTTGTTGAAACATCCACCTCTGCATCTTGGGTCCACCTGCTCCACACAAAATCTGACAATAATAGGCTTGTTACAGTAGCCTTGAATGACCTATGGGAGATGGGGGCATGCAAATTCAGCATCCTGCTACCTAACCTATAACATCTTCTTTCACCCAAAAACCTTCAGCAGTGGCTGAATGATGATTCATCCTAGCCGCTATGCCCAACTCCAGCTAAGCTCAGACACATCCGCACTGGTTGGAAAGCGAGTGTCTCCCAAAGAAGGTACACAATAGAGAGGGGAAACAGGGAATGAAAGGGGGCATACTCCACTGAACAGAGCACCCAGGTCTGATCTGCATGTGGTGGGTCAACCTTAGCAGGTGTCTAGAAGGCCAAAACAAGGCAAGGTACACATATATACATAACATCCATAATGTTTGCTAACATCTGCTGGTGATCCCTAATATCTGTTGGCGGTTGGCAACTGCAGAAGACCTTGTGACGTAGGGGATATTCACCATCTTGTCCCATGTTCTATGATAACAAATTCCTGAAAATACCAAATCCACAATGAATTGATTCTACTATTCTACACCAGCCTTGGATGCTTTGTCTTAGGGTCATCCTATCTTTAAATATACACAACCCTTTATGGTTGTAAAAGATTACGATGTAATTTCCTGTAAATGAACTCCTGATTCCCTGATTTCAATGAGATCGCTCATGAAAATCCTTAACTATAGAGCCTGGAACCCAGATGCGTTTTGCGCCCTTTTTATAGTTCTCTTAAATACGTAGACCTTCAGATGAGCCTGTGAGAGCAAGTTCTTGAAAACACAATTCCTTCACCATCAAAAACCTGTCTTTTAAAGCCTCATTATCTAAAACACACCTCTGAAGATGAGAACTGGACCTCTCCTAAATGAGAAGCAGCATATTTCAGTAAGTGAAATTGTGTGTGTGCTTCTACAGCCACATAGCCTGGATGCCAGACGAACTTAGCCCCGCCCACAACATTTTTGGTCGGGCAGTTCGGTCTGGAGTCGCTCCATTGGGAAAAGATTATGCCCCGACCGGGCCAATCAGATTGTCAGGGCGGGCTTTATACAATGATTGACAGATGATCAACGGTAACGTAATCAACCACGTCATCAAAGTGCCCTTGGTTTGAATTCGTTTTCAACAAACATGCCTGCCGCTGGCGAGCTGAGATGTGTAGATGCTGCCATTGAGTCTGTTTCAGAAGACATGGACAGCGCATTCATCTTGAAATAGGAACAGAGAACGTGGAGGCGACGCCAAAGCACCGCGCTAATCCCTATCGCCCCGGCGCTTGGCTGTTCACAACGGACACTGAAGCGACGCTGAACCGCCGGGCAGCGCTAATAATATCACCCGTTGATCCAGTAGATCGCTGCACGGCTTTGTGCCGGTCACACCGGAGGCTGAAGCACCGAGCTGCGCCAAGGCTGCCTCGCGGTGCTTCAGCCTCCGGTGTGACCGGCACAAAGTTTTAACATGGGAGTGGATGGGAGCCAGCTGTTATTTAAGGCTTGGCGCTGCGCTGAAGCGTCCGGTGTGAACCCGGCGTTAGTGAATAACTCACAATGCGTTGCTTAGCATACGTCACATACTACGTTGCTCTGATTGGTTGTAGGTCTATCAAATTGAGCAAAGAGGAATTTTACTTCCTGGTCAGTTGAAACACGCCCCATAATCACAGCCCAATGGAGCGGTCTCAGACTCACATTCTGACTAGAATTGTGAGTCTGACAACGTCAGGCTAACAGCCACAGAAAGTGAAGTTTTGAATTTATTAGCTGTGACTCAGCAGTATTTGATCTTTTGTTTTGGTCTCCTTGAGGATCAGGACAGAGGGGCTGGGTTGGTAAATATGAAAATTTAGTGATGTCACGTCATGTGACTCCTGGTTCTCGGGTGAAAGAGCAGACCTCACGTGATGGTGAAATGATTTGTAGGTAATCTCTGGGCCAGCTGGATGAGATGAAGTTACATGATGACATCTTGGGTGGACTGGTTAAACAAACACCTGTGAACTATGACTGTTCTAAAACCCACACACTGGAGGGAATTCTAATCCATCGCACCTATGTGGTTTGATTAAGTTCAGACACTTAAATCTTTTCATTCAAAGTTAGTTACAAGATAACCTCGCAGGATAGTAAAACATGTCGGTCATGTTTAACAGACACCAACTGTTGGTAGAAAATGGGATGTGAATCATTGACTTCCATGTTGTCATAGTAAATGCTGACACAACCATCTCTAACCTCTGTGCATGATAACCAGTTTCAATGTACATGGCAGCACGCTGATCTTTGACCCTTTAGCTGTCAGTCTGGCACTAATCAGCTCCCTTGACCAATCAACACACTCAATCACACGATCACTGACGCAGCCAAACAGAGGCTCAGAGGTTTTGTAGAAAAATGCACTTCGGTAGGTGTAAATACCATTTGCATGTGGCCAAGAGGCTCAAACGCAGAGGAGGACGATGGTTTCATAAAATATCCACATCAGTGTAGACAGGGCATAAGGCATACAACATGACAAATCATGCATGTCTGCAACGTGTTCCTATTTTTTGGCATTCACTGCTTTCTGTGAACTCTTTAATCCCCAGATAAATCTTAGTTTGAAGAGTTTGGACGACTTTCAGCTGAGTAACAGTGTTTATGATGTTGGGTGTGGATGGGTAGAGTGGGTTGACAGAGCTATGATTCACACAAGCGGTTTGAAGTAATCCTACTAGTAAAAACAATTGTGTGTGGTCTGGACTAGTTTATAGAGAAGCATGAGACAATGTATGTGACACTGCAGTAATAAAATGATTGATTTGACTGTGTCTGGAATTTATATCAACCCTGTTAGGTCAGCCATTACTTTTCTGTTCCACTGGCACAGAGCTCCTGCAGACATTTAACCTCTGCACCCCATCCTGCACTGACAAGTGAAGAGGCAGAGACCTGCACTGTCTTCCAGTGTCATCACTGCTTGAGTTTTTAATGGACTTGGATGTTAGTAGCATTGTGAATGGATTGGTCTCCACTGGGCCTGTGTATTTAGAAAATGAGCTGCTGCTGTATGAAGAGAGCTCCTGTCCAGATATCTTATGTGATTTACACAGCAACCAGGAAGTTTAAGGGGTAGTTCACGCATTTTATTTATTTTTTCTGTTGTTTTTATACGTTTGAAGAAGTGATCCGCCAGTTACTTCTTGTTTTGGATTTGGCTGCTATACTGTTTACTCCTGAAATTCCAAAAGTGTTTTGTTGACTCAATCACTTTACCCTTCCATCTATCAGCATAGTGGTGAGTATATAGATATTGATAATAATCTTAATTTTTTGGCTGAACTATCCCTTTATCTGCTGTGCTGCTGTGTAAATCAGATAGGATGTCTGGACAGGAGCTCTCTTCATAGAGCAGCAGCACCATGCAGTTAAAACTCCCGTGAACTATCCCTTTAACACCAGCCTCTGCCTTCGGCCCAGTGGACACCTGTCCTATTCAAATCCCAATCCTGTGGCTAATGAGCATGAAGGGTTAAAGCTTCTCTGTCCATGGGAATTGCTAAAGCTTTAAGATGGCCTTTCTTAAAATTGACGGAGCCACAGAGTCGGAATGAGCAGCGTTGCAGATTTAAATGCATGTGGAGGGCTGAAGACAACTGGCTGTGAGGGTCAGGAAATACATCCTGATCTCCACTTGCTTGACAGAGGCTCTTTGCGAAGAAAGTACACCGGATTCAAATTAACTACCATTCACTGAAATATGCAGCGTTACGCTCCTACGTGCTCAAGTGTTACACAGGCACCAAAATATAAACGATGCTGTGCTTATTTCTGCATGTTGCCCTCGTTATTCACTTACACAAAGTTTTCTCCCTTGTTGGTTGGTTTAGTTGTTTGTTTGTAAGCAAGAGTCCAGATCCAGGAGGTTTATTTTTTGGTCACTTTCTCATTTTTAGATAAGTCATTTTGCAACAGATCCATTGATTTCTCAGAATAATTTATGGATCTTGATTTTGAAAGAGCAAGAATGTTTGTTCTACTGCAAGCAAATAGATTTGGTTGAAGAATGAACAAAGAAGCCAAAGCTGTTTTTGTATTGTATGGCTGATAATGGATGCAACCATGTAGACCATGTGCTGTGAAGAACATCTTTTCTCACTATGTTTATATCTTGGCATTTCATGATTAAATAACTTTGTAGTGTGTTTACTATGAGTTTTTGATTATATTTGAATTTTATACTTTTTATACTAAAAGTGAGTAACTGTAAAGCAACATCTTGGAACCTTGTGTGTGTATATATTCTTCAAAAGAAAAGTCCAAATCCAATAGATATCTGACGATAGTTAACCCTGATCTGAAATGATCAGCTACTACAACAGCACTGTCAACCACTAAATAATGCTTGATCAAAAAAAGAGTAACAGTCATTTTCCTGCATTGTGGCCTCTTGGCTTTACACATTCTGAGACCATATGTGAGATACTACACCTGAAAATATAACAGCACATAAAGCTATTAACAGAGGAGAAGCTAAGTTTGAAAAAAAAAAAAGCCCTGATAAATGAGTTACTGGATCCGGTCTTAACTATAAGCAGACATGACACATTTTATAGTGATGAACCCACCGGATGAACCAGCTGACTCTACTCACCTTGTCATAACTGAGCTTTATATGTGGTTTAAGATCAGGTCCACAATTTAACTTGGAAAAGACAGACCCAGTTAGCAGCTTGGAGAACAGTAAAGAACATTTAGAAGCTAAAGACACATATTTTCCACTGGAGTTAGTAGGGACAACAAAAACCATAAAAGCTAAAAGAGGGTGAAACTAGTACTGCATGCTTTTATGTTTTTCTATCCAGGCAGAATGATGAATTATTTCTAATGTTCATTTATTTTTGCAAGTATTTAATTTCAGTGTCAACTTTTCTTCAACAGCAGAATCCTGCCAACTACAACACACGCTCTGTTCCTTTGAAGAGGTAACTAGGAAAATTATTTATTTCATACCCTGAATTAAGAACAGGATGTATACATGATGTATAGATGTTAGCTACAGAGACAGACTGGTTGAATTGATGATAGGAGGTATGAACATAAGTTTTGAGGGAGTGATCCCCAAGCACGGCTGCAGCACTGATGTCAAACATTTACCTCCTTCCACTGGGACGTTAGACCTGTCATACTCAGTGTTCACTCGTCCAAAACAACAGGGTAGGGAGGTATGCCATAAGGATTCATACATCCTCACCACAGTCTCCTCGCAACACCATTTTAGGCTAAGCAGCTACAGCTAAGAGGTCTTTGAGAGGATCCCTAGGGTGACAGATGATTCTGGGCTTTCTCAGAGGACCCAAAGCTCCTGTTGCTAACCCCCCTTGCCTTGACGTTATTCCATTACAGGCAGAGGGAGACGGATTTTTCCAAGCTGGGAATGGGGATTGTTTGACGCTTGGTGCTTTTAGGGGTCAGGCCTTTCATGATAATGTGTTATTCTGACAAACGCTACATGGGAAGTTGCAGAAACTGCTGAATGCTGTACCTGCCAAGTCTCAGCCCCAGCATCATATGTCCTGTTTATGTCTCTAGCAAAGTAAGCTGATTCCATGTAAATGCAATGTTGGTTAAGTGGAACAATGAGTCACACTGGGGCTGTGAGACACAGCATAGTCTGCAGTGAAAAGAAGACAAATAGATGAAATGGAAGTAAGTAGATCAAACATACAGAATTATGAAGGAAACCCTTCTCTATTATTTTTCAAGGTAAAAATAAACATAAATACATGTTAAAATCCAGATATAGTTTTGTTTACACACTGTGTATCCATCTCCATTGGCTTAGTAATGCTGAGTCAGTTCATCTTTGTTTTTGAAAACAACATGCAAATGTAGATAAGCATCTTTACATCAGCCCAGAGGGTGGTGATGCACATGAAGCTGTTTGGTTAAAATACTTTCACTGTGTCTAACCCTGACACAATCTGAAGCTGTTTCTCTATCACCTTTAACATTCTGGTCTTTGCCCTGCTTTTATCAGACTCCTGCAGTCAACTGCAAGCTCCTTGAATTCTGTCCGTAGCTTTCTGGCCTAAGATAAAGCGCTACATGTCTCTCTGATATCCTTATCCACACCACTGATTCTGCCAAGCCCATTCCTCTTCTGACCTCCAGCCCTGCTCCCTAGTGAACACCACTGCTATTGTGAATGAATGTAACTCGACTTGTAAGTGTCGTGGACAATGTTGTTTCTCTCACAGCCTTGGCTTAATGATAACATCTGTTCAATGTTAGGTGTGAACAATTCAAAATGAATTGTCAAAATAGTTTTCTGATCTTACAATTAAATATAGACACAGCTTTAAGGCAACTATTTTCGTCTATATGTGCAAAATGCATGGAGCTAATGCATTCACTGCGTGTGCAGTTAATTTTTTAAGTTTAACGGCATCAAAACAAGTTCTTTGAGCCTAAGTAACTAAAAGTCACTAGATCGGATAATATGCTATTATCCGATCCGACAGATTTATGACATGCCTTTTCTGTGCCTAGTATCATCCAGTTTAACCTACCCCTTTTCTGTCTGCCTCTTTCCTAGTCTGCCTGCTCAGACACAGTGGAGTGGTAAGCACTGTTGCCTCACAGCAAGAAGGTTCTAGATTTGAATCCATATGGCCGGAGCCTTTCCTTGTGGTGATTGCATGTTTTCTCCAGGTACGCCAGCGTCATGCCACAGTCCAAGGACTTAATTGGAGACTGTGAATGTGAGAGTGATTGTTTCTCTGTAACTTGGAACTGTGATGTAAGCAAGGACTGGTTTAAGTCCCCTGTGACACTGTAAACTTTATAGACAATAAATGGATTTTTCTGTTGACAGACAATAGAAATAGTATTGACTGAAATGTGACCCATTTCAGACCACATGTAAATCAGTTCAGTTGAAAAATAAAGCATAAGCTAAGGGCTTGCACTTCTCTTCAGGGCAATGCTTAGCTGAAGGCCAGTTTATTAACATTGTGGCAGGGCATACAGTATTTAAGCTGACCCTCGCTCCTGTGGGAAGAATTAAGCCCACGCATTGATCTTGAGGATCGATCACATTTCAGATTTTTGATATCAGATCTCTCCATTAAAAAAGGCTGAGTCATGCTTCTTCAGGGTAAACACATGCAGTGTTTAGTTTTTTTACGATTGTGATTACATTTCTTATTGTGTCTCAAGATAGAAGTTAAATCAACACATCTTGCACCCGCAGTACACATTGGTCTGCATGACATGTTGAGACAGGAAGGTGTGTGCATTAGTTTCAAAGTGACCAATGGGAACCCAACACCTCACTGACATTTTATGTGTATTTAGCAAGCACATAAAGCAAATGATGGCTGATATTGATGTCTGGTCATTCTCTGGAAGCTTAAGGAGCCATATATTTCAGGAGCTTAATTGAGAGCGAATTCCATCTGAAGTGATGCTCCGTTATTTATTTCTGTTAATTACAGCCTTACATGGAGCAGGCTTGCAGCTGAGTTTCAAAGTAAACACAAACAGCTTTATCTCATTTCTCTGGCGCCTGGGTCATCATATCTAAACCTCAGATCAGGTGACACAGGAGTTCCTCCTCTGGAGGCAGAGAGGCTCTGGTTTAACTCTATAAATGTGAATGATCTTGGTTGTGTGGGGTTAACAGTGACGACTTCATCCACGGTCATTTACTGGTGGTGTCCTGTGACCGCACCAATCTTGTTTAAAAGTGAAGGATTGAGGGTCTTCAAACGGAGATTAGATACTGTAATATTCCCCCAGACCACAGCCTGTGTCATTTCAGCTGTATGGTTGATTAAATCTTATAACAGAATGTAGTCAAAAGCACATCAGCACACACACACACACACACACACACACACACACACACACACACACACACACACACACACACACACACACACACACACACACACACACACACACACACACACCTAACCTTACTGTAACCCTATCACGTCTCTGTGGAATGATTTATGTGATGGAGACTTGATTTCTGTCCCCAGAAGTAAGACGAGTCCCCCATCATGTGACTGTGACAAGATATTTAGGTCCCCACATTCAGTCATAAAAGTGAGGGGGTTATTACTCCTGAAATTGTTTTACGACATGTTTTAAGACATACATGCTGTGTAACTCAACTGTCACTAGAACTCAGTTTAACTTATCGTTTCCAGTCTGATCTGTCTTCATGATAATCTAAAGAGACATAAGTCCGTCTGTATCCTTTCCCTCTCACTTCTTCCCTCTCTTTGCTCCCTGCTAATGAGGACTAAATTGGGGGTTTTCCAGCGCCTATGTAGATTTAAGTTGCCATGGAAACTTTGCAAAATAAGGGCTGGGTTTAGTTAGCAGCTCACCTAATGTTTCAGCAATCATCTTGGCTGTAATGAAAAGCAGCATGTTTTAAAAAACGACACTGTCAGCAGCTCTTTACAGTCCACTCCTCTTGTGTTTTGTAGTTTTAATGACTATAGCAACAGTTTGTGAAATGTGCATTTAGACTCTTAAAATATTGTGAATAGCACCAGAATAAATTATCTTGATATGTTTTATAAGCTTTTCCAAAGCAGAGACTGTTCTTCTTGTTGCAGACTGTGACAAAGTGCTCAGAAGTGCTACACTGACTCCCAGTTGGTCAAAAAAGGTCAAGTTGATGCTGCAGACACCAACAATGAGTGAGGAGGTGGAATCAGTGGATTGCAGGATCTCCTGAAGATGGCAATAGGCTTTGATCCCACAGAGCGGCTCCTGCTCTGCTTTGGCCAGCAGCCATCGTATCGTCACGCTGGGAATTGGGTTTACTGGAGAGAAAAGGGAGTAAAGAGGACACTGGGAGAATCAGCTAAAGTTAAAGGAGAGGAAATCGAGTAACAGAGAGCTGTTTCCTCGGCTGTGGGGTGAGACAGCATGGTTTTAATCACAACACACGGTGTTTGCTTAACAAGTTTACACTAGAGCGCTTCGCTTTGGCTCACACCGATGAGCCTCTCCGAGGGGAGGAAACGTTTCAGAGGACGCTCTCACAGGAAGTCAGTCAGGTGGAGTCAAAGCAATCTAGGGGACACATATACACACACAGTTTGCACAGCTATCCTTATAAGGACTTTATACTCACTTCCATTTATTGTAGACAGCCTACCCCAAGCCTTATCCCTAACATTTACCATGACCAATTCATGCCCAACTAAACTTTACATCTTACCACTAACCTTATCCAAGACGTCAAAAATGACGTTCTGCCCCATTTGGACAGGGATCTGGTCGCCATGAGCTCTACTGGTCCGGACAAGGTCAATGGTTATACTGGAAAGGATCCTAAAAGTTCAAATAAAGTACAGTTTTAATTTTCTCTCTCATAACATGCTCCTCAGATCCTTGGCCTCATGCCCGTCACTGTAACAAACACAAAGTTTTTTGGGATTTTTTATATTATCAAAGTTTCCTCGCTGAATAACAGAGATGATCTTCGATTTAGTCTTTTTTTTTTTGCTGGGCCTGATTCTGGCAATGATTCTGCTGACTTCGACTTCACTTAAATGTCGAGTTAACTTATTTAAGATATTGCAAAAGACGACCTTAGCATTGACTTGATTGCGACATGATGACAGGCTGATAGTTGGGAAACATTACTTACTGCTAGTCCTCATTGTGAATTCATTCTAACTTTGACCTTAAATGAATGTACCGTCCTTGGTTGATCCTTGGCTTGGCTCGCTGATCCCATCTGTCCATCACTCATCACATGTCATGTGTTGAGTAAAGTTTAAGCCTCAGTTATATTCAGCTCAAACTGCTAAACCCTGGTATTACAATGGTATCAATCATATCAATTTGTGACTTCCTTTTTACTGCCTTGCCAAACAGTGAGAACATTTTGATTTGACTATCTAATCCACAGGCTTGAGTATATTACAAAATGCTTGTATTCTTTCACCTGCAGGAAATGTGCAAATACAGTACAGATATGCTCATGCCATAAAATGTAGGCATGTGTGCGTGTCATAGCATTTTAAGAACACAGCAGAGCAGGGAAAGCATGTGGTCAAGTCTGCATACGCACAACCAGTAAAGCCCATTTTTTATGATTGGTGTTCTCATGCTATTCACAGTCTGTTTTCAATGTGACAGCATTGGATCAAAGACCACTACTCGAAAACATATGAAAAACTAACTCTCTTGATGACATTATCTTTTTGGTTTGACAAGGTATCAGGTGTCATTTTGTTATAGAATGTGAGAGAAACACAGTGACGTAACCAGCACAGCATAAGCCTCACACAGACCATTAATCACAAATGTATTCAGAGTAGTCTCATGCTACACACTGGACCACTTACTCAGCCAGGAACTGGTTCCAGAGTCTGTAAAGTAACTTTGTCCACAGCAGCTTCAGCGTTTTTTATTCTATATATGAACTACTCCACAAAAACAGTTTTCTGAAATTTGTATAGGTAGATTTCTCTGAAGTCAATGCAAATGAGGGTAAAACTTGACCATAATACAGTATCTGACCCAAAACTGCAAAAGAGATAAATGGGAAAAAAATTGTGCAGAGATATTGTCTCATTTCTGCATGCTTATAATCAAAAACAAAGTACTGCTTTGAATTGCATAGATTAAAAAAAAAAATTATAAATAAAAGCTTGTATAATACTGATTTTCACAACATTGGCAAAGAAACAAGCCATTCACTTACTTGCTAGCTAACAAGCAAGCTACTCACTACTATTTTAATACAATTTTGCGAGTTCGGAGCCAGAACCTGTCTAGCACCATTCGGGGAATGGAGCCATTGTAGAGAGACCCATTTGATACTCACGTTTGACCAGTCATGTGTCAATCTCATGATAGCTTTAAAGAACTTTAAGTAAAAATTAGCAGTTGAACATACATCCAATGGATTACAGCTAAAAAAGGAACTGCATGATATAAAAATGTTTTATATACATCGCTTACTGTGTATACTTGAAGTCATCACCAACGTAGGGACATCTTCAGTAACATACAGTGTTGAAAACATACTTTTTGATTTAGGTTTAATGGACATTAATAAGTCAAAACAGAGCAAAATAACTGTTTAATATGAATTCATGTCTTGTTTCTGTTTTGCCTGAGGTACTTTTCCCAAGTGCCCAGATTACAGTCAGTCACTGACATTACAAAGGCCTCCTGCCATTTCAGATGAAAAGTCTAGTTAAAAGTGAATACATTTTAATGCATGCAAGTTTTTCAAAGATTATAAATGTTCAAACTCACGCACAATGAAAGCTAGAAACAAAACGTCAGGAAGAACAATTGTCCAGGTATCTCAGGAAAGCTAGCATTAGCATGCTAAAACATAAATTAAGCAACTTTATCAAACCCAAATCTATTAAATTAACCCAGAGTTTACACTGTCAGTGATATTATTAGCATTAGCACTTACACTTTGTTAAATTTAGCATTTTTATTCAAAAAATGTTTCATCGATAGACATGACAAAGTTCTCAGAGATGTAAAAGTTCTTGAACATCACCATCAAAATATACCAAAAACATGGCTTTTTGGAATTCAGAACTTTTGGGCTGTAAACATGACAAAAACTGAGCTGTTAACTGGAGCAAGAGGAACTTTAAAATCTGCGCTTAATAACACTTTTGGAACATAAAGAGCTTGTGATCTGTGAAGTGTGCGTGCCCAGGCACTGGAACCAATAGAGAGGTCTTTCTTTTATGATGGGTCGTCTTGTATAAAAGGTTCTCAGTTCTTTGGAACAACTCTGACTGCAATTCTTTTTTTTCTGTAATTCCCATGAACTCTGCCAAAATACATCCAATGTGTGTGCATATGTTCATGTAAGTAAGAAAGAAAAGAAAATGAAGGAAAGACAGATTAACTGCAGCATTCAATTAATTGCTAATCAAACTAAATGATTGAACACTGGAACTTATGTGAAGTCAAAAGGATGTATTCTACATTTAACACAATTTACTTAGAGAACCAGGGACTCGTAGTCAGGGGCTGTGGCAAACCACAAGGACAACTTCTAAACCAGAAGGGAACACAGGAACAAGTGACTCTGGCTCTAGAGAAATGGGCAACAGCCAGGGGTACAAATCACAGAAACCAATCCTTTGACCACAGCAGGACTCAATTTCATTCGATGGCAGAGCTGCAGCAGTGAAAGCACTGGCAATGATTATCTTACATGCTGCATCAAAGATGTGACAGTTGCTGCAGTTTTAAACAAGAGGGTTAAAAAAAAGGAATTGTGGTTGTGTCTTGTGAGTGATTATAAGTTAAATATCTGTGAAACTAAACATGCACAGTTCATTCTTAATGTTGAGGTCTCAATCTACTTTAGAATACCATGCTAATTTGATTTCACCCACTATGCAAATGTTGGCTGCTATTTCCTATTGCAGAGTGAAAGGGCCAAATGAAGAAACAGGTTGTTGAGATATTGAGAATTACGTGACATTACGAGAATTAGGTCAAAATTCAATAAGAAATATTGTTGCCATGGATATGGTTGGTGCACATCTAAGTCACAAATGTTGGAATTGTAGGATGCAATTGTAAGATTGAATCCTTTGATCCTTGGATCCTAAGATCCTTTAATGACGGTAGGTATAAATTAAGTGAATCAAGGTTCAATCCTCACTTGGTTTACATGGTTCACTCAGTTCACCTGGTCATTACTTAGCTACCTGCTACCGATTTGCTTGGTTTACTTATCTTTCTGGATGCAATTTGCTTTTTAATTTCTCTGACCTCAACAAATAAATTACAGAGAAACATGCAGTTGGAAATTGGGGGCGATCTCGACAGGGGTTCTCACAGGGTTATGATGGAAAGGAGCAGACCTGCTCAAACCAAGCCACAGGTGGATGGCGACGCTTTCGTACATCATTTTTGACAGTTTCCGAGATGAAGCTCAAAGAGATGGAGAATCTCAAACCTGCTCAAACTGAGCAACCAATCAGTAACCAGACTGACCCAACTACCTATGTCCTGCAGTGGAAGCTAAAGAGTGACATTTTCAAGGGTTATGGTTGGAAGGAGCCATGCGTTTTCAAGATCAAGACCGAAAGGAAGATGAAGTGCAAACCTGCTCAAACTGAGCAGCCAATCAGTCAACAGACAGACCCAACTACCGATGTCCTGCAGTGGAAGCTAAAGAGTGACATTTTCAAGGGTTATGGTTGGAAGGAGCCAGTCATTTTCAAGATCAAGCCCAAAAGGAAGATGAAGAGCAGACCTTTTGAAACTGAGGCTGTTGCAGCTGCTGCCTCCTGTGAAGAGCAGCCACAGGTGGAAGTGGATGTTGATGCTTCATCAATGCTTCAGATAACCGAGGAGGAGACGCAGCCAAGATCCATTTTCTCAACCATGGCAGCTTTGAGAGCACTGTGGCGAACTGTGCGCCAGGCTTTTGTCAGTTTGAAGATGGTCCTGACACGCAGCTGGAGGAGAATGGGCCAGTGCTGGAAGACATCATAGGTCAGACATTGATGAAGAGGTGCCCAGCATCTGGCTGTACCTCACTGAGCTGATCTGCCCGCTCCCTCCGGAGGCGTCTCCGTTGACCAACATATTCAAATATCTTGTAAAAAACATTCCATAAATAAAAGTTGTACATTCCTGATCCCTTCTCTGCTTGGTCCCATCACTAATCCAGCTATGAGATTAATAAAAGGAAACTTATGAAGAGTATATATGATCTAGAATTTTGTATCACGACAGTATCCTTGATACTAATATTTTCATTGACATGACAAAACCTGAATTATTGCCATGAAGTATCAGTTTACATACATGTCTTTAAGTTTTATATGAGGTCACATTAATATTTGTCTCAAATTTGATTACAATGGTTGTCTAGTTCACTACAGTTGTCATCTTCTGAGTCTGGTAAAACATTGAGTTCCACTTCCTCCCACTATCAAGAAATACATTTTAATTTGTATATATCATGTAGATTTGTGCATAAATGTACACAAAAATATACAAAATGGATATAGACATACTTGTTTAGGACTGCCCATACAATTTCCGCTAGGTACAACGTCTCTTTCAAGAGCAAACATCTGTCTGTCTTGTCTGTGGGTGGGTTTTATTTGTCTGTATCCCACGACCCTGCCAGACCTGTCACCCCAAATCCAGTGGCATACTCAAGAAGTGAAAGACAAAGAGCAGCACACAAGAGATGCAGGGATCATTGAACACAGGTGAAACATATTAGGAACAGGTGCAGATTATCTCAAGGGCGGGAAACACAACAAAGGAAGGAAATAAAGCTTCAGACACACAAGGGTCGTAATTTCAAAATAAAACAGGAAACTGAGAACTCAAGGGGTATTAAAATCAAAAACAACGCGCACTAAGCAGAAAGCCCGCAATCCAAAAAATCTTTAATTCAAAGCCATGACAAGTATTGATGACATTGCAATGAAATTTTGTTGGCATTCTTCACATTAGACTTTCTCAGTGAAACGGGTCAGATCATCCAATCCCAGTTATCCAGAGGAGACTTCTGTAGAGATGCCCGATGGGCAAGTTGAAGGAAGAGATGGAAGAAAGCCAGACATCGACTCTTGACAATATGCTCTAGGCAAACTGCATCAAACCACAGCTCTGGCAAAGATGCCTGAAGAAGGAAGCCCATGCAATATCACTGCTGTGATTGTGACATTATCCATCATTATCACAATCAGGCCTCTAGGATTCATGGCTTCAGCATGCTGCTGCCGCCAGTAGTTGTTGTGAAAGATGCTACTCGCATCAGACGGGGCTCTACATGAATATATTATCTTTTCTTTTTTTTCTTTTCAAAAATAAAAATCGATTTATTAATGTTTTTACTCTCCTCTCCCCTTAGTTGGAATATTGCCCATGGAAATGATTTAACATATTTGTGACTGCCCTCCAGAGAGTGTAACTGTTATTCCAGGGAAGCCTTATAGTCTTCATCAACATGAAAGGTAACTCACACTTTCTAAACTGTCTGACAATTTTTATTTGAGAATTTAATATGATTTTTTGTTTCTGCCCAGGGCGATGCTGTGGAAGCCGTTTTTCTAGCTGGACACCAGAGCTCTATGATGATGAGGTGAACAGCTACTGAGCAGCCACCATCAATTTTTACATAATGTATTAAGTAGCCATATTCAAGGGTTCAAGGAGAGTGTGTTACTCCAGGAAATTCTCGCTCGACCTTTATAAGAATGCTAGAAGCACAAATATTGATGCCCTTTTTAACTGTATTTTAGTTATCAAATCATGGATGGCACAGAACTTTCTCCAGCTCAACCAGGACAAAACTGAGGTCTTAATTATCAGGTCCTGAAGTTCAGGGATGGAAATTTAACGCAAAACCTGGGTGTTATCTTTGACTAAGATCTAAACTTTGTACAACATATTAGAACCATAACCAAAACAGCATTTTCTCATCTTATAAATGCTTTCAGATTGTGACCAATTTCTCTCTCGAGCCAACACATACTTTCATTACTAGCAGAATTGACTGTAATGCTTTACTTTCTGGTCTTACCAAGTCAAATATTGCGCAACTGCAATTATTATAAAACTCAGCTGCAGGCATGCTGACGAAGACAAGAAGGGGTCACACATTACACCAATTTTAAAGTCTCTGCATTGGCTACCTGTGAGCTTCAATTGATTTTAACATTATTTTACTTGCCTATAAAGCTCTTAATGGTCTTAGTCCTAGCTATCTATCAGACCTGCTTTTACCCTATGAACCAACCTCAAATCCTCAGGACCTCAGACAGTGGCCTTTTAATTATTCCCAAGGTAAAAATAAAAACTCACGGTGAGGCATCCTTTCAGTATTATGATCATCGTCTGTGGAATATTCTTCCTGAGGACCTGAAGGCCACAGAAAGTGTTGCCCCGAGGTGACTTGAATCAATAAAGTTATTGTTTAATATTAAAACTTGGAATAATCATATTAAAAAAAATTGATAACCAAATTTATTGAATGCCAAAAGGCACACCATTTAATGGTGTCACGTTAAATGTATCAATTGCACAACACTATCAACTATAAGAGAGAGGCAGAGGAGAGGACATGGAAATAAACATTTCAGCAGATTTTTCATCTTTCAACCACTGATATATCATTTTAGGAGTACCAATACTTCAATTTAAATCCAAGAGAGGTGTAAAATATTTAGCCTTTAATCTCAGAGAGATTTCTTTTTAAAAAGGAAAGACAGTCAATTAAAATTCTGTCGGTATAATTGCACAACATTACATTAAATTCAAATGAGACAGAGAGGTGACGATTCAACTATGGCAGTAAAGACCGCACGTCACATTTTGTTTTGAATTCTGACATCTGGTGACATCTTGACATCTGGCCGGCATGGTATCCAGATTCCTTGTGTCTTACAGAGAAGAATAACAAGGAGAAAGGACAGGGGGGGAGAAAGCTTGGAGGAGGTCGTGTTCCAGTAAATGACACGGAGACATACAGGTGGAGTATTTTGTCTCCTTCGTGTTGCAAATGAAAGCTTCACTCTCCATGCGAAAGCAAAAGCAGACGCCCAGCAGGTTAAGATTTAATCACATGTGGGACCAATGCGACACCAACTTGACCAGGACAGTTCCAAGAAGAGAGTTTTCAGTCAAGAGCAAGAATCTGCCCTTATTTCTGAAGCAGTGTGTTACATGTGTCCCCGTCGTTCCACAGAGGTTTACTAAAAACTGCAGAAAGCTTCACACATGACTTCCCTTTCCTTTTGGTTTGTCAGCTTTAGATGAGTTCAACATCATTGCGTTCTAGTACGTGCACTCCATTCTAGATCATACTCCAAGATCGTTCACGCTGACTGGAGATATGAACTGGGCAACAGCAGAGGATGAAGTCAAGGTTGTCGGCATGAAGCTCCTCACTCCTCATAGTCCTGTCTGAAAACCTCAGCACAATCCATCACCGCGCAACTGTGTGATCTCTGAGCTGTATCTGCTCTAATTGACAATGAGGGAAGGTCACAAGCCTTCAGCCTCACTTTATACATTTCTTTCACAGACTTTGTCAACGCTGTCAATAAACCTGCTGTCCAAAATGATCTCAACTGCAACATGCCCAAGGAGGCTTGGCATACACAATTACCTAATCCTTGTATGGTGGTGAAATAGGGTTTGTGTGTGTGTGTGTGTGTGTGTGTGTGTGTGTGTGTGTGTGTGTGCGTGTGCGTGTCAGCCAGAGGAGAATAGTGCATGTGAGTGCATGTCTGTCTACATGTGTGGGAAATCTCAGGTTACTCCCTCATCATTCCAGCGCATTCTGCAATATATCACTGTCGCCGCAAATGTAGCTTTGTTCCAAATAGTTTAGTCTGACAGGACCCACTTCTACATGATGGCGAGGGCTTGTGTTCTGCACCTCATAGATACTCATGCTAAAAGCCTGCTGAGACAAATGGAGGACATGTTTAAGGAGTTGTTTCCTGAGGCTGGATGCTCGTGTTTATAGAACAAATCCTCCAGGTTTTCAGGGATGATTACTTAACGAATCATGTAGTTCTAACGTGAATTGATTGCATTATGCTCATAAACAGACATATTGTACTCTAGTAGAATGTGCAACCGGAGCCAAGAATGGTTATCATGTTTGAGATGAGCAGCTGCTGCACATTTTCAGGACTTAAACAAACTTCCACACAGTATGTTGTGCAATATTTCTTCTAATCTAAATGACCCAAAACATTGCAAAACCTTGTGCAATACATGAGGTATTAGCAGTTGACTCAACTTATCATCACTTTCAGAGTGAACCTGATTCTCTGCAAGGATTGCACTCAGTACTGGTTCTAATGAATCTTTGTCTGTCGACAGTTTCAGAGCAATAATTGCTGGTTGCAGCCCCTCTCCCGAGGTCCCATCATGGTGTAGTGGGAGTTAATGCATTCAATTTATATTGCCCAGTAATCAATCAGTTGAACAATCAAAATAAGAAGTATGACATGCTGTGTTCTTCCACCCTGAAATCAGTACAGTAACAGAAAACAGTAAGCAGAGATGACAACATTATACATTATCAACATTAATGAATATATATGACCTCTGTGGGTGTCGAGTAACTCCCAGGAGCTTCCGACAGATAAGTTCTGAGCCATCAATCTCCTCTTCTCTGTGAAGACGAGGAAAAAGTATAGACTGCACAAACAGACAAGAGGCAAAAAGCAAGCACATGGCTAGCAAAAGGAAACGGGATGTGGAGGAGGCAGGGATCCAAAACATCTGGAATGAGGCACCAGCAGTCAGGAGAGGGAGGTCCCAGGACGTCCGATGGTCCAACACAGAGAGCCAGGGTGAGTTGAGAGTAAAGGGGGAGGTAGACATGCAGTCTGGACTCATTATGGAACGTCATGAATTGGAAATTTATGACAAGTAATTCAGGATAATGAGTTTGTCCTCAGTTCCCGCTACACCTGACATTAAAAGCCATTAATGTGTTTTGGAAATGACGTTTCTCCTTTGTAATGGTTGAAAATTGCCATTCCAAGAACATTGTTCTCGAATGAAGATGTAATTCAGTTCTGGCGGGGATTTCATAGCTTCTCTGGGGGTCTCATCACTGGGTTATGGGAGGAAAATAATCATCCCTTGACCGTAAACTGTTCTGCACAGTATATACTGAATCTCCTTTCGGCATGTTTGATGCCTAACCGAGGAGTATCTACAGAAATCCATATCCAAGCTACTGCCCAGAGCAACTCTGTCTCTCAAAGTCCATCCCTTAGATGTTTTCATTTGAAAAGTGAAATTGTGTGATATAGAGGAGAGGTCTAGGGATCATTCGAGTCACTGGGAAACCTCATCTGGGTACCACAAACGTATTGCCCTCAACCAGGGTTGTGTTTACCGAGAGAATAATCCCTATAAACGCCCCTTTCCTGTGATATTCATGATAACCATGGACTTTTCTGAAGTTGTGATATGTTGGCTGGCTTTTTCAGAAAAGGAGGACAATGAGTTGAATGGTAAGTTGATAGTCCTCAATTGACGCCTGTGCCGGCAGAGCGGACGCGCTAACCTGATAGGGCGCATAAATAAAAAGCAAGATGAGCCGTGTCGCACACGCGCTGCTCACGACTAGCCTGGGCTTAGTCCTGTATCAGTGTACATGTTGCTGTTGCCCAGCAGCGGTGTTTTCATGACTTCACACATTTTAATGTCAAGCCCATCATGTACACAACTTCCAACAACGTAACTACAGGCTCGCAAGGTTCATTTGAAGGCTGCAAAATTCGGTCCAACATTTACACTTTTTTTACTGAAGAAAGATTTTCACCTGCCAGGGATATCATACAGGTAAAATCAGGGGCTCTTTAAAAAGCCCAGGTGGGACAAATCGAAAGGCAAAAATGCCAATCGAGGTCATGAAGAATGAAGAGAGGCAGAGTGTATGAGAGAAGTATGCGGAGGATCATACCAATGAGCTGTTTCAGGCACACATCCACACTGTTGCATCAGACACCAATCTTGCTGTGGATAGTTTCATGAAAACACTGTAGTTAAGGTTCGTGAAAGATCGTGGATTTGGTTAAATGTGGATAAACTCATAAATTTATTTTGCTTGATTTCACTGTCAAACTTTTCTGTATTAAATAAGCTCATAATTTCTTCCTCACCTTGCACAAGTGCTGTGAGAGCCAAAACGGAACCATTAAAGTTTAACAATGCAGTTCTCTCTAATAGTGAACACGTGACTTTGAATATTTTGGGGGGAAAAAAACATGTTGTCTGTGAACATTTAACCGATGCATTCAGTGTCAACCTGACTTGCTAAACATGTTAATCAGAGACACATCTTCATTATGGTAATATAAACCATAATCCGGTTGCAATTATGCTTCATAAGTCTTTGCTGTTGAAAACTAGTTAAGTAAATAAACAATTTGTGAGAGACAGCGTCAAACAAATCTGCTTCACATTCAGTCTGAACACTGGAGGAATGATAACAAATGGTTTTATGTAGAAACTCATTTCCCCTTTGTTAGGTTTGTCATTCAGTCTAAATACAGTATTATAAACTATTAGAGAAACTGAAACTTGCTGCTTTCATAGTTCCGAACAGGTTTTATAAAAGAACGGCAAACTCGGATACACAGCACATTTTGTGATTTTGATTTTGGAAAAACTGTTATGCATAAGAAAATGTAATGTGTTACGGCTGATGCTTGGCTTCAAAATTCAAACATTCCGGTATATTCAGCCAGACATTTCGCTAAAATAGGTACCAGAGTTTAGTATGGATATTGATGTGAAGATGTAACTTTTGAAGGACGCCTTACTGGATGGAGAATCGCGGAGTATGAAAAAGTCATGCCGTTATGTTCGGTTGACGTGTGTTTTTGAAAACGCAAGCAATGTGATGTTTTTTAATTGTTGACAAATTGAACTGAGATCCACTTCAATTTCAATCAAATCTTTAAGAAACACATTTGTTTTTCTTTTAATTAATATTGGGTGATGGCGCTGAAATTAGTCATTTTGGAGTACACATTCATTCCCTTTCTTCAAGACGAAAAAGTGGAGAAGTACATGTAGAAGACACCAAAAATGCAAAGAGAATCACCTTTTGACTGGAATCTCTTAGGAAAGGCAGACTCTGGAAAAAGTCTTGACCTCACTGTGCGGACATTATTCAAATTTCATGTCTGAAAACAGCTTTGCATAGAAGAGATGGGTGGCCAGCCTAGCTTAGCATAATTAACAAAAACGGACACATCTAGATTTTCCATCCAAAACACAACAATTTGTAAGTTATTTATCTCATTAGATCCTTCTGCACACAAAAAGAAATGCAAATGGAATTTATCTTCTCTATCGTCTTCTCTTGTTTTCACAGCAGGTTTGACAGTATTTCTATTTACATGGGTTAACATATAGCCCTAAAATAAAATCAACCATATATGGCTATAGTAGGACAGATCGTTCACCAGATGTGTTAGCTAGGGTGAACTTTGTAGCCAGGAAGTAGTTACATCACAGTTTGTAGAAGGATAATGCAAAGAATGTTACCATGTTAACAAGGGAGTGTCAGGGGGTTTCTAAGGCCAATTTTGAACCTGCCAAGCTACTGAGCTAGCTGCTTCCAATGCATAAAGCATGAAGTGTTTGACTGGGTTTTTGCGCGAACTACCTCAATAACCAATAACTGAATTCCTCTTGAAAATGGGTGCTGCACAAAATAAACACCTTTGTTCACAAGGATTTGAAGACTTTTTTACTCCAGGTGAACAGTTTGGCGGGCATAGGATTGGTGTCTGTGAAAGATCGAGAGAAGATGAGAGTGAAAATAACCCACTTCTCACCCACCTCACTGCTCAGGACAAAAGCCAGGCCTGATCCATTATTTGTTCTGTGTGAAGTAAAGCCACAGAAATGCCTGTGCAAATGCCATGTGAAACATCTGGCGCAGCCTGCTTTTATGATATCATCTAACAGTCATCCATAAGTGTAACTCAATAAGGAAACAAAACTCAGTTGAAAAATGCAGGCAACCGAATGAAGCCGTGCTCATCAGCAAAGGTGGATATTTGGATATTTTGACACACACATCTACCAAATGATGTGTGGATATTTTTTGTGAGCTTTTTTGTGCATTTTGGTAAAACAGGGCTGTAAGCGTTATATCTCTAGTATGACTGGTTGATCTGTTCTGAAAATATTGAGCATGTACTCTGACCTGAAGATGGTGCTCGAGGAAAACAACCATTGTAAGAGATCATTCTTTTTGCAGGGATGTAAACACAATTCACAATGTCAAACTCATGGTGGCCCAAGCTGAGAGGTCAGATGATTACAAATCGGTAGATAGATGTTATGTAGTACTTTTCTAGTCAACCACGCTTTACGGACACATTAACACAGCGCAACAGTATGCTGCACTTTTTCTAACCAACACACACACACACACACACACACACACACACACACTGCTGGCACAGCCATTAGAGGGGGGGCAGTATTTTGCCCAAGGACACTTCAGTGTGGACTGAAGGAGCAGGGGATTGAACCACCAACCTGACAATGAAAAGGTATACCTGCTGATGGCGTTCGATTGAAAGTCAGCTATCACCAAAGTCTCTAGGACTTGTTGTCTGTGCACCTTGAATATCTGTTTCAACTTCATGGATGCATGGGCGATGATAAGTCAGAGGCTCCCTCCTCTGTGGACGATGAATGAACGGTAATACAAACAATACTTGTTGGGACATTTCAGTCTGGACCAAAGGAGTGGACCGCCTGATCAAAATGTATTTTTGTGTCGGTCAAAAATGACTGACCGAATACTAATTAACCGAAAAGTGTCTCCAAACCAACATCTTTAACCTCGAAATGACTAAATCTTGAAAGAAAAAAATCACAATTAGTGCATTCACGATCTGTTGAGTTTCTTTTGCAGCAGTGGCCCGTCTACCTAATTATATCCTCCTCACTAAGTTATTAGTTATTAGAATCTGAAAAAGACTGAAGTCTACTTTGTGTTTGTTTGATTCGCTCTTGAGTTTATGAGACATGTATTTAATAACATTGACAATAACACTTTGTGTGCACTCAGTTCACCTGCTACATACAATATGAGACCAGACACGCACAGCCAGGACATCAGGGTTAAAGTGACCCGAAATGAATCTGATCCAAATCGAGTTTCATCGTATAGATACTGCCTCCATGAAATATAAGGAAACAGTGTTGAAAACTCACTTTAGAACTGTGTGACAAAATATTTGTAAGATTCTTTATTTGTTTTTATCAAACATACATTAGATAGTTAGTAGTGTCCTATTATTGTGTTTGTTGTTTTGGCTGTGTTTCTCCATGCCTTCTCTGCCCTGACTGATGAAGAAATCCATTTGGCTTGGTCTGCAAATCTGAAATGATGGCACTGGTTGAGGTGGCAGATCCTGTTATGGTCAGACATGTTTAAAACGTCTCTCAGCCTTTGAAATGTTTAATTTGTAGGGGCATTCTGAAGTTACAGTTTGATTGACATCTGTTGGTGCATGAATTGTATAATTTGTATATGTTGTACTTCATGTAAGCATGTTGATTTTTTTACATTCAGTGCTAAATCTCAACTCTAAAGACATGCAGTATATAATCCTGTCGGCTATGATCACTAAAGTATAAACGTCAGACAGGTTTCTGTCATCTAGTAATGATTAGTTACACTCTTATGACTCCTCTAGCCAGAGCTGTTGTTTTAAAACCATATCATTAAGAAACAAAAACTACGACACACATCACTAATCATTATTGACTTCAGACCTGTAAGATTGCTAATCCATTTAGATTTCCAGTTGGAGCTGGAGTTGGACATCCATCAGCAGGCCCCCTCATTGACAGCTTCCAGCCTTTAATCCATCCACTACATTGACTGTAATGTGGAAATACCTCCATGAAGGCCACATGGGAGCCGTTCATCAGGCCGCTCTTACGCTGCAGCGACATGAGCAATCTTTCAAGTCCTGTTGGAGGAGGTCCTGGGGATGCTGCTGTAACACTATTATAGTCAAGGCTGTCTAAAAGCCCTGTGTGGTTATAGACTTTTAATCTAATGTGAAATCTAAAATAATGAATTATCTAGACAATGAGTGGGGTTTTAGTGGAGGGAGGATGTTTGCTACTTCGAGCTGTGAATAATTGTGGTATATTTTAATGTACTTTTACACAGCCAGTTCAACGTTGTTGCACATGTAGTCTGCTTCACCATTTATAACACATATGAACAAGGAATAGGCCAGAAGAGGTATTGTCACCGAGCAGGAATGAGTCCCCTTTAGGTTGCAGAAGAAGCAATCCTTATAAACAGATTATGAATATGCAGAATCTGTCCAAGAGAGATAAGAGTTAATGGAGGGAGCCTTCTGGTTTCTGTTTCTATTTCAACCAATCACATTTAAGCAGTCTCTAATGATTGCCTCCAAGTAGACAGGCCGTGTGGATTGAAAAAGAAGAGGAACACAAAATGCATCACCTTAGGGCTCTTTAATGGATCTGCTAGGCGGTGGTCTAGTGGCAGAAACTTGGACTATGGGCAGAGAAGGTCTCTGGTTCGTCTCTGGTTCGACTCCACGGAGAGACAACAAAAGACAAACCTGGATTGATCTGTCCAAAAATCCAAGAGTCTCCCTACCCTGTCTAGTGCCCCTGAGCAAGGCACCTTACTCCCCCAACATCTGCTCCCCGAGCGCCGTACGCCGTCGCTCACTGCTCTGTGTGTCCTGCACCAGATGGGTAAAAAGCAGAGATTAAATTTCCCTACCTGCATGAGTGTGCCTCTGCATGTCTGTGCATGTGTTTTGGATGAATAAATGGATCTTAATCTTAATTCATATGCAGATAGCTGTTAATAGAGATCTGCCAAAATGACGCCTCGACCTAAAACTCCAACAAAAAGTGTTTGAGTTTTGTGTTGAGAAATTTTTGGCTTGTGTGAGAGAAGAAACTAGTCCAACTGTATGTGTACATCGAGTCAGATGGCCCAGATATTCTCTCTGCACCAGATTAATCCTGAACCAGCGATGTCTTTCATAAGCAGGAATATTGCAGATCACAGGTTTCAAGATGTAACTTTGTCATCCACTACCATGTTTATAACACTTTCAAAGTTATATGCTTACACTAGGTAGTTATTTTAGTTATTCTTGAACCAGTTGCCAACCCAGAATACAAATTGTTAATTAATTTTCAGATAGTTAATTCATTTTTAGGGGTTGAAATATGTGAGCATTTGTCCATATATAATCTCTTCCATAGTGACAAGAAATGTAGTATCTATTGTCACAATGGCCATTAAAGGGAAATACAAATATATTCAATCTGAAATGAAATGCTTTCTCTAAGAAAAACATCAGGGAAGTAGCACAGTCTCAAATGTTTCACTCTCTTATCACTATATCTTTAATTCAGGCATGCTCCCACTGTCTTGATAAAAGTCATGACCAGTGCACTTGGTCTTTGTCGATTTGTTGCTATGCACATCAAAATATTAGCAAAACACAAAAACCAAAGTTTATTTAAGACAAAGTCAATTTAATCTCTCTGTCGCAGTAGAGCGATAGAAAGCAGGGCTGTGAGGATGCTGGAAGGAGCTGAGATTAAGAGGCGTGGGCGTGACAGGGGTGTTTGACTGCCTCACAGTTTCCAGCTCCATTCATCATTCTCAGATTCCATGTGTACAATGTGTTACCGTGAGGGGAGGAGAGGGAGAGAAGAGGAGGCCCAGCCTCGACAGCCTCTGATGGATCACCTGCATACTTTTACGCGATTTCTAATTAAATCTGCCCCGAAAGATAAAGTATCACGCTAGTCTCATACCTTTCACACCCTTACATGTTGTAGTCTGGAGCAGTGACAGGTCTTGAAATCAGAGGAGACTGTTTTGACAACATCACTGTAGGATCAGAGTTAGAGAAATATGCTCCTATTATGAAACTATCGTCTGACAAACGTCAGCCTCTTGCAAGACTTGCATTCCCTCTGCCAGGTACATATGTGTTGGAAATCACGACTTTCATCTTCAGCTTCACACTTTGCATTTGGGCCCAAAGAAGTGAAGCCCACAGGCCAAAACTTTTTTGGCAGTTTGATTGATTTCATTTGACCATGTTGGACTGAGACCGATATTCAGAGGTGCACAGTCATGGCTACAACATGCTTAGAGTCACCTCCTCTCTAGCATTTTGTCAACTAAAGGCAAACAAATAATTTTGTTTTGTGTCGAGCTAAATTACAAAGCTTTTATTTAGAAAAGTTTTGTACTTGGGTCTGAACATTGTGTCACTTGCTCAACAGACCTCTAAAGTAGCCACCCGGAAATGTGTAAAAAAAGTACCAGTAGTTCAGTAAAACTTTCAAACTTATGTATTAAACACACATATTAACAGTACATATCTCCATTGCAGATAAACCAGGTAAAATGAGCCCAATTCATATCACTGTCACTGTATCACAGAACCAAACGCCACATCTATTGAACACTCGTCACACAAAGTCGAACAGACAAGCGATAAAAAGTGAAACTATATTGAAGAACTGTTTGAGGAGGACTCACTAATGACAAGGAATGACTGTGAAGTATTTCCAGAGCATCAACACAGGAAAAGAGAATAGTCCATTCAAACAGGCGGGTTTAGAACGGGTACCAGACTAGTTGCCTAATTCATAATCCCCCTGTGGTCAGGATCAGTTGCTTCATAGCAGGTCTATTGGCGCTATTCATTAATGTCAACATCTGTCTGAGGTAATTGTTTTGCCTTTATCCCCAGTTGTATTTGACATAGACATTTAATCTATTTTCTTTATTAAACACATCAAAATGATCGCCACACTCTGGTTGGTGTTTTTAACTTGCCATCCCTGACTCTGTCTGAAAAGACTAACAGGCCATTGTAGTTGACTTAAAGATGCTAGAATGCTCAGCTCTACTTTATGTGTGCACATGTGCACATGCAATCTTTTTAATCTTTAAAGCAGTGTAAACACAGAGGGGCATTAGTAAAGCTCAACAATAAGCATTGATTGATTAAACTGGTGAGACCTGACTTTGGCTAGCTTAAACTGTGATAAGCCTGTTTTATTCTGAGTCCCACAATTGGCCCACCTAATCTGATTTTGTGAAATCAAACCACAGCCACTCGATGGAAAAATATAATTGTACGTTTTGCCGGTGAATTTTGAGTAATGCCTCTTAATCAAAATCATTTTAAAGATACACAAAGTGGGAATGCACTGAATGTACAAATCACTCATCAAAGCTGCCCGCCATCCTGATTCCTGGAAGCCGAGGAGTAAGCTTGAAACCAATGAATTCATTATAGTCAGTTTAAGGGGGGGGGGGGGGTTAATACACTGTTGGGTGAAACAACTGTATAAAATGAGTCTTTCATTACTGATGTTTTACAATTCACTCCTTCAAAATAGACCGGACGTTGTCTTTTTATTACTCAGTTGTGTTTATATGTGTGTGTGCTCCTTTACACGATATCATGTGGTAACCACATAGTTTTGGTGGTACTTGATGTTTTTATTGTTTGTAAGAATTCTTTGTACACGCCCCTCCTAAATAAACTTGATGTGACTTTAACTCTATGCCTAATGTTTTATGTTGTGCTGATTCTGTGTTGTCAACACACCCATTTATTTACAGCGGTGATCATAACATGGCCTCAGTAAATATATATCTGGATTCATTGTTTATTTCTATGATAGTTGTCAGAGTTGTGATACACCCACTGAACAAGGCAAGAAATAACAAGAAATTAACATTGTATGTCTCCAAGTTTATTTCAACAGCATCAGTAAAACATAACAAAAACTCTCACACAACCATGTTTGCTGCTTTCTAATATTGTTTCCCAGCAAGTGCAGCAAGTCGGAGTTAACTTATCCAAACACGAGTGCAGCTGGGCGTCACTGTGGTACAAGTACGGCTGTAACACCTGCAGCTGATTTAAATGTCACCCACACATCTTAGTTATCTTTATGGGATACACTTAGTAGTTAATTTTCTCCTTATTTAGTTTGTTAACCTTTGGACCTTGCACACGTTACATTCACGATACACATGAATCAGCTAAACTGATAACTGTCAATGTTTATTTAGAATTGCTGAAAGTACCGTAGTTTTCTATTTGTGGTGCACATGTTTAATGATGTGCAATGACTCCAGTTTTCTTGATTTAGCAGTGCTGCTGCTTGAGGGCCGTGAAGAGCCTGAGCAAAACATGCACCCCCCCAACAGCAGAGCTGTTAAAGGAAGGAAGGCATCAAGAGGAGGTAGTTTAGAAAGTTTGCTACTAGCAACCATGATACTAAATATTAGCCAATGTTCAACTTTAGTGCATCTAGTAGATGAATCGTTAATACTTACAGAGGGGATGCCCCCTCCTCCAAAGCAAATGTCACAGCAGGGGATTTAAACTTTTGGAAATACACTGCAGATCCATATTGAGAAAGCAGCACTAACTACAGGATGCTCACCTGCACAGACAAACTCTCCATCTGCACACACTCTCTCATAAGGGATTGGGCAGGGCAGAGAGGAGTTGTCAGAATTGACAGTTTATCAAGAGGGATGCGTCTTTGGTCAATTTGGTTTAAAGGGAATGATTTCCCTGTTGTATACTCGAAAACTAGAAATGAAAATGGCAAAGTAAGTAAGACAATGTAGCTGTTTGGCTGTTTTTCAATCTCTTCCTCACCCGTTTCCAGGAAAAAGCTCATATAGCTGCACATGCTGTTTCATCCTTGTTTCTCATTTTAAGACCGAATCGTCATCTACTTCTGTGTCTGCTCCAGTTTATCCCACCCAATCATTTCCTTCTGTTGCAAGCTAAAAGATGATACAAACTTCATCGCAAACATTTTCGAGTGAAAGTTGCATTGAATTCTACAGGCTTGTCTGTAATTAATTTCTCAAATTTGTGCAAGAGTACTGCACTGTCTAACTGCACCCACCCTTTGGACTTCTCAGTGGATCTCTGCAACTCAAGCCCTTTTTTATGACTTTTTGGTGAGTCCTCTTAAAGCTGTTACATTTGTTGAAGGGTGAGGGTTTAATGGACACAATATTGTGCCCTGCTGAACAGATGAAAACTAACTTGAGATGAGTTATTGTACTTCAAACACTGCCTTATTTTAACACTTAGGGTTAGGGTTAGGGTTAGGGTTTAACCGATTGGCTCCTGACCTGCCAGTTCTCTCTATTTATTTAATAAACTAGTAATTTACTAACGATACTTAACATGAATTTTTTTGACACTTTATTTTCTATGCTTTTTTGAAGAGCTAAAGATTTCACAGTAAACAAGAAATGGCTTAAATGTGTCCTCCCTTCATCTATATTACATTTTCAGCTCATTCATTTGTCAACTAGTTGGTCTGTTTTGACCAAAAAAGTTGACTGTTGGTTCACTGATGTGTATGAAAACAGCATCTGGCTCTAAGAACCCAAAGTACACTACCTGCCTCGCAGCAAACATCACACACAGTTACAGCAAACAGTGAGGAATATAGTTGCTGGCAAGAGCTGTTTCCTGAGGCGTTTGCTGGAGTCTGAAAACAGAGGTAACAGAGAGTGAATATTACAGCTACATTCATCAGGTGGCCAGAAACATGAATGATAATGTTGCTGTGTAACTGTTAGATATCAACAGTCTGTCAGGAAGAACACCATGTCTACTTCCTCAGCTGTCCAAGACTGTGAAAGACAGAATCGACAAATGTTGGTAAATACTGAAAAAGAATGGTCATTATCTTTTGTCTGATGATAGTAGATTCTTATAATCCAGTCTTATAAATAATATATATGTCTTATAATAACTTTATAATTCTGTTAGATCCATGAAAAGTCATTTAGGTTTTATATTGCATGTAATGTGAAACTTGTTAAGGGGTTTTGTTTAGTCCTAAAGAAATAATGGCAACATGTTGTAATTCTCCGTAGATCTGCTCTACATAGACTCTGCCACCAGGGACGGAGCTGCCAACCAATCCAGCTGGAGCTACCTTTTACAGAGTGAGTAAGAAATGCCCATTCACACTGTGTTAAATTAAGTAAGTCAATTATATTGCTCCTTATAAATCTCCAACAAATAGTGTCTGAGTGTGACTTCCTTGAAATGCTGCCCAGACTAGAAGGAGCTCTTTGTGCCTGGACAGTATCCAAAAGGGCATAGTGTGTGTGTGTGTGTGCATGTGCTAGTATGTGTGTGTGTTTGTGTGTGTGTGTGTGTGTGTGTGTGTGTGATGTCTCAGCATGTTAATGTTAATGCATGGTCGTCCCATGAACTCAGGTGCCCATGTATGCATGAATGACAGCAGCTGGTAGAAATTACCTGTCGTAGAGCTGAGAACTGATGTAGGAGTGGAGCAGGGCTCACGCCTGGCCTGGCCTGCTGAGCCAGTAAACAGCAGGGGGGAGCTTAGCAGTCGGGTTTAACAGCCAACACCTGCCCCTTATGGACCTGAGGTAGACTGCTCTACAACCGCAGCGTAAACCTGAAGAATGAGAGCTCACTTGTGGCACTGCTCTGACTGATTCCTGCATTCTTTATGCATCTTGTCAGAGCCATTCTGACAGTCTACCTAGGGAGATAAAGTCCCACAATAGTCGGCCATTGTGTGTGCTTTTATGTGCGGAGGTGTGTTTAATTGGGTCATGCGTTCCACTTTAATGAGCTAAGCAAATTTGTTCACTTGTGTGTTTAACCTGTATATCCGCAGTCCTGAATGTCCAATGGTACATTTTGATTACGGAATAATACAAATTTTTCAAACAACTCAAATAAAAAAAAAATTATTCCAACCAAATATCTCAGGATGAGCAGGTTTCATCCACCAAATGACACAATCGAAGTTGTCAACTTAGAAAGAAAGTTACATGCGAAAACTTTTGGTATTGAAGTCTGAAACCGGTGTTAATGGTCTGTAGAGATAGACGTGATTTACACAGAGTAATATATATATATATATATATATATATGTATATATAAACTGTATATATATATATACGTAATCTCCTGCCTCCTGCATGCTTTACCCGGAGGCCACCCCTCACCTGAAAGCACTTGAGATTTTCCTGTTGTTGTGAATAAGTCTGACACAGAGAATCTCCTGCTGTGTTGTCCATAACTGAAAGGCAAAGTCCGGCTGTACAGAGATGTTTGGAGGTTCATTGAGTTTGTCTGCTTTGAGTTTTCCTTTTTGTGATAATGAATACTGTATAAAATATTGTTCATATGTTTTCTGTTCTCAAAGGGCTTCATCTCACGGAGCCAAAGAAAAAAACTGAAGACAGAATAACAGTGAGAAAGACAGTCGAAGTCGTGGTTTCAAGCCGCCAATCAACGATAAACGAGCTGTGAACTGATTGACAGACAACTCATAATGGTTGCAAATAACTAAAAGCCCCTCTGACATGAAGAGGCCTAGTCTGTCAGTGAAGCAGTTCCAGGGGATATATTTGTGTCTCCGCTCTGCATCGGCTTTTTAAAGCCTCACTTCAAGGGACAGCTAGCCACTTAAAACAAATCTCAACTGTTTTCTCGCCTGGCTCCCAAATGATGGACTGAGCTCCACAATGACATAGGGACAGCAGAAAGTCTACACATCTTCTGCCGCAGGCTAAAAACACATCTCTTCCGACTACACCTTGATTTTAAGTCAAGTTGCACTTATGTGGCACCGTCATGTAGCACTTTGTAGTTTGGCTTTCTTTAAGCTTAAATACTTTTGCAATTATTGGAAGTCGCTTTGAATAAAAGCATCAGCTAAATAGTTTTTGTTATTTATTGTGATGTGTCCGTTGAAAATCAGGCATGCTCAAATTATCAACCAACTCTGCTGTTTTTCTCATCATCAAGTAGCAACTCATAAACCTCATTACCAGCAGAAGCAAACAGCTGTTTTAAGCTGAACAGCTCTCATAAACATAAAAGCACCCCTCAGGAGAGGAGGAGACCAAATCAGAGTCAAAAGGAGGATAAATGTGGGATCTTGTTCTTTCCACTGGATGTGTATACTAACATGCTTATGGTCCGAAATACAATAGGATGTCAGTGTTGTTTGTGCAGAACTTGAAAAATCCTGCAGCGAGTGTATAGTTTGTTAGCAGTAACTCAAAATATAGCTATATGTAACCCGTGACGTCTAGCCATGTCTGTGTTGTGGTTTATACGATTGAAAGGCCCGACCATGGATGTCTTTGGAGGAGATCCTTACTCTGACAAACCAAGCAAAAACCTAATCTCAGTTTTTTAGATATGTTGAGCCACAAATTAAACATCAGAAACCATAACCTTCAACTTACGAGTAACACACAATGACATGAAGCTCACGTATAATAACTTGGATGACAGAAATGCCATAAACCGAGATGTGAAGCAGAAGACACATCCTATAAGTCTTACGGGTGCAGGACCTTTACTAAACATTGCACATTGACCATACAGTCCAGGTAATAACTATATGCAAAGATTTTGTGTAGAACAACCATTTCACAACTTTTGTTAAACTGTATTTGGAGGAAATAGAAATATAACCAAATGTGAACCAGTGTTAATTTCGTTGACGAAAACGATGACGAAATATATTCGTTAACGACCCTTTTTCCATGACGAAGACGAGACGAAGACGTAACAAAAACGGGTCTTTGAAAATAAAAACTATGACTAAATCTATTTTTAACTTTCGTTGACGAGACGAGACGAGACCAAAATGTTGGTGGTTGACTAAGTCACAATAATTTTTTTAACATCATCGTATCAGGCCGTCATGAAGTATCAGGAGCGGGCGAGTGAGTCTGTGTGTCTATGTGTGTCTGCGTAGTGTGTGTGTGCGCTCCCAGATAGCGCAGCGGTCCGTAGCTCCGCCCCCCGACTCGCGCACTCGCTCAGGGAGACACAGTGAAAGCAAGGCGCGTTCACGTGGAGCAGCCATCAATGACTGACTGCTTCTTCACTATAGAAACAGTGAAAACACAGAGTTTCTCTGGTCTCAGCTGATCAGAGATCAGCGCCTCAGCTTCTTGATCAGAGCAGAAGCTGCAGTTGGTTTCTACCGAGCTGCAGTTTCTGTGTTCGCCTCCAGTCTGACCTGCTCTCACTTTTTGTTTTCACATTTAAAACTAAATATATATTTTTAAGCTATTAGGCTGCAGCTATATGTTTTAATTTGGCTATTAAATGTGACTAAAACTAGACTAAAATGGAATTCGTTTTCGTCGACTAAAACTAGACTAAAATGTAATTTGTTTTAGTCGACTAAAACTAGACTAAAACTAAGAAGGATAAAAATGACTAAATGTGACTAAAACTGAAATGCATTTTCGTCAAAGACTAAGTCTAAGACTAAATCAAAAATAGCTGCCAAAATTAAATCCCTGATGTGAACTGGTGGTCACCTACATCTACAAAGTTGTTCAATTAGATTGATCAAATGGATCTCCAACCATAACTTGTGCTGCCCTTTGCCAGTATGTTGGAGTTACTTGGCAGCTCCAGAATATATGGAAATGATCTGCTAACTCTTCTCCACAGTTTTTCCAACATAGACCCCTTCCTGTCTCACTTTTAACATCTCATCTTGCTGCACATCTGACCACACCCATCACAGGCTTTAGATATAAAACAGACTCTGGACTTTAAGCTACACGAGGCAGTGAAACTCTGCCCGCTGTCAAGTTGCTCTTTAGAGTCACTTTACTCATGTTGAGACAGGCAGTTTAGCATAAAACATGGTTGTAGTTCAGAGTGAAGTCCAACTTGTGTTGTCCTCAGTTGGCTTTGATAACAAGCAGAACCACAACAATTGTGTTTACTGCATTCATCCCCGGCTGTTACATTGCAGGTGAGGCAAGTGATGAAGGTGAGCCTTTGTCCTGCTATAGGAGGCCTATATGCTAACTACAACATGTGTCATATGTATAGATATATATATATATCTCTATCTATCTATCTATCTATATATATATATATATATATATATATATATGGTACGATGTCACTAAAATGTCAATTTACTTATTAATGCATTTTTTTAATCATACATCACAAATACAAAAGTAAATTGTGTTATATACAGTAAAATAAATAATCCTGATATATCTATTGATGTAGTTTGTAAAAGGGACAAAAGGCTGTTTGAGGCAAAAGTAAAAGGAACTGGGTGCCATGTAGTCGCATTTAAATCCCAATAATTTGATACTTTCTACAGTATATCTATCTGTTACTGCCTTTATTTTTTTGTTTTTTATTTAAATGCAAAGGCCAGCCTGTTGAGTGAGGAGGGAATGGAAGCCAGTAACTCACACACATGCAGAACACACATGTTTCTTTGTTAAAGAGAAAAGGATAAATGAGAGGTTTGGCAGTAACAGAAGTAATGTACTGGCAAGTCTGTTTATCACCTGTGTAGGAGGGTACCTTTAAAAATCCCAATACCTCACTTTGTCACTTTGAAAACCTGCAACTATCCCATCCCAAAATGATAGGTGGAGGCTGAGGGATGATGTCCTGGAGGGACATGTGGGAGACGTGCTGTGGGTAAGACAGGTGGAATCTTTCTTCACCCTCCTCTATGACGCATTTTGTGGTGGTGCAACTGATGCGAGATCCGTGAACTGAAGAGCCAGTTTGTGGAAAACACTGACGTCACTCTATCCCGCCAGCAGGGTGCGTTGACACTTTCTTCAGAGCCAAGAGATGAGCTGGTCGTCACGAATCCTCACTGTTCTGGATCTGAAAAAATCATTTAGCAGATTCCAAGTGACGTCTCACTGACCTTTCCCTTCGAGTGTCGCCAAAGTGTTTATCAAGATGTACTCATCAGGGTGGAATGACTGGAACGACAGTGTGTGCGTGGGCGTGTGCGCGCACGTGTGTGTGTGTGTGTGTGTGATGCAACTGAGTTACCACCCCTGTAAAGATTCTCATGTGGTGAACAGACCTTGTTTAATTGGAGTTCACTCAGCGTGCAAGTTGCCAGCGTGCACTGCTATGCTTTTACATTTCCTGTGCGCTTGTCAAGCAACAGAAACGTCCAGGCCAAACATTTACGATAGAGAAACAAGTGATAAGAATTACACATGCCACGCACAAAAACACAAACACACACGTTTGTACAGCTATCTTAGTGAGAACAGTCATTGGCATAATGCATTCTCCGGCCCCTTACCCTAACCCTTACCATCCAACTAAATTATATTACATTATATTTAATTTAGCGGACGCTTTTATCCAAAGCGACTTACAATAAGTGCATTCAACCACGAGGGTACAAATCCAGAACAACAAGAATCAAGAAAGTACAATTTCTTCAAGAAGGTCAAACTACAAAGTCATAAAAGTAATTGCAATTTAAGTGCAACTAAACTTTTTGTTTAAATTTTTTTTTTATCCAAGTTATAGTCAGAAGAGATGTGTTTTTAGTTTGCGGTGGAAGATGTGTAGACCTTCTGCTGTCCTTATGTCATTGGGGAGCTTGTTCCACCATTTAGGAGCCACGACAGCAAACAGTCGTGATTTTGATGAGTGTTCAGCTTGCAGTGAGGGAGCAAGTACTAATGTTTTGAAACGGATGCGGGCCTAACCCTTAAAGGGGACATTTTATGAAAATTACACTTTTGTAGTGCATCTACACGTTAATTTGGGTATCTGGCATGTCTACTGTCCCAAGAACTCTGGAAAAATGCAACTCCCGCGATTTGTTGTGGTTCCTCTATGTCAACTATACGCTAGATGGCGTCGGATGGGATTACGACTGTAAAATACGTAATGTTCCAACCGTGTCCATGTAGGGAGGCTCGCTACATGGCCTTGGACCACCCCCCGCCATCATCTCACCAGCTACGTTGAGAGACGGCCCGGCTCCGTCGGTCTGGCTCCCCGGCTAGCGTTGGCTCGTCGGGGGAACGCTAATGAGCTAACGCTAGTGCTTGCTGCTGCTACCCATCAGACATCTAAGTGGCCGACATAAACATGCCGATCGTCGAGGCAGAGACCCCCCGGCCCCCCACACTGGCAGGGGCACTGGGGCTCTCGCAGCCAGGCTTCGGCCCATCTGTCTCTGCTTCAAAACAATATGGTTGTAAGATTGTATCTTCGTCTCCACTAGCCATATTTCTACAGAGATTATGGATAGCAAAAAATCTGGGCGCTTGTATCTCGTGAAGGAGGGATGAGGGGGAGGGGGAGCGGGGGAGTGTGTGGGGGTGGGAGGGCGGGGCACTCAAAACCGGTCAATCTGAGGAGGGCTGTTTTAGACAAGGGGAAAAGGGTGCTGTTTTAAATGGTCCTCTGTGATATTTTGACTAAAATATGTTACAGACATTTCATTAAGACCCCAAGGAACCATATCAACTGTGGTAAAATGGGCATACGATGGGTCCTTTAACCTATCCATAACCTAATTGTAACACTAAAACCAAGTCTTAACCCCAAAACAGTCCATTAAAGGGGGGGTCACAAAGTCAGGACTGGCTGAAAGGTCCTCACTTTCCCAAAATGTCCTCACTCTGTTAATAATAACAAACTTCTCATTACTACAACAAAATATGAAACTAAGTCACTGGAATTTAAATTTAAAGGTGTTTCTATTTAAAGGTCCAGTGTGTAAGATTTAGGTGAAAGGGATCTATTGACAGAAATTTTAGATATATAATCCTAGTGATGTTTTGTCGAGTGTGTTTCATCTAAATTATACAAATCTTTGTTTGATTTACCGTAGAATGGGCCCTTTTATATTGAAAATGTACTTGGGGGGGGGGGGGTCCTCTATGGAGGCTGCCATGTGTTTTGTAGTAGCTCAGACTGGACAAACTAAACACCTTTTACGATAAGATACATTAATTGTCCCACACACATGCACACAAACACGACATGCAAGGGGGAAAATTTGTTTTCAGACCCATCTGGTGTACACAGGAGGACACACAGAGCAGTGGGCAGCCATGCACGGCGCCCTGGGGAGCAGGTGTTAGAGGAGTAAGGTGCCTTGCTCAGGGGCACTTAGACAGTGGGGTCGGGTAGGCACTTTGACAGTTTGGAACAGATCCAGGTGTTGTCCAGGTGTTGTCCGCCCAGGTGTGTTGTTTTTGTTGTCACTCCGTGGATTCGAACCAGAGACCACCGTCGGATTTGAAGGTTACCACAGGTTTTCTTTCATGTTTGGAAGGGGAGGGGGGGGTGAGGGGTATTCAGCTGCAACATAAAACTTCACCACTCTGTCACCAAATTCTACACACTGCAACTTTATTACACCATTTTCTAAAAATACAAATTTTATTTAGCTAACTGGTGGAAATGAAATATTTTGGTGTATATATCTATTCATCGATATATAGAAAAATATATAGTTATATATACATGTGTGTGTGTTTTATGTTATAAATATATATGCTGTACTGTTCCAGCAAGGGAATAAGCAGCAGAAGTGTTGGCTGGGATGGAATTTCTGTTTCTATGCAGCCACGCCAGCTCTGCTGTTATGTTCCATCAAATACAATGACATCATTTGTTGAGTTTCTAATGTGTGTGCATATTCCCGCATGAGCTCCATGGCGATGTGTGTTGCACAGTCAGCTGTTGGCTTATGACAACTCCATGACTGATGGGTAGCAGAGCCATTGGCACAGATTTCCACAGCTGCACTAGATGATACTACAATGGTTCCATGCCAGGCACTGGACATTCCTCTATATGTGGGAGAAATGAGGTAGTATATGCTCGTATTAAACAATATACAGAAGAGTTCATGTGCATAAAAACATTTTCATGCATGTTCTGTAACTACGTTTCACACATGTAAACATTAAAAAGCAAAGGCACACATGAACATTACCCATAGGTCTACGATTACACTGTACCCAGTGGTTTATGCAGGATGTGATATCAGATCGGTCTAAATAACATGTCCAATTCAGAGGGGAGATGTTTGGCTTTACAGTTGTAGTTAAAAGGATTCATTGAAGCACACAGCAACCTATAAACATATATTAGAAGGTAAATATATGCCTTTGGGTAAACTGGGTTATTTAATCACTTACACTATGAGCTAGTGAGATGACGCCCGTTCCCCCAAAAAGCCCCTAATATAACCTCCCGCCAGCAGAATGAGTCATTGGAACCGTTATTGCATAACTGAGGCTTTGAAAGTCAACTACTCACTGTATGATGTGGCGTGTGTGAATCCGATTAGGATTTCACATCCACCAAGTCAATTGAAAGTGTTTTCTCTCCTGATTTGCGGTGGCATGTGGTCCAGACCTTCAGAAGTTATTCACACACTGATCAACTTCCAGGGGACCAGATGTCTGAAGAAATTTGTTTTTCTGTTAATTGATCTCATGTCTGTGCTGGAAGTCATACCACGTTGATGTGTCCTTATTTGGACTTGAAACTATATATCTGGCATTGCTCTGTTCTTCTGATTATTGTGAGACATATTGAGATAATAACTTGTTCTTTTTTTGTAACAGTGCATGTTAACAGACCAAAATGTTCAACAAAATGGTTTGTATTTATACAACACTTTTGTAGACTTGATGACCATTAAAAGTTATTTACAGTACAGCTTTGCCATTCACCTGTTCACACACACACTCATTCAGCACATCTGCGCTGCACTTGTCTGTCATACATTAATCATACACTGCCGACACAGCCGTTAGGGGCAATTTAGAGAGAATAGGAAAGACAGGGATCGAACCACCAACCTTCTGGTTAGGGGACAAACCCCTTTACCCCCTACTCAAAGTTTTCTGGGCTGAATTATATTATTATATAACTCTAATCATAATTACCCACAAGCACTATTGCCTGTGTCTCTGTCTTTTTTCCCCAATTGGGCATTGCATGTTACTCTGTTGTAAAGTCGTCACAAAAAATCATTCAGGGGCAACAATGGCAGAATAAATTGTGCTTGTGTTTTCAAAATCACGTGGGTTTTGTTTGAGTTTGTGAGAGTCTCTGGCTGACCTGAGAGCAGCCACGTGTGGATGAGTGTTGGTGGTAGCAGTCAGGGATTGAAGCAGATTAGCAGCAGTGGACTGAAGAAAGTTCAGTGGGATGAGGTCAAGATGGCAGAACATCTCTCTGCCGGGTGTGGATGCTCTCCTTAATGCGTCTGTCCTCCCGCAGAGAACAACAGCAGAGTTAAGTGAAAGGGCAGGAGTGAAGTGTGGAGGTGTTTCATCATTCATCGAGCACTGGCAGAGCCCTGGAGCAGCCGCTTCCTGTCAAGGCCAATACTCTTTGTTGATGATCAGATTTCAGTCTCTGGCTGTGTGTCTGTTATTGTGTTTAGTGTGTTAATATAAGAGCTCATGACACTTTGTATGTATATTTGTGTTTTTATAAATACATTGTTCTATGATAATGTCCAAAAGCTCCTGCAGTTACGAGAAAAAAAACTCTGACAACTGCAGGAAACTGTAGAGTTTAGTGTGTTACAGCAACAGGAAGAATCCAGTTTCTAACAATAAAATACAATGCGGTGGACTAGTGGCAGAAACTTGGACTATGGGCAGAGAAGGTCTCTGGTTCGTCTCTGGTTCGACTCCACGGAGAAACAACAAAAAGACGAACCTGGATTGATCTGTCCAAAAATCCAAGAGGATTCTCCCTACCCTGTCTAGGCACCTTACTCCCCCAACATCTGCTCCCCGAGCGCCGTACATGGTCGCTCACTGCTCTGTGTGTCCTGCACCAGATGGGTCAAAAGCAGAGGTTACATTTCCCTACCTGCACGAGTGTGCCTGTGCATGTCTGTGCATGTGTTTGGGACTAATACGTGCATCTTAATCTTAATTTTATCGAACCACACCGCAGAGACAGAAGAATCCACGTCAGGCCGCTGCAGCTGTTCCACGTGTCACACTGCTGAAACCTCAAGAAGTGTCAGTTTCTTCTCACCACACTTCCCCTGCTGTTTGCAGCTCTACAAGTTATTATATCAGGTCTCATAGCATGTTGCAAACACTGAGCTACTAGAGTGGACAAACGCAGAGGAAATGAAGTGTACGTGTGTGAGAATGGGTCCAGGCACGTACTGTATGTATGTGACACTGTTTAAACTAAAGCACATGAAGTCCAACTGTTGACTCTGTTTGTGTAAACTATTTAGTGTAAGCCAAAATACATTATTTTCTTTACCTTCTGTCAGATGTGAATTATTTCCTCTCATTGTCCAAACATCTTTGACACCCAGGCCTAATACATCCAGAGCACAGTAATGTGTTTGCATTGAAGAATTCACAGTCAGAGCCGTATCTAGCTGTGCCCCAGGACAAGGGTAACTAATGACTATTTTGTTTTGGCACGAAGACATGCTCCGGGAGTTATGTGCTGTTTTTTTTTTCTGTCTCAGTAACATTCCAGAGGTGTGCAGTACACCGAACGGAAGACATTTTTTTGCGGGGATATGACATTTTTTGAAGGATCTGTCCTGGTACAGGAAGAAAGTCAACAGATAAAAAATCCCTGCAACAACCATGTCCCCTAAAAGTTATTCCACAAAGTTTTGTGGAAAATGTTCTGTAAATTTAGTGTAATCCTGCTAAATAACAAGCAAAGTGAAAACAACCTCCTTGGTGCAGGTAATGAGTTTGCCCACATGATTGTAAACATGTAGTTAGTCAGTAAAGCACAAATACACTTGGATTATTTTTTGACAATGATGTAGAGCATCTGACATTACAACAAAATACTGTTTGTAGAGGAGCAACAGAAACGTGGTTGTCAATGCAATACTGTGTCACTAGAAACAAATCTAACATGTCAGTTAAATGTCACTGGGTGAAGTTTTGAATACTGTCTCAGCCCTGTAATCATCGTCTCCAGCAGCAGCAGGAAGTTATATAAGTGAAATGCCAGTTGTACACACCTGTCCAGCAGACAGGCAAAGGATATTGAACTCACTGTATAAACATCATGTGGACAGAAACACGACTCCTCAAGAACTCTTTGGCAACACATTCACTGTGAAAATGATGATAGGTCTGTGTCGGTGTGTTTTTATCTAGTTTCACTGCCTCGACACTCTTAAACCAAACCAAGACACAAGATACAAACCCTGAGTCCTGTCCTACTGACTGCAGTCATCAGCAGAAGATTTTCCAGATGATCCAATAATGAACCAACAAAGAAAAATCATTTTTGGCCACATGGGAAAATACATCTACATCACCGCTGAGTTTTTATGAGGGAGGATTTACTGTCATGCATGGCACTACCAAAGGTATTATTTAGCTGCAATCATCATCATCATATCTAACAGCAGTTCCATCCTCTGCATTAGTGATGTTAGTTTAATATGAGTTCAGTTGTTTAAAAACCCTTTAAGAATGTTGAAATGGACACTGATGAGGAGAAAGGTTCCTCACCTCTGTTCTAACTGGTCCGTATTTACGTTGAACTGGCCAGGCCCTATTGCCTCGTTCTCCTGATGGAACGCCGCTGCTCAGTCGTGACAGCACTGTTTCTCTCCGTTGTATCCGGGCACCAGGGTAAACCACCATGACTGCAGCCCTGGCAGAGAATAAGGCAACGAGTGGTGACAGATGCTGTCTGGCTGTGAAGATGGGGGTGTTGGGAGATGTGGGAAATGTAATACGTGCAGGACTCGAGCTGTTCACATATACACATGCACTCACCTGCCCACATACACACAGCCTTCAAGGAAAAACTATCTGGTGCCCGGTCATACTGAAGGAAAGTACCTTTCTCTCTTTTTTTCAGTTATTTTGTTCATCCCTCTCTTTTGCCAACACATCAGGGCCACCAGCCTGTTGCAGCCGACTGTGAAATAGGTCATTTCGTGTTACATTATCTCAGAGGTTTCACACATTGCTTGAATCTATGTGTCCCTTCTCTCTGTGAGTGTTTCCAAGGTCTATCACATTTCCTCTCAACAGCAGGCGGGGACACAAAACCAGAAATAATGCAGAGCCTGATGAAGTTTCCCCGTCTGACCTCCTCCATAGGTTTACTATTCCTGAGAAGGATAATGTAAGCTAGCTGTCACTCAGCCTTGGCCCCCAGCAACAAAAGCCTACATTTGTCTCAGACATCTGAACACCTTAGCAGGGATGGATTATGGGACACGGGCCCCTGAGCACAGACATAACCCCCCACCATCTCTTTGTGGTTATTTTACAGATCAATTGTGTCGCTTTGGAGTTGCATACATTTTTTATGGTCAGTGTTTTGTGTCTCCTACTTTGTATCTTGAAGCTATCCAACAAGAAACATTAACATAATGAATTAATCTTTGGCAGTGTTGTCATACATCAAAGTGTAAGAGCAAGGGACATTTAAAGATAGTGACACAAGAGAAGAAGACAAAGGGTTATAGGTATTATTGGGATTTATTCTTTGAGAAGAAAGAATGTTTGTATATTTCATGCCAATTCTTCTGAATATATTTGATCTTATCCAAATTGACTAAAGCCCTTCCAAGAGCCAAGTGTTCAAATGGCTAAAAGGTTGTTGCCATATTTTGACTCATGAATTAACATCCATTTCTGAAAGAGGCCGACCACAGAAGAAAAGCTCTACTGTAAAAATCATGTAAATATCAGTGCTGCCTTCACATAATGGTCATCATTTTATTTTGGAATGAACAAAAACCTACAAAGAAGAAAACAAAACAAAGTGCAATTTTTATCCATGGCTACATCAATGGAGGGAGCCTCTCTATCAGGGGTACATTTGTTTTCCACTATTGGGGCCATTTTACACTTGTTAGAACAATGCTTATTACATTGTATTAAATTAACTATTACCCCATTATGACAAATTTTAGTCAAATCACCACGCTGTGTATTTTGGTTGAGTAAAGTTGTGTTCACGAGGCCCTGTAGTTTCAGAAAACACAGTAGTGGTCATGTAAGTGGTCAAATCGACAGGGTTACCTGAGTGCATGTAGAAAACCAAATACATTAAAATGCTACATAGCACACTGGGCCCCCTGTCGTTTGCCTAAAGGGCGAACCATCCTGATGAGGCAACATGGGCCTCAACATGTTTAGTCTGCTGCCTGCTGAGCTCCTGTTAGGTCTCATCTCATCCTGTTCATACTGTGTCAGCCCTGTCTTGTGTAACTGCCCTGTCATATTTAACCAGGGCAAATGGCTTGTGAGTCATATTGATGATAGAAAGCTTTTCTGATACACTGGCTTACAATATGTAACACTTTAGCCAGGAATGTAAACCTTATTTTCTATCACTGGATAAACATAGGGCACAAAAAACATAGTAGTGACTGATAGCCACTTGTGCGGGCTACGATGTAGGCTCTGCATTTAACTTACAGTAAAAAAACTGCCTTCAAGGCTTAAGTAGACTTATCTTTCTCATCTTACATTTTCACTAACATTTTTGCTTTGAAGTAATATCTTTCTTTACATCTGATCTCAGGACAGTATTAATTTGGCCAACTGGCAGAGCTATGTAAAAGAGAATTATTCAGTGTTCTTAACGTAGAACAAGTGTAAAATGTCTCAATCTCTACAATTCGCTGTCGGTATAGCAGGACTGCAAGGATATAAACTGCCTGATTACCCACCTTTAAATGTAATTCTACAACAAACATGAGTTCATTTTACAACTTTAGTGTTCATTATGTTTTCTTAAATAAAGTATACAAATCTCACCTGTCAACTCTAAGGTGGTGTCTCTTGCTCTTCAATGCCTGCAGTTAAAACCATATGCAGCTGACCGACCCTGTCACATGACATATATTATTTGTGCTGCGTGCGATCTGCAGCTCTCACATGCAAATTACTGCTACTTCTCACGGACCATAAGAAACATGCCCACGGAAAAAATAGACGTGAAAAATTGCTAAATCTTTGTGCATAGGCCATATTGAGGCTATGTAAAGATGACTGTACGCAAGTTACTTGTGGTTTCGGCTGAAATGTCTGAGTCCTAGTAAAATTCCTCCTGTGGACTAATGAACATGTCGGTAGATTTAAACTGGGGAGGAGGAGGGAATTACACGCCGCATTTGGTTTTCTGGTTTTCTCGATGCAGTTTTAACATCTGTAGTGAATAAACACAGATTCTATTCTGGACAATTCCAATATCTCACCGCGGCATAACATTACAGAGGTGACAAAATGGAAGAACAGCATTTAGCTACATACTCACCATACCCTCAAATAGTCTGTTTATATTTGTAATAGGTCTAATGGTAAAACAATATATTACAGTGTGTGGATGTAGAACGTGAAATGAGCTCATGTTCTCTCTTTGAAATGTATAAAAAAACAAAGAACCACCGTTTTTTTCCTCGAGTCGACTTCATCCATCTGGTATGTTGTTGTTTTGTAACAAGAGTCACATCTTAAGAGCCCACCTTGACTCGAAGTGTGACTGAAATCCTCTCGTCACTCGATACCTTATGAAACATTGTGTAAATGTTTTTTCAGTTATGCTAATTTGGAGGCTAACATGTCCCCGGGGGAGACACTAATATTCTTATGTCATCTGTGACATATTAGCCCTTTACATGCGATTGAGAGAAAGAACGCATTAGAACACAACTATGCAGATAGTTCCACTTTATAACAGATTGGCTCTTTGTGTTTTGGTGGATGTAACATGGAGAGTGTAGAGCAAGAGTCGAAAACCTGTTCGGAACCAACATTCAACCTTAGAGTTCCTATCACAAGTGGTCAGCCGTGTCTGGAGGGTCTGAATGAATCAATGCTGTGCAGGTTGATCTACTATGGTCACTGGTTCTGGAGTTTCCATTAGCTTGTCATTAATTACTCACATACTTTACTACACCTGGTTTACAAACTCATCATTATATCGTAACTGGAACACAAGGTATTTCTGATAATATGGCTTCTCTGACCGTGAGACTTAAAGGTACATTGGACATTTTGACTATAACACCATCATCTGGTCAAAAGCTTAATATGCCCTGGTGTGCTAATCAAACAGCTTTCCTCTTAGTTAGTGGCTGATGACTACTCTTGTTGCTGCTTGTGGTCGGACCACTGTGACTCTCATCAAGGCTTAATTTCCATCTGTTGTAATGCAGGGATCCAGGCTAAGAATAAGTTAACTGGTTTTACATGGTTTGATGCCATTTATAGAGGGAAACAATCCATCAAGTGGGCAGCTGTTTTTTTTTTTCAAATAAATGGATTTTGGTCTGTTGGGTCTGTTGGGTCTTTTCCAGGGACTAGGCTGTTAAACGGAAGAATTAATCAGCTAAATAAAAAGACAAAGCAGGTTATGCAGAAGGACGAAATACACAAGCCAAGGACTTTTTTAAACGTGGTCACGCTTACAAATGAAAAAACACTTACAAATGAATCATTAATGGTTTATAAAACAGAGATAAAACATTACCCAGTAGAGCGCTGCTCTATCCTCACATCGTTGAATAAGGTATACTATATTAAGGGCTTTATAATTTATAACTTACACCTTTATCAATGGGTATTACATGTATGAAAGGGTGAATGGAGTTTGCTGTTCCACCATTATCCCTTCACTGATAGAGTTACTATAATGATGATGCTGTGACATGAAGTGAATATGCACAACAATGTACAGAGCACAACATAATTGATCACGTGATGTCAAAGAGAGAGCGAGGGAGAGAGAGAGAGAGGAGTCTAAATTAAGACAGCTGTCCAAATACGAGTGTTCTGCTTGGTCTGTATCTCATCCACATGATGTAGCACATGAAACATTAACCTTTTCGCACCACCCTCTATTAAAAACACATCACAAATCAGAGCCATACTACAACACATTCACATATACACTTATACTTAAGTAGGAGAGCACACTTGAAACCGCTGAAACAAAAGAGCTCCTAATTGTCAGAATATTCACTCTGGGAATGAACCATCGTGGGAAGTATTTACATTACAATCAGCTCAACTAGATTCCATTCACACACCCTGAATCGAATAAAGAGCAAATGTTTTATCGCCAATCAGTTCAGAGGGAACATTGTGTGGGACTGCTTTGTTATTTGTCCCAGGAAATATAACAAAGCAAAGCGTTGAGCCAAAGATAAAGATCACACTCAAATACTGGTTATCAGTGTTCACACCAATAAATAAACCGCAACAACACATATGCTTGATGGGAATGGTTTGGCAGAGACTTCATTTAAAATAGTTATATATTCAGATTGGACTTAGTTTTGAATTGAAATGACAAATATATATTATCCTCTGAAAGATTAAAATGCCAATATTTGCAAAAGCTTAACACACAACAACCTCTGTTCCAGGTAATAAAGTGTAGCACACAGTGTAACAGTTGCTTCCCTTGACTCCAGCTCTTGTAAGAATTTATTTTCACATGGCCACGAGTCTCCAGGGATCATAGCAACAGAACAGGTTGTTACTGGATATTGTCCATGCCTTTATCCCTGCACAGCTGTAAAAACCTGCCGCAGCCGGCACATCTGGCAGCATCAGCTATCTGCCGCAACGTCACCCAGTCTGAGGTCACCACTGTCACCCACAAAGAGTCACCCACCGCCCAGCTGTCACTCACAGCCAGGTGCAGATGGTTATGTGTGTCTTTCTGTGTGTGTGTGTCTGTGTGTGTGTGTGTGTGGGGTGGGTTGGTGGGTACCGGTGTATTCAGTTTGTGCCTGGTACTGTAATTTTCTTAATTAAGAACTACAACTAATGCTCATAATGAAGGGAAATCAATCACTATTGCATGGTGTTTAGCTGAAGCTGCAATAAACAATACTTTTTAAATAACATTGATTCAAAGTTATGTGTATAGGTCTTTTTGAAAACTTGAAAAATTGCTGCTCTGCTGAACTTTAAAAAAAGCCTTTAACTTTACCCTATAAATTTTGTTTTGTTTTTGTCGTATCAATCATCAACCGGGTCCTATAAATTACTTCCATTTATGACTAAATTGTTTTCCCAATTACGTTGTGGCTGGATATATAAATGAACAACTTATCCTCATCACTTTAGAGGGAACAGCCTGTTCCAGTTATGTTTCCCTCAAAACATATTAGTTTTAGTAGATTAGTTGTATGTGTGTGGATTTCAAAACTTCTATCCACCTACTGGTGAGCAAAGTGGGTGCCTCCAGAAGCCGAAGAGAACAGATGCATTTCTCAGAGCAAATATTGGGCCAAATTAGTGTAACTGAAACCACGACTGTGTCTACTGAATACACAACTTCACTCTATCAACTTTACAAGGTAAGAGAGGTATCGGTGTTGTGCAGCTTGTTGAACTGTCCAAAGGAAAAAAAAAAAACTACCTCTCGTAGGGACAAATCAATAATTCATAGAAATGTAGGACTATTTCTTTTTTTTTCTTTTGTATTGCCCAAAACTCTAATTGCATTCAGACGGCATTTATAGCAGATTATTGGGTCTCCATATCCGTCTGCATCATTAACTGGACAAATTAAGTGACATATTGAAGGATTTCATTTTCCTACGGATGACTAATAAAAAGCATTTCCTCACAAGTATTTACAACATAACATTTACTGTACATACACTTGACATTCATATACTCCAATCAGTGTGGCCCATTTACTTTAATGGATGAACTGGGGACACCCTCTGTTTTTTTTCACCCTTGATTTTGTGCAAGTGCCATGTGTGTATCACATATGTGACTGTGTGTGTGTGTGCGTGTCTGACAGAGTGAGAGTGGAGCGAGTGAGGGGCACGGGCCAGACCAACAACATTGGTTAGTAACCACACAGCACACTGGCCAACACTAATAGCTGAAGCGCCTCACTGAGTTTAATGCTCCATCATCACCATCATCCAACCACCACACCCAAAGCACCCAAAATCCCCTTCTTTTACCTCTCTCTCTCTCTCTCTCTCTCTCTCTCTCTCTCTCATTCTCTCTCTCTCTGCATGTTAGTCTCGTTCTCGACCTGCATGTTCTGAGCAAGGCACACATGGCCTGAGCCCGCTTGTTATTCACCACATTTTTGCTTAACGCTGTAACAACATCATCCTCATTAATGCCGACAGGCCCCTGGCACTCCAAATATAGATGCAGTGCTTACATGACATTTAAAAGCTTTTCTATACTGAAGTCAATGACGTCATAATTGTTTCCAGTGCGTCGGGAGCTGAGTGCAGGACCTGAGCTGGAGCAGACCTTCTAAGTTAGCACATCTTCTAGATAGCACCTCCTAGTGGGTGGATGCACGCTGTCGTTGGAGGTCAAAATGGACGGGTACAAGAAGGTTCCTGTATTTTCCTGGAGCTTAAGAGATTTAGCTGCATTTGATATGTAAAGGGCATGGTCAGTGTGGCGTAAAGTAATCCAGATCTATGGCTTCAGGCTTGTTGCAACAATCTACACTGACTCATAAGAAATACTGATTTGACATAAACAGACGGGATAGCATAATGCTTATGTCCACACTGTATACACAGCAAGAGGGCTCTGGAAATAGCTCGTAATATTGGGCCAAAACGCTGACAACAGAACCACCTCTCCCAGCCGTGGACATTTCATTGTCAATGTGAGAAACTTCTCAGCTATTTCCCTGATGTTATTGACCAGAATCAATGGTGACACCCAAGTCAAACAGAAGAGGAATGTTAATCTCATGAGAGAAATACTACAATGACCAATCAGATAATCGGATTAATAGGGGCCAGGAAAGTGCTGGCCCACATTAGCCCCTCAGTCTGAGCATGAACAAACGCACAACTGTTTGGAGACGTTATCGTCAAAATCGTATGCCTCCTCTCTTCCTCCTCTGGCCTGTTGTCATGTGGCTGGAGCCCAAGCAGATCATTAAACAAAGCTGCGGTTTGGGTCAAAGCAGAGAACTTTCAAGCAACTATTAAGATCGTCATATTATATTAATTAATACAATTATCTCTATTAATTAATGTAATAGTACGAAGAGGGCGATTGTAATGTGCACTTGAGCTCTGTGACGCCTGTGCTGAAACTGGGCTGCAGCGCTGTTTAAAGTGCTAACGTTTTCCAAATGTGCTGTGACACACTGAAGGATGACATCATGAATGCATAAACCATTTTGTGTTGGAGCTCGCTGCGCTGGAAAGTCCCTCTGTTACTGGTGAGATGTGACAGCAGTGATCACAACACTGCATAACACTCGCTTCTGACCTTAGCTACCTCCAGAGAGGCTGACCAATCACACAGGCATGTTCCCACCAACCTCTGGATCCGTGTGTGTGTGTGTGTGTGTGTTTAACATGCATGTGAGTGTGTGCGTGTATTTGTGCGTGTGGTTTTAAATGCATGTGGGTGTGGGATTTCTATGTGTATGTGTGCAAATGCCTTCTCTGTGTGTGCGTGTGTGCCTGTGTGTGTGTTTGTGTGTGTGTGTTAGTGTGCGTAGATGTGTGTGTGTGTGTGTGTTTTCCCACCAAGCAGTCCCAGGGTCTGCAACAGGTGCAGCTGATTAACTAATTCCCTGCTCTGTTAGAGGAATTTTGCGAGAGGAAAAACTCTCCTCCTCTCTTCTCTCAGTGGGAACATTTGCTTTTCATCCATTTGGCTTGTGTCCAGGTAGAATAGAGAGATTTCAGCTGCTCTCTGAAAAAGATGCTCCTCATCCATCAGCATCCAAAACTCCAGGCTCTGCAAATGGTTCAAGTGCTGTCGTAACTCCTTTGAGAGCTTTTTCTAAAACCTGAGCATCGCATCATATTTCACAGTTTTTTGTACGAAGCTTTGCTAACAATACACATCCTGAAAGATTTATGCAATAAAACAGTTCAGAAATTACAGTTTTATCTAATTATATATATTAATCAGATGATCAGATTAGATTATATACAATCAAGAATAATAATGCATACAGGAAGATGAGAAATCCTACTATAGTAAGAATATTATTCATGCTGTGGTTTGCTATAAAAAAATATAACTCATGATCCACTTAGTGACTTTTTTTCCTGAGGTTTTTCTCGTATTTCACAGTCTGTGGCTGGACAGATGGTTTAGTTCTTTTCTGCAGCAAAGACTTCGGTAGTCATTTCAACACACAGCAAAACACCACCAATGTACATATCCAAGCGATCATTAGGACTAACCAAAGCAGAGGGGCGCATTACCAAGGTTAACCAGGGCTGTTCTAGTCTGAGCCTAGTCGCAATAAAATCATGTAGTGGGTGATAGGTATGAATTCTCATCTTAAATATTTAGTTCCAATAGCTGGAGGTTATTTTAAACATGTTTCATATTTGCAAGTGACATTGCCAAGTGATGTTTTTGCTGCTCCAGTAACTAAAAGAAAGAAGAAACATGTTGAGCAATCTCATTTGCTGACTTTTCCGTGGGAAATCAAAGCATAAAGAGCAACAAGCTTCTGGGTGTCGTCTGTGTCAACAGCCGCAGAGTTTATGAGATTTTCTGAGTAGTTTACCACCAGAACTCCTGTCACTGTTTAGATCACTGATCACTGGAAATTAAAGATCTGTTGAAATTGGGGAAAACAATCTTTTGTGCTTTCAGTTTGTAGGTTTCAGTCCCAAGTCTAATCGTAAAAGACACAAAACAAATGGTGTTGGAAAGAAAACCATTTAGCCTAGCACCATTAAGTGCTTAAACAAAATACGGGGCCAACTTTTCATTAATTCCTTGAAAAAATCTTGTTACATTTGGGCCAATCCAGCATTTTAAAGAGCCTGGGTCTGGGAACCATCAGCTTTTTAATCCTCTGAAAAAATTGTAAGTGGATCTTGAGGGTTTTATTTCCTTCCTTTTTTTGGGCAAACTATTAACATTAACCAGAGAGGGTTGGGATAGTGGGATGGCAATTAAAAGAATATTGACCAAGCATCCTACAGCACGGGTGACATGGAGAGCGTGTTATTATTCTACTCATGTGTCACTCCTGGAAACCACTCTGGAGAAGTGGTTTTGGTCTGAACCTGTTTTGTCAGCCATCTGTTGAGTTTCAGATTAAAGAAATTGAGGAAACCACCAAACCACAGTGTCTCTTGAGGAAGGCCAAGGATCTCAGAGGTTGAACATTAGTGGTGGTGGTGATTGGATGACAAATTACATGCTGGTTTCTGGGCTGAGAAACCTCTCCGACCTCAGTGGATCGTCTCTTTTAAAAACCTAATTATGTTTGACGAGAAGAATGAAGCCATTCTTCTTGGGCTTTGGCCAATTGATTTAAAAAATCGTAAATATAATGAAATATTAAAGTGAAGCTACATAGGGTTAGTCAAATCTGAACATGCACCGTTAGCAATCGTGCTTTCTTATATTGTGAATGTCTTCCTCTTTTTGAAAACAGTTTCTGTCTTCGTGGCTGTGGATGATACCAGTTGTTTTACACCACTTCCTACCAATTTCCTTCGACTGGAACAGATTATTTTTTTAGCTGATCTTTTCTGGAGCACTTTTTATTTATCTACCTTTTGCTCTTAAATACTCCAAAGGGGTTCTATTAGCTTCAAGTCAGCTGACAAACTTTGGCCAGGAGATTGTTTTAACTTCTGTCATCTTTACTAACTCTTTTGCAGTGTGTTTGGGATCATCGTCATTACTCAGTTTTGCTGGACGAACAACTGGAGGAGAGTCCTGGTGGTATCGAAACTTCTTCCATTTCATGTTTATTGAGACCAATGTGCTCCTGAAAACACTCAAAGCTTAAGAGATGAGTTCCTATGCCCTGAACCGTGTCATAATCAAAGAGAGTTCCTTAAACTTCATGGCCTGGTTTTGTCCTGACATGACAGAGCGAACTGTGCGATATTATATACACACATGTATGGCTTTCATAAACTAAACAATTAAATAAAATTTGCTATTTGGAATAAAATCACATATCTCACACACTTTGCAAAGCAGCCGCATTAAACCCCCACATGTCATTATTCCCAAATTCTTTCTATGTTCAACCCTGGACCAACTTTGTTGCAAGAGTTTTCATAGATGTATACAATTAAGAATATTAACACTGTATTTAACAATCCAGTGGGTTTCTGATATAGGTTGCTGTAGGATCTGAAAGGCGTTTAATCTTCTATGTCATCACTGTAATCTTTGGAGATTGTCATGTAAAAAGCCTGTAATGTTAAACACTGCAGGCTGGAACTGGCCGGGTGAAAGCTTTTGGTAAAATAATTGTAGCCTGTGGAATTAAATACCACACAAGACACAATTTAATGTTGTCGTTGACAAATTTAAGACAGGTAGTTGGAGCGTAGGAAGGGCCAGAAGGCAAAGCTTTCGATATACCAGTTGATCTACGTTCCAACCCTCACATATGGTCATAAATTTGGACTTGAGTTAGAATGAGTTTCCTCTGTTGAGTGACTAGACTCATTATAATAAACAACTTCAAAAGCTTGAACATCTGGAGAGAGCTAGAGATGCTGCCCATTCCCTTAACCAGTTGAGGGGATTTGGGCAACTAATCAGGGAGCCTTCTGGGCAGCTTCCATTGGCAGTTTCCCAAACACGAACGCAGTGAAGAGATTGAAGAATGGCTCATGGGTACACATCGGAACTATCTAGGGTCCCTGAAGAGGAACTGGAAAGTATGGCTGGGGAGACTAGGGACATCTAGATAACCATTCTGAACCTGCTGCCATGCATCCAGAAAAGTGGCAGAAAATGGATGGATGGATGAGTGGATGGATGGATGCCTGGAGGGATGGGGCTACGGATGCTGAACTCTTTTTAAAACCACTTTCACACCTTGTTTCACTCTTAACAAAAATGGGAGAGCAACTTCAGCCCCCCCCGGATCGATCAGCGCAGGTTGAGAGCTGTTAGCCGATTGATCCTCAGGTTTAAAAGGCCGCAGCGGAACTGTCAGAGAGAATGGAGAACGCAGAGGACTGATCACAGAGACTGAGCTGCGAGGCTAGTCACCAGCAGACACTGCTGGTTCTTTGACTTTAAGGGTTTGTTAGTTTATCTTTTCTGGTTAATTTAATAAAGATGTTGAAACTGGTTTGTGTCTGGCTGTTGTGGTGAGAACTCAGGGCAACGTTGATTGCCACAATAACATTACATTGCAATGTAACAATGGCCACAGTGGTAGACACAAATAAATGTGGGAAATTCTTTCTAGATATTATTACTAGATATATTAGGCTCTATGATATTCCTGGAAGAATAAAAAAAGGTAAGATGATAAAGAGGAAAATTGATGACTCTACTGATAAGACTGGGCCTTTGCTGGTTGCCTAAACATACAAGTACTTGTTAACTTAACCTTCAGCTCAGCTATGGGGATGTGAGGAATGATTCAGTGGCTGGTTTTCTCTGAAAAACTCCTGCTCATTGTTGTTCCTCTTTCCCATATTCTTCTCCCGCCATAACAAGGCCTCTTTTTAGTCCCTCCCCAATTGCCTCTTTCTTTTTTCTTGTTTGAGAACAAGAAACAAGCTGCGGCTCGAGAACACCCCCTCCATTAATGGTAACATAAACATGTTCTTTTAATCAAATCACTGGCAACAGAATGAAAACAATATAATATCTCCACGGTGATTAGGGTGAACTTTTGGCAAGATACAGTGTGTGTAATATGTCTGTAAACTGATCAGTTTTGTAACTTTCCCACAGAAAACTGCCCACTGAGGTTTCACTGGAACATTTAGCAAGGATGACGTGTGAGATCTGCATCTGTTTCCTGCGCTCAGTATCAGCTGCTGCTTCTCATAGGTGCCACATGAAGAACAACATCTATCACTGACAGTCCAATTATCATTTCCGTAATATGCTTTGAGGTTAAAAGTGTCATGATGACTGAGACAAAAGTTATTCTACAGGCTGCATCGATTTACTTTACTTCACAGCAGGCCACCAGACATATGTGGGGAAATACACTGCATTCATGTTATATGGAGAATATTCAGAGTGGGAAAAGTGCTCTGTAATATCTCTTAAAATGTCTTTACACAACACTAACACTAAAGCCGTGTTGAGAGCTGTCCACACATAGATTCTCAACTCAGACGTGATCACCGAAACACAGAAATCTCTGGAGCATTCAGGGGAGGGATGGTGCAGCAGGTGGAGGCAGAACATTTAGCTGCAAGGTCATGTGTTTTTGTTTACAACACTTGCCTTGGCCCTTATCACCAAAATATTGTCTTTTGCACGAGTCCAAGTGTCTTATACGACTAGGAATTATTTTAAATTCCTTAATTCATTAACTTCTTTTAATTTCCTTTTAACAAATGCAGACATACAGTACATCACATCCAATCGTTTTTAACATGAATTTAGATGCCACGGGTAGTATTAGGTTATTGGGGTTAACTGTCCATGGATGTCTTGGGCCCAAGCCATCAGGATCCAGGCATATCAGAATTGAGTTACACATTAACATTGTCCACAATCACAGTACATCACACATGACATTACATTAAGACAGTATTCCGAAAGAGAAAGAGGATGCCCTGCAAATGCCCATTGCTCAAAAGGAAAATCAAAGAGAAAAGAAAAGAAATATATCTATATTTGCTGCTTATCATATCAAATGGAAGTGTAGATCAATGGGGGACCAGTGGTTTATGAATACCTCTGTTTTCAGTTGTAATAGAGCAGTCAAGTGTTCCATCCTGTACATATCTTGAATTCTATCCCTCCATTGGGTTATTGTGGGGGGCTGTGGCTTCAGCCAGGAGGCTGTTATTACTTTATTTGCTATTAGAAGAAAGGCTCTTAAAAGTTTTGTTTGGCTATTTTCTTCAATAAGGCAATATCCCTAAAATAAGGTGTGATGGTTCTAATGGTATGTTTATAAATAAACATGTTTTTATTTCCCTTTGTAGTTTTTGTTAGTATTCTGATAACTTTGGACATTCCCAAAATATATGTATGTGGTCTCCCACCTTGCCACAACCCCTCCAACATTGTGCTGAGGTATTGCTCCATTTAGATGTTATAAGTGGAGTTTTGAATCTAATTTTAATCTTCCATCCAAATTCCCTCCAGTTTGGACTACTGGTTACTCTGTGTCCCTGCTCGCATGAGTGTCTATGAATTTTTTAATCCTGAGATTTTTGTCTTCTTTTCAGTTTTTGTTTGTTTTTGCAAAAACCTCCTGGAGGATCTACGTATTCTCACAAGGGCTCACTCAACTCAGGCGAATGTCCACAGCCTCTCTCAGACATTTGTGTTCTCACATAAAGCCCCTCTGGACAATTTCAGGAGATTATCCGGAATTCAGTGCAGGTGTGAAAGCAGTTAAGACTCTACAGTCATATGTCATCAGTCGTTGACCACCAAATAGTAGCAGTTAATCCATAAATCCGAGTGAACATGTGTGCCAAATTTGAAAACATTCCTGAGAGGTGTGGCTGAGATATCACATTCTCAGGCAAAACATGAATTCAGGGTGCCACCTATTGTTTTACCTTCTGCGGTCGAGTTACACTTGTGCAACATTTTACATGAGAGTTCTATGGGAAGAGTGTAAATCAGTGTGAAACTGACACTTGAAAGTTGATGGCTGATCTCAAAATCCTCCCCCTCCCTGGACATAGGTGTGCAGTAAATCCTGTGCTACTCACTTCTGTCAGTCCATTTACCCCAAAAATGTATTCCTTGAGGTGAGGTGTGTACTGATTAGTCTTGTCATGAGATATGTCCCTAAGTGGATGTGTGGTCTCTCCAGAGTTCCTACCTTTCAGCAGACCTGCCGGAGCTTTGCAGATGAGTAATGAAAGTTCTTCAAGCCCAAACAGCAAGTACTCATACTTAAACTCCTGTGAGATATCACATGACTTGGATGAGTGAACACCTAAAGACACCAGTGGCATTGTTCCTCAGCATGGAGTCCATTCCTTCACAGCCTGTCTCTTCTTGTTGCAAACAGAACTTTGTGTCGTTCCCTCATTAGCGTAAGGCTTCTATTCTTCACCACTGAACATGATGTTGGAAGTACGTTTTCATCAGCATCTGCTCTCTGCCATGAAACAAGCCAACATTGTGAGATTGAGCCTTGTTAATGAGTTGTGTACTGTTTCCTACCAGTGGCTTTAACTGCAGCAACAAGAATATAATGTATACATTATTATATACATCATCTTTAATCTAGTTTTGTGCTTTGGGTGACAGAGAACTGCTCTTTGCTCCTTGGGCATGTCGCAACAAGATGGCTGCAGAGATCTTTGTCTGATACAGAAGCTGTTTTTCATCATTTCAAAATATTTTTGAGCAGAGTGGCAGAGCCACATCTCTTAGTTTCCGATGTTGAAGCTCACCACAGGTATGTGTCTTGAATGATAGATCATCCTTTAGTTGCATTACATATCAGACCCCCTCTCCTCTCTTGCCACTTTTTCACGTTTCCTATGTTTTCCCCTCCCCTCATATGTGTAGTTTATCCTCTTTGTGTGTGTGTGTGTGTGTGTGTGTGCGTGTGTGTGTGTGTTTTCCTGACTAGGCATGGCCTTTGGACTGGTTTCCCGCCGACTCACCAGAGACTAATTTTCTCAATAACTGCTGCATCATATAAATATAAACTTTCTAACCTTCAGCCAAACAAGCACAACCAGATCTGCATCTATTTCCCTGCAGTGTGTGCTGCTGGCTGGGCGTTATCTATATTCTCCCTCCTCCTCCCACCACCAAAATGATCGTCATTCAACTCTCTCATCTGTGTCCATATTTCATCACCAGCTTAAAAACACCTCATTGCCAAATAAATAATTAGGGGTTAAGGTGAGGAGGGGTTAGATAGGGTGGTCTGGGAGGATGTCTTGGTGACCAAGCTGAAGGAGACTCAGTGTGGGGGGTTTCCATCTTAGGCAGCCAAACAATCTTCCACCATACTATTCATAGTTTCAGGAAGTCAGGAAATATTGCTCAATATAAATTCACATTTAGCACGAATCGTCCAGAATGACTCTATCATGGAGCGAGGGGACGGAACAATGTTTAGGGATTTGTTGAAGAATATGAGGATGGCGTAATTGAGGTGGCCATGTTGTTTTTTTGCAGTAAGTGAACAGGTTCTGATGTCAGAGATTTATGACTACTCTTAGGAGAAGGCTATTGAGCCATAAATTCATTATGCAAATGTCTCAGAACTACTCTGCAGTGATTTATTGATACTTAAAGGTCACGAATGTTGCTCATGTCTTCAGACCTCTTGGTGTGCTGCTCCCATCTTGCCTTTAGGTCACACAGCTGGAGATATGAGGAAAAGAAGGCAATGGCTTTACAATGGCCATTTGTAAATGAGCAGGACCCTAAAACTAATAGTGGGGATCAGATAATAACCAGTTAATGGACTGATGGATGATATAGATTGTTCCTCTTTTCCTTTTCCTCTTTGACAGCTGTTGAGGAAGACCTGGGTCTTTTGAAGGACATATGGTTAGAATATATATGAATAATAATAAAATACTTAAGAGAGACAACAACCCACTGAGGCTTTATACCTAAACTTGCTACTTTGTGACATATGAACTGAAATTCAAGGCAGACAAGAATGAATCACTGTCCTCTGTAGATTGTTTTACTGCTCCTGACTCATTATTCTCTGTTTATTCCAAACAAATTACTTTGCAGAAACATTAATCACATCAGATATTCTGAGAATGGTTGATTTACATAAAGTGTCATGTTTAAATGTCAATAATTCACATCTACTTGTTTTCCCCGTTCAGGCATCATTAGAACAACAGAAGCAAGATGAAGTCATGATGGTTTGTCTCATTGTGACCTATTGTGTTTGAAGCCTCCTTTTAAAAGACAGAGCTCTGGAGAAATGTTGTTACTTTACAGAAAACCCTCACATTCACATTTTCATTTTTCACACCTTACCATCACTTTGCGTGCATACAACTAAATTGAAAGTGTGACTGAGTCTGAAGAGCATCTGTCTCTCTCACGGGTTGTTATCTCAGCCCTCTTTGTGGACAGACACATCTACCCGGATGAGAATGCTGCTGCCAGCATTCAACATCACAGAGGCAGGCCAACAGATTGTGAAGGTGGCAGGGGTCGTTAGTTTAAAATGATACATAGAGCTGTGTGTCATTTGCGTTAGACTTGTTGGAGGTATGTGTCTGAAAGATCTGTCTGAGAGAGAACATTTACATTGAGAAATGCAGTGGGCCCTGGATTATGATTAAAATGGGCCATAGAGGAGCAGAAATTTGCTGTGACCACAGAGAATGATACTTATTTCGCATGTGAAATTCATGTTGTACTTCTGTATGATTTTGGTGGGAGGTGTGTGGTGGTGGTGGGATCACATGAACCAGGGGTGCTGCTGCTCTCGGCTCCAGAAAACAAAGTCATCAGGGTTTACAGCCAAATACATGTTCAACAGTTTCTGACAGCCTGAGATGAGAGAGGACAGAGGAAAAAAATCTCCTGTGATCTATTGTAACATTAAAGGAACAATATCATTGCTCACTGTTAGTACTAAAACCCAGCTACTTTGTTGATGCCAGCGTCTCACCTTGGGACAGTTTGCTGTCATTGTATTTGGAGTTTGTTGGTGTTAAACGGCCTGTATCCGCCCAGCATTTCATTAAACCTGTGCATCTAACTGCCGGACCGTGGCGGAGCCGGCCTCGTATGCAGAGGTTCCACCAACATGCAAGACAGGATGAAACAAAAGAAGCAAAGTATGAAGAGCAGGCTGAGGAGATGGAGTGCTAAGGTCTGTTTCTCAAATCATTTCAAGTCTATGAGCTGCACTCGAGGGCCATCAGAGCTGGTTTCCATCAGGATGTTTTCTGATTAGATGTCTCTGTGGAAGACTCCTCCTGAGTGCATCTTAACGTCTGCATCCACTTGCTGCATCATGATGATGATCTGGCAAAAATAGATACTAGAGTGGTGAAGAGGTGACTTTGAGCGGCTACTGATGTTTGTCAATGTATCCGCTTTACCTGTTTCGCTGTCCTGGAGTTTTTCAACGAGTCGTCATGAAATTTAGTCTTTCAAAACAACATTTTCGCTTGAGCACTTTGACCACTCAGCTACTGTTTGAAGGAACGGTTCTGCCCTATGGGGTTTTTGAATGATCAGATCCCAGACAAGAGGGAGACAAAGAAAGAAAGGCAAACAGATACAGAAAGATAATATATATCTAGGCCAAAAAAGAGCCAACCTGATCACCATAGGATGCAATCACTGTAGAGCTGTTCTAATTTGACTTATTATCTTGTAGATGCAAATGATCATTAATTAACCATTTGGATTACTAAAACATAAAAGCTAGAACTAAGAGTGTAAAAATTCAATTAGCAGTGATCATAAAAAATATATTAGTACCAAAAGTAAGCAAACTAAAGGCATGTAAGTAAAGGATTATAACTATGTTGTGGGTCCTAAGCAGCTTACTAAGCATCAGTGCAGGTTGTTACTGTTGAACAGCCGGATCAACCCATTATCCCCCTCTCTGTAGCTGACATAGTCTGATCCCATCAAGTTTTCTACGATTTTTGATCTACCTAATTGGAGTCAGTGGAATTCTCATCTCAAGTTTAAAGCGACAGGTTAAGTTGAAGGGCATACAACCTGTTTATCAGGGTCATAGCAGTAAGACACCACCAAATAAGGGTTCCATCCTGTCAGGTAGACAGTATCACAGCAGTGCGACACCTGGCCAGGTCAGTGGAATTTTCCATTTCCTTTAGAAACTGGTCAGTGGAATTTTCCTCTACATTTCCCCCTTTGATCATCGATAACAACATGATCTCTGACGAAAATAATCAAGAAACATCGTAACCAACATCAAATAGAAGAATGTCCACGAGTCGTCAGCCCACGCACTTTGCGTACGTACAGGGTCACATCCACCATGGAGAGGATCTAGAACATACGATGCAAGGCGATGAGGTCACAATAGGAAGCTGCTGCTGTTTTTGTGGAAAGGGAAAAAAAAGTACTTTTCCTGTAATTGAACATCATCATCTCACTATTCATTATCAAAATGTAACAAACTGTATTGATTGGCAAAAATAACTCATATTAAAATGTAATAAAACGTTAAATGTCATTATATAGTATATCTAAGGTTGAAAATATCCAGTAAAAACTTTTTTAATTCTTGCCAGGAAGTATTATTGATCAAGTATTTACAAACTTCATAAAGTAACTCACATCAACATTACAAATTCACAGAGATTTAAATTAAGGCATTATAAAATATGAAGTTGAAAGGATAATTGCAGCAGCTGTTTTTGTCTGGTGAAATCATTAAGAAACACATAAGCAAATTGGAGGGAGAAAATAACAAAAAAACTAACATTTTGTATCGTCATCAGGACCCTCTGTGCTATCTGTGCCCAGGTAGGGAGGGAGGGACACTGCTGTGCCCGTTCGCTGTAGCGGTTAGAAGAAAACATCAAAGAATAAGGGCATACACCCTGTTTATCAGGGTCACAGCAGTGAAACACCTGGTCAGTTGAATTTTCCATTACACTGGTGGTTTATTTAGATATGAGACGTCACAGAGTCGTGTATAAAAGACGTGAAGGAGAAGCAGCAGTTTATCGGTTTCCTCTGAAGGTGAAGGCGTCTCTTCAGTTTGACTCAAAGGTGAGTTCACACAGGTGAGGGGAGACAGGTGGGTTCACCCATTGGTTGACTGTGTTTAGTTCTATTTTCAGATAAGTCCAGTTTCAGCAGAAATCTGTTCATCATGGAAGTTTCCTGGAAGCTGGTGAAAGGAGGAATCAGGCAGCAGCTGATGCATCAAGGAGACCAGAAGGTGAAAGAATATTCAAACACTAACCAGAGGGGGAAGGTAACGAATTACAAATACTTTGTTCCTGTACTTAAGTATATTTTTCTCAGGCCCCTTGGCGTGTTTGCCGTCGAGGGGGCAACGCAAGACCCTTAGCGTCCGGAGGTTGTTTGGGCTGCCTTGCTCGACCGGGGTCAAGCAGGCAACATCAGCATCTGGGTTTCAGAATTTGTCTGGTGAAACACACAAAAGGGTTGGTGTCTCTGTCTGGAGCCTCTGAGTTGGATCTGAATGTCCCTGAGTGCAGATACTACAATGTCCTGTTGGTCCTTTATCTATAACCTGACCTGGGTTCTGCTCAGAGAGAGAAGAGGGATATGTGGAACCAGACAGGCTCTATTCTCCTGTACAGATAGAATATACACTATACATAATATATAGTTACATTTGTTGGAATGTGGAATTATGTCAAAAATTCCTCAACACTGATAATGAGTGAGTGAAAACTAGATGTCACTGAACACGAATTAATAGAAAATAACTTAAAGGGGACATATTATGAAAATTCCACTTTTGTAGTGCTTCTACACGTTAATTTGGGTATCTGGCATGTCTACCAACCCGAAAACTCTGGAAAAAACAACTCCCAAGATTTATTTGTTATGGTTCCTCTAAGTCAGAAACGTCAAGGCTTGAGTGACTGCAAATGAGCTTCCGTATCCTTCTCTCGTCACAAGCCGAATGGGAGTCTCTCTTGTGTAGCTTTGGGGACAAACTCTCTGGATCTTTATCTTGATAAGGCCCACCTCTTTTGACTGTGGCCACACCCCCATGACTCAAGAGGACAAAGTCTTGAAAACATCTGTTCTGTTCCAGCTGTTTCAAGTCGTCCTGCTCCTCCTCTTGGCTCCAGCGTTGATCATCTGCCATGTCGCCCAATATCCGACTGACTGTAGCCAGATCAATGAAATCGGAGATCACCACCAGAGCGGCCCCTACTCAATCTACCTTGCAGGAGAGAACCTCAGAGTCAAAGTACGTTCACTTGTGTTTTTATTAATGGACAGAAACATGTTCACCTCTCTTACGTAGAATCATTAAATCAACATGTCACCGATATTGATCAACAGCACCAGCTGCAGCCACATGAGGGGATTGCTGTTTAGAATTCGTCATGTTTCACAGTTTCCTGCTGAATATTGGAGATAAACTCTGGTTTTTAATAACTTCAGAATCTTATGAACTGATCGCAGTTCAGCTTCACTCTTCAACTGCTGCTGATTGTGACAGTTTGTGACTCTCAGTCAGTTCTTCTCACAGGAGACGGAACCCACTCACAAGAGTTACAGATAACAGACGCTCAGGGAGAGAAGGAGGAAACTTTCTCTTGTTCACACTCACACATCAGACTCACTTTCATCAAGCTGCTGCTTTTAGGAGGAAACATTTGAATGAAGTAGATTCGATTCTTGCCATGATCACCAGTATCTGATGAATCTCTGGGCTTCAATTGGTCAGTGTCACCTAACGTGTTGAAAGTGAAAAAGACTTGAGTGAAACATTTGAACTGATCACATGTATTGATGGGTTGCAGGTGTACTGTCAGATGAGTCCAGACCAACCAGCCTGGACAGTGAGTATTTTTACTGACTTTCAATAAGCGTAAAATCAGTCAGACTCATATTCAACTGCTTACCTGCTCAGGTGATTCAGACCAGGATGGATGGAACCGTTAACTTCTACAGGCCCTGGATTCAGTACAAGGTCGGCTTTGGTTCGGTGACAGGAGAACACTGGCTCGGTGAGAAGTGAAACCACAGGAACAGCTGAGAAACGTACTGTTAATACACAACCCCCTTCAACTGAGTATGTGTGTGTTTGTGTGTGTGTGTGTGTCTCACAGGTCTGGACAACCTACATTATCTGACCTCAGGACCCACGAAATTTGAGTTACAGGTGGACATTGAGGACTTTGAGGGACATAAAGCGTCCGCGCATTACGGGTTGTTCTCCGTCGACTCTGAGTGTAACGGATACACTTTGACTGTGTCTGGATTCACAGATAAAGGAGCAGGTAAGTGTGTGTGTGGGGGGGGGGGGGGGGTGACATTTATCATTAATCTTCTTTCATTCTTGAAAATAAAAATGTTTCAGTTTTTGGTCTTTTGTTGAGTCAAAAGAAAACTATTTAGAATCTTTTCCATGGACACTCTCCTCCTGAGAAACGGCATTGAACCGTCAAACAGAAACAGATAGAGACAGACAGAGACGGATAGAGACAGATAGAGACAGACAGAGACAGATAGAAACCGACAGAGACAGATACAGACATATAGAGACAGACAGAGACAGACAGACAGAGAGAGACAGATAGAGAAAGATAGCGACAGATAGAGACAGACAGAGACAGATAGAGAGACAGACAGAGACAGAGACAGAGATAGATAGAGACAGACAGAGACAGACAGAGACATGTTTCCTTCAGACAAATCCCTCGTTGATTACAGATATTTTCAGTCTATAACACTGTGTCTTCTCTATGACTTCTCTGTGTCTTCTCTGTGTCTATGTAGGAGACTCCATGATGACCCACAATGGCATGAAATTCTCCACCTTTGACAGAGACCAGGACCGGCTTTCTGAGAACTGTGCCTCAAAACACATGGGAGGTTTCTGGTACAACTATTGTCACCATGCAAACCCTAATGGGATTTATCGCTGGGGGCAGGAAAAAACTCCCTGGGCTGTTGGAGTTATTTGGTACACTTGGAAAAACACCAATGACTACTCTCTGAAGTCCATCGTCATGAAGATCCGTCCTGTGCAGCCTTAGTAACTTTCCAGAAGCAGCAGCAGACCACATGTTGATCAGTCTTAACATTTGTCGCCTTCATCAGTCAAAGTCAAATGAAATCTCACGTTGGAACCCTGATGTCAATCATCGACTGCTGCATGTCCAAAATAAAGTAATGCAAAAAATGTGACCTGATGTCTTTGTCTCGTGTGTCTTTTCATTCGTTTCATGTGTCAACATATGTCTCATTCATGTGTCTTCATTTGTCTCATGTGTCTTCATGTGTCTCATGTGTTTTCATGTGTCTTCATGTGTCTCATGTGTCTTCATGTGTATCATGTGTCTCGAGTGTCTCGAGTGTCTCATGTGTCTTCATGTGTCTCATATGTCTCCTTTGTCTTATGTGTCTCATATGTTTTCATGTGTCTCATGTGTCTATATGTGTCTTCATGTGTCTTCATTTGTCTCATGTGTCTTCATGTGTCTCATGTGTTTTCATGTGTCTTCATGTGTCTCATGTGTCTTCATGTGTATCATGTGTCTCGAGTGTCTCATGTGTCTTCATGTGTCTCATGTGTCTCATATGTCTCCTTTGTCTTATGTGTCTCATATGTTTTCATGTGTCTCATGTGTCTATATGTGTCTTCATGTGTCTCATGTGTTTTCATGTGTCTCATGTGTTTTCATGTGTCTTCATGTGTATCATGTGTCTCGAGTTTCTTCATGTGTCTCATGTGTCTTCATTTGTCTTATTGTGTCTCATATGTTTTCATGTGTCTCATGTTTCGTATGTGTCTCCATGTGTCTCATGTGTCTTCATGTGTCTCATGTGTCTCCTGGTCTTCATGTGTCTTATTGTGTCTCATATGTCTCCATGTGGCTCCATGTGTCTTCATGTGTCTCATGTGTCTTCATGTGTCTTCATGTGTCTCCTGGTCTTCATGTGTCTTATTGTGTCTCATATGTCTTCATGTGTCTACATGTGTCTTCATGTGTCTCATGTGTTTTCAGGTGTCTTCATGTTTCTCCTGGTCTTCATGTGTCTTATTGTGTCTCATATGTCTTCATGTGTCTACATGTGTCTTCATGTGTCTCATGTGTTTTCAGGTGTCTTCATGTGTCGTCATGTGTCATGTGTTTTGATGTGTCTTCATGTGTATCATGTGTCTCGAGTGTCTTCATGTGTCTCATGTGTCTTCATGTGTCTTAATGTGTCTCATATGCTTTCATGTGTCTCATGTGTCGTATGTGTCTCCATGTGGCTCCATGTGTCTTCATGTGTCTCATTTGGCGTATGTGGCTCCATGTGTCTCATGTGTCTTCATATGTTTTCATGTGTCTCATGTGTCCCATGTGTCTTCATGTGTCTCATGTGTTTTCAGGTGTCTTCATGTGTCTTCATGTGTCATGTGTTTTGATGTGTCTTCATGTGTATCATGTGTCTCGAGTGTCTTCATGTGTCTTCATGTTTCTTAATGTGTCTCATATGTTTTCATGTGTCTCATGTGTCGTATGTGTCTCCATGTGGCTCCATGTGTCTTCATGTGTCTCATGTGTCTTATTGTGTCTCATATGTTTTCATGTGTCTCATTTGTCGTATGTGGCTCCATGTGTCTCATGTGTCTTCATATGTTTTCATGTGTCTCATGTGTCCCAGGTGTCCCATGTATCTCATGTGTCCCATGTCTCTTCATGTTTCTTCATGTGTGGCATGTGTCTTCATGTGTCCCATGTGGCTCATGTGTGCAGGCCCGGCCCTAGCACATTTGGCGCTCTAGGCAAGCTTCACTCCTGGCGCCCCCCCCCACGAAAACTTATTATAAAATGATTTATTTCTACGTCGAAGTTGCTTGGACACACACACTCTAACCATAAGCCTCAATGTGCTAGCATGTTCTGACAACACCAAGGAGGTCCGTACCTCAATTTTTGCCTCATTTTACCCTAATGTTAGATTAATTTTTTTAATGTCAAAGTATTGGTTGGAGATATATGTTATGGGTCCCAAAATTATTACCACAGCAAATAAGTATATCTGTAGAATACAGCATGAATGCAGCAGCAGTAACGACACGGAGCATTCAGTTCAACATCCAGACTGCATCTTATTCAAATTAAACACAATTTCAAGTACAAGCATTTCTTTGAGTGTAACTGCATTTTAAAGTGCATACAACATACATTCAAATATTATGGTGTCTCTTTCCTCCAAACATCTCAATATACATTATCACTCATAAAGAAATATAAGCATTTACAATATTGACCATAACATTTTATACGGAAAATGTTAACCCCATATCTCACAACGTGTAAAGAAAGCAACAATATTTCTAAACTTTGTCACATTCACTTTTTCCCTTGAAATATATTAGAGATAATATCAATATTAAATGTTAAATTTAAACCCAAATATTGCTGTAAATCTGGTTAAAAGGACTGGTAAAAGGAACAGACCACTTTTTAAAGCATTTCAAGACAAATATTTAGTGAAAATACGTTTATATTTCCCGCACTTTACTATCGTTTTTGGCGAAGGTACAAAAATATGTCAATCTGTTGAGTACTCAGTACATTTCATAGACTTTGGTTATTGATTGACCAAAGTTGCCAAGTGACTGACTGTCAGATTTATGTTGAGGTCCCTAAAAACAAGAATAAAAAACATATTCCTTCCTCTTTACCTCCTACAGGTGGATATAGTATTGCAAGAGTTTATTCTATGAAATATCGTTGCCAGTTAACATATTGCAAACTCATTCACTCCAGATGAACAGTTTGTAACTAGGCAGTAACTCTAATGAAGGTTTCTTAACTAAGTTTCCATACTTGCTTTCTATAGTTGCAGATCAGCAGTACATATATGTAGTATGAAGGAAACTCTGGTTACATAAAATGATGCACACGGACAGGGGGCCATCGTTCCCCACCTGTTTCATTCACCACCACTGCATTGTCCCAGCGAGTGAGCGCAGGGGGAGCAGCTTTATTAAATTCCCAGTTTAAAGGTGTTTATGCTGCCGTTTCACCACTGGAGGAGGATTTCCCCAGTTTCACACACATACAAATACAGCATGAGCCATTCACCCAGGCGGGGAAACAAATTAAGCAGATGAGGATTCTGGTTACCAACCCAGCTGTGGGTGTTGCTCAGACTGTGGTTTGGCTGCATTGCGACAGTGAGGTGGAGAACTGGTAACCACCAAAACAAAAGGCTGGTCTGGGAATCAACCCCTCTCTCACTGTTGGTGCTTTTCTCACCCCCTTCCTCCATGGGGCCATCATTTATTTTCCTCATTCGCAGCCTCACTGTCATCCCATTTACACTGATGCATTTCCTTTAACTCGCTGCTGACAGTAAATACCCTTTCAGAGATCACACTCATTATTTCTGATGATGATCATGGTAATTAATAATAGAAGATACATAGTCAACCCACAGACAACCCCTGAGCTGCCTCTGCTACATCCTCACCTCCACTGCCTCCTGTTCTCAGCAGTAACAGGTGCGTCACCGTTACTTTGCCCTCTAGCGCCCCCCTATGGTCACACTAAAAATGGACGAAAGGTCCACAGCTTGATTATGTTGCCATCTGGAGGTGAAGGAGCCACACGTCTCGCGCCTTCTCAGGAACAATGTTAAATCCTCAGGTTTGGTGGGCTCCATGAGACTAAGTGTAAGATCAGTTATAAATGTAATTAAAAGTGCTCTTGATGTTACAATAGTAAAATAGCAGTGCTCTAATTCACCTTGGATCTGTCTCCCATTGCACTTAAGACGGTTAAAGAGCTACTTGACTGGCATTTGATTAATTTCATTTATTACAGTTTTCATTTTCAACTGTTCCGATATGTTATGTCTCCATTTAGTAGTTTGTGATGTTTGATTCAGAAGCTGCTGTGTGAAAACAGATGAACTTACTTTCAATCATATTCATCAGCATCTTAATGCGTGTGATGGTGATGAAGATGCAGACGATTTTGTATTTGCACGGTGTCACACAAATAGTTCTTACTTTACATATGACACACTAGAAGGCGCTGTGGCGGAGCGAGGTAACGTTGATCGACAATAAATTCTTCCTGGATAGTGTCATTTAAAATATGCATGTTGTTCTCAGCCAGATTGTAAAACTCCAGTGACCATCAGGGGAGATCAACACTTCCAGATTCTAAGACATTTAACATCACGTGTTGCACGTTTTTGTTAAAAGAGCAAACTTCTCACGCAGGAAAAAAGGAACTCCTCAACTCTGAAGAGAAAATTATAAGCCCATAACTTTGGCAAAAAGCACAAACGATTATTGTTTATATGCTAATGTTGTGAATCTCTCTCACTTTTTCATGAGCTTGGACAGATTGTTTTTCAAAAGCAGCCCTCACTCTGTTGAGTAGTTTGATTCTTCCTGGCTGGTCACAGTGTCCTGAGTTGATTTTTCATACATTTATTTGTTCCAGGATGTTACAGCCACAATGAGGCGGACAACAGAGCTGCTCAAAACATCCCGGAGTGGCCTCATAGATCTTTTGTATTTGATTTTATTTGAAAAAATGCTACTCATTACTTCCAGACGTAGATAGAGCTGAAGGTCAGCAAAAGTACCTGTGGGGGTTCAGTCTCAGGTTTGGTCCTTTAAAGGGCTGTCAGCTCCAACATGTATGTCCTCAGAGCTGCTGTATGTGTTTATGTGTTTGTGCGTGTGTGTTTTATTACGTAAGAAAGAAAAGAAAACAAAGAGTCAGACAGAGAACGACCAGGTGGAGTGAGCCTCTAGAAAACAAGCGCAGACAGGGCTGTGATGAGAGGGGATTACATAATCTGTAATTAGCGGTTAGCATGTAAATCTGCCCGTGCTGCAGACTGACGCTGATGTGAAACCACACTTCTACTCCATTAACTGCGGTGGCTTCATGCTGCCACTCAGGACCGCACGCTGATGATACAGACAATTAGCTCTGTGGTCTGGAACAAGATGGACGTCCTCTAATGACGCATAACTTTTGTCGTTTGTGGTAGACTGAGGAAATTCTTGCAATTACATGTTTGGCTGCTTTTTTCAACTCTGCTGCCGAGTAAACAAACTGTACGATAAGAAATAATCGGTGTTTGAATCTGACGGAACGATCTCACCTCAAAGTGAGATCAGTTCCCAAAGTGTTCTGGAGCTGGTGATCTCACCACAGCAGTAAATCCGAGTGTGTATTCAGCGACAATAAGTTACACAGATGGCACGGCTGCAAATGTCTGGCCATCACAACAAGGATGATGTCATCCAGAGAAAATGAATAAATAAAGCCATAGTAAAGCACAAGTTTGTGTCCATCCAAAGCCTCCATCCCACATGTGATGACTCTCACATATATTCAAAAGAAAATCCTCAAAGAAAATTAAAGAGTTCACTGTCTCGGACACTTAAATGTGGCTGAAACAATTTATTATTCAGTCCGAAGAATATGCATCTGCAAATCTTTAATGGTTCCTCTCACAAAACAAGACATGGTCTGAGGCTGGAGAAGGTTGTGTTGCACATTCTCTCTGGTTTAGGATTTTTCTTTTACAGACCGAGGAATTGATCAACAAATATTTGCAGCACTAGCTGTTTTTCTTACAGACGTTGTTTTGACTCTGGTCGGTTCTGACACGAACTCGAGCACAGGGCCTTTTTCTTTCCTGGGTATCGCTCACTTTACCAACGCTCTATTGCGCCCACAGACACTGCAGTGATATCCTGAGGCTCCTTACAAATTTGTTGTCGTGCTTCAGAATCATTGCTTGAGTGTTTCTGGCTCCTAACAATGTGCTACAGGAAATAAAGCCAGTTTGTTTAAATGGGCCTTATGGTGCTAATAAGTGTTGTTAATTTCCTTAGCTGGATCGTCAGTCAAATCGAACGGGGGCTGTGGCTCAGGGGGAAGAGCGGATCGTCCATTCATCCTCCATCCCCATCCAGTCTCAGCCAGCAGCAGCACAGATGTCTTCAGCACTTACAACAGCCTCAGCGAGGACTAGCACAACCAGACATGTACAACCAGCAACCCTCTTACAGCTGTTACTGCTCCACCAAATACACCTGACTGGCCCTCAGTCCTTACAGACTCCATGAGGACAGAGTTTGTGTGCAGGGGGCCATTTTCTGCTCAGGGGTCAGGAAGCAGGGTCCCTATTTTGCTTAGAGCCCCAGAGTTATCAAGGGCGACTCTGGTTTGACACCATTCTAACTGGTTGGTTCTGGATCTCAAGGCAGTGCCATGAAGCTTCTCTCCACGTTCTGCTGTGCATACTGCACTTGATGGAAACCAATTCATTGTTTTCTTTTGCACTGCATGGGGCCCCAACAAGATATTTATAAAGAGAGGTGACATGTATTTTTTACTTTAGCTTTAATCCTCAGGAGAAGCACACAGAACATAGAACTGTACATTAATCCCTAGATGATGCAACACGGCTGAAAGCTCATGAAAAGTGAGTATATGGACTCAAAGTGGAGAGGGTTCTATCAAGTTCATTTCTGAAGTACTCAACATAATGATACACATACCTACTAATTGCAACAAAATGTGTGTTGTTAATTGCCCCAGAAAGTGTATAGCCGAATTTGGTGTGACATTGTTTCACCTTATCGGACTGCCAGAGATGCTCACTGGTTTTACATATGCTGATCTCCGTCATGGCAACAACATTCTTAGAATCGCTTTGACTTTAGCAATTTGTCTTCAAAGTAAAAGCATAATGCCTTATGTCTGAAGATTGTGTCGGTTTCTAAAAAGACCTCTGAAAGAACCAAAATGATCTCTGCAGGTGAACCTGGAGTACAGACTGTCAGTGGCTTCCAATCCAGGTCACATCACGGGCTGATATTTGTTGCCTGGCAGTGATACATCACAGGAAAATACATAAATTTAAGTTTTCAAAATCAAATCTAAATCAATTAAAGTCAAAAAACTAACTCCAGGATGTTGAAATTGAAAGTGAAGCCTGAGCTCCAGGGTCATAGACTTCAGGAGAGTCAGAAGTCAGATGAGGACATAAATATCATATCTGACTGACAAAATACATTTATTCAGTGAACATTTTCAACAAAACACACTCATGTCTTTATCTGTATTCCTCGGTTTCTCAACTTATCCATAGAGTTCTTTACAATTTTATCTGTAAATCAAATTTCTGAGCAGTAATGCAAAGCGGCCCTGCAATGGCCTCCCACCTCCCCACCACCTCATCCAAACCCTCCTTTGTTGTTAGAGAAGTGGAGCTGAACACAAACTCTTCCAAGATATTGCTCTGATCTCTATTAAAGCTCGTTTAGAGGTTTTTATCCACAATCTCCTTGTTGTTGTTGGACATGAGTCTGCTGGCTACAGCAAATTAGTGGCGGGCTGCCTGAGCACAGCAAAGAGAGATTATATGGAATACAGACATTTGTGATGAACCTCAGCACTGTGAGAAACAAGGCATGGGATACATAAATTAAATCTCATAAAAAATAAGCCAGCTACTCACCAGCCTGCTGTAAAATGTCAAACCGCCTCAGGCCAAGAAAACAAGGAGTACGAGCAACAGTTGGATGTCTTCATAAATCATGTTTGGTAACTTTATTGTGTTGGCAGATTCAGGAACCACTATCAAGCATTTTAAAAGACTATGACATAATCGGTTAATATTAACACAACCACATGTTCAAAAGTCTGATAGACAACAAGACGCAACCGTGAACACCAGTGCAGAGGAGAAGGAAATAACAGTTAATCCTTATCATACATTACTATGAAAGACTTCAACATAAACTTGTGGAGAGTTCTCCAAATAGACCTTGCTGTTCTATGTAACATTCAATATAAATATGTGAGGTTCTAATAGTAAACAGCACTGTGCATTTTTCAAGTAGGAGTTAAACATCTACCATTAACTGATTGAAGCAGGAAAGTAGAGCAGCCACCACACGACAAATACTGATCTATTTTTACTTGGGTTTATGAGGACGTTGCTTTAACATGATCCTTTTAACAATTATTTAGTTTGCCGTTGTAGCTCAACATTCTGGTTATTTCTACATATGAAATGATCACATAACAAAACAGTTGGCTTTACAAAAACAAAAACAAAAAAAAAGATCCTGGTTCCAATATTATACAGACATTTGTTGTTATGATTGTTATGATTCAATTATCCAGTCTATTCAGCACACACTAGCCAACAGGCCGGATGGGTTTTTTTCTTATATTGCTGTGAGCTCATTTCAGATTCTTTTGTGCAGATTTATATTTCCACTATGATGAAAATCAAGATAAGAGGAAACATTTGATCTTATAATATTAAAGGATTTTGTTAAAGTAGTGATCCACCAAGCAGGTACGTTTCTGTCTCTGTGCCAGTTGTAAGAAGCAATGTGATCATGCTTTGTGGCACTTTGCAGTTTAAACAACATACATGGAATTCCTTCATCGGACAGAATGAGAAAGCAAATGTAAGACCCTCCTAACATTCTGTAACATACAACAACTGTAACATACAACAACTGTAACATACAACAACTGCAATGCTTCATTGTTCAGCAGTCGCTCACAATAAAAAAAGAACAGTAAACAGGTTCACCTTAGGGAGCTACAAGGGGCTGCTTATCAGGGTCACACCTGCAGGACACACCAAACCAAACTTCCATCAATCCCCCTGTAAGGCAAAACCTAGGGGGTAAAAAGCACTTCACAATACAGCAGGGGGCCCCTCTCCATCAGCACCCCACTCCTTCTTTTATGGTTGGAATTCAGAATAAGACATTGTCATATTTCAAACACATAAATAGGTTAATAAATACACTGAATCACAAGTAAACACAATGGAAAGAAACAAAGGAATTTAAGACGAGGATGCGGGTATAAGTGCAAAAACAATGGAATGATCGTAACATTGAAATATGGCCTTGTTTATCACCACAAAGACAGAACGAAACATTTCACACGACAAAACTGTCTTAACATTTTGGAACAAAAAGAATGTTGGCAGAAAATGTTGATGAACTCTGTACTACATCATTTGCGTTAGTGTGTGTGTGTGTGTGTGTTTTTGACAATTTTAAGGTTAAAACGTTTTTGGTTCATTCTTTAACCAAGTGGCACTGACCACAAATAAGGCAATAAGATAATAAGGCAATTTTCACAAATTTGACTGTAGTGACTGCAGATTGTGTGGTGACGCCACTAAAACCCTCTTCAGATGGTTTCTAAGGTGACTGAAGGACGAGGGTTCGGGCTCATATCAGCCTCAAACTGATCTGGGGCTTGTTAACTGGAATTCCGGGATTTTTCCAATTGAGGGGAATAAAAACATGTCATCTATCTTTATTTAGAATCTATGATCATGATTATCTGCTGACTGTCTCACACCTCATTCATACCCTGCCTTTATTTTGATAATCAACAGAATGCGTAACAATAAGTGAGTTAGTACCAATGATTAGACGCTGTTATTTTAAAGAACAGCACAACAGGATGACAACACATCACTGGATAGTCTGGGCATCGACTGTATTTCAAAAATGGACGACATGACTGCTCTGAAGAAGTGAAGCCGAAGCATCTCAATTCCCCCCCAGTGGACATGGACCAAACTTAAAGGTCAAAGTACAAGTCCAATAAAGTTTTCTCAAAAATGGATTCTGTCTTTTGAAGTGGTTCTTATAACACTGACTGATGTTTCTGACGAGTTTGGTTTATAATCGTTATTTGATGATTAATAACTAGGTGATATGTCATGATTAACAATTGAAACTGACTCGTGATTAGTCGAGCATGGACATTGACAGGACCCCACTACCATTGCTCATATCTATATATTATATATTTAACATTATATACATATTATATTTTTGGCTTCACTTCATCGTCCATCTTTATAGACAGCCTATGTATCAGAGTATAACAGTTTTGTGAGCTGTGGCCCTCAGAGGCACCAAATTTCAACCCAGTCAAACACCAATAGTAGATTCTGGACCAGTATGTTTGACAGCTCCCTCCACCACCGTCATCAACCAAATGAGGAGATATCTTTGGGAAGAATGTAACTCTTCCTTCCAGTAGAGTTCAGAGACTCACCGAAGCTGTTCTGGTGGCACATGGCGACCCAACGTCTTTCCAAAACAATTTATGTTGGTTTTTCTTCATTGCACAAGAGATTATGTATGTAATTTACCAACGCTTAAAAGGCCTGTGGTTAACCAGCCTGCCAGCCCACTGTTTTTACATTAGCCTACAAAAAAGTTATTGACTGGAGCTCTGCCAACAGCGAACGTCCTTCGTATACCTGCTTTTGTGAGGCTCGGCTCGGCTCTCTTATTATTTAGACATTAACTGCACCGTGGAACTTATTAAAAGAACCTACCTGGAAAGCCAGTAAAATGCTTCATTACAACTCACATGTACTTTTCATACATTCAGATAGTTGCAGGTTTTAAATCACTGCGAGAGACCTATGCTCCCCTCACGAGGAAGTATATTGTCTCAGAGTCACGATTGGGTTTATACAGAGCCAGCAGGACACTGACGAATGAAACTGTCGTCAACAGCTAAATCTTGGGGCGATAAATCCTGCTTCACTAGATGACAGAAAGAGGTGCGAGGACCTGTTCCCAGAGCCTTTGGGAAGGGATGAGGACAGAGTGTAAAAACCATCTGCAGTGAGTTTAGTCAAAGCTGGACGTTGACAACGGACAGTGCTTTGCCACATGTTTGGATGGCACGTCAGACACATTCGATCAAACACAAACCAGGTGCTCGTGTGTAATTAATGCTTCCTCAAACATGTGTCTTTGTATACAGGACAATGTGCTCAGGAGACTCATGGCCGTACATCAATACATAATTAGAGACAGGACAGACTGACCTCAGAAGATTAAAGTGGGGACAGAGGATATTCAGTCTGAGCAGAAATATTCACTCACACTGTGATCACAGAATGTTAGCAGGACAGGAGCATCCTCGATGTCACACTGCTTTACAGCATCTCATCTGAGCTGAATGACGAGTCAGTATGATGAAAAATAAAAGCTGGGTTTGCAGGTGCTCCTGTGGGTCGTCGTCTCATGCTAGCAGCTTCTCAGGGTTTTTAGAGAGGGTCTGCAGCAGCCTCCTCTGGAAGTCCTCCTCAGGTATTTCAGGAACCAGGAACTCCAGCAGAAGGTCAAATATACAGTAGACCAGGTGTCTAAGAGAACAGGAGCGGCACATTACTCTTTTCATCTGAATTAGACCTGGTCAGGATATACTCTGATAAAGTGGCTGATGTAAATTGAAAAACAAATGATTCAGGATCTTATTTGAGTTTGTGTTACAGTCGTTCTGTATGTTGCTTAGCCTCTAGGTGATAAACACAACCGAACTGTACTATGTGCATCCTGAGTTGATACATTTACTATCAGGAGGCGTTTACTTACAATAATATATACACATCCAGGTATTTAAAACTCAAAAAAGCACCAAACAACAGCTACCAATATATATAGTCTAATCAGGACAAAATAAAGTCTATATGTTTGACCTTCAGGGTGTAAATCAAACTAGAAGCCTTGACCCACCATTGCAGATTTAGTCTACGTACATTTCCTTCCAGACTCATGAGGTTTATACTTAAGACTTTAAAGGACTTTAGCATATTTAGCGTAGGAGTTATTGAGTTAGACAAACTCAGACACTCTGTGAAAGTTGACTTTACTGCAACATAATTTGTCCCACAGTCCTTGAGATGTCCCTACTCTTATCCTGATGTTCGACACCAGAAGTAACAAAGTCACCTGAATGTGATAAAGAAAAGACATATTCTGTATCCGTCTATGTGTATTCAATGTGCTCCCTGTGCATGTTAGAACTACATGGAGGTCAAGAGGCGCTCGCACAGAACTGAGACAAAACGCTGACTACTGACATTTTCCATGATTACAAAGGACATCATTATTAACTGAAACAAGTTGGAAACCAGTGGCTATCCAGCGACCTTCACAATTCAACAATTTTTCTAAAATCTAAACATTGGAAAAGTGAAGGCTTCTCGTCCCTTGGTTAGCATCATGATCGGCGGAAACAACGTATGGTTTGTTTCCATCTGTGAACCATTTCAGACCCTTAAACTGTTGTTTAGTGAAGAGATAGAGACTGAACAACAGCTCAGTCAACAGCCTGTTGTTTAGTGGACCAACGAGTCTTCGCCGTATGATGCCGAGTGTGTTTCTGTCTCTGGAGTGAGCTCACACTCTCCCAGGCCGCTTAATTAGATGCATCTGCTTGGTAATGCAAGCCAGCTCCTCCATCATCAAACAATGTGGCTGCATCTGAGTGCACAGAGCACGCAGCCACATGCAAGAGGATCATACAGCACAGTTTTGACATCAGAGGAGACATGACCTGTGAGGTGGGCTAATGCTGTGGTGTGTCATTATTGTTACTAGAGGTGGTCTCTCCAACAGAATCAAACTTCTCTCAGATTGGAGCAGAGAGGCCAGAGGAACATGGTGTGTTGCAACGGCGGAGATGTTCTTACTGACATGCCGTACATTATTTACTAAAATAACAATTTAAATATCCCATACATGCTCTAGAATGATTATCATGAAATGAAAACTGCACAAATTTGCCTCTAGAGAGTCAGGATTTTGATGATGAGATATTCACAATGTCGAATCAGAGTTTGCAGCCATGCTAGTAGCTCTGCTTTTTCAGTTTCTGATGCATTTGTGACATCAAACACACACAGAGGGGGAAAAAAATGAACAGCACCATCAACACTTCTCACCATCAACCATCACCATCTAGGCTACGTTTCAAAAAGGGAGGGATGATCACAATTATACAGTATATTCACCTGTTAATGTAGGGGTCTTGAAGAGAGTCCAGTGCCATCTGCCAGCTCAGTTTGCACTTGTCTTGTCCCAGCATGTCTGAGACCAGATCTGTAAAAACACAATAATATGGAGGATTATCTAAAGTTATGTAACTGGCTGTGTGTGTGTTTGCATATGTTTGTAAGTGTGTGTGCGTGTGTGTGAACAGCATACAGTACAACACAGCCCAACCCATGCTGGACATTGGAGGCCTGCCCTGATATGTGTTGGTGGTTGTGGCTTGATTTGATATAAATGTAAAGAGAGAGAGAAACAGAGGGTATGACATGGAACAGGTCCACAGCCAGTTTTAAGCTATGGACATTAAGGTGCCATACACTGGAACCATTGCTCTGAGGATAATATTTTACATATATATGACAATGTATGTTGTATGTAACCTCTGATAGGGATACTTTTATCAGGGTTTATTTGAGATTGTATTTATTGTTGTATGTAATGGAGTTGTTTAGTTTAAAAGGACGACATATTTTGTGCTGCAAATTTGGTTAGCTATCAGCCTGTATATAATGCAAATTGTACAAGTGAAATCACAGCACAGTTTGTCTTTGATTGGCCACGTCACTATTTCCTGTACTTGCTATTGACCTCATCTTGTCAGTGCTTGTCTGTGTGTCAATGTACCTGGTAAGAGTCTCATCAGACAGTGTAGGGCTTGTTGTCTGGTGCTCTCCTTCTCCTGCTGGCTGCGTTCCAGTTGAAAGGTCGTAGGCAGAGCTCCACCAGGCCATACAGCCTCCTGTATAACCTGCAGGTAGAACACCCAGAACTCTGTGGATGTCAAGTTGGCTACGCTCACATCTAGCCACCTGAAATTCACAAACACAGTGATACCAAGTTAGAACCAACGTTTAGATCAAGGTAGACTATATTCTTTCTGTTACTCAAGTTTGGAGACCTTTGTTTTTTGACATCATCCGAATATGTGGGGATTTGGAATCTGGGTGGGCTGGAACACTTCTGTCTGCAAATAAGTGTGTCTAGTGTCTCGTGACCTCGGCAACAGCTGATTAACCTGCTGACTTTAAGGTCCCACAAGACAGTCTGCAAGTTCAGTGAGCTGTGACCTTTTCATCACGCCTAACCTGACAAGTACTGACTGATCTTGTCCTCAGACCAGACAATCCTTTCAGAGGTAACCCGTGCCTCACTGCATTCCCACACGGATTTGAAAGGCAGGGCTCAGCAGTGGAGTGCAGCCTATAGCACAGTCTGGAAGCAATCTCAAACTGAGTCCATTCCCCGTAGATATTCCACATGACTGTTGGATTTAGGGTTGTGTGATGAGTAAATTAAACCCTTGGGTTCTGACTGATCTGACCTTTCCCCAAACCAAAATTTACCATAGGAGGAGTGGATACCCAGCCAAAGCTAAAAATAACATCAGTTTAGCTCAAGCATTGTATGGGTCAAGCCTGTGAAGGTGACAATTGGCAGTTGTCTTAAAGACGACACAGCTACTATGTACATGCAGAATAAGTTCAATTCCATCAAGTTCAATTCCATCAAGGTCTTAGCATCATTTCAGATCCTGTGAGAGTCCAAGACTTGCAGACACCCTGGAATGTTTAATACCATGCAGATGCTGTGATGCAACATTGTTTAAAACTTCAGAAAACCAAGGAACTCCCCCAGGATTTAATGTTCTGCTAAATGTTTGCTCACTTCATGTGGGCCCTAATAAAGTTATTTCATTAGCTTGTTCTGGCCATTCACCAATTTGCTGAGCTGCTCTCAGAGAAGCTTTGGATGATAAAGTTGTGCCAGCTGCCATTTCTGGCTTCAACGTTTGAGCTTATTTTCATGGTATTTTATATAAGTGCGAGAGAAGCCAAATTATAGATTGGCTCCTCTATATTGGTGTGAAAAAACACCATTACTAAAAGTGATTTTGATTATTCAAGTTTCAAGATTTAGTCAAGATCCCATAAAAATCATTTCTCAATAAAAAAAAAAAATGCCACAACTTCTGATTAGTGGAATTTGAGTGGATTTGCTGTTTTTCTTGCTATGTGACAGCAAACAAAATGAGTTTGCGACCATACTGGTTTATATGAAGATGTCACAACCTTCACTTCAGGGAACAGTTGTTTTTTAAAGCAGACATCAGCAAGTTGTTGATGTGAAGGGCCTGTTTCACAAAGGTACAGGACTAAAATAAAGAAATACAGACTGGACATTAGATTCTGTAAAGTTTAGGACAAAGTTCAAGACACAACACATGCAACATGCTCACTGACCATTTTATTAGAAACACCACACTGACACTGGGTAGTTCCTCTTGTGGCCTCAGTTCTTCATGTCATTGATTCCACAAGATGTTGGAAACTTTCCTCACTGCCTCACATCATCTCTGCAGATTTGCTAGCTGCACAGTTATGCTGCCAAACTGCTGTTCTACCACATCTGGTGGCTGAGGAGGTCACTGAGGTTCACTGAACTCACTGTCCTGTTCACAACACCTTTTGGAGACTTTTACTTTGTTACATTGTGTTCTATCCTGCAGGAAGTAACCCTTAGAAGATGGTTAACTGAGGCTGTAAAGAGATGAACAAGGTCAGTCACAATCATCAGACTGTGACATTCAAACCATGATTGACTGATATTAAGGCCAAAAGTGAGTCAAGAAAACATTCCTGACACCATCACACCGCCAGCTGCCTGGACTGTTGACACAAGGCAGGTTGGCTCCATGGTTTTATCTGTTCTTTGCTGACAGGAGTGGAACCTGACCTGGTCTCTGATGTAGTAGAACATCCACCTCAAGGCTGGACGGGTTGTTCATTCAGAGAAACAAGTCGGTTTACCACAGTGGTAAGAGTGGTTATCAGTTCCTGCAGCCTGTCAGTTCCAACCAGTTGAACCATTATCATCTAACCTCTTTCATCTGCTCCAGAGAAAATTCTACACTCTGTAATGGGACATTTTTGCCATTTCAGCAGTGTGTGTTTATTCAGTCAAAACTGTAAATACATCATTTCTGTGGTATTATTGAATGATGGCAACTTGGATTTCCTTAGATTAATTCCAGTTCCTTCACTTTCGTAAACTACTTGAAAACTAATTATAATGTTGTCGCTGGGCTTCGACCTTAAGTCCAGACAGAAAACCTGAGGTAGTAATTAAGAGCTGTAGTAAACACACCATTAAAAAGTAATGGGTTTCTATATAATATTTGTTTAACCGCTGTGAAATACTTGGCTGAAGGGGGGGTCCTCAAACAAAGGTATGTGTTTAGTTTTTACAGGCTTGGGGAGCTGCAGAGAATTTGCACAATAGCTGCTGTTGACCCAAGGCAAAATGTAATTCAAAAACACGGATGGATGCTAAATTAAATCATTCATCCACATTTAGCAGTAAGTGATTATTAGGTCGCCTAAAGTTTTAGCTGATCAATGGGACATTTTTCCATGAAAATATTTTCCACCAAAATTTGCTCCATTCTGACCCTTTGGTATGATTTGTAGAGTCACTGGGATTTGAAAGAATCTGGATGTGGTAAGCAGATTTGTCGCTAATCATAATAAAAACCTGTGTATTCATTTGAAATAAACTGTCGAAATTCAAATTCATGAGAGCACAGATTGAAACTGGTCCACACATCATGTTCTGTAACACCTGAGAGGAAACAGCAAACATTTAAAAATGTGAACATGAAGCACTAAAACACTTTTTCCAGTGGTTTCAATGAAGAGACAAAACATCAGATCTGTGTAAAGCCATGAGGAGACCGTATCACAGTTATAAATGAAACACATGCGTCGTCATGTTTTCTTTGAGGTTTAAGTGGCACTCTTTCAATCACGTCATCTCGCTGAAACCTCTTCTTTTGCAACTATATCTAGGCAACAGGAACAACAACATCACTAGCTGCTTATCTCAAAAACAAACACAAAATGCCTCATATTGACGTCACAGTAATGAGTGGATGGATATAAAGCTAATGAGAGGCAATTAAGTTGATAAGTGTTATCTTGGGAGGTGAATTCAGAGGAGGCGACTCGACCGATTCTACTTCATTCACTCTGTCACATCCTGCTGTGTAGTAAACACCAATTAAGCTGTTAACTGCTGAAATTAAGCTGATGTCAAAAAACACAAAAACAGATGCCCAGACCAGGACCCACGCATCATAACTCTACCCAAATGTGCTGTATGTCTCTACTACCACTATCAAACAATATGAAAAAAATCTATAAAAAAGACCTCTCAAAATATGAGCAGCAATAGACACATGCACACCAATTGTCTAATATCAACCCAATTAATAAAACTAGTGCCTGTCTGCCTGTTCTCTTTTCCTGTGTTGATGCTCTGGAGCTACCACAGTATTAGTCCTTGTCATTAGTGAATCCTCCTGTGACAGTTCTACAATATACTGTCATGTTTTATTGTTTGTGTGCTGGCCTGTTATGTGCAGCATTTTAAAAACAGTCTATGTTGCAGAATGAAGTTAGAATATGTGTTCATCCTACCTGGTTTATCTACACTTGAGATTTTATAGTCAAAGTATTTCATAACATGAAACTGAATCTGCTCTATTACTGTTCACATTTGTGGATGATATACATTGATGTCAGTGTTTTAACAGCACATTTTTATCAATATCACTGTGTTGTAAATACACAAGTTAGCAAGTCTCCCCTATAGCCTCATTTGGTTGGGATTTATATTCCAGGTGGTTCGGTGAGATTATTTCCCCATCCCCCTCATGATTTCAGAGCAACAGCATCCGCAGCAGGTTATCAATCTACAAATGACACAATATGGTTACTAAAAAATAATATCACTTGACCCACGTCTGTTTTAACGGCATTTGAATATACCAGAAAACTGCTAGATATCTGGCTCTGTAATTGAAGCAATAATAGAGAGACACATGTAGTCATAAAATTATTAAAATCTATAATCAGCATACACATTATTAAAAAAAGTTATGCCTTCCCTTTTACAGAATTAAATCCTATCCAAATGTGGGTGGGGCTGTTAAAGGACAGTCTCACCCCCACAGACAGGCCATTTCAAGTAAAAGTCTGAGCCAGGCATTCACCAAAAGCAGCTGTGTTCAGACAGAGGAGCAGAGATACAATTAGAGGTTAGTCAATGTGATGAAGTGCTAATTGTCCCATGTTCACAGCCAACCCTCAACTCAGAGCCATCACAGTTATAGACAGACGAGACTGCTAAGATTAACACTACATCTGTTTATATACAACAATCTGATTATCATGTGCTAGACCCAGACGCTTCATAAGGGAAGAAAAACACTCACATTTATTTCCATAGGAAAAGCACTGATCGCTAAATCAGAACCACAAAATGTCACCAGAAGTGGTGGGATTTAACAAAGTAGGCTACATATACTTTGTTACTGCACTTGTATCTAAATTTCACTTAAGCAGATTTATCTTCAGGTACTTTTCACTCTTACTCCACTACATAAATATACAAATATTAGTACTTTCTACTCCCCCTCATTTTTTAAATGTACTGTACAATCTTTATTTTAAATTCTTTTAAGTAATCAATAATGAGAGGGGAACTGGTCCAATGATTCCTTGCAGGTCTGAACACCACAAATAAAACAGTAACTAATGCTGTTTTACAGCCGTCTGTCCTGCTGTCTGAGGTCAGCTCTGTCTCTCTGTGTTATGTTTGACTGTTTCCCCGTACAGTATGTGCTGGGCCTGGTTTTACTGGGACACTTTCGGTGTCTTGTTTCCCCGTGGCTGGTCAACCCAGACACGTGGCGTTATAAGAACCCTCAGCACCAATTCAATCACATGTTGCCGACACAGAGATCAACATTAATGACATCTTGGCTCCATGCATGTTACATTAATACCCAAACTGACACAAGAGCAACCCTGAGATGGTTCAAACATGCACGCACACACACACACACACACACACAGCTATTTGCTTTCAACCAATTAGAGCTGACAAATGCCAAGTAATTCTATATGAGAGATTGTGGTCTGGTTGAGTCTAACACGGTGCAGCATTATTGCTACCATGAAAACAAACAGCTCTACTGTCAATGACATCTTTAATGCAAGAGGAGAGCGTTTAACCAGAGGTCTGCTCTCTGGTGTGATGGCGCCGTACTAACGGGTGCCTGTCGTAGCAGCTCCTGGTATTACTGTCGTTTTTTTGTGTTTTTATAAGGTTTGCTGTTTGGTTTTTATATTTATTTCAATATTTTTTTATTCTATTGTATTGTATTCAAATATACAGACTGCTATGACGACTTAATTTCCCTTCGGGGGTGAATAAAGTAATCTATCTATCAATCTATCTATCTAACCGTTTTAAAGTCACACTGATACAAATGTTTGTCAACAATCTGGTATGTGAGCCTGAGAACTTTTCAAACTTCATGCAGATTTGTGTGTCCTCATTCCTGGCCCTTTTTAAGTAGGCAATAATCATAAAGAAAAGTGTTGTGCAGTAGGCGACTGTCGCTGACCCGAGGCCACCCAAGAGAAAAACATGCGGGCTCTCACGAAAGAGCACAGGGACAAAGCCAGCTCTTCTCTCTGCTAGTGATTACCCAAGCTCCTCTGCTGGGCTTGCCAGGAAAGAGACGTTTACAGTGCAGGTGACACACTATAATCCTGAGAGGAAAATCCCCTCAAGCATTGCATTTTGAGTTTCCAAAGGTACACAAGCAGCAGGGGTAGAGAGTAGGCAGTGCCAGCCTAATATGAGCTCAGGAAGAGATCTCTGAGAGAGTTCGACATGAAAGGGTTTACCTAGTGTTGGCTGGTTATTCTGCATTGGTCCATTTGAGATGAATGAATAAAGTACTGTACATGTCCAGTATTCCTGATTACAGACAGTATGAGTAAATTAAATTATTTCAACATTAGTCTGGTTTACATTTACATTTATCATAAAACTGGGATAAGCAAATGTGAATCAGTTTGTTTCCTTTTCCTTAAAGCCACTGCAGAAGTAGCGACCGTACCCAGCCAGAAAACACCTATATACCATTTGGTAACATTATAGTCTCCTCGCAAGCTTGAGTGACATCTGCTTCACATGCCTCACATACATTATGATTTATTTGCAAGGTCTATTTCCTTTGAATGCTGTTGCATATTTTTATCCATAAAGCACATCCGCTGAAAATTTTTTCTAGTATGCCGAGAAATGGTTTGACCCAATAATTACACAAATATACTTCCAGGATGTATATACCAATTTTTTAGCAAAAGGGAATTTTAAGTTTGACATTTAGTCATAACACCCTTCATTTACAAGGCCTCCATTAGTACCATGTGTCCTTAGAAACCTCTGGAAGACACTATGGAGGTTTTTCCAGGATCAGGCATATTTATTCAAAGTTGTAAGATAAAGACCAGTTACATTCACAAGTGCTCAAGGGTTTAAATCAACTGATTAAATTAACAACTGTTGGGCTCAGCTCCTACAATCAGCAGCAATCAAGATAAAGGGGGGATGCTTCAAATACTTGGCAGGAAATCAGTAATGTGTGATGCAAGAAAACTCAATTTAATATAAATCAGCTGAGCTGGCCTGAAACTATGTCTGTGTTAGACTCCACTGGGATTTGTTTTAGTGACCATTTATGGAGAACACAGACAAGTATAACCAGGTCACGTTTGAGCTAAAATAAGCCTACAGCCAGTTTTCAACAGACATACTTGCACAAGTATGTCTCTGGAGACAGAAGATGAACCATGACTTAGGAGCCACATCTCAGAGCCCCAGCTCAGGTGAGGGTTTGAAACACACCCCAGAGATGTGAAGGGGCCAAAGGGCCTTATTTAAGACACAGTGTTTATTATGTATCAAGTCCACTGCAAACATCCCAGCAGTGCTTCAGCATTGAAACACATGTCCTCAAACTAACTTTATCAAATGTGGAGACAATAATGGCCGGTATTACCTTTCATGTCTGGCCAGGGGAGGATTTCCAGGTCACTATAACTTTATAACACTAAATAAGGATAAATGGACAGAGGCTGGAAGTGTGTTTCATAAGCTCCACAGGAAGTAACCCAGGTAATTGATCTATGATGTCCCCTAGACAAAATTAGGGAGGTCTGAAGGCATTCGAACGGAACTGCAGAATACTGTCAGAATACTGTAAAAGAAGTCAATATTTATAGTTCAGAAATGTCTTCAGAGAAATACAAGGAAAAAAGGCTGTAACACAGTGTGAGATACAAGCTGGCTGAATCTGCCTCATCACAGGAACAGCCTGTCTGAGGATACCTCCCCCTCTCAACACAGGCTGGTAGCTTGCACCATTATGTAACAAGGATCTTTTCCATCCAATGCCAAATCTATCACGTATGGCCCTGCCATCTGACCACCAGCACACTCAGCCTCAGAGGGAATTCCTGCTGACAGAAGAAGCTTGGAGCTTCCATCCTGGTTCTTCTGTTTGCATCTCATGTCTGGCATTAGGAGCCACATGTTAGCACATTGCACCAGAGCAGAAGGAAAACAAGACTCTGATATCAGCTCCTCACAGAGAAAAACAACCAGATGTTTTATCCCTGGTCGAAGAGAGACCGCTGTTTCAGGTCCAATCATTGAGAAGAGTTAGTCCCTGGATTCCTCTCACTGAGAATCCATAGGTCTTCACACTGCAACAAGGCATGAGGTCCTTTGTTATTTTAAGACTAGACGAAAAATGATCTCTGACACTTGTTAAGTCAGGCAGAGCTACAAATGAACCACCATGTCCACAAGAATAAATTCTCGCAAATGAAGTCACAACTAGACTAAAACGGTCTTGTATTCACAGCCAGACACAGATGGCTATTTTAGCTACATATATTCGTCCATTGAGTCATTTTAGACCACAGTGCCTGAACAAAATATTCTTCTCTCTCTTGAGAACAAGGTGCCAAGCCAACACCAGACAAATGACAAACTGGCAAATGACCCAGTTGACAAGACACCAGCAGCTAGCTGGAGCCATAAGATGTGTCTGCATGGTGATGGACTGTGCTGCAACATTACATCCAACAAATAGCTGCTGTTATGCTTATTGATGAAAGCTCAAAAGGAATCAATGCAATGGCCCAATGCAACTACAACGCAATAGAAAATAACTAACCATAGTTTACTACATGTCTTTCTCATCCTGTTTTGGACTCTTCAATGTGTCTCTATAAATATAGACAAAACGACAAATAAAATATAAAAGGTATTATGTATTATTGTTATTGTTTTTATTGTCACTCTTTAACCTAAATTCACTCACACTACTTCGCTCCCTTCACTGGTTACCAGTGGCTGCCCGCATCCGTTAGTACTAGCGTACCGTGCTGCAAACGGATCGGGTCTAGATCCAGATATGGTCTAACCTTACACCACAGCCCGTTCACCATTTAGCTAGCTGTCGACTCAGAGAAGAAAAAACTGATTACGATATACTGTGCCAGTGGACTCGTGTAATAAATCATGGATTAAAATATACTACTTATGAAAGCCAGTATAATGTTGTGTTTGGTTTATTTTGGAGTTCAGACCACATCTTCTGACTTCTCTCCAAATGCCATAATGTGGTCATTGGCTAAACTGTGCAGCAGGGAGAAAGAAACCACTTTCCCCGCAGCCAAACTACTTGTTGTTCACTGCCAGTGAAACCCAAGCACCCCACTGGATGTCAGATGGAGATGCCTGGGTATTAATTAACAGTGTAGCTGGAGCAGAGGCAGGGAGAGCATAAGAAAACAGAGAGTGAGCGTGTTCTCTATGAACACTGTTGACAAGCTTTAAAGCCTCCATGCTCCCCTTCATCCTCACCTCACCACCACCTCACCAAGCTGTGAACTGAATTGTTTATGGAAGTGTTAATATGCGATTTAAGGGAGTAAAAATAAAGGATCATGTCATAGAATGACAGGTGCAGCTACAGACTGGCAGAGCAGAGGTGATCCAGTGGAAAGGCCTTCAGACCAACGAGGAAAAAAACAGAACAAGACTGATGGTAGGACAGGTGCTCAAGCTAAATCAAGTCAATTTTATATTTATGGCATCAAATCACAAGACTTTTTTAACATTGTGAAATAAGGCATTTTTACTAATTTTAAGTATCCTTAGACATGCTTGTGAGGTTGTCACAAAGTGGCTATACTCTGCTTCATCTAGACACAGTTCATCTAGAAACTGACAACAATCTGGCTCCAGTCGGATTTTCCATCCAGACTGTCTAAGAGAAAAAAACTATACTGATCTTGTCCCACTTTCCAGTCCATAAAAATCAGACATCTCCCAAACGTCAGCTTCACCTTGGACCTCATTTATATTAGCAGAGAGCCGGCATTTTCCAGCCAGATCTGTCCCAGAAACACACAAGATTTAGCCACCGAACATTGGGTCCTGGTTTCTTCTCTCAGACAGAAGCACACACCTGCTTTGTTCACTTTGAGCTCTAAATTAGATTCTTGGATATGTGCATCCACTGAAGCAGTGGACTGGCCTGGATACATTTTTTTTTCGCTGCCTTCAGCTTTCATTTCCCTCTAGCTAACAGCTGTTAGATTATATAAAACCTGTCACAATATTTGTCAAATCTTTTCAGTCCCAGTACAAAAAAAAGCTCACCAAGAGATTGTGTGGATATATAGCTATAAATGAGAAAAATGGACCAAAACAGAAAAAAGGTCCACTTCTAATTTCAAAAAACAGTTATAAGCAGTAATGCACAATGAGGTTTATGGATTTTTATAACTTAAAGGACAGAGTGGAAGCAAAACCACTTCCTCCACTGAGCTCCTCAGTTATCTCCGGTACGTAGGTTTTATCTATAGAAGTTTAGTTTCCTGATTGAAGATACTCTACTGAGTGCCATGCGACTTTCTTCTTCATCCCAACATCTCAAAGTGTTGTATCACCCCTGCAGTTAGAGAACTGAAGAAGCCTCTTGGATGGGAGGTGAAACGTTTTCAAGAAATATAAGCGAGTCTGCACCATGATGCTGGAGCCACCAACACTGCTGCCCTGTAGCTTAACTGGTAGCTTTCAGAATTAGCTACGAATGGAAAAATATAAAATAGCAACATATTTTGTCTTTTGTGTTTCTTAATTTGATGGAGTGCATTCAGATATTCCCAAGCATTGTTCTGGTAAACCTCATTGAAGACTAAAAACCCAAGGTTGTGGCCAGGACACATTAAAGCACCCTGACATATGGTAACATTTTGAACAATTATTCACATCATTCTTTAATCCCTTTTTCCATTTACAAGAGAGGTTTTTAAATTGCGCTCTTGTGTATTTTGTATTTTTTTTAGGTATTCTTGCTTGATTTTTTTCATTTCGCTTTTATGTAACTCCATGCCGGGAAAGTTTTATTGTTTGATTATATTTATTGATGTTTTTTGTAAATGGTAAGTGGTCTGTATTTATAAATCACTTTTCTTGGTCTAGATGACCACTCAAAGCACTTTACAGTAACGTTTTTTGCCATTCACAAACTCATTATACATATCATACAGTGCATCTATTGGCAGCACATTTTCAAAGCGAATGTCAGGGGCAATTTGGGTTCAGTATCTTGCCCAAGGACACTTTAGCACGCGGAATAGGCTGGGATCGAACCTTCAGGTTAAAGGCTTACACGCTCTACCAAAGTGGTCTATCTATCACTTTGCATTTGTTTCAGCTCTTCTATAAAAATAATAAATTAACAGTACATGTGGTGTTTCTATTACAAGCAATTCAAAGCATCCAATCTCCTCTGCACCGATAAATCAGTTGATGAGAGGCGATACCTGCCACACTGAGAGCTGTCACTGCCATGTTGACAGACTGCCGCCTAATATAGATGAGGCTAAACTAAAATACAAGGTCGTTCATGCTTGGCTGGTGGAACTTCTTAAAATAGAGGGGCCCGGCATCAATGTGAAGCAATTATAGTCTGATACTGACACCCCAGGGAACGTGAGGTCACAGCACGAACCATAGAACCTGAGAACATTGTCTACATGTTCAGTTTACTGGCAGCACGAGATATGTACCTCACTGTTTATGTCAGGCATTCTCTTAAGGGCCAAATAGTGCAGGCATGCATGTGCACATAAACTTCAAATGCAGAAGTGAAACGCCTTCCATACTTTTCAAAAAGTGAGTGCAAGCTAGTGGGCATTTTTCTTTACTGATTACCTTTCTGTTTTGTTTCTGTATTAATAACTGCATGGCAAGTGAGGAAAGTGATGGCAAGTGATGCCACCTATTTCTTAAGACATAGACCTCTGCAAGGAATCAGAGTCTCTTTCAAATATCAACTCTTTTGACAATCCAAATAGCACATAAGCCTGTATATAAGTCCCCATGGCTCATTAACAGCTCTCACTCTCTGTGGAATCTCCGCTGAGAAACCTATGTCTTCCTGTCCTGACCTGGCTGTGAATACAAATTCCTCCTATGCAGAAGTTTCCATTGCATTTTTTTGTTGCATGAGAAAAAGCCAGTAAAAGCTGTTTGAGAAGACAGACTCATTCAGAGGCAATCAATGTGAGGGGGGGAGATAACAAATGCTTTGCTTTATGGCAGCATCAGTCAGTAGGAAAGATGGTCGCGCAAATGCAACTGATATCTGCTGTAACCAATAATAGGTAAAGTCAATGTATATGTAGAATCACAGTGAGGTTTCTCTCTGTTATATTACAATATCATATGATAAGCATCATTGTTATGTTTGGCAGTTCCATGGATTGAGGTGACTTTTGATTTTTCAGCCACTAATTAGCCTGCAGCCTTGGCCACAAGAGGGAGACAGATAAATTACTGAAACATCAACTTTGATAATGGCTAGGACAATAAAACAACATCAATTATGATCACCAGCAAGATTATACCTAAGTCTTTTTGTTAAGTGTCGCCACTTGGCTGCAGGCCAACAATGTCAAGCTCCAATTTTATGGGGAGAGTCACAACTGCTCTTTCAATGATCACCGGAAAATAGTTGCATTATAAAATTAATGAATCAATTCTATAACAACATTTTACCACAGATAATACTTCTACAACAAATTTACAGGGATTGACCTGCATCAGTCCAACAACACCATTAGTTAGATATGTTTCCCATTCGACCGATATTCATGAGGAGGAGTATCTGTCATACAACCAACATCTTTGCTGTTATGGAGTTTTCTTCCCAGGGATCTGTATGTGGTGCGTCTCTCTTAAATCATCACTGATCACACAGCCTGGGAAAGACTCAGCATTACATGGCTGGAAAGAGAAATATCTGCGCTACTTTATTTAGATTGCAGTCATCGCACCCAGAAATACAGCAGAAATTGGCAGGATGGCTCTAACTGAGATAACTCACAGTACTATATATTATTGTGCCCTGCCCTGCTCAGCAAAGCCAAAGAGTATTGGTGCAGAGGAAGGTACAAATGAAAGAAAAACAAACATCTTTGAGGAAATTATGTAAACCCTTTCCTGTCATCAGTGTGTATGTAAAGATGGAATTAATCATTAATCCTGCCTCTTCCATTTTAGTAAATGGGACATGGGCTATACTAAAAAGAAAAATTATACATCAAATTACATTTTCTCAAAGGGGGTCTCCGTCATTTGAGGTAGATCTTATCACACTAATGCGTGTACGTTTTAATCTTTCCAGCAAGCTTGGTTTATTATCTATTTGATGTGTAATGAATAACTAACTGACTCCTGATTGGTCAAGCAAGTGTATCAGCAGGACCTCAATACTACGGCTTAGGGCTGTGTGATATGACTTCAGATCAATATCACTATTATTTAAAACTTTTACCTCTATTACAATTAATGAAGGATCATTTTATGTTCCTCTGCTCTTTTCTAATCACTCACATGAAGAACTGATCTTAATAAAATCCTGCTGAATTCATATTTATGTTCCTGGATGAACAGGAAAAAAAGACGATGTATTGTGAAAAGAATCATGCGATCTTTGCAGCAGAATTATTACATTACATACTGCCTCTGCCTGATGGACCACCCATCACAAAGGTCAATACCCAAATGTGCGGACATATGTTTGAATGAAATATGCACGATCATGGATTAACTGATTTTGGATGCATTTGACATCTGCTATTGGACATATGACTGATCTCGTGTATTTCAAATGAATGTGGCATGTCACCTGTTAATAAAAGTCCCAAACAGCAGCCTGATGGTCCTCTGAATGTTTTCACTGCACAGCCAGCTCCACTGTTCTTTCATCAGCAGACACAGGATGTTCAGAGCCACCTCAGCCAGCGCCATCTCAGAGGCTGTGCCCACGACATACAAGACACAAGAAAAACACAACACCCGGTTTTTACTATGCAGACTCATAAATTCATTACTGTGTTAGATAGACTGACAGACAGATTCCAAAATGATATTACCTTTTCTTCAGTGTGCATCTGATAAACAGTTTGGTTCTGTTGTCACATCAGCACTACATGCATTCATTAATACTGCCCTCATGTGGCAGAGAAGGAGAAATTACTAGAGGTAGGTGATTATTATTGTGAACCGGATTGCCTGATTGTATTAAATTCAAGGCAATTTTCTTAATTATTGATATAAATTACTTGATTAGAAATCTTTTGAATTTTAGATTCCGAAGAAGGTGATACAGTTAATGAATATAATATTTCATATAAATACAAATGCTATACTACTGAGTTAATAGCACTGAAATAGTGTACTTTGGAAACCATCCATCTATGATGTGACTTGGATTCTTTATTTCATTTAAATGTTCTATTCGGAGTGATGAGTTAAGAAATACAGTGCATTTTCAAGGGTACTTTCTACATTTTACTACATTATTTCTTCTCGGATCATGTGACACAACTTAAACCATGTTTGAAACTTGAACCAGTATACAATTATCTATTTTGGTGTTTGAGCTGGCTAATTTGGAGAATAACAGGTGTTGGAAAGAATTTTGTTGACTATAACTTGAATATTGAAAAAAATCAATACTATTAAAAAAATCGTTTTTATTTGTTTTATATACGTGTCCTGTGTGGGGGGTTTTCGGCCTTCTTACAACGGCCTACATGCATGTGAAAATGTAACACCTTATCTGCACTGGGTGCGTGTGTAGCGCATGACAGCTGCAAGTCTTTTTTACAATGCGTTTGTTTACCCTTGTATTGATAAACGAGGAGGGAAATATATACTTGAAAAAGAAAGGCCATTGAATTAGTATCAGTAATTCAGCAGGGACTGAATGTAGGTATTGGGTTGCTTAAAATGCAGTGTAAAATTAACACACTGTGGTTATATTGGTTGTGGAACATTGCAGCATCCGTTCAGTACAGACGCTTCATTCAACCTTCATTCACTCGGACTGTCTGGAAAAAGACAGTCAGAGTGAGGGTCAGATGCCTGAACAAGGAAGAAATGCATTTGGGATTCAATTAAACAGAAAAGGTCTTATTCCATTGTCAACTAAATGCAAAGATCGTTTCAATACAATGTGAATGAGTGACAGACAAAGATGGAGGGGTAACGTGCGTGATGCAACAAGGGGGAAAATGTCAGAGGTCAAGACAGCTAAGCGGTAGAGTTGGGGCGAAGGCATGGGTCCCAAATGATACCACCTTAAGGACTCAATCTCTGGTTGGATGAACGAGGATTAAACTTTTTGGTGTCATGTCTGGAGGAAAGCAAGCACACCACAGAACGGTGGTGGCAGCATCATGCTTTGGGGTTGTTTTTGAATAGGAGACTAGTTCGGTTTTAGGCAGGGCTGATCAGAGCAAAGTACAAAGATATCCTTCATAGAAACTGAGTCCAGAGTGTTCAGGACCTCAGACTGGGCTGACGGTTCACTGTCCAGCGGGACTATGACCCTGTAAGATCACATCTGTGACAATGCAGCAGTGGCTTAGGACCCAGATAAATATCTCGAGAGAGACCTGAAAATCGACAGCCGCCATTCAACCTGACGCAGTTTGAGAGGATCTGCAGACAGAATCGTAGAAAAAACCCAAATCCCCAAAAGGATGCATACAACAATGTGATATTAAAGTTCTTCCTTTTTAATAAATCCTGCTGTCATAATGGGAGGTTGGGAAAATTAAACTGGTCACAAATTTATTTAAAACATTTTAGCATGAACCTAGAATATAACAAAAGGAGAAATGTTCACTTTCACTTCTCTCCTCCACTTAGTCCCACTTTCATATGGTGCAGCTGTCTTCCCCTCCAATGAGTCAAGTTATATAAAGCTGAAATGTAAAAGGATTATTCCACACATATAGTTTCCATCAACAAAGATGGCTGTTTGCCAAAGCCGAGCAGAGTCCAAACTGGGTTCAACTGCAGGCTGACCCATGCCACTGTTTGTGGAAACTTTTTGGTTTGGAAAGAACAAAAAAAAAAAGAAAATCACGTCTGTCTCATCAAGGCAATTCCTGAGCTTTTGTCTGTTCAGCTACAGCAGCATGCCAAAGGTTGCCAAAACATATAACCTGGTCTGGTGAGTCTGATGAGTGACTGCAAAACACAAGCTGGTTTCGATCAGAGGGCGCTGCTGTAATTGTGATCAGATGTTGGATGGAAACTGGTGAGTGAAGCAGACAGGAAAGAAGGAAGACACAACAGGGAGTGAGTCAGTGTGCTGGTCCGACACGAAGGAAAACGAAAGCAGACAAGCCAGAGTGACGCAGACAAGCAGACATGATGATTGCACAGATAATGACAAGAGGCCTGGAGGTTAAAGGATAAGACTATTATAAATATTTGATGACAATATGAAGAATACAGAAAATTGCTGGCCTTATCATTTAAGGCTCTAGACAAATTTGGGATTTCAATTAAATTACAATATTTGATTAAAAAAATATTCAGGATCATCAATCTAGCTGTAGCAGCTCTCTTTGTAATATATGCTTAACCTCTGGTGCCAACACTGTTATGACAGGTCCTCGAGCAGTATAGACGGACGCCATCAACAGTTCAAATCTCAGAACCTGTCCTCAGGCAGTCGATGGAGTAACTCTGCTTCATATGGTGGCAGTTGGGTGTGAAGACCTGTGATGATTAGGGTTTTACTTTTAAACTGGTGTTCTTTGAGGCGAGTCTTCTGATACCTTTTAAAATGACCAACAGTCACTCTGGGAAATTGATCAACTAACAACCTGACTGACTTTTACACAAGGCCAGTGTTTCCCATTTCAGGTATCTAGGCCGTTTGCTCTTACCACGCTCCTGACTCTGCTTTCCTCTCAAGCTGTCATCCAGGTAGCCTCGGAATTCTCTGCCCACCGGGCTCTCCTGCCTCTCCGACTCAACTCTGATGCACAGTTTTTCTTGTTCAGTGATAAAGGCTTGCAAATCTCCCAAGGACATCTTGCCGAAAACCTTCGAGGGAACAGAAAAGGTGAAATAGAAAAGTAAAATGTAGTTACTGTAGATTTCAACTGATGACGAAATATCAGTCGTTCAAATGTGAGACACTTACTGTGCTGGTTTGCTCCCAACTGAACAAAACTGGTGGTCTTATGTCAGAGCCGTTCATAGAGGGACTGCTTTTACTACTGAACTTCAGACGAGACCTGAGAGTCAGAAAAAAAAATTCACCACAAAGGTAAAATCAATATTTCCCATAATTCTGTTGTTCTCTGCTATGAATGTTCTTTTTATTCACGTTCAACAAAGAGCGGGTTCAGACGCCCCAAATCCTGATCATGGTTGAATGCACTTATTGTAAGACTCTTTAGATAAAAGCATCAGCTAAATGAAATGTAATGTAATGTAATCCCCTTTCATGCAAGACATGATCCCCACAGGCTTCCCACTTAAAGTCCCCAATAGTATTTTTTCATTAATAATAATGGCAAAACTGACTTAGGAGTAAAACTGGCTCTCAAAGAGTGCCTGCTCCTCTCTTCTCAACCTTATTGTGTTTTTTAATGAAACTAAGTTTTATAATTTATAACTAGATTATTTGCCCCAGAAATCTTTTATATACACCTGTACTGTAAGACCATGTTTTTGTGTGGTAAGGCAATCCTGCCAATGCTCCTTTAGATAGAGACTGTAACATTTTCCATAACATTTTCATAATTTCACTTATGTTCAACCCCTTTTCAAGGGTAACCAGTTAGAGTTGATTTGAAATATTCTCTTGATTAAAGCCCTACATAGGTTGGCTTCGAATTACATTGCGCAGTTGCTGCTCCCCTACAGAGTAGAGTGCTTCATTAGGCAGGATTCTTCTGGACCGCAAGACCAGAGGTGACCGGGCTTTTAAAGTTTTGGCCCCTTATTTTGGAACAATCTTACTAAGGCATTTAATGATTGCTATAGAATTATTAGACACTTATCATAAAGTGTCCCAGGTATTATACATCCCTAACCACAAGAGAGGGCCATCTCTAGGCATTTTGTTACAATGTTAAGTGCCTAAAAGTGTCCCACATATTGTACATCTCTAACCACAAGTGTGGGACATTTCTAGGCATTTTGTTACACTGTAAAGTGCTTAGAAGTGTCCCACATATTGTACATCTCTAACCACAAGTGTGGGACATTTCTAGGCATTTTTCTATAATGTTAAGTGCCTAGAAGTGTCCGGCTCATTCTGATTGGTCGGGACATTTCTAGGCATTTTTCTATAATGTTAAGTGCCTACGATTATTGAGGCAAAATGCCTAGAAATGTCCCACACTTGTGGTTAGGGATTTACAATACGTGGGACACTTGTAGGCACTTATGTAACAATATTCAACTCATGTCTTGATGAGTATTTAAGGGACATTTTGTCATAACTGTGGCCAAAAAACATGTTTATTTGGGGACAGTGACCTTTGACAAATAAATTCTATTAACTCAATTTCTACTAAACTATTGCTTGCATTCATTTTTTTTATGTTTTTATTGTGAAGCCCCTTGTATTTGTGTTTTGAAAAGTGCTTTATAAAAAAGTTTGCTTTAATTTGTTATTTGTATTACTTGCTCTTCTTGTCCAAACTTATTTTCCAACCATCCACCTCTGCTTCGTTATCCTCTGTGGGGCTTTGAGGCTCTGAACGAGGAAAGGCTGTCTTCAGGGTGTCCACAATGGCATTCACCATAATCTACACACAAAAAACACACACGTGCTGTATTTTAAATCCATTATGACCCCAGCAGAGGCTCAGACCATCAAACAAGTTTTTATCATGTCTTTACATCGTTGCATCATGGTCTGATTATAGTTTTTACTAAGCATATACAATATTCTTACTGTGAAGTCAACTACATTATTATTCAGCTGTACCACAGTGAAATATTCAGGATCAAACCTTGTCTATGCGTGACACAATGAAAGGTTTCTTGACAAAGGCAATCCTGGCGTCCGTATTGAGAGCCAGAAACTCCTGCATCTCCTCACTGTTGGCTATTTCAGGGATGGCACAGAGTTGCTGAAAAAGAGAACAGAATGTCGTTCTACAACCTTAAAGATCAAAAGCCATGTCAAATGTAAAAAGTGCATATATATAAAAATACTTAATTCTTTAAGTGATAAAATATCAACCCACCAACCTTTAAAAAGGTTTCTAGCAGTCCTTTCCGGGCCTCAATCTTGTCACTGTCCATGTTCCCAAATGGCATGTCTGGAAATATTTTCCTTGGACCTTTTACACCTACAGCAAAGTAAGATAACAGTAACATGAAGGTTGTAGGCTCAAGTAACAAACATAAATCAAACGTCTAAACAATGTCCAAGGAAAAAGTGCAAATCCAGGTGCATGGATTTCTCCAGACAAGAGATTACTTGGCCACAGTGCACATTGGTGGCTCCAAGGATCCACAAGAGATTTCAAATTTTTTATTACATACATAAAATAGACAAAAAAGAACAGACTCCCCCTACCTTTGCTGAGTTTCCTTAGGTCAGTTTTCTCTTCCAGCCGTGTTTGCAGGTTGAGGAACTCGCTGTATCGTCTGTTGACCATGTGATAGGCTACTGGCTGAATGTGAGAGGGATTCTCACAAGTTGTCTGTACGACTTCGGCTTCATCAGAGCCGGACTGGAGGCTTCCTGGGCTCTCAAAACCCATTGCTGTCTCATACTGAAAACCAACACAAACAATGGTAAAGCTTAACTATATCTGATGATTCATGTCTGAATTTATATTGCGTGCAGCATATTGCAGTTTGTGGCACAGCTTTTAAAATGTCTTAAGGCATAATGCTATTATACCAATGTCCAATACAATTAAGTTTTAAAAATAATGCAGTTTAACAGTTTGTGTCCAAAATGCCAACATAAGAGCTAAATTCCGATATAAATAGTTCTGGAAAATCACCATAAAGCATTAAATGGAAGAAAGAAATAGAGGCCACTTTTCTTCTTATTATTGCTTCTTATTTCCATTTGTTGATGCATTTCTACCAAAAACTGTCAATTAGTAGAACGTCATTTATGGTTTTGTGTTTACGTGCACAAGCCCGTGCATATGCATGAATGACTCGAGGAAAATGGGGCTTATCCATTTAACATTACATTGCGACAAAGCGCTGTTAGTAGTGAAAAACTCCCCTATTCTTCATTTGTAACTCTTCTTTGAAAGTTGTCTTTACCTTTGGATTATCATATTTGAGCCCTTCATCAGCCTGGAAAAGTACAGGATAACAAATGAACAAAATAATGATTGGTGAACAGAGGAAGTGGACAGTTCTTACTTTGATTGTGTATAAAGTGTAGGGGTGTGAGCCAGTTCCTCTGTGTTCCTTAGCTGTGATGGTACCAGTGATGCGGAGGTTCTGAATGATGACTGGTCCATCTGGGCTACTGAGGGGCTGGAAACTGAATGATGGCATGGGAGAAGTGACCTGCGAGGGACTGACTAGTTCATTAGGGTTACCCAACCCAGTCTGTTCTACGCTCAGGAGAAGCTCCCTGGTTGGGTTTACTGGTGGGGAACTGGCATCCCTCTCCAGGTCCTGGAGGTTGCTGACACTAGGAGTCCCCTGTGATGCCCGAACTGATGAGAGGCCATAGCCATTTGGATTTTCTGAATTCACCCGTATGCTTTGGCAGGAGCCATCCAATGGACAGGGACAAACATCCTCCAAGTCCACACCAATGTTATTTTCAACAGATGTGGTAAACCCTTTGCATCTGTCATCCAGAGCCTCCTCTTGGCCTATCATGACCAGTGAATCGGTGGGACTCTGTTTATATTCAGCCAAAGGAGAATCAAGGTCTGAGTCATTTTCCTGGTAAAATGGGTTTGACTTGCTTCCCCTCATAAAATGCTCTAGAAAGGGTGGAGGACTTTCTTCTTCTTCAGTGTTATTCTGTGGACAGTCCACCTCCCCTGAGTCGAAGACGTCATAGGCAGCAAGCTCAGCCATCTCTGCCTCAGGGACAATTTCAATCTGTGCTCCTGCTTGAGGAATTTCAGTATTCCTTTGAGGAACCTGTGCAATCTCTTGTAATGCAGGGAGATCAGATTCATATGTTGGTGGTGATGGGGTCATCGGCTTTGTCGCAATGCATTCCTGGGGTTTGCTGGACCTTCCAAATATTTCAATTATAAGGATGTTTAACCAGTCAGGGTCAGACAGTTTGGCAATAAGAGGGAGAAAGACATTGCAGGTGATGAGCTCTCCAACCACAAACCGTCCAGTATGGGACTCCAAGTGCGGCAATGGCACCAAAACATGCAATAACAAATCTACAAATCCTCTGGTGTAGTTTAGCTCCGCTTTGTCACTGGTCATGGCAAGATGAGGTGTGGTAAGACTGGAATAGGCTTTCCACAACCGCTCGCTCTCACAACTCATGGTCATCTGCTGCTCGGTCACCAGCTCCTTCGCTCTGATGTAGTCCTGCAGGTGGCAGCCAAACAGATCGAGGATCCTCTGGGTCAGCTCCTGCAATGATTTGAAAAGTTTATCTTGCCCCTCTGAAGTCCAGTTGTTTAGAAATTAAAATTATGGTCTTCCATGAGTAAATGTGGTTTCTATTAATTCTGCTTCTATCATTTAGAGTATAAATATTGCAGTAATGGGAATTTTGTTCATTTACCAATTAATCTACGACAGAATACAGTGTGTAACAAGTGAAGGGCTCTGAAGCAACTGTAAATGTAAACTTATTGTTTTCTCAATAATATTAAAAAGGGCTATTACAGGCCGTATGGCATGCAAAGAATGCAAAAGCTGCCAACACAGAGGAATTTACATTAACGTACCTTCCTGTCGACATGTCTAGCACGTGTTTTCAGTTCCATGGCCATACAGATCATGGCCTCTTTGACTTCTGTCTCAAAACCAGTCTCAGAGGACACCGTGCAGTACCAGGAGGTGACAAAGTCCCTGATGATTTTCCTCACTGTGCTGTGGATCTCTTGGTCCAAGTTTTGATCAGCCTCCACGGAGGGTGGAACCTGACATTTGGCAAGGATAAAATGAGAATGACGTGATACAGGATGTACATAAAGCCTATTTCCCAAAAGAGTCTTATGGTTAAATCTCAACCATGTATAACCATTTAAATGGTTACAAAGCAATACACCAGAATAGTGAGTTCCAAAGTTACCTGCTCCAGTGTGATAAACCTCTCCAGATGAACCACACTGTTGGAATCGAGGACTGCCTGTGAGCCAAGCCAGCCACCGAGCACCACCAACAGGCTGGTGAACAAACAAAGCAGCCAGATGTTGACCAGCAGGTGGAACAGAACCAGCCATGCCAACACCACACCAAAGCCCAGCAAGCTCCTCTGTCCCATCACCTCAGCCATGGCACCCTCCACGGCGTGACTGTCTGGGTCGACACCGTCAGGAAGGGATATGGAGATTATACATGCCAGAGCCACATCACACCTTCAAAAAATAAAAGCAATTATGCATACAGATTAGATCGTGCTCTGTCCTGGTATAGACAGTCTGAAAAACCATTGGCATACATTCAAACTATTTGATTTGTTTTGTGTGTATGTGTGTGTGTATGTGTGCCTGTGAGAGTGTGTCTGTGTGTTTCTTTGTTTCTTTGGATGCAGATCAGTTGAGAAAAACAAACAGGTGTCACTCATGTGCAACTCTCAACAGAAGTGAGAAGGAGCTGAGGTGGCTACTGATGACACTAGGAACTATCGTATATACATGATGCTGTCTGATCACCATTTGTTTCTCTGTGATGTTACTGACATGTTTGTGCTCTCTTTAAGCAACCGACGTTTGTGCTAAAGTTGTTGAGTAAAGAGAAACTTTCTGAACTTGTGAAACGCTGTCTATGACTAGAACTTAATTATTATGAAGTTAAAGTAGTCCTAAGTAGTCCCTTGGATCAAGCATGTTAATCAGTGGTATAAACAGAGTCATCGACCCTGTTATCACTGATCAGCCGATACTACTTCAAACAAAGACTAATTGTACTAACATGATTCTTGCTGTTCTGGGTTTGTACCCTCATGATTGAATGCACTCATTGTAAGTCACTTTGGATAAACGCGTCAATTCAATGACATGTAAAGTTATATGTAATGTAATAATTTACCAGATCTTCTCATTTAACGACTGAAGTGTGACAATCTATATAGCTGGAGTTATGGTGTTATGGCTGCTTCATGTCTCTGCCTGTTGCAGAGATGTAAAAATGTCACTTTAGAAAAAGCAAAATGTGTAAATAACAGCATTAAATACAAGCGACCTCCAGTTCATTTCCATTCATAACGCCTCGAGCAGGTTTATGCTAGCAGCTAACGTCGGTATCACGATGTCTGACCAGTGTTTACTGGTTTTACTAATCTCAGCCAGTGTTCAGTTCAATCCCAGTTGTCACATTTTATTTATCCGTGATAACGAGTTCAAACAGCTTGGGGAGGTGATGAGCTAACGTTAGCTGCACACAAACTTGTTTGCTCTGCACCAAACCCCGCAGAGAAATGTGAAGTTGTTACATGACAAACATCCGCTACTATAAACCTCATGTTGTTTACTGAGCCGGTTACAAACCACCTCTTGACATTTGACAAACAGGTTAATCCACACCGGACAACACAATGTCCACTTCAGTGTGCTATTGACTGTAAGACCTACTCCTTTACATGAGGTTTATTAGACGAGAGTAGGGACTAGATGTCAAAGGCGCAGTCGAAATATTAGAGACTTAATAGTTTCTTTCCCTGTCAAGTATATTCCCGAAGTGAAGACAAGACGCTGTCGACTCGTCAGAAGTCTGTGATAATGTCACGTGTTTCGTTATAATCAGCCAAAGCGCATAACAACCTTAAATTGTGTAGTTTGTGGCCTAAGCCTGGTCGCATAAGAATATGACTCGATGGCAAACAGCAGCACCGTGCCTCTACAGGGTGCAATGTGAGGACGCTTCACACACACACACACACACACACACACATTTCAACGAGAAGACCAAAAACAAGAGACTGCGTTTCACCTGCACGAGCTGTCACAGCACGGGGGGTGGGGGGGACGTCCATGGACGTCGAACACTGCGGTCCGCTTTGTTTACTTCCGGTATCGTGACGTACCTTCGAGCGTCGGCACGGCGCGTTCACGTGGTCCGAGTACCGCGGTAACACGCCAAAGGCGGCTTGAAAAACCAAAGCGCGCCTATTTGCGGGTTTACGGTACAGGTCCCTCGATGCTGACAAAATGGGAAATTAAAACCTTTCCAATAACAGCATCATATTCAGCTACACACCATTCCTATACTGCTTGACAGTAATAATGATTCCCACTTTCCGCTGAACCAAAAACTGTTGCACTTCATACCAGGCTGTGGCATAAGCCAGCAGAGCATTGGATGTCTAGACACTTAATGCTCCTTATGTTTTTTGACATGTCTTTAAATAAAATAAAATTGTAGCTTCTAAATAACTTTCTTTATTTCTTTCACTTTCCTTTCCTACAGAAGTGTTTATTCAGAATTTTGCTACAAATATGAATCACCACCATACAGCCCATGATGCTGTCAGGAAAATGAAAGTTACTGACCATCCTGCTTTTGCATTGATTTACTGCAGCACCTGAAAGCTGTGCTTTTACCTGTTGGACCCAGACGGGGGTGGGTTAGTGGAACTGCTTTGTTATGGCATTACAGAGGATAGGACATTAAATTAAAACATCTGAAAAAATGTACTGCTGTTGAGTGTAAAACGATTCATGGGATGTATTGCAGCTTTAAATTTGAACGAGGCATTTTTTTCGATACCACTGGCTTTCAGGTCAGATATTGAAATGAATGAAGATGGAGGAAATGAGGTATGCAGATGACTAGTAGAAGCTCACTAATCTGATTTGTTCAGTATGATTGACTCTGGAGCCGGTGTGGGAAAATATTTCCAGACTCAGGTCCCGAGGAGCCACACAGTCCCCTCATTAAGATGACATTGTGTGCAATTTCACACATACCACGCGTCCAGGTTTTGCAGGTTGCTTTCATATAGGGGGGACGCAGCATTAGAAGTGAAGCTTTATCAAGGACTCGCTCATTTCCCCTCAGTCATGCAGAGGTTTATGATGACGTACGAGAATTTACCACTGATAAAGGTGAGTGGAATGTGGCCTGAGTGAAATCTCATTTGTCATTCACTCCTGCATTTGCTGCTCGTTTCAAATCTGATTTAATGTATGTGTGTCTGAGTTTATTTAGATCAGGTGGATATTCAAGTTTTACTAGTTAATCATCCACTTAACTTATTCAATTCTGTGTCTTTGGTAGGTGTCATTTCCCTCTTATGGTGTCAGGAGCAGCAGCTCAGGGAACAAATCTAGATGTTGGAGTTCCATCCTCAAGATGATCCCTCCCATGGCACTGTGTAAATTCTGTGAGTATTAAAATTTAAAGACACAACGTTCATTTAATATTTACAATTGATGCAATACTGCAATGTCTTTAGTACAAATATTTCAATGTGTTCAGTTTACTTTTGTGCAATAATTCATAACTGCATAGCTGATTGTATACATTTTTTGTATTTATTTATTAACAGTTTTTTGCTGCTCTTTTATTTTGCCTGCTTTTCTTGTCAAATCAGGCAATAATTCTAATGTAGTGAAATAATAATAATAATTATTATTATTATAATAACTTTATATGTACAGCACCTATACAAAGTGCTTGGAAAAAAAAGAAGAATGAATTAATAAATGGTATTCAGTTCAAATTTAAGTGCCAAATCATAACATAAAAAGGTCAAGACCTTAAAGGTATAGAGAAACATAACAGTTCCAACAAGGAGCAAGCACTTTGGCATATCTGTCTAAAAACCCAATGCAGCTATTGGAATTTCATAAATTATAAAATGTCTCTTTCAAGTCTAAGTGAAAAATCTAAATTAGCATTACAGTATAAGTGAATTATTGCAAAATGCATTAAGACCATAACATTTATGTGTAGACAGTCATTTGTCATGGGTTGTACTTAGAGGCGAGAGACATGACCACGTTTGTCAGCTGAGCAGATTTCAGTTTGAGTGGTCAGAAGTCTGAATAGCCCCTCACTTCTCCATATTCACCTCGTGATGCTTTGAATTAATCCCCCTTGATGAATCGGTACTTTCTGTCTCCGTCAGTTCCTCTGGTTCTAGTGGGGGTTGTGGTGATTGCTGTGAGTGGGATCACTGGAGACCCTCTGAACGACTGCCTGGCAGACGGAGACTACAGTGAGCTTCTCGACATCGTGAACAAAGGTCTCCCCACCACCAAGACGTCCCGTCATGTGGCAATCATCGGTGGCGGCATTGCAGGACTCACGGCTGCAAAGTATTTAGAAGATGCTGGCCATCAGGTAAAAATGTGTTTATGGTGATGAAAGAATGACCTGAACTGGAAAACATTGAAATCAAACCTTGAGTCAACCTCTTGATCTATCTGTGTTTGTGTGTTTGTGTGTGTGTGCGTGTGTGTGTGTGTGTGTGTGTATGCGTGTGCGTGCGTACGTGCTTGCGTTTAAACTTTAACTTTCTTCTTGTTTCACTCTTATCTTTTCTTACCTGTTCTTACCTGTTGCTTGTTTTGTTCTTACCTTTTGTGGCCTGTTACGGTGGCTTTGGATGAGCGGGTAGAGCAGTCGTCCTTTTAACCAGAAGGTCGACGGTTTGATCCCAGTCTTCCACATCTGCATAAGTGTCCTTGGGCAAGATACACAGAAAAAGTGCATCTACATGGGGGCACTGTATGAATGAATGGGTGAATGGCAACAGCCTGTACTTTAAAGCATTTTGAGTTGTCATCAAGACTAGAAAAAAAGTTAAGATAAATACAGACAATTTAGGCCGTTTAGAATCTACTCAGTGTTAATGATTCAGGAAGTTTTTAAGATAGGCAGAGTTGTCCGCAGTGGTCTCCCCTGCTTTAAAACAAACATACCCACAGGTTAAATCTAGTAGAAACACTAAATAAACAGTTTCACATTGAAAATACACATTTATGAAGTGCTCAATGCTTGACTCGGAACACCTAGAAAGGCTGTCAGCTAATCTGCTGCTAACATTTGCTCACCTTGTTTCTCTGAGAACTTACAATCCAGTTGTCCAATGACTCTCATGCAGTGGAAATACACAAATAAAATAAATTATGATATAAATAGTGCATTACAAAAATATGGAATATAATCCATTTTGACTACTTTGACTTATTGTGACCATTTAACATAATTGACAAGCAAATGAATGAATCCAATCCCTCGGTTAAAATGACATTTCAAATGACGAATGCTGGGACTTGGCAGAGGTATGCGCTCTGAACACCCTTCTAGTTTGTCTGGTGCATTTTTTTTGGAGAACATCAGGATATTTCCTTCTCTGAAAATGCACAGGTTGTATTTTAATGCCCACTAATTCCTTGAATCCTTGAAATGATTGTATGCTGTGTAGACATGTGTTTAACATGATGATCCTGTGTCCCCATGGACAACAAGGTCACCATAATAGAAGCGAGTGACCGTATCGGAGGACGTGTGGAGACCTTCAGGAACAGAGGAGAGGGCTGGTATGCAGAATTAGGTGCAATGAGGATCCCCAACTTTCATAAGTGAGTGTGTCGCTCAAGTACAATAGGGTATTCAAACAAATTAATTTCAGTGGTTGTCAACTATTCCGTGAAAGTAATTGACAAAGCCTAACATGCTGCAGTAAGAAAGTTTGATATCATAACAATCAAATATCAACATTAAGGCAAGAGAAGCGACTGCTATGAGTCATGTGCGTTTTTGTTAAATGCTGCTGCTGTTGCATTACAAGTGGCAAGTTGATGTTAAGTTTGTGCAATTTATCACATATTTAGAGACATAAATATTATTGAAAAAGTCACAAAACTCATCACACACGTCAGAAATGCAGTGAAACAATGGCGCCCCCTGCAAAAATTGTATCAAAAAATTCCAAATATGGGTTTTACAACTGTAAGCTGGACAGAATCAGGACTTCATCTGTGAGTAATTGGCACTCCGCTACACACTGACTCAAAAAGTGGACATTGCTCCTGTAAGCACTGGTCATTTTAGCTCAAATGAAAAATCTTACATATAAAAGCTTTATATAATCAGTATATATCCCACAGGATCCTGCTCTCCTTTGTCTCCAAATTATCGATTTCCCTCAACCGCTTCATCCAAGACGACATCAACACCTACTATCTGATAAATGGAGTGCTACAGAAAACCCTTGATGTGAAAAGTAACCCTGGCTTGCTGAACTATAGCCTGAGCGAAAGCGAGAGGGGGAAGTCAGCCGCTCAAATCTTCAGTGAGGCACTGTGGAAGGTTTGTTTACTTTCCTCTCAGAATAATTCCTAATGTTTGCAGGTTTGTTAGAATAATGACCAACAGTATCATGGACACACTACATAAACACCACAACCAAACAGCCACATAAACAAACAAAAACAGCTCATCTCATTAAATTAAAGTACAAACAGAAGGGATTCAAAATAGTACAAAACCGATACTAGGCAAAACACATTTTTATATAGTTTTTTTTGCAATGAAAAGTGCTATAGATAAAGTCTGACTGATAAAGACTGACTTAATACCTTCTTTCTTTGTATGTGCACAGGTGAGGGATGACCTAAAGAACTCTGGCTGCAGTGCCATGCTGGCTAAATATGATTCCTACACAGTGATGGTAACAGTTTGTGGATTTTGAAATTGTCCCACAGGCCATGGTTTGAATTTGAATGAAAGCGTTCACCACCTGAAAAACCTTTTCCATTCGACTGCTGACAGGACTATCTGGTGAAGGAGGCCAAAGTGAGCCGTGGTGCCATGAGGATGATCGGGGACATCCTGAATGAAAACAGCCTCTTCCACTCATCGCTGCTGGAGACGCTGTACATACAGGCAGACATCAATGACAACACTGAGTGAGAAACATTCCATTGTACCGTTTTACTATGCGCCTGGCAGCACACATGGACTGCATCATTTTTTTGTCTGATTTGAATACACAGCATATTGTGCACAGCATATTTTTCAATTCAACAAGCAACGATAACAAAAAACTCTCCTGCCTGTAGCCTTAAGCCACATTTAATGTTAACCTTCTAAACATGACCATATGGTGTTGCTTGTATAATACAAGATATATCATGGGCAAAATATGCAGTCAACGCCATGGCTGAGCATTTCCACCATGGAACTGCAAAGAAGGAATCTACCTCATCAACCGGGAGGCTGGGGCCGTAACAACAAGGGGAAACCAAGTCAAAAGAAGAACCTCAAAGAGGATGTTCATGCAGAGATTATCCAGTTTAAGTGATTTTGTAGAAAAACAAGGGACCAGATGCATGCAGGGGTGAGGCAAAAAGTCAAAAAGTCAAAACTGAACTAAGCAAAAAAATGAACACACAGGTGATGTACGAACGACCTACACAGACAGAAAACTGTTTATATATAAGTTATTTGATGTGTATGTTGACTTTTTAGTTTGGTCCATGTTCGATCATCAGTCAATGTCTGTCTGAATTACTTCGCTTGTCATTGTGTAGTGTACACTACTTAGGTTTGTGGTTTATTCAATGAAACTCTGGATAAGTAAAATCTGAATGGTGTATTGTGATTACGTTTTTAAAGGTGTGTCTTTGTTCCAGGTACTTTGAAGTGACCGACGGCTTCGACCATCTCCCCAGGGCTTTCCACCAGATGTTAAATTCCACAGTCCTTCTCAACTCCAAGGTCAAGCTGATCAACCAAACAAGCGGCAGCAATGTAACCGTAACATATCAGGACCGGGGTAATTCAGGCTCTCTAACCACCCTGACAGTGGACTACGTCCTAGTTACGGCCACAGCCAAGGCCACCCTCTTCATTGACTTCCAGCCGCCTCTCTCCTGGGACAAGATGGAGGCCCTGCGCTCGATTCATTACACCAGCTCCACCAAGGTGGTGCTCAGCTTCAGGGAACGCTTCTGGGAGAACGAGGGCATCAGAGGGGGGAAGAGCATCACAGACCGCCCCGCGCGCTTCATCTACTACCCCAGCCACAGCTTCCAGGGCACAGACGCAGGGGCCCTCCTGGCATCTTACACCTGCTCCGACGACTCCACCCTCTTCCAAGGGATGAGCGAGGAGGAGGTGATGGCAGTGGTCCTGGAGGACTTGGTCAAGATGCACGGAGAAGGAATAAGGAACCTGTGGACAGGGGGGCTGGTAAAGAAATGGGGCCTGGATCCTTACAGTCTGGGAGCCTTTGCCTTGTATATGCCGTACCAGCAGGGGCAATACGCCGGGGAATTGTTCCAGAGTGAGGGACGGTTGCACTTTGCAGGAGAACACACAGCGTTGCCCCACGGGTGGATTGAAACTGCCATGAAGTCTGCACTCAGGGCAGCGAAAAATATTAACAGCTTTACACTGTAGCTTTGTTTCTGACTTTTCTTTTTACATATGTTCGAACACATGCACTCACATTCAGAGAAATGAAAAACATCATTTTATGGAACCTTGGAATCCTGTTTGTTTTTCATCCAACATCCATACAAAAATACATAGTGAGTTAATTGAACAATTAGAAAAAGAGAAGCAGTAAATTTGATGTCATCTGGGACTTGAACGATTCATTAGCTGTCAAGATCGATCATTTCATGTTGATCGACCAATCGGTTAATTGTCTGATCAATTCAATGCCAGCTACTTGGGAGATGGTGAAGAGCAGCATCAGAAGATAATTGTGTTGTTTTGAGGGAGTTCCTGATGACTCACTCTTTCTACACCACTCCCTATCAAGACTTTCATTTCTGAATTGTATTATATATTATTATTATTATCATTATTATTGTTATAATTTCAGTTCAGCTGGTTTATATTTCAGGTATTTACATTTACTCATAGGCACAAGAAAATAAAATGTCTGAATGAAGTAATTGGTTAAAATGTTATTTGTGTGTCAGAGGTCTGACAAAGGTGTTACAAAAGAAAACAATGTACTCAAGTATCAATGAAAAACATCCTCCTAAAATATATTGATAGAACTAGAACACCTATTAGACCAACATTAGGCCCCAGACTGGCGTATTGGAGGGGAGTTCTCCCAGGGCCCATGTGGAGTGGTTTAGTGCTGATACATGAATATACTTATACATTCATGTTAAAATATTATTCTGTCGCAGGTCGAGGGAAATAACACCATGAACAGACATGAGTCGTTTGGCAGGTGCCACTACTGTACATGTAGCCTTTGCCAGCTTTAACAGAAAGATTCATTTTCAAAAATAACTGACAAGGCCAATATATATATATATATATATATGTCTGTGTACATCCATCCATAATATTGCCCCCCACCCCTTTGGCCAATCAGTACGTTTTCAAACAAAGATACAACTGAGGATTATTTCTTCTACTTTATTATGGTACATTTATTTTCATTTTTATTGTGTCAGTATACATTTACTTGCGCAGAGGATAATGGTTTTCTAATAAATGTTACTATGACATTGACCTTGATTGGGAGCTTTCAGTCGTTTCAAATAAATATATGATATGAGTCTGTTATTAATCAAAGCTGTCCTTCATATTCGTGTGGCCATGCTTCAATAAATTCGCATCTTCACTCCTTTTGCTCAGTTACATGATTTTGTCAATGGTGCGACACTAAAACAGACAAATAAAAAGTCACGGAAACCTGGTAGTCCAAACACATGCTGGTAAATTAACTCTGCCTAGGGAAAGCTGCTTGTCCCCAATTTTGTTAAGTAGACAAAGGATCACAGTGTCAGTTCACTAAGGTCATGTTACGTGACTCTTTGTGGACCCTGCAAACACCATAATTCATTCTCTTCCATCACTGTGTTGGGAAAACTTTATTTCAGTCTTAATATAGTCCTGTTGGCATCTATGGTCCATCATCAATGAGCGCCCTTCTGCACCATCTGTGTGAAGCGGTTGGTTATGGTCAGGGTGGTGTCGATGAAACGCTCCACGCAGCTCACCAGGCACGTCTCCGTCCTGTGGTCCAGCTTCGAGCCCGGACTCTCCACACACTTGTCCCAGCAGATGTCAGTGAAACTGTGCACCTGGGATCGAGAGGGGGAGAATAGAGCAGATTAACAGAAGTATGGGAATAATAATTCATGGGGAATTGACAGATCACAGAAAGACAATTATGTTGGATTATCAGTAGGTGGTTACTGACAGGATACAAAGCTAGACTGAGGATGGATGCAAAAAAAGCGGAAAGAAATCATCTGTAATTAAGTAATAAAAATTACGTTTTTAACATTGTTTTTACTTTAGTCCTAAAAATCTAGTTACTAAAGATTTGTGGTTAAGATAGTGAGTAGAGGTGTTTGTCATTAGTCTTTAAGTTCTTCTCCAGGTTTCAATTAAAGCCTTAAAACCCATCTCTGTTCCTAAAAATCCTATATTTACAAAACCTTTTCCTTGAAAAGAAATTCCTTCATGGCCTGAAAATGGCCATGGGTAGTTTATACTGGCTGTTCCCATCCTTGCATTTGATGGCCCATCAGATGTTAAGGGTCATTTAGGCTGTTGGTGCAACGTTTTCAAATTGGCAGGGATTGAAGAAGTTCCTTTCTCTCCTGGAGGAAAGAAACCTGTGCCATAACACGTCTGTTTCCGTTTCCTCCTCTTCATCACTTTTTTCCAGCCGTGTTGAATATTTCTTGAGAGGTAATTGTTAAAGAGAAAACTACACTGAGGCTCTGCACCTCAGGTCCGAGTAGAAAAGGGAAACCAGTAGTGTCTTCATCACAGCTGGCCGACCCAATGAACAATCCATCAAGTTCTTACATGTAACACCTTAGCAGATCTATAAAGAAGGAAATTAGCACAACCTCTGTCTTCGCCCACCCCTGCAGTTCCTACCCTTGACATCAACCACACAAACCTAGATATATATTATTGTTATATATTATATATATTATTGTTAAGCATAGTCTGATATTAATCATGACAAAAGTATGTCCAACAACTCGTTTATAATCGAACCCAAGGTGTCACAAAGCAGTTGGTGATTGCTGTATGTCGATGTTGGAAAATGCTGTGAAAACTCCAATAGGACGTTATGATGCAATTAAGATGCAGACATTGCCTACATAACGTGACTAAGGTCAGAATACTCTATTTGCCTCATTTTTTTTACAGCTTATTCAGGGTATGACCTTATTCATGTCAAGGTACTCAGAAAATGGTGTTAACATGACATTGTCTTATTCAGACTTTTGTCTTAATGAAGTAGATATCAGAATATTGGTGTCCATTTAAACTGTCTCTAAACATCTAAAACATGCTTGGTCCTTAGATTAAAGGGACTTGGGCCTGCATCTGAAGTTGCGACAGACACTTATTCTGTTACATTGCAACTTGCAAAGTTATCCTTGTTGACTAAAGATACTTGTAAAACCCCCCAAGGTACTGTGATGCTGCACACAGTTGTCATTGTGGCTGTACTTTGGATATTCTTGATTTGATTTATAATATTGTGATAGCCCTTTAGATGTATATACACTGTGCTTTTGGATGTGTTGGTGTATGAATGGGGGCTGCACGGGCGCTGTCCGGTGCTGAACGATGTGTTTGACCTTTCCTTGTGGTCAATAATGATTTCAAAAAACAGATTTATTTAAAGTAGCTGAAACGGACTGTTTTCTAAGCCTCTCGAGTCCAGCTCCCCCAAAGCACGGGTACCCTGTCACCGGCCATGAGGGTGTTATATCATCAAAAACAGCTAGAGTATCTTATAGTGTCTCAACAGTCCCACCGCAGGAGAGAGGCTGTCAGCTCTGAGATCAGCACCGGTGTGTGATCTCACGTGTTGCGGACATGGAGGCTACAGGACCCTGACAGGTCCGGTTCGTGGATTCAGGTGAGTCCGGTTATTAAACCAACCTGGGCCTGGAACTGAGCTTTCTGCTGCTCCACAGCGATCATCCGCTGCAGCTCCGACGCCTCCGCCTTCTCCGACGAGTTGAAATTATCGAAACTGTCCATGGCGTCGTTACGAGGCGTAGCTAGGCAGCGGCAGGTCGGTGCTGGGATCCTGGAGAAAACGTGGTGGACCGAGGTGACCTTCGATTCCTGCGGGTCGGAGCCGGCCGCAATGGCTTGTGGGGGAAAAGCACTGATCTACAAAGCATATGGAGCGGCTGTCTAAATTAACATGAACACGAACTGCGCCCCCTCTGGTCAATGGATGAAGAGCAGGCGGCAGCAGGGAGCATTGACACTCTCCAACAACTGATATTACTGTAAAGTGAAGAAAAGATCACATGTCTCATGGTGTTGGAAGGAAATGTGTCATGGCAACGTTGGTTCTAGTCTGGAGCAGAATATCCGTATTTGTATGCTGAACAAATATACATACACAACTACTAAGGCTTTATTTGCAATGCGGACTGATGATGAAGTTCAATACAAACAGTAAATATCACTAAATACAATAATCCTACAAGCCATTGATATGAATTATTATTTTAACATTAAAAACATGATAAAACCCAATTTACTAATCAATGTTATGTGACTCAATTATAAAACGACTCTCACTATTTTGGAACACATGAATTACATCTTGTACACTGTATAAAGCTCTCCTCTTTACTGGTGATACTGATAAATAGTTAGGATACTTAGTATTTGAAAGGTGTATTGGTGAGTTGGTCAATCTAAAGTGAAACAGGAATGGGGAAACAAGAAGTTTTTGCTTTTATTCACATTATGATATTTTCTACAGCTTTCATTTTGTAACTTTCCATTTTTTGATTACAACTGCGACACACTTATGATTTAATAAAAAACATAAAGGTTTAGCAAAAGTTCAGCCGCCTCGGTCATCTGAGGTCATATTGGGAAGGTTTAAATGACGTCAGAGCAAGCAGGACCGGCATGCATTGCTGCGCGGGCCCGCGCTCATCTGACCCATCCATGTACTTTATAACTCAGCGTTTTAATGCGACGCCAGAAGTGACACTAACAAAGATGTTTAACGTTTAAAGAGAAGTAATCTCCGCTTCCAAATGCTCGGTCCCGCTCAGTGCTGCTTTGCAGTCCTTGACATTTTTGAAATTGTATTTTATATTCAAGGTTTGACCAATTCTGGTAATAGTTAATTTCTTTTCATGCAAATTAATTGGCTTTTTGTTATTATACATTTTTTTGGTAGTATCAGCAGTAGTAGTATTAGTAGTAGTTGTAGCACTTTAGCTGCTATGATCTCCTCTCACACTCAACATCTTTGTTCCGCTGACGAGACGTCAACTACATCCGGGTAACCGTGGTGACCTTGGTTGGAGTATCATCATGGCCGCGATCGTCAGGTTGAGTTCTGTGTGTCGCAGAGGAGTTAGACGTGAGTTCTTCTGTGTGTTCCCGGTGTTTGAGTGTTTCTCAGTGTGCGCGCTGACTCCAGTGTAACTGTGTGTTTCTACTGAGAGGACGTGTTGAACCTCGGCTGTGTTCGAGACCTCCCACGTTCACCACTGTAGCGAACAAGATCAAGTCGCCTGTAGCGGGGTTATGAGTGAAAACCACCTCTGTTCGACTCGAGTCACTAAACCTCTCATCTCGTGTCATACAGGCTTTTATAGTTCATGTTTAGACAGTGACGCTCAGTCAGAGGCAGCTGAACTCACTGCGACGTTCGTGCTGTGCGCTAATCACTGCGCACAGCGTTTGTGAATTACAACTTCTCACACACGTAGTGACGGAAACTGTGAGGGAACCATCCTGAAACATGGGACTTCATTCTTAAAAAGCTGAACGTGGACCATGAACATGCAGGTCATCGTTCCCACTCTGTGGTTAAGAAAATCCGACTCAGCTCCTAGCTGGCTTAATACAATTCTCCAAAACACAAAATATGTGTCTGATGTTTTCTTTCTAAATGTTGAATTCATGAAATTCCTCCTAATAATGTTGTTTTCCCTTCATTTTTCATTATAACTTGTAAAGCATCTAATAAAGGTTATTATTATTGTAGTTATATAAATAGCATTGTGCAATAAATATGCCGGGGGTGAAGGGGGAGAAAGGTGAATAGTTTGTATGTATCGTTGCTTTTCATTCAGAAAGATTTCAATCACAGACCAGAGTCGGATATGTAAATAATCTCTAGTGTGTTGAGACATGATTTAAATAACCTACTTTATACGTTAGCTGTAAATGTGACATGTTGTCCTTTCTCCTCAGCTCTGTTGTACCAAAGCACTCTGTTGTCCAGGCCGCTGGTTGTACCTCACAAATACCAGGAGCAGCCCCACCTGCTGACAGCGAGGATTCATGCGTCCCAGGCTCTGTACGGTCAGTGTCAACATACAGGCAGCAAACATACATACAAGCATTGATGTAGCACCAATCAGTCAGTTAAACTTATTCATAGTCAGCCAAATGTATCAATTGTTTGAGTAACTTTTCATGGAACAATGCAAAAGCGCTCATCGATCGTCATTCCACAAAAGAGAGACTTGGCTATCTTACCTCATGTTAAATTGAGCTTAGCGAGGTTCGGGCTGTTTGGCAACAATAGGCTCTAGAAAATAAATGTATTGGCAATCCTTTGTCGTGTTCTAGTCTGGAAAAGTAATCGATCAATTCAGAAAAATGTTTGCAGGTTAAAAACTCAGGTCTTTTAGACTCAGTACTTAGCAAACGGAAGGCGTGGCTCACAGGAGCCTCCGAATAATCCCAGAGATGAATCAGCAGCACAACACAGGTTCACCTCCGACTGACCTGAACTCCGTTATCACTGCAGCGTGTTGTAACTTAGCTCTCACTGGTATCATGGCACAATGCATTGTGTAACGTATGTTATAGAGATTTGTCCACTCTGTTCTCTGGTTGTACAGAATTTACAGTAGTAGCGCCTGGACCAGGCAGTAAAACAATATTAATAATTGTTTAAATATAATTTTTATCAATAGATAACGTAGATAGATAATGTCAATATAATGCTTATACATTGTGTAGACACAGTTTCATTTAATTTATATTATACAACATAAATACTAAATATGAAATGAAATGTTATCATATGTATGGGGTTTGGTGGAAACCAGGAATGACTTGTATGAAAGTCTAACGGAAGTATAAAGAAAAAATGATCTTTTACATATTATAAGAGAAAAATTCCACTATTTGCACTATTGCACATAATTGCAATATTGTTTGTTCTTCAGCTGTATATATACATATTTAGATATGTATATTTTATTTTCTATTTTTAAATTTTGATATTCTATTTTATACGATTTTATTGAAATTGTGTTTTTCTTCTATTGTAATTACTTGATCATTGCTAGAAGAGAGCCTGTGACGCAAGCATGTAATTGCCAGCGACTGCTTAATGTTATTGTTGTGCATTTGATAATAAACTCTTGAATCCTGAATCTTGAATCTAGACTAATACTGAAAAAATATTTTAGACAGCAGAGCATTTTTTCTATTTTCTTTTTGTACATGGAATTTGAAACAGGAACAGAAAGTGAGGAGGTTTTACACATTATTGGTCATTCTCTGTTCATGAAGAAGAGTCTAGAACCACACCCTCGCTCAAGAGCAAAAATCGGATTTTAAACTTACAAGAAATAATAATGTGACATTTATCGAGATACCAGTCCTACACCAATGAATGGGTAAGGCTGTCAGATTCATGTCTAAGAGGATCGTCTTTGTACCTTTCTTGATGTTAGTTTATACAGGATCAACAACTGTTGGACAGAAGAAGGACAGGTCAGCTCAGCAATGCAATAAGAGACATTTTAAATCAAGCGAGCTCAAATACAGTAAAAGAGCTCAGTATAAAAAAAGTAACATGTTGTGTGTGTGTAGGTACCTCTCCGTTTGCAGGGAACCCAGTTTCTGTGTCTGACAGGACAGCAGCTGGCTCACAGCCCTGTGTGGTCGTGCTCCACATTTAGCACACCAGATGCTACAGTGGTGTCATTATTTCGACACCGGGGTTCATGTTGGGTCAGCAGACCTCACCACTGTGACCCACTGCTGGGTTAGTTACCGTCAGCTTTATCTGTCAAACACCAAAACCTGGTCACATAGAAGACAGTTTGGTTGGCTGCTACACATAAGAGGAAAATCGTGACGCCTTGTACGATAATCAGCTCCAACAGAAACCATCAAAAGCCAAAGACAGCATCACTAACCGGATGTTGTGTACTTGTACAGCTGCGCCTAAAAAACAATAAAACGCACCTTCATCCAAATTTGTCTTTTTTGCTACAAAACACACAATATTGGTCCTCCTCAATGTTTGTTTTCCTTCTGAAGTCTCGTCCAATCACGCTCCAGTTCAGAAGGTGTTGATTAATGCGTCTTAAGGTTTTTGTTGTTGCTTGTGACATCGATCATGTTGCACCGATGGAAAAGTAACGGAAAGGCAAACTCCTCTACTGGCAATGGGAACGGAGTTAATCGCCTTTTTAGACAGGTTTACCTGTGTTTAACTAACTGCGCATACCCGATCATTTTGGTGTAAACCAGGTATTATTTTAGCTTTTTCTTTCACATCCCTCACAATGTGCGATTTCCTTTGCCGACCTGTTCAGTGTCTCTTGCTCTGTAGTCAGAGTTTTTCTCAGTTTTTCTCGTATTAGCTATTTTCACTTTATGCAAAGGCTCTGATAGATTTTACTCTCTTATCGCCTTAGAACGATCTCTCTGCTCTTGTTAATCCTTCTTAAAAGCAAACACAGTAATCACAGGTGAAACCCAAGAGCAGACACTACGAGCTATTTTACGGTTACAATCCATTGAAACAGGAACACATGGGCAACAGGAAACACCTGTCATGTTCCAATATTTTAGGACATGGACAAAAAGAGTGGTTTCAATAAAGGGCTATGTTTAACATCTATGAACAGGTGCGTGGGTGTGTGTTTATGTGTTTCATTTGTTCTTTTTATTGTGTTGTCTGACTGTGTCTAACGGTTTGTTGTCACATGTTAAAGTAGAGTTGTTGAACTTTTTGTGAGACACATTAATTTACACCCTTGTTGAACTTTAGTTATATTTCTAAGTGAGCTTTCGAGGTGCAGGCTGCCACATGAAGTTACTTTAAATCAGAGCTGGGATGTTTTTCTCCCCAAAGAGACACAAAATGACAACATGGTGCTGTTTCAGCTTGGGGATGTTGCTCTGGGTCCCATTATCTGTCTTTGGCTGGCAGCATCTTCATATTTTACAATACAGACATAAAACTGGTGTCTATCTTCTCACTTTTCTCAGAATGTAAAGATGGAGGACGTGTCTCCTCTTCCTCCCTCCATCCGTAAATGAAGCCCAAGTAGCGAGGCCCCGCTGATACACGTGCCCAGCCAGAAGGAGTCCATCTCTCCTGTCAATCACAACGTTGTCCTTTTTATAGCATCAAATAACTAATTAAAACCAAACATATCTGAAAAAGGATCACTTGGACATGCATTAATAAGATCTACCTAAAAAGTTAGAAACCATCTTTGAGAGAAACATGTTTGATATATACTATACTTTTTTTAGTTGGGTTCATGTCCCATTCAGTAACATGGAAGAGGAACAGTTAAGAATATATACTGCAGCCTGCCACCAGGTGGCGATGGAGATGCATTGGCTTAATTTTTCGGAAGCAGTCCTGTCGTCCATCTTTATACACAGTGTATGGTTTTTACCAGGCAAATGATTGTGGATGCTGACACTTTGCTGTTTCTCTTGCTCCTCAGCCGGCGCCGGCTCCAAAGCCGCCTCCATGCACTGGACAGCAGAGCGAGCGCTGAGCGTCCTGCTGCTGGCCATGGGACCTGTGGCCTATTTTAGCCCCGGTCCTGTCATTGACTATTCCCTGGCGGCTGCCCTGACACTCCACGGCCACTGGTAAGATACTTATGAAGGTGTCAGACCCTCTCTAATGGTGCCACATCTTCACTTCTAACCCACAGGTTTCTAATTACATATATTCACTTCATCTTTACATGGTAACTAAGATTAAGATGCATTAATTAGTCCCAAACACATGCACAGACATGCAAAGGCACACTCACGCAGGTAATTTAACCTCTGCTTTTGACCCATCTGTGTGCAGGACACACAGAGCAGTGAGCGACCATGTACGGCGCTCGGGAGCAGATGTTGGGGGAGTAAGGTGCCTTGCTCAGGGGCACTAGACAGGGTAGGGAGAATCCTCTTGAATTTTTGGACAGATCAATCAAGGTTCGTCTTTTGTTGTCTCTCCGTGGAGTCGAACCAGAGAGGAACCAGAGACCTTCTCTGCCCATAGTCCAAGTTTCTGCCACTAGACCACCGCCTCTCCCTACACAGCAGACATGTTTTCTCTGCTGGTTGGTCAGTGGTTAGGAAAGTCAGACCAGTTAATCCCACAGTGGTAGGGATCGTTATTTACGGTCCGATACTAAAATAGAACAATTTGACCTTTTTGAAGATTATGTTCAATTTTAGGGAAGCACATTTAAAAAAAACCTCTCTCCGTGAATGTGATGCTCATTAATTGGCCACTAATCTTTAACCAACAACAATAAGATGTTCTATTTAGAGTTGTAAATGTCCGTGACATGTACAAAAAAAAACAATGTAACAAATAAATAAATGGAGCGTTGCCACAGACTTCAGCCTCTTAAGACGAGCAGTGACTTTGAGTGGCCCGCACAGACCTCACCTTTCCTGGGAAAAAGCCAACATGGAGGTTGAATTCCTTCATCACATGAGGTCCTCAGGGAAGTGCAGTCCAGTGTGAAATCGTTAATTTGACTCAACGTCACCTCTGTGATCTTAACATCCACACATTGTGATTTAACAGATCAAGAGCATTGAGGTAGAGTCAGAGTCCTTTGAAGCCTTCAAAACCTCCTTTCCCAAAGGTCTCGACCCGGTACTATGGTCTAACGGACACAATGCTAACTTTGTGCCAGTTTTTTTTTTTTTTTTGTCATCTGTCTCACCGTAGCTGCCTGCGGCTATTAATTCAGCCCTGGTTAGTTTCGGCTGTTAGCAGACTCGAGAAGGTGACTTTAGCTTAGTGTCACAGCGATGTGCTCCCCCAGCAGTTAGAGTGCAATCAGCATGGCAAGTTAAGGCCACAGACCAGGCATTACTAGTCATAAGTCTCCTTTAGCCAAGTCTCTCAGGGGCGGGTTGGTGTCTGCAAGGGTCAAGCTTTGACCTCTTTGACCATAACAGATTAGATCAATAATCTGTCCAATGTCATTTGGCGTCAAAGAAAGCAAAGTTTGTAGAACTTCCTGTTTTCATCTGGGACTGGGGATAAGCAGTGTCTGTGGCTAATAGGATTTTATGGCACTGAGGAATGTTTGAAGTCAGGGGCAACCTGGTGAATGTGGCCTCAGTAGAAGACATAGTATATAATGTGGAGTTGAGCACTCTATTAGGTCCTGGGGGTACACTTACTGCACGTGTCTTAGAAACTTCTGATCTTTATTTGTGTTTATAGTTAACGTGTAAAGTGAGCACAGGTCAGCGGGTGATTGAGGAGGAACATGCAGAGAGTAAGAAGCAAATTAACCGACATGAGCAGGATTAAGGCTGTTTGAGGCCCTATTTTTAATGTTTTTTTTTTTAATTTCAGGGATTGCACTTATTTTACTTCAAAAATCAGCAGCATCTTATTTGCCCAATGGTGGCAAAACTTTGGCACACAGGTCGGTCACTTTTGACCGAAAATCAAGTCCGAAAAAATACGTTTGACTTTTAGGTTTGGTCCATGTTGCAACCACTACCATAGAAGAGGCAAACAATTCAACAATAAAAAGATAAATAAAACAGTTTATAAACAATGGTCATAAAACTAAGTTTTACTACCGTTAAGTTTCTGCATGAATGGCAATAATGAAGCATTTAGAACCTGCTCTGTGACTGGCTTCTCCTCTGATGCAGTGGCAGCTGAGGCTCATGGGTACAACAGGAGGTTTCTAACACCCAGCTGAAGTGGAGGACATGGCTGAAAAACATTGTGAACAGCTCTAAATTTTGAATTTCATCTTTCCTGCACATTGTGTTTGTCTCCTAGGGGCCTGGGGCAGGTGTTGACAGACTACGTTCACGGGGACGCGAAGATCAAGGCCGCCAACGCAGGTCTCTTCCTCCTGTCCACCGTCACCTTCGCCGGCCTCTGCTACTTCAACTACAACGACGTCGGCATCTGCAAAGCCATCGCCCTGCTCTGGAGCAAATGAATGACTGTGGACTTGCGAGGAACCAGAGGCCGGGACGGGAGCAATCCTGTCCTGGCCGATTTGTAAAAAAAAGAAATTCAAGGTGTTCTATGTACATTCTTATAAATATATATCATGTTGACCATTTTGACAGTGATTGACATGTGTTTAATTGCAATTCATGTCTATCAGTTCGGGCTCTGTCTTTTTGTCATGTTCTTGCACAGCTAAGACTGGGTTATAATTGGGCAACAGAAATCCATGATCTTTCCTTGCATGTGGGGGATGAGCTTCTCTTTTTGTTCAGTGTCGACTAAGTTGAAGCTGCGTTCTCACTAAGCAACATGTCCGGTTATTAAATGTCATGACCCAATATTCCCAAATACAAGAAATCCAGTATCTTGATCTGCGGATGTTATATTTACCAGGGACATGCATAAAATTAGCATTGGGGTATTTTTATCCAGGCTTGGATCCTTTTTGTCGCTGACGTCTTAAATGTACTTTCTTTCAAACACCATGAGTTAACGCTTCAGGAATAACAGTGCAGCACTATCAGATTGAACCTTTGTTTGTGAGGGACTTTACCCCCCCCCCCCTCCTCCTACCATTTATAAACGATTCATAAGGTCAATGTTTCTGTTGTTGCTACAGCCTCATCAACATAGCACAGTTCAGAGTGTACTCCTGTATCTTGTCTGACAGAATCAAACGCTGTTTGCAGCTTTAAAGTGAGAAATGTTCCTCAGCCGAGTGGGCCGAGACTGTTTTGTGCAGAGTTGAGTGGATTTGCTTGTCATGGCCGGTTCGTGAAGGTTCATTGATGGTAAGGGAGGCTCGATTTCAAATCCAAGCCATCCAGCAACTCTCAGCCGACCTGTGCATCTCCGGCAGGAGAGAACACACGTCAGCAAACAGTGCACAAGCCACAGCAGGGTCTGAGTTTAACAGCTGCAAAATGCCGTCCTCTGCCAACCAAGTATCACTCAAGACCTTAACGGTGTCAGTCATATTAATGCCTCTGTAACATATTGACTTGTGTTGTATTTAATGCATGAACTACAAACTCCTTCCACTGTGAGTCAGCTAACTTCCAATGGGGGGGGAACAAACCTTTATTTTCACCGCTTGCAAATTATTTACAACCTTTAGGCTAATAGGGCGAAATATCAATGTAATCTGGGGACATTTACGCAGCATATAATTGCTAGTCCTTGCATGCAGCTATTACCAGCAGTTATTTTTGACTGAGCAGGGTTACATGTCGGGTTCACAGATTCACTCCTTTGTCACAATGTTCATGCAGTAAATGTTTATGAGCGCTAACGAGTTTGGTGTTGGTCTGTTTGCCTCCATCGTCAATTTGTCATATCTGTTCAGCTGATGTCAGATTATACGCACAAAATTGTGAGACGAGTGCACTGCACCTGCTACAGTGGAATAAACTTGTCTTCATGGTTTCATACTTGTGACATATTATCACTGAGCAGAAATCTACACTCTTTCCCAGAAGTATGTATGTATGTGGGAAAGTCACAGCTTCACTTTTACACATTGATGTGGGATGATATTAAAGAACAACATCTAAAGCAACAATCATTTCTGAATACCTGTTTGTTTCAGAAACAATAAAGTGCCACGGAGGTGAGGAGACACAGAGGCTCAGTGAAGGTAGCCTGTATGGAACTGCTGTGATATCAGATGTAAAGGCAGAAATGAAACGGAGCAATGAGAAGGAAAAGTTAGCTTGGCTGCATCACCTTTACTATTGGTCGGTTCAATATCAAGACATGAACTGAAGCCAAGCTGCTTCTGAGGGTGTGTTGGATGTAACCACAATCGATACGTAATCAGTCACCTCCATCCCTGTCCATGTGTTTGTTGGTTTGTAAGCAGGACTTCTCAAAAACAACGCAACGGATTTCCTTGAATCATGGTAAAAAGATGTATTAAGGGTCAGGGAAAAGAACTCTTTACATTTTGGTGCGGATCCGAGAATCTCTTATCATTGTGAGATTGGGTAATTTTCACCATTTGACTACTCAGAGAATAATTCATTATGCTTGAAAAGTCCAGGGGACTGACATTTCTGATAGTGTGCAGATCCAAATAAATTTCCAGTTGTAGAGATGTGGCTTCATTAGCAGACTGTTGGGCCTTGAGGAAGGTGTGCACTGTACCGAGCGCCATTGTTATGAATAAAACAAATTAAAAGTACCAGTGGGAAAAAAATAAACAACAATCATGTATAATTAAGTAAAATAATTATGATAAAACAGTGTCTATGAATGCTGAAGTAACATTTCCTTTAAAGGAGATTCAATACGTGTATTTCATATACTGTTACTTCATATCTTTATCATACACAGTAAGTTCCTCAGATTACGTATTTCATTATTTGTTATTTATTTAATGTTATTAAAGACATGTATTTTCATATGCTTAAGGGTAAGCTAAATTAAAATTCAATTTCTAAAAAATACAAAAGTTTCTATATTCCCAATGATACAGAACCACAGAGCAGCTGAACTCTGCTGACTGGTAAGATGTACCCACAATGTGTCTCTCTTTGCTGTTTCATCCATCAAGTGTCGCCAACATTCAAATTCCACTTGAAACGGCCTCAATTACACCAAGTGTTTAGCCTAAATGTCCTTTGATGTCCTCCTCCAGAGCCAGAGGACATTAAGTCAAAAAACATGGTGTAAATTACCTGTCAAGTCAAATTTGGACGTCGGGGCATCTGGACTCTTGGATGACACCACAGGAGCAGTATGGATTCAGTTAGTTTTTTTTTACGTTTGAAGAAGTGGTCACCATTTACTTCAATTGTATTGGATCTGTCTGCACCGCTGTTTACCCCTGAACCTCCAAAAGGTCTTGTGGATTCAAACAGTTCACCCACCCCTCCATTGGCACAGTGGTGAGTAGATGAGTGAATTTTCATTTTTGGGTGAACTATCCTGTTAAAGCTACTATAACTCTACAGCACTCCGTGTGGGTGGCGCTACATCAGGCACGTGCCCCTTCTGCTAGAGCCCAATTCTTTCTTCATTCATCAATATTTAACAATAAAAATTACTCTCTGTCATCAATTCCCCCAAAATGTGTTTTGTTATCTGACGGGGCATTTATTTGACTTCTTGTCAGGAAGAGAATTTAAAGGCAGTTTTACTGTTTTACAAATTAGACAAGTTCACTAGATTTGTTTCATTTAAAATAAAGTAAAAAATATAATTTTTTGAAATGAAAAGTATTTATTGAAATGAAAGGTAGGTCTTAAGTTGAGCTACATGACAGTCTGGTGAGGTATATTGAGGTATATTATTAGTGTAATGCTGCTTATGCTTCAACTGTAAGAAAACAGTAAAAGTGTACAAGTGTGTGTACTATGTGTCAGCTTTATAGAGATCATGTAAGTCACACTTGATTATTATGCACAACATTGATTTATCTCATTTACAAAAATTGCAGCATAATGCCAAGAAAAGAGAGACTCCAAAAGCAGAAGGACAGGGAGCTGCAGCAAGCAGCTCAGGGTAGCAGCTCTCATTTATCTTGGAGCAGGCCATCAACTATTAAAACAAATGAGGGAGAATCAGTTACCCTTCCTGGTCCAGAGGAGCCATTATTTATTATTCATTATTATATTTATAATTTTATAAATTATGTTGGCGATTTTTTGCCCTTTTTTGGGGGTTTGAGCACCTGCCCCCCAAAATGTCTGTGCACGTGCCTGCGCTACATGAATCTTTTTATCGTGGCGAACGACAATGGATCAGTCCTTTGCTGGGAAGCTCCACAAAGAGACAAAAAGCTTTATCCACAAGCAGGACAGCAGTTTCTTTCACAAAGCAATTTATTTTTAATGAAACAAAACAAGGTGTGCTTTTTTATGAGAACTTTTTGAAATCATTCAGTACATTCATATAAAGTAGCCTCAGAGGACTCGTCAACGCCATCGGGACCTTTACTACGCAAGACTAGTTTTTTCAGAGAGGGATTCCCGTCGACACAGGTGAATCCCAGGAATTTAGAACGGTACACAGTGGACTCGAACATGAACTTGTTAGCTGTGAGCTGTGTCAGGTAGAACAAGGCCTTGTGTCCATTATCGATAATTTCGATTGGGAGAACCTGTAGAAAAAAATAACATTAGTGGCAAACCGGATAAAAGAAAAAGAGAATCTAAGCAGCACAGCATGAACCGTAACACAAAAGGTTAAAACAGTTTACTATGGGTGATATATTTACACATAAAACTGCTGCAGCTTTAACTTTCCCATAATTCATTGCATGTTTATGACGTGGCAGGTCCTCTTTGTTTGCATTGGCAGCAGAACCACTCTGCAGGTGGCCACTCCCTACTTCTCAGCAAGTTCAATTCCAGGCCTATTGAAGGATGAGGGGGCCTTCATTTCACACATCACATCACACTGTAAATACGCTCTGTGTCATCCTCACCATTGCCTCAGTACAGATTTCATTGTTCTCCTTGCAGCACGCCACCAACTTCTTGCCATTTTTGTTGGCGTACAGCATGACTGGTACCCCCGGGCCTACCTCCTCGGAAGAATCATCATATGTGCGGATGTTGAATTTGCACTCTTAAAAGGGGGGGGGGGGGGGGGGGGATGAGAGAATAACATGTTAGTGAATATTAAAGGATTATAGAAAAGCACAAACTAGCTATGTGTTAAGGAGCTAGAGGTGGGGTAAGCAATAATATTTAGCTAGCTAGCTGTAGTTTATATGCTGGAAATAATCGGTTTAAATACACAGCTCTGGATCTGTGTCTGGGAAAGATGCAAACACCCTCGAACTTACAGGATGTTATACTCACAAGAGCTCAAGCACTACAGCTAACTTTAATAAGAAACTCTATACAACGTTTCAGTGTAGTTCCCCAGTGGCTGGTACACAATGCTACCAATTAACCACTAACTTATATAAAGTGCACAGTGTTGTTCCAGCAACAACATAAACTAGAAGAAATGATTCTGAAACGGAGGCTAAAACCATGAAACCAATTGCTGCAATTAGAACCACGGCTCTCCGACCACAACCCACAGCTGCAGGTGCAGGTTGTAGAGCTCTTATTTTTACCACTAACTAGGAGTTCATGTTTCTGTCTGCGTCTGCGTTTCACTTAGCAGGATTACACAAAGATAGGTGGATTCCTGTCAAAGTTGGTGGAGGGATGTGGTGTAGGTCAGGCGGTGGATCCAGGAATTTTGTACTGCACTTTCTTCAAAATGGCAAAGTGTTTTATCTATGAGAATTCTGTGTGAAACTGGATGAAAACCATTCCTGGGGTTGTTATTGATGTATTGTGTGTAATTTCATATAGATCCAAATAAAAATCTAGACCAAGTGGGTTTACATGAGGCTCAAAATATGTCAGCCAATGTATGAAACATGTAACTAGCACCATTGTGGAGCTGAGAACTGTACCTGGCCTGTTCTAACTTATGGTGACTGTCGGGCCTTTGCGGAGGTCCAGGGCTCTACTGAGTAAGATTCTAGATACTAATGTAACCAACAGTTATTTCACTGCTAACATTGTAACACATGTAAGTCATGAAAATGAGTACAAGATGTATAGCATGTACAAATATATGACTCCTATCTGCATGTGTCACATGCCTGTTTTGGTCTAATCATGATTGGTTGGTAACTTAAATAGGTCACGAAAAATAATAGATTATAGTGCTAATATTTTTTGTGGCAATAAGTAGGAATTTCATGCAACTAATCTATAATATATAACAGGGTCTACTGTGTTCTTTGTCACGGCTTAACTCATAACACATTGTGCATTCATGTGGTGTTGGAATAATACGAGTGATTTTTTTTTACGTGTTTTTTCCACATTCCGACTTCGAAAGCAGATGAACACACCAAAGTTGGAACAGTGACTGCACAACTGGGGAAGTTGGCTTTCCGAGCAGCACATGGGTGCACAGACAAACAGTTGCCTCACAATATGCAATAGCTATTTTCGAGTCTTGGTTAATACCATTCTGTTAGCAATCGCCTTTTCTCTCTGGATGTACAGTACATGCGTTGTGTTATAGGCCGCTGACTGTTTTCTGCCTCAGAGCTGATCAAACATCTTCAGTTGCTTGTGTAAGTGAAAGTATTTTGCCTCATGTGGCTGCATTTTACCGGGTCGACAATGCTCCTGTGTCTGTAGGTGCTGTAGTTGAAACTGGTCTGTAGCATTCAGAAGCAGGATTTTGTTGTCCTTGCACCGGAGGTTGTATGTGTGGCTCTCACCAGAATCTGTGAAACCGTCTCCATCCAAAACTGTTTGTTTTTTTTGAGAGAAAAAATATGACATCATAGACACGTGCTATCCCTGCATTTATTTTCTACTACAAATGAAGGCTAAGTGGGGAATTATGAGACTGAGGCATCTTACCATCTTCAGCATCTTTAAACAGAGAAGTAAGCAGCTGATTAGATTTTGGGTTATATTATATAACAGCATTCAAAAACAACAGGAATTAGGTAAAAATCTTAATAAATATAACAAAGAATTCAATGTTATAAATAAATGCAATAATAATATCTTATTCACCACCTGAAAAATAATTAGTATGGAGTATGAAATCGCTTTTACCATCAAAGTAGAAGGCGTCATTGCATGTACCATAAAATGTAATAGGGGAGCAGTCATTGGCAGCCATCATGAACCTGGTGAGAAACAACATATCCACAGCTAGTATCGAGTGATGCAAACTTTTTAAATTCTTGCAATAACATGTTGTGCAAACCGGAGTTGAGGTACATTTTCTCTCGCTGTGGGTGTGTCACATGTTGTCACTACAGATAAACTTATTGCAGTCAGAGATCAGACATGGACCGAGTAGAGATGTAGTGGAAGAAGGTTCTTAGATGTTACAACCTACAGCCTCCCTTAGATGTAGTTAGATGTCAGTAGAGTACAAAAAAAAAGAAGGATTATTATAGGCCAACAACATTATAGCGTTTTTATTAGATAGTGGGCACTGCTGTCTGATGCTTAAAGAACCAATGACCCCCGCTTACGTCTTAGATGCCTCTGTGTCCCTGCGCACCATGAGATCCATAACATACACCTCTGTGTCATTGTGCAGAAAACCAAAAGATAAAACAACTACTCTTGATAACAATATCCTTGATCTAAATTGAGAGATAACTCTGTGGAAAGGAGGCCTTTTACAACCAAAATGTCAGAAAATAAAAACCCACCTGTAACCCTGTGATAACAGTGTACAACCTGAAACATGCTTCTGCGACTGCGTATGCGTCTTTTCACGCCGCTGTGGCGCAAGACTCGTTTTCATTCATGCTTCCCCAACCGTTGCGCGTCTTACAAAGCCATTCCGCGCCAGAACACTAGGCGGAGTAATGCTTTTTGTCGAGACGACCTTAGAGACGCCTTCTTTCTTCTTCGTCGATTGTTTATTTACATAGCCACTGCGGCTCCTCGTAGCCTTTTTCTGGCGGACAAATCCGCCAGTCAGTGACAGGTTATACAAGTGATCATACTATCGGATATCTTCTGCCAAGTGCTCTTCTATTTGGTCCATATTCGTTCTTCTAAATCTTCCGTGATTTCTGCCGGTATTATGGGGCATGAAACCGGAAATGCAGCTCCAGAAGGGATGTAGAGCAGACCAATCACAGCCTTGCGGGCTGAGTGAGCTTGCGGAGCTTTGCCGTAAATTTTAGAAAAGGGGGTCGACACCCGTCAGCACGTAAGGAGGGATACATAAGCACGTAAGGGACCCGGAAGGGCTCTTGCGCTTACGGGCCCGTGAAAACGCGAGTTCACCATACTGCGCTGGGAAAACGGTGGAAATGTAAGAAATTGAAAAACAACTATTCTGGATCTGCCCATACATCCACATCTCAATTTGTGGATCCTTCTATTAGGTCTGGTGGAAATCCATTCAGTTTGTGTAATCTTGTTTACAAACTTCAAATCAACCCCCACCAAAGACAGGTGTGAAAACGTAACCTCCTTGAAACCTGAAACATGCTTCTGCGTTTTCACGGGCCCGTAAGCGCAAGAGCCCTTCCGGGTCCCTTACGTGCTTATGTATCCCTCCTTACGTGCTGACGGGTGTCGACCCCCTTTTCTAAAATTTACGGCAAAGCTCCGCAAGCTCACTCAGCCCGCAAGGCTGTGATGGTTCTGCTCTACATCCCTTCTGGAGCTGCATTTCCGGTTTCATGCCCCATAATACCGGCAGAAATCACGAAGGATTTAGAAGAACGAATATGGACCAAATAGAAGAGCACTTGGCAGAAGATATCCGATAGTATGATCATTTGTATAACCTGTCACTGACTGGCGGATTTGTCCGCCAGAAAAAGGCTACGAGGAGCCGGAGTGGCGATGTAAATAAACATTCGACGAAGAAGACGTCTCTTCTTTGTTTGTTTTGTTTTCGAAAAAAAAAGTTACTCCGCCTAGTGTTCTGGCGGTGAATTGCGTTGCAACACGCGCAACACGTTTAGGAAGCATAAACCAAAACGGATCCGTCGATGCGGCTGCTTGGCCTTCCGCGGTTGCAGTCGCAGGACTATAATTAGTGAGATCGAAAATTCCGTTGAGTGCCTCTTATCTTTAGCCATAAGAGCTTGTTTTGTGTTTTGGCTGCTAAGGCAGGTTTGATGAGTTTAAATCCAATAATGGTTCACTACTTATTTTGCCCAGCAGTTCTGCCTATGGATGTTTGGGTTCAGTAAAAACATCAGATCACATTTAATATCAAACAGGCAACGAGGTCCTTCCTGAGGCTTCACACACTGGACAGCATTAGCTAGCAGAAGAGATTCGACGTGAAGAGAGACATTGGTGTAATAATGTGGATTTGATGCAGCAGTGCTGAGTTAATGATGAGTAGACAAAACAACTGGAACTTACTTGTAAAGATGCAAACTGATGAGCTTCTGTCAGTCCTCTGCACGTTCACCTTCACAATCACCTTCACACAGAGAGACAAATCAAAACTTCTGCCAAAGCGCCTTCAAACCAAAGTTATACAGTGTGTGGGCGTGTCTGTGAAATGCAAAACATACTATTTAATGATTCTTTCTTTCTCGTGGTCTTTGGAAATAGGTGTGAGAGACCTGTGATACTCGTTGGGGGCAGTGTTTCCTGCCACTATTTGTGTGTGTGTGTATGTGTGTGTGTTTTTTTTACTGAGAGCGGGAGACGAACCCACGATTCCTCATCTTGTATCAGGTGAAAGTGAAACTGTCTCTAACATGTCCTGTTTTTTACATCTGCTTATTCTCTCACTTCTTATGTTTCTCTAATGTTTTTTGACATGTGATTAAAAAATGGCAATTGTTCTGCCCCTCAAATGTTCATTTTGTTTAGCTATGCAACAGCGACCCCTCAGGGCAGTTCAGGGATATAAAATTGCCAGGGGTCAAGGTGTGATTCGCCCGGAAGCATTTCAGAGTTAGTTTATCTGCGATTATTTACAGACCTCAGCTCCTCACAAGTTGTGTTATTCTTCTGCGGGCTAACGCATCGTCTGTAAGTATTGTTGTCTACGAATTGTGTCCTTACAACCAGAGGGTTATTTTGCCACACAGTTTTATGTTTACAACGGCACTTCTCCCGAGCAGCTAAGCTAGCGTGTAGCACCGTGTCATTTAATATATACGAGCCGCCGTAAGACGCTCATATGTATTTTTAAGTATCCACTCCTTTGCCATTATTAGTTCTGTTTCAATAAAAATAACTTTATTTATACTGCACTTTAATATATATATCATAAACAAATTGAGTTGCAATACGCTGTGTAAATATAAAAACAGAACAAAAAGGGGAAAAGACAGTGAAATGGAGACAACTACAAAATAAAGAAAAGCATTTATAAAAAACTATAAATTCAGTTTTGGCTCTGACAGTGCTGCAGTCCGCCACCAGAGGGCTGAAATACGCTGAAGTAAATATCACAGTGGGCTCCACACCTTCCTTTTTTTTCTTTAAATTCTCCTGAGCTAGAACAAATAAATGCCTGTATTGTAATGGCACAAATACTTCAGTACATGTGTACGTGTGCCTATATTTGTATTATTTTACTTAGAGCTCAAGTTCCTCTCTGTGTTTCTATAGTTGCCCATTGTAGTCCCTAAAGTTTAAAAAACAAATAAAGAAGCAAACTCCTGTTAAACTACGTCAGGCTACATTTTTGAACAATCAGGCTGATGGACATGTATGTAATCTAGTAAAACTCTAAGTATTGGTTAATTTGTTTAACATTTTTATTTGGATTCGCTCAAATCAGCCCTGACTTCGAGTAGCTTGTTGCTACTCATTACTGAGAACAATTACAATTTTATAATAACACCGCGTTCTTTAACTAACATATACTGTCTTTCTCCTCATATCTTCACGTCTATGGAATGGAAACCGATGAACATAAGATATTTGGTTGAGAAAGTGGCATTAACGGTCAGACGTTGAACTCCACAGTGTTAAGAGTAGAGCATTGGAATGCTTTGGGGTTTCACATGGAGCACATTACCTCATCTCATGGGTAGTGAGGCCTGATGCAAACATCCATGAGTAGCACGGCTCCTGTTTTATCTGTGACCGTTTCCCTGCAAGAGCTGAGGAGGCTGTGACCCTGAGCCTCAGAAAATAACTGAATGAAGTTAGGGCAGAAGACGTGTGCACCGATGTTTTTATTTGAAGGTGAAGGAGACAGAGAAAGATCAAACTTCCTAGCAGGATGTTTTGAGATTCTTCTGAGGACAGAGCACTTTTTAATGAAACCACCGGAACATCTTTTACAACTTCACACTGGCACAAACAAGAAACTAAGGAAAAATGAATGTCTTCATGTTAGTATGCTAATCAAACTCCCAGTGTTTGCATTAAAAGGTGATGACGTTGCACCAGTGGAAGTAATATCAGCTCTTGAGTTCAGGGTGAAGACTATCTTATCAATGACATATTATAACGCCTTGTCTAATAGGGGTTAACCTCAGTCTGACTTCAGCAGTGAGAGATAAGAAGCCCCATAAGGACAGTCAACGAAAAGTCAAGGGGTCTTATAGAGTTTATGTAGGTACTGACAGAGGAAGTTGCTTTTCATCAAGTGTTGCTTCATGAAGCCACAGGGTTTCAGCGAGGTCTGGCCTTCAGTGAATCAGCGCCCTGCGGTGTGGTCATGGATAGTGGGCACTGCTGTCTGATGCTTAAAGAACCAATGACCCCCGCTTACGTCTTAGATGCCTCTGTGTCCCTGCGCACCATGAGATCTATAACATACACCTCTGTGTCTTTGTGCAGAAAACCAAAAGATAAAACAACTACTCTTGATAACAATATCCTTGATCTAAATTGAGAGATAACTCTGTGGAAAGGAGGCCTTTTACAACCAAAATGTCAGAAAAGAAAAAACACACAGATAACTCTGTGGAAAGGAGGCCTTTTACAACCAAAATGTCAGAAAAGAAAAACACACCTGTAACCCTGTGATAACAGTGTAATCTGTCAGCATGAGTTCACCATACTGTATACAACCTCTTGAATTTTCACTGACTGGCTTTATGGTATTTCTATCTCGTTTGACTAAAGTCAGCCAGTTACATTGTTGTTTGAATTTGTGAACAAACCTCAGAGACCCACCGGCAGCTGGTTCACAGTGATGATCACCTGAGGGTTACATATTTTCAAACCACAGCAGGGGAAGTGATTTAGGGGCTGGTTTTATTTTAATACACCCCAGCTGAGAACAGGAGGATCTGAGGCTGAACATTTTTATGAAATTATTAATAAACCGTGTGATTTTAATCGAGTCATATTTCGAACACTTTATGGCCCCAACCTGCTCTTGTGACCTGTGTGATGAGGTTCCCTCTGGTGGATGGGGACAGAATACGGCTCTGTTGTGCAGATGGGTGGAATCAGGGGCAGCCAAGAGCCTCTGCCCCTGTGCTAAATGTCCTTGTTGGAACATTTGTGAAATATTCCTGTCATGCTCGATTTGTTAGGCAGTTTTACATCTGCATTGCAGCCTGGGGCTTTACTTGGACCAATTGGGACTGCAGGCAGTCCTGGCTTTTGATTGGTTAAATGTTTAACGTGCTACCTGTGCGTTTTAAGTAAGTTTTGATGAAGCTACGGATCAGACAGCACATTTGTCTTTGACTGTGCTCATATTCCTATCCACGGTCCTTGAGTGATCCCGAAATTTTTTTGTTTGTTAATTGACAATAATATGGGTAGAGAAAAATGTTTGGACAAGGATGCAAGATAATGTTTTTTGTATTCATGCATATGTATATGGATATATAAAATAAATGTACATATTCATATGCAGGTAAAGCATACAATATAATTAATTTAAAAATAGTATATGTATATGTAGCGTGTTTGGCTGACACTACAAACGCTGCGTTGTGACTTGCGGTGCTAGGTTTCCATTACAGCAACTTCACAAACTTTTGTCACAAGTCTTCATAATATCCCTTACTATTTTTATCTATTTTCCAACTCCCTAGCCAAAAAGTTTGTTAAAACGCAAACAATATAAATATAAATAAATAAATATACGGTGTGTATAAAATATATTGTTATAAAACAAGTGTAAAAATCTAAATTATTAACATATATCCAATTTACATGACAAATTACATGAGGGGAGCTCACATACCTGTCTGAAACACAAGGTGTCACATGACCAGCTCTCCATACACGTCTTTATTGTTACAATGAGCTACATGAAAAACCATGGGTGCTCGGCTAGCCTATAGCTTCAGAAAGCTAACTAGCATGTTAGAAAAAGTGCTGTACATGATATAATAAAGACAAACACACCTTGTGTAAACAATGAGCAGTTCTGTGACCTCTACAAAGTAATATGTGTGTGTGCCTCTTTTCACCTCAGTTCGTTTAGACCACGCTTGAACTATTGGAACGAGCAGCCTGTCCTTACCTTTCCTCAGCAGCAAGGCGGGAACCGAGAGAAATAGCACATATTGACAGGAAATGACGTCACAAGAAGGAAAATCTGACTTAGCAAAATAAAACTCCCCACAAGAAATGCACAAACTAACAGATATATACATGAAAAACAACAGCATGAACTAATTTTTGGTGAAATATTAATTAATAACATTAATACATTGGTTTCACCTACATAGGTATTGTTTCATAATAATCAACATTCATATAGAATAACAACTGTATATGTTTATATGTAATGAATATAAAAGTGCTGTGCTGTAAACAGAGTGTATATGTTCAGCAGCTGTTTATAGGGTCAGTTTTCTGATCACATGATAAAGCCAGAACACAGATATTGGTATTGATCTTCTTATGCCTCACCACAACATCAACACTCACTTTTTAAACAAGAAGGTAGACCTCAAATGTTTTTTCTCACCGCACCAGCCCTTCATACCCCCAACTCACCATCAGGCTGCTCACAAACACGAGCGACAGTGTGTCATCGAGCCATTGCACCCTCGGCTGCAATCTGCCAGCTCTACAGGACCTGTTTTCCTCTAGGTCCCTGAGGCGTGCAGGCAAGATTGTGGCTGATCCTTCCCACCCGGGTCACAAACTCTTTGAGGTTCTTCCCTCGGGCAGGAGGCTGCGGTCCATCAGGACCAAAACCGCCCGCCACAAGACCAGCTTCTTCCCGGCTGCCGTTGGCCTCATCAACAAGGCCCGGTACCCCCACCTGACTCAGACTTTTATTCCAACCCCACACCTCAAGGATGTGTTAAATTAATAAATTAACACATTATCTCATATTATATTATACGGTATTACATTACATATTGCAATCGGACACTGTTTACTGTTTTGCATTTTGCATTTCACTTTTTACTTCACTTTTTATATCTTTTATCTATCATATATTTTTATTCAGAAATGTTTATGTCAAAATAAATGCTACTTTGTATAAATATTGGAAAAAAGTGAGTAAATAAGAAGTAAACAGTGAGTAAATATATACTGGTTTTCTATTTGTTATTGCTTTTCCTATGTATGTTGTATTTATTGCCTTTTATGTTTCTATGTTCATTGTAAGCACCAATAACCAGAGCAAATTCCTTGTAGGTGTAAACCTACTTGATTCTGATTGTGGTGAATGGATGCCTGTAGCACTGGATTACCTAAACTTCATGGCGGTTACACATAGTGGCACATCACCTAATCCAACTCTGAATTCAAAAGTTTGAGCAGGTTGAAGATAAGACATGTTTAGAGTATACCGGTATACTGGTTATACTGGTGAAAATCCAATCATGGGTTCCAAAGTTGTGGCACAGTGAACCTTAAATCCCTGTGAACAGTTGTTTTGTTAGTTACTTTGCCTCCAGCGTTTTCCACCATAGAGCTTATATGTTGGGTTTTCCAAAGCACTGCAGCAAGAGTGGCCGGGACTTTCCCTCTATTTTCTGCTTTCCTTGTCTGTGGCGACAACAAAATAGCCATGAGGATGAATCAGCTGTCCATGAAGCATTGCTTCATGGTTATCAAAAGCACTTTAAGCTGATGATAAAACTGAAAGTGGGATTTCCGACTTTTTCTATTTTTAAAACTATTTCTCACCAAAAATTCAACACATGAGATGAGTCTCATATCTGTCTGTGCAGTTCATATGGAGGTGCAAGCAAAAGTGGGATTCGTTTAACTTATAGCATTTACCTACATATTAACTACCGATAGCGCAGAATGAATATCTGTACAGCTACAACTTATTTCTTTTTTAAGACTCTTTAGAAATTTAAGCTTAATTATCAATGGGTTTGATCAGAACTAGAAATTACTGTATTGGAGATAATCGCCTTTGAAAGAAACCACATAGCCACAAACCAATACAGTTTATAAGTAACTGGAGAGAAACAAAATGACCATATTGAACCTTTTGTCACAAAGCCATTGCAAGATGAATGAAAGGTACATAGCTGTTACTTGCAGAGGAATGTTTTGACCCCATTTAAACAACAAACGATCATTTTTAAACTTAATTTCTATGGCAGAGTATTGGCTGTCATTTTGAAGGGAAAAAAACTGGGATGTCCAGAATAAGTTCATGATATAATGCGCATAAAGTTGTAATATTTCTGTTTGTGTGTAGATTAATAGATACAAAAATAAATAGAATAACATAGTGTGATAAAAACTGAGATTTACTGAGTGTATATTTGTTTTTTAACTTTGGAGGTACTGTTAAGCTTTAGGCTAACAACCTGTTGACCTCAGGTCTTTATGTAATGTTTGAACATTACACCGCTATCCATCTTCTCATTTGACACTTGGAACAAAAATAATTAAAACATTATTAATCACATTTTTTATTTTTATTATAGTCATTAAAAACATTTTCTTGGGCTTAAATGGCTGAACTATTTAGCTGCATGTTATATTTTAATGCCCAAACTAGGTCATAAAATACAATTTTTTTTTTCTGAAAATACAAGGAATGTCATCCATGTTTTCCTTTTTGCAGACGGGAATTTGAGAGTCACATGATGTGGGCACAGGCCAATGCAAAACAACGGGCAGATAAAACCTTGGCATCTCACCATTTAAATTGTGAAATTACTTAATTTTGCCTAGTGGACCAAAGTAACTATTACACGTTTACAGATGAGATACTATAGCTTCTACGACAATGTTGTGCTGCAATATGGATCCTGGTTTATCATTCACCAGTAATTAGCCGATTGTTGCTATGATGTCAGCTCTCTGTTCTACTTGATATTTCCAGCAGCAGTTTTTTTCTGCTCAAGACAAGAAACTCTTTGGTCTTAGTTGCATCATTTGTATTTTGAGCTCATAATGTACCAGATATTTCATAGAATAGATACTTTGTAAATATTGCATATGTAGGGTTAGGCAGTTAGGGTTTAAACTCATCTTCTTTCTTTCTAATCCTTTGCAGAGATGACCAACAAAAAAAAACGTCAATGCTTGACTGTACTGAAAAGGCTAGAAACAAAGGTGCTTTAATACTAAAAGACTGTTGCAAATGTTATCATACAATCAGAAGCATTCACAAGATTATGGAGGTGAAGGTCCAGGACTGATCGGCCACAGCCTCAACACTGGAAATCCTGCAAATGTCCCAATTATGCTTCTCTAATTGTGTCCATCCATAATAAGTGGTGGGGTTTCTGCAGGGCATGAGTTGTTTTTATGGGAATTTCCTTGATGTGCCACACAGAAGCTACTTGAGTAAAAATGAAATACATTAAGTTTTTATTTTCAAGGGAAATTACCTGAAACTAGGTCCAGAAGTTGGGAATTTACACTGAGGTTTTTCTTACTATGACATTTCATTTCGAAGTGATTGGGAAAGGAGACTGATGCAATGCTTTGCACTGATCGTGTATTGAATTTATGTATCATCACTGTATAGATTGTTTAGCCCCATGAGACTGTTTGATTGAAATTTTGAAAGAGACCTTTCAGTTTGTAAAATTGAGACGACATAGAAACTGGTGCATGTAAGGGATAGCTTGATATTATTGGGGAAACAATTAACTGGTTCATGGCAGAGTCTAAGATGAGATTTCTCATATTAGTACACAATAAAGACTGAGAACAGATAGAAGCGCCTAAACTGGCAAAAAGGTGTAAAAACAACATTTTGTGATTTTGCAGCTGCCTATTTTTGTCCAGGAACAGAAACAATCCCCAATACCCCTTCAAAATGAATTAAAACACATTTATACCTTGAACCTCACCACTTTGTTTGTTTATTTGAGATTCAGCAAAAATTACAACATTTAGTAAGTTTAAAAGTGCTGACAGGTGGATTTGATACCTTTGGAAAAAAGTTTGACTCAGGGAAGATGTAAACTCGCTAATAACGTTGCAGTTTTGTGAAAATGTTGGTTGCCTGGCATATTCTATCTATTTGAAGCATTGGTTTCACACCAAGAATTAATGCCATGCCAATTCGCGATGTGACATACACACAGAACAGTAGAGGGAGTGTTATTGCAGAATGGTGGTGAGTTTAGAAGATAACCTAAAAAAACAACTCTGCTGTAATTTGGATCTGTACGATGTGTGTGTGCATGCAACTCAAAATAGCTTGGGACAATTCTATTTAAGAAGTTAATGTTAACCTTAGAAAACGAATGTAAACAAGGCCATTCTGTCTGTGCCTAGTGGAAAATGTGCCGTAGGTCCTTTCATGAAGAACAAGTTGTGATGCTATAAGGTCCATCACCTCGAGCAGTGTAACCACAAGTGTTCCAGCAGTGTTCTTTATCCCAGATAAACATCAACATTTCAACATTGCATGAAAAAGTGTGTTAACCCTCTGGAAAGGCCATATGATTATGGAAATATAATGTGATCTAACCTTCTTGTGAGTCACAACTGGAGACATCAAGTAAGGACACGTTCTTACATGCGCAAACCTTTGGTGGGCCAGGCCCATTATGTTCCATGGTGTTGATATAGATAAGACAAAGTAAGAGCTGATAAAGCTATATGGTTAAACAAGAATGAGCTGTGCCTGTAAGATGGTCTGTCCTATCAAGTAATGAAGATAAACTGTTGAACGTGAACTATCCTGTCTCCACTTAAATGGGTCATGATATGCATATTAAATATCTAATTTAAAATTAATCTGAAATACTTCAGACCTACTAAATTTGTTAATTAAAGAATGTAATATAAATCAGCACATGTGATTTTTGTAACGGCACAAATAATAAAAAAAACACCTGGGCCAAAAATTACCTTAGATTCAGTAATCAGGCTGACCAAATTTCACACAATCATAGATATCAGTTACTGAAATTTTGAAATTATTATTCTCTGAGAATTCCATAAAAATGGATCCTCCATCCAACAGTGGAGCATTTGTAAGATGCGGATTGGCTCTGCCCCAAGAAATAAATAGTTCTTTTCTTGCCCGTATCCCTCCCCTGCACCAAGCTTGTGTGTCATATTAGCTTTTATACATTTTCTCCCAATTATTCAACTTGCATTCATATGAATTGATGAAACAACACCAAAAAACACACAAACCAGTCAGTGATATTCTCTTAAACAGCAGAGGAAAGCCAAAGTGATAGTATTTCAAATAATTCCAGATATAATAACATCTTGCATACATTTCCTCGCAATCTTTAGATTTAAATTTCCCTTGTCCATCGTTCAAATGATTCACAAAAAGCAATTCCCCCACAAGGTTTACAAAAATGGTTTAGTAGTTCTTGTGTAAAACTGCTCACAGACGACAAACAGGGACGTCAGCTCCCTGGCAACGGTAACGATCGGCGGCAGCGTTAAGATACAAGCAAATTGTAAAAAAAAAATGTATGGCAAAAAAACACTTTTAATGAATCAACCATTAGAGCACCTCTTTCTGTGTGATACAGATTGGATGCATGAACATGACTTATACAGTAATACATGTACTGTCTGTATCACATCATTCATGTATGCTACACCGTGAATTATACTGTCTGACCTGCAGGTATTGGGTATTTTGTTAATGCTTGAGATATATTTAAAAGTAGAAAAAAAATTACGAAATATTCCAGAAATAGAAAGTGCATAAGAAAACAAGCAGATGGTGTCTTCGATTCCCTCCAGGCAACTTATCCTAGCTTATCTGCCCTCCTCATATCCACATATCTGCCTGCATTATTTACCATGACAAAGACATAACTATGAGGACAGACGAACTACTTGAAATGAACTACAAATACTGCTGCGGTGGTTTTTCTACTTTTTCTACTTTTCTATGAGGTGATTATCGCTCAATAAGTTACTGTACCACTTGTATTATCTGATGATAACAAAGTACTATTTTTTAAGCCCTTACATAAGCATGAAATCGCGGTCTGCTTTATCTGGCCGTTTACAGGGGGTGTGACAGAAAGCAGAGCAATATAAAGCAGTAGAGCCAGTGTGGGAGAAACAGCAGCGCTACAGGAGGAGTGTTTGTGCAGGCCTTCCATCTCCGCTATATACTCAAGATACAAAGCTACAGTCATGACCTCCATCACTCATCAACCGAAGAGAAGCCCAGGTAAGGATTTGGTTGTACTAGCATCTTTTACATCTTAATTTAATACCAAATATTTGATAACAGTGCCCTTTGCTGTATATGACGAAAATGTGACTGTGGTTTGCACTTAAAATGTTCTCCTGTAGCGCTCAAGAAAGCCAAGTCTCGGCAGCAAATCAACCACTTCACAGACGTGCAGGGGCTGCCGTGCATTGACAAGATCGTGAGCTCGGTTGAGGAAACCCCTGATCCCATCAACACCGACATCATCGGCAAAATCCCAGAATGGATCAATGGGAGCTTCCTGAGAAATGGGCCTGGGAAGTTCGAGATCGGAAACCATAAGTGAGTCCAAATGCATACATTTGGGGGTTGAGAATAGAATTTCTCATTTGAGATGTTGGGAGACATAAATATAATTGCCTTGTGTCGTGGAAATTTAGAGCCTTGAAAATAATGAGTTATTAGCTCTGCAGAGGGTTACACAGTCAGCAACATGGCTCAGAGTGCAACCAGGAGAAGTTAAAAAGGCAGGTTTTTATACAATGTGATAAACAGGTAACAAAACAGAGAGCAGACAGGACACGTCTGTTGCCATCAGATTCTCCACAGTAGTAAGACTTTGATTGGGGGAGTTTTTCATTACACTTGACTTGTCGTCCAGTGCAGCCACCACCTCACACAGCTGCCTCATTTCTCCTGTTCCCTCCCTTCTCCTCAGGTTCAACCACTGGTTTGATGGTATGGCTCTACTGCACCAGTTCAAAATATCTCACGGACAGGTGACCTACAGAAGCCGCTTCCTGTCCAGTGACAGTTACCAAGCCAACAAGGAGTGCAACCGCATTGTGGTGTCTGAGTTTGGGACGGTCACCACGCCGGACCCCTGTAAAAACTTCTTCCAACGCTTCCTGTCAAGATTTGAGATACCAAGTGAGCGTCCCACTGAGATGCATGAACACCAATGTTTTGATGCAGTTAGATGTAATAAGACTGTGAAGAGACTTTACTCCCACATACATAGAGTAACGTGAAATACATGATTGTACAGTGAGTTGTTGTTGAGGTTGTGCTGTGTTATTAACCGTGACACCTTGCTCCTCTTCTGTAGAGCCAACAGATAATGCCAATGTCAGCTTTGTGACCTACAAAGGAGATTATTATGTCAGCACGGAAACCAATATCATGCACAGGGTGGATCCTGAGACACTACACACAACCAAAAAGGTAACACCGAGGTTAACGCACTTGTACCACGCGACTGTGTATGAATGATTTCCAGAGTTAATAGCAGGGTTGCAGGCTACTGTCACTCATTATATCATATAAGTATCTTATCTAAATTAAATTAGATGTATCTTAACATTCATGTATGTGTTCCTGTTAGGTGGACTGGAGCAAATTCATTGCTGTGAATGGAGCGACAGCCCACCCCCACACTGAGCCCGATGGGACAACATACAACATGGGGAATTCCTACTCCAGTAAAGGTATTTTGAGGAAACATCACTGCCAGGTGTTCACCTGGCATCATTGAAACCTGTGCAGTTAGAGACGAGGGGGCAGAACATTAGTACCGTGTCTCTGGAGACCTTTAGAAAGAAACTTCATATATTATCTGTGTTGACAGGAGGACTGTACAACATCATCCGGGTGCCTCCAACTAAAGAAACCGAAGATGAAACCCTGGAAAGAGCCACCGTGCTGTGCAGTATTACCCCTGATGACAAGAGTAACCCCTCCTACTACCACAGCTTTGGTGAGTAAAACTTCATTTTTTTTCAGTCTTCATTACTTGTGCTTTGACTGACCATTCATCTAAAGGAGCAAGTTTCACTATTTGTGTATTCTACAAATCTGCCTGTTTAATGTGATTAAATTCAGAGTTTCAGATATCCAACACACATGTTGTAAGCTCAGTCTCTAATGTCATAGCAATCCCTGGCTATCCTACCTAAGAATGATCTTGGTACTGCAACTACCAATGGGTTTCATTATTGATGAATGTGCAGATTTCTTTTCTTCAACTCCAAATCCCAAAGATACTCAGTTTACAAAGAAAAGAGGCAAATCATCACATTTATAGGCAGGACAATGAGAAACTGCCAATTTTCCTTATTTTGTGGGGGATAAATGACTAATGTTTACTTAACTTAATTGTTTATTACTCGATCTACTAATCAATTGCGTTCTTAAATGATCCCAGTGAGTACTGTGCATCTCGGATTCCATTTTGAGACAGATATATAGAGAGAGAGAGCCCTGGTATCAGGGAAAGGTATTTTCTCAACTGTGGGTTGGTCTGTCGATTCTGAATCATGCATTCAGCCTTGTGAATAGTTGAGACTAATATAAATCGTATTCATCCATCACAGCAATGTCTGAGAACTACGTGGTGTTCATCGAGCAGCCCATCAAGATGAACCTGATGACGATTGTAACAGGCAAGCTGAGAGGAAAGAGCATCAGTGAAGGCTTTTCCTGGGACCCATCCCTCAACACAGTGTTCCACTTGATTGGCAAGACGACAGGGAAGGTGAGTCTCTAACCCACCCCTCTAAAATGCTGTCTGTTGTAATGTACATCAACCAAAAGTGGGTTGCTTTCACCCGTCTCTTCCAGGTGAGCTCCGTCAAGTATCTGGCCAAGCCGTTGTCAACCTTCCACCAGATCAACGCATACGAGGAGGACGGCTTCTTGATCATCGATATGTGTTCTTCAGATGATGGACAGGCCATCTCCAATTACAACATCCAGAATCTACGAAAGTCTGGAGAAGCTCTCGATGAGGTAAAAAGGCCACAGTCAACAAACTGTACCTTCAATGATTCCGTGTTGTGTTCATGCTTAGTTTTCGGTCTGTTAGTTGGTTTTCTGAAAAGATTCTCATCTCCTCACCAGGTGTATAACACCTTATGTAGAGCGTTCCCGCGGCGTTTCGTGCTGCCTCTCCACGTCAACCTTGATACACCCTATCACCAGAACTTGAACCGGCCCAACACTCCAGCCACTGCTATAAGAACTGATAAGAACAAGGTAGGCTACAGGATCTACACACAGTTTATCATTTCTAACACCTACTGATAACACAAAAGAGCAATCAGTAACTTAAGACGGTTGGTTGATCAAATGGTATCACTTTCACAAAGGATATGCAGTCTTACAAGACCTACAGGTTTACGACCTTATGGCCTTGTAAAGAATGCTGCATAAAGCTCTCTACAGTGTCACATATTCAAAGTAATTGAAAACATGGTCAGCACTTTGGATGCACAAAATACTGTAGTAATACTGCACACTACAAGTAACCAGTGAACCAGCCATGCATAAAATCTTGAAAACTTTAATTTGAAAATGAGTGCCCTCGTACCCACACTGCTTTACTTCTTGATGCAGGTGTTCTGTACCCACGAGGACCTCCACGGGGACGATCTTGAACAATATGGTGGGATGGAGTTCCCACAGATCAACTACGGCAAGTACAACACCCATCCCTACCGCTACTTCTACGGCTGCGGCTTCAGACACCTTGTAGGAGACTCCCTGATCAAGATGGACCTCAATGGAAAAAACATGAAGGTGAGTCCCTCAGATGTTACCAACTGTAAGAGACTGGCTGTGAATGCATATACCCTTACCTGTACGCGGACTATATGATACAGTCAGAGTTATACTGTAGTATGTCAGCAAATAAAATATAGCTAAATAAAACGGAGATAAATGATCAATAAGATGGCTTAAAATGACAAGACTGTAAACGAAAAGTAAAATGTGCTAACACCCAAACTGCAAGACTGATGAGTCATGACTTTCTGACAGGTGTGGGAACAACCTGGTCTTTATCCATCTGAGCCGATCTTCGTACCCTCCCCTGATGCCACAGAGGAGGATGATGGTGTCGTCTTGTCTGTTGTCATCACCCCAAACAAGGTCAGTCAGGTTGAGTGAAAGACTTTGGATCATGGATATATAAAGGGGTCTAGACTAAGCTCCCTTGTTTCCTCCCATCTTAATGATGACTCAGTACAATCGTAGGATCTGAGTATTTTTAGGTGAGATAGGGATATACAATAGCAGAACCAAGGAGAGTGTACCATATGTATGTTTACAAGAATTGTATCTCTCGATTTACAGCAGCCCAAACTGGTACTTAAATATGTCAATTAGAAAAATCTTTTTAAATGCACACAGCTGATTTCTGGAAATCTTAAACTGAATTAAATCTTAACCCAATCTTTTGACGTCGTCTTGTAGGAGAATAGCACATTCCTCCTGGTTTTGGACGCCAGGACCTTTGAGGAGCTGGGCCGAGCTGAGGTGCCCGTCAACATTCCCTATGGTTTCCATGGAACATTCAATGCCACAGCATAGACATGTGGGGAGGAAATAAACGCTAAATACTCTTCCAAGCTCACATGAATGGAATTGATGGCAATTGATTGTATACAATGTAAATATTCTCCTTTGACTCTTTGTTTATATCTTTGTACATGCAAATTTACGCATGTATGGATGCAGTTTCCTTGTGTATAATGAAAAACTATTACAGCAATTATATGAAGCTGTTCTGTTCATGTCACATTACTTTGTTTGGCTGATGCTCTCATACAGAGAAACTTCCAAAAGAGAGACAACAGTAATGCTTCAGAACGGTAAAACCTTATTGCAGGCACCAACTTCAAAATGCTGCTCATTAGACAAGCTTAGACAAGCATTAGTGACATTGGCAGCCATGGGTATCCAGTGGCGATCGATGAGCAGTGGAGTGACATGTGCCCTATTAGGTTGATTGAAGACCTGACACGCCACAGTATCCTGGACCATCAGTTCAGGTTTCACTGTGCAACATGTTGGGATTATTGAAAATGTTGTAACTTGTGTATATAAAATGAAAATGTATAATAAAAGTAATAAAAAAACGTTATAACCTTAAATGCTTGGAATATGTCTTAGTGTTTCAATTCAAGCAAATTTACAGTTTAAGATGAGGTCAAAATGACCAGACTCTCTTCATTTCATTTGGTAAGAATAAGAAACTGATAAGGAAGCACACACTTGTCAGGTCAAGGCCCACATGTCGGAGTAATGAATGGACTATAAATACAATGTAAATACAATTTACATTTCCTAAAACATAAGACTGTTAAATCCCTCAATAAAAATCTCCACTTTAACAACTTATCTGAATTTGTCAGATCCTTGTGACCATTCTTTACTTTTTGAAGATAGACATTGATATTTAATCAAAATTTTCCAAAATAAGCACTAACTCTAGAATTAGTTAATTTCGATTTATGAGGCTGAGTCAACAAGGTCTTTGGCACACTTGCACCCTCTGCTGACCAACTATTGCACATGAACGCAGTGTCCATAATTAGAAAGTGCTCATGTCAATAGAGACTCTGTGCCTCTGTTCTTTCATTGTTCCCTTTTCTATTTGGTGTATGTGCATTTGATCGAGAGGGCTATCTCTCAATCCCGCTATCAATGAAGAAAACATATCAAACATTTTTAGGCATTCTTTTTTATTAACAGTCATAAACACACTGTGAATACTGAACTTTAGTACTCTATAAAAAAGAATGGCATTATACTATAAATCACAACAAGTAAGTTTAATGTGAAGAATAAATAAATAGTGACATTGAGATCATTTGTGTTGAGATTAGAGAGAATAAATATATTTCTATTCAAAATGAGTTTCTATTTTAACTCATGACTCAATAAACAGAATACATGTATATAAGTTTGTTATTAAAGTAATGCTAGACTGTATGAAGCACTGAATGTATATTTGAGCGTTTTCAATAAGCCATAAATACAACATATGAATATATGAGGGCACATGTAAGGGACACAATTATACACAAAAGAAAACCATTCCTCAGTTAAATAGACTGGTCACATGTAGCTGACAGGCGGTGACTAACCCTGCAGGTTATCAGAGATCTGAGCGAGAGTGTGCCTCAGATGTTTTTTCTTCTCTTTCAGGTAGGACTCCAGGTTTCGAGCTTCGGTCAAAATACCCTGCAGCTTTTTCATCTGTGCAGTATCTGCTGCAGCACTCTTGCTGGAAAAAAAACAAGCAAAAACACTGACAATAAGTTTTGTTTACAATGAAAATGTAATAAATAAAAAAAAACATTACTTAATCAATTAAAATGGTGGCAAAGCTAGATTTTTTTTTTGCATCATTTAGGATTTGGCTTGCCAGTAATGACAATATCTTTCCTGTCTTTTCTCATCAATTTATAAAAATGTCTGCCTTAAGTTGGTAAATGCAGATGTTACAGTAACCAGGGATTGTGTCGTGAGTGAGTGGCTCCCTGAGACCTAAACCACACTACAGATGCAAGGACCCATTTGTTTTGGCCGGATCTTAACTACAGAACCCTGACTCCAAATAAGCAAAATGGCACACTCAAACAAATGATATTTCTGCTTCATGTCTGGATAGAAGAAAGAATAATAGATAAAAAAAAATAAAAAAAAATAACAGTGTGCTTTTACTTTGTGGACAACTTGATAAGGAGGAAGAAATTCTATGAACGTTGCAACCATGACAGATATTGGCCAGTTTTGGCCTGAGGGCCGGCTGTTGCAGACCATGGCAATATCGTTAAGTTTATTAGCATCGATTTCACAGTGCCGGCCAAATTAAACTGTGGTTGTTTTTCTAGCAAGTGAGAAATATGACTTGTTTGTGTTGTGGCAGTGAAAGGTCAGGGGATCACAAAGGTTGTTAGTATTAGACTTCCACTTTATTCACCACAGCCTTCTGTCCTCGACAAGAAATGCTGAAACCTTTGTCTACAGCACAGCATTTCAAATAGAAAGATTGAATTTGAGTTATTACTGTGCAGCTTTCTTCTCCTTGACTTTATTACCAAATACGAACCAGCACCTCACCAGAATATTGATGTTTTTTCCTTCACTTGTTCAATGTTTCACAGTAAGCAGTTTTCAGATGAAGAGCTCAACAGCATAATGAATATTTATTGTTTATTAGTGGACAACCGAAGGAAGTCAGATTAACTTGTTAGATTATGGCCTACCGTAACACCTCAGCAAATTGTGAAAGCAGCATGCTGATCTCTCTACCTGCACCTGCAAGGAGAAATGCTGACAAATTCATAAAAACATCTTAACTTGACAATGATTTGCCATTTTATTCCACTTCATTAAATGATCTTTATAGATTTTTGTCAATATTTTATTCACGTGAGTTGACAATAACTAGGTGTGGTCATTGGTCGGCAGTTCAAAAATACACACCCCCCGGCCAAATATGATGGCTTGACAATATGATTCTGAACACACAACACATGTCAGCAACAATTTTAAGTCCACTATACTTGTTCCACACCTCTCATAGACAACATATGTTTGTGGATCACTTCCTTTTAACTTCCTGTGACCTGTTGCTTGTGTCAGTATCAGTGAGAGAGCATTTTGATGCTTCTTGCATTTGTTAAGGAAACAAAGGGACTGAATGACGTTGCACATACCTGCAGTTGTAGCCTCAAAAAAATCCGCTGACTCTAAAGTGGAGCTAGTAGAGCGATGTCTTTTACTTTTTGGGGGAGATTTGTCTCGTTTTTCAGGTGTACATGCCATCTATTGTAAAGAAGAGATTAGTTGCCCGTAAACAATATCTATCTATCTACCTATCTATCTGTTTCTGTATAATCAGTCAAAAAAGTAGCAGTATAAATACTTGCATTACTCCAGCCATTAATTGTTCTCTGTTTAATTTTTGTATTAATTTCAGTGGGTAATTTTATTTTGGATCCCATTCAGCATCAACTTATGGGTACCTCATTAACTGCTGCGATCATTTCTTTCTTCCACAACATATGCACACATTACATCTGACATGAATCAAACATTTTTTTCTCTCTGAATCTTTATTAGCATTTGCAGCTGAGACTCTTACCTCTTGGGATGTTGCCTGTTGGGGGCCTTTGCTGTCTTGTATTGCCCTCTTGTTAAATGCTGGTGCAATGGGCTTTGCAGCCACCGGTGATATTTCTTTCATTGTGTTGTAATTCCACTGCAAATAAAACACAAAATTAGACATAACAACCATCTGTTAGTGTCTCACTTACACCAAAAAGTGTTACAATATACAGTAGTTGGCACACAATAAGCCTATTCAGCACATTTCGAATATTTTTAAAAACTGGCTAGTGTCAAAAGTAATACTTTAAAGCAGCATCATATGAACCATGTGTTCCACTGACTATCAATGTTCCTTATTGTAATTTGAATGCATACATTTTAATCTGATGATCCCTCTCACTCTATTGACTACCAAAACACCAGTTTGTTACAAACCATCAGGGGACAAAGGGGCCCAGCTCCTGGTGTGGAGTAAACCCTGTTGTTATTGCCCTGCTTCAGCTTTTGTAACTTGTTGATCTTGATACTCAATCTAAAATCAACTTTACTGTCATTTCTTCCATATGTCCAGGACAATAGATGGAATCCAACGCTGCTAAACACACATATATACACAAGCAAACAACTAATAAGAGCTAAAAAACAACAAATAATTGCTAAAACACAAAATTACAGATATAACACAATGGATATGAGCTTAAGAAAAACACAAGCGAAGCACACTGTGAGGATACAAGGCGCAGGTGGGAAAAGCTGCAGTGAATATTTACAGTGCACGTGGGGTAAATAGTGCATGGATGTGTACAAATGTCTGGTTACTGATTGTTATGGAAACATTGGCTGACTGTGACCTGACTATGTTCCTCAGTACCAGCCTCTTGGTCAGACACTTCCTGGTGGAGAGTTACATGCATATTGACTCACATGTGGCAGTTGGCTCACATGTGGTACAAGATCATATTTATCCGTTGCCTATCTTAATTAATTAACGTTTAGTTTGTTTGTGTCTTAGTGTTACAACTTTGTGTAAATAATACTACACAAAATAAACGTATATACTGCTTTATAACGGAGTTAAATACATAAACAAGCGGTTACCAAACTAACTTTACACACATTCAGTTGGCTGGTTAGCATTAGAGTGTATTTCCACCGGTGAAATGGGCTAACTAGCAAACATAAAGCTGGTAGGAAGTGAGACAGTTGAATGCTAAGTTAGCAGGTATGCTAACCTCTAAATTACCTGCCGCAGTACAAACAGAACTGACCAAACAAACGGTAACTGACGTCTACTTACAAGACTTAGGTCCGTGTCACAGAGTTTAAATGTCATATATTCATTCACCTCAAAAACTATTGATTAATTATTAGAGTGCAAACAATCACAGCTAATCAGAAGTGATTATCGATCCTGGAGCGCGCCCTGAGCAACGGCCGTGCTGCATTCAGGGCCTCTCGTAAATTCAGTCATTCTACCAGAGCAGGTAAACTATCTCTACTGACCGATGAGTACATTTCTCTCATTGATTAGATTACAAAACGACTAGTTACACACACTCACCTTTTAATAGTGTTAATACACAATTGAAAACGGTCTCTTTTAATGAGGGTAGCACAAAGTGAATGTTGTGGTTTGGCATAGCCATAGCCCCCAAGTCTTAGTGGAGTAAACAAATATGTAACTGTCTGAGACAAGGTTCATAAAATAATTCATTTTGTATTTTTTACTACATAAACATTTAAGTTCATACTGGCATTAAAAATTATGCAGAGGTTATGTGTTACCATAGATATAGATGTGTTAATTGTATACAATGTTAATGGAATATTCGTTAAAATCTGATGCTGTTAAAATAAGGTTCACTTCATGTGTACTGTAAATAGTCACATGACCTTAGTCAGAGGTTATTCAAGTTTGCAATATGGAATATAGCTTACATGGACACAGAGAGTATAACTTTATTCTGCACATGGTTGAAAAGGCGCACACTCTGACTGCAGTTCATTGTTTGAGTGAAATACTTGCTTAAGTGATTGTATTGACATTATGGATATTTTATTTAAATTTGGCCCATTTCTGTTGCGCAGATATGTTTATCTACAGATATCAGCTTAAGAGACTTTCAGTAAACTATGAAGTGATATATCTTTGAAACCATTGAACTGACGCTGTTACCCAATACTAAGGAGGATTAGACCTGAGCAAGACAGCAATAAGGTGGTGGCTTTAACTGCAGATCAAAACTGCTACCTGGCTTATGGGGGACCAAAGAGAGTATATTTAAGTCATTATAATAAATAATCCAAAGAAAAAATGCCAGGTATTTAAAAAAAACACGAAATTACAAGGTCAAAAACTTGATGATGACCCACATATTGATTGTGAATGTGGATGAAGAAATTCATCAACATTAGAGAGGGAAAATATAGACTTGAGCTGAGTAAACACAACCTCAGCATGACCCCAAATGACAGACATGACATTTCGACCCGTCATAGCTTGAAAGGCAGAGGTGACACATCCATCATCTGTACAGTTTATCCTTCGAGGGTTACAGGGGGGCTTGAGCTAATCCCAGCTGTGATTGAGTGAGAAATGGATTAATAAAATATATTTTAGCTAAATAAGTAGTGTGCAGCAGGGTTTTTTATTTCCATCTGAACACCGCAGTCAATGAATGGCACAAAACGGATATAGACAGTGTCTGTGATGTCACAAACCTAAGAAACCAATCCTGTCATTTTGTGGGTGGGGCTCAGCAGCTGGAAAAGGCTTCTGAACTGCAGGGGGCGCTGTGACGGTGTTGGGAGTGTTGGGAGATAAGTGAGGATAGTGGTGGTGGATCTTGATTGTGGTGGCAGCTGAACATGGGCTATGATGACAGCAAGACTGATTGATATAAAACATCTACTCACATACTCCACCATTAGCAACAATAACTCCTCCATTTCAGCAATTTGTCATTGCTGCTCATCGCTATGAGACATTTAGGCATGTAGACACTATTTAGACATCACACATTTAGGCTCAAACATCCTATCACCCCCCCCCCCCCCCCATAGGATTTTTGATAGATTTTTCCTTACTCTTATAGAGGGTTACGAGCAGAGGATGTCGCACTTTGTTAAGCCCTATGAGCCAAATTGTGATTTGTGAATATTAGCTATACAAATAATAATTGATTGATTAACTAATTATTCGCTGTGTGTTTGTTTCAAATGACTGTTTGTTCTTTCCATTGCTTATAATCTATTAATTTTGTTGGGACTGGTGATACCTAGTTGTATTTGTTGGCATGCGTCTTATTTCTAGGTTGATCTTATTGTGTTTTGTCCCTGTGTGTGCAACGTTCGAAAGTGTCTCTTTTTCCTCTCGTTTTTACATTGTTTTGTTTCTCTTTTGTAGTCAGTGTGTGTGTGAGGTGCCAATGAACTGGAGTCTCTTAATAAAAGACATGAGTGTGTGGAGCGGGGGGGCATGCGTACTGCTGTTGTCAGAGTGTGCGGGAGAGGGGGAGGCTCGTGCTGTCTGATTCCCCCACGGTGTGTGAATGCAGCAGCAGCCTGTAGAAGGAGCTCTCTCTGCTAATCCAGCACCAAACGTACACAAACATGGCGATAGCACGGGCGGCCAGGATGCAGTCGTCTCTTCGGTGTGCGCTGTCTCTGCTCGTCCTCGGGCTCGCCGGGATTAATTCGTCGACCCTCCATCTCCACCCGGAGCAGCGCCACATGCTGCCTCAAAACACAGGCTTTTGCACGATAGAGGCTAGCGCGGATTCCCCAGACGGAGGCGGAGGTGGCGCCGCGGCGCCAGCGCTGCCCGTGGCCGACCGCGGCACCTCTGAAGGCGGGTCGGACTCGGGTACCTACCCGCAGCATCGAAGCCGCCGGAGCCCCGGCGACCCGGCCATGCCGAAGGTGTACGGACAGGTAATGTAAAGCATCCCGGTGACACCACTGTTCACGTCGGGAGCGAGGGCTTGTGCATTAGAGCTGGCAAGGATGTGTTAAAGAAAAATTACGCAAGCCCCACTGTTGTTTTGAAGTCCCATCATTTCATGCACCTCATTGTCACTGTGTTGTGCGGAGAGAGGAAACCTAAGTGTCTCCACCAGCCTCACAGCAACGAAGCCAGCGGCTGGCAGACAAAGCGTCTCGTGTGTTCACCTGCTGTTTCCAGTGTAGCTGCACAACGTAACACTTCAGTAAACACGCATTCGAATGAACGCCAGCTCGCACACCAGGTCCCCCTGATGGCAACCTGTCTGTGGCGGTTCCCTAGGTGAGCACAGACAGCAGGGTGAGCATGAGAAGGGGGGAGGAGGCCGAAGGTCCCAGGAACCCTGTGGGATCGTGCAGAGGCTCCTGGCGATGTGCTTCCAGGTGTGCGTGTGTCTGCCTGTGCACGACAAAACAAAACGACGTGTTATCGAAATAGAGCAGTCGCGTTCAATAGAGTGGACCCCCGAGGGGAGAGTGGTGCTGGTGCTCTGGGTGACTTGGTCTGAAGATGCTCTATCCTCTGTCTCCAGAAGAGCTGAAACCAAAAGTCTGGAAGTTCTTCGCTGCTACAATGGATTCCCTTCAGTCGCACTGCTTAGAGGCCGTCTATGAGATCAGTGGAGATCTGAAGGGAAGGAAATAGACGTCTGGTTTCACTCCAGCGTCAGAGTGAAACTGTGAAATTGAGGAACGTAGTTTGTTTGAAAGATAAACAGATTGTCATTAACCCATATGTAAATATTCATGTGGGCTCAGGGCGTGTAGCTACTCACTCCGATTCCTCTGCCTTTTTACATGCCAAAGAATTTAGATCTCTTCGGGTTAAACAGCTATCTTCTGGTTTAAGCCCATCATTCTATTTTATAATATTCATTGTTGCTTCTACTAAAATAGATATGACAATTTTCAATTTGGTTTGTTGGCAACGTTGACAACCACCTGCTTTGAAACAATTCTGAGGAAGAAACCTGTTCGTCTGTATCAGTCCGCCCCCTCGTGCACTATATGAATACACATGTGTTCTGCTAAGAGGTTGTGTTCTGCCAGGTAAAGAGCTCAGACACGTCTTGACTGTTTGATAAATAGTGGCAAAAAGTAACTTGCAAAACCTAGTAAGAACTGCATTGAGTGCACAGACGGTGGACATCCTCAGCAGATAGACTCCTTCAGAAAAACACCGGGGAGAATAACAAAGTCCGGCGAAAGCGGCATTTCCCATTCTCAACACAGACGTTGGACGAATGAACAGACAAATGAGTCAGCGAAAGATCTTTATTAACGTTGTGCTTTTTACAGTGGATTAGTTCCAAGACACACTGCAAACAAACAGGCAGAGTTGTCACAGTAACAGGCCTCACACGCTCTCTTCACAGTTTAAAAACGGAGTGAACGCCTTTGTATTGATCATATATTGAATATTATATATTGCTGTTTTGCCATTTACCAGTGTTACTAACTCATATCACATATCCCAAAACAGGATGATACTTCTTTGTTTCTCTATATCACACATTTTAGCAGTGGTGTTCATTCTTAAACCATACCGTTTTCTTAACGTTTACTTTCCTTAATAATAAATAAGTAAAACATATGTTTGAATAATTGTTATTTACAAACGTCAAACAGGAATAGGTTTTAAATATGAATTGCTATATACAGACTGGGCTAAGAGTAAATCCTTTTTTAATACATGTTTAACTCGGGTAGATAATCTATACAAATTGTACAATAATTTACAATCTGTGAAAATTACAATGGACTGAGCCATCAAATTTAAAGGAAATTTTCTCCCAAGGTAGGCATGACAGAGATTATGATCTGAAAATGTTTTAACAATTCTCATAATATAAAAGATCAGTTTATGCTCTCACAGGGCATGCACGTTCCGGTGTGCACAGGAAGGATTTGCACCAACAATAGCTTCTTCCACTTGTATGATTTAACTGCATAACAGCTGTTAGCAAAGACAAAGTGTTGATGTGTGATCTCCTCAGTAACCTCAGACCCAGTTCTCCGGAGATTCTCTGAAGGTCATGTCCGATAACAGACATACAGTTCTCAGCAGGAAGGCACACCTACCCTTGTTGTGCATTAGATGCAGATGATATCATACTGATTGCATGTTCACTTGCCAATCACAGACATTTTTAGTTGTGTGAAAGAAGGAAAACCTAGGTACTCTTAGAAAGAATATCTTTCTAGAACAGAAACAATAGCTACGTTCAGCCCTGATCGGACCTGGTATTAACATCAGTCCCTGGTGATCACATGTGGACAGCTCCCAGTACCTCAGTTCACACGTCCCTACATGCGACCACACGTTCACGTCTGTGTTCAGAGTGATCAGATCTCCAATGAATCCTCAACGCGTCTGAGGACATTCACACCTGTAATTTACAGCTGTCCATTTGTGGCTCAGTAGTCCATGACAGTGTGACACATTGAGCCAGCACAAACCGTCCCAGGACCCTGAGACATAAGCAGTTAAAGGCAGCCGCACACAAGAGGATAATTGGACCGATTTTAGAGCCAATTTGGCCGTTCTGACTGTGTGCAGATTATTGGCAAAATCGTTCAGGGTATGTGTTCTGAAGAATTTAAGAAATAAATCTCTTAAATATGTTATTATGTCTGTGGTCTCCCACGATTTTTGAAATCGGTCGAGTTGAAATTGCTCTTGTGTGTCATTTTATTATTTATTATTTATACCTGTGCCTTTCTTACTGTTCCATGTCACTGCTATGAAACAGAGCTACTTACCTCAGGTAAATACTGTTTGAGTTTTAAATACATTTTTTAAATGAGAGGTTTCAATGTGTGATTTTTAATTTGAAGAATATCCTGAAAACATGTTTGGGGCAGTACATGCAAATTTAAATGAAATTCCACAACAAATTGAAGTGTGCAAAAAGAGAAGGTGACTGATATGAACGCGATTCTTGATATGTAATCTTTTCATCACAACATGAAGTTGGAATGCACACAAGTTCACTTTTACTTCACAATAGATACAGTTGGTGTTCAAGCTAACAGGAGCTAGCTGAAGAGAGGCACTGAGAGTAGAGGGTGACACTGACACCGCTTTCATTGTGACTATTAAGTAAAACTAGTCCTAGGATAAGTTTATATTTCTATATCGTACATTATTTACTCAAATTGTTATTTCTTAATGTACTTGTTAAATACTGAAAAGTGAGTCAGTTTATAAATGTCGAAGGTGTTTCATTGTATCATGTCTCTTTAAGTATATCCTGGTTGGCTTAGTTGAATGACTTCACTTTTTATTCCATTAGCTGTGTTTCCCCTGTTTAGAATTGTAAGAGTGGTGCTCAGTTTGCTGCAGGAGAGAAACTACCCAATGAAAAGTCAAACGGCTTTAAATCCTCAGATCTGCTGTTGTTTCACCAGCTGCTGCTGCTGCTGCTTGTGTTGTTCAGAGACAGTGTCACGGCTATTCCTGGTGTCCTGGTGTTACAATTACCCCTCTTAATCACCATGTGCTTGCACTAATGTGCAGTGTAAATAAACAGTAAGAGGACACACAGAGATTATGCACATCGTACTGTACTATTCAGTTCGGATTACACTGCCTCACAATTTATGCCCAGTGTTTGCTGCTATTGTTTAAGGGTTATTTATTGTAATATGGTAACTGAAGCTGTAGTGAAGGGTTTTTGCAATAACCATTCTTTTTGTTCGGTGGATTCACTGGGTTTGTTGGTTTGAGCAGATTTTGTTTCACAGGTAGACTCCAGTTTAGTTTTAGATACAGCAAAGGTTCTAAATACATCAGAAAATATGAGAATCTTTTCAACTTTTGATACATTTTTAAAAGGATTCTAATTTCTTTTTTGTTATGGGTTATTGAGTGTGGTGATGTGGAGGAGCTGGTCCAATTATCAGAAGGTGGTTGATGTCAGCTGATGTAACCCCAGTGTGTAGTTACATTTTGGAGAAGGTGTACAATGTAGGCAACTTAATGCACAAACGTGAATCAAGACTTAGTCTACCAGCGGGCTTCTAAGTGTCTGCTGTGTGGAACTGGCCATGTAGTAGGATTCTACAGGGTTTTCTCTGAACCGGCTGTATGCTGTGGATCAGAGCAGCCCTGATGAGAGCTGTAACACTGAACCAATACAATCAAGTGGCAGAACACTGAGCTGGAAGATGCTAAAAAGCCCCTAAATTCTAAATTTGTAGCAAATTATGAATTTGCGAAATATTTATCAGAACTTTTACAATATCTAACTGAACCACTCATTCATTGAAGGGGCTGACCAGCACACAGATCTTCACTGTGTCATCGAGTTTGTGCAGTGACTGTCAGGATGTGTCAAGCACAGTTTTCTGATGTGAAACAACCTCTCTCCACGACTCATTCAGCTAAAGAGAAGGACTTGAATATAATATTTACCATTGAGTGCCTCTATTCATCACAATAACAAGCCTTGCATTAGAGCCCTTTAAACATCCAGTGTCATCCCTACAATCATATGCCAGATTTTTTCTGTCCTCAAGTTTTATTTGGTCTCAGTTAGTTCACACCGACTAAAACCTAAATCTGCTGTGACGTTGTGCGGAGGACAGTGTGGTCGGTGAGGACATTGGCTCGACCGTGCAATCGTCCCTGTCGTCATAAAATACAATGGTGGCTTACGGCACAGGCTAACTCTGCGCGCAGCGTCTGGTCAGAGAGCAATCAGCCCTCTTTGCCTGCCAGTCCTGCAGAGATGATGTCATTGTTGTGCTGGCCGTGATGTCCCCTCACACCCCCTTGCTGTTGAATAATGAAGAGCTGAGCTGAAGAGCGGAAAGGGGAGGGTGGGGAGTGAAGCTGCTCAGTTCCGCTATAACAAACAAGATAAATTTGTAGCAAATTAAGAATTTGCGAAATATTTATCAGAACTTTTACAATATCTAACTGAACCACTCATTCATTGAAGGGGCTGACCATCGCCTGAGAGCAGTTAGAGTATTATGAACGTAGGAACACGTTTTGTGCTCCATAAAAGTAATTAAAATGATATATATTTAATTTGGTCTGTGATATTAAAGACAAAACGGAACATGACACAGTGATATTGTTGCACCAGTACAGATGATCTTGTTTGAACGGTGGAGACATTGTTATTAAATATAGAAAAGAATAAAAATCTATCTTAGATGAGAATCCCTCCTTCATGAGATATGTTGCATCAGCTGTGGTATGGACTCCTCAAATTTAGCTGCCATGCTTGTATTTGGAGCCATTACCAAAAACTGCTAATATCACGGGCTGATAGAGTGTGAGGTGGAGTCTCATCTGTGCTCTAACACTTTGATGGTCTGCATGTCTTTCACTGGCACCTATCTAATACATTGTTAACAGATAGGCTGTGTAGATAGGCTCACCTTTGGCTGCTGGGCAAAACCCACAATATTCCCAAATAGGAGATGTTGCCTTTCTCTTTGCAACTACTTTCCTCCATGTGCTGTAAGTTACCCTCCCCCCCCCCCCTTGCAAATGTCCCATAATGCCTTGTGTATGACTGAGTAATTTAAGTTACCTGTTTTATGTAATTTTTAGTATTTGTAATATGTCGGAACATGTTTATGATGATAGTTCTAAAACTCTCATTTTTGTGCTGCTAGTTTTACATACATTTATATAGTCATCTCATATACTCTGGGGTAGCTAACACTGCTTTCATAAATGTTGACTGATCCCTGGCTATCAGCAATCTCCAATAGCAAGATGTAATGATTAGAAATTAGCAATTGCGCAAGCCTAGTTGGATCCCAGAGTCGCATATTCCGGATGCCAATGTGTCCTTGGGCAAGATACTTAACCCCAAATTGCCCCTGATGGCTGAGCCAGTAGTGTATAAGTGATGTCTGATAGAGAAAAGACTGCACCTAGATGCACTCCACGATTGTGTGTGGTAAAACTGTACTCTTAAGTGCTATTTGCGGAAGACCTTGATTGATTTGCAATTGTCTCCAAATCCCTTTGGTGTTAAAACCAGTCATTGAGCTCAAGTCCTACATGCTATAAAGTTTGGGTGATTCATTGTTGAAAGTCATCACAATACAAAGCCTGGTAGCCACGCCCCCTCCCCCCATAGCCTTTAAACACAAGACTCTTGTCCTACAGGGATGTTATGCCAGTTAAACGGCCAAGATGAATCAACAAACCAATGATCTGATGGTCAAAGTCAAATCAAGGGACCTGAATGCATCAATGAATTTCTCTCAAGATGTTTTTTGTTTCCTGAAACCACAAAACTTGCCCTAGAAATGTTTAAATAACTAAATTCTACTGGTTGAAGATGACTTTCAAATAATAAATAAACAGAATAATTGAACCACTCGTTCAACAAATTTCACCTGTATTCCAATAAGCCTGCATCATGCCTTTAAATCACCATCCCATGGCAATTATTGTGCTTTGTGAATATTTAACACCTCAAAAACGGTTTGACGGGGCTTTAAACTCTACCGTAAATAATAAATATACATTACTGAGGCATGCATAACCAATGAAGATGCTTTTTTAAGTGTTGTCGGGAAGCAAACTGAAACCCACAGAGCTAGACAAGTCCGGCAGCTTTTTATTTGGATACAAGCCCAAATAAGGAATGCAGCCAGTTTCTCTGCAGCATGTAATGGCTTGTTAGTGAAAAGCAAAGCCTGACACAAATTAGCATGGAAAGGGACAACGTTTGCCATTCAAAGTGATTGAAGGTAGTAATGTGTTTGCTGGTAAACCATATCCAGAGCATGAAAGGCCCCGATGGCATGGTTGATTGATGCTCTGGGAAATTAGTGTCAAGTGCAGGGTTGGGACAGACCTCAGGCCTAAAAGGGGACATATTATGCCCATTTTACCACAAGTTGATATCGCTCCTTGGGGTCTTAATGAAATGTCTAACATATTTTGGTCAAATACCACAAGGATCATTTAAAACAGCACCCCTTTTACCCTGTCTAAAACACCCCTCCTCAGATGACCTGTTTTGAGTTCCTGTTCCTTTAAAAGCTATGACTACTTATAGGCAACTGTGGAAGGTTTTTACTGCAGCAACTATTTCATCTTTTGTCACTTTTTAGATTTCATAATATTCATGAACTGTATCTTTCCAACCTCTTGTCAGTTAGTAGGTCCTTCCAGCCCAATATATTATCCTTTAATTTTTTGTATATGAACAGTATATTAACATTAAATCCTGCAAACTGTTTATTTAAGTTAAACAAATTGTGCTGTTTTCCTATAGCCCTCAAATTACTAAATCCTTATTTTTTCTGAGTGACCTGAGTCTGAAAGTGTGAATTTCTGAACCGTTGCTTAGATGATGCTCTGACTGTATTAAACTGAAGTGTGAGGGTATTGAAATGCATACGTAAGTCTTAGATGTGCTACTTTATTCAACTTTCTGTTTGAATTTTGTAGGTAAGTATGAGAAGATCCCTTTTTCTCAATTGAGCCCATGCTCCCCAAAATGTCTGTGCACGTCCCTGCTGAGTATTCAAAAAGAGTTGGGCTTACCAGACCTCTGGAGCTCAGTCCTCCTCCTTGCTTCAGACTCTAGGCTACATTAGCACAGCATATCAGAATATCTGGCAACACTGTCTTAGGCTAAGATGTGCGTTGTGGTTGGAGGCTCCAGGATCTGAAAAGGAAGACAATATGTGGAATAAAAACAAGGATATATCTGGTTTCTTTCTTTAGAAAAAATTTACATTCAGAGCCTGACAGCGTTAGTAGTAGTACAATGCTAAATGTGTGCAGTGCTCTTTAAGTAACCAGTATGTATTGTCAGTCCAAACTCTGTAATAAACTTCTGACATTAGTCTTGTTGATTGTGACAGTGTTGGGCAACAACCTGCTCTCAGAGATCTTTACTTTATAAAACTAATAATTATTTATTAGTTAACCTAAATTCTTGGTAAAATCGTGGAACTCAGCTCAGTCTCATCCAAATTATTTGATTAATAATTAAAATAAATGGAAGCTGTAGTAAATTAGGTTTGAATATAGTTTAAAATATATTACAACCAAATCTATATCCCTAATTAAATAATAACACCTCTAAACAAATCTCTCTTTACTAACTCTGAGGCTCCAATGTTGAAATGTACATGTGAGAGAGAAAGTGGGCCAGAGCTTTCTCGACTATTCTTTCTTTCCTGTCTTTTCTATTTCTCCTGACTTGTTTATGAGTTTATCATCAGTTGATGAACATGGCGAGATTAACTTCACATAAAAATGTGGCCAGTGGTAATATAAGAGAACTTGATCCTGTGGTCTTTGTTCTGCAGGAGGTCATGGGGAACAGCACAGGGATTGAAATCATTTAGTGTACCTGTGGGTTTTATTTATAGAGTAAGTTTATGGGAATGAATGTTAGATATATTGTGTTAGATATAAAAACAGATATGGATCCTCAATAGATTACGTTTATAAAGAGCTCTTCTTGAATTAATGACCACTCAGTGCTTTACATGACGGATCACATTCACATAGTGTCTCTGTGTCTAGCACTCGGTCGATCAGTCAAGCATCTCATTCATATGCTGCAGTTTTGTGGCTTGGTGTTACGCTGAAGGACACTTTGGCATCAGGACTGGACAAGCGAGGAATTTAACCATCTCTCCACCGCCTGAGCCAAACTGCTTCTGCACACAGAGCTGTTCACCTGTTTATAGTTGAGTCAAGCTCCACTCAGTTCAAAGAACCGTGAACTGGAGAATCAGTTGTTGTTGCCATTGTTGTGAACATGTGATGAACTACGTCAATACTTTGACGAGTCTCAGCTGCCAGAGCACTGGCAGCAGGATTTCATGGTACACAAATGCTCCTCATCATGGTCCTGATGTGGATTGGACCTTGTTTCTTCTGCCTCCATTTTGAGCCACTACTTACTCGTGAACAGAGCAGTGACTTGCAATGAATGGATTCTCGCAGCTGCAATATGCTGCATCCTGGCAAATAGAAAGCACCTCCACAGTCATCATCATTGTCTTAGATTCATCCGTGATGGTCTGCAGGGCAGCTGGCGCTTGGTCACATCGCCAATGAAGCCTAAAATGAAGAGATTTACTGTTTCAACACCTTGGCCTGACAGACAACCCTGGCTTTTACTGAGGCAGCCCTGAGGGAGACAAAGGAGGCGGAGCACTGGGCTGATCACTGAAGCAAGAGCAGGTTGTTTATCAGTGAAGCTGGCTGCATGACTGCAAATCTGTCATTCCTTTGTTGGAAGTCCTGTAGGAAAAGGTAAAATGTGGGTCTTGTTGGCAACATACAGTCAAATCATGCAATGCTGCTGGCTTGTTGTTTTCTGGCAACGTCTTCAACACCATGCTAGAGGAAAAAGCCACTCATATCGTCAATATCATATTTCTTGTAGTGGAGTTGTAATAATGTTTGTAGTCTAACCCTTAAATGAATAGTTCACACAAAAATAAGAATTCACTCATTATCTGCTCACTGCCAGGCCGATGGAGGGGTGGATGAAATGTTTCAGTCCACAAAACACTTCTGGAGTTTCAGGGGTGAACAGTGTAATAGCAAGGTAGCAGCCGAATCAAATAAAACTGAAGATATAATTGGTTTAGCTTCAGACAGTAGAATGGAAATGACCTAGTTTGGAGTCGAATATGAATGTCGGGTCTTGCAGATACTTTGATGACTCCACATGACCCTAAAAGTCCATCAGAAGTGGCTAAGCTAGTGGACGTTAGCATTTCTGACGGTACCTGAATGCACCTTTTTGGAAGATATCTGCAGACATTAATGCTTTAAAACTTGGTGTAAATGACCTAGTTTTTACTTGAATATGAATGTCGGGCCTGGTGGACACTTGGATGACACCACACAAGCAGTATGGAGGCATGTTGTGTTTTTTTTCTGTAGTTTTTTTACGTCTGAAAATAAACCCGTAATATCTTTAGTTGTATTGGAATCTGCTGCTACACTGTTAACCCTGATACTCACCCACCCCTCCATCAGAATAGTGGTGAGGAAATAGTGAGTGAATTAGCATTTATGGTTAAACTATTCCTTTAATGATTGCCTACATTTGTATGTTTTGTTGTTGTATTTGGTTTGGGATTTTTGAGGATGGATATATTTACGAGTATGTCTGTTCATCAGTGTATTTCTCCTTTTCAGGTGACTCCTCAATACTGGTACAGAATGGAAAAATCCAAACCTTGTTTTATTAAAACAGGCTCAGCAGTTCTTACCAATCTACCAGCAGCTATTCTTAACGGCTGAAATGTCTCAGAATGAATATTTTATTTAACTCAGTTTCCAAACGCCCCACATTGCCAACATTTTAGTGCAGTCATCCACATCATTGTTGTGATAGTGGAAGTTACAAAGCAGAATCGGGTCGGATGTGTCTGATCACAGCTGACAGGGGTAGCAAAGATACTTGTTGTTTACTCCGCTGGTAGGAAAGTGCAGAAAAGGGCTTTGAAGCCAAAAAGAGAGAGAAGAAGAGTCCTTTTACAGGCCTGCCTCTCGGAGAACCATCAATAAAAGATAATGCAAGGAAGGCAGTGTGGAGATGAGATGGCAACGCGGTGACAATGAAAAAGATGAAATGGCCCATTTCTTCTCATTGATCCATGAAGAGATGGGAGGGAGATGAGAGTGTGTGTCAGAGCAAGCTGCGGCATTAGCCACTATATACGTACATGGAATTATATACATGAAATGTCCCCATGTGCATATCCACATAGTGATGGAGCTTGATCAGCCCGATGTTTATATGGTTTGGTTGTTTTCTGACTACATCTTTTATGGTCAGCTAATAAAATTAGCATAAAATGACTGAAACATTGAATCGATCCTTCCGCAAGTATTGTTTGTGTAGCTCATTTTTCTATTTGTCATAGAGCTCCATTGTTGTCCACAGACTATTAAAACATCTACGAGCCTCACTATTGCACTGGGTGACATTCATTTTGATATCTTGTACATACAAACGCACACAATCTCCTCCAGTTTGCTATGGATCACATTAACTGATTCATAAAAAAAAGGAAACAATGTGTCTGTGATATGTTTTAAATGGTAAATTGAATGCATTGACTGCATTTCAGTGGCGCTTTTCTAGTCTTATCGACCAATCAAAGGGCTTTACAATACAAGTCACATTCACCAGTTCACGCACACATTCAAACACCGTTTCTATACACATTCAATCTTTTCAGTGTCCTCCCCACCGATCTTCCGGCTAGTGGATGACCTGCGCTTACTCCCGAGCCATAAAGCCGCAAAATGATTTGCATTGTCAGTTAGAGGTAGTGGACTTGGCACTGAATACCATAAATGGGAAAAAAACTAGTGTTTCCATTGGTGAATATAAGATAACACCAGCATTATCCTTTAAAACTGTGAATATAGTAGTTGCAATGTAATTGAGCCACGACATTCAAAGACTCTTCTTCACTTTCAGTCTCTGTAATGCGGCTTCAAAGCGAGCCTGTGTAGCATTTACTTGCTGAGGCTATGAAGTGGCAAATGTGGTTTATTGTTGAACACATAAACATAGTGTAAGTAGAGAATGACATTTTCCTCCAAAAGCTAGACCACATCAAAAATATATTTGCCAGTAAAATCTATGGAATTGTTTTATTTTATTTTTAATTTAATTTTCTCTTCTGCAAAGGAAGATGGTGTTATTTCTTCTTTCAGATATTCCCTGATAGCCTTTGCACAACTAATACATTTGATTTAGTCCTAAAAGGATGAATCCATTAAATCCTTAATTTTCTGCTATCTTTTGACATTTTGTCTTTGATATTTTAGCCAGTTAGCAATGGTTAAAAATGACCACTTTCAATTTAACAATTATTATTTGTTATCATGATTGTAGTTTTGTATGTTTATAATGTTTACAGATAAATAATGTAGAAGGTATGAATGCACTCATGTTTATACATTTAAAATACAAAATATTTTTTTGGTTTTATTTGTTTTCTATCTATTCATAATTATATAATATATATAGTTATAATTATATTATCATATGGTTTTGATAACATCTTAAGAACAACCGTCAGTTTTCTATGAAGCAAATTAATCTCACATTGATTGGAAGAGAGTTGTGTGCAGTGTTTCCAATCTTGCCTTTTCCCTGACATGCATATTCACTTCCACCTGTTTATGTCCTGCAGGCCAACCTGAATGACTCCCATAACCAGATGGTGGTCCACTGGGCTGGAGAGAAGAGCAACGTCATTGTTGCCTTGGCCCGAGACAGCGCTGGAGCCACAGGGACCAGAACCAGCTCTGTAATTACCCAATGCAAAAAACAGAAACAAGTTCAAACTAGCGTGCTCATGTCTCAAACATACAATGGCTACAGCCTCACGTACAGTTCATGCTCTCTCATTGATCTAAAACTATCTTTATAACATAATCTTAGTAAACAACAAACTCAGCAGAGTGGTCTAAATTGTTTTTCCTGTTGCTGATGATGTTATGATTGTTGAGCATCTGCTCTACACTGTATGAGCATTTCACAGAAAAGTAGACTGTAGATGATGAGCGGCTGTTTCCTCCTATTTCCTCCCTCCCCCATCTGAGCTGCTGCGTACTTCCCTTAACTTAAAATAGGCACTGAAATGGTTTCACTATAGTGTTTTTCTAAGTTCAAATTTAGTATTAATTACTTTGGAAGCAGTCATTTTGTTTGATAAAACATTTTCAAGTAGTAAAGGTTTACTTTCCATGTTTAAGGTTTTTTAAACATTTTTCCTGCTAATTTAGCAAATGTTTGATTACCAGGGATCAATCATACTAGGTCATCAAGCCAGAATAACACTAAATAGACCATTTCGGATTTAAGGCCAATATGTGTCAAACATAACATCCAACTAATGGACTGGATCATGTGTGATCTCGCTTTGAATTTAATCAGACCATAAAGACATCATTTTTATTTTAAATTCAAAGGATATTTCATTTAGACCTTGTCTCACACATATATAGAAATAACTTTATCTTTAAAAGCCAAAATGTTGACAACATTTGACATTTAAATGTTAAATAGTCTCCTCAGAAATTAAGGAAAAGCTTCAGCATGTTTACTCACAGATGAGTGGGATGATTTCACATTTCAAAGAGAGCTATAATGTGTGTTTGTTTGTCCACAAGAAGTAATAGAATAATTTATTTTTCAGTTCTGTACAAGTCAACGACTTTAGGGAATTTCTTCAAAGTTTTTATCAGCTCTCTCTTCGACTCAAAGATTAACTGATTAGATTTCAGTGGTCGAAAGTCAAAGTGATCTCATGAGTCTGGAAACTGCGCTGGATGGCGGAAGCATAAAACCACAGGGCTGTAATTCTAGTTACTCATTATCTAAAATCACCATGTTGCTGTAAAAAACAAATTGTTCTGATCTAATCTATATGCTGAAATATAGATCCATGGGTAATTTACAGATACATTTTTTTACTGTGCCTTTCATTGTACTCGAGGTCACCTTACAGCACACGATATTCCGTATTAAAACATGGCATCACCAACACTGCCAGCATCAGGGATAAAACATCTGTAAGTGTAGGTGCTGATCACTTCCTGTCTCCATTATCTCCAGGTGTACTTGTCCTATGATTACGGGACCACTTTCACGCTAGTTTCAGACAAGTTCCAGCTCTCAGGGCCCAAGTTCAAGGAGGGCAGCAAGCAGGTCATCTCCCAGTTCTGCCACAGTCCTGCAGACAACAGGAGGGTAAGTCACAGCCTGGGACCAATGGCTACGACAATCAAAAAAAGCCAGAAGAAAATACAGGCTTCATGATTTATCTCCATATCAGAAGTAGTATCCATCTTTACTAACACACCTGAAAACACATATGCTTTGATGTTTCTTTAGAATCCTACAGTGATGATACTGAATTTACTTTTTATCTAAACAAATTTAAGTCTGTTTGTTAAGCCTTTAATTCCTAACATATTTTCCATGGTTCATTGAAAGTAAGTGGATTTGAGAGAAAAGAAAACCAAGGTAATTTGAAAATACATAAACAGGCAAGAGTTATTGAAATTGCTAAATGTAGGTTTTCAATTTAAGCAAATTGAGTTAAATTTATGTTTTATATATATTTTCTACATATTTATATATTCTTTATTTTACCTTTGTATTCTGCTTGTGTTTCATTATGGGAAATGCAGGATCCAGTGTCTCTACAGAAGTACCCATAGCAAGGACTATAGGTCTCTCTCTTTTTCTAATCTGTGTTTTCTGTTGTGAGCTGCACAACATGATGGAAAGTTAAACTGAAATACTGGACCATCCCTCTAAAGACCATAAATAACAGTAATGCTACCCTACGTCTTTTTTAATTTCCCATTGGTCTATGGGGATTCTGCCTTTACTCAGTGAAGCTGCCCTGTGCCCTGATTATGCATCATTGAGCGGTTACACAGCACAGTAAAGCCAGCTGAGAGAAGTGGGATTAGCCCACTGCAATTACCTAATCAAACTTTGTAATGAGACTGGGGAATAATACACTCTTTGTGTAAGAATCTCTTATATTTTATAGAATATTTTTGTCAAATGAGTTTAGAAATGACAGCACACATTATTTCTGTCTGAAATTTCTCATGACTTGTCTGTGTGTGTGTGTGTGTGTTTGTGTGTGTGCCTGTGTGTGTTTTCTTCGTCTTCAGTACCTTTTCGTAGACTCCACCAACAACTACCTCTGGAACACGTTTGACTTCTGTAAGAGTGTCCAGGGCTTCTCCCTGCCCTTCAAACCAACAGACCTGCTGCTCCACAGCAGAAGATCGAACCTGGTGTTGGCCTACGACAGCTCCCACCCAAACAAACAGGTAAAGACAGTTTCTGTCTTCTCATCTTGGTATTATTTATAGGTCCACTTGTCTTTGTGCTTTTCAATGTATTTTTGTAGATAGCTAGATTTGCATTAACAAACCACTATTACAAAACAAATACCTATATTTATTTATGTCGGAATAAGTTATGATTTTAAGATGTATTCTGCTCCTCCTGAGCTGCTATTGAATTTTTCAGCACTGTTTGATTAAGTGCTTTGTGTTGAGTCAATGGTAACCAGGAAAAGAGATGATTGGCTACTTAAATTTTTTGCATGTAAGCTGTTTTGGTTTCATTGTCGAGTTCAAGCAAAAAAGTGCCAAATGGCTCGCCAGTGTTCTTGTCAAAAGTGAAAGAGCCAAAGCAAGGAATGAGCTTGACCTACATTTTAACATTGCACCCTCCCCTTCTTCTTTTTCACTTCTTCACCCTCTCTCCCTTCCTTTCCCTGCAGCTGTGGAAATCGGACGACTTTGGGGAGACATGGGTGTTGATCCAAGAGCATGTGAAGGCCTACTTTTGGTAAGAGAACCCCTGATCACAGAGGTGCTGTGCAGACCTGGTATTAAGATCCATCTCAGATGATGCGATCACGAGAGGACAACTCTCAGTTCATCAGCTCACACCTGGTATTAGAATGTGTCCCCAGTGAACGCTTGTGATCCAACCTCACATTTTGCTCATATAAAAATCAACATGACTGCATGACTCACAGACTGTCTGTCTTTTAGGATGGGGAAGTAAATGGGTTCATTATTTGCTGTAAAGAGAAACCAATTGATGTTTTTAATTTGATGCCCTCACACAATAAGATTTATATGAGGAAATGGATTGTAAATCGTCTCCGTAAACCACTTCCAAAATTATCTTTACCGTGACTATATTATTTAGCAGTGTGCAATGTTGTTGCAACAAAGACACTGTCAGGGTTACAACTGGTTTGTGTTTTAACCACAATTCTAAGACTAAATTAAAGTTTTAATTATTAATCTCCTTTCCATGAGCCCCTGAGGAGCAAAAACCTTCCAACTTTTACTCAGTTGGTGCACAGCAACTTTCAGCGACACCTCTTCAAATTGCCTTCTCGACACTTTGCCCCAGGAGTTCATGGGGGAATAAATTATACTTTTGAAAATGTCACACATTGCAGATGGAGTCATGCAATGTTTAATTGGCTACATATATTCACCAAACAGCGTGACAGTGACCTAGCAGCTTCAATCACGATTAAATGTTGTATTTTTTATGAAACACAACACGACTCACTGCTGTCAGACTGAGTTTGATTGGGTCTCTGTGGGAGAGATCTGAATTCAGCATAAACAGACCACTAGTATTTGCCTCTGAACCAGAGAAAATATCGACCCTGTAGTGAATTAAAATTGTTTTAGATTTAATAGAGCTGCATAGTCTGATTTAACCTCATTTGCTAAAAGCCAAAGGATAGCTTATAGGACTACAAGTAGATCCTCTGCAAACAGAAAATGAAATCAATGACTGCCTTTCCCCATTCCCCATCAAATGCTTCAGCACTCTGCCTCTGTTACTTTAGATTCAAATGAAAGCAGTCGCGTTACAGTCCTGCAGACTCAGAAAAACAAGTGCTCAGGGGAAAATGAGGATACGGCACTGGGCAACCGCATCACACTGCTCAGATGTGTGTTGATAAGTTTATTTAGTATTCAGATGAATAAATGTCTCCCACCTCTGGTCTCTGCATGTGCGAGTGGAGCTGCAGGTCAGTAGTCTCATGGAGCTTCAGATCTAACAAAATGACTGATTGCTCTGCGAACAACCTTTTGTCACTAATGAAAACACAGACACACAATCTACCTGGACACACCAACCTTCACACCCCTTCATTTTCATTTTACTGTGGAATTGGGCACCTGAATATCATTTGAATAGAGTGGATCCAACTCCTTTTTTATTTTAGAAGAAGTGTTGTTAGCCATTTAAAACGGCACAACAAATTGTATTCACAGCATACTCTGGACTGAAACTGCAGTAAATAGAAGACATTTAATAAAAGCAAAATGTGCAACAAAAAATTTGAATTTATAAAATATGTACGCGTAATTGTTCTGAAAAAGTCTCACATCAGACGCAGGAAAAACAGCCATTATCTGAAATAGTTGAAAGGAATATTTGTTACTGGACAGTAACAAGTAAGTATCACCCCCTCAAGAAATATATGTATTTAGAATAGTATGCTACTATCCACAATCCTGCTAAATAACAGAAAAAATTCAGATGAAAAGCTAACCTCATTGCCGGAGGTTCTGTCTGCTGATCAAGAGGTTGAACGGTTGTTGATGTCAAAGCAATGAAAGTAGTTTATGTGTAACCACTGAGGGCAGCTACGGTGACTATGTGCCTTGTCTTCAATGCTTTACTGTAATCTGTGATTCAGCTGATGTGCACTTCTACCAATATGCAACAAGATGTTGGGGCCACAGCATCGACCTTGTGTGGATTGCACCAACAATGATTGTTGTAAGCAAACCACATAAAAAAAAAGAAAATTAGAAATCAATGTTGAAAGGGTAAATATGTTACCAAGAACTAATGTGTGGAAGCGTTTTGGATTATCATGAATGGATAATTAGTAATTCTTTATTAACCTAGATGTAAATATTGTATTTATTTCTATGTAATAGTACATGGGAGGTCACAAACTTTTAGCCTACAAATTAACTTGACTCTTGGCAGCTCAGTGTAATGAGGGGGATATATTTCCTACAAAACCTTTTCAGTAAAACACTGAACGAATGACAGACAAGAGGCGGAAGGGTGTTTAAGAGGCGTTTAAAAAGGGGCACAGATGAATTCAAAGGAAGGGACAGACTGGGAATAGCTCTCCAAGCACTCTCCGCCCAGACAGTGTCCATCAGCTGAACAGGGCTCTTTGAGAGAATGCCACAGAGGCAGGGCCGGGCAAAGACACTGCTCTCTCTGTTCGCCTCTCAAGACTCTGGAGGAAAACACACTGATTTGGAAGGCAGAAGAAGCCGTAAATCTACTTCATTCATTCTTGTCCGATTTTCTGCACCGTGTCTTTTGAGCAACCCCACTCATAAATAGTTTGACTATGCTGTTTGTCAAGGTTGACCAATGACAGATATTTTCAGTTTGATAATCAAGTTGCAGGTCATAGTCGCAGACATTTGTTTTCTTGCAATTTGCCTATTTCTGGAGCAGAAGATGACAAGTACACTTCGTCAGTGTGAAAAACTTCTGAAACAGCTCAGTGAAGGCCAGAAATATTCAGTTCTTTTAGGTGCTGTATTTAAAGTGGTGTCAGGAGTTCTTGAAGGTTCAAGCTGGAACGATAATTTGTTGTTGAGCAGCCTGTTTCTAATAGTTAATCTCAAACACCTGATTTTATCTTCTGGTCCAAATACTGCAGGTCAAATGACTGAAAATGCCACCTCTGACATTGATGTGACGTGATTCACTAAAAAAAAGATGTCTCACTCTGCTGTTTTTTTTTTAACTGTGAAACACCTGTGGTTGTACAATGTTGGTTGAGTGTGATGTGTATTCTCTCACAACTTAGACAAGTATGGACAACAGCGTGCAGAGAGCACATGACCGACAGTAGCTCAGTTGAATGAGAAACAGCTGAAGAACTGCCTTTGCTACTTTAAAGCATAGGCTGTGATTATTGGCATGGCAGTGGATCTTTTTTTGCATGTCTGAACTCACACCTGCAGCAGATGTTGCAGCAGGATGCTGCCCTTTAGAATATAAACAGTTAAAATGTATCAACTTCTCTGTCTTCTCAGTTTTGGATGCAAAAGCAATGTGTTCAGTCCATTCAGTCTGCCTTGCTCACTTTGAGCTCAGCCAGCTACCCTTAGGAAATATTATACATTTTAAAATGGATATTTTCTTTTGAATAACTTGGAAGATCAGAGTACTATTGTGACTGACTGAAACTAGCGTGTTCCCTGTGTGTAGCTCACTAGCGGCAGTAGTCTTTGAAGGTGTTTAAAGAACATCAACTAGAAATATTGTATGGCTAGATGAATGAATATATTTGCACATGCAGTATAAATTATGAAATAAATCTTGCTTGATTATGGTCGCACAAAATCAATTAAGGCGACAGAATTAAGTGATAACATCACAGCAGCTTTTTGGTGATGGGAGATAAAGTGCTGGCCCATGAAGAGAGAGACAGAAGAGGATTTCCTGTTGTGTTTTGGTGGTTTGCATGGATTGAGGCGGGGTTGTTGACATTTTTATGTAGGCCTACTTGCACTCCATTAAGTATCCACTAAAAACATTGTTTTTGGAAGGTAGCAAATGCATTTTCATAGAAATATGCAAACAAAAAACAAAAATGGCTGTGTTTCAAGAAGAGTTGGCAGACAAACATCTTTTACCTCCCTCATCTGCCCTTGCTTTTGTAATGCCTCTTCTAACATACTTCCCATCTTCCCTCTGTTACCCTTTCTCTTCCTCCCTTCTCCCACCATCCCAGGGGTGTGGAACCGTATGACCCCTCCACCACAGTGCTGGTCCAGAGACACGAGCCCCAGGGAGTCTCCACTATTCTCAGCAGCACCGACTTCTTCCAAAGTGAACAGAATCGCAGAGTGATCCTGGAGCAGGTGGACAGCTTCCAGCTCCGAGACAAGTACATGTTCGCCACCACCACCCGGGTAAGAGAGAGAGAGAGACGTAATTTGTTGGTAAATATATATGAAAAGTGCATAGTATATTTTATCTTGATTAAAATCAGTATGATGTTTACAAAGAATGTTTTGAGCATATAAAAGTATATGACCTCAACATTACAACAATCTTAATTATAGGATAACATTCTACTTATGAGCTTGATGCTAATAATTTGTGATTTATCATCTAAAATCTGATGGATTTACCAAGTTAGGAACCATTGCATAGACACAGATACCTGTTCTTACTGTGAGTGTCTGGCAGCTCTTGCTATTATTGGAGACAGAGGTGTTGGGCAGATGGCTACAGTGTCATTAATAACATTTACTAAATGTTATTTAATGACATAGAATATGAAGTTGAAAGTCAGGTAATACTGCTCAGTAACCATATACATTTAAACTATCAATACATTTGCAAAGGGAAGTATGGTCCTGCTGCTAAAATAAACTCCAAAATGATTATACATGAAAAGAGAGTGTTTGTACATGAGAATCATTTGTAGTTTAGGAACTGTAAACGTCCGTGTAGTTCTTCCTGAGAATGGCTGGCACGGTTGAACAGCGTTCACTGTTACAGATTGAAAGTATTTTGATCAGGCCGGCCCACGAATCCTTGGCAGTACTTCTGAGTAAAAGCAAAACAACTGAACTGGGAAATGAAATGATAAAGCTGGAAAGTATTGGTGGTAGGAGCTGGAGCAAATTAAAAGGCCTGGGTATTCTTTTATATTTTCTTTGTGTTGTCACTCCTTATTTCTCTGTATTGTTACAGAGCAGTTTTCCGTTGGTTAGATGGAATTGTTTTGCACTAAAAACCCTATTTAATCTGCACCGGCTATGAGAAATGTAATGCAGCATCTTAAACAAGGCCTTTCCTGCTGATCCTACTGTGCACCTGCATGCATTCTTAAAAGCCGACATTGTATTACAGCAAAGTGAAGCACTTTACTGAGTAGCCACTTTCACACTTCAGCATATTCTGCTGAGTGTAACAGATGTTAGATCAATATTTGGCTGGAGGCAACTTGAAACACTGTATGTTTGTCGTGGTTAGTCAGTGTTTGGGTAGTGGAAGCCTCATTTAGGAAACTGACAAATGGAGCCAAGGGTGAATATGATTAGGATCTCACCTCCTCCCTTGTTAAACATGCTGCTCTGGAAAGAAATGCTTTCCTCCTTGATGCATGTTGGCTTTGAAGTGGGTTGACAGCAGCCTGTGGCCGTCAGCAAGCAGTTGTTTGTTAAGAGACTTCAGCAGGGAAGGATTTGCCTGGTCCCATAATTCAAATCAGATGTTCGATCATCAACCTTTCATGAAGTTGTGATTCAAATTAGTAATGACATCAGAGTACTGTATCAGGTGTCACTGCTATTATTAAGTAAATCCATTTGAATACTGCTTGTGCACTTTCAACTAGTTACATGATCTGAATATGCTGAGGAAGCTGTGCTATGTGGCCGGTTGATGGCAAGTGACATGGGTTGAGAAAGATCGTGATCTAACTGTGTCATCTGCAAGTGCATGAACTGTGCAATGGAAGTTACAGTGAACACAACAAGTAGGCAGTGTACCACAGGGTAGATATAACTATATAGAACAATACAAAGCAGCCTTATCGTTCCCTATGGAGGATGTGGTAAGTTGTTATTATAACTGTTCAGTTTGTCATTACTACCATAACTATAAAGTGGAAAAAGCGGATAGTGATCACATCTGTCTGGGCCAGATAAAGGGCATTTAGCAAATTAATATTAGAATCTTTATTTATCTTTGAAATGTAATGGACATGAAATGTAACTACTTGCTGCTGTGAGAGAGCAGGAATGTACCAAGAGGCCAACAGAGCAGCGACGGTGGGGCCAAATAATGTGCTGTGCCACAGCAGTGCAGGAAGATTTCACATTGCAGGCGAATGTGCGAAGGAAGTGCCCACACTCACACACAGTGAGCTTATGTTTAGAGAGCAGGCAGGGATGGACTCAATTGGAAGAGAGTATAAATATATTACAGCACGCAGAAGTAGGCTGCAACAGTTAAAATGTATTTTTGCACAAGTGGCACAATGCACAAGGGTTCTATATTACAGTAATCAAAAAATTTGAGATGATTTGTACAGAGATTGTTGTGTCCCACTCATTTTCATCTTAGGTGCTAGTTTCTCTAAATTAGGGGACTGTCGTTTTGTGATGATTTGCATCATCAAACCTGTTCTCAGTGTTGGAGCAAAACTCTGTTCATTGTTTGACCAAATAATCCTTGCAAAGTCCACTTACTATCTTCTCTCTATTGGACATTTTTCACAGATGATTTCCTCAAAATTTAATTTGACTCTTCATACAAATCTTAGTTGATCCAAAATCTCCCTTATCACAAGACAGATAGAAGCTCTGTGCTATATTAAATCCCAAAGTGTGCAGATGAGAGAACAAACCTGGAATTAGCCTGTGACCTACTACAGATGATGAGATAGGCTCAGAGGACCAGAGGGCAAAGTGAAGCTACCAACACACGTCTGACTTGGTGGTCTGGGTTTTCTCTCACTTGTCTTTGCTCTGTAATGTACATTACTAAGCATCTCATCAGTGCTCCATGTACTGAAAGAAGTCAGCAGGGAGCACTAAACATGAATGATAGTAACCAGATCAACTCAGAGACTGTAATGTAGACTTAGCAGATATCAGGGGTGGATTCAGGGACCCAAAGATGAAAGATGGTTGTTGATGAGTGCTCACGTTTACAGTAAGTCGTAAAGTAGTTCTTTGCTGTGGTCTTTTTTTTTCTTCCTTTTCTTTCATCAACCTAGAAAAACATGTTGCACTGAAACTGTCACAGCTTCCTGTTGTGTTACAGGTGATGGCAGTAATAGTTACATAGAAAAATTAAATGTATTGCTTATGAAGGTTCTTCTTTCTAGGCTTATCTCAAGTCTACCAAAAAAAAAAATTCTGCTGATTTGTACAATGTTGGCAGCATTCTGAACTAAAACACTGGAGGTTATTTACTCAATCCCAATGTGGACCAAAGTGACAGCTAAATTAATGAATGTCTGTGATTAATTGAACCTTAATCAAACGTTTACATTGAGCACAGTAGAGCTTAGATCAAGCCAAGTCAGCCGGACCTGATTGAATGAATGCACACAGCTATGAAGAAAGATTTGACCAATTTAAGAAAAGTATCAAACCTCATGCAGTGATCAGTGTTGAAATTGGGGAGGGGGTATTTGCTTAGGCTGCATGAAATGTATACATTTATGGTAGATATTAGTTGACCTTGTCATTAAAATCACAACTATACTGTGGATTGCAAAGTCTTACTCTCTTCATTCCCAATGTAAGGATAAATGTTACATATTTGATTAATTGGGCTTGATCCTTGTGTTGACATTGGTATATATTACCAGTACTGTCTTTGTGTGTGCAGATTATGTAGACTAAACAGTGACATATATTGGTTCTTTTGGTTATTTGGTATAGTTCATTATTTTGTTCACATTCATACTCGTTCAGCAGGAAAGAAACTGCAGCTATCTTTTTTTCTACATATTCTACCATTATCTAGACAAGGAGATGTTGCATATATAGATAATGCTGCAAGAGCCTTTCCTGGACCAGGAGTAGAATGTACTTCACTGGCAGAGTCAACCACCTCAATCCAGCAGGCCAGGTGTGGGACTTACTTAAAATCCGACCAAAGGTCGTTGAGGTCTTGCAGAACGTGAGAGTGAAATAGATTCAACCCCAATTGTTTGTTTGGAATCAAGATTCTTGACCTACGTTTCTAATAACTGAACATATTCATTTCATCCACTGAAAGAGGAGAGCTGTAGCTACAACTAACAACTAGGGAGCAACACACTGGCTCTCGTTCACACATAGTCCCCCCACACTTTGTTCTCCTGTCTCAGGCTGATTAGACATAACCAGCAATCAAGCCTTGTTGGCCATTTAGTTATTTAAGAAAAGATGTCTCATGTTTATGATGCCTTCATTTGGAATCTATGTATTTGGGGCTGTATGCCTTCTGGGAGTAGGGCAGTTATTGTTTCCAGACCTTGACTTGAGGGGTTGTGGTGCCTATTGACAACTTTTTCAGCTATCTGGGATTAAGACAAGCCATTGCCTAGGCAGCATAGCTAGCCAGCTGCCTTGCAACATTCATGAGCAATAGTGATAGTGAAAAATAATGACAAGCATAATCCTATTTTAATAGGATTAGAATAATGGAATATCACAAGGGCTCTTGGCAGTGCCGAGCTGCTCCAGATAATTAAAGAGCCATAAATGGAGGGTTTTATCTAACAATAGGGATCTTGAGGAATAGAGTACTAATCAGACCTTAAGGACCCCAGCCTTTGGTCCGATCAGTGAGACCTGGGGCAGATAACTGCTTTAATAGATGTAATGGGGGTGTTGATAAGGCCCCACCCTGCTTTTCCCAGTTACTGTATCTGTGCATATACGTCCACCATTTGGTCGAGCAGAGTTCAAATTTGATATAAAGCCAAAAACTTGAGAGCTTAGCCAATAACCCACCTTTTCACACTGTTAGTTAGAAAGGGTAGGAGAGAAAAACAAATAAGTTATACAGTATATGGCACATTATCTGTTAACAATTCAGTCTGAACATTTTTAACCATTTACCAGACCTCAATAGAGAGAAACTTGCATAATTAACTGCAAACTTGTTTTCCTATTTTTTGATGTAGTACTCGTAGGGGGGTGTTTTCGTCCACTATTCTATTTATCTTAAAAAGATAAATTTATAAGCCTGAAATCATCTACAGAGGTGCTCGACAGCCTCTTGAGCAGAGGGATTGCATCGTATGAAAGATGAGACGTGTTGACTTTATAGTGTATTACAAGCCAATCTTAATAACAGCATTGTCAGAGGTGCATTCAGCTGGTGGATCATGTAGATGTTAGATGAGTCCTGAGATATGGGCTGGGATAGAGCAGAAAGGAAGCCTGATTGCCAAAGCTGTAAAGTACATAAAGGTCTAATGGGATTCAGTCTACACCAGGGGGTTGAAACAAAGCACTTTGCCTCAGAGGTTTGACTCCTGACGTTTCCAAATCATTGCAGTGTGAGTGCAGGTACCTTTTTGTCAGGATGAAATGTCAGCCTTAAGTAAGAGGTGTTGGTGAACTTGGCTACTCCTCTCGGCTAGTCATTAACAAATGTCACCCTGTTGCTGTCTACAGTGTGGGACTGGAACTATCTCTATGACTTTGGAGATTACAAGGAAATATACAGGGTGCACTTGACAGTGAAGGTAGAGAGGTTTATTTGAATTTTGGAAAAATGTGTGTATGATTTAGCACAAGACCCCAACAATGTAACAAGGGTGACACATTTGCTTAATTTAGGTTTGAGCAACTTGCACTATTCCTTGGTTCAACTTGCATGCATGTTACTGCATGTTATTCCCCTACTTCCTGACCTTGATTCCTGTCTAACCTTCATTATCCTGTCAAATAAAGACATACAAATTTGTAAAGATATATTTCTTGTTATTATTTTCCTTTATAAATAAGAATGTTGGGACCACTACATGGGAGGGATGCAAGGTGAGAGTCATGAGGGAGCTGGATGGAGACAGCTGAAGGAATCAGTAACCTTGGTAACCTTGCCAGCCGCTGTATTAGTACTATACAATAGCACATGACTTAACAGACCTTGAAACATGAGTACATCCCTCCACGACGAAAAGGAAACAAAACCTGTTGATCAACCTCATTTCTTTATTCAGTTTTGACAAAGCAGTGCCTTATGTATTTGATTTACCTTTGCCACAGCAACTAATGCAACCAATGCAATGATCATGAGAGAAAGTTCAAGTCTATTAAAATAAAGCCCTATCTCTGAGAAAAGGTCTCCCAGTTGCTACATTTAGGCGGTCTGTGCAGAGAAGTATCGGATAACAGCAACACGGAGCCAATGTAGGGAACTGAAAAGCAGAGTCGTGTGGAAAAACTTTGGGAAGTTGGACACGTAATGAATAAGAGAATTCTTGGCTGTCTGTGTGGTGTGTTGGCTGACACGGTGAGGTGGGAGTTGCAGTAGATGATAAAGGCTTCAATGAGCACTTGGCCACCTCCCTTGAGTGGAAACAAGAAATCACTCATTTTTAGGCTCATTTCACAGAATGTTGAAGTATAAGGATAATTTCAGGTAGGGGCCTTGACAGTTACTCCAAAATGTCAGCAAAGCTTTGATGTGTATTTTGACAAAAAGTGTCTGGCATCGATATATCGCAGCAGTAGTAGGTGCTTTGAGTTGAGTATATGACAGGACAAGTGGCAAGTGGCGCTGAATCGAAAGGGGCCTAGTATTGAGCCATGTTGAACTCCATTAGGTGACTAGGGGGTGCATTTGAGGCACCCATCTTTAAATGTGTTGCAAGCAAGAGAAGGTGTCCCTGATGGTCGGATTTCAACAAAGTTTTTGTGAAAACTGATAAAACGTCACACAGGAAAAAATACATTTTAGAAGTAAAGAGAAGAAAATCTAACTTTAGCAGCAGGTGTTGACCTTTTACAAATTTGAAAAACATTTAATGTGAGATTATATTACTCGCTGTTCATCCTTTAGGAATACAGCTCCAGGTGTCTCGTTGTTTCTGTTGAATTACATTAAATACATACATAACAGTGACACTGGGATCACCCCATCGGTCTGTTCCATTATTCTGAACAGGATATCCCTGTAACACCTTAAGTAAAAGTTAAATTTGATCACGAACAATCATACAATGACACAAATTTACTTTTGGCATACTAATCCATTTATTTTATATTTCAGAATCTTTAGGTTTTTAAAACTCTTTCCCTGATACTTTTACTGTGGGGTGTTCCTTCATCCCTGCACACACCAGTATCTACCATATCCACTTAGTAAAACTGCAGCAGGCAAGAAAAGGTTCTGCAGTAGCATTTCTCCTGTTATTCAGGCCAATATGGCTGTATTTTGATTTATACTGATGAATACTAGGATTGTGTGGTGTCAGCTACTCCATATTTCATACATTCATTCCCAAATGATTGTTTTCGTGTCTTTTTGCCACCTGCATTGTGTTTATCTCAGGGATTTGACTGTTAGAGTAAGGATCATTTTGAGAGATCATGATCACAGTGTAGCTCACTTACAGTGGCCACTAGGCTGCAATCTGTGGTTTCACTGGGAAAATATATCATCACCATGCTACTTACATGTGTAAATACATCATAGACATTCTCCTGTCCAACTTTCCCTCTTGACTCATGAAGTAAACTGAGCCGAAGACCTTAACTGAGTTACCGTTTACCGACTGGAGGAAGAGAACAGCTTCCTCAATTTCTAAAATGGAAAAATACACATTACCCACCTACATTTTATTTTCTGACCTTTTGTCATTCGGTAGATACTTTTCTGTCTGTGCCCTCTGCCTTCAATTGTACCTCTCTCCGTTCCTTTTATTGTCTTAGTATATTTTCTGCTTTGCTTTCACATCACACCACACAGTCAATGTGGGCACTACACTGTACAAATCAATAGAGCGGATGGAAAAGGCTGAAGTGCTCTGGGGATGCTTAGGCAGTCAAGAATAGACACAAATCTTTCCAAGGCCCATGCACACATGCACAATCTTTCTTTTCATTTTTAAATGTACAATCAAGGTTGCTGAAAGTGGCTATTTTAAACCGTTTGTTAAAAAAGAAAAATCAAGGAGAGAAATGAACTTCAGCACTTCCTTGTTTCTTGTCGGCTCGAATAAACCTCTGAAACAGCATCAATATCAACCAAAGCCATACAGGTTGTTGCTTCTTCAGATTCATATTCTGCACCATGTCCGGAGTTACTTAATGTGTATAAGGTTCTTTAGCCAGTTTTAATTTGGTCCTGGCTGCAAACAGACAAATTTCGGGATTTGCTAAACTCAGATCTTATCAACCATCGTTTAAAACTTTCACTGTTTAGCTGTAATTAAGTTAAGCAGATCTCAGGTTTTTTTTGTTTTTGCAAGGAGGGATACATGATTCACTTAATCAGTATTAAACAGACAAGTATGAGAGTGGTAGTTATATTCTATCTCATGTTAAATGTCACACTGTTCTATTATAATGGTAAAAGTGAAATATGATGCAGTTCATGTTATTTCCAGGTGATGTCTAAACAGGCCGAGCACATCAGGGGATCCGACTAAAGCTTGTATTGTTTCTCTGCGTCTTCTGCCATCAAAAGTCTGGTCACTGAATGTTAGTTTGACAAATTGCTGCATTACCTCAACCCCATTTGTCAGACACTGAAAGGCGGATATGTGATTGTTAAAATATGAAGTGGCCATTTGTATTCCTCCAAGTATAGCACATCTATGTAATTCTAACATCCCAGAGAAAGTAAGTATAGAGGATGTGCTGCTCAGCTCTTTGAATTCCAGACTCTGAATGTCCCCCTGGTCTTTGTCTCTCCCTCTGTCTCACTCTCCTTCTGTTTCTCCTTCTGTTTCTCCCTCTCCCTCTTGAGTGTGTGTTGCTGCTAATGGCTCGAGCAGGGTGGTCCAAACTAATTCAAAGCAAAAATAATGAAGCTGCTCAGCTCTCTATAATGCATTGCCCTTACCATTTGAATTTATAGCTGGGAGAGCAAGGAATGAGCCTGAAATAGAAAGAGTGGAGAATATGTAAATTAAGAGTAGAGAGTGGAGCCTCAGGACTGGTTTATTCACAGGGAGGAAAGCAGACGTATTTCTTCTCTTGCTATAACTATAAATTTGAAGAGCTTGGACAAAAGGCTCTGAGCAGGTGTGTGTAACATAGTTGATACAGTTATAGACATACAAGCCAGGTCAGAGGGTTAAATTCCCCTTTGGAGGTCTGTAGTGAAAATGGGAAATCATGCAAATTATTTCTTGATTTTGAACAATATGGCCTAGAATTAATGTAACCTGATGTCAGTGAAGTGCACAGTCCTCTGAGCTTGAGTTGTTCATAGTGGTTGATAAAGGGTCTGGAGGAAAAAAACTGTCTCAGGCATCATTAATCTTCAATTTCGTCACTACGTTTGAGGAAACCGTTAATTTATAGTTTTCATTTTGGCCTGAGGTCTTCATCCACCTCCTCTGGTTAGAATCATGTTTTCAGTGCTGAAATGAGTCAGACAAGCTTTTGTTATTTAAAACTACACAGTGAAGCTCAAGATCAACCAACTTTTTTAAGAATGTGGTGGCTGGTCTGATGTTGAAATCAAGAAGAGGAACCACCGAGGTTTTGCTTCTGACCGTCACTTCATTCAAATACATTTCTTGAGGAAATGCACAAAAGTATTTAATTTAAATTCCGTTTTAACATCTCAAAAGAGACAGATTTAAAGTAAATCTTCGAAAGCCTGATTGTATATAGTTTGGGTCAATAACCAGAACCACTGAAGCCAACACTACCCATAATACTACTTAAAGTCTTTGTTGGTGGTGATGTAAACACTGTCTTTCAAATGTCACACGCAAGGTTCGTGTAGGGTTTGTTTGTTAATTTCTTAAGACTGTGTCTAAAGGGTCAGTGTGCAATAAAGAAAATCTATTAAAATAAATTCAGGATTTATTTACAATTCGAAAAAGGAATAGTGAATACGCAATATGAGTGCAGAAATATAAGAAGGTAAAAATGTACTTATGTCACACACAAAAAGTGGTAATGTACAATATCAGAGGCCAAAGACCAACAAAGTCTAAAAACGAATAATAAAGTCTCTTTAATCTACAAACTACGCAAGATTACTTTGATGGGACAATACAATGCAATATATAACGTTGCTATGACTGCTTAAGGGAGCCAATTGGAAAAAAAAGCTTGCTCATAAATAACCTTTTAAATTTGTGTATTCCTTTTTTTTATATAATATTGATGTTTTCTCGAAGGTCAACCCTGTGATACTCCTATTACCTGAATGTCACCTTTCAATTCAATTGTCTTTGTATAGTACCAAATCATAACATATATTTTCTAAAGGCCCTTTACAAACATTCCTCTCTTGTTAAAAGAACAAATTATGTTTTAATAATGTGTGAACTTGTGATTGAAACTTGCGCAAGTTTTGACTTTTTATAGACAGCTATTTTACGTGTGCTTAGTTTCCAACATTATTTAAAAGCGGCACATCACATTTATCACTCCACAATGGGATATGTGTCACTTACCCCTCACATTCACATTCATATGTACATTCAAATACTCTCAAAGAAAAGTCTGAGTCACTTACCTTGAAGAAATGTGGAATATATCCCCAGGACTCCGATTAGAAGGTAGCTCTGTTCCTCCCTCCCACCCACACTCTCTCCCCCACATTTTCTGAGGAGATATGCTCAAGTCGTCCACTCAGCTCGCTCAACCTAAATCATGAAAAATCTGAGCACTGCTCCCTCAAGCTGCCAGTTTCCTATGTATTTGTAATTGAAATGAGACTCTCTCTCACACTCACTCACACGCACACACACACACACACACTGGGTGATCCAGACAGAAAAACACCATCAGGACAGTTCAGGTAACAAAAGCCTCCTCTGTCCACAGCAGCTCACACAGGACAGCAGTGTCTCATATCAAAGTGACAGCACAAGACCCACTCTGGTTAATCAACATCTTTGTGATTTCCCCTCAAAAAAGATCAAATCTTATTTCAATACTTGAATAGAATCAGTGGATGTGTTCTGACTTACAAACTTTTCCCTCAGGCTGTATTCTGATTCCAAGTCGGAGCTGACAGCAGAAGTTGAGAGCATTGTACTTGATTAGGTGCCTCTAGAATGTTTAAATGGTTTGACTCATGTGATTAGCAGTTGAATGAACTTGCAGTCTCTTTGCCTCTCCAGAAACTGTTTGGCAGCCACGATCCGTCATCTGTTCAGCTCTGGGTCTCCTACAACCGCCAGCCGATGAAAGCTGCCCGGTTCATGACCCGCCATCCAATCACGGTGAGTCTCCTTCTTACATGTTGACTGATAACTCCGAATTTATTGAAGCATCAAATGTTAAAGTTGGGCTGGGCTACAAGCATCCAAATCTTTTGTTGCTGACAGAAATTATTATCTGCAGATGATGGAACATTTTCCTTAAGAAATTATCTAAAGTTTAAATTGATCAGAAACTGACTCACTTTCATTTGATATCATTTGATCAGTGATAACATATAAAAGTCAAAATAAAAGTCAGCAAAGGAAGTCATAGTAAGAAAATAAATGTTTGAGGTAAATGCACAATATCTTAAGATTACATCCACAGTTCCTCAAACTCCTGTCTGATCCTGAACAGCTCAGGTTACAACCTGTTGTAAAATGACACAACTGACTTCCCTATATCCTAGACGGTGTACAAGGCATCCAGTCTTTCACTTTGTCTAATCAGGTTGTCTGTATTCTGACAGTTGCCCCCCCCCCCCCAAGTCCTAATTTTGCCCTCTCTTTTCGACAGGAGTACTACATAGCAGATGCATCTGAGGACCAAGTGTTTGTGTGTGTGAACCACATAAACAACGTCACACACCTCTACATCTCAGACACACAGGGCCTGTCCTTCTCTCTGTCGCTGGAGAATGTGCTGTATTACAGTCCTGAGGGCTCTGGCAGCAACACACTCATCAGGTACACAGACACACACACACACACACACACACACACAGATTATCTCACATTTATCCAAAACCTGCCAGGCTTGTTTGAGTCAGAAGCCTGCCCTCCACCCCTGTCCGTTGGTTTATTAGTTGGTTTGTATGCAAGAAAATGCAAAAACTATGAAACTTGGGATCCTGGAAGTACACATTCATTCTTGATCTGGATCTGGGGACGGATCCAGGGGTTTTACTATAAATTTGCAAGATGGGGCGTTTATAATTTTTTTCTTTATTTATCAGAGAATAATTAATGGATCGTGACGAAAGTAACCGTCACGTTTAGGAGACTGAGTTTGTATGTTTTGGTAATTCAAAAATGATGCTTTTTTTTTTTTTAAAGTCCTCATCTCTGATTAATATTTCACTGTCACCTACACAGAGGAGGTAGCATGGAAAGAAGTGTAATTACTGCTGAGGGGTAAATCCTTACTTACACTATTTGGACTCACTGATCCACACACAAACACTGCATTCCTCCCCCTCCTCCCCTCTCTCTCACTCCCTAAGAGTTCTCCAAATGAAAACCACAGATGTGTATCATCAATTATACAGCACACAAATCTTGGCTTAAAACTAGCATTCCTCTCTTTCCAACCCAAGTTTGTCCAACTATTCTGTAACCCGGCTAATGTTTTTTCATGCAATCTATTCAAATCCTGAGAACTGAGATGTGGAACACCATGAGAAGACAATTAAGTTTTTAACCAAATAACCTCTATGTTATATCCATTTTTTTCATTTTATTTATTCAATGAACAAAAGGTGGCTGTTTAAAGTGTGCATTCGACTGACTGTGTGCCATGTGTTAATCCAGCTTGCACTCTTCATGAAATCATCACCCAAAACGACTTGACACATGACACATGATATTTTATTTATGTTATTCAGACTTCTGAGGAGTAGCTACCAGGTTAATTAACCTTCATCTCTTTGAACTGTGAGAGGAAAACCATGCTGTCAGTCGGATGGTTGCATAGGGTTGATATTGAATATTTTATTCCTGTACTATTTCATTTTTTTTCTACAACATTGCGCGTCCTTTGCTCCTCAGCTAAACCCCCAAGAAGTCAAGCAGCTGAGGGGTTATTGAGATAATCAAATTGCAGACAGACACAGACACAGAGACAGAAGCCGTATTCAGACATGATCTCAGAGGAACTCCGTAGAATTTGGTCCGGAGTTTACTTTTCCCACGTGTAGAAAGCAGCCAGAGACTTTCTGCTCAGACACGTTCACAACAGCAACAAAACCTCCAGGATTAAGGTGAGGGGGGGTGACGCAGGCTGTGGCAGGACGTAGTATATTAATTTTGCTGCAGAGTTCAAGTGTTTTTATTTACAGCATAGCAACACAGGCATAGTTTCTAATCACCACAAACTCTTGACATCTTCGTTGGTGTCTTTAAGTGTGTTGCTCCTCCTTATCATTTGGAGATACTTTGTCTGATTTTAAAACATAAAAAAACTGCTTCAACCCGCCAACTCACTCTCTGTGAATCATGCGGAGGATCTCCTGCTGTGTTCAGCTTGGTCTGGTCTTTTTGCGAACCTTTTAGTCGGGGGCAAGATGGAGAAAGTCCGGAGGATCTCCCGAGGTCAGTGCATGTCTCAAAGCAGCTAGAGAGACAGATAGACACACCTCAATTATGAAGGTGAAGAAAGTAATGGAAATTAAAAGGAAGAAAGAAACAATTTAAAAGCTGTATTATCTGCAATGTGGAAATTTAATAATTCTGTCCGCTTTACTTCTTAGGAGTTCATCATATTCTCTAAATAGCTGCTCTTCGCTATAATTTTTGAGGCCACCTTCATTATTTTATGCAGATTCTTGCTCTCACAGTAGAGATTACTAACTGGACATGATCCTGTTAATAATAAAGGCTTTCCACTCTGCTCCCAAACACAGTTGGCGGAATATTTTGTCTCACTTGAAAGTTGTTGAGGTTGCAAGTGGAGGCGTATTAAAAATTTGGTCGGCATCGTTCTGGAAAGAAATTCTGCTGTTCTTGTGTGTACAGAGGTATTTAACGTTGCAACCATTTGTGCTTATTCATTATTGGCTGCATTACATATTTAAATACACTACAATACTATATACAGAGACAAACAACCATTCAAATATACATCTATACAGACAATTTAGAGTCTGCGATAACCTTGCCCGTATGTGTATGTCTTTGGACTGTGGGAAGATGGTGGAGTAGCTTGAGAGAACCCAACTAAAACACAGGGAGAACATCATGTTACTTTTATGAAGATAAGTCAATAGACAAGTTCTTATCTTGCACTTGTTATACTTTTATATATCCATACTTTTGTATAATTTGTTTAAGTTTGGTTTTTAAAAATCTAAAATGAAATTCTCTCATTTAAAGAAAATTCAGACCCTTAATTGTGGCACAGTGGCAAAATTCAACTGATTTAGACATTGTTTAGTAAGGAAGACATCAGTGTATAAAAGGTTCCACAATTCACACTGTATGTTCAGGTAAAAAGTCAGGGAGTACAAGAATTCCCTGTAGACCTCTGCAATAGGACTGAGGTGAAGCGTACAAAATCAAATCCGAATCCGGTGTTAAATGGATGAAGTTGGGAAACACCGGGTCACGCTTGACACAGGGCTTTCTGCGTAAGAATGGCTTTGGATAGGGCAGTGACTGAGTACCCAGTGGTCACTCCAACAAGTCCTCTGCAAAGAAGAGTATAGTTTTTAGTTTATTCTTCTTCATAATCACATCCGGAAGATTCTGTGTTTTATTTTGGCATAAACAATGTTGGCTCAGGCTGCCTCACAATTACAATCTTCTTTGTTTATACAACCCTGTGTCTTCTCCCATTAAAATCAACTGTAGACCTTTGTTTGAATTTAAATTAAAAAACGCTGAGGAAATACAGTAATCCATTTCTATCTTCTCAGGGGTCAAAGGGTTGGTGGTTCGAATCCAAGTACCTCCGTCCCGCATGTCAAAGTCTCCTTGAGAAGAGACATTGAGTTTCAAAATTGTCCTGACGGCTGTGCCTGCATTGTGGAAATGGGATTCATGATAGAGAAGAACTATATAAATGATTGGAAAGAAAGACTTGGTTCTTGAACATAACAGCAAAACAAATACACCCCCTCTTGAGTAATCCTTCAGAACACAAGGGTGCAAGAGTGTCGTGCAGCGTGGAAGCAGATAAACTGAGAAAAACCAAATGTTATAATATAAAACAGCATCAGACAAAACTCAAACACAGCATCCAGAACACAGTGGAGTATAAAGGAGAGAGTTGTTTAAATAGTTTTATGAAATTAGAGTGACAGAAGAGAGCCGTGTAGACTTGTGACTTCCAAGCGAGATAATGTTACCCGACAAAACATTTTGAATTATGCATGAGTCCAAATGATCCCACTTTGTTAGTAAAGATGTCTTTTTTAGGTCTTCACATATTGCACAATCAAAAACCGCATGAGACGATAAAGTGCAAACAGCGATAATGACAGGACACTGTGACCACACTTGCTTTCACAACAGTTGATGCTGAAAAACTGACATGCAGAGTGGACATTACTGCTCTATTTCCCAGAGCCAGCACACCGGCTGGCTCTGGGAAAAAACATTGCACCCCTACCGTCAACAACCTGTCGAGCCGAAACAGAGCAACCTCCTTAACCTTCTTCCTGCCTTTAATGGCCACTCTCAGGTCGTTGCACCGTAGTCGGACTTACAATCAGACAGTGGGCAAGTGGATTGTTGAGAGGGACATCAAATTGATGCAGTCTCCACCTTTCCAAAGCGTTGTCTTTGTTTACAAAGCTCTTAGCCCTTGTCTGATCACATCACTTCTTTCTACCAATGGCCAGGTGGCTATTTTTTCACCCCTCTTTTTGAATAGCAAGATAACATGAAAACAACTGAAGGGATTACCACGGAACTTGGAAAATAACCCATTATCTCGATCTGAATGCTTTCAATAACATTTTAAGATGTTAAATATATTTTTTACATATTAATAGTTATTCCAGGAAATGGTTCATATATCTTGATGGCACATGAAGGGAACATTTCTATGGGTTTGTGAAATGTGCTACAGCTTGATCGAATTCAAGGGGACTGTCGGGCCTCGCCGATACTCACTCTACCGAGTTCCATTCTAGTTTGAATCTGTCTGAGTATCTGACCTCTGTGGTTATACTTTAAGCCATTATTCCTTCCGGACAGTGCAAATGTGTTGTGTACGCCACCATCATGCTGCAACCAGTTCTTTCCATTCACTCATCTTAATGCCGCTGCTTGTCTCTCATCTGCAGGCCCAAAATCCCATTCAAAACATCCTTGTCCCCTGTTGCTAAAAGGCTCAAATAGATTTTGGTTTAAGCCACGTTGTTTGTTTGCTATTTACAGAGCTTGGGCAGATTTGTTTTCCGTTTTTTTTCTTCACACACATGGCACAGGCAGCTAGAGGGTAAATGTATCAGTGTATTAGATAACGATTACTTACGCCACCTTTAATTTGTAAATTTATCACTGTGGCACATAGACACACAATTGTCTTATCAAACCAAGTGTTGCTCCCTGACTTAATAGGCCCCCTCTGTCTTCCAGGTACTTCGCCAATGAGCCTTTTGCCGACCTGCATCGCCTGGAGGGGCTGCGGGGCGTCTTCATCGCCACGCTCATCAACGGCTCGGTCAGCGAGAACAACATGAGATCTGTCATCACTTTCGACAAGGGAGGGACGTGGGAGCTGCTTCAGCCACCAGCTGCCGACAGCCTGGGCGGAACTGTGGACTGTCAGGTGCAGTGAAGTGATTAGCGGAACAACATAATAAGCCCAGAGAGCGAAATGTTTCCATCACAAGACGTAATTCCTCAAATCTCAGAGCCTTGATTATTATTGGTTGGTTTTTATTTAGCATTTTGTCCTCATAACAAATATCCACAACTTAATCACCAAAGCAAGTCAGACCACCTTACCTTCCCCTTTGAGTAGACAGCACTTAACCTGCTTCTGATTTCCCAGTGGAATTATAATCCCACAGAGTAGAAACTGAAAAACACCATGTGATCCTTCTCTCCTTCAGCTCAGTAAAGGTTGCTCCCTTCACCTGGCCCAGCGCTGGAGCCAGCTGTTCAACATCCAGCTGAGGAGGATGCCCATTTTATCTAAGGACTCGGCACCAGGAGTCATCATGGCCACAGGTGGGACAAAAAGCATCCACATCACAGATATGAGTGCTTCAACCGACGTAATGTTATAAATCTAAGCTGTTCAACCCGTGATTGGATTTTCACATTCTTCCAGTTCTGCAATACTTTGAAAGAAAGAAAATGCTAGCTATTACTTATGTTAAGTTTAAACAGATGTAGAAACTTTAGCTGTGGCCTGTTGGAGGAGTGACTCGCTGATAGAGCTGCTGTCTTGGGTTATGCACCAACTTCCTCTTGTTCTGGTGACAAACAAATTCGTCCTCAACAGTAAGCAAGTGACAGAAACCTACACGGCTTCCTCTGTGGTGGCTGCGCACCCTTTCAACAGGAAATGTGGTTGGACTTCTAAAGAACTGAAACTTTGTCTTTAGCGTGTCAGTGTTTTGAGGGTAGATGTAGGTCCACATGAAGTGTGTTGCAGACACAGGTCCTCAGAATGGAGCAGACTCTCCCTGCAGTGATGCCTCACAGCTGGTAGACAACATCGATGTCTTCAGTGTCTGGGAGGCTGCTTTCCCTCTAATTAAATTCTCAGTACATAAAGAGCGTGGAGAGAGAGGGAAAGAGAGGGGAGGAAGGATGAGTGGCAATCACTTGTTCCATTCGATTCATTATCACTCCAGAACAGATGGGCTAATTACTGCTGCAGCCCCCAGAGGGCACTCGACGGGTCACACACACACTCATGAATACAGGCACGCACGTACACAAACTATACAATCAGGTGTACAGACACAACCCAAACTAATCAATCTTCTACATGCTTGATTAATATGTCAGTTTGAGGTAATTAGTGTGAAATCAATATACTTTTATCATTTTGAAAACAGAGGGCTCAAAAATCTGAGAATTTTGTTTCCATATACTGTATTTAAAATCCCCAGACAATACCCAAACCTACACACACCATACAAAACATGAGAGCTGTGACAGCGCACCACCACTTCTTTGTCTTATAAACTTCACTGCTGCTGCTAAGAAGTCATGCGGGGGTGGTACTTTGGCTTTCTTAACAGCCGACATGTAGTTTTATTAAACTTTCATAAAAAAGTCTGTAAGACCACTTGGCTTTTGTTTTAGTTTTTTTGGCAGATAAGTCCTTTCTTTCGTCTTCTTCCTAATTCATGTTTTACCCTCTGTTCTTTTTTATTGCTGTTTCTTAATGAAATGTCAGACAGTGAAATCTATTTACAGCCGGAAGGAATTCACTTTTTATTGCCTTCCTTGCTTTGTAGTCTTCAATTAGCTTAATTTAATGATGATGATGATGATACCACACTTAACCAGGGCTGTATTAGCCAGCTGATGACCAGTGCCTGTTGTACACCTCTCGTAATGTTTACATTTATAAACGGAGGCCAGCCGCAACTGTGGTCAGAGGTGTTGTAATTTCGGGTTTTGTGTCCATCTGTGGATTCTAGTGTTTATTTGTGTTCTGTCAGAATCAATGAAGCTAGAATTGGTTAGATCTGGAATTTTATTTCTCTCACTGAACAAATGCAGTAGACATGAACAAAATAGCTTTACAAAGTCAAATCAAATCAGTAGTTTTTCAGCACCACCAAATATTATTTTGTATAATCTAATTGATCTTTTTATGTCTTTCTAAGCTACAGACAGGAATATAAACTGGAAATTGACTGCTTGACTGAGGCGAACAACTGATATATAAAATACATGTCCTCATACTTTCAGTCTCGCCGTTTGGCAAACTCCAAGCAGTTACATGGCTTTTACTCCAAGTGGTGACTCTGCGGATATAAAGGCCTGATTGATGGAGTCCTGCTGAGATGCTCGTCCTTCCAGCAGGTCCCCTCGTCTCCGCAGGGGATTTCTGTTTACCTCTTGCCTGGTTACTCACTGTGGCCAAAATGAGTTCCTGGAAACACTCAAAGCTTGAGGAGTGTTTTTATAACCTCGCTCTGATCTATGCCTGCCCACAATTTTATCGCAGGTCTACAGAGAGTTCCTTGTAATTCTAGGCTCACCAGCAGGTCAACATTAAAATGTCCAGCAGAACCTCTCAACATCCACTGGTTTGAATGAGAAAAGATTAGGCTCATATTTGTTTTCCCTCCGGGATAAACTGTATTTACTTTGGTGATATCACAAAATCCCACAAGTGGCTTCCACCATCAGTCACATCTCTGAACACTTTCACTTTGCTCACAACATAAAAGCCCTTTTGATAGCACCACACTCTCACTATTTTTTACACTTACTTCAATAAAACTACAAAAGATCAAAAACAAACCTAGAATCTAAACTTTTTACTCGTCTCACAGTTTGTTTTACTTAACAATGAACATTACAGCTGGTGCCAGGAGTGTTAAACCAGGTCTGCACCTGTCAATGTATGAAGTATTTCCTAATGTGCACCTTTCATACTAACATGATATACTTGATGTAAAACAATGTGCCTCACTATTTATGCTATCCGACACCGAAAGTTGTGTAATTAAACCAAACTGCATTATCGAGTCTTTTCAGCTAGTAGAATGAAGTGCACGGTTGTGTAGATGTTTGTAACTTGATCCAGTCAGTCGCCGCTAAGACTGCTTGAAGCTGAACGTTGTCACACAGTGCTCAAATTAGTTTTCAACAAAGTTCAAGATGGAATTCTTTCATATGAATAACTAACCAAACTAGACGAGAAAGGCAAAAGCATTTGGAAAGTTATATGCTCATACCCTGGAGGCAATGGTGTATGTACCAGTGCAAACCTGATTCATGTTGAAGTCCCAAATTCACAGAAGGAAAGACTGCCGTGTTCATTTTTAGCCTGATTTAATTACTGCATCACTCGCATCAACTTAGCTGTAGACTCTGAGCAGTTTTCTGAAATCCAAAGAAACTGGAATATTGCTTTCTATTTCTGTGTGTTGGATTTGTTCAACGTGTGTTTTCAGCAGAGGAAGGTATTTGACACTGCGTGAAGCAGCCACATGCATGAAAAGTTACAGAAGTGAAGGCAGTGGTTTGACTTCTTGGGTTACAAATTTTCCAACTGTGAAAGCAACAACCGTGGTCGCATCAAGTCTGTCATATTCAGTGGGAAGCCCCTGTAAAGCCCGTGTGTGAAACTTTGGTTTCTCCTCTGATTGCAGGATCTGTGGGCAGGAACTTGGCCAGCAAACCTAATGTGTATGTATCGAGCAGTGCCGGAGCCCGCTGGAGAGAGGTCAGTATAAAATCTGACACAGATGACAAGAAAAACACAGCTTGCTTGTCTGTTTGAGCGTTTTTGAAACGTTCCAATGAATTTCACTTGAGTGCCTGCAAATGTAGGAAAGCATGAGAGACTTCTCTGCATTCTTGCCTTAATTTCTCTATAATTATTGAATTAGTTGCTTATAATTGTCGAATATTCAGAGTAATTGATTGATTAATTTATTGTTTGATTATTAAAAAAAAGAGAGAACAACCACTTCTCAACAACTTTTTTTCCAAAATTTTTTAAAGATCTTTAAAGCTGAAAACAAGCTGGAAACCCATTTGACTTTATCAAGTTAATATGGTTCATGTGTTAGCTATAAATCTTCTCTCCCCCTCCCTAAACATCCAGTATAAGCAGAACACAACTGACATGCATTAGGTTGAATAGAAATATTGATTCATGCAGCCTATAATTCTAATCAATTTACAATTTTTTTGTTTATACTGAATGTGATATTTTCATGTAGACTCACCTTAGTGTTCTCATTTACAAATGATCAGTATTTAAGTTAGCTTGAAAGATTATGTCTCTAAATTAAAGATGCTATGGTCCAAAAGTTGAAAAACCTTTAAAAACCCATTGAAAAGAGTTTCCTGTTAAAAAGTGGAGCTGGGAGGTGGAACCATAAATTAAAATTATATAATTTATGTATTTAAATGACAAAATATGTCTGAAAGTTAACTCTCCATGCTTCCTCTAATCTAGGCACTGGCAGGCCCTCATTTCTACACTTGGGGTGACCATGGTGGTATCCTGATGGCTATCGCACAAGGAGGCGCCACCACACATCTGAAGTAAGTCCAAATGAGGTGTTTAAATATTCTCCCAGGGGAGGAAGTCCATCTTTGTGAGCTCAGAAGCAAAACCACAATCTCTAAACAACAGTTTCAAACATAAAACTTGGAGAGGCTGGAAGGTTTCCACGTCAAATCCCCAAACAACTTGAGGGAATCTGGAGAGTGAAGCACATAAAGCAGCACAGACCCCAGCAGACATGCTCATAAATAAGCAGGAGCAGATTGTCAGACTGTGAAGCAGCTTGATGTAGAGGGAACAAACAAAAATAAACCTTAAGTGAACAGCAGAGTAATAAAACATCTTTATGCCGACAGTAACACTGCAGGCTTCACAGGCAGGTGACACAACACATTTGCTTTGTTTACAATGCAGAGATGATTCAGTTTTCCTTCCCCTGGCTAATCACTAACTTTGGTTCAGAAAAACTGGTTGACGTTGTTGTTTATGCAAAGGATGAGTGAAATATCAGTCTTATCTCCGCCAGGTTCAGCACCAACGAAGGGGAGACTTGGACCGACTTTCAGTTCTCAGAGCGGGAGGTGTATGTTTACCAGCTACTGACGGAGCCGGGGGAGAAGAGCACCATCTTCACCATTTTCGGCTCCTATGCAAACCAGAGACACAGCTGGCTCATCGTCCAGGTCAACACCTCGGACGTTCTGGGTAGGTTCCAGAGCGAGGCGGACGTTGACGTGTAGAGAGAGGAAGGTAGACAATATAGATGATTGGTTGACTCGCATCACGAGCAAAAATTTTAATTCATGACGGATTTGCATTGCATTGTAACCAGTAGAGTTACAATGCATCAAGTTTGCTGTGAACACAGCAGTCAGGCCTCTCAAACAGACAAGCAACAAAATAACAAACAAACAAAATACACAGGCAAGTGTCGGTCTACTTTGAAACAAATTAAACAAAGAACTGTGTAGGGCTATTTGAGTCCTCCCCACATTTGTGGAAAATGTATGAAATAAAAAGCACCCTATTTTGAAATAAATAAAAACATATAGCTGCAGCCTAGTAGCTAAAAAATATATATTTTAGGTGGCGAAATATTAAAACAAAAAGCGAGAAGCAGGTCAGACTGGAGGCAAACACAGATACTGAAGCTCGATAGAAGCCAACTGCAGCTTCTGATCTGATCGGAATCTCTCGATTAAAAAAATTGGGTTTGCGTTAATGCCGTTAATAACGCGTTAAACTGACAGCACTACTGTTTACGTCTCAGGACCTCATGAGATTCAGATGAATGGGTTATTCTGACCTGTGCAATAACCTTGGTATGTTTCTTCAGAGGTTTCTTCCCTTTTAAGTAGGTTGAATAGATTTGTCATGCTACACACTTAAGTCCCGAACTTGGCTTTGAAAAATCTCTGAGTGTGCAGAGCCAAACCAATGCCACATTACTGCTGTCAAGTCCTTATTTTGTAAAACTCTTAGTAGAAGTAGAAGCACACCATAAAAGCTACCTACTATAATATATATTACTAATACAATTAATTACTACTAGTACAATGGATTGATATTATTATATAAATACACATTTTCACAGTAAAATGTATAATTAAGGCTACTATACAGAGTATGTTAGGAGGAGAAAGAAAAAGAAGGCTCCTTGACGAATGGACCCCCAGAGATTTTAGCAAGTAACGTAAGTTCCATGTCAGCATCAAACATCTGTAGTCTTTCTTCTTTCCTCCAGGTGTTCCGTGTTTAGAGGCCGACTACAAGCGCTGGTCTCCGTCAGACGAGCACGGTAACGAGTGTCTGCTGGGCCGGGAGATCACGTTTAAGCGACGAGCTCCTCACGCTACATGCTTTAACGGAGAAGAGTTTGACCGGCCCATCTCCGTCTCTAACTGCTCGTGCACACGCCAGGACTATGAATGGTTAGGGACTCACACATGCACAAAACATGCATCTTTGTCACTGAATTCGACTTTATTCACATGTTGTTGCGTAGTGTGTTGTTGGATAGCAAGGTGTTGAACCTCTGCATATGTGTTGTTCCCAGTGACACTACTGAAAGGAAACAACAAAGGTGCCATGAGACAGCATCTAGAAAAACTTTTGTAAAAATATATATGTAATGAATATTCATAATGAATTGTGAGCTGAATCACACTGGTCTATCTCCACCTCATACTTCACTTGTCAAATTGCTGTGACATCACACATTCAGGTGTTTAGTATTCATCATGATCATCCTTGAATTGTCTCCACCTGACAAATTCACCGACAAACTATATGAGTTATACTGACATATAGCCATATAGCCACAAACCATTCGTTTACAAGTCACAAGGGAAGAGGATTGTTCATGCAATATATATAAATATAGAGATGTACATTTTCTCATATATATTAAGCTCCATAGATATGTCTAATTGTTATTACATTATTTACAAGGACAATGCCCAACGGTCCTTCAATTCAAACGAATGCTTTAATCGAATGTTGCACACTCATAGATATCAGTCCATTTAATGTCCCTAATCTATTTAATCAAGATCCCTCAATTATTTTTTGGGAAAACAGTTCAAATGTTAAAAAACATTTAAAAATACAAAACTGTAATGGGTTTATGTCCCAAATTGCATCCTTACTACACGTTTCGTGAAGAGCCTTCCTGTAGATTTAGTCTAATCCTGTTTACAAACCAGACAACAAACAAACGTGAAAACACAATCTCATTGCCTGAGGTAATAACTGGCAAACAGCTCTTTATGTCAAGGGAAGGCAAATTCTCTCACAGCACATTATAATGACTTTGCACAAATGATTATAAGAGCTAGAAAAGAAAATCCATATTCATTAGCTCTAATGTGTCTGGGTCTTATTAGAAGTAGATGGAATTGACTGGCTGATAGCTGACTCTCTCATTTAATGTAAATACACCAATACATTACAACCCAAGCCCACTGTGCACATTTTGATCGCTCCCATCACAACTCATCTGGAGTCTGTTTTGAAATGCACATCAGGCGCCGCCAACAATCAGTGGGCAGAAGTTAACTGTGGTTGCTTCTTCTCTTCTCCTCTCGTCCTCCTTATTTTCCTCTTTCCAGTGACTACGGCTTCAAGCTGAGTGAAGACCTGTCTCTGCAGGTGTGTGTGCCGGACCCCGAGTTCCTTGGTGACCTCTATGCTCCTCCGGTCCCTTGTCCTGTTGGCACCACCTACCGGCGCAGCAAAGGGTGAGCTCCAGTTATCTGACATAACACTTGCGAAAGATGCAGGCTTCCTTCTTTTGTGTTTAATGTCTGCTCAACCATTAACCATTGCAAAGTAACACCGAGGTGAGTAAGAAGGTTAAATCCCAGTTTCGAACCGAGCTCAATACACAAGTGGAAATATGATCCTCTAACCTGCTTTAAAGCAAACAAGCATTCGTTCTCCTTGGATTACTGTTATTAAGTGAGAACATGTTTGTCGGTGCTGCTGCAGCTACAGGAAGGTTCCAGGAGACAGTTGTCATGGAGGAGATGTGCAGTCGAGGCTGGATGGAGAGATGCTGCCTTGTCCTGTCGGAGGTAAAACTGCACTTAATTAAATCTTTTGAACGGAGCTCTTTGCACTGACTGACACCCTTTGAAGTCCCCTGTGAAGTTTTCTAATACATTTATGGTATTTGAATCATTGAGGAATTCCCTCTCTCTTAAGAAAACGTAGAAATAATTAAATTCTTCATTTTTCACTCACGTCTTCTCTATATTGTCCTTTTCTTGCACATGAACAGAGTAAGTGTGATACCAGCTGTTTTAGAGTTAAATGCATTTTACATTTCTCAAAAATTGCCATTGAAATTAAGGTGCGGTTATTTTGTCTGACTAATTCAGATGGACTTGTACATTACCTTTATCTATCTAGTAATTACATTAACTAAGAAAAAATCACACTAGTTATAATATACAAAAGTAAGTCTATTGAGGGAGAAGATGTGATTTTAATTGAAAACATTTAATTTAACATTGATTTAATCTTCCCGGTGTACTGGACAAACACTAGCACTTATCAAACATGTTTGTTTACAGGTTCGTGTGTGTGTGTGTGTGTGTGTGTCTACTCATCCCTCCTGTCTCTTGTGTTCCTGCAGAGAGTAACGAGTTCATCCTGTACGCGGTGAGGAACTCCATCCACCGGTACGACCTGGCCACCGGCACAGACCAGGCCCTGCCTCTGGCCGGACTCAGGGAGGCTGTGGCTCTGGACTTTGACTATGACAAGAACTGTCTTTACTGGGCCGACATCTCACTGGACACCATACAGGTGAGTTTTCAGACACGAACCTCAAAATTGGATCCCGAATTTACCCTGAAGTTTCCCTGTCACACATGAACAACGCAGCAGGATATACTCCACTCAGTCATCTTCACAACAACACAGAAATATATATTGGGGTTTTGTTTGTTTTTTGTTTTTCCATTTCTGCATCTGTTGTTGTGTTAGAAGTGACATCAACACATTACTCAATCGCGCTGAATCATGGAATGGTTCTGCTTCTGTGTTCTTGGCTCATTTGGACATTCTCCAGGATTTTACTAGCGATTTTACTACCGAACTCCATTATATGGGTTCAGAGACCCGAGAGGAGCTTTTTTTATCAAACACAGTTTTGCTCAAATACTTGTCAACCGTCAACCTGTCCAGCTGGAATACACTTTCACTTATGAAATAAACATGACTGTTACAGCTCAGCGTTAATGCGCCACAGTCATCTCTCATTTTCCGTAGTTATACACAAGGTTTGACGTGTAGGGTCCCGTTGACTGTCTCTCTTTGTCCCGCAGCGTCTGTGTCTGAACGGCAGTACAGGTCAGGAGGTCGTGGTGAGGAAAGACCTGCAGAACGTAGAGGCCCTGACCTTTGACCCCATCAGCAGACTGCTCTACTGGGTTGATGCTGGAGCGCAGAAGATTGAGGTATAGAGGTGTTGTTTATGTGTTTGACCATATACAGTATGCAATCAGCACTGATACAAATTAGGATGCGTGGTACAACAATATCAATAATCATCGCAATATTATTTTCATCAATAGTATTTTTTAAGAGAAGTCCAATGTATATCCATAAAATATTTATGCACAGTGTAAGCACAGTGAGGAGATATAACACAGAAGTTTTCTATGTCAGATCTGGAAAATGTTTTGTTGTTTAACAAGAGTTTAAACCACAACCCTCACTCAGGAGCAAAAATCAGACTTTAAACGTAAAAAAAATAATGTTTATCACAAAAAATGATCGAGAGCGACTGACCAATAACCTGATACAAAGGTTATTTGAGCTCCAACACTGAACATGATAAATATATAAAATACATACACTTCACTGTTGTTGTGTTTGAAGGTGTCTAATCCTGATGGAGATCTGCGCCACACCCTGCTCAACTCGTCTATCCTGGAACATCCCCGTGCTCTGGTTCTGCTTCCTGGAGAAAGGTACACACACACAGTTTGTCATTTATTACTGCGTGATTTCATTTTGCCTCACTGCTCATAATTCACTATTCTCTCCTTTCTGCTGTTTCTTATTGGAGGAGATAAGGTCAAGACTCTTGTATTTGTGAGGAAGGAGTCACTGTACTCTATTAAATCAAATCTTTAATGAACATTTATTATAATAAAGAAATAAATCATGTTTCAAACTCTATCACAAATTTGGACAAAACAAACAGGTATAGTGTCCATTTAATGCTTTTAGATCAAGTTAAATCACTTCCAGGCCAATTCATACTGTCAACTTCCCACAGTCTGATGTTCTGGACGGACTGGGGGGACCGAGCAGCCGGTATTTACCGGAGCTTCATGGATGGAACCAATGTGTCCTGCATTGTGTCAGAGGGTGTCCGGTGGCCCAATGGGATCACAGCTGACGACCACTGGCTCTATTGGACCGAAGCGTACAGCGACCGCATTGAGAGGGCCGACTTCACCGGGGTCCAGCGGAGCGTCCTCATGGAGGAGCTGCCCCACCCGTATGCCATTGCTGTCTTCAAAGTAAGCCAGTATAAACCGTTAAAACCATTATAATCTTCCTACAGTTCCGATAAGACAAAGTCGATTTACATCTTACACCAAAATGTAACGAATATAGCTTTAATTATTCTCTCTGTGTTGAATGATCATTTTAGAATGACCTATACTGGGACGACTGGTCCAGAATGGGAATTTTCAAAGCTCCGAAAGCTGGTTCCAAGAGCAATGAGCTGATAGTTGGCAGACTAACTGGAGTCATGGACCTCAAGATCTTCTACAAGGGGAAGCATCGAGGTGAGGATCAAAGCTTAACAGTTTCAGATACAAATGTATGAACACACACTGTCTTAGATATGGCTAAGAGTAAAGATCACACTTATCTACTTTAAGAAATGCTCCCTTAGTGTCTACATTATCTTGAACATGTCCACCAGGTCATAACGCCTGCGCCGACCAGCCCTGCAGCCTGCTATGTCTGCCTCAGCCCGGCCACAGGCACACCTGTGTCTGCCCGGACGGCACTCCCACTGTCACCATGCCCAACGGTGAGCTGCAGTGCCAGTGCCCCCCCAACTACCAGCTCCAAAACAACACCTGCGTCAAGACTGGTGAGACTAAAGCAAGTGCTGCAGGATCTTGTGTCTGTTGGAAATGAGGCTTTCGTCTCAGAGGGAAAACTGGCTGATGAAATAGTTGTGTGCATGTAATCCTGCTTTTCCTCCAATCAGAGCATAGCTGTTTACCCAACCAGTACCGCTGCTCCAATGGCCGCTGTATCAGCAGCATCTGGAAGTGCGACAGCGACAATGACTGCGGAGACATGAGTGATGAGCAGGAGTGTCGTACGTATCCAGCAGCATCCCCTTGCTCACAGTGTGGATAAATCAATAGGGCTGTGTTGGTGGCAAAAGGGGACCACACATATTGATTTGTCTTTGTTTGTGTCCTTCTACTTTAAGCGACCACAACATGTGACCCATCCAACCAGTTCCGCTGCGTGGCCTCAGGATCCTGCATCCCCCTGGCCTTTAAATGTGACCACGAAGACGACTGTGGAGACAACAGTGATGAGGACCACTGTGGTAAGATATGGTGCCGGCTGGTGTCAATTCTCTGTTCAGCAGCTGTTTTTAGACTCAGCGGACATTGCACTGGAGGTGCCGACCGACATGTTACATTAATGTTACATATGTTCTGTTAACATGGTGTTTTTTTGTAGATGCTAACAAACAAAAGTGGAAGACGGCACTTATACAAGATATTATTTATAAAATATTGGATTCCATGAAACAGACGCATATGAAATGTCAAAATGTTGATTCGCTGAAACAGATGACTTGTACAGGGAGGGCCTAACCTAGAGTGTTAGGGTCGCTATATAGGTGTACACAATACTGTGGTGGCTTTCTCAAGAAGCTGTATCTTTGAGTGTATAAGACTCAGCTAAACAAAGAGCCCTGTGGAACCACACAGATCAATAGTTTGTTCTCACTGTATTTATCTTAATGTGATCTAAAACAGTAATGAAATATTGCATTGTTGGTCCTTTTCTCAGAGTCTCACCAGTGTGGCCCTGGGGAGTTCACGTGTGCACGAGGAGTTTGTATCCGTGAGGCGTGGAGGTGTGATGGAGACAATGACTGCAGAGACTGGTCCGACGAGGCCAATTGCACAGGTTACTGATGTCTCTTTAATAAAAAATTAAAAACTGAATGTGTTCCAGGTGTAAACCAAGTCACAAGAAGTATCCTATATCCTAAGCACTTATGCAATTACTGAGGTCTGCTTGTGCAAATGCTTCACATCACTGCATGATCATAGAAAATACTATTTACATTCTAGACCAAATGTGTGAAACATCGTAGTCCTGTTATCACCCTCAACCTTATTATCTCTCTTTGTTTGTCCCTAGTTGGCCACCATACATGTGAGGCCAGTAGCTTCCAGTGTCACACGGGTCACTGTATCCCACAGCGCTGGATGTGTGACGGTGACGACGACTGTCAGGACGACTCAGACGAAGACCCTCGATATTGTGGTGAGTCGGCAACACACACAATTTCACACATACGCAACACAAGTCGTCCTGTCAACGGTAGTACTAAATGTTCACTTCAAATGTTTTATTGTTGTTCTCTATAAAATGTATTTTGAATTTATTGACATTGGCCTGTATTTCTAGAACAATGTAATTTGGGCTATTGGTCGAAATAAGGCTCATTATTCTTGGACCTTGAAGCTATTAATGCTGCGAGCTGCGTCGCCTCGACACGTGGTTCCATTTTTGGGGAGTTGCATATCGGAGTACAGAGTAGGGTTCTACGTAGGGTTCATGTCTACGTGTGAGCTGCGCCAGAACTACTTTCACATCAAAAAGTACATCAAAAACGGCTCCAAGAAAAGCAATGGTTCTGTGTTAGCGGTAATGTTTCATTGAAATTGTGTGTTTCAGATGGAACTCGGTGTAAAGGCTTCCTCTGCTCCAATGACACCTGCCTGCCAGCGACCGTCCACTGCAACGGCATCCAGGAGTGTCCAGACGGAGCTGATGAGCACAACTGTGGTGAGAGATTATTTTTGTTGGTGAGGGAGACATAATGTCAAAAATGATACCCCTTAATATAGAAATAAGACTATTGTCCTGTACAACAACAATAACGAGAGAGAGAGAGAGAGAGAGAGAGAGAGAGACTGACTACTACTAATATAATTACAGCCTTTTCTGTGGTTTCTGGTATAACTACAGTATTTCCTTGAATAAATGTTGTCCTGTGTACTCAAATAAATACCAGTACTACACAGTATGAAGCCGTGTATTTTCCGATGCAGCAAATATTTCTTATTAATGGATTCAGTCACAGAAACCAGTGACAGTGCTTTTATTTCAAAAGGGTGTCCTACAGAAAGTGTTGGGGTGTGAGTAGAGCTGTTTCCCAGCCATTGTGCTCCGGGTCTGAGTGTTGAAATTCAAGCTGAGATTCTGTGTGTGCAACGCTTTGCTTTCACTCCCTGCAGGCGGCCCGGCACCCCTCACCATAACGCTCCAGAGATGTCTGTGTTGTTGTCTAAGCTTCTGAACGCAGAGTCTCCTGCTGCGTTCTTCATGTGTGAAAACTGCTGTAGTCACTTGCTGTCTGTGGATCCATGAGTCATTTTTGCATTTCTGCTTTGTTTCCTCTCACCCACAGACCCCCTGTGTACTCGCTACATGGAGTTTGTATGTAAGAACCGAGCCCAGTGTCTGTTTCAGTCTCTGGTCTGTGATGGGATCAAACACTGTGAAGATGGATCAGATGAGGACGCTGGGTATGCTGGATGTGGTGAGGAACACTCAACGTGTCTGGACTGTAGCCCTCCACTGTAGCACTGTATGATCCTTGGAAAACCCCAGAAAGAACTTTTTCAACAAAGCAGATCCAGACATGAGGGCGACATGATTTCACTTTTCCAGCTTGCTGTAAGATATACAGAATCTGTTTATAGAAAACACCGTTGTTCCAGTTTATTTACTTAAAATAAGGGACAGGATCTAAGTCTGCAGTTCTCAGTGCTTTGCATCTGCAGCGCTTGAACCGATGTTTGCCAAGAGCAGCACTGACACTACACGGTTAACAGGAGAAGGAGATGTGTTTACGCTGGGCTGGTCACACGCCTGTGCACCTGAACAGTGACTCGTTAAGTCAATGTTGTGCATCAGCAGGGCGTGAAAGTTTAAATCTGTTTACATTTCAACGAGTTGGACTGCTGCTCTGTCTGGAACTTATTGTTTTCTTGGGCCCAAACATGTTTCATCAGTTTCGGATCATCTGATCATATTTCTCTCCGATTTCCTTCACTTAAAACCGACTGGAACCAGACATGTGGTTAACAACTTGTTTATGATAAGTGAAGGGAAATAGTAGACAATATTGTTGATTAAATTAGGATTTTATTTTATTTTATTTTATTTATATAAGGTTTTCAGGTTGTCTGCCCATAAATAAAAAACTTGCTTTCGTACATGCATCCTGCTTTGGTGAACACGATATTTCCCGAACGTCTTGAAGGAATTTCTTCACACAAATATTCACTTGGACTCGAGGATTAACGGATTGGATTTTGGTAGACCTAAGTGAAAATCCCGATCCAGTGAATTTAAACATGGTTTCATAAGGGGACTGTTGGGCCTTGGCGGAGGATGCCTTCTACTGAGTGACATTCTAGTTGTCAGCTGTGTCATTGTGTATCATCACCTCGCTCTGTTCTACCTGTATTTATCGGAGCCCTGTTATTAGGAAGCTGTTGCACCAATTCTGTCACCTACACATAATGAAATTAAACCAGTCATCTGAGTTGCGCTTGTGCCTTTCCCGTCAGCCACATCGTCTGAGTTTGGCAAAGTGTGTGACGCCTACACCTTTCAGTGTGCCAACGGAGTGTGTGTGAGCCTGGAGTGGAAGTGCGACGGCATGGACGACTGCGGGGACTACTCTGACGAAGCCAACTGTGGTGAGGGAGGAAGACTTAATGCACAAATAGAAATTCACTGGATTACACTGTGTGCATATGATAATTAGTTAGTTGTAGTTGTCTGAGCTAACATTTGCTCTGTGTGCTGCAGCTGCTCCCACTGAGGTTCCCGGCTGCTCGAGGTATTTCCAGTTCGAGTGTCGAAACGGACGCTGTATTCCCACGTGGTGGAAGTGCGATGGGGAAAACGACTGTGGGGACTGGTCTGACGAGGCCCAGTGTACAGGTAAGCCTGCTTCCATTTTAATGGCAACAATTCCCTTATAGAAATTAGATTTATTCAGTCAATGGTTAAAAGGGCCGTTATTTAACTTTAATATCCACCTTTGCAGGCGGTGTTACTCCTCACACTGTGGCCCCTGGTCCCTCTACCTGCGCCCCCAACCGCTTCCATTGTGTCCACTCTGGAGCCTGCATCATCAACACCTGGGTGTGTGACGGCTACGCTGACTGTCCCCATGGCAGCGACGAGCTCGGATGTCCCACAGGTACCAACTCCGCTGATCGGTATCCACTGGTTCCCTCACAGTACATGAAGCTCTTTATCGCTCTTTTGCCGCCCCAACACATCCACTCCCAGGACAGGCTTAAAAATATGTTGAAAACATTCAACACACATATGTTATTAGTATGAACTACAGATGAACAGGAAACAGAAAAGCCCCTTCATTAAAAAGGAAACGGCAGCAGTTTCTCCATGTCATATTTTTGTCATTTCTTGATAAAGGTATTTATTTTTGGATGTTTATTCGTGCAGTTAAGCAATATATCTTAATTAAGCTGAATAGAGACCCATGAACCAATACATAGATTAAAACACACTTCTGTACTTTGTCTTTCTCTGACAGCAGTTAATGGGAGCGTGACGCAGGCTCCAGTGCCCACCCAACCCTCTCCAGCTCCTGGCCGTTGCAGTCGGGGTCAGTTCCTTTGTCGCCGAACCCCGCACTGCATCCCCGACTGGCAGCGCTGCGATGGACAGGTCCACTGCGAGGACGGCTCTGATGAAGCCCACTGCCGTGAGTCTCCCCGGTGATGGTGTAGAACATGTTTTTGATATAAGGTTGCAGGATGGTTTCAGATTTAGATGTTTATACATATTCTGTGAATGTGAGTATAATTCACACCATTAAATCTCCTCAGAATAATTTGAAATCAGCTTTAGGTTTTTTTTGTAGGATACAAATGACCAAATTATTAATGTTGAATGATAAAAGAAACTTGCAGCGTTGTGCCAAATTGTTTACCTGACATATTAAGTGTATATTATGGTCAAGAGTTGGCAAACCCAGGGACACATTATTTTTCCTTTTCTTTCTTTTCCTACCAAAACAGAATGTTTAGTGAAGCAGAGCAATGGCACTAGACACTGGAGTAAATCTGCCGCGCACACTCTCTGAAGAGACTTTCACAACAGACTAAATATATGATCTGGCTCAGACAACAACATGTCTGAGGTGAAGCAGTTCTGTTAATAGAATAATAAAACAATTCTCCTGAGCCGAGTGCAGCTCAGATCTGAAGCTCCCAGAGTGTCAGACCTGACCTGAGCCCTCACCGGATCTGGACAAATATCTCAAAATGATATTTGGCTTCAGGTCAGATTCGGTCATGTTGGCTCCACTTAGTTTTTTATGCTACACATGCCTGAAATCTGTGAAAATATCAGGCATCGATCTGGCTTGGATTGAATGCCTGTCCGGTTCAGGTCAGGCTCGGCTAATCTTTTATCAGGCTTGGTTGGATTCGGCTAGCACAAGTGCTTGTTTTGTATTTAGGTTACATGTATAATGTCTGTTTGTTTTTCATGACCATGAGCACATTGTGATTGTCTGTACTAGAGAAGAAAAGTAGTTAAGGAGTCACACACTTTTTTTTTTAAGCTGCACAGTGTAGTATTTCAGATGCAGACAATGCAATTACAAAAATAAAAAATGTAATCTTGCTCTCTCTGTTTCCCCTCCATCGGCTGCTCAGCCACCCGTGGGCCTCTGTTCTGTGCCAACGGGACTCGCTGCTCTGATGGTGAAGCCTGTGTGCTGGACGGCGAGCTGTGTGACGGCTTCTTGGACTGCTCCGACCACAGCGACGAGGACAACTGCACCTGTAGGTCCCCACTTCTACACTTTGACTGTCACCATGAACACGTTTATCAAACTTAGCCCCTGGACATGTTAGAGGATGCGGATGCTTCATGGTTGAACAGAACAAACCAAAGGTGTCACCACCCATTGTAGTTTAATAGCGGTGCAATGCTGCCACCTACTGGTTGTTAGTTTGCACTTGGGTTGTATGCCACTAAAGTCATTTAACTCTCCCCCCACCACCACCACCACCACCAGTGGACACCCTGGCTTACAAAGTCCAGAACCTCCAGTGGACACCAGACATTTTAGGTGCTATCACGCTGACCTGGTCTCGTCCCAAGAACCTTCCCCTGGATTCCTGCTACTTCCTCATCTACTACAGGTGAACTCCTCTGCCACCAGTCTCTTGATAATGTCGACGTTCACCCGTTGAATGTGTCTGGAGCTTTATTCCACTGCCCAGAACACAATGTTGAGCAATGCTCCTTCATGTCTCTCTGCTCTTGTTTCTGTCTTCAGACTTGTGGGCGTGCAGCAGTGGACCATCATGGATACTCACAGCAACAAGACCAGCTACAAGCTGAATGTGCTGAAGCCAGACACCACCTACCACGTGAAGGTGCTCACTCAGTGTCTCAGCAGACTGCACAAGACCAACGAGGTGATCAGAGTCCGGACGCCGGAAGGAGGTGAGGATCACGTGACCGATGTGCAGGAGGCTGGTTTACTGTCAATAAGAGTCAGTGACCCCAGTATTTTCACTTAACCTCTATGTAATCATAGCTGAAATCTGCACTGGTCTATATCTTAACCTTTTAGCTATAACCAGGACATTGCTGTCACTTTTCACCTTATTTCAATAAAGTGAACAAATAAAAATACAGAAGAAGTCACAGCTCTAGCACAGGATGTGGATTAACATTTCAAATGAAGATTATAAACAAATCAGCCTTTGAATCATAGAGAAATCTGTCAATGTAATTCAAGCCCCAATTTGTCGCTTATTTGTCGCATATTGGTGAGAACTACTCACCAATATGCGACAAAAAAGGTTCACTTGATATCCCTCTCTCTAAAGTACAGGGTTGTTCAGGTAACTGGGACAGCAAATAATCGGCTCTGTCAGGTTTGCAGAGGTAACATGTCCTCTCCTAAGGTCTCTTGACTTTGTCGTTTTTCTGAGAGCAGGCAATAAGAAGACGCACTGTGGAGTTAACTATTGAAAAATGACATGTCATTAGTTTGATGTAGTTTAACACAAATCCAACCCATTGAGTCTGCTTCTTCTTATCGATACTTAATTTATAATGAACGTGTGTGTTTGTGTGTTTGTGTTTGTGTGTGTGTGTGTGTGTGTGTGTGTGTGTGTGTGTGTGTGTGTGTGTGTGTGTGTGTGTGTGTGTGTGTGTGTGTGTGTGTGTGTGTGTGTGTGTGTGTGTGTGTGTGTGTGTGTGTGTGTGTGTGTGTGCGCGCGCCTCAGTGCCTGATCCTCCCCGGAACCTGCAGCTGTCCTGTGATAACGGTGAGGATGGGACAGTCGAGGTCTCCTGGAGTCCTCCTGACAAAGGACACGGCCTCATCAGGGAATACATCGTAAGTCATTTCACGCTATAGAGGCTACATATCCAATTAGAGTCCGAATATTTACTGAAACTAACGATTCTTACACCAAGACTGACTGACCCTCAAACCCTGATACATTTAAGTTATTGCTTTAACACTCACTTCTTCTCACTGGCTTTCAATTCGAGTTGAGACCTTAATTTTATTTGCTAGTGTGCAGTATTTAATAAGAATGCTTTTCATAATTTCTATTTATTCTTTTATATATATAGTGTTTTTTTTGTTTTGTTTGTTCGGCACTGATTAACTGTGGTTGTTTTATATCTGCTGTATAAATAAACTTTGACACTATCATGTTCCTAAAGGTTTGTAGCAAACTATTTGAGCTAATGTATGGTTTTCTTTGGTGTGCGTGTGTGTGTGTGTGTGTGTGTGTGTGTGTGTTCAGGTTGAATACAGTGAGCGTGGAGGTCTTGATTGGACATCACAGAGATGCTTGACAACCAGCACTGAGGTGAAGGAGCTGCAGCCAGACAACCTGTACAGGTTCAGGGTAAGTCACTCACACAAACACACACACACACACACACACACAAACTCTGTTTGTTACTATCATAAAACCGTGAGAAACCCATGATTTCCACAGTGGTGATATTATCATGCACAGATGTGGTTGTTTCTGACTTGATGACTCTCAGGTGGCAGCAGTGACCAGTCGAGGTGTGGGGAACTGGACAGAGGTTAAATCCATCACCCCTAAAAAAGGTAATACAATATACAAATACAATTAAACATCTGTCCAGCGCTGCCCTCTGCTGGTGTTAGGTAGGTCTGTCAGGTTGTGCTGGAATGCTGTGCCTGGAGATACACCAGTGTTTGTAACTTAAACTATGATAGTGGGACTGCTGATGAATCTGATGGTTTGGATCTCCGTGCACAAAGCGTGTGTCCTTCAGGGAATGGCACATGTTTCTTTTTTCACCACTCATCAGAAATAGCCTCACCACATAACTGGAAAACCGCTGGCAGCTTCCTTGGGCAAACCGCCGACCTCATGTTTTCACTCTTCTCCCAGCACAGTTAAAATGGTCAGATTAAACCACATGGCTAAATAAATTCACCACAGTTCATGGCACGGTCATTAAAAGTGCTCTAAAACCTTATTAGATTAATATTAAGATTAGTTGGCCATCATAAATTCTCAAAGGGAAGTTTGGTGAATAATAACTAGGGGGGAAATAAAACTTCCCAGTTGCTTTTGGGGTCACTCTAATTTACACAGTCATGGCATCGTCATCTCTCTGTTCAGATGAAATTTAGTCACATTCAGTTTTCAATTAATTCATTCACATTACTTTGTCTCACAAAAAGAAATGTGCTCACTGGAAGAAATGGAATGAAAATCTGTTCAAAGATTCTGTCCTTCCTTCGTTCCTTCATTCATTTATTAAAATTACTCCAAAGTGCACTTTAGGTTAATTTGTCCAAGCTTACAAAAGATTGAACTCTTCAACTCTTCAACCTTGAACATATAATGCATTCTTTCAAGGCTGAGATGCTTTTGGACAAAGAATCTAGTCTTAATTGTGATTGGAGACATCCTCAGAAAGAATTACGTTTACTCAATAGGTGAAAACTCCTTGTTTGAGGAGGCTACGAGAATACAGCTGTTGGAAGGCTTTTATTGTGAAAAACTCATGTTGGTTTAATTATCATTTAATTCCACTTTGTCCTGCTGCAGCTCTGCCTCCCCCCTCTGTGATCGCTGACAGCATCACCCCTGACTCCATGAGCCTTTCCTTCAGCCTGAACTCGCAGTACGATGTGAGTCTCTCTTTCAACTAACATCTCAGGTCGTTCGATTGTGTTCCGTCTCTGTGTGTCCCGAACACGACTGATGGTTCCCTGTGTTTCTTCAAGGTGAAACAGTACATTGTGATTCTGTCGTGGCAGTTTGACAAGCACGTCAAGGAGAGCAAGAACTTCACAGTAAGACAGGGGATTCTCAAAGGTACTGTTTAATGGCGACGTGTCTCTGTCCAGATACTTGTGCACTTTAATTTTCACGTGACACGGTGACACCGACTATCATCTCAATCCAGTCGTTCCCTGTGTGCTGCCTGTTTCCAGCTGCCAACCTGACGGCGGGAACCATGTATGAAGTGGCTGTGTGGGCTCACACCAGCATAGGAGACAGTCCCACTGCCCTGTCCCATCATCAGACCGCCGGCACGCAGCCAGAGAGACCCTACCTGAAAACCAGGGCTCTCAATCAGACAGCTGTGGACTGCACCTGGACCCTCAAAGGCCCCCCCGCTCAGGTACAGCACTCACCATAGATACACACCAGGGAACGATATCAAAATGTTTGAAATTAAGGTTTTATTTATTTGTCTTTTTTTATAAACATGTGATACAGTAAAATATAACTAGAACTTCCCCATATAGTGTGAACCTGCTCTTGATGTTGTACTACATACTCAGTGACTACACATCCTTTAGCCTGTTTGGGACAGTTACTTACACTGAACCATTGAAACAAATCTAATTTATGAAATAAAAATGCAGAAACATACTGCATTCTTTCAAGTTTTGTAGATATCCTTATAGCAGTTTTTGCGTAATCCTTCTAAATGACAAATAAACATAACGTCCTTGGCGGAGGTACCTATCCATAGTTTTCTAAAAACAATGTTAGTAGGTCACAGAACCAAAATCTCTCCATAAAAATAACTCTTTGTACTTTGACTTTAAATTCTCAGTGCCTCAAAAAGGCAGATATACAGTGAATACTATTTCCGCGGGTGTGGGTCTGGATACTAAGAAGGGTCACACGATATCAAACTTCTTGCATGATGCTGCCTGTACACACTGTCATTTTATTAAAGCAGTGGCAACCAGTGCTCTCTCACTTTGCTGAGAACATATCCTCTGTGTGTGAGCCTGTTGTCCACACGTGAACAATGTTACGCGTTGGGGATTTTTACAAATGCCTTCCAAAGTAAAATTTACTTAAACTACGCTTTCTGTTTCTGTGTAGCTGTGTGTACATGTAATACCAACAATGCTATATACTGGGGAGCATGGTCACAATGTCCTTCTCTGGTATTCGATGCATAGGTTATAGTCGCTTTAGTGTTTTCGTCTGGACTATATATACTATATTTTGTAAAAGGAAGGGGAAAATATCCCTTCAGAAAAATATCTGCAGTAGTGTTACAAGTTGACTTTGTTTGAATTTGTGGGTTGTGTGTAGATGTATGGTGTGTTTTATGCCACGTCCTTCCTGGGTTTGTACCGGAGTCCTCACCTGGTCCGCAGCTCTTCCCTCAGCCTCACAGTCACCGTGGACAGTGATGAACAGTATCTCTTCCTGGTGAGTCTTTTGAAATCCTCTACTGACTACTTCCATCCACTTAAGTTAAACATGGCTGCAACCTAGTCTTTTCTTTAAATTTGTGATTATACCATTTTCAAATTTAACCGGAGCTTTTACTTTTGTGCAGTAAAGCTAAATCCAGAGTCGCGGGGCAGATGTCTGAACCCCCAAAAGTCTCACATGAAATCATTCACATCTCTCAGTCACACTGTTTTCACACCGAAGGGTTAGGGCGGGCATGAACTTGTTCCAGCAGTCAGTGGGTCTGAACAGAGACGTCTGATTAAAGATATAATGGGGGGGTGGGTGGAGGGCTAAATTATCCTAAGTCTTTTCACCTAACAAAGAAAAACGTCCTTCCAACCTGTCTGCTGTGGAAGGAAAAGTGAACAGCTGATCATGACTACATTAGTGAAGACAGATTTGAACTTCATGTGCTTCACTACAACTACTTTAGATCATTAACGTTATCAATCAATATGTGTTTTATCAACTTAACCGATGATAGTTCAACTTAATGTTGTCGGATCACATTGTTGTATTTTGCATATATTCGTGTCTGGTGATGTTAATTTGAGAATGTTGTTTATGGGCTAAATAAAATGAGGCATTATGGGAAAATTAAAAACAGGTTAATAATAAAAAGCGTTGACTTTTCAGACATTTTATTACAGTTGTCAATTTTAAGTGAAGTGCTTTCTGTCCACGTCGGTGTCATTGTAGGATAGACTAATTATACAATAAACAGGTCATAACAGGTAACATAGGGGCATCTTCAGTATTGGAGCAGAAGTCAGTGAAAAGGTGACTGGGAGCATCAGCTTGCCTCTTGTACCATTTCACCGTGGATGTTTCTGTCACCTGTCTCTTCTCAGGTGCGGTCCGTCTCGCCCTTCCTGGGTCCTCCCTCCGAGTACTCTGTGGTGAAAATGATTCCCAACGAGAGGCTGCCACCCAGGAACCTCCATCGTGTGCGAGTAGACAAAACGCAGGCCACGCTGAAGTGGCAGCCGCCTTATGACACCCCAAACACCGCTCTGGTAAAACACTGTCTCATGTTACTGTGACTATAAATACATGACGATAAGCATCAGGAATGTGATCAGGAGGGTGTTTCATGACCTGGTAGAGTTGAACAGACAACAGCAGAGAATCTGATCCTGATGTTCACAACTGTACTGTGGGCTGTCTTTAATCCTCCAGGAGGATGTCTCATCGGTAAACCTGTCAGGTCTTGAACCCATTTATCCGCTTATTTTTATCTTTGAAAATGTCCTTTCCGACTCACGTACTGTAAGCTGCCATTGAAAATGTTCTCAGATACACAAGACATGATGTTAGAGTCTAAAGTGCCACCCCTGTGTTTCTCACCCACCAGGGTGGTTGAAGGTTTCAGCTCTGCCCAGTACTTGCTCCCATGTGGTTTCCTTGATGGTCCAGGTCTCTTATTGAAGCCTCACTGGTTCTGAAGTTGATGATATTGGGACAAAACATCCCCGACTTTCCAGTATATTTTTCACGACTGTATTTCACGACTCCTCCAGCAGGTTTAGCAGCGAGTTCTGGCATCCCAGAATCAGCATCTCAGTATTTGTCTAGCCTGCTCAGTTGTGACATCAGCCTGGGTTGTTTCAGCCAGAGACACTGGATACTATGCTGTGCACAATTCTGCCTTGGTGATGTGGCATGGATCCAGAATCCTAACCCTGATCCTAAGGTCCCACAACAGCCTTATGCAGGGCTCCAGGATAAGAAGCTGTGCGTCTTCCTGTCCTAGAATAACAAAGAAAACCTTGTTAAAACAAATGAAAGGGATCAGTGTACAGGGATCGGAAGGATCAAACATTTCAGAATTGAAGACAATTATCCTGCTTGTCTCCATCTCTTTTAAATCCCTATGACTGAAAATTATTTCTCCTTGGTGTGTCTTACCAACTCCAGCTGTTAACATGCACAACCAGTTCCATCAGGTTTGTTTTCCACCAGGCTCCAGTCCTCCTCTTCCCATCCCAACTCAGCAATTCATATCTCACCAATACACGATCATATCATTTGTCAGACTGGATGGATTTCATCTGTCAGAAATCTGAATCTGTTCTGTTTTAGTGAACTTGACCTCTGTTTGTTTGTGTTTCTTCCTGTATCTCTAGACCTATGCAGTCCACGTGCGGGACGTGATCCGTAAAGTGGAGCTCGATTACAAGGTGACCACAGCGAACAACACAGTGGAGTACCTGCTGAAAGGCCTGGAGCCCGGAGGACGGTACAGCATCTCTGTCCGCCTGCGCAACATGAGCAAGGAGGCCAGCTTCACTCTCAGCACAGGTCACACACACACACACCACTTAGCTACAAGCAGTAACTTTACAGAGACAATACAGTGAGAGTCCAGTGTTGCTTAAAGAAGTATGTTCTCCTCTGCTGCAGTTCCTCTAGCTGCTCCTGAGGCCCTGAAGATTTTGACAGAGAAAGACCACGTGATCCTCCTCTGGAAGAGCCTGGCTGTCAGAGAGAAGGAGTTCAACGAGAGCAGGGTGAGACGCTGCTGAGCACCAACTTCTTTTCTACAGGCTTCTAACACTCTACTAAAGGCCGGCTGGTTTTATAGGTTTAATACAGCTTAATGATGTATAATAATGATAATGTTCTTGATGTTAAGTTTTTTTTTTTTTTTTTTATGTTAGTGCTGTGGTTTAATCAGCAAGCACAGTAGCCGTAACAGAAGTGTTTTCATAAGGACAGGTTTTCTGCCCCATGCATTTATGCTCCTTTTATTCTCCTCTGACTTTCTTGGCCTGATCCTCACAGGGGTATGAAGTGCACGTACATGACAGCATCACCAACCAGACATCGTTCCTGGGAAACACCACAGAGAACTTCTTCCGCATCAGCAGCCTGCTGGCGGGTCACAACTACACGTTCTTCGTGCAGGCCCGCTGCCTGCTCAGCGGTCAGCTGTGTGGGGAACCAGCTCTGCTACTCTTTGACGAGCTGACAGCAGGTACTGCATCCACAGACTGACAGCATGTTGGAATGTTGTGTGTAATGACGGTGAACCTGATTTTCCCTTCATGCGATTAATGCTCCTTTCCGCCTGCCCAGGTGCCAGTGACGCCTCCCGCAGTGAGGGCCACTCAGGGGACATGGCAGCAGTGGTGGTGCCCGTCCTCTTCCTGCTGCTGCTCGGAGTGGGCGGCAGCTTGGTGGCACTCTACCTCCGACACCGCCGGCTGCAGAACAATTTCACAGCCTTTGCCAACTCCCACTATAACTCTCGCTTGGGCTCTGCCATCTTCTCATCAGGGGATGAGCTGGGTGAGACTTTCTACTTTGTACATGGTCGTCCAGGAAACACTCAGAAGAGATGAGTAGGGTCCAGGACCCATCTGTGTTTGATCACTAGACTGGAGGCTGATCACTGCACTGGGAACTCCTACTGGTTGCTCAGGTTGCCTCCCAAGTGCAGAAGGAGGAGATTCTGGGCAGATAAATAAATACAAATGTCACTGAGGGTTGGCGAGAAATCACACACCAGACTTTAAAAGGCACATGTCGTTTCCCTTCACCCACAGGAAACGGCAAAAAGAGATATTAATGAGGTGAACGTCATGTGTTGTTTGGATACACAAGAGAATAGATGGTCGACTCAAGAAGCTAAACGTATTACAGAAACTCCCTTTATATGCTGTGTTTCTATAAACATACATTTTAGCGCATTTTGAAGTATTGCACGAGTAGATAACAAAAAATGAGTAAATTAACGCATTGGGAGATTGAAACGTTAAATCACATGACTGATCAGCTGTTTCCACAGAGAGGAAGCTGGAACACAGAGAGTAATTATAACCCGTCCTTGTAGATGGCCAAAATAACTTGTATTGTTTCTTCTTCTTCAAGGTTTTTATGACAGTCATCAAACTCCTTTATTCTAAGAACCAATTAAATATTAATACACAAGTGGATTGAAGAACGGATCCAGGACATTATTTTTACTTTTCATTAACATTGCAACATTGGGCAATTTTAAACATTTTCATTATTGTTTCTGATTTAAATTCTCAGGTCAGGTTGAACAATTAAGACCCACCTAAAACTTTGACTGTGACCCTTTGTGCTGATACAGAAACAGTGTGGAGGGGATCAGACACAGAACAAATATGTTTTATGTAGCTTGATTTTGCCTTCTCCTGGTGGTCAATACAAAGCCTGAACTCATCCAGCAAACGTGTTGTAAACATTCCTCTCTGTTCGCTCCTCTTCCTCTCCAGGTGATGATGATGATGAAGATGCCCCCATGATCAGCGGCTTCTCAGACGACGTTCCCATGGTCATCGCGTAGCAAGACATCCCTCCATTACCTGTTTATCCCTCCCCCCTCCTCCTCTTCTCTTTCTCTCTTCCCCCACCCCCACCCCCGATCGCTCCTCCCCCCTCCCTCAAATAACAGGAAACATGAAGAAAAAAAGGAAAAAGTCTAACAAAAGAAAGAGATATTTTTCAAATATACAATGCACTTTTTTTGGGATGCGCAATAACTTATTTTTTATAATACTAAATATATATATGTATGTTCGGGGTCAAAAAAGACTGGGAGGAGGACACTGAAACAAACTGTGAAGGATTTGAGTTTGTGGAGGAGGGAAAGAGACCCTGTTTGTGATGCAAACTCACTATCCATAGGAGCGGTTCACTGCTTAAAGCCAAAATAAGCATCCAGATACTGAAATATAGAATGCAAAAACATTTTAAGAGTCATTAACGATAAAAAAAAAATACATATTTAGATATGGTATATGCTGTATACAAAATGTACACATAGAAACGGTCGGAGCAGTAACTGTTACATCGTTTGGTATTAGTACAGTGTGTACTATAGCAGTGTATGTAACAGTGGTGCCCAGGGTGAGAGTCGGATGAGTTAACTGTGGATTATGTTTCTTCATTTACTGAATCTCAATGTTTGGGAACTGTTCCTGTTAACATATTTAAACAGATCCATGACCGGATTGACCATTGGCACCTTGTAGTGTCCCCATAGATCCCCTTTTTTTAACTCTGTTTTCCACCACCAGCACACTGTTCTATGTCTGTATGTAGAGGCAACACGTGTCCCACAATATGAGAATACTTCTGGCTTTGAGGGGGACGGAATCCCTCGCAGCATTGCCAAGATCCTAACTATTTGTAAATATTGGCTTTTACTATGTTCTCTCCTTGTGATGCTGTACAATATCATGTGTAATCTTTTTTGTTGTTATCATTCAGGACCACAAATTATTGCCCCCAGCATTTTTGCCATAGCTGTAGTCGTAGAGGAAGTGTGTTTGGGGTTCTCAGGGAACTGTGTCAGAGCGGACACCAGCGCAGCACCACCACCATCACCAACTGGCTTAGGCAGCACTGTCCATCTACTGTTGATTAGGTACAGGAACCTCTGAGGGGGTCGGGATCAGCTGTGGGTGGAAGGACTGGCAGGTACACGTCATTGTCAGTAGCGATGATGAAGGGTCAGGTTTGGAAAAAGGTTGAAAGGGCTGATTCACGCAAAAATACACTTGCATACGTGTTCACATACCTCTGTTAGCATGTAGATGTAGTTCCACAGTTTTAAGAGATCTGTCGCTGAGATTTCTCGCTCTACATGGACATCTCTCTCTAGAGACGGTTATCTTTTGCCAAAAAAGTCGCCATAAAATCGAAGGTTCACCACTGATGCATTTGCGCATTTGGGACTGGGGCCTTGTAGTGCAGTGAGACCTGATTTTACTTTGAAAAATAGTGAGGGCAGGCTTCTTAGCAAATTGCATGGCTAATAGGCTAACTCTCAACCAAACAGCTTTTTATGAAACTATATGATTTTAATTGTGCAATACTTGCATTTGTGAACACTCCAGCCAGCTGTTCTGGCTCCATTTGTTGTAATTGAACTTCGTTACTGGTATAACTTCAGTATGTCAATAAAATCGAGTTCAAGCCTGTTTATAAAAAACAGTCTTTTGTAAAAAAAAGCTTTTTTAGAGATTATAGGCATACAAATAACTATATCATTTTCCGATGATGACATATCCTATTTTCCATCATTCAATTCATTGTTCGGTTAATATCTCACAAATTAGTGATTGATGTCTAACCGTAATTTGCCAATGCTGTTGTGACCGGGCCTTTCTTCTTTCTTTTCTATTCACCCACATTACACGGGTGTTGAGGCAGAAATCTCAGAGACCAATATCTCAAAACATTTATGAACTATAAAGAAAATAATCTAGATTGTAGGTCCTGTGTGAGAAAACATACTTTCTATTATTTGGTTAGCTGATCTGTCTATCTCAGTATGTACGGTCACACTGTTGTAAGTCCATTAATGTTCAACTCAAAACACACTTTGGAGAATCCTCACCATTGTTCTCCCCCCCCCCCCCCCCCTCCCCCTGGCTCTGCACTATAGTCCATTAACTGATTTTTGTGTTTTGCTTCTCAGCTTGAGCCATTGGAACTGATGGTGTCGTGCTCTTAATGTTGTTTTTGTCGAGATGTCTTCATGAATGTATTTTATACTGTCTCTATACTTTCCAAGGTACTGTCCCAGCTCATAATGCTACTGTCGCCAACTGTGAGGTTTATGCCCACTCCCTGGTTTTGTCCTGGCTCCATTGAATTTGTAAAGCACTCACTCTGCTGAGGACGACACAGGCGTTCTGTTGTTCCTCTGTAGACCGGCTCGTACAACCTTCAGCGCTCACATCATTAACCCAGAGAAGCAAACCTGTTCTGTGTCAGGTTAAGCCCAGAATATTCCTGAGCCATATTCAAAATCATTATCCCCTTTCTGTTCTATATCATGTACGGTTTCTTCCAGGATTGATTTTCAGCTCCTCATCCTGTCTTTCTCACATTTGGTGTGTTTCTTGGCCTTAAAAACAGATTCCTCTGGCATCGATGCTGTTTTTTGCTCTGTGGAGTTTCTGACTTTGTGTTTTGCCACATAATGCCTTATTAGAACACATTTGGTTTTTGTGTAATGTATTGTTTTTTTGGTGATAGAACACAAGTGCACATGCATGCCTACACATTCTCACAAACACACACACACACAAACACAGTGCCCATACAACAGGCTAAGGAGGCTAGGGAAGAGGTTGGTGTCAGGGCATTCGGTTGTCTTTGTCAGATCACTGCTCCTTTCTGTGTCGGCTGCTGTAAGCTGCCACTTAGTCTGGTTTTAGTCAGGTTTTACTCATGTACAAAGTACGATCATTTGTTCTTGTGTGACGGTTTGCTCCCCTCTTATCTTAATGTCAACTCTTGTCAAATAGTTTGCTTCAAAATGTCGTTTGGCACAGAGGACAGTTGGACTTGGCCGTGTCTGAAGATGTTAATGTCTTGCTTGCTTTTCTCGGAAGTTGCAAGAAAACTGAGATGTTTGGAGAAACAGTGTGAGGTGTTTTAAAAACCACTTGTACTGAAATAAAGTTGCTGGAAATGAGACTCTTGTCTTGTCCTTCTTTTGCGCAGGGCCGGAGAGGAGCTTGTACAGAAGTGAGATAAACCGTTTTGTCTTGTTATTAAGGGATGGATGAATGGGTCATGTATGATGAAAGCACAACTTCACAGATGTGAACTCCAAACATACAGTTGAGAAAAGACACGATCAGTCAAGCATGAGGAGTAACAGTAGGAGGTAACTAGATAATGACCCTGAAAGGTCCTTTGGTATGGAGGCTGACAGGTGCTGTCAGAATAATTAAAGTTTGACACTGTTTGATTATAATCAATTAATCAACTGACCAGTCAAATAATGTCTGAATGTCTGTCTATTTCAACATCTTCATTACCCTCTAATTTCAAAATATCTCTTTCATTGATCTGTATTTACAAGCTGCAGTTTTAGACTTGATAATCATAGTATATCTTTGCCCTGTACAGTCATACAGCGCATGTACAGCTCTTTCTTAGTCACACATCACTCACACACAACTGGCACAGAACACTAAATCAAGGTTGTTTGAAGGATGTAGTTTCTTCACCAAGAACACTTCAGAAAGCAGAATGGAGAAGCTGGGGATCAAACCACAGACCCTCTGGTTCGTGGACGACTCGCTCCACCTCCTTCTTTAACCAGGTAATGATGAGAGCTCGAGCGCTGTTGGACCAGTTGTTGAGGGACTCTTCTTGCCATGAAATGTTGAAAAGGCATTCAAGGTCTCCACAGGGTAAATCCCACCCCTGACCTTTACTCTGGTGTCCTCAACAGCTTGATATTTATTTAATGGTAAAATTGTGAACAGGGGAGCTGAGCTGGAAGGTGAAGCTTTGGATTTACCAGTCAAACTATGTACTGACCTGGTTCACACATCTGATAGGGATGAAGATGTCTCCTGAGCAACTTCCAATGGATGTCCTCTGGGCAATATTAATTTGCAATCCATATGTATTGAAATATAAGTAGTTGTTTGACAGAGCAACAGACACTGAAATCTCTATTCTATCCAGCTGGAATGGTTGAGCTATTAATATAATCGGGAAACCAAGAATCAGCTCAGGGATTTGTACTTTTATAAGAACTGTAAGTAAATCTCAGTGCATTTGAAAAGACTGTAAGCAGTTTATAATTCCACCCGGAGGAAGTTTGAATGCTTGGTTACAGAGTAAGCATCTAAAATGATGTCAGTTCTATTTTAATCAGGTTTCTAAGTTTAACGCTGCCAAAAATGTTTAAAGTGTGTTAGGATTAGGGAACCGTCACCTTATCGTGGTGGAGAGGTTTGCGTGTCCCTGTGAACCTGAGGGCTGTGTTGTCTGGAGCCTTGTGCTCCTGGTAGGGTCTCTCATGGCAGAGTGGTCTCAGGTGAGGGGCCAGACTAAGAATGGTTCAAAAAGCCTCAATGAATAGCGAAAAAAGAGGAGATATGACCCGACCAGGAGGAAGCCCGGGGCCCCCGTCTGGAGCTAGGCCCAGACAGAGGGCTCGATGGCGAGCGCCTGGTGGCTGGGTTTGCCACAGAGCCCGGTCGGGCATAGCCCGAACAAACTACGTGGCGACCCCCCTCTCTTTATCTCATGGGCCCACCACCTGTGGGAAGACCCGTTGGGGTCGGGTGCGCAGCCACATGGGTGGCAGCGAAGGTCAGGGGTCTCGACGGACCAGACCCGGCAGAAGCTGGCTCTGGGGACGTGGAACGTCACCTCGCTGTGGGGAAAGGAACCGGAGCTTGTGAGGGAGGTGGAGCGCTATCAGTTAGATCTGGTGGGGCTTACCTCCACGCACAGTCTCAGCTCTGGTACCGTACTCCTGGATAAGGGTTGGACTCTATTCTTCTCCGGAGTTGCCAAGGGCGTGAGGGGATACTCATAAAAGTGTTGGAGTTTACACCGGTAGACGAGAGGGTCGCCTCCCTGCGCCTAAGGGTTGTAGGGGGGAAAACTCTGACTGTTGTTTGTGCTTATGCACCAAACAGCAGTTCAGAGTACTCAGCCTTCTTGGAGACCCTGAATGGAGTCCTGTATGGGGCTCCAGTAGGGGACTCCGTAGTTCTGCTGGGTGACTTCAACGCCCACGTGGGCAACGATGGAGACACCTGGAGAGGGGTGGTGGGGAGGAACGGCCTCCCTGATCTGAACCCGAGCTGTCGTTTGTTATTGGACTTCTGTGCTAGTCATGGATTATCCATAACAAACACCATGTTCGAACATAAGGGTGCTCATAAGTGTACCTGGTACCAGAGTACCCTAGGCCGAAGATCAATGATCGATTTTGTGATCGTGTCATCTGATCTGAGGCCGCATGTTTTGGACACTCGGGTAAAGAGAGGGGCGGAACTGTCAACCGACCACCATCTGGTTGTGAGTTGGATCAGGGAATGGGGGAAATTTCCGGATAGACCTGGTAAGCCCAAACGAGTAGTGCGGGTGAGCTGGGAATGGTCTGGAGGAGGCCCCCGTCCTAGGTATCTTCAACTCACACCTCCGGCTGAGTTTTTCTGGCATTCCTGTGGAGGTTGGGGGCATTGAGCCGGAGTGGGCGGTGTTCAAAACCTCCATTGCTGATGCTGCGGAGGCTAGCTGTGGCCTCAGGGTCTTAGGCTCCTCAAGGGGCGGTGACCCTCAGACACCGTGGTGGACACCGGTGGTCAGGGAAGCCGTCCGATTGAAGAAGGATATAATATCCGGGATATAATATCCTGGAGGACTCCTGACTCGGTTGCAGGGTACCGACAGGCCCGAAGGGCTGCACCTGCTGCTGTGTCGGAGGCTAAGCAGCAGGTGTGGGAGAAGTTCGGAGAGGCCATGGAGAAGGACTTTCGGTCGGCACCAAAGTGTTTCTGGAAGACTATCCGGCACCTCAGGAGGGGGAAACGGGGAACCATCCAAGCTGTGTACAGTAAGGATGGGACTCTGTTGACCTCAACTGAGGAGGTCGTCGGACGTTGGAAGGAACACTTTGAGGAACTCCTGAATCTGAATAAACGCCCTCTATGTTGGAGGAAGAGCTCAAGGTTGATGGTGTTTCATCGTCAATTTCCCTGGTGGAGGTCACTGAGGTAGTCAAACATCTCCGCAGTGGCAAGGCCCCAGGGATTGATGAGATCCAGCCAGAAATGCTAAAGGCTCTGGGTGTTGAGGGGCTGTCATGGTTGACACGCCTATTCAACATCGCGTGGGAGTCGGGTACAGTGCCAAAGGAGTGGCAAACCGGGGTGGTGGTTCCCCTGTTCAAAAAGGGGGACCAGAGAGTGTGTGCCAATTACCGGGGCATCACACTTCTCAGCCTCCCTGGTAAAGTCTACTCCAAGGTGCTGGAAAGGAGGGTTCGGCCGATCGTCGAACCTCAGATTTCAGAGGAACAATGCGGTTTTCGCCCCGGACGTGGAACTACGGACCAGCTCATCACTCTCGCAAGGATCCTGGAGGGGGCCTGGGAGTATGCCCATCCGGTCTACATGTGTTTTTTGGATCTGGAGAAGGCGTATGACCGGGTCCCCCGGGAGAAACTGTGGGAGGTGCTGCAGGAGAATGGGGTAAGGGGGTCTATCCTCAGGGCCATCCAATCCCTGTACTCCCAAAGCGAGAGCTGTGTTCGCGTCCTCTGCGGCCAGTCAGTTTCGTTCTCAGTGGATGCTGGTCTCCGCCAGGGCTGCGCCTTGTCACCAATCCTGTTTGTGATATACATGGACAGGATATCGAGGCGTAGTCGTGGTGGGGAGGGGTTGCAGTTCGGTGGTCTGGGGATCTCGTCACTGCTTTTTGCAGATGACGTGGTCCTCATTGGATCATCGGCCTGTGACCTTCAGCACTCACTGGATCGGCTGGCGGGCGTGTGTGAAGCGGCTAGGATGAGGATCAGCACCGCTAAATCTGAGGCCATGACTCTTAGCAGGAAACCGATGGATTGCTTACTCCGGGTAGGAAATGAGTCCTTAGCCCAAGTGAAGGAGTTCAAGTACCTTGGGGTCTTGTTCGCGAGTGAGGGTCCTATGGAGCGTGAGATTGGCCGGAGAATCGGAGCAGCGGGGGCGGTATTGCGTTCGCTTTACCGCACCGTTGTAATGAAAAGAGAGCTGAGCCGCAAGGCAAAGCTCTCGATCTACCGGTCGATCTTCATTCCTATCCTCACCCGTGAGGAACTCGGATTAGAGCCGCTGCTCCTTTACTTAGAAAGGAGTCAGCTGAGGTAGTTCGGGCATCTGGTAAGGATGCCCACTGGGCGCCTTCCTTGGGAGGTGTTTCAGGCACGTCCAGTGGGGAGGAGACCTCGGGGAAGACCCAGGACTAGGTGGAGAGATTATATCTCAACACTGGCCTGGGAACGCCTCGGGATCCCCCCGTCAGAGTTGGTCAATGTGGCCCGGGAAAGGGAAGTCTGGGGCCCCCTGCTTGAGCTGCTCCCCGCGACCCGACCCCGGATAAGCGGACGAAAATGAGATGAGATGAGAGGATTAGGGTTTACCCCAACCCTTGTCCATAAAGATGTATCGTGCAGTTCACGCACACACACACACACACATACACACACACAGACACACACATATCCAATTTATTTCAGTGAGGACACTCATTGGCATAATGTGTTCCAGGCCACCTTACCATAACCTTAACTATCAATAACTAAATGCCTAACCCTAACCTAATGCTAAACCTGAAACCAAGTCTTAACCCCGAAACAATCCAATAGAGGTGGGTCAAAAATGTCCTCAATCCGTGGGTTGTAGGCTCAAATTGGTCCTCACACAGATAGGTGTACAAGAGCACAGATACACAGACACACACTCCGAAAGACACACAAAGTATGGTTAATCCTCATCAGAGAGCTGCTGGTTGCTTTCTAGTGTAGCTACTAGTCAAAGGTCAGGAAGGTTGAGACCACAGCATGATGCACACACGCATAAATGCACCACAACAACAGAGCACTTGTCTCAATCTCCGCAGGTCAAGAGGTGATCAAGAGTTTTTTGACAGTTTCTAATTGCCTAGGGTCAAAGGTCAGTAGACTGGAGGTTGACAATGCAATATCAAGACTGGAGTGAAGGTTTTGAGAGAAAAAGAGAGGAGAGTTGAGGCAGAGTCCACAGAGCATTGGTTTACCATCGAGCTCCACTGGAGGAGCACATTTTACAACATTATCAACAAAAATAGTTTCTACATAAGAATTTGAACAAAAAAACATCCAGGATAGTTTCATGTTTTTTGCCACTTAGGGGGTGTGAAAACATCGTTGAACCTATTATCACCTTTTGTGCTGATATGATGAACTTGTTTAGAAACAAACTTATTTACACATCCAGCCGTTACAGTGAAACATTATCATTCATTTGGAGATTTGTCCTTGAATTAGAACAATATTCTACTCTTCTCACTCTGTTTTTGGTCTCCACCACCTCCTGCACTCCACAATGTTGATGAGCTATTACAGTGGCTCAGCACCTACTGCAGCTAGTTTACAGCGTTTCACAACTCTAAAATCTATCGGCTTGGCCAAAGAAAAATAAATAATAAAACAATAATAATAATATTATCAATAACTGGATGAACCCTTCTTACATTGAACTTTAAAAAAAAGTTACAAAGTGCTTAAAAAGCAATTCAAAACTGTTAGAATGTTAAGTAATCTATAACCAAAAGAAGTAAAATAAAGGAAAGAAAGAATAAACTAGAAAAGTGAGGCCATGAGAACTGTGGAAGTTAAACAAAGCAGTGAAGTTGTGGCCCGGACGATTTAACAGTGAGCTGAATTTGGCAGCGCAGCTCCGTAAAGCCAGGGGGAGCTGCAGATTCTCTGTGGATTCGTCACTGTGAGCATTTCACATAGTCACATCGTTGTAATGAAAATGTCAATAACAGCTCCACTGAGGAACACATGTTGAGATACTGGTACACATTTGCAAACTGTATCTTGTGAACACACAAAAAGTGAAAATGAAAGAAATCTGAATAATAATAATGAAGAAACATCGAGAGAGAAGTTTTAAGGCCGCCAACATCACACCTGAACAATCACTGCTCGCCGAATCGCCAGATAAGCAAAGTTACAAAATTCTCTCACAATCTGACAAACACCGTGTTTCACTGAGGCCTTCACAGGCAGCTGGCTTTACAGAGGACTGGTTCCCATGGGCTCAGACTGAAAGGACTTTGGAGACAGGATCAGGTTTCATATGACGGTGCTGCATTTAGTCATTATCATCAGCTCCTTGCTGCCTCAGCTGAGTAGATTCTCAGTGGACATTTGCCAGATTAATATCTGATTGTAAAACTCTGCCTATAAGATTTAAGCTAGTTTAATTAAGGCAATCATAAGGCTTAAATTAATTCAATAAATCTGATATTCCTTTGCATTATTTAAACAAATCTCAGTACATGGCTACATGCAGCATTCAGTGGTTTGCTGCAATCTAAAGCTATATTATTACTAACTGAAAAATGTTCCAAGTCGAACTTTAACTTATAATGTCTGTATTAGCAAACACTCATAGGCAATGTCATAAAATCCCCTCCGAGTCCCCAGTACAATGGACTATTCAATAGCAAACGTACAACAAGTAAAGTTCACATCCTGGTGAAGAAGTTTTGTCTGAGCTGGTGCTTTCATACTGAGGTAGTTGAAAGAGATGATGGATGAGGAGCTGTGCAGGTGAGTTAGTGGGAGCAGAGGGAACCAGTAGCCACACCCAGCCACCAACATACACTGTAGGGAATGAAAGAAGAGACACAAAACACACACATGCAGACCGTAAAAGTGACCAGAATACAGGCAAAGTTCTTACAATTCCATCGCTGTTAATAGGGCCAGAATGGGCGATATGGCCAAATATGTTATCACGCTAAAAATATTTTTAAATCATTTGATATTGATAATGATTCCAATAAACATCAAATAATCCTTTATCTCATGTTTAATATCTGATGTTTGCCTCTGAGTAAAAGTCAAAGAATTTATTGTGATGTGGTAGAACAGAAAAGTTGAAGTTAGCTGTAGTTTTACAACTTTCTTTATGATCAAAAAATGACAAACATTTCACCAATCGGAGGTAGAACATTCAAAATAATGTGTTATATCCACCCAAAGCATATGTAACACGGAGGAATTATAATGATATATTTCAACTTTTAACTTCAACTGTGAGCTTTATTTGACCCAGAAGGGCAATTTGTGTTTACAGCAAGGAAGTACAACACATAAGACACAAAATAATATTAAACATATAAACAGTGAGGGTCGTGGGAGGCGTCCTGAATACAGTAGGCCAGAGAAACCGAGAACAGGAGTTGCAGACATCCTTTAATATATTTATATAAATAAAACTTTGTAAATAAAATATTAATAAACAATAAGTACAAAAATTGTATTGAATAAATAATATCAATTTCAAGCGGTCCATATAAAGTTTGTTGTACCAGTATACTAACCTGATCAGCATCTTACCAACTGTAATACAAACAAACATCATCAAGGACAAAGTTATCTTCAATATCATCATCATCATCATCATCATCATGCAAGAACCAGATCGAATTTAAAACTTGAATTTAAAAGACAAATATGAAACACATTGATTTTAAAGATCATTATCATAGCCTAAAGATTTCTATACTTTTGGAAATTGTTAGTCAAAATAACTATAACTTAGTCAAAATAAAGATTGTAAGGAGGCGGAGAGAGAATTTATAACCATTCATCCTGGAGTCCTAACATCAGTTCACGGTAAAACAATCACTTTCTTGTGGTTGTCTGTTTATATGTATGGATGGATAGTCATTTGTGTATACCTTATGTTGTGTGTTTAACCTGTGATGTGAAGTACTTTGTAACTGTCTGTTTTAAAAAAGTGCTACATAAAAAATAAATATTATTAATTATTGTGGGGAGCACTGGACTCTGATAAACTGTGATTCAATGTCCTCGCCAAATTGTTCCTTCTTTACATTTCACATTCTGTGTCCGTGTCCAGAAGCCGCCTGACAAATAATCAGGGGAGCGAAAAACGCCCTGCTGACTTTAACAAGTCAACCGGATGTAACATTTCCTGTTTCAAGTGGAGCAAACTAACTGAACTGACTCTGGGTATGTGGGCAAATCTGCAGAATGATGGTGGTGAAGTGATACCTATAGGCTGGCGTGTGCTGCAGATTGGTTTGTCTGCGAACACCTTACATTTTTACAAAATCCCCAAAAAACCACACACATTAGGCCTCATCCAAAGCTCCAGGTGGTGTAGGGGTTTCATTTAAGAACTTCTTGAAACCCAATGAGAGGAGCTGACAGCGTTCGTCATCATCGGCCGACATTTCATCGTGCTCCAGCTCTTTCCATACTGACAACTGTGTTGTCTCTGGAATCCAGACTGCAGCAATTAGTAGGCCACAACCATTAGTGCCTTTTCATTTGCAGGAGATTTCACAAAAACAAAGCTGTTTTTATCGCAGTAGACACAATGTGATAATAAAGACAGAAACCCTTTAGTCTTGTCTTGCTCTAGTGCCAAAGCTCTGATAACATAGGAATGTATCTGAAATTATATGACTACACCATGATTTTCATAACTCTATTACTCCCCAGTATTTCAGTATACTGGAGGACATTGGTACTGTTAAATATTGGTGTTGTGCGCCTCTGACAGTCTCACAGCTGGGCTGGTGCTTTGGGCTGAACTCAGACTCTCCCCGTCTGCTTGAGGGATCGCTGCTCTGACCTTGTCAGACTCACAGACAGAAGCGACAGGCAGAAAGAGCCCGAACAAAATGATTACGTCTTCCTCCCTCGAGCCCCTTGGGATCCATGAGTTTGCCTTTTTGCCCTTTAGAAAGATTCAGAAGACTGAAAAGTTTGATGGGTATCGCGGCATGGCTGAAGCCCTGGAGACGAACAAAAGTCAAATCAGAGTTAACTATTGTTTCATCTTAATTATATCTATACCTGTATTTTAAGACCCAGTCCAATGAAAGATAAATATCACGTTATATTTGCATTGTTAATCCAAGTTAAAAAGAGCAGAGCAGTCTCTGCAGTCAAATCCCAGTTTTTACTGCTGAGAGCCTCATCGTACCCCCCCATGGCATGAGACCACACCATGGCTAGCAACTCCTTCATGCATGCCTTCTAACACTGTTGGATCATAGCAAAAGTTACTTCTCACATTGGAAATCTACAAAAATAATATGACTGATGGCAAATGTCTCTCCAACCTCTATTAAATCTGATCATCATCACCATCACATCCTGCTCCTGACCTCTGGTTTACAGTTGAATGGCTGCTTCCCAATTAAACATCAATGGTTAGCTATGATTTATTCACCCACCATATTATTGTTCCATTATTCAATTACTTAATAAGGTCTTATTTATGCTGTCACCCTATGTACCCTGCGGACAGGAAAACTCACATTTGCATTAAATGGATTTTAATCCCTTATGTATTAATGAAAAATAAACTAAACCTTTATTTTGGTAAAAAAATCAAGCCTCACCTTAAAGTCATGTTAACAATCCCTGTAATTGATGATGCATTCCCACTTTATTCCACTGTACACACATGATGCCAAAATATCCTGTACAGAGGCGCTGCCATCTTGCACTGGAGACGTTATGGAGATTTTTTTTTGGTTGAGATATGCGTTCTTCTTCTCATTTGCTGTTTTACTTTGTAGTTCTAACTTTGTGTATCTCCTGCTCCTGCTTGTTTTACTTCCTGTCTTTGGCCTGTTGCCCACTTCTGTGAGTGTGTGCTCTGCCCTGATGTGATTGACCAGTATTCATTTATCCCTGTTTCTCTTTTGTATTCAGTCTTGAGTCCTTCTTGTCAGTTCATCTCTTCATGTTGGCTTGGTTCCGTTCTTTAATGTTTGGTTCCTTAGTGTTCCTCATGCTGCAGCTTATTTTTTGTACATTTCCTGCAGTTATGCAGTTCTTGCTTAAAATTCACAATTTCATAGCATTTATGTAATGTGGATGAAAGAAATAGTACGTTTCTTCAAACACAGGTCTGAGACGAGCACGATTTAGCACTTCCCCCCTCAATTCCCCCCTCGCTTCCAACGGACTCTCGCTCATCAAGCTGCATTTGGAGACTTTGGAGGCGGGGACGATATGGCTGATGCTCCCCTCCTTCGATGGGTCACTTTGAACACTCCAACTCCCAATCTTATCCCTGATCCTCTTACCTGCTTCTTCAGAGGTGGAGAAAGAAGAGTTACATCAAGTCACTTCTATGATGCGCGTAACACAATATATGGTGCATAAATAACAGGTCACAATTGTGGCTCTTTGTGTCGACAGCAGTGGTATATATGATCCACAAAGTTTACATCAGCTTTTGTATGTGTACCAGAAAGGATCGTTCATCTGCACTTGTATCATATGAGCTGGCACACAATTCAAAACTGTTTGAATGTGCAAGAATTCTAAGAGTAAATAAACAGCATAGTGAACTCACTTGATTTGAAGGACTTCTACCTGAGAGGCAGTTCATTATTACCAGGTTCAAGTAGATACCTGCTGTAAAGGATCACGTGTCCATGTTAGGACAAGTCATAAATCTGAAGCAGCTCCAGAGCTTTAACAGGATAAGAGAACAGTCCATTCCCAACAGGCAGGTTTTATTTACAAATATGCCCAGTAGTTTTACTTAGATTTATTTTTGATGGATCCTCCACTTTAAAAGTAAGCAGTCTTCTTCCCTGCTGTCAGTGGCCAAATCTCATCACGTCACCCAGCCAGGTCTCCCGTGTGTTGACGTCACGGCGAGTCCAAGATTATCATGGAGGAGAAAATGTTACACTTTCAACTAAACTGCTGCAAATCAGATATTGGATTTTTCAAGAGAGACAGGCGATTTGATAAGAGGCATGTAATGTGCGGAAGATGCTGTTATAGATGACGGAGACAGCATCACTGCCTGCTGAAAGTGTAAAACACATCTGTCTGCTGGCCGCAGCTGCAGCCGACCCCTCTATGCTGCAGTGTGAATCCTGAGCATCAAACAGTTGATGTTTTACAGGAAGAGAAAAGACAGGGATTTTGATGTAATAATACCAGAATTTTTGTCACATATTTGGAACATAACAGGAGATTAAAGTTAAATCAAACAGTTAACGCAGAACCTGAGGATTAAAACTGCCACAACATGGATTTGTCATGTTGTATCTTTCGAGTAGCCGAGTGTTGTCGAAGTTGTTGATGATGAGGGAAGGACTCCGAGGACCAAGTATTTTCAGTTTAATATAGTTTATTACAAGAAATTACAGGTCAGGACGGGCATCTAGAAACCCGGAGATACACAAGCCGAATAGTGAAATCTGACGTGCAGGGATTTTAAACACGTTTATATAGGGATGGTGGTAACGTCCATGACTTAATAAACAAGGGCACGTTTTTGTGTCTGGATATAAACACATTGGTCAAACCATTCCCTCTGCATCCATCCACCAGTTGGCCACAGGCATCACCCTATGTCAAAGGTCATTCCCAAAAGGTAGGACACCAAACAAGGCAAGCATCTTGAGGACTCTCTGTCTGAGAGTCCAACAGGCAGGCGTCATAAATATAAGTCTGCCATTGTGTTTTTAGCACATACCAACATGATCTACTCTAACGAATATACACGACAGTCATGTCATGTGGCCTTTGAAAGTTCACGTTACAAGAATCTCAAAGTGCAGTCCATGAGTTCCTGCAGCAGCAACAAGGCTGGTAGATTATTCTGAAGAAACAGGATGGCGGATAGTTCTCATTGGCTCTAAGATGCTACTCAATATCACAACACGTTTTCCCCTGTTCTGTTCATTTCTAGAGGGTGTTGTCATCATCAGCATCCTTTAAATACACTATCTGCATTAAAGGAATATGTATTTGTAACATCTACCTTAACCTCTTTTCCTGAAGATGCTGAGCCCTGAATGGCCCCTCATGAAAAACAAAGTGCTGCTCACAGATGCACTGTATGACTGTGTGTGTATGGGTGAATGGCAAACCGTACTGTCAAGCTACTTTACCGTTCAGTGACCTTTCCATCAGCTACTTATTAGGCCACTTCAGCTGCAGTCAAAGGAAAAACAGTGTCTGTGTGAAGATGGCTGATCAGTGTGTTATTGCTGTGGGGATTTTATTGGACGAACATCCCCATCTTTCTGGCCAATCGAGGAGATCGGAGTTGCAGCTCTCCTAGCAACAAGATGCAATGGTTATGAAAAGCCACTGACTAACCAACTGACCCTGTGAAGAGACTTCATTTAAAAACTGTTCTTCTTCTTATACCTGACGCTGATTATGTTTTTCCCATTAGCAACACTGGTATGAATGAAAGCTTTGTTTGTCAAAAGACAGGCTTTGTGTGTTAATATCATTTCTTCTGTGTAACATAATGATTTCTCTTTTCTTTCTCTAGTATGTGTGAGTGGCTTAAGGTGTTGGTTCCCTGACACTTTTCTAAAATTAGCTGAAACTGACAAAGTTATCCTCTTTTCTCTTTAATAAAACAGAAGCTCTACTTTTTTTCATTAATGATGTAACATATTTTATATTATACAATTAGACAATGACAAATCAATCTCTGTAATCAAACATTTTTTGTAGCTCTTACCCCCCCACACACACACATATATACACAGACACACAAATATATATATATATATTCATGAATCTAGTCACAATTTAAATGACGAATAAGACTTACAATTTCCTTTTCACACATTTGCAAGCCTGTACACAAACACAAACAAACAAACACACACACACACACACACACACTCGCAGATTAAGATAGTCTCCACTAAAATAAGTAGCATGCTATAAATTGTAGCTCACTTGTGTTGTAGCTGGTTATGTGCAACATCGACCCCATCATTTTGACAGCACACACACACACACACACACACACACACACACACACACACACACACAGACAATGCACAGTGAATAGACAAACTTTCCATTGATTCTTGTCAAAACACAGATAAATGTCTGTGCTTGAGTTTTACTCAATGAAAATAAAAATAAACACTTTCAACTGCTGAAACAACATCGTCACCATGTCAACACCTTCCTACTTAATTGACTGTAATTCAGTCACAGGAGTGGAGACTGATTTCTGTGCTGCTTCAACAGAAATCAATCAATCTAAAGATGTGAATTGAATTGAATTTTACTATGTGTCTATAATATAATTATAATAAACAATATAATTATAATGATTATAATAATTATAATATAATATTGTTTTCAGAAGATTTTCCTCTGCACACTCAAAATCCCACTTTATCAAAGACAAAGAATCCAAACACGTTAACAAAAAGAAATTCTCCATTGGATCTTTCAGCGTAGGTAATGAAATACTGAAGAAAATCATAAATACATGTCAGTGCAACTTTCCTTTGACCCCAGCGAGGCGTTGCATTACTCCCTGCAGCTTCCAGCCAATCACACTCCCCTCGGTGTTGTCAAAGGGATGGAAGGCTGCAGCCACAGAGGGAGAGGTAACACCTTATTGGCAGTGAGGGAGGAAGAAGACTGAAGCTGAAGATATATGGGCCTACCTAAGTGTACGGAGCAGACTCCCCAGCTGCTTGTCTGGACGAGCAGGATGGATCTGATACGTCTTTGTGTGTTTGTTGCCCTGCTTTCTGCTCGGTCCAGTTGAAATGATGACAGTCAGGAAGTGCTCAGTACACATAGTGTGGAGATGAGTGTGAGAGACATTCTCATTTCCATCAGCAGTGTGAGAATACACCCCTCCACATGCATTTCACTATTCTCCACTCTTGGACCAAGGCCCCCACTGGACATAAAGGGCACATTTGTTCTCAACCTTGTGCCATTGTTCTGCGAGCCTACTGTTAATATCCGTTGCAAATCTGCTTACTTTCAGATTCCATCAATACGGGTGGGGAGGACAAAGAGAGGACTATATGGCCCGTTCAAGGCCCAGAGAAAGCAGAGAAAGGATGCAAACAGAGGTTGTCAGTGTGTTCCTTGACTCTGGGAGGGAGCTGACAATGACAGCAGTATGGAGCAGCCTGTTGATTGATCAGTCTGATGTTGTGCTGTGTGGGATGGATGTCGCAGACAGAATTAAACAAACAAAGGCTGAGAGGAAGTGGCCTGATTTGGTTGAGGGGTTTAGAAAGGATGAATACAGTATAAGCTGAGTGGATGCGGTGGGTCTACATGTTCATCCTGTAATCCATAAATAATTTCACACTGTGTGATGATTAAGGCCAAAGGGGAAAATAAACAGAAGCACCTACAGGCTACAGATTTCTTTTTAGAAAAATCTACAAATCACAACCTCCAGGTTCTGTTCCAGTTTTTTTTTTTCTGTGGGTTTTTACAACATCACAGCTGCTGCGGGTGTAGAGATTGGTGAAGGCCAAGGCCAACAGGGAGGAAACTTCAAATCACGGGAGAAAAATACAAACAGCTTGACATGGAAGGCCATCCAACCACACCAACCATGTTTTAATTATAAACTAAATAGAATGTATAAATATACTGTGTGCACCTGCTGTCTCTCATTTTCTCCTCTATATGCACACTTTTTCCTCTATGTACTGCAAACATAGAAAAAAGCTTGATTCCAGAAGCAAAACTATTTTACTTTAGCCAAGATGTCTTTTCTTGAATAATGTTTTGACCATTTTTCTATAGCTTTTATAGAGATTACTAATGAGTTTTTCAATGGAGATCTGGCTAAACAAGTAGCAGATTACATTTCATACCTATGTATACCCCCCACTATACCACTGGTAAGCAGTAAGGTGGGAGGTAATAGTGTAGAGGTCAGAGGGTTGAGTCCAACTGTGATGTATGAGTTTTCCTCTTGTAATTAAGTTTTAACTACAAACACAACATTTCCCTAAACATTGCTAAGTGTTAACCATAAGCACACTGTAACCATGGTATGATTTGACTCCTTTTAGCTCTGTTTTGGTCTCCACCAATGTAACAATAACTGCCACGGTCTACGAAAGAAATACAAATTCGAAGGCCATACAAACCAAAACAAACAGCTGAAAGACACAAAATGCTCAAAGATCAAATTGCAGACTCCTGTCAGTCATTAGATCCATTGTTACCTCCACTGAGGGGGTCATGTTCTCATATACATTTGTTTGTTTGTCGATCAGTCAGCAAAATAACGCAAACAAATACTGGTCAGGTTTCTATGAAACTTGGTGGAAGGATGTGGTTAGGGGCAGGAAAGGTCCCGTTTATTTCTGATAGCGTGTTTCGCAACAATTTATCTGATTTCTCAGAGAATAATTCATGGATCTTGAAAAACTGTTAAGGTGACTTATATAAACGTGTTTGTGCAATTTAGGGCCGACTGGATCTAGTGAATTTACATGTAGTTTGTAGAATGCGCTCTCTGGAAGTCCCTCTAGTTAACATCAAAATATCAATTCAAGCTTTTCGGTGCAGAATCTTAGAAATGCAATGCAAATCTTAAAGCCATTGGCCCTTGAAATGAACAGGTCACTGTAATAAAGTTTTTATCTTATAAAATTGTTTAAACTAAGGTATCACACAGTATGTGCTGTATTGGATGATTTAAGCCAGGATTGGTAGAAAATGTTTTACTGACGTCACCTCAGTGAAATCCATTTGCATTGTGTGATGACTGCATTCCTAATGTCGCTGCCAATGGGCAAAAGCTGTGTGGAGCCCTAAATCTGATCATTCTCAGCAGGAGTTTTGATTCGTTTGTTCTTGCTGAAGTTCGCTGTGGATTCGTTGCAGGGTAGTATGACCTGGCACTTGTGCGTCAGAACAATGGATCCATCCGTGCGAGATCTCATTGTGTCTCATTGTGTTATGAAGGATTGTTCTCCCCAGTGATGAACCCTCATCCATTTCATTTTACACAGTCTCCGTGCCTGCTGCTCCGCCTTACTGACAACCTGTTGTGCTTAACAAGTGTTTAGCTTGTCTGTGCAGGATCCCCATCATCTCCCAGTAAGATCTAGTGCTGGCCCAACTGTCCCCTTGTTTCCCTGCTTCTCTGTCTCTGACTCCCCTTTACTCCATTTACAATGCTCCCCTGTCAGGCCCCTGGACCTCCACATACCTGATTGTCAGTTAAATATCCTCCTCTAGGCTTCCTCCATCAACCACACTGCTCCTCAGCCTCCATGTGCTTGTCTCCCCCTCCCTCGACTCTCATCCCACACAATTCTGCACAAACCACAATTTGTCTCCAATTTGTGCACAGCCAACTACACATCTGTTGGTGTCCATCTACTCTGGCCCTAATACACACTCCCCCTTCCCATACCGTAGATTTCTGGCTGTGCTTCTCTCTGTTTCCCCTCTACTCGTCCCCTCACCATCACCCTCTCTCCTCCCTTACTCATTACACCCTCCTTTCTCCTCGCTTTGTTTTTCTGTTTGCCGATTCAGTGGCTCAGTGCATTTTACTCGAAGTCTGTTGAGGCCGGCCAGTGCCTCTGAATGCTGCCTGGGAGACATAAAACCTTGCTGGCCTCCAATGTCATCACTGGAGCACAAGACAGTCGGACAGGCAGATTTGAAAACACATAACTCTGTTATTCTTTGAACTAAGACATGCAGAAATACAGGAGGATATTTTGTGTATGCCCCTTTCAAAAGTCCATGTTTTCCAGTTTTTTCTGCTGATACAGTGTCCTCAGCGATAAAAACTAATTCCACTGGACATCACTTTTGCTTCAGATGTTATAATATATAGCATTTGTCTTGTCAGCATTCTGGCAGACACCAGCTAACTGAATTTTTGCCATCAGCACCTCAGAGTAACTACTTTAATCATCAAATTTCAACATTGGCATAAAAGCTGGGAACGAACGTTCATGCTTGACCTTGCAAATATCAGATAACAAAATCAGTTTTACCACATTGTCCATTAACCTAAGTTGTTCTGGAGCGTTTGATACTTTTACTTTTTGTCAAATTATACAAGATCAAGAGTGAACTTTTAATGTTAACTTTTGATCCATCATGAACCAAAGGTCCTCAAAGTGCCGAAGGCGGTAAACTATTTCATGAATGATAGAATAAAATGAAATTATATGACTGAGAGGTCAAGAAATGAATTAAATGCAGGGTTGATAAAATGTTTCTTTTTCTCTTTTTCTCTTATCTGTTCAAATCCTTGTCACATCGTCTGAAAAAAATAATTAGGAAAAAGCTGTCAGTCCTTTCAGGACTGAAATAGACACTTCCAATAATTTCATCCAGACTGAATGAAATGATTGGCTGATGAACCTGTCTGTCACTTACTGACATGCCTGTCTGTGCTCACCCTGCCTGAGCTCTCACTGTGCATGACTGGAGCTACAGACATACACCGAAGCAGACCCAGTAACCAGAAATTAGCTTGCCAGTCACAGACAGGTCGGCTTCTAGCATCTATCGGTTGCACTTGCTTGTTTTTCCAGGATTATTAATCCAAACATTTCTTATTTTTTAAAGAAATTAAACAGCCCTTTCATTGTGGTTTATTTTCTTATTGTTTTTGTGGATGTTTGTCTTTTACTTGCCCTAAGCTAAATTGCCTTTGGAATTGCATTGTGCTATATTGTATTGATCAAGCTTTCCAGATTGTGCTCAGAAGATCAAAAAATGAATCTCACTTCAAAGGCATCAGCCAACTAAATGGAGCCTGCGTGATCAAACTACTATTCCTAGGATAAAGGATGCACTTGGATACTTAAGGCCAATAAGAAAGAGGGAGATGAGGAATCATTTGCTGCCAGTGAGATCTGAAACTACCTGAACACACTGCAGGGCCATGATGTAGTCACACAAGATGAATGTGTGTGGGACACTGTGCGTGCTAAACGAAGCAATGACCGAAATAATGAGAGAAACAGAAGCTCATTACACTCAGAAGTTATGTATATTCTGAATGACTTCACACCAATTGAGATGAGTGAGACAAAAGCAATTTGAAAAATATGCATGTATTTTGAAGGTGCTCGGAAAACGTCTCTTATGTCATGCACCTGATTTTGTTTTCTTTTTGGACCACTTGGGGGCAGCGCAGTGAGCTGTAACTGCAGCGCGTCGGTCACCTGGGAGTAAAGTTGTTATGGCTAACAGTTGCCTGATTACTGGGCCAGCAGACATGGAGTAACATTAGCATTCATAAATCTAGTTTGTCCCTGTGATGAACAGAAATCCAGTGTTCCCTCCCATCGCATTCCCCTAAAGGCTCCACTATGTTTTCTGACTGCGACTGAGGTTATCAGAGCTCTTCTGCTGCGGCAGGACACTGGATGACCTTTGAAGGTGAGCATAGACCAGTTGTTGGCCTAAAAAGGGTTAGGGGTTAGTTCATCATTATTCTTTATTGAGCTAAAGGAACTGCTGAGTGATCATTCTCTACAGGTCTGTTCTAAGTGACACCTTATATATGGTTGCTTGATAGAATAAATATAATTGTATTGATTTTATATAAAAATTGTGATTTGTACAGCTTTAAAGTTAATGGTGAAATTATCCTGTTTCACCGATTTCACCTTCATGGTTTGAATATACCAATTTTGTTTGTATGGGTTATAAAAAGCTTTGTTGATTAACCATCATCCAGCGAGAGAGAGAGAGAGAGAGAGAGAGAGAGAGGAGTGCAACACTAAGAGGGACAGAGAGAGGGTGAGAGAGACAGATAGAGAGAGAGAGGTATTTGGAGGGGTGGGAGGTGAGTTGGGCGGGTTCCTTGGGGGGGGGGGGGGGGGGGGGGGTAGTGCAGTGGAGTCAAGCTGCCGTCTGGCCTAATGTACGAGCCGTGTGATTGGTTGGAACGGCCGGCCCGCATACCTGATACCCAGCTCTGTTCTAATCGTCCCTTTCCTGTAGCTGGGCTCGGACAACGCTCCTTTCTCCTTTTATCTCGTCCTGCTCCACTCCTGGCTCAGATCAGGTTGCTAAAAGAAAAACGCTGCCTGCCACTAACTCTCTATTTCAATGCCCCCCTGCGATACCCTCTCTAGGCCTCAGTTGTGACGGCAAGAACCACTTTCTTCCCATTGAATAAAAATCTTCAGTGCTCCTACACTGGAAGCTGACACAAGATGGCTGCCGAGGGATAAGAAGACAGCCGGGCGATGAGGCCGTCAGCTTAGCAACTCGATACGTCTGAAAGCAGATGACAGTTTCTGTGAACATTAAACAGACACAGTACATTTATCTGAGGACTGACAGGTGTTGAAAATAAATATGATGACACTCCAAAGATTAGTGCTGACTTTTTAAATCCAGTGTTGATGGTGTCAGTACGTTTTCTCTTGGCTGCCTTAAAATACTCTGACCAACACTCGGTACGGTCTCATTGGTCTCATCAACCTCACAGATAATGATTTCAGCTGAATAACCTTCTTCTTTATTATTACTATTGTTGTTAAAGTACTGCATTTTTATAGGAAACTGTTTGCATTTTTCCACCATTTTATCAAGTAAAACTTAATTATCAGCCACCAAGAGACCAAAAATATGAATTAAGAACGACTTTAAATGCGTTCAGTTTTTATGACACTCGACCAGTGATCTACAAGGTTTGAAGATCTTAGTGCAATCTGGGAATTTCTACTTAGCCTCACAGTATCATCTCAGTCTCATTAATCATTGACATGAATTATAAATGGTTAAGTTTGAGTTAATAATGTCAATTATACAAATAAAAATAAACGAATAACACCAACCTAACATAAAACAAACCAATGAACCAAAACCTGCTGGAGCAAATGAGTGTGTGGAGCGTGTGTGTGTGTGTGTGTGTGTGTGTGTGTGTCTGTGTGTGTCTGTGTGTGAGAAAGAGACAGAGAGAGAGAGAGAGAGCAAGCAAGACAAATTAAGTGGGAGCCTTAAGTTTCCAACTTGGCCTCTGCCCCACACTACAGGATAATTGGGTAGATTTGGGGTCTGGAGTGCCCCTCCCAACAATAGTGTGGGCGTTCGCAATTCGAGGCAGGTCAGAACCAATTATGTGGCCAAATTATCCTGTAGTGTGAGAGGTTTATAGACACAATCCCCAATATTTGAAAATGTAACGAAACACACAATAGCCAATAAAAGCGAGCTGACATTAAGGTTTCCCCTTTTGGACGTAGCACAGTCATATTAATATGGAACAGCATCTCCATGGTATTGTACACTAGGAGAAAAATAACCTAATGACCACACGTTTCACTTTCTGGTCACCTGTGTACAAAAAGCATTAACTTGTACTAATAACCTGCAATATAACACCTGGTTGAGATCGATTAAAATACTCATATCCTACTCACTTTCAACTTTTGCTGCAAAATGTATAAGCCATGCTGATTGCATCTTCTCAGCCATGACTTCATCCATATTTATTTTTAACTCATCCAATATGTATAATTGTACTAAATATAGCACACCAGTGCAACCATTTAACAAGAATGATCCGCCTATTGCTTTGTTCTGAAGTCAATATTTGACCATGCTGAATTCTGTGAGCTCCCAATACCATGGAACTACCTCTTCAAAATCATTGAATTAAACAGGCATAAATGTGTGGTTCTGTGTGTTGGCTGAATTGTGTAATGTGTGCATTCTTACAATTAAAATATTGAAAGATCGAGTAACTTTTTGGCTGTGATTTCTTACATTTCAAAAATACCAAGTACCTGTTGTAATATGTGTGTCTTGCAATAAAATGTGTGTTAATGTGAAAAGGTGGGACTTTTAGTTTTATTGACCCTTCATCTGCAAAAAAGCTGTCTCCATCCTCCCACTGGTGTCAGCGCATTTCAAGTGGGAGTATGTGAATCCCTCCTGACGCCTTCCACAAGTTAATAAATATGCTGTATGAGTTTGATAAAGGCTATGAAACTGAAGCTAACTCTTTGAACAATGCCATGGATCATAATTACAATGTAAACCTCAGATAGCTTATGACTAAAAGACACAGCTATCAGAATTGTCAAAGAGACCCCCACTAAATACAGTTGTAATGTACAATTACAATTGCCTAATATAAACTACACTTTTTTACACCGGCACACATCTTACAATACTTGGACATCAAGTTTAGGGCAAATAATTCTACTTGTGTCAGGGGAGGGAAATGTTGTGGCCATACTGAAAGGAAATTAATAACATGACACCTCTTTTCTTACCATGGCCACAAGGGTGTATTTGAGAAGAAATTGTAAAGATAAATGCCTGAAGAGCAGAATCAAAGCTGACGGTTTTCTGTTGAGGACAGAAAAAAAGTCCTATCCTGCCCAATCTTGTGTTGTCCTGCATTGTCCCGCTCTGCCCTGCCTCCTCCTGTGTAAAAGCGTTACAGGGGGCAGGTGTTGCTGTGTGTGGATTCTCAGTGTCACTGTGCACCATGGGAGGACAAAGACAGTATTGAGGAGGCAGGCATGGAGCAGGGAGCAAGCACAGGATACTCTTACAGACCAGCCAGTGTTTGTACCAAGTCCTTTCCTCCATACACACAACAGACACTGTGTTCAGTTTCTCCCCACTCCCAGCTTTGTCCTATCTGGATCTTTTTCTCTCCCTCCCATTCCCTCTGCCTCCTCCTCCTTTTTTGTTCGGAGCAGGTTGGCTTGCACTGGATTCTACATCTAGGGTTTAGATGAGAAGCCCAGATAGCAGTCTGACAGATTAGAGAGCTGGGCATTCAAGACTGTTCTCTCAACATCAAGGATACAGAAAGGTGCAGGGTGGGATGAACTTGAAAGTAACTAAATCAGGTTGCACTTCAAACTGGGCGACAAAGAAGGGTTACCCAACAGGTCTGAATACACTGTTATTTGTCCTGGGATGATGACTTCCGATCTCAGGATTGAGGTCAAATTCATATGAAAAAGATCCGATCTTGTTACATAAAGCAGTAAAGGTGAAAGTATCTGAGATGTGCTCTTGGCCTAAAGGAGTCACCAGTCGACTGAATGCTGAGCATGCCAAAGAAAGACAAGGATAAGACAACTGAAAAAGCACATTTGAGCAAAAGCACAGAGCGCCTGAGGAAGCCTTTTGGTTTCATGTTAACAAAGACCTTAGAAACTTTGACTAACTTGGTGATATTAACCTGATAATTAAGCTAATTGGTCATGTAATGCGGACAGTGACTTCTTGTTTGCAGGTTACTATATCTAATCTTTCTTCATCACTAGTCAAATAGTGAATAACCGATCCAGACTTTCTGGCGTCATTGTCCACAATACTCAAAAATGCACAAGTTTAAGGCGCAGTACATCCTGCTCCTTAATGTAGTAACAAGCTCACAGAGCGATACAATTAAACCTTTGGTCTTTGGATCTTCATCAGTCAAAGGGGAATCAAAGACTTTTTAACACGGCCCAGTCCATCTAGGGATTACGTCTATATTGGGGGAGCTGGCACCTGACTGTTTACATCCAGTGCCAGTGCAAGATGTGGTTTGCTGGGTGGAAGATCAACATCTTGCGCTTGGCTGGAGATCGGCAAGTAGAACTTTTGACTTTCAAGCAGGAGACTGAAGTTGTAGTATATTGTCACATCACAGGTTAGTTTTGATTGGTTTTGTATATATTTAATATGTCACTTTTATCTGTATACATGTATGTATTAAATGTATTAACATTAGCAAATACCGATTTGATGGAATATCTTGTCTAAGTGCCCCTGAGCAAGGCACCTTACTCCCCCAACACCTGCTCCCCAGGCGCCGTGCATGGCTGCCCATTGCTCTGTGTGTCACCAGATAGGTCATAGCAGAGAACAAATTCTTGTTCCCCCCCTTGCATGTCGTGTGTGTGCATGTGTGTGGGAACAATAAATGTATCTTATCTTATCTTACCTGCACTGATCAGGCTTTTTATAAATTTTATCAGATTTTTCTTATTTGCTACGTTTGATTTGTATGTTTATTTGTACTTATTTATTACAACTTTATAATTTCCATTACTCATGGCAGCTCTGTGTTACTGTCTTTGGAACTACTTCACTAAGCTATCGTGGAATTTGCTGTGGAAGAGTTCAAGTTATCATTTCTTAAAAATGACCTACATTGTCCTCCTGGACTTTCACTCTGGCTTTTTCCACCTCACTTTTTTCATATTTTTCTTCAAATCCTGCATCATCTGCTGTAACAGTGACACCAGCATAGAATCATGGTCTGATCAGATCGCTGCATGGGAAAGTGTTATTTCACAGCAGGTAATAATCTCCAATTTCACCATGCAAAATAGAGCCTACATTTTTGTGTATACATACAATACTTGGATACTCCTGAAAACTCAAAGGCATGATGATTCTTTGGGAAGTTCTGGAGTTATGATGAGTGTCTTTTTCCATACACAGTGACGTGGATGTTCATTTGCTGTGGACATTATGGATAATGAAATTCAAAGAATGAGTCTGAGGATATCATTCTGAATCTGGGTCATGAGAAAAACAAAATTGTCAGAGAGATGAGAAATTATGACACTGACTTATATTCTTGCTTCTTACGTCCTATTCTTAGTTGCTGCAACAAATGAAAAGGACAAACCCAAACCCTGAGGAGGATGCCAGCACTGACACTGACCTAAATTGAAAGGGTTTATTTATTATCTGCACAGTGACCATTTTAGCCCATTCCAAATTTGTCAGGCTCAGCTCTATGTTGTAAGACTTGGCTTAACCCACTTTTTATTTTTAGTCTAAGCTGAACTTCACTGGTCTCCAAAATAAACAACCTTTAAATTGTTAAAATCTAGATTTTGGATTGCCTGAATTTATGGAACGTGTAATTCTGTGCATTTTGCTCCTCAAGTCCTCCAAGATTTAAACATATGATCTATTTGAATTCATGGCATTTTGGGGCATTTAGTCTTTGTTGAGAGGACAGTACAAATGTGAAGTGGGGAGTGAGAGAGTGGGTTTAACATGTAGCAAAAGAACGGGTCTGAACCGGTCTGAACCTGCGGCCTCTGCAGGAAGATTCTAGCCTCTGTATGCAGGGCTCCTGCGCTAATATTCCATAATCTATGATGGGTTTTATCTTCTTATATATTGTTTATATTTATATATTGAGTGCTTTTTATTGTCTATTTTATTGTTTGAGTATTTTATGTGCTGTTTGAAATGTTTTAATTGATTACTCACTAGTGTCATTTTCATTACCTCGTTTCCTCTATACCTGTGGCTTTGTATGTCTCCCACGTGAAGCACTTTGAATTGTGTTGCCATTGGAGATTGAAGCACAAAACCTTAAATATATGTTCAACATACCATAATCCTGAGTCACCTCTCAATCAGGCAAGTGAGCAAGAGCATTTGCATTTTATTTTCATTTAACCAAGAGCAAAAACTATTTAGTTAATTTTGATGTTATTATTCTTTAATATAAAGGTTAACTATATGAACACATTTACTCATGAAAGAAAGATTACCTTTCATTTAAATTCTGGTATGTGAAGAAACAAACAAAAGCAGCGGATCAGAGTGCAGTCGTTCTGTGGAGCTGCTTCATGAAGTGATAAAATTCCAAATCTGTGTGCGGCTTTTATGGCACGGGAAGACCACAGGTTGGCAGAATGTCAGGACGTCTTGGGTGGCACCTTCACGTGGGAGGCGGATCAGCAGAAGGAGACTTCGGTCCTGTCACTGATAAAATCAACCAGAGAAAGGGTGATTAGACCCCTATACATGCCTGCACGTCCACTAACTGTCCAGGAGTTACAGTAGCAGGAGAATGGAGGGCTGCGCTAAAGCTGAGTAGATGCAGCTTACAATAGTTGGACAGAAGTGAGTGAGGTGAGGCAGACAGGGCGTGGAGTGATTATGTGTATTCACTGAGAGTGTGTGTGCACCAACTTGTGTGTGCATTGTGGAATATGCATATGTACATCTGCCTTAATGTCCGCGGTCATGCACGTGCGCTGTGTGTGTGTCTAAGATAATTAACCGTCCACAGAAGCGTGTCATTCCTCTATTGTGTGTCAGAGTGGGCCGCGGGGGGCCTGAGGAGGAGCGGAAATGCTGATTTAGTCTCACATAAGTCCATGGAGTCCTCTTTCTCCTCGCTTTTCCTTTTGATTTAGACCAGTGTCCTCCTCGGATGTTAGGTGGCTCCATTTAGAAATACCTCCCAAATGTTACTTTCTACAACCTGTCTGGCAGGCCCAGAGACTGACGGACACACACTCACACATACACACACACACACACACACACACACTCAATCATCCTCAACATTGCTGTATCCACCTTTCATTAACTCTACCACCAGCCGACTGCACTGTGGCCGGTTCGATTCTCGGTGGCCTTTTCCAGAGGAATTCTTAGGGTGGGTTTTTTCCTTGTAGATATTCCACGCCGCTTTGCACCCTCAGATTTCACGCTGCAACATTAACACGAGCTGACACACTGGATTAAAGGCAGACAGCTGGAATGCCCGGGCCCTTTGTGCAACGTGGACCTCAGCCAAGAGCCTTCGCTCTGAGGCCAAGAGAGACCTGGGAAAGAGAGCCCTCCTTAGAAATAAACACAAGACTGGCCAAGAGGGTGGAATGTACCTGACGGAGTGAAACCTTCCCTGGCCTGGCCTGGGCTGGCCTGGCCTGGTTTATTCTGATCTCGTCAGATTCATCTACCAAAGGTCGCTGAGTAATGTTTGAAGGCAAGACAAATATTTAGTCAAATCACAACAATAGAGGAATTAAAGTTGCTTGGAACAAAAGCTAATAAAGGTCAACTTGGTTGAGTCAAAGAAACTGATCTCTTGTCAGTTTTCATTTTGCCATAATATTAGTTCTTTTGGAGAGTTTATTTTTCCTGGCCTTTAAATGAGCCTGTGCAATTGTAATTCGTTCATCTTAGAACACAAGAAGAGAAGTTCTCTGTAAATGTTCTATTTTTATCATGGGTATTGTAGCATCAACTAACATCATGTGCTGTTGATTATATCACATACCAGGTAACACGGCAATATTCCTCCATGAACCCTCACTAATCAGACACCGCTGGAAGCTTCATGATGTATGGTGACTTCTCGCAGAGCTTCCAAGGTAACACGTCCCCTGATACCTAGTTAAGTGAACTTGGCACTAACTTTCAAACCAGTCAGTAAGTAAGCCTTCTTAATTATACACATGTTATTAGTGTTGTTGACCTTTGTGTCATTATCGTGAACATACGTCATTTTGAAGGATGTTGGTAAAAGAAGTTGACGGTGCGAATGTTAGCAAAACCGCTACTTCAAACAAGTCCTCATCCTACCCTCTGATAGAACACATTGGAGGTACTGGACCTTTACTTACTAAAGGTACTGGTACAACAATAAACATGCAGCCTTGAACAGCACTGGCACACTATACATCTTTTGGCATGGTTGTAATTTGTATAAAGTTAAATACAGATCAGGTTTTCCCTTTTAAAAAGGACTGCAAACCTGTACACTTGAGTAACTGCTGATACCAGCTCGCGTATCGTCTCTCAAGACTTTCTGTGAGTGCAGAGCTTGAACACTGAGAAATGCTGATTGGGGGTTTCAGAGCTTGACATGTTGGTTCATCTACCAGTATATTGGGTGGGTAATTGATCAAATTGTTTTATTCCCCATGCATACCTACGCATCCTGTTAGTGTGCCCTGCATTCTTGTGACTTGCTAGATAATACTCAATATGTTCAAAATATTTGATGCATTTACAGGACCAGACCCGGTAAATACCAGGATAAATTACCACTTCAATCCCTAATAATACCAACCAATCAAATGTTATTTGTATAGCCCGTATTCCAAAATCAGTTTGTCGCTAAGTGCTTAAATGGTGCGACATCCTCTAGAACACCCATATTTTTGACTTCCTTACTCTGTGCCCCCTCAAAGTTTAACACTGTAACAGAATATTTGGCTTTCAGTGGTCTTTAAAAAAAAAAAAAAAAAGTAGACTGATTTTGAGATTGAAAGCAGCTACACTGATGCTTTACTACTTAAGCGCAGTAGTTAATTCCACCTGAAATAAGTGTTGGTAGGAAATAAGATGAAGAGAGAGAGAGAGACAGAGAGAGAGAGAGAGAGAGCGAGAGAGAGAGAGAGAGAGAGAGAGAGACCGGCTTGTTGAGGGTCTCCATGGCAACGGAGCAGTCTAGTCACACATCATTATGGCGAGCCAAATGTTTGTATTGGCCAGCCAGTTCCGGAATGTATTCTCTCCATGCTAATAGCCTTCAGATGCCATCGGCTCATTGCGCTCAGCAATGTCACCGAACTCGCACGCACGCACACACACACACACACACACACACACATACAGACACACACGCACACAGACACACACAGACACACAGATGGGGATAACTGGCAGTTTTATGGCTTCCAATATTTCCCCCAGGAGATTTGTCTGAATAGATAACATAATCATTCCCAAAGTACAGCTCGCCGGCAAAACTGGCTATTTCTCTCCACTAAGCTCTTCCCATGTGTGTGTGAGTGTGTGTGTGTCTGTGTGTGTGTGCACCCTCATGCATCCTGCATCCTGTGTTCTCCCGTGTGTCATTTTTCATCATTTGATGATGATTTTATGATAATCAACACTGAGTTCACTGATCTTTTCTTCTTTTTGTCAAACATTTCCATTGACAGTATATGTACAGACCTAAATCTACCTACATTCCCTATCTTGCAGTTTTTTTTATACTAAATATAAAATATGGAAAACAACTTTGATTAAGTGAATATCTTTAGCAATTGAATCATTTTGTTATACACTAAAGCCCATGGTTATACACTTTAATATATTTTAAAGCTGATTTCTGTGTTTATTCAAGTACAGAAACAGATGACTGTGTTTCAGATTTTTTATTTGTTAAATTGCAATTTTTTCGATGTATTGAATGAATTCGCTGGTATATGTCGATGTGTACTCATAGATATGAATATATAACTATTCTATTTGTGTCATAGAGACTTTGACGGTTTGGTAAATTCATGTTTTTTTTCACTAGGTGTGTTTTAGATTTAGTGTGTAACTGCCCAAGGACTGCAGATGGAACTGAGCTGAAAGATACAACCCAATATCTTTATGAACATCTTTAACAATAACAACCATCTCCTGCCCTAAGTTGACATGAATACATCATCAAGATACTGAATGTCAGGAAGATCTGAGAATCTTACCAATCATTAAGACAGCTTCTCTCTGATCACCCTTGATCAGCTGACCACAATATTCTCATTGTTTAAACCCACAACTTCTAACTTGGATCCCATTCCTACAAAATTACTTAAAGAAATTCTGCTCCTATGATAGTTGTTAGTGCAGCATTCAACACTATTGATCATTACATTTTATAACAGCGTGTAGAACAGTTATTTGGCCTAAAAGAAACCATCCTTACCAGGTTTAAATCCTTCTTAGATTGTTCCAATTTTTGCAAATTAAACCACGGTGTTCCTCAAGGTTGTGTGCTTGGCCCAATTTTATTTTCATTATATATTCTTCCACTGGGAGGGACACACTCTGTAAATTTCGACTGCTATGTGGATGACACCCAGTTATACACCTGATTTTCCTTCTTCCTTAAGTTCTTTGCTTCCTCATGTTTAGTCTTTTTCACTAACCTTATATTTCAAAGACTGACTCTCATCCTGCCCACCATCCTGCTGCCCAACATCTCCAAGCTCTGCCACTGGCTTCCGCCTACTTCTCCCTTATCTCCAGTCCTAACCACCAACCTGCTCAGCATGCACTACCTTTAAAATCCATTTTGCCGATTTTGCTCAATCTAAATCTCTGCACTGTGTCAATGCACAGTCCTCAGACAGCATGACCGACAGCTTAGAGCCTAACATAAGTAGAGCTGTCTTATCATCAGGTCAAGTCTCTTAAAGTTGAAAACTCCTCTATCTCTTCTCGACACACCGAGCAGACTGACTCCAGTCAGGCAGCCAATCTTGCATTTTTGCTACCACAATTTTCATTTGTTGCTCAAATGTTAAGGGGTCTCATATTTCCAGCTCTAAATTAAACTCTGGAAATCTAGGAAAATTGAATTATGCTACTTTATTATTACTTCATTTTTCTCTGTTCTTTGACCAGCACCTATTTACTAGGCTACTGATGAAGCAAATATATTTTAGCTGATAGGGCAACATGGTGTCTGAGATTGTCAAACTATCAATGTCAATTCCTCCTTCGCTGCTGCTCTTTTTGACAATCTGATACAGGAATTAGAAATGCCTCACACAAAACTAGATGATTATGTAAAAAAACCCACAGTTCCTCATAATTTGAAGACCTACGTCCCCTTGGTCACAAAAACAGGGCTGTGGAACTGTCATGGATATAAGAAATAGGTAATGTGATCGGTATGACAATGGAAACAAACAGTGGTCTCCTATGTAAAAGTCTGGTTCTTTTCAGGCCATTTGAGATGAAATGCGACTTGGTGTTCTGCTGGAACTTCACAGAGATTTGATTTTCCCTGGCAACTCCCAACAAACTGGCCTAGGCTCCCTACTCTGCACAGTGTAAGGCCACTTCACCATGAAAATGAGCCATCATGCAAAGGAGGGATGCAGCAGCTTGGCTTTGCTCAATGTGGCAGCTGAGTGAAGAAAGGTGGAGGCATATAGAGGGATAGATGGAATAGGAGGTGTGAGTGTAATAAAGGAGAATATAAATCATAACAGGGCATCAATTTAACTTCACCTTCTGTATGATTGATTAAGTTAAACAGTTAAATATAATGCTAAAGTAATTATTTTGAGATTCTTTATTATTTTCATTTACCAACTCATTTCAAGACACTAGAGTATTTATTATTATTGTGTTACACTAACACAATAATAATAACACATTCCCCAATATGCAAGCAAAAATGAAAAGTTCATTGTAGGACCTTTAATCACTAAGTTTGTAATCACTAAGCAATATTGACCAATAATACTTGCTGTTATAACTTTTATAAGATTTGACTTCCACTCCAATATATAAGAGAAAAATTGAATGTAACAATGAATATAACTATATATGTCTATCTATATATATATAGATATATATATACCCTATTTTTGTGAATATGTAGACATGGGGAAATACCTTCAGTAATAGATGTAGTATGGGTGTAGCAGACAAATGGCTGTTTGGATAAAGGCTCTGTGGGTTTCCTCAGTGTCTGTAGTGACTGATAAGTGCCCTGTGATTGTACTTATCTCAAAGTGTGTGGGATGAAAAGGAACATTTAGTTGTGCGCGAGAGATAAACTACAAGTTACAAAACACTTAAAGACTGTTTATGTAGTTCCACACAATTGGATATAAATAGTTTGTAATGAAAAGCCTTTTACGGTTCGGTTGAGACGGAAATACCCTGCTCGTGGCATAGCATGACATACACTGAACAAACACAAGCCACACACACAGAGCGATTGTATCAGGCAGCGTGGTTCATCCGAGCATTAAATAACCCCAACATCTCTCTGCAGGAAAAACAGTCTGTGTCTGCAATCTAGAGCAGGAGGCTGCAGCGTGTCAGCGGCAGGGAGCGGCCTGTATGTGGGAGAACACTGTTATCAACACAACTCTGACACTGACTCAGAGGACACACACACAGACCTGACGGAGGAGAGTGATCCCTGCACTCATGATTGTAAATTCAAAAAACGATAATCAAAGTTTACATAACACATTCCCCAGCATGCAAGCAAATAGAGCTTCACACACCAAACAAATCCCATTTACTCAAAGGGACAACAGCAGATTTGAAAATTTGCTTTGATTTTTACATTTTCACACAGTTGTACAGCTGCTGGAAGTGACTCTGTAACCGAGATATTGTTACTCACACAATCTAAACATTATAATTGCAGTAGTGCTGTATTACCTAAGGAACTAGCAGCTGAGTGTGTGCTGCACCCGCTGACCTTCCTGATACTGCTGCTGTTCTCTGGGGACAGTCTCAGATTGAACCCAACCTGTGAAAATATATTTACGTTTCAGAAGAGATACAGGCCGCCCTGACATCTTGATTTCATATTGACCCACATTCAAAATTTTTCAGGTCACAAGAGGCCAAAACAGAGAATGACATTTTCACTTCACAATATTACCATGAATCATTCTGCTTCTGCTTGGATACTATTTTCAACGTCACATTGTTAAAACTGTGTTGTGGAATCTGCACCTCTGTATTTGATGAGGTTTGGGTAAGAAAATGATTAAAAGAGGAGATGTTGATTGATACCTGTGATTTCTGAGGACTCATCAGATTCAATCACTATTCAATAGAACTGAATTATGCTCTAAATAGAAGCAGTCAAATATTTTCCCAAACTATTAATTATAGGGTGTAATTGAATACGATATGGTCATGGGTGATGCATTTTTAGGAAATTCAGGCTGATTCTTAAGTGATGATGAAAAAGCAATGTCGAACTTTCCAATGGAGGATAAGTAGCTTCATGCCCCAACATGGCACATGAACAACCTTGAGTTTTCAGTGGAAGAATGAGTTACATTATAAAGTTATTTCACAAATCAATCCTGAATTTAGCATGTTCAGCAAAGTTCAGCGATTTGTAGATTCAGTTTAAAAAAAAACATTTTGAGCCACTGGGTTGAAAGGGGAGGGGGCGAGGTTTTTAATGGGTGCTGTTCATTCATACCTTCACGGCCTGTGATTGTGCGCTAAGGCTGTGTTTCATCTGAGCGTCTGCGGCCTGAATACGGCCCTCGCTCAAATATATAATAGGGTTTTATTTGCCCCTTGAGAACAGGCGAGGAAACCAAGAGTGCAGCTGCAGGGCCACAGGAGTGCCAGCCCCCCCGTAACTCTCCCCAGAAGAAAAAAGAAGAAGAAGAATAGGAAAAAGAAAGGAAGAAGGAGAAGGAGATGAAGTTCCCAAAGAGGAGAACAGAGGGAACTGTGTGTGTGTTGGAGTGTGTGCAATTTGTGTGTAAATCACCCATGATTATGTTTTATAAATTTTTACCTTAAAATAACAGGTTTGTATTTCAGTTTGATGGAAAAATGACTTTGCAAATTGAGCCACATTTGTTCACCCTGAACGTCTGCTGATGCTCTCTGTGACTCTGGTGAGAACAAGTGACTGATCGACGCAGCGGAAATTGTCCAGAATTAGGTTCAAGCTCGAGTGTGAAGCTGTAAACCAGGTAAAAGATATAAAAGTCATTAAAAACCAGCATCTATCTCTGGTATTCAGAGAGGAAACTTAAAAAAATATCAAGAAAGATTTGTCTCCCGGTTCAGGAAGCCGGGGATCATGAGTAATACCAACCATTAAGGTATGTTCCAGTTCAGTGAGTGGGACGACGCTGGCAGAGCTCTGCTGAACATTTGAAAGTTCAATTTTTCTTCACCACTTAATCACTTGGACACGAGCCCAAGAGAAATAATCACCATGTGTGGCTGCAGAGGGCGCTGTTGCTTAACTAAGGCTACATAGTGTTGCTTTAAGTATTATCTGTGTTTGAGTGTAAATTTTTCCTAAAACATGGTCAGGTGCTAATAACTGTGGAGTCAGGAGTCATCAAACTTGAAGTCCAGTCATTGAAACAAATTGAAGGTGTGAATTAGAGCTACTTTGACCAATAAAACATCACTTCTTTTTTTATCCAGCAATGTGTTTGTTTGTACTTATGACTTAGATTGATCGGATCATAGTTTATTATTGATTGACATGTATAGTCATTTCATTGGGTACTTCTTCTTGCCGCTGTTTACTATGTTAAAGAAACCGGTACCAAAAAAGTACGGCTCTGTGAACATGTATGACCTTTGCATGAAAATGTGTGTGTGTGTGCACTGTTGCTGCATCAATTATGGTGTACTGTGTGTACTGTGTTCAAATCTACTGTAAGAAAAGCCACAATCAATTATATACAAGTTCACATTCCTGGTGGATTAGTTTGAAATGTGAACGCTGCATTTCCACCATTAAACTGGCGATTGTCGAGCTGAACGATAAAACAAGATTCTACAACTGTCCAGGGTTGTAAAATCCTGTCTCATAGTAATAAACCACTGAGCAGAGTGTCTGGTTTCATACCAGCCTTGAACTTAACTCATGTATCTGTTACTTCTTCTGGATTTCCTGGATCATATTTTAAGTGTCAATGGTACCTGAAGCAACACTCCCCTATCAACACAGCCCATTACATTGTTTTTACACTGGGCGGTATTCAGTGTGAGTTAAATCAAGTGAGAGGTGTGCTCAGCTGCACAAGAAATCTTAGAGACTGCAGGGAAGCAGTGGACAAGCATCTGCAACAAGGCAGAAGTCCGGACGATAATTGTGCAGCACATGACCTTTGATGGAGTATCTTCTGAAATGTTTATCTTTTGATCTAGTTTTGTATACATTTGCACAGATTGCACATTTTGGTTTATTATTTTACATTGAAGTTAAACGTGTCTTAATTGATGTTTACTGAATTTACTGGTGAATTGTCAGCTCTTACACACAAGTTTATGTCTGTCTAAACTATGTCTACTTCAATTCAGTTGTGAAATCGAGTTCTGAGCACAGAGCAGGGAGTGGTTTAAAGTGTTAAATAATCAAAACGTGAGTACGATTTTTTGATAAAGATAAAGAAAAGTGTTCTTCTAGATAAAGAAGAATGTTCTTGAACTTGGTTGATAGCATGTGTAATTTCCTCCTCCTCTGTTCCTCTATATGTATCAGCCACTGGCTTCTATCTGACGGGACCCACCCCCTGATCTGAGGGAGGGAGAGAGAGAGGGAGAAAAGAACATTTGCTTTTGTCTTTCCCTGGATGATACAGAGAATTACGATCACCTTTATGAGCTAGGTATATTTACATACACGTGTGCAATACTATGTCGACACAATAGCAAATATCGTGAGGCATGTGAAAATCAATAACTTCTACTGTCTACTGAACATACAGTGTTTGGTGTTTTACAATGAATAAAACTTCATTAAGCTGCTTTCACACACAAACTCCCGATAATCTCTGGACATTCTCCGGAGGGGTTGTATGTGAGCAGGCAAGTGTCCGAGTGAAAGGCTCCAGACTCTTCCGGAGTTTCTCCAGCAAGTCCCCTGGTAAAAACTCTGGATAATGTCTGAATGAGCTGATGATAGAACACAGCAAGAGATTATCCACAGGATTTACAGTCAGCCACAGGGAGCGTTGATCACATTTTCGAATATGGAACAGATGCAAAACTGAAAAACAAACAAACAATTTTTTAGAAGAGTAAAAACATTTACATCTGGAAGAGACCCAAGAAGATGTCAAGAGAGCTTTTGGTGATAAGGGCTAACCTAGGTGACGGTGATATACATACAACCACAAGATCTCTGCAGAGGAATTAATAGGTTCCGTCCTCTGCCGGCTGCACAAACCCTCACTTTTACACTTGACTCATGTGTGAAAGGCAAAGTTTGGGATAATGTTTATCTCTAAAAAAATGGCTACGATGCAATGTAGGATCCATTGAGCCATTAAGCCATACAAGAAGATAGAGAGTAGATCATAGAAGCATATGTATACAGATGTGTAATACCTCTTAAATCCCTAAAATCATGATGCGACTCTCATCACACAGGGAACTTTAGGGCACCAGAGTGTGGCTTGTTTAATCCTTTACCATGATAGAGAAGACGAACACTTCACTTGAGTGCTAAATCATGTTTTTCTTTTCTTCACTGAGAAGACAAGCCATCTCTGTGCTTCAGTACGTCAGACATAGGTGCACCCTACACGGCACTTTATACGTTTTCTTCACCAGAGGAGCAAACATACAGGTCACTATGGCAACAAGGAGGGCACTGCATTACATCTCCTCCATTTAAAGGGTTCTAAATCATGGTTTCTCACTGGTGGGGCTACCTGCCAGGGCACCCATGAGGGCACTTCATTCCAGACTGTCACAAGTAAATGCACTGTGAAGGGCACTTCATGCTGTTTTACCAATAGCTAAGACAGCCAGAACTTGGTTATCTTTTATCTGCTGTGTGGGTATTTAATCATGTTCACTCTACAGCGGAGGCACCTCAGAGAGCACTCTCCCCATACATTCTTGTACAGAGTGGGGCGCTTGATCCCCCATTGGTGATGTGAGGTGTTAGAAACACTCTCTGCAGCACCACACATGCAACAGGAAAATTCCAGTATTTGTCAACATGGGTTTTGTTATTGTATTGTTAGGAATGATGACTCTTAATCAACATGTGGCCAACAACATAAAATGGAAAATTTGAACTTCTATGAAAACTAAAATAATCAACATAAGCACATTAGTCCATGAAGCTGTCACAGAAACTACATAGCAGTTACAAATGGAGTGTATATATGGCACAATGGCAATATTTGATAACTCGGATAACTCATTTTATTTTTTAACTTTGCAAACTGGCAGAAAGAAATCATCGTCATAATTGCTTCAACTTCTAAGGCTTGCTTCAAGGCTGAATGGAACATCAGTCAATAAAGTAAACATGTCAGCTACGTCAGCTACGACTGCTACAAGAATTTCCATTGGACTATTCTGTGTGTTTGAGAAAGTTCTGTTAAAGTGAAGTCTTTGAAGGTCTCTGAAAGGTTGGTATATGATCCAGAGTCTTTCTAGTACAATCTGACAAAGGTTTACCTACAGGTTCCAAAGCACACAAAAGACTTTCAGAGACTCAGAGAATGTGATCATAGAAGCAGCCGTTTTCAGCCGAACAAAGCACTTTACAGTTTTCCATTCACACAGTCATTCATACAGCTCAGCACTTTTTCGAGCACAGATCACTCACACGCTGCAGACACAGCCTTCAGTATCGCGCCCCGTATCTATATCTCGTCCAAGCACGCGGAATGAGAAAGACCAGGATCAAACCGCCGACCATCTGGATTGTGGACAACCTGCTTTAACTCCTGAGTCACAGCTGCCATTACAATTTTATTTTATCACAATTACAATCTTAGTTTTATCTTTCGTTTTACTTCAAGGTCTTCCTTTCTGTAAAATCATCCATGAGGAACTGTTTTTAAACAAAAAAACATATTTTCATCAAAAGGGCTTATACGAACACTTGACACGAACTTTGTCGGCTTTAACCCGAGTTGAGTTAAAAGCGGCTTTGAGAAAGCGATTGCGGTGGTGCCTTCATGCGTATTATAGAGCTCCCACGTCCCCTGCAACCGTTAACAGTTCCTATAAGGTAATATAGTTTCACTTCCACCCAATCCGCCCATCAGACAATGCTGCTCCACTTGGCTAACGTATTGTTCAGCCTGTGGGAACCAGCTTCCTTTAGTGAGGAAACTGAGGCGGGAGACACAGGGAGAGGGAGAGGGAGAGAGAGAGAGAGAGAGAGAGAGAGAGAGAGAGAGAGGGAGAGAGAGGGAGAGAGAGAGAGAGAGCCTGCTCATTTTCCCCACTTCCGTAGACATAATAGACGTCTTAGAGAGCAATGAAAGACAGTGGGAGGAAGTTGCACACTCTTCACACTTCGGTGGTCAACTCAGCCCCCTCCCCTCAATGCCTCCATCCCTCCTCCTCATCCTCCTCTTCTCTCTTCTTCTACTCCTACCTTTTTTCCTTCCCCTCCAGCACACACATTTTTCTTAATGGATTCTTTTGAAACGGGACAAGAGAGAGAGAGAGATCAAAGCAGGCCCACCCCCCCCCACACACACAACTTTCCTTTATTCCCAACTTCCCAAGATAGGAGAAGATATTGTGCAGCCATATAGTTCTTCGAATACTGTACCTTAGTCTCAAAGCATGTTCGCACACAACCACCCCCCCAAACACTCACACACACACACACACACACACAGAGACACTCTTCATATCACTTGACCACTCATGTTGACTGGGCATGCACATATTGGTGTAAACAGGAAGTATTTTGTTGTAAGTTGCAGAACTGTCGCAGATTTCTCAAATAACAGCTTGTCTCTCACGCACGTTAACGGTTATCATCATTGCAAAACACAGGGTCTGCAACACTTGATTATTTATATTATACTTAACTGGTAGCCAAGGCTAGGAGCCAGACGACATTTCCTGTTCAGCCTGTGCAGACTAAAATGCAGTTTTCAAACTAAAACTGGGTATTATTTTTTCCAATACTTTTATGTTTCAACTGTTTTAAAATGCTGTGGTGTGGATGCAAGGCCTATCCATTGTTCTGAGTTGATGCATTGTCAAACTAAAATGTAGTAGTATTGTCGTAGCCCAATATTTCTCTGAGCTATCTACGCTGAGATCAAATTTGAAATGTGTCGGCACTCAAAATCAAACAAAAGCCAAATACTTTACCGAACTAAGTTGCTCTCTCAGCTCCCTTTACCTGTAGACAACACTAAGTGGACAGGACGACTTACAGGACTGGAAGGATTTTACCTGGAGAGCAGCGTAGTTCGTACTGCAGCTGCTCACTGACTGACAGAGAAACCAACACAAACTTGAAGAATCTCAGTCGACAGGTCCACGAGCTATTATTCCAATCATGAAGTTTTAGGGGGCATCCATAACATTAAACATACAGTAAACAGCTCATTATTTGAAGGTTATCACTGTTGCTTTTCATTAATCTCATCACAATTTGATTCAGGAAAGCTGAAAGTTTGTGATATTTTTACATTTATGAGATTCAAAGCCACCACTACCTCACTTTGCAGTTTTTTGAAACGCTAATTAAAATGGTCAAAGAGACAGTGGAATTACTTTCAAATCTTACTCCACTGACTTCAGATGCTTCAGAGATCTGGGAATACTGTTAAAACAGCTCTGGCACTATAATTTATTTTTCATATTGAACACTGCATTGCACTTTGTCTGCACTCCTAACCCCAGCAGAGCAACCATAGATGTGGAGATGAGCTAAATGTGGCCTCAGACCTTCTGAGACACCACATGCTACCGTTCGCAAGGCTTAACCCTGAAACTCTAAGTGTGTTTTGTGGACTCAAAATTGTAATTTTTGGGTGACCTGTCCCTTTTAAGAGGTGCAACCTCCTCTGCCTTAAGTAAGGAAAAATAATGAAACCTCCATGAGTGTAGCATGTGAGGGATCCAACTCCCTGACAGACAGACAAACAATAGATGTCACATCACCAAAAAAACAATATTTACATCATTCATGAGAAAAGACAGTCTATAACACAGAGGTGTGTCAAAGTGTATCAAAGTATTGCCAGTAATAGCGATAAAGTGAGTAGGCATATGTCTATCTAAGCAATCATTTTGTATCATAATCCACGATCAGAGGCCGCCACGATCATGATCTATGGTCCACGCCAGCTTAAGGAGGAACTCAAATTAAAACCAAGACATCAAGGTATCTTCACTGTCCTTAATGTGGCACAAAATGTACAGTGCAGTGTAATGGTAATAAAGCCAAATAATTCTGTTAAGTTATATTTTAAAATATACTGTATATGAATGAGGGAATTGTCTCGTCTGAATGTTTGTGTCTTTAATGTATTTTTAAATAGAGCTTCAAAGCTTAATACTGCATATTTTTCTTTAGCCCTTGCCCTCCATTATACTGACAGATAGCATGTGGTCATATTTATATTCACTTATTCATTTATTCTTGTTTGCTACATAATGCACAGCCTAAGGGATACATGCAAAATGATTGGATGGTGGTTGATAAGAGACTACATGTTAAGAGTCTTCTTAAGACACAGAAGAATGTGAATTTAAGCACACAGTGGAGGTGGGAGGGAAGAAAATGTCCGTTCTGTTCAGAAACTTTAACATCAACACTAAACGCGACAAAATGGTTACCAGGTCACTGAGAATAAGTGACGCCGAATATGTCCAATGTTTTACTGCAAACACAAACAAAGCGTGAGCCACCCAAAGCCATGATACTTAAAAACACATGACCCCACAATCTGTATAGTGCTCAATGATTTTTAGTCATGTAAATGTATGTGATTGTTCTCAGGTGCAGTGTCTATTCAGGCAATGCTGCGTTCTTGTTCTAACTACATGGCAACTTTTCTCATTGCATTGTTCTCGCATGAAAAAAATGCTGTTTTTTATTTAGTTCTTTCACAGTAATTTCTTATGAAAAAATTATGATAAAACTAATAAGGTCATTCATATTTAGAAATCATAGATTTAAATCATGTGCCAGTGTGTGTGTGTGTGTGTGTGTGTGTGTGTGTGTGTGTGTGTGGGTGGGTGGATGGGTGGTTGGGTATAGGCAAATGAAGACTCTATTTCGAGAGCCTTCATGTCTTTGCAAACGTGACACATACACACAGTGAGATGCATGAAATTGCAATGTCACACTTCATGTTAAATAAGTAAAACTGACACAAGTTGCCACAACCTTCTGAGAGGAGCCTCCAGGACTCCGGAGTTCTGTCTGAGTGAAGACTTCCATTTTGTTTTCCAGAATATTCATACAGAGATTTAGCAGAAGAAATAATGTGAATTTGATTTTATAATTGAGTATATTTATTATAAAAAAATCCTGTTTACTGGAACTGTCGCTCGCCCTTAATTAAAAGCTACATTTTCTGTTTGAATAAATGACATATCAATCAGTGTGAAGTGAACATTACTCATTCTTCTCTACCTCTGAAAGACTGATTGTACACAAACTCAATGTACTGTAAGTGCAGAGTCACTCAAACAAAGGAGTTCATTACTATAAGAAGCAGATACTGACATATTTACTGAGGGTGGCACCTGAGAAAAAGCAACAGTGTCTAAATGTGAAAGGGTGTCTTCTCAGGGGATCTCAGTAGGGTACAATTACGTTGTCAAAATGTTATTGGCTATTTTCAAGTATTTTAGCCTTTATTGGTGCTATAAGGGATGTGAGATCCTGACAGAGATGGCAAATCCTTCATCCTGGTGACCTGATAGAGAAAGTCAAGAACAGAAGAGGGCTATCCTCTCACACTTTATGACGATCTCTCTTTTAGATCTGAACATGTTTGATGTCGTCCATCCTTCCAGCCTTTTCCCCAGCAGCTATTATCCCTAGAGTCATCATTGAACAATTTAGTTCTGTGTCATCATTACATCCTATCCCAGAAGTATGATTTAATATGTTCAAAATAAAAATCATTAACTGTCAAAGTGTTTTTGCTGCCATCACCTAACCCCGCTCAAACCATATTTAATGGTCTTTCGAACCAACATGCATTTCAACAGACTCGGGTCAGATCTCCACAAAACGAGGGGTCCTGGGTCGGCTTCCATTGGAATTCTTTATTAGGAATGAATATGAGGATAACTGTTTCATATTAAAACGTCATGCCACGGGGTTCTCACCACAGCAGCCAGAGATAAACCATTCAGGTTTTAACAGCTTTTATTAACTTAAAAATCACACACGTGAACAAACTGACCCAAAGTGAGTAGCTGACCATGCCTTTTAAGCATGAGGATATATCATCCAACAGCTCTCATCTGTGCTGGTTGATCCTCTACGGTGCAGGTGAAGGTGCCCCCCCAGACTGAAATGCAAGAAATCAATAAAGCGGTTTAAAACGGTTCGCCTTTATTCCGGGCTTGACAGACATAAGGGGGGAGTGGTCTGCAACCGGCAGACAAGAGAACCAGGGGAAGAAGCGAAGAGGATCACGTAGAGGAAAAGTCAGAGAATGAACTCGCAGGTTGGCACAGTAAGTCAGGACCCTTTGATGTCACTTTTTAACCCTGAGTTTCTTTCTAGTTTAATTTTTCATCATGCAGGGTCCTATGATAACTTCCACTGCTCTTTGTTAAAAGTTGATGTATGAGTCAAACAGACCGCAACCAGTTGTCTGCTGTCATTGATGGGCTTTAAAGTCACAGGGAACTTTCACTGTATCATACCACACACGCACTGTAATCTGTCTAATCTTAGTTTAAGTGCTTTTGTTGCCTAAACCTAACCTGAGACGGAATCCAAGCCTCTGAAGGGATAGTCATGCAATTTGTTCACCTGCCATCCTCCCCAGCCGCCATTGAAAAGATATGCTTAACATTTCCCCAGTGCCTTAAAGAGTAATGCCTAGGGATCCAGACCAAGCAGGCAGGATGTCAAAGCAGGCACGTAAAAACAGGTACAACAAGAAAGTAAGACTGGAACGCTATGGTTGGTGTGTCGGTTATTTGGCTTGAGTGTAATTACTTACTTCTTTGAATGAAAATTGTAGTCTATATGTTTGACTGGAGAAAATGAGTGAACCTGTTCGAATCATTTATTTTGTTGCCAATGTTATGATATTATAACAATGAAATGAATGCCCTATTTGTTCAAACATTATATAATCGGAGGTGATGACTGCTATACTGTAAACCGCTTCCTGCTTTAATTCAGCTTCCAACAACTGGTCTGAAAGTCGGAACCTATTGGTCGGACCAGATTTTGGTTCGTTGGTCAGAATGTGGTCTGAAGATCCTTTAACACCTCTTACAGTATATTGGACTTAACTGAAAAGTTCGAAGGTCCAGAAAGAACAAGGTAAGTGTAAAAACGCCCTTAGTGCTATTTGGAAGAGCAAGGCCAAAAACACATAAACAACTGAATTAAACGTGACAAATACAGAGCAGAACTTTGTCTATCCCTCTATTTAAGGTCTCGTTGTTTTCTGTCTTTTTTGGAATTCAAAACTGAAATGAACACGGCTACATCTTCATGCTGATCCTAAAACTCGACAATCTATCATGAAAGGGGATCATTAAAGGTCTACTGCTAAGCATAGATGAATCAGGGCTGTGTATGAACAGGGATAGAATGTAAATGCATTCTTAATCCATAATAATGGTGATCAATCATGAGGATTTCGCTGTTTATGGTGATCAGGAGTAAATACAGGATGTGGAAATGGAGCCCGCCTTGATGGTGTGAATGAAGGGATCCATTGATAATAATATTCATAGTAATAGCAAAGTGCTTTGACAGCAAACCAAGAAAATTCTATTAAAACTTGAACACATAACAAGCAGTGAAATAAAACTGCTTCATTTCCCTTTTTGCCTTTGAACTTCACTCTCACTCCCACACACCAGTGTCATTTATGAAAGGAGTTCATCTTACAAAACAATGGCATACATTGCACGTACGGTAATATCATCGTTCAGAGTAGCTAAAAAAGAAAAAGTGTTAGCTAGGGGAGTGGTGTTAATACGCAGGAAGAGCCATCTTAGCCATCTTACAAACAGAACACCCTGAGCTGTGGCGGGTAGCAAGAGGAAGCCATTTGGAAAAAACATGGCTCCCCAGTATAAATAGCCTGTACAGGGCATGTGTACTGACAGATTAAACCATCTTTGAAGTCTGCCATACATCAGTTGAAAACTCCCTTCCCTTGCTCTTTAAGCTAATAAGCTTAAATCTTCCCGCAGCCAAAGCTGCAGGAAGATTAAAAAAAGAGAGGAAAGAGAAAAAAAAAAACATTTAATCCCAGCTTTGATGATACATTATGTGCTGCTGGAAAGAACATTCAAAGTTCCCCCTGAAACTCAAATGTGACATGGACCCGATCAGGCTGTTCTGGATGGAGGAACCAGCAGAAGGAGCACCTACATCACAATAGCGTCGGCAGCTGGAGGGTTGGGGGTCGGCGAGATGCGGGTGTAAGACGGGGGGGGGGAGCAGGGGGAGCAGGGGGACATTTTTTCGTTCCCCATTGTCATACAGTATAATCACATACATTTCCACCCAGCCTCAATTCCTCCGATATGACGGCGACGTACGACACCCAAACACAAGTATAAACTCATCGTGAACCTGCTTTCTGCATGTGTAGCAGTCGGCAGCTCAGCGCGCAGAGATTAAGCTCCGAGGAGAAGCAGCATGGGGGCTGAGGTGGAGTACAGAGAGCGGAGGGAAGGGGAAAGACGGAGAGCAAGAGATAAAAAAAATGTTGGGGGGGGGGAGAGAAGGATCACATAGGGAGGAGAGGACTGCTGTGAAAGGGTGAGAAAGGAGAGCGGGAGGAGAGGGACAGCAAGGGAGGTGTGTGTGTGGTAGGGGGGGGGGGGGGGGCACAGAGTTCAGGTCTGACCGTCATTTTCCAGATTGGAGAGATACCGACAGGAGAGAGAGAAAACAAAGTAGTGCAAAGATCTGCTTTCTGGTTTCTATGACAACAGCAGACCATTATTCTCCAACTTCATGTATTGTGAAGGGAGCAAGAGACAAAGAGAGAGAGAGAGAGGGAGGCAGAGGTCAGGCATCCTGCTTACCTTTGAGAGCAGAGATCTGTGAAGTCAAATGGACTGAGGTAAAAAAAAGAACAAATAGCTGCCTCTCTTCACATCACATGACAAGATCCCTATGTGGCTTATAGGCCGCTGCCGATTGATGCAACAACACACAGTAACTTGAAAGGATTGTGCTTTATTAAATACTTCTGAATCTTTAAAAAAACACATAGATTTACACGTTGAAGAAAAACCGGCATTTGTATTTGTAAATGCATGGCATAAGCACAACCTTGTGAAAAGTGTTATTAAAAGGATGTAACTTTCAATGGGTGCATGCAGTAAGAGCAGTATGAGCTGTGAGCTGACATTGTAAACTCATAAAGAAGGTGCTGTCCATTGATGCACTTCATGAATGTGAATTGCTGAATGGTATAACCTGTAATGGAAAGCACCTTGAATGGTCATCAAGAGTAGAAAAAAGCACAATATGAATACAGACATTTACCAATTACAATGGTAACCAGAGAGCAGAGGCAACAGGGGAGTTTTTGCAGTCCAGCCTTAGATATAGACATCATGTGACCCTGCTCCTTTCTTCTAGTTAAGGAGGACCATCCCACCATCTGTAGGAGATGCAATGGTAAGTGAGAAAAGCAGTGCCTGTGATGAGGCAAGGCACACAGTGATAGGTGAGGCTTTAAGGTACAATATCACCACACAGTACAATGTCCAATTCAACAAGTGGACAGCCAGAGACTTTAGTATTTATAACACTCAACAGTTTCAGTTTCATAACCATGAAGGGTTTTAATAAAGGCAATAGGCTGTATATTCTTAGGTGACCTAGAAAACCGTGTACATAAAGTCTTCAACACACTGTAGATTTGCAATGGCACAAACAACGCCGTCATCTGATTAAAACGCTAGGGAAATACATTTGTGGACGGCAGTGTCACGGGAGGTAGAGCGGGTTGTCCACCAGCCAGAAGAGCCAGAGGGTTGGGTACGATCCCTGGCTCCTCTGTTCCACGTGCCTACGTGTCTCTGGGCAAGATACCGAACCACAAATTGCCCTGAATGGCCGTGAGAAAGTTCTTCACATTGATGCACTGTATGAATGTGTGTGTGGATGGTTGTATGGTAAAACTCTGCTGTTGAGCTCTATCAGCTTTTATCAAGATTAACGCTCTATATAAATACAGACCATTTATTAATAACTACCAGAGAGGCGGTAATAAATACATTTCTTTCTCTAGAATACTACAATCAACTGAATCAAATACTTTAAACTTATCTATAATAGTTTAATAGTTTTGTTTACGTTTTGGGGGCACTGCTATGGCTGAGGGGGTAGAGCGATCATCTTCTAATGATTCAATCCCAGTTTTCCCCCCATCTGCATGCTGGGCAAGATACTGAGCAGCAAATTGCTCCTAATAGAAAAAGTGCTGCCCATAGATGCATAGTGTGAACGTGTGTGAATGCGTTCATGGCAATAAACTTTACTTTAAAGCTCTTTGAGTGGTCCTCAAGACATGAAAAGTACTTTTTGAATACAAACCATTTACCTTATTGGAATAATACGTACATTATTATCTAAATTAACTAAAAGGCGCTCTCACTTTGACATGGCACAAGATTGAAAGGCCAAAAAAATGCAGAAGACACAGAATCTCCATTAAAGAAGTGAAGTCTGAAGTCCAATCAGAGACAATCCTGATGAGATCAGCAGGACAACAGAAGACATTGTGCAACTGTTTCCACAGCCTGATTAATACTCTTCATTTTCAACCAGGTTTCCCCACATTCATGACAACTTTGCACGTGCTGGGGTCTTACACACAGTTATATAGGGAGGTTGGTTCCACCCATGACTTCAGGTAAAACACATCCCACATGGGATTTCTGACTAAATAAGGGCCTGTTTCTGTGTCCGAACATGAAGACACACAGGTCAGGAACATTCCTTCTTAACCCATCCATTAGCTGGTCAGAGATAATTCCCTACTTCAAAAGTAATCCCAAGAAGTCAAAGTGCAAATAACACAAACACCTGGAGGACTCTCCGAGAATGTCTGAGAGTCCAGAAGTATGTAAGCCTGTCTTTGTGTTTAAGACACGTCCCAACATGGTCAACTCTAACGAATATACACGACATTGACAACTTTGAGTTGTCATGAATGTCACTGTAAGATAAACAGAGATGGTTGCAGTTTGTGAAAGCCCAACATGCACAAGCAGAATGCAGGTTAAAAACCTACTAACAACAGCAGGCCTGGAGGGGTCCACTCTCAAAATAATGGTAGAAAAAATTAGTGGAAAACATGAAGAAGACGTAGATAGATTTCAATTATTGAAACTGATAGTTGAGGAGACTTTTTTTCCCGCATCTATAGTCTATAAAATATGAAGTATCAATAAATAAGGAAAGTACAGTATACAGTCCACACAGCAACTATCCAAGCCTCTGAATATAGAAGCACAGAGTTGAGGATGCCACCTTAGTTATCACACACCTACTGTCCTATAGGCTAGACATGGAAAATATCTCTCCCTCATGTACTGTATCTGCTTGCACCGCACACACAGTTCAACAATGAAATAAAAGTATACTGTATAAACGTGCCCATGCACACAAACCTTTAAATAATCTATATTTTCAACTGAGTTTACTGTTTGTTCTGAAGAAGAAAAGAGGAGAGAGATGTGAGAAATGTGGAGAAGACAGGAGGAAGCAGAGGATGAGAAGAATTGGCTATGGAGTTGCGGGTTGGAAACAGTGGGAGGTTCTATGCTCAGACGCTTTCACAACAACAACAAATCCTCCGCATTATTCAGGCGAGAGGTGGAGAAGTGACATTTTAACTCCGCTGTGGCGAGCATGTGATTTTCCTAAAAAAACACACACACACCAGTGTCTGCTCTCATCACCACAAACTCTCTTTGCATCTTCTTCGATGTCTTGGACATGTGTGACATTGCTTTTTCACCTGAATATATTTGTTTTCAACACTGTGGAGCCTCACTCTGAGATTTGCATACACACAGGCACCTCCTCCAGAGAAAATACGGAGTATCTGTGGAGTTCAGTTCGTGTCTGAAAGCAAATGAGGGGGTGGGTGATGTTTGAGTTGAGGTGGAAATATCTCTCTCGTGTTTTCCATTTCTCCATTATCCACCTATCCTATCATGTCAATCTCTCTATCTCCCTCCACTCCTCCCCTCGGCCCAGCTCCTCAGCGTGTTCAGGAGCCGATCCAGCCAGTGCTCCAGGAGTCCCTCTCCAGTACCCTGTACTCACAACTGGAGGGATGGGGCCCGTATGCCATGCACTACCTCGAGGTCACTGGGTTTGTTCTGGCAGAGCGAGCAGCGGTGAATGGGCATCATTACAGTTTCATTACAGTGGGAACCGGCTGAAATGAAAGCTGTATTTAATGTCCGGAGGAGCCTCTGCAACTGCTTGAGAGCCAGAGCGACGAGAGGGAGAGAGAGAAGGAGAAATGTTGAAGTGAACCTCGAAGGGAAGCAAGACACACATCTTTTAAGGAATTACATCTGGAGAGACTGTGTAAGGAAAAGGCCTCAAGGCTTTTCATTTGTGAAGGAATTCACATGGGGTGAGGACAAAGTGAAATACCAAATATTTTACAGAAAGAAAAACAGAGGTCAGGGGGTTTATTTTTGCAATTGTAAAACAACAACAACACAAAACTTGTTCCAAACTAAACTGTAACTATTCAAATGTTCACAATTGTAATACAAATTACATTGTCACTCAGAACTCTGGCAAGGTCCAACATTCTGCATAAATTCAATGGAGCAGCACCACACTGCAGACACTCAAAGATTTCAGTTCACTAAATATTCCAGATTCTTTTTCAAAGGACAAAAAAAAACTCTGAAAGCCACAAATTGTTTCCTGGGAAATCAGAGAAAATGTCAAAAAATGCCCAGTCTGCCATTTTCAACAAAAAAGAAAAAAAATCCTGGCTCCATCCCAAAATTTAATGGTTTTTTTTTGGCTTGTGTCCCAACTTTTCACCAAATTTTGTGTAAATCTGTTCAGTAGTTGTTAAATAATCCCGCTAATAAAACAAACACAAATGGACAGGGCCGAAGACATACAACTTTGGTTAGAGTATTTCACTGTACTAATACATAAAAAAGCTAAACTGAATTATTAACTGCGTGTTAAAACATGTCTGTAGTTATGAGATTCCATGTGGCTCATGCCGGGGTATAAAGAGGACAAGGAGAACTATATCTGTAATGGTAACAACTGAAGTCTCTGAATAAAACTGGCTTGATATGCATATAAGTGCCTTGATAAATGGCAGGACTGAGCCCGGCCAGGACTTCTGTCAGTGTTGGGCACTGAGAGCAATGTTGAAAACTCACCCTATTTTTTCACTGTGGCTGCCTGATACACATGTAATGGATCTTATGAAAAAGAAAAATGTGTAATTAATCATCTCATAGAATCAAATTCATCTGAATTGATGTGTGTGTGTGTGTGGGTGTGGGTGTGTGTGTGTGTGTGTGTGTGTGTGCACGCATGGTTTTCATTTTGTCCTGGATTAAATATGTTCATATTGTGTCAGGAGTGATTTTCAGCAGAATGAGGAACTGAGCCAGCTGAGCTCATTGTCTCTGGAAGGTTTAGTGGAAACATTCACAAGATAATAACATGGTTCTATCAGCTCCAGGTCCTTTTAAAGCTGAGGCCACTACTCAGAACCCAACAAAACCACAAGTTGTTCTGACATTATTATCAGTACAACTAATGTATTTATTACTCAACCAGGAACTACTACTTCTTACAAATGTCAATTATAATTTTGCCTAAAGCATTTTACTCCCCACCAATTATAGTCAAACAAAATTATGTTTTATTATTCAAGGTTTCATCTGATTAACATACGTTTTGTCATTTGCAACTCATATCAAAGTAAATCATTGTCATCATTACTTTTACATTGACGTATCTTGTACACATTTATCACTGTGTAATATCTTGAATTAAACCATTAATGTGTGTTATCTGAACTAAGTATTCCTTTGGATATGTTAGCAACATACTCTTTTTAAATTTTGGTAGAGAATATTTTTGCAGAGGGTTAATAGAAAAGTATTTTTTGTTATTTACATAAAAAAAAAAACGAAATATATTTAACAAGGTTGAATGAACAAAGTTAACCAAAGTAGAATAATTCATTCATGAATGTCTTATGATAACTTGTTTGAGATTCAGTAATATATGTTTTATTAATATGCTCAAATAAAAAAAAAACTGTGATTATTCTATATACTGATTATAGTATATAATACAGTGATTTCACAACTGCATACTTTATAGTAAAAGCAGGGTTAGGGCTGGGTTAAGGTTTCATGTCACTGCTATGGCTGAGGGGGTAGAGCGATCATCTTCTAATGATTCAATTCCAGTTTTCCCCCCATCTGCATGCTGGGCAAGATACTGAGCAGCAAATTGCTCCTAATAGAAAAAGTGCTGCCCATAGATGCATAGTGTGAACGTGTGTGAATGCGTTAATGGTTGCGTTAAAAACAATATTCATTTCTTTAAATAACTTAATACATTTGAGCAAAAACTTACACTTGCAGTGTTATATAGTTCAGTGTGGAAAGATGAAGCTATGCAGGGATTGGTCGTGGATATGATATCTAGTGTTCAGCAGCCAATAGCACTGAATATGCGTCCAAGAGATTTGACAAAAACTCGCAGCTCAACATGGAGAGCCACGAGAGAAGCCTGCTCTCTCTTCTTTACCACCATCTTCACCTAAACCTGCAGATTGAACTGATGAATCAGACCGGGATGAAATGGAAGATCAAATGTTTTTTGGTGTGAGGACACAAAATGAGTTAACCTCCCTGAGTACAGGAAGAGTCATCATATGGTGAAAAGGTTTAACAGAGAATATAGATTTAGATGTTAAATTATTATGTGTTTTTACATGGATTTGGGAAAGAGATAAATTAACAATTGACAAAAAATTCTCCATTTCATGGGTCTTTGAGTTTATGCAAGTAAAACAACTTGATGATGCTCGATTGCTAAATTCTAAAGTCAGACTTGGGAAATAATTCATAATTTAAAAATGTTAATCTTTTTTTTTGTTTACTGCAGATCAGAATTAAGTAGAGACGGTTTAAGGTTTATTGTATCCTTCTTTGTCCCAATCCACTGACAGATTACAGAATATCATTTGTATATGGTAATTCATTCTGACTCATTGGGGAAGTATTGGTTAATATGCATTGATCTTTAGTGCATGTTATTGATTTAAACTCAAATATTAAACCTGCACAGAAACGTGGAGGATGATGATGTTCAGTGGACAGTTGGGTTTGAACAATGTAACCGTAGGTGCTTTGGAATAGGAACACAAACTGCGAACACAAATGATTTACAGAAAAATACTGGATGTTGCAGAAGTAAAATATGTAAAGACAAGTTTGTAACCTCAAGATCAAGAACATGGCGAGGCATAATACAAATTTTGTGGGCTGTTTGAGTTACACAAGGTTGAGTCAGTGCATTTGTACATTCCACAGAAGCAATAGTCGCTTCAAAATAAAATTATGTGAATTGTATACTTGCATGAACTATTTTTATTTCGTCTTAAAAGCCACAAAAATATAACAAAGACCATTTAAAATATCTTGTGGTTTTTATGTGAAAAAATGCATCCTTGAAACAGGTCAGCATTTTCTATCACAAAACAGAAAGTGGAGCAGCTTTAGGCTTTTAAAAAAATCTTTAATGCTTTAACTCATACTCTATATTGTTTTGTTTTCCCACAATAACCTTTTGTTCTTAAATATTTAGCATCATGCAGACGTTTGAGATACTGTGCTATGTGTAGAATTGAATCATTATCCTAATATCATTCGTTCATAAAATGCCAATCAAATGAATATAAAAATGTTAATTTGAAACCCAACAATTATAGTCGCAAAAATTGTGCCATCTCGGAGCTGAAAATCAATCAAGGTGTAAAATAATATCAATCACATCCTTCATGTTCTCGGCCGGCTGCCTCCCTGCCTCGCTCGGTCCCTCCCTCGTTCTCCCTCTAAGCACTGTCCTCAGATGGCTTTTGGCCTCCTTCTGGCTGCAGAGAGCTCCAAAGTGTGAGAGCCAAATTTCAGCATGGATTTACAGGCAGAGCGAGCGAGAGATGGAGGGAAAGAGAGGGCGAGAGATTCAGCTTTGTGCTGTCACTGTTCTCTCGGCCTTTATATCTCTATTCCAACACTGATGCGGTCGGCACGGTGTTTGATCTAAAACCTGCTGAAATGAGCTCACAACACCCATGTTTGACTAAAATGGTAAAACCTCGGTAAGAACTAAGACATTAATGCGATCGCAATAAATGAAATACTATGCATCATTTCAATCTATTAAGCCCAGTGCAGTTTATAAAACAGATTTTTCCACTTTGCTTTTGATCAGATCAATGATCAGAGGGTTCCATGGCGACCACACAGGGAGTCAACTCACAAGATAACTGTTAATGAAGTTATGTTGCGGTGAGGAGATTGGAAAATCTAAATGCTAAAAGAATGTGACACATTAAATGTACTGCATGTAGGCTCTCAGTTGATCACAAACTGAACTGAAGAGAAAACCATATAAATCGAACATGATCAGATGTTAATGTATGTTTTCCTCATCACCTCCCTTTATCTGAAAATGTTAAATAATTGATGATGATTGGTTAATGTTAGAAAAATCTAATTCACTCTTGTAAATTACTTGAAAGAAAGACAATTATTTTATGTCCACAGGAACACTGTAAAATACAAATAGAAATGTTATAATCACAATAACTTAATTCACATAGTCCCTTTTAAAACATCTGTTACAAAGAGGACAACACATCAGAGTCAAGAAGCAATCTCAGTTAAAATCAAAATGCAGCGAATGGTATAAAACGAGATAAAACCCTAACAGCAGATCAAATAATACATCATCATTTAAAAGTAATGCCAACTGTATATATTACTGTTTATTGAATCTGGTGCTCAATGATTTCATTTTAATGTTGTCATATATCAATTGAGTATATTCACAAAAAAAGGATTAAAATATCCACAGCAGAATAGAGCCCATATTTATTTCACATAGTATAAATACATTAACAAATATTTCAACCAAATTAATAAAATGTCATCTTATTTTGTACACATGCTGGCCTAAAAGTTGCAGATTGACTAAACATAATTAAAAAGAGGGGAGGGAGAACCACTTATGAAACAGATACAAATACATTTGATTGTTTAATTTTATTTTTATTTAGAAAATTCAGAGATGTCTGGGGATTGTAGATGTAGATGTGTGTGTGTGATATCCAATTATTTAGTTTTCCTTTACCCCTTATACATTTAACTCAATTAAAAGTATTCTATTTGTTGTATTTTGATTGCTTGTAATATTTAAAAACTTTTTGATTACAAGGAAAATATAAACAAACTCATAATGATATATTTTCAGAACTATATATTTAAGATTAGGACATCAGATTTATTTGTACTATACTTCATAAATTCTTGTTTTATTTTGGTATAATTTACAATATGACATGCAGCAGAGTTAATAAATTTCTTTGTTTATGTTGCAGCTCTGTGATCAAAATGGATGCAATTCTTGAAAATTCAAGTTTTGAAAAACACAAATCCAATATAATGAACTACTAAAATATTTCTTTGAGAGATTTCCGAGAAAGAGAATAATAAAAAAAAACATTCAGTTGAGAAACAACAATGGGCATCAGGTTACTTTGCAGCAGGGGCTTGCTTATAATGCAATTAGTTGGGCGTGTTGAGTTTTGAACAGAAGACATGACTGTGTCAATTTAGAAAATCTCCTTTTCTTAAATTACTCCATTTGTTGACTTTACAACCGTTTTGCTGTTTCAGCTCTAAATGTCCAAATCCCTGTCATCACTGTTTTCAATGTAAAAGCCAAAGCTGCCTGTGACAGGTCCTGACATGAACTCTATTAAAAGTCATTCTAAGAAATAGGTGAGGTGAAGGAGGCAGGTCCTGGGTAAAAGGGATGTCACATAAATTGCATGTGTCGTGATTTGTCATGTGCTTGTGCTCTCTTGGGTCATGAATTTATATCGGTAGATAATTGAGTTTTGCTACACACCCAACATGATTGTTTATGAGACGTGAGCATATATCATTCAGCCCCTGCAGAGAGTTCGCCTGCAGAGCATTCAGGTCTGCAGAGGGTTCCTCTTGCTGGACCGTTGACAGCACTGTCATCGTGATGGCTGTGGACGAGGCTGTGGCAGCATCTTCTTCAGACGACTTTCTTTCATTCCACACCGAAACAAAGAAGTGAGGCGACCAACAGGCACAAGTTGCACTGCCCTCTATTTCCACGCACATCTTCGACCTCCATCCCAGTAACTGTTCAGGTGAGCTCCTCCTGAGACAAGAACATCCAAACCAGTGTTGTTGCTGCTTCGCTCTGTGCACATCCACAAACACACAACATGATTGGACTGACTCAAATCCAGTTGTCTCTTAAATCGGTTATGAAGAGTTGTTATAGATACTGTGTAGGCTAAAATGTTATCTTAGCATTGGGCCTTTTAATTAGCAAGGTGCATTCTTAATGCCACCATCACACAGTACTTTATGATATAGTGTTAGCATGAGAGTTAGCCTCCAAATTCTTAAGTGTTAGCATGTAATCAACTATCACACAGCATAATGTAAACGTGTGTGTTAGCAAAACAGTATATATTGGAAAGTTTAACTAGTATTGAGAAATCGCTAATGCTATCAGTAGCATTTTGCTAGTACTAATATACCAAGTAGTAAGTATGTTATGTATGATCAAATCTGAGCATTGCAATAAATACAACAAAGGGGTATTATAACAATCAGTCATTTTATTACAAAAGCAAGACATTCAAATTAGACAGAATTATGCAGAGCACCTGAACATTGTAGCATTGAGGCCACTTCATGAAACGAATGCATTTCTTCATCTGAATGTGCTACAGATGTAAATCCAGGTCAGGATGTGCTGTTCATCACAAAAATGTGTGTACATGTGTGAATGGGCAGGTGAGGCCTGCTCCAGTGTGTCATATCCGTCTCATGTTCTCGGACCATTCGGACATGTCCTGACCTGTTTTAATGAGCTATAAGTGAGAAGAGGACAAAGCTGCTGGAGCAGAATCAGCACAAACCACACGTGCACTGTACACTCCATTCACACAGCACCGTTGTGTTAACGAGTGTGCAGACAGGAGAAACACGTGAAGTAGACTGGGGGGACGTTTATTAACATTTGCATACTTCAAATGAAATTTGCATTACTAATGAATTATTGACTATATTTATGCAGATAATTACCATGACACACATTAATTAATAATGTAAGTGACAATAATGAATTATTCTGGTATTATAACCCATTTAACAGATAACCAAACACAAATGCTAACGTCCCATTCCAGATCATATGGACTCTTTTCTACAAGCACACTGACTTCTTAGAACTTGGGTGTCAGGAGACGTTTTGAATGTCTTTATTTAGGTCCATTTACTGCTGGATGTATGCTGTCAGCAGAGGAGGGGTTGTAATACATCTTGGCAGCTCCACAGAAACACACATCATGCCGAGGATTTAATCTTGTTGAAAAAGATTCAAGCTCTTAAAAAGGCATAAAAGATACCCCCAAAGATCAAATATAAAACACGTCAAATGGCAGAATCTCACCATTCGTTTAGAGCTTCTATTTATAAGCACAACCGTGGAAAGAACTGAGAATCATGTGAATGACAGGAGGGGGACTTCATTTAGACACAACGTGTCTAGACGTCTCCGTCTCACACTGCTCTCACTGTTCTGCTCTCACACCACTGCCATATTATAAAATATCGAAAAGTTGTGTAATCTTCGGTCATAATGTGATTCATCCAGTCATTAGCAAAATGTCATACAAAGGCAATAATTAATATGCCTTGTTGTGTTTGATTGGTTATTTTAGAAAACAAAACAGGAAAATATTTTACTCCACATTCAATTTATTGGAATATGACATTAACTGACATTGTGCAATATGTTGAAGTCACAATTCACACAGGTAAAAGTAAGAGTAAACCGACTGAAATCAAAAGACAATAATAAAGTCACAAATGAGCAAAGACTGTTGTAAGAAGTAATTTTATGGTGATTCTCCTGGTCTGAGGCTGTTCACAGGTCACAACAGGTCAGGGATATAACCATGCTTTTTTAAAAATTGAGAGAAATTATTTTTGGTATACATAGAATTTAATAGTAAATAAGAGAATCTTCACTTCAAACTCACAAAGGGAAATTGAAAAATAATAGTACCCACATTTTAAGTGGCTTCTACACAGAAAATATAGCATGACAAATTAAAGTAAGTAAAACTAAATTAAATTAACTAGGTTTAAAAACAATCTGAATCAACTTAATTTGCCAAGAATGTTTGGACCCACATGGACGTGACTCGTGTTTCCAGTTCCTCTCAATGTGCTGTAATGATACACATAAAGATAAAGGACAGGAAGCTAACAGAGATAAGCAGATGTAAAACATTCAGCTGCAATAATGTTTAAGTGTTTGAACAAAAATAGTCACAAAGAAGTGAGGAGACAATATTATTCTACACAATGCGAAACATCTCCTCCTACACTGCCGTTTCCTTGAGTGGGATAACAAAAATAAGAAACACAAAAAACAAACATTTTAGTTAATGACATTTTGTTGTAAAATGAATTATAAAAACTATACTGTCGAAACTAATATCTACTTCAATTTATAGTCCTTGGTGAAAGCAGTAAATCTTTGGCATTTCTGTTTGATAAGATTACTTAATGGATAAATGATTACCAAGAGAGTTGCCAATCAATTTTCTGTTATTCAACTATCATAACTATCACCTCTATCAACACATCGTAAGCAACTGTATCAGCTCTTCACCAAAGACTAAAACAAAGTTATTAAAAAAAGTCAGCCGGTCATGAAAAAGTAATTTCCATAATGTTGCAAAGATTCTAATGCTGTTATAAGACTTTCCAAAGGACTGAGAGCAGGTCAGAGAGTCCATCCAAACCTTTCCAGCTCAACCTAAAAACAAAAAGAATCCAACTTGGAAACCCAAAGTCAAATGTCTTCGCAGGCCCACATCTGCACAGCTTCCTGGTTTCAAGCCTGTTGAAGAAAAAAAGTGAATAAATCCAAAACACTAACTGCAGCCAACATGCTTAAGACATTCCTTCAAACAATCCAACACAAATATTTGCAGCTATTGGGTTAGTGTGGCAGTAAAGTGTTAAATGTTGAATCATCAGGGGATTTCCAGACGGTCTTTACACACTGATACTGAGGCCCGCTGGGGGGGGAGAGCGGACGGGCTCTGCCTTGGCCTCCAGTCATCAATACCTGGCTTCCTATTCCATAAAGACAAAAGGAACAGCTTTAAATGTGTGTGTGTGTGTGTGTGTGTGTGTGTGTATGTGCATGTGTGTGTGTGTGACTGCTGACGCATTGTTGGTGACATTAGTCTCTCTCAGATTAATGAGGTTAGTGTGTAGTCTGGTTAATCTGCTGGTGTGATGTGGCTGGGTGCACAATTCCCGAGCTCCTTTAAACTGGCTTTAGCCAGTCAGGAAGGGCAAACACACACGACCGACTCATCCGCCCCGGCAGCACATTAAAAACTGCTCAGACTGCACTCGAAACAGCTAACAGTTTGGCAGCTGAAACAGACAGTGAAAAAACCAACAAGAAAAAATGATGAAAGTACTGGAGTTGCCCCAAATTCTAAATCTGGTCAAATCGGCCAAGCTACAGTACCGAGAAATGCCTCAGCGATTTCAGCTATGTGGCAAGTAAATAGGCCACAGGTGTGCAACTATTCAAAAAACAACCTTCTGGCTTCTCTCAGCCATAGGTAGGGGGCATTAGCCAGCGTGAGGGGGCGGGTGGTGCTGCAACGCCATGTTCGTTCATACACGACAGGCTGGAAGGAGGGGGTAGTGAGCCCCTCTGCAGTGTGAGGCACTGCTTAACACACACAAACACGCGACAGCCACTTCAGGAAGCGCACACACATATACACTGACCAGCTCTGATTACTGAAGCCAGTGCTTCTCCCGCCTGCAGCCGAGAGCAGGCTTTGCATTTAAGGGAGTGGCAGAAAAAACCCACTGCAGAATGTTTACAGTCAACTCACCGAGAGAAACCACCCCCGCTATCTTATCATCTCTCACCTTGATTATTTTTATAAATGTATTGATTGATCTTCCTGATCAATTTATGGACTCCCACTTTGACCGAGCAGGCTTATTACTCAAACATTTTCTTGACTTGGTCGTTGTGGAGACCCTGCATATTGTGCCCTACACCTGAAGTGTTCTGCTGACCAGGTTTAAGACATCCTCTGCATCGAAAACAGTCCACCTTAACAAAAGTTCACCAAATCAAAAGCTCCCTCCTGGCTTTGGATTCAACAGGAATAGCTGATATTTAGAACCACAAAAGCAGAAGCAATAAGTTTAGTGAAGTGGTCAGGTAAAATAACCCCACGCCGAATCAATTCACATTTAAGTTAGATTTGTATTAACAGCCTCTGAACCGGACCATCCGTATCATGTCGATTGGCCCACATCCTTTTGTTGGAAAAAATAAACAAATAGATAAATAAAATTCAACACCAGCCTGTCTGTCTGTCTGTCTATCGTCGTTGACTGCCTCAGCCGTGGGGACACATTGTACAGACGGCGCACAGAGCAGCCGAACAATGGAGATCAAGCCTGCAGCCCTTTTTGAGCTTACCGGCCGGACACTGAGTCGCTCCAGGTTAGTGTTTGTTCACCAAGCCGAACAAATAAAAACAAAACGATTTTGAGGCAGAGGTAATGGTAGAAAGAGAGAGAGAGTGAGAGAGCGAGAGAGAGAGACAGGGCTCAGGGAGGCATTACATAAGAAAATGGCTTGAGCAGCAGATTACCAGTGAAAAAGGGTTTGGGGGAGTGGGGGTGTTAAAATCCATATTAGTTCATTAACATCAGGACGGAAACATCTCAGGGAATCCACCCCATCCGAGGTGACACCTGCCAGAGCACACAGCATGCCCAGCTACTGTCGGCTGAACGGTTTCCACAGAGGGAGGGAGAGCTTCAAATATACTTCAGAAGGTCAAAACTAAAAAGCTGTACCGTCAGGCTGATGATGTCATGTATCGATCGAAATAGAGGAATATCCACGATTACAATGATTGGAGAAGTCAGCCATATATTCTTTGTTGAATCTACAGAACATGCAGCAAAGCAGTCTATGGATTCAGGCCAATCAATCGCACAAATCCCAGTATTTAACAGTCTTCAAACATCCTGTAACAAAGAACACTTTCAAACATATAAGTGGGAAAGGCCATTTACTACCCGCTTACATGACTAATGACTGAAGATTGGACCCATTTGTTCAAATCTTACATCAACAAGTGTTTGGAGTCTATTAAGAATTTAAATAAAGGTAAACATCCTCGGAAAAACACATTTATCAACATTCACTCTGTGCCCCATTAACTGCGATATTAGCTGCGCAGTCAAATATCGATGAATCATGCTGTTTAAGAGCTGCTGCTGGAAATGGGTCTCGGGAGAGTGATGGCCTCCAGAGTCCAAACTGCAACGAGCATGGGACGATGAGACGGCAAACTAAGCCTTCAACAACCAGTCGGAGGAGAAAAGAACACCAAGGCTAAGACGGAAACGAACGTGGGCCCTGACGAGCCACCATGTGCTGCTCTGAATAACAATTTGGCTGGTCATGGTAGCAGAGTCAGTGAGTGGGATCGCTTGTTACTACTGATGACAAAGTGTGCCTTCCCTCTGGTCGCAGCCCGACGCCAATCCGATTGTCGCATTCGGGGGAAGCACTATTAACATGAATCATAGGACGCAGACGTGTCACCGGGTGGAAACCAGGCGCTGCGGGTCGTTCCCGGGCTGCTGCGCTGTGAGATCGTTCCTCCAGCCACCTTCACGTCTGGGTTAGCACGAGTCAGTGAGCATTAACATCGCTGGGGGTTCATTGAGGTCAAGCACATAATGTACAGAGCTGTTAACGTCACGCTCAGCATTACTCTGTGCTGCTCTCAAGCCATAAAGGTGCAATAACACACACACACACACACGCACACTCTCACACGCACACACACACACACACACACACACACACACACACACACACACACACACAGACAGACAGACAGACAGACTGGCCTGCGGTAGAAACAAAGAGCCCCTCACCAACAGATGCTTCTTTACTTAACACTGTTTAGTGGTGTGTGAAGAGGTTAAGGCCATCACCTCTGGATTGATCTGTCCAAAAATCCAAGAGTCTCCCTACCCTGTCTACTGCCCCTGAGCAAGGCACCTTACTCCCCCAAAATCTGCTCCCCGAGCGCCGTACATGGTCGCTCACTGCTCTGTGTGTCCTGCACACAGATGGGTTAAATGCAGAGGTTGAATTTGCCTGCCATTGCATGGGTGTGTTGTGCATGTCTGTGCATGTGTTTGGTATAAATAAACATATCTTAATCTTAATCTTAATAAGAATTATCTCTCAATAAGCTACACGTGCTAACCAGCTGTTTAGCCATTACTTTACCAGCTAACAGGCTTTACTATACAGTTAGCATTCCCACTTGAAGCTGTAATAATTACCATAGATGCTTTAAAGTATGCACTACTTCAGCCGGAGGACGTTATTCCTCTGAGGTGGGAAGTCATTTAAAGCAGCATTCAGAGTATGTCTCCATTGAAGAGTAGTATTAAAGATATTCATGTGTGAAATTGGATAAAAATACTAAATTAGCATGAGGCCACATTAAGTGCTTTCTATATGACAAGTCAGACATTATCACATTAGGGCTGCTAAACTGACTGGCCGACAATTGATGTTAAAGTCCAGG